>NC_139535.1:42266364-44666364 GCF_965153285.1 Podarcis tiliguerta | reverse complement strand
AATATCCTTAGCGCTGTACTTGAATTAACCCCAGCCCAATACCAGTAACACAATATTATACTCTTATTTAAGTGTGTTTGTGTGTAGGGGGAGAAGACATAGCAGAGGTACCTAGGGCTCCTGTTTGAGGTAGTCAAATGTGAGCTTGTCAAACACACTCAGCTGCTGCTCAGCCTCCAAACAACTTTAAATACAATAATGAGACTAATAGGATCTCTTAAATCCTGTTTCTGTTTGTTTAGCTTCTTATTATTTGATTATATTGCCATATTACTGTGTATATTGTGGGGTGTGGTTTTTTTTAATTGTAACCCACTTCAAACATACAATAGCCTAGAAATACAGGTGACAGAAATCACACAAATAACCACAATCACAAAGTGTCAGCTTGGGAAGAGAGGGTGTGTGCCTTGAGACAAATGATGTCTCAGGAGAATCCTTTACCTCTTCACCCAGCCGCTCGCAGTAGCAATGGCTTTTCTGTTGAGAGGTGGAGATGTGGAAATTACATTTTCCCAGTGAAGAAATACTGCATTTTGGAGTGTTGGAGAAATGTAGTATCTCCAACACTCCAAAAGGAGGAACAATTGCAAATCGATTGTGCTGTGTGTGTGTGTGTGTGTGTGTGTGTGTGAACTAACAATATTGTCTGGAAACACCCAATGTGTGAAGGCTCAAGCATGATGTTTAATCAACATGAATAATAATTTAGGCGATCTAAAACTTTTTCATGCGATTGTATCAACTAACCTTTCTCATGACTGAACACAGCAGGGAATATAGGGCCCAGAGCCCACTGGACATTAATTGCTGTTGTCAAAATCCACTGACATCATGCAGTCCCAGTCAAAGCATGGATTAGTACATAAGAAAACTACACAGTTTCCCACTGCCAGATCATGCTTGAATAAGTTACAGGCACAGATTAGAAATTATTAGGGTGCAACGGTATGCACACTTAATTAGGAAGTAAGCCCTGATGACCGTAGTGCAACTGATGTTTGAGTAGACATGTATAGGATTGCGCTGTTAGTTAACTAAAGCAAAGAGAAATACATTTTCTCAGTTTACATTGTTGAGGCATGCATTTTCTATAATCCAACTGGCAAGCATGTATACACTAGTCACTATGTATTTTAGCAGTCAGGGAATCGCCTTCTACACTGGAGGAATTTCAAGGCTTATCTTCCAAAGGGGAACTGAAACTATTGGTGTCATGTACTTACATGACCATCATGTTTCCTAAAATGTGACTGGTGCTCCTAAGCATGACGTTTGTGACATCTGCATTCTTTCTTGTGGTCATGGCAAATGTTCATATTGGGGGTGGGAAAAACAAACTGGCAACCACCCTTACAAAAGGGCTGCCACAAGTAGAATAGCACTGTAGGGCTGAGCAATATATCAATGTACCATCCAAAACCAGTTTGAAGTTCATATCAGTTTCATGGTTTTTGATCTGGCAATATATCATGAATCATGATGTGTATGCTATGCAAACATCACAATGTGTGAAAAACCATGAAGCCAGCCAATGACTCTACATAGCTCCATCCTTATTTCAGACATTGTGAAATATCAGTGTACTGCGATGTTTAAAGGTAAAGGGACCCCAACCATTAGGTCCAGTTGTGGCCAACTCTGGGGTTGCGGCACTCATCTCGCTTTATTGGCCGAGGGAGCCGGTGTACAGCTTCCGGGTCATATGGCCAGCATGACTAAGCCGCTTCTGGCGCACCAGAGCAGCGCACTGAAACGCCGTTTACCTTCCTGCTGGAGCGGTACCTATTTATCTACTTGCACTTTGATGTGATTTCAAACTGCTAAGTTGGCAGGAGCAGGGACCGAGCAACAGGAGCTCACTCCGTCGCGGGGATTTGAACCGCCGACCTTCTGATCAGCAAGTCCTAGGCTCTGTGGTTTAACCCACAGCGCCACCCGTGTCCCTTGCTGCAATGTTTAGCTGGTGATATATCATGAAGTTGAAACCCATATATCACCCAGACCTACTGCTCGCCTCTACATAGTTCCGACATCGTGATATATCAGTATATCACAATGTTTACCTGGTGATATTTTGCATTGTTGAAAACCAGATATCGCCCAGCCCTGGTGCACAAGCACTGGGTTGCAACCTTCTAAATTGACCACTCCAGTCCTCAAACCTGCTTTCTCAACACCTCTAGATGATGCTGGGTGTTACATGGCTTTTCAAGCAGCAAGCCTCACCATAAACGCTTCTGAATTCTAGCCAATCTCCTCTTTCTTACATAACATTCACAGGCAGCACTCACACCTGTTCCCTGTTGTGAGATGGATTGTCACCAACCACAGGTATAGCTCACACATCTCATCCGGTGAAGAGAGAGGATGATACAAGGTTCCCTATTCAGACATTAACAGCTAATATTCAAGTCCCTTTTACGTTCGCAGTTTCCCACACCTTCAATTCTACTTGGAAACATTATTATTTCTCTCTTAACTATAAAGTGGAGCATTGTTAAGACATTCTAGGCACATGCAGGGCAGAAAATACTCCTGCATAGTTACTTGCAGTACAGATATAACAAATAGTTGTAAGTTAAAAAATGAACATGCCCAGCATTTTTAAAAAGCAACATTTAAAAACATCACATTTTTTGGTGTAGACAACACATGGCATACAGGCCAGTTAAAATTTCCGAAGTATTTTTGTGTCATGTAGGTAATTTTCATTATTGACAGAATCAAAGCTTTTCTTCTGAAAACATTTCTTTTTTACCCCTAACTGATGCAATGATAAATGTAGTGGCACAAAATGTTCCAAGAAATCAACATTTTTCTTTGTTCAGTTGTGCATTCTAAGCCAATGCATTATGAATTTTACAGCCATCAGCTCATGTGTTTACCATATTCAAGTTCAGCATATCCACCATGTCATTTTTGTATCCATCAGGCTGGTGTAATAGCAGGGGGCAAATTGCTAAATTCTACGCAGCAATGCTAACTTTATTGCATATAATTCAAAAGCTTGCACCTCTGCACCCACAAACACAGGAGGGGGGGGGGGAGAGATCCGGTGCTTCCATTGTTGTCACTACAAGATGAAGGGCAGGCAATCAGTACTTAAAATAAATTAAATAGAATAGAACGCCTTTGAACACCAGATGCTGAAAACATAACTGGAAACACTGTTGTCTTCATTCCCTGCTTGTGAACTTTCTGGAGTCGTCATTGGAAATAAGATGTTAAACTAGATGAACCTTTGGACTCATCCAGTAAGACTCTTCCTGTTTTCTTATAAACACATGCATGGTTCATATCCTGCAAATCCGTAGTATTCAACTGGACTCAGCATAATGTATGACTTTCCCTATATGCAGCCACATTTTAAAAGGTCCACAAAATGCGCTGTGACATTTGTGTACTTTCAGTAGAAACCTGAATTCTCAAGTGTTACTGTTCCAGGTTTGTTTTGAAAGTAAGATTTAACAGTGGCCGTTTCAAATTTCACAATCTAGTACTGCACCAAGAAGCCTGTGCTCTTTCTATACAGTCAGTTCTTCTGCAACTTCATGATCTCTAACGATCCAGGAACAAAATACCAGCTGCATCCAGTAGCTAAACTGAAATGTGTCAAAAAAAAATTCGCACTGCGTTGTATCTTGAGTCACAAGTGACTCAAGTTTACCTAATGGAAAACATTCCTTTATCTATTAGTTTTTGCCATTGAAGATCTAATTCCTGATGATTCCTTGAGAAGAAGTGTAAGTTGGATAGCTGATAAGATGCTATATATTTATATTTGTCTCCTAAACGAGAAAGACATAATTTGGATCTGCTTATTCTGCTAGTGTGATCTAACAGCACAGCTACCCAAATTCTTGTGAACTGTTTTTGGACTAACTTAAGACTATTGGGCCTCCATGAACCTATCACTTGTAATCATTTGGTTGGCAAAATATACATACAGTACTCAGCACCATTTTTAGAACATGAAACTGGATGGACTGAAATTGGTAATCTTTTAGGCCCTGAAGCTAAAACACCATCAACAAAACACATACAGGGCAGATATCCTTCCATTCCCATCTTCATCACCCTTTACCCAAAAGGCTGTTGAAGATGGCCCTCATCACCTGTGGACAGAGAAACTTGTTACTTTTCAGCTTCCTCTAGATATGGCTGGTTGTGTTTTGTGTAGGGTAGGGGTTTTTTTTAATACCTCTGCCAGTCTGGCTTTTTCTGGACCTACAGTTCTGCACGTTTGATTGCCACTTGGATCTACCATTGTTAGCTAAAAGATTGATACCATTATTATTATTATTATTATTATTATTATTATTATTATTATTATAAAATGACCCATTGCAGATTTTTTTGTATCTTCTGTTGCCATTGTTTTTGGAGATAGTTGAGACAAGCACTGTTGGCAGCATCTTTGGGTGTTTTGGTTCAGTGCAACAACATTTCAGAAAGCAACCTTTTGAAATCTCCCCAGAGCATTCCCCATGAGATCCCAGCCAGTTACTTCTCCCTTTCAATTTGCATAGAGGCAGTGGGACAACATCATGAGAATGAAATATTATGCTGGCTGCACGGCCTAATCTGTCCACCTGACTGCTTATTTGGTATTTGGTGATGGAGGGAGAATGGATACCAGTAACTTGATTGCAGTAGAATTCAGCATGAGACAAAAAACTAAAGAAGTAATAGCTGACAAATCTTCTGCTCTGGAAGGGCAGAGGGACATTCATCACTGATGCTCTGGAATTGTGTCAGTGCTGTAGTGATCTTCTTCAAGTAATAAAGCAGCGATCCCTTATTTTAGGTTCAGACATGAAGTTCATTACCACCATCAGTTCAAGACTGGAATTACTAATATATGCTATCTGAAGCTATCATTTATGAGTGTTCAGACACAGGTTTTTTTTGCTTAGAACACATCAATGCACTTCTACTGACTCCCTTTAGGATTGAATTCAAACTCTTGATTTTTACTTAAGTACACAGCTGAAATGTACTGTATAAGAATGCTGTGGCCCATATACCTTGTCTCTTGCTGAGCTCCATGCCATATTCATTCATCCATCTACGTGAAAGGGCAAATCATAACATATTTTTTTTAAAAAAACAAATAGTGGGCTGGGGAACCAAATACATTTAGAATTCTAAGATACAATTCAAGGGCTGTCTTCCATATCTCTGGTGGTTCAGGCTATACAGAACTACACATCCCGTAAGCCACCTCTCCCATCAGCAAAATGTAACAGGATTCCTGTTACATTAATATGGGCAGAAGTCCTTCTCACTTTAAATGAGAATGAGCTCAATTTCTGAACATCAAGCAAGACTGGGCTCAAAAGTACCATCTGCAGAAGGCAGGATTAGGACTTTGAGCATGAATGGCATCCTCATTCATAGTAACTGAGTCTATTTTACTCAGTGATCATGAGCCCAGTCAAAGCTGCTCCTTTGCTATTAAATAGATACAAGAAGCAACACTACCGAGAAATTTAGATAAGATGCTGAATTGTAGTCAGTGTCTGAACCTACAGTGATTTCTCCAGTCCAATATACTTTTATTGTGTTGGAATTTTTGTGTCATGAATCTTGCCACCACTGCTACTGTTTAACCATTCCTTTCCCAAGTTGACACTTTATTCCACCCCAAACATATACAATAGCATATACTCAAAGTTCTGTACCTAGAATTATCAAGCAAGCCAATTGTGTTTATTTATTTAGATTTCCTCCCCATCCTTTACCATAAGATTCATGGGTGTGAAATGGATCAACAGAATGGTGCACTAAATTTTTTGACTAAAAATAACAACAAAAAAGTCCAATTCATTGAGGACAGTGTGGCAAAAAACATGAGATCTGCCAAGGGCACCCATTGAAGGATTTACTCATTGGACTTGGTGGAGACAGCAAGGGGACACAGAGAAGTATTTTTAGCCCTCCCAGTTAAGGATACCTGGTCACAGATGATTCCTTAAGTCAGTGTCTGAAGCTGCAGGGAATGGAATTAAAGAGCGGTGCTATCTTGTGATATTTTTAGAATTTTAGCAACACACTGGGTTTTCCACAAATTTTTCAAGCACAAAAATGTTTTATTTTGTCTTCTCTTGAATATATACAATCTCTTGGGAGTGAGGAGTTAGTGCCTCTGACTGGTCAGCTTACAAGGGGCACGGCTATACAACAGGCAATACCAACAAACCGAAGGTTTCAGTGCAAGCCAAGGGGGTAGGAATAGTGAGAACAAGATTTTCCATATTTTGCTCATAAAGCATACAGACATGAATCTAAAATAAAGTCTCAAACAAATGAAATATACATGTTACAGAGAGCAGAAATCTCTTACTACAGCATGTATTTTGCCCAGGCAGATGACTCTGCACCATGTTCTACAAAATTCAATTCTAACCGAATTGATGGAATAATAGAAACTAAATGGAACCAACAAAACGTTTCAGACAGTTCTTAATGCTCAAAGTACAATAGAACTATACAATTCACAGATCGGCAGCGCAAAACAGCTCCGACTCTTCAGCAGGTAGTTCAAAAATGTCATTGCCATGAAGAGAGAATGTGAGTGCAGTGTGCCTTCAACTTTTCTGTTGCAATGCTTTTTATTTTAAAATGTGTGCCATTATGCTTGTCCTAGGTTTTTTTTTATTATTTCAAGTAAATAGAGACTTACCAATCTGCAAATCAATCTTAGTAGTTACCTTGTGCCTTTGTACTGAGAGGTGAAGGTGCAAAGTCTATGTACAGTTAAGTGAACCCAATGAAAGAAAGCTCAAGTCAAAAAAAGAAAGAGGTGCCCATTCTATCTACAGTGCAAACGGAGTGAAAAATGACAAAATAAATTCAAATGTGGTCAAACACCAACACTACTAAATAAGTAGGGTGGATAATAATAAAGAAAGCTTCACATTTAATTCCACTTCAGTGAAAATACTGTAAGCACTTCAAAGATGGTTCTGAACTACGACTGCTGTTGGAATAAAGGCAATGGCATGCAAGTAAAGTTCTGTACTTACATACTTTTTTTAAAATAGTAACTTTGGGATGGGCTCTCCTATAACCAATATTTTGATTAGTTCATTTCACAAATGAAACATGCATGGATTGAATTTAAATTACAAAATTTGTTCAGAATATGTTTTTGTTTTTTGCTTTTGCGGCTAAATGAGAAAGAGAGGGAGGGAAGGAGAGAAAAGGGGGGAGGGAGAGAAAAGCATCTTAAACTGCTTGCCAAATTTGCTATTTCATATTAAAAGAGAAGTTTTCACTCGCAACAGCTTTTCCAGAAAGATTGCATAACAAAGTGAATTGCACTGCCCAAAGCTATTACCTGCACACATATATACAACTTAAGTTCAAGCTCTTGTAAATGCTCCTATTGCAAAAGAAAGCTACTCATGTTATTACTCTTCATTCAAATGAAAAGTCTTCTGTCAGTAACTCACTCTGTAAACATTTAAGCCACCCTTTTTCTTTTTTAAACTCACCACCAGTTAAAATAAAAGCATTTACAGGAGAAAAATGGAACAAAACTGGGCAAGAGTTTCAATGTAAACCTTCAACATTTTTCCCAATATATTCATATTTATATATATTTTTGCAAATTAAAAAAAAATCAACCTCACACAAGCAGATTGTAAATAAAATACACTTTTCAATTATTCTTATTATTTACATCTTTCCAGCGAGAACTGAAAAGCTTGAATTCAAGGCACTAATACTCCTGCAGGATTAATACAGTTGTCTTAACCATCAATTCAAGTACATTAACGCTGAAGTTTGCGGTTTCAAACACCAGAGCACAAAATAAAGTGATCTTCGGCAAGGAAGGAGAAGCAAATATTGCCATAACCACAAACGAATCGGTGTGAAAACATTTCACAGTGATTGCTTGATTCAGTGTATGGATGGTGTGCACGCTAGCAGGCCTGAACCGAATGCCGGCAGGTCAACACACCCCGTGCATAGGCTCAAATGCGCCGCCCTGGCGATGTGGGAAAGCACCGTCAGCTATCGAAAGGCGGCCGAGCTAGGTTATTCTCAGGTTAGAGCCTGGCGGGCTGACCACAGGTTGCTGCAGCGGCACTGGAAACAGCTGCAAGCCGTTTTTGCCCAGAGGTGGGAATGGCGCAATGCTCTGGCCTCCTACAATCCCAGGCTGTGTGGCTGGGCCCAACCACTGCACTCCAAAAACGGATGTAGGAAAAACTCCTCCATATTGACAAAGAGGCATCACATAAGGTTTTACTGTGCCAGAAAGGGTAGTACCTGGCATAGGCACTGGCAGGGATGGTGAAACTCCAGGGGTTAATGCAGCTGGCACTGGGCAAGAGACTGGAACAATTGTCTTTTCCCCCACTCCTGTTCTGACTGAATTAACCTACAAAAACAAACATAAAAAGCAACAGCTATTACGCTTTTACCCTCCTAGCTGAGCAGTGAGACATCATCGCTTTATGGCAGTTTATCATTTCAAACTCAACAGTTGCATCACACTCGGCTACTCTGTTCTGAGAGGACGTCCTGGTTCTCTGCCCTTCAGTGTAGGAGAGTGTAGATTGTGAATGGGGCAATAAACGCAGAAACTCATCCAATTAACACACACACACACACCCTCTAGGTTTTCATAGACATAATGACTTCAGGGGGAACCTTCTGAACTGTCTACATTCCACATGAAATTTAGGCAATGTGGCGGTCTGCAAAATACCTGCATTATTTCTCCGTCAGTATACAAGAGCTGATAATCAATCATTGCTTTCCTTAAAACAATAACAACCCACCCACCCACCAAAGTCCCACACCTATCTCCTTTCATGACAATCTGGAGAACAGTGTCACTGTATTGGCTGTAAGCAGCATATAGCCACATCTGAACAAAACCCACCCAAAACTGTTGTCCACAATATATTCATGTGTAGGTAGAGAAAATATATGTACTAGTTAGCTCCCTTCCCTGCTTTCAGCCACCCCATAACATCTTTTCATTGGCTCTCCAGAGAATTCTTTGAACACACACACAGAGCTCTTGGAACTATATAGCTCAGCTCCACAGCTCTGAAAATATCTAGACAATGCAGAACTGGATGAGAGAAAGGCCTTTCTTTTCTAAACACTGAGAACAGCTGACTTCCTGAGAATTATGAGCTTAAATATAGTCCAAATGCCACAAAAGCAATTATTGTACAAGAGATCTGTCTGGTTCCCCCATGGATTTGGTTAGCAGGTTTTAATTTCACATATAATTTACAACTTCTGGCAGTGATTTCATTAAGTCAGCACCTACTCCTGAATGATGGTTCTTTCAGGCAATCCCTTTGTCTATAATATCAGGGTCAAATTGGTAATTATACCCAGGAGATGGAGTGAGAAATTTTAAGGCAGAAAATGTGCATGAACTGAAGTGAAAACTTGTTAATAGGGAGAAAGCATTTTGAGGGAGTTTTGCTTGCAATATCTAGACTGATAAAGACAATAGTACCATCCTAGGCATATCTACTGAACAAGGTTCCTACTCCTTACCCAAAACTAAGCTCCATTGAACTCAGTGGGACCAACTTCTGAGTAGAAATGTGTAGGATTGCACGTCAGCTACCCATTTTGGCTCCACTAATGACAACTTCAAAATATTTATTGCCTTTAAATGATACAAGGGAGATAAGAGTCTTTCCTAACAATCTTAAGAGACTCAATTCACCGGGAGCCCATTTAGCCAAGAATTAGTTCTTCATGGAATGAGCAGTTGTACGTGGACAACAGATTTGCAGAATGTTGATAGCTTCTCTTAGCAGCAATTGGCAGGAGTATTACAAAGTACAAGAGGTATGTGCCATGAAAGTGAGCACTCTATCATAGAACCTTAAAAAAGAAAAGGTAAAAAAATCAGGTACTATTTTTTACTTTGCTCAGGCCATCTGTGGTTAGATAACATTGTTTTGCAGGATGAATTTGGTTCAAACTTCTCTATTTAGGCATTTTTGAAGTACAATTCTAGCTTTCATGCCCTACAGTGGCTAATATCAGCTCATTGTCTTGAAGGCTGGAAGACTAATTAAATACTACTGAGAAGGAAATAATATTGTGCTTTTTCTCTCCTAATAGCTCCAGCTTCCATCATTTCTCGAAATTGCCTATCCTATCTATCCTAGAGGTTTCCAGATAGTCTGCTGGCCCTGAGTCCTAAATACAACCTAAATGCATACCTATACAGTGGTACCTTGGGTTAAGTACTTAATTCGTTCCGGAGGTCCGTTCTTAACCTGAAACTGTTCTTAACCTGAAGTACTGCTTTAGCTAATGGGGCCTCCTGCTGCCGCCGCGCCGCCAGAGCACAATTTCTGTTCTCATCCTGAAGCAAAGTTCTTTTTTTTTTTTTTTTTTTATAAATTTTTTTATTGCGTTTCTTTCCATAATTTTATAAGTTTATAAACAATAAAGTAGTTACAAGAAACAAATTTTCTCTTTTTTAACAACAAAAACAAAATAAAACTTGGACTTCCCCACCCCTTCCGATTCTGCGTTCTTTGCATTAACAATGTCAGCATTTTGTTACCTTATTTCATACCTTGTTGTAACTTTCGAATGTTATGTATCCAAATACAATATATTATATCTCAATTTCAATACCTTTAAAATAAACATAACATATTCAATTTAAATTGTCTCCTTTTCTCTTTTGTCACTAATTTTACCATTTACTTAATCATATTCGCAGAAGCTTAACGTTTCCTAATCATGCACTCTGCCAGCAGGCGGAGGGACGCCTAAACCCTCGGAATTAGAGGAAAAAGAAGATACACCGCTCTAGGTGTAACAGAATAGTTCAGGATGTCTCTGCAGCTACTCAGTTGGAATATAAATGGTGGAAATTCCCCGGAGAAAAGAAGGAAACTGTTTCATATATTGAAGAAAGAACAATTGGATATTATTTGTTTACAAGAAACCCATGTGACCAGGCTCCACAGGAAAGTTTTGGTCCACAAAAGACTAGGCCAAGAGTTTATTTCCTCAGACAAGGTAAAGAAAAGAGGAGTGGTGATTTATGCTAAGGAGAGCCTGATACCTAAATTTTTATTTAAAGATGAATATGGAAGAATTCTGGCAATTGAAATCCAGACCCAAGGAGAAAAAATATTGATACTAGGAATTTATGCTCCAAACGACGGGAAATCAGAATTTTTCAAGAAGCTGCATGAGACGCTGCTGGACTATCTGGACTATGCTAACATCATAATGATGGGAGACATGAATGGAGTGGTGTCTACACATATGGATAAGTCTTATAACCAAAATCTAACATCAGACGGCAGACTGCCTAAAACTTTTTTTGAAATGACTGACAATCTGGATTTGATTGATATATGGAGGACAAAGAACCCCCTAGGTAAAGAAGGAACTTTCTTCTCTGAGGCCCACCTGTCCTGGTCAAGGATCGACCAAATCTGGACCTCCAGGGGGCTGGCACCCAAGACTAAAAAGGTGGAAATCTGCCCAAAAACATGCTCCGACCACAACGCTCTGAAATTAGATCTCAGACTTACTCAAACCGGTTCCTTCAGATGGAGAATGAATGACACTCTTTTAAGAGATCAAGAGATTGTGAAAAAGGCCCAAAAAACATTAAAGGACTATTTTGAGATAAATTTGAATACTACAGTAGAAAAAAGAACGATCTGGGACGCAAGCAAAGCTGTTATGAGGGGGTTTCTGATACAACAGAATACAATTAAGAAGAAGCTCTGGAATGGAAAGAAAGATAAAATACTGGAGAAAATACATCAAGGAGAGAAAAAATTGAGAACTAAACCAAAGTCAAAGGATCTGTTGAGAGAAATTAAATTCCATCAAGCAGAATATTCAAAATTGATCAATCAGGAGATTGAATGGAAAATAAAACAGATGAAGCAAAGATCCTTTGAATCAGCAAATAAATGTGGAAAGCTGCTAGCTTGGCAGCTGAAAAAAAGACAAAAGTTGAATACAGTTACAAATCTAGAGATTGAAGGAAGAACGGTGCAGAAACCAGAGGAAATTAGGAAGTGCTTCCACAGATATTTTAAAGAACTTTATGTACAGGGGCCTCAGAAAGAATCAGAGATAGATCATTTTTTAAAGACAAATGGACTATCAAAAATAACTCAAGATAAAAGATCAATCTTGAACTCTACAATAACCACCCAGGAAATTGAAAGTGCCATTCAGAACATGCAACTAGGCAAATCTCCAGGCCCGGATGGGCTTACCTCCAAATACTACAAGACTTTGAAAGACTATTTAACACAACCCTTGTTGGAGGTATGCAACCAGATCATGGATGGGAAGAGGGCACCAGAAACGTGGAAAGAAGCGTTCATCACATTGATATCATCCTGAAGCAAAGTTCTTAACCTGAAGCACTATTTCTGGGTTAGCGGAGTCTGTAACCTGAAGCGTATGTAACCTGAACCGTATGTAACCTGAACCGTATGTAACCTGAGGTACCACTGTATTTGAAAACTAATTTCAAATAAATTACTAATTTGTATGTAAAAATATTTACAGTTGTGCACTTTTAAATTCATTGATTCTAGTGGGGTGTGTTTTTTTATAACCACCTACCACAAGCCTTCATTCATTTATTTGTACTACTTATAGGCTACCTTATAATGGAAGTTCACATGCATTCCTGAACAACTACATATAGAGAGAGCGAGAGCGAGAGAGGGGGAGAGTTATAGTCTAATATGTGGGGAATGTATTGGCCTAGTTAGGTGGTCTGAGGCAAAGCCTTGTCTGAGGGCCTGAAAAAAGAGGAAAGAGGAAGACAGCAGAGGCCTGAGGCTTCACTAAAGGAGAGCAGGTGATGCAGCAGAAAAAGACAAGGAAGTGAGAGGATGGGACAAGGAAGAAGAGGCAGGGTATCTAACAGGAGGAAAGGCAAAATTAGAAAGATGGAGGAAAGCCAGCTAGGAATACGAAAGGGAAGCTGGGTCTGGCACTTGCCAGCTGCTCAGCTACGGCTCATCTTTATCACTATGTTTCCATAAAGGCTTGCTGCATTTGGATGGGAAACTTACTGGCAGTTTTATAAACGACAATAATGTGCTCAGACCTTCAACCTTTTTGAAAGCCAGAGAATCCAAATGGCACTGTGTATACTAATGAGCTTTCTGCTAAGGCCAGTCCCTGGGTGGATACAGCTTATTTAGGATTCTCTTCTCTCAGTATGTTTTCCTCATCTGTCACTTTGCTGTTCAGTCAACCAGCTTGAAGACATCCTTTTGAAGACACATTACATCGGTTGCATGTTTGCCTTTTGCATTGATATTTTATTTGCAAATAGCCAGCCCAGTATGCACTTCAACCCTCCAGGCACATATACACACAGTTCCCTCACCAATAGAAGCAGTGGAAATGATATTACTACCATATAACGCAAAGCCTTTTCAAACCGATTTTCATTATATGCTCCCAAATTGAACCCACAGCATCCATGCTAATTTATATAAGAGAACCATACCCCCATAGTTTTGCAGACCATTTGGGCATTTGTGGATTCTTCTGATATTTGGCATATATTAATCTGGCAGTTACAATAATCAACACCTTTCTGTTTAGATAGTAACTCTTTCAGCACTGTGAGAGCTTTTTAATATTGTGACCACTTTCTCCCCTCAAAACAAACAATAGTTGTGGCGGGTGGCCTGAAACAGGTCAAGGCCACAGCAAGGGAGAAAGGGTTAAAGGACTCCTAACCTGCAAGGCCAGCTCACAATCTTGATCAAGTCCACCAGGCTGGCTATTGAATGAAAAGTCTTGCACACAAATGACAAAACATGTGACTAATGTGATGTGCTAATTGGTCCATAGGCTGAATGGGATTTTTAGTGTTAGTTGTTCTAATTTTTAACAATTTGCTCTTCAAATTTCAGTTTTACATTTGCTTTGTCAGTTTTACTGTTTTGCTTTCTTCATTCGCTTCTCCTCCAACATCCAATAATGTTGACCACCTTTTGTGCTTCCCCTCCCTGCCTTTTGTAATTAAAGGTATGCATTTTATTTGAGCTCTTTTAATTTCTTTTAATAAGCTCCAAAATTCCCAAAGGAAAATGATGCTTGTAATTGAACATTTTAGCTTTCTATCAACATCTTGCCATATTCTCATATTGAAACAGCGTGTAAGTTCATTTTGGGCCTTTGTCATACATACTCCATGGCAACCACAGCCATGATTTTGCTTTCCAGAGAGAATAAGAAAATTGTTTCTCCCTATTAAGGTCTCCATATTTTTTTTTTTAACGCTAATATGAATCACACTCAAGTCTTTCCTTGTTTGAACATTCGTCTTTTCTTTCTTCACGTTTCTTTCAAAAACCACTTTCCCCTTCTTACAAGTTAGTAGAGTTCTGTATAAGTCAAGGCTGCAATCCTATGAACATTCACTTGTAAATTTTCATTAAGATCACAGCGACTTACTTTTGGAATTGTGCTGCATGTCGGCTCAAATCTTGTTGAAATCAGTGGAGCATAAGGACACTGATCTTCCTGTGGATTATGTCCAATATCGCCTTAGATTAAATTACCATTGCCCAAATCCAGCAAGAAAACTCTGCCTATGCTAACCATTCCTTTTAGCTTGAATTCCCAGTTTTTCTCCATTTCAATCATGGCTCTACCACTAAGGCAACTTCCTAGCATGTTTGCAATGTGGATTTAGATGTGTACCTGCATGCACACTTCTGTACCTGCATGCATGTACACTCTGTACCTGCATGGGCCCTATAGAATTGACTGGATGTGTCTTTTGTTACAAATGAAAATGTACAGCCACACCAGGGACCACCAGTTGTGATATGTGAACAGGGATCGAGCCTTGTTTTAACAGAACTAAACCTCAGCAGCTCTACATAACCTCTTTATCTGGATTCCTTCTAGTATTTTTGACAGGTTACTATATTATCTTTCCTATATTAGGGAAGATAATGGTGAATGGCAAATGCTACTCAAACTTATCCAAGGCAAGGCAATAGATATGAAACACTGAGGGCTTTACCCCCTCCTATTTTTAATTCTCCATTCTTCACCCACACAAGAATTCTTGCTTCCTTGCCAGCTAGCATCAAGCTCAAACAGATGTAAAATTCTGCTGTTTCCAGTTTGTTTAACATATCACCTACCAGCCACTGAAACAAGAACTGCACTCTTAAGGTTCCTTCAGCATTTTCTTCCCGTCTCACAGCTTCCCCCTCTACCCCCATCTTCATCCCTTTGGAGTCCTGGTCTGACACATTTATTATCACGCAAAAGAAAACACATATTGTTTTGTACAACCTCCTGTTAAGATAATTTCTTCCAGTTCAAGGAATTCTATATGCAGTACAGCTCAAGATGCTATTTTTAGCCCGTAGCTCTCGCATCCACTGAAGTTGTTGAACATGGGTTACAGTAGCATTAATGAAAAGCTCGTAGATGATGGGCTGCCACCAATACATACTACTTATCTCCCTTACTGTTTGAAAATTATATTCCATGCACATTTCATGATGTTTTAAAAAAACTAACAGCTAGCATGGCTACCCTTTCCTATCAGTGGCTTTGAAAACAAATGAACAAATCTGTGCTGGCCATTCGTGCTTCATTGTCAAATTTATTTGATGTACTTTATTGTAGGAGTTCTAACTGCAACAGAAGTAAAGAGAAGTGAGTTCCTTTTTATCCAAGAAAGAAAAAGTAGAGATGTGGGTTGCACTGTCTACTGTGCTTTTGATAAGCAAATAAAACAGGACAAGCAAATTCTTATAAGCTTTTATGCAACTGATCCAAGAAGAACCACCCCCCCCCAAAAAAAAATATACAAAGTTTTGTCTTAGAGAAGTGATGATTCTGAAAAGAAACAGTACCATTGGTTGAATAAAAAATATCACAGGGCGAGTACTCTGTATAGCAGGGCAAAGAGAGGGACAAATAGGAAATCTGTACTTAAACAGTATGCATGCAACTCTCGTTATCTGTAGAGACTTGCCCATAGAACCATCACGTACGAATGTATATAGTAAGAATGTACAAAATATGGCAGAAGAAGTTACGTATTCTTCTTCCAATGCAGTGCTTCTCAGCCCTTTTCTTCTCTTAGGACTGGATACAAAAGTATGAACACATTATTTGCAGAAGCTTAGCACCAGCTTTATCAAAGCCCTGACTGCCGCAGCTGAGCAAACCTGGTATGTTTGCTCCACTGCAACTGCTGTTCCCAACTGGACAAACAATTAGGGAAGTGCAAGCCTACTTTCTGCATTTATTTGTATCACTGGAAAGCGGGGGGGGGGGGGGAGAGAAAAATATATAGAGGTTGCTGGGCAAGGAGGCTTCACTGCTTCAAGACCGCTTTATATTTCCATCGTGCTTCTTGCCTTGATTAACCCTGTAGCATGTCTTGGTGCTCTAGTGCTGCAACACAAGTATAATTACATCACATGCTATTTCCTCAAGTAATGGAAGCTGTGCAAGTGTTTGAGAAAATATTTCAGTGAGTGCCGACATGCAATCAAACGGATCTCTGTTACCGAAGGTATATAGGAAGCGTGTTCTTGTAGGCAGACACCACAGCTTGTAACCATTTGCAGCTAACAAGGCCAAAAGCCCTCTTAAGAAACAAGACCTGAGATTGTGAGAACTTTCCACCTTGCTAAGACAGCCTCCTTATACCAAGTTCCTTTATTTTTGCTGTTCTCCCTTAACAATATGATTTGTTAAGTTTAAAAACAAATTTAAAGTGTCATTTTCATAGGAAAGCTGCTACCGATAAAAGTTAATTAAAAATTTAATTAAATTAATTAATTAAAATTTAATTAATAAAAAAAAACTCTACTAGAGAGCTCAAACATTAATGATGTTGTTGTTTTTAAAAAAGATGGTATTTTCCATCAATATTGAATAACTGATAAAAGCACATAGCTCTTCCTCATTCCCTTCTCGCTTCCTGGTTTTCTCGTTTTACCTTTACTGGCCGGGTTCACATATCATGCTAAGCCAAACCATGCATGGGTGCATTGTCTTACCATAGAGTAGCTCACAGCTGCTTTGCTCCTGCTGCTGTGCTGCACTGCTTGAAGTCAAAGCTTGGCTTTGCATGCCATTCAAAACCAAATTCATGTTCGAGCTCTCTTCCTGAAAAAGCTAGGGGCTGTATCCACTTAAGCCGTTGGGTGCACAGAACAACAACTGCTCGCGCAGCAAAACTTCCCCTCCCTCTCCTTTCCCTGTGTGCCACCGGCAATCCTCCAACCCCAAACCTGCTCTAAGGTTCCACCAACCCTCTGCTTGTACAGCTTCACCTGGTGCCTTGGCCCGTATGACAGGCTAAGCTGAACTTGGCTCAGCTTAGTGTGGCAGCAAAAGGGACCAGGGAGGAGAAAATCGGCTGTGGCCTCCTCTCTGGGAACATGATGTGTGAGCCAGGCTTCTGAGTTTTGACTCCGGCATAAATCTGACACTCACACACGCGCGCACACACACACACACACTCTTTGATTTCCATCTGCTGGATTTAGATATGTATTTGTATTTCCCATCACTATGTTTTATGGTTACAGATTTCCAGCTCTAAACCGCAGCAATTTGTCAGGTCCAAGAAATGTATGTAACCTAAGCATGCCACCTGCAGTTTTGTAAATTGCATTTGCCAGATACTGCCTCTGTTCCATAAGGGTTGTATTCCTTTGCGAATACAAGAACTCCTTTCATCGATTCATTCTCTGTGTCACCCCTCTTTTCCCAGTCTGCAGCCCCCTGGTATCTTCCATGTCATTTTGTCAGTCCCCGCAACCATCTGGAATAATTTTTGGTGGGTGCAGGGGGCCACAGAGGGGAGAAATGTATTTGCAAAAAATAATCTCCCTTTCTCTTCTATCAGTGGAAGCATCTGCTTGATCCAAAGCCCTTTCACAAACAGAAGGGCGCACTGGATTCAACACACAGTATATTAAGTTCCTGGTCTTCATGCATCTCCTCTAATGACATGTGCCCTAGTTCAGCGGTTCCAATGTGCTATTTGGGACTTGGAGTGTGCACAAACAGACACACACACGACACACACACACACACACACACACACAGAGAGAGAGAGAGAGAGAGAGAGAGAGAGAGATGTCTGTGAAGAGGGCTTGCCCCAGTCTCTTCAAATAGAATGGATTCACCAAATTTACCTAAAAAAGGGAATTGGTACATTCCTTGATTGCAGTATCTCTGTGTGTGTACACTATAGGGGAGTGGAGCACTGATGTTATGATTTAGTACTAACCTTTTTAACAACAACAACATGCAGTTAGAACATGTGGTGGTTGGGAATAATCAGTTGTAGCATTGGAATGGGTGGTAGTGATGAAAGTGGCGTGGTGAGGAGATGACAGTGTGTCCATCTTTCATCTTTCATTTTAAACCACATTCACATCATTAAATTAGGGTTCTACAAAGTATTATCAATGAAATGTAAAAAAGAACACTAAAGCTGCAATCCTATACCCAATTACCTGGGAGTAAGTTCCATTGAACTCAACGGGTTTCATGTCTGAGCAGACATGCCTAGGATTTTGCTGTGAGACTGCTCTCAGTGGGACTTAGCTTCTGAATAGACTTCCATAGGACTGCAGTACCAGTTGCCGTCTTCCCCTTTAAAAGGCAAAAGTACTGGCATAGTCTCTCGCAGAAGAACAGCCTACAAACTGCTACCAGCAAGCTATTCCAGCAAACCAACAACTGGAAGATTAATGACACAATTGGAAAAGGAAATAAAAAAAAACTTCAGCAACCATTCTTTAAATTTGTTTTAAGACAAAGCAACATTTGATTACCAGTAAATGTATTGCTGTGTATCAACTATTCTCCATTCGTATTCTTCATTTTGTCACAATTCTCCATTTGTAAAAAGTTATATACTGAACCAAACAGTGTCAAGATGAAGTCCAAGTAGATAAAAATTCTTAAGCTATTTTTAATAGTTAATGAAGTGAAATGGATATTTATATGGAAAATGCTCCTTAAGCTTATGTCCTCCAAACACCAGCTCTGCAATCTCTTTCAGACACAAAGTAAAAGGTAACGCTCTTCAAGGAGCGCCACTTACTCCACACGTCTCATTCTGTGTCTGCATGGGGTTAGCCTTTGGCTCCATGTCTTGCCGCTTTTGGTTCTGCTTAAGTTGATTTAAGGATGGTTTCGCCTGCACAGCTCCCACGGTTTTGCTTGTCCATTGATCCACCAGTTTGTGGAGATCATCTGTGAAAGTTCCTTTCTTGTTGTTGCTGTTGTTGGCTTGTACTTGTACTTGCAGCGTTGTTTGTGGTAGAGGGTCCGGATATGCTACAAGGCTGTTTGTCGAGGATCCTAAGATGCCACAGAAAGATAAGAATCAGCTGCACACATCAACAAAGCCGTACTACTTCCCACTTTTGCTTTTGTTTACATCTTCGCACAACATTTCTACAACCACACAACTATCTGGTTTTCACCCAGCTGCTTCTCCTGAAGAACTTTTTTTGCTTCAAAAATGGTTTAAGAAATGATATGCATTTCACCAGTTAGGTGCAGCTTTCAAAATGGCACTGTAAACAAATTTTTCATCCAAAAAAATTTAAATATTGGTGATTATGTCTTTATGCAAATCCACTGGAATTGACAGAGGAGAGAAGAATAGAAAAGGAAATATGGATAACCTAAAGATGACACAGATATCAGGGATATATTACTCATGCTCTGCACAATCATAATTGGCTCCACTTTAATAACCAACACCATGATTGATTTGGGATTTACAGATTTCCTGTCCAGGACCCCAATTACCCTCCTAAAAAAGCTGATAAGAAGGATTCAAGTTTTCTTTGTTTCCAGTCTAGGCTGGTGAAATCCCATCCTTCATGTACATGGTTCTGATTCTGCAGAAATCCTAAATGACTCAAGGAAAGAGTATATCTGCTGCCATCCAAACCTTCTTGCTTCCACAAAACTCTCATGTTTCTCTTTCCAAGTTTACAAAGCAGTTTAAATATTTTACATGACAAACTTTTAAAGATAAATTGCTATACCAGCAGTGGTAATAAATTACACATAGTAACAGTCAGATGTCATGTTATTGATTCATCAAACCATGATTTGGAGGATTAGAAACATGGTGTCTACATATACCCAATATATAGTAATGTAATGTAGCTTGGCTGTGGACTTGGATACCTAATGTTGAACTAATCTATTCACAGCAAGATGATAAAACCAATATCTAACATAAAGGGAAACAGTCTCTAATATTCTTTGGTAGGTGAATCTAAAATGAATGCTTTTTTAATTTTTTGAAAAATTTTTGAATTCTAATTCTTAAAAATACCAGTTTGAAGCAAAAAAGTTCAAAGCTGTATTGAAATGACATTATTTATGATGAGCCAATGTGCTATAATCTTATTTCTGCTGCCATGGAGACTGTGATGTGTGCTATACGTAAATCTATTAGTGATTTGTTCGAATGAACACTCGCACCTTCCTTTAAAAATAATTGTGCTCCAAACTTTTGTGAATTCTTAGGTTCTTTTGAAAAAACGAACCCATGAAAAGGTAAGTTCTTTTTTCAAGGATTGACTCTCAGCAACTATTCAGTACTTCAAGCATCTCAATAGGTGTGAGGAAGTGTTAGGTTGCATTAGCCAACCAGCAGCAAAACAGCATTGTAAAGAAGCAGTGTTAATTGACATATTAGATGAGCACACTACCCAGCTTTGTCTCATATACACACATGTACATACTGAGATTAAGATCATCTTGCAGCATGCAGGCATCCCAAAGCATCACCAGCATGCAAAGCTACCAAAAGGATACCTGCACTTAATTCAGATGCAGCCTAACTTAATACGATCATGAACGCAATGCCTGTTGTTTAAATAAACCACTAGATTACATTTAAATAAAGCAGCTCATGCTCAGAAAGAAATAACAAAAACCCAAAAAACAAAAGAGAGAGGGATAGTTACTACTACTGTGATCTTTGCCTAGACATAGTCGTTTCAGGGTGGACCCTACAAGGTAAAATGATACAAGACATACAGAGTTAGGCAAGACTAAAAAGGGGGGAAAGAAAAAAGTCTGATGGAAAATCTTCTGCATTTTTAAACAACAAAAAAGTAACCATTATGCAAGAAGGAACAGACAGAAAGTCAGCAGTTCAGGTGTGAAAAGAAGAAATAACTGCGCAGCTCAAAACCAACAGAAATTTGATGCTATCCAAACAAATGCTATGCAGTTTTTATTTGGACCTGCATAAATCTGAAGGTGAATTTTAAAAAGCACATTTTAAAAAATATGTTGGTGCCTGTTTTAATTGTGCTTCGAAACTATATTCATCTGATTAATCAATGAATAATAAATATTAAGAAAAAGGCAAAACTAAGCTGGCTATATATTGTTTTTACAAGACCACAAAGTTCTGTAGAGCTGAGGACCATCCAATTCAAATTATGTGTCCAAATACAAAATACTAAGCCCTCTAATCTCTATAATATGTTCAAAATGCATCTGGATTCTAATAGATCTATTGGGGGTATTCCAATTCATCAGTTTCAAAAGCTTGGTGAGATGCTATGATACATTCAGTGATGTACTGCTCATTTTCCAAATGTTAAGTACTTCTAAGGGAGAACTCTGACAAGAGCATCATTTGCTATCTATTTAATTACTAGATTCCTTAAACTATTTTTTAAAAAAACCTCAATATTAAGCAGATAGACCAAAGCCATGTTGTTGTTTGAGTCATTCTGCTGCTGGACTGCATTGAACTAAGCCATGGTCTGGCTTGGTGGGTTGTTCCAACCAGGGCTCAAGGTTTCACTTTCCCAGACAAATCATGAGCTACAACTCTAGGACAAACCTTGGTTACAGTTCATGGTTTGCCTGGAGAGAACTAAACCACCAGCCCAGGTTTGGATGACATGCTAAACAAAAGCATGCCTTGCCAAACAGTCCTACCTGCTTTACCTGCAGCCTCATGCTACTATAAACTAGGGAGAGGCCCTTACTGCACATTTCTCTTAGCCATATGAGACATTTAATTAGCATTTTGCTGAATGTCATTAAGTATTCCAACTCCACACGCTACTGTACACAAGTCAGAAATCGTGTTTTGTGCCTGAAAAATAAAACCAGGCTAGATTACTCCACATCTGTTGATATCGCATGTAAAATGGGACAAGAAATGCCCTGGGTATGAAAGCCAACAATAGTATTTTTACTTCAGGAATGATGACCAATATTGAATTTAAGGGTAATAAGTAAAGAATAGAACTTCCACACCAGATGTATCCCTCACACCTCCACAACCCATCCCTGTAAAAAAGATGGACCTTCCATTATGATGTGAGGGAGATATTTTGTCCAAATAAACATGGCAGAGCTGGACCAGCTATGACTTTCTTGAGTTGGGGAACATTAGCTGCCTGATTCGGCTAGAACTCTTTCAAACAGCACCAACAGGATGATATCTTTAATCAAACAAACTGAAAGTATTTTTTTCATTCATATTAACTGTTAAGGCATCCCTTTCTTTGGGAATGTTCCCATTTTCCCTCAGTGACTGTATGCAAAGTTATGTTATTTCCAGGACAAGAGGAAACAAAATTCACATCAACTGCATGATAAGAATTCTTCTTGCCATGCATCAGCTTAACTGAATTACAATGTAAATAGAAAGGTATATTAGATACACATTTTAAAAAATATCTGTCATCTTTTAAAAGAAAGAAAGAAAATTCTGTTGCTATGCAAACTGCCATCAAAATTAGGTATTTTTCTAGACACAATTTCAAGGTACCACTTTAGTCCCACTAAAAGGCAGTATATGGAGTTTCTGTCATGCCCTTCAGATATGTATATAATCAAGGAGGAGAGTACAAGTCAACCTTTTTGATGATTGCTGAAGTATCAACCAATATATCATCCCAGCAAAATGCAAGGAAAGAGTTTGCACTACAGAAAGCAACACTTCAGCCCACAGTAGGGAGGGGAATCTGGAAAGTACTCTGTACTTCTGAGAACTTTCTTTTTATGGAGATTAAAATTCAGGTAGGGGGGGAAATTATTTTTTTGCTCCAGATGCACGTAAGGCTTTTTTTTTTTTTTTAAACTGAAATGTGGCCATACTAGCCTTGCTCAAGGGAAAGAAGCATGAGGAGAATGGAAAAGTTGTCCCTGGACAAGGGGCTAAAATGCTATGAAATTTCAGAAGGCTTAGCCCACCATGCCCAAGTGTTTCTCCACAATGGGAGGGACAAGACAGTTACTTTTTATTTTAATGGAAGTTGAAGTTCATTAGCTGATATGATGCTTGCTCAACGATGTTTATGCACGTGCAGACGGAGGTGAGGACCAGCTAAAATGAGAAACATTTGGGACTAGACTATGAAGTCAACTGCTTTTACGCAGTGGTGTTTTAATGCTTTTGTTTTGGTTTGGTTTTAACTTTTGTTAACTGCTCTGAGAACTGATGAGGTATAAAGCTCTAAAATAAATAAATAAAATAGAAATAGAACTGAAAGGTGTCAAATATTGTGGTGGTCCCATTATCATCTTGTGTGTCCTGGGCATCAAAATCGAGGTTGTTTTTTGCTACACTAGCCAGATAACTTGAAACGGATGACGTCAAATTATATGTGAGATTCAGTCTAACAATCTAACAATCTAACTTTGGGCAAAAGATTTATTACAAATGGCTAAGTTCTCCCAACAGATCACATCCACTCTCTGCTTTCAAACCAGATGATAACATCTGATAGCATATTCAATTAATTGATTTGTTTTCCCTTTAGAATGCTTTGCTAAAGAATTGCATCACCAATAAATCACCTAATAAATACATGCTAAAAAATTGAGGGCTCATGTCAGTAGTTAAAATGACTAGTTTAAGAATGTAAGTTGTGTGTTATCTTTGTAATTACTGACATGGAACCAAATGCTAAGAACATTTAATGTTTAAAATTAGAATGGGTTGTGTACAGCAAAAGTGTAGAAGACAAATGGAACTATTCCGACTATTTGTGACTACAGAAAAAGTTACAACCACATCCAGATTGTTAACAAGAATAATTATATACAGAAAATTTCAGTAACACTGAGCAATATCCAATGTTGATCATACTTGTAACTGACTCATTGAAATCAAATATTATGTGTATAACTTAGTTGGATATTATCCATTAGTTCTAGATCTTGAAAGTACTGTTAAAGTTTAAGGTGACTTGCTTCATACACTAATCTCTATATGTATCAGTTCTCACCAGCCCTTTATAATTAAATAATAATGAAGTTTTAAAATAAAAAATATAATTATTTGGGAATCAAGGAGGATGCATTTTGAGTAGTCTTGTGCCTTTGATCTGCACCACCTCAATAATGATAAAAAATGCATAGTTCCAATGGTAAAAGTTTGATACAAATGGAAATGAACACTAAATTAACTGGATGTTTAGTTACCAAAACGCTGTCCCTGTTTTTTGGCACTACATGTAACAAAGTTCTAGATCACCTTATCAGTGCAATGTATCTTGACTGCACAGTAAAAAAATCTATTTGCCTTATAATTAATACCTGCTTTAAAAAAGTTAAATATATGTGAGAGTTGATTGAACTGCCAATTGGTATACTTGTACAATTAAGGAAACATCTACTTGCTTTTAGTTGTACGGCTATTTGAAATCAACCCAGACATTGTATCAGCGAAACATTCTAGAGTGCCATTAGAACTTTAATTTTTCTTTTAAAAAATATTCTGTGCTTTGATGAACTGCTTATTGACTTCATCTCTGAGGTCACGTAAGGTCATGGTAAAAATCAACCGAGTAAAGTGCTCCAGCTAGGTGAGTTAACAATAAAAGCCACACTGCACTTTGTAGCAGAATAACTCGACAGTTGCATTTAACAAAATTCACTTAAAGAAACCCAAAGTATACATTGTGTGTGGGGGGAGGAAATACTGCTCATAAAAGATGTTTTTAAAAAAAACTAGCAGGAGCATTTCTCAGCATTTCCACATGCAAGGGATAGAACAAATAAAATAATAATAATAGTAACAGTAATAAAAAGGGTGGATATAAACAGTACTGTATATTGTTTGAATACAGCCCTTGTGCAGAAGTTATACCCTTCAGTGACCTTCTAGTATTGTGTCAGCTTGCTACATGCATGTCTTCATAGTCCAAACATGTGTGAAAGAGACCATTCGTCTACAGAACGTTGGATTTCTTTTTGGTATCGCTGGAACTGGGACAGCAGACATTTATAACTGCCACATTGGAAATTAAAAGTTACTTAAACGTAAAATCACATAAAAGATATGTCCAGGGTAAGATTTGCCATAAGGCTATAGAATAAATTATGAGATCTTCCACACATGCTTTTGGTTACCCAGGCATGAGCCAAAAGCAGTGCACAAAAGCTTTCCACGTGAAATAAATAAATAAAAAATAAATAAATAAAAATAGTGTCAATGATGATTAACTTTTAAAGAAGGAAATCAAAGAGAGTGTCTGGGGGGGGGGGAGGGACACCCGGCCAAACGTTTTAGATATATATATGAAAATGAGTTTTGGAAAAAGGGGGACAAAAGAAAGATGGGCTATGATAAAATACAAAAGAACAAATACAAACAGATGGACAAAGACACAGGTCCACTGAGGAATCTGGTACGAGGTTTGCTACTAGATTTATAGGTCACTCTCTCAGACGTTTGGTGGAAAACCGTCCAGCCTGCAAATGAATATAAAGGGAAGAAAACAAAGACACTTATAAAGTACAAATAGCTGAGATCAGTTGTCACCATCAGTCATATCAGCTTTGTTAGTTTATCATCCACATCTCCATTTTAGCCTTGCCAAAGAGGAGTAAGTTCATTGGCTATATGCAAAAGGATGCAAAAAATAACAGCAGAAGAAAATAGATACTTTGTAGGATTAGTTTGGCAGGACATGCAGAACTGAGTAAAGTATTGTTTTTTTAATCATCATTACACTTTGCAACCAATATTGCTACACATATCGTGACTAAGCTATGGAACTGTGCACTGCAAGATACGAATACTACAATTATATGAAACTGTGTCTCAAATGAGATAGAGATCTTCTAGTGAAGCCAGAAATAACGGAATATAACTTGCAAGGTGAGAATAACGGAACTAACTTGCAAGGTGGTAAAAGCTTAATTGCTCCCATGCTATATTTGCATAGGCCCAATATGAAAGAATGTCTTAGGAACAAAATTCTGCACCAGATTTGCATCTAAGAATACGGACCAAAAGAAAAGTAAGCCAGCCTTTCCCTCCTACCAAATTGTTTAAATGTACAAAGGAACATTTTTTATTTTTAAAAAAAGATGTACAATTCCTTGAAAACTGGCAATTCTTCTATAATGTGAATCTAAGACAGGTGATACCTTCATTTTCCACACACTACTAACCTTTCAAATATTGCTCATAATCAAAAGATGCATTAATGACTTGGACATCTACAATTTCACGATAATTGAAGACCCATTATAATAATGTTATCCTCGCTATAGGACCCTTTCTGTTCTTATCACATTTATCCTATTAACCGCTCTATAAAGTAGATTAGACTGCGAGACGGTAACTTGCCCAAGTCAGTGCGCTGAGCAGCTATTTGAACCTGCAACTCCCAACGTCATACAAATTCACTTTTAATGTTGAAATAATTGCTAATTTCAGTATAGAAGGAATGATGACCCCAAGTATATAGAATCACCTTGGGCAGAATTTTCATGGGCATCGCCTCCCTCAGTAGCTAATCCAGAGCAGATGTCAGTGGACAAGGAAGCCTTGACAGAGCAGGGTTGCTGTGTCTGAACTGACTTTCCAAGTATGGCTGATGTGGACGAAGTTAGTGCTGCCGCTTCAGTAGAACCAGTCTGAGCTTTAGCATTTTCTTTAGCCAGAGTGTCTTTGCAGTCTGATACACTACCTAAAAAAGGAGACATGCAAAAATCACCAAACGCCAAGAAACAAGATTGGCTGCAACTAGCGGGTCATTACTGAAGAATGCTTCAAATATTTTGAAACAGTGCAAGAAATCTACAGCTGCATGAAGCTGCACAGTCGAAACACTTCCAACTGCAGGTAACCAACCTGCTGTTCAGTTTGCAAGTGTTGATGCCAATATAATATGAAATAACACTGACAGCAGCTTTACAATAGAAGTAGCTTTAAAACAGTAGCTTTACAATAGGCCCATAGCTAAGCTAAGCTATGGGCCTTTAGCTAAGCTATGGGCCTACAGGTATCCTTGGACTACAATTCCTATGATCCCTGACCAGTAGTGGGTGGCATAGTGGTACTCACCTGATCTCCCAACAGCTGAATCACTTCTCCTTTCCAAGAAGGAGAAGGTGAGGAGGTGGGAAGTTTGGCACAATGCAAACACACCACCAAAACCAATCTAGTGTTTGCACCGTGCTGACCTTCCTACCACCTCACCCTGGCACCACCTTCTAGTAAACAGCAGTGATTAAGTTGTCAATGGGTCAGGCAAGTGCAGCTGCTCCACCATACTGTCTACTAATGTCTCTGACCTGTGGTCATGCTGGCTAGAAACAATAGAAGTTGGTCCAACAAAATTTGCAGAGCCACCCCATTTTACATTTTTGGGGCATAAGCTGTGCTTGTATGCTGACTAACCCCACTGAATGCAGTGAGATTTTACATCTGAGTAGACCTACATAGGATTATTGATGGATGCCATGACTGAGAGAGCTACATTAGGTGATGGCAAAGGTTTTTCAGGACTTTTCCATTGCCATGTCCAAACTATTTTTTAAAAAGTGTATTTTAGAAATCTGGTGTATGTATGTGTTTGTGAAAGACTGCTGTTTGGGAAACACAAGATGAAAACTCCAATGGGGACACAAAACAGTGTTGTTATTGTCTGGATTCTTTAAGAGACATGGGACTTGAAAGAGTTACTCGCGGCCTCATCCTACGCATGACCACTCAGAAATAACTAAAAGCTTATGCAATGGGATTCACTCCCAAGTAGGTACATAAAGGATTAAAGTCTTAGTCCATCCAGAGTCTGGGTGGAATGCACCCCACCCCCAGCCACCCAAACTTAAACCCATTTTCACAGGAACTCATCTGGCCTTCCCTTAAAATGATCTCCAGGGAAAGGAGAGACCATCACTTCCCTGAAGAAGCTTGCTTCATTTCCCAACATCCTATGAATGAATAACCCTAGAAGAAGAAAAAACTGGATAAAGGGCAGAGATGAAACTGCACTTCTGCATTGTGAGAAAAAAAGCAATACTGCTCACCTGGGTTGAGGGCAGTTGGGGGGAAGACTGAAAGGAATCATTTCAGAAAAACAGTGCAAGATCGAGCCACTCTATCAGATGGAATGGCTGAGCAAAACCCGTCCTCCCTTTCTCCAGGAACTACAATGGCCTTCACATTTTTAAGTAGAAATTAGTGGGAAATAATAATTAAAATACTGAATTTCATTGTCCCATTCTCTGGAGAATAGAGATTAGGGAGAAAAGATGGTCTTCACCTATCAAGCCAAACCTCTTTCATCTGTATTCAATAAAGTTGTGGCCTGTTTCGATCCAAACCCAGTCTTAGTGGTCTTTTATTTATCTGAGGTTGAGGACTGGGGAGCACCATGCCTGGACCCGCAACTACTGAAATTAATGCACATAATGTGGTCATGTTCATTCATTTCAGTGGGTCTATTCTGCGTAAAAATTAGTTGAATACCACCCAACAGAAACAAAAAGCAACTAAATCATAAAACAGTCTGTAGGGTTTTTAAGTGCATTATGAGAATTAGGGTGGTCCCCCCCCCCCATTTTATTTTATTGCAAAAAATGGTGTTTTGCTATTACTATTACTGATGTTAATATAAATATATCCTATATAGGTACAGCCACATGTGGAGGAACTTGAATGTCATGCTTCTTCCGTGCATGCCACCCTCCACATGCCTACTAATGGCTTGGTGTGCCAAGAGGAAGAAAGACATAAGCAGAACTCTGTCGGGCCTGGTGCTTCCCCAATACTGAGCTGGATCATGCTCAGACCACAAAAACTAAGCTGCAACCAGGCAGAAGAATACCATTTTCTAATCAAGACACAGTCTTATACCTAGAAATAAGGTTTTACAAATGTTTCCGTATGCTGTTGCTGCGGTGGTGTTTAATGTTGCTTCAGTGCTGGATTTACATGTTAATTTACTCAACAGGAAAATGTGCTAAAGGTCAATCTAAGTAAATCCATTTTAACAGGCCTTCGTTTGTTCTGGGGTCAAATAGTGCAAATGTAAAAAAACCCCAAACCACTGCCTTACAAAAGAAGTCCTCAATTTGAAATCTTGAGTCTCTCTGCGAGAACAATGCAAATGTAAAATTGACACAGATGCTTTTCACTACACATCATGTGCACTTCATAAACATGTGGCAGCAAAAGGATAGCACTGGTAAAGCTACTCATAGGAGAAAGTTATCTGATGTACGTACTTGTACTGGATGTTGTTGTTTTGAGCTGTTGAACAACAGGATTTATTAATTTCCCAGTTTTTAATTTGCTCTTGCTGGTTCTTCGTCGACGGCCAGTTGGCGGGGCAGAATGAAGGAACCCAATATTTGGTGGTAAAGGCTTCCCCAGCCGGATGTACAGGGCTTCTATTTCTTTCTTCTGCTGAGTCTGCAGCTCAGTAATTTCTTTCATGTGTCTGAAGAACAGAAACAGGTTGTTACATCAAATTCAAAGCGCTGCTTAGATGTGTGTGTTGGAAAAGGTTCAGAAAAGCACCACGAAAATAATCAAGGGGATGGAGCAACTCCCCTATGAAGAAAGGTTGCAGTGCTTGGGAACTTTTTAGTTTAGAGAAAAGGTGAATAAGAGGTGACCTGAAAAGACATTTATAAAATGATGCAGAAAGCACATACAGAAAGGTCTTCCTCCCTCTCTCATAACACTGAAACTCATGGACCACTGATGAAGCTGAATGTTGGAAGATTCAGGACAGAGAAAATAAATGACTTCTTCACGCGGCGCAGAGCTGAACTATGGGACTCACTCCAACAGGAGGCAGTGATGGTCACCAAGCTGGATGGTTCTGAAAGAGGATTAGAGAGGTTTAAGTAGGAGAAGGCTATGGGATGCTACTAGCCATGATGGCTATGCTCTGCCTCCACAGTTGGAGGCAGCAATGATTTTGAATACTTGTTGCTGGAAACCACAGGAGGGGCGAGTGCTTGGATCCTGCCTGCAGATTTCCCACAGGCTTCTGTTTGGCAGCTGTAAGAACAGGATTCTGCGCTAGATGGGTCATTTGCCTGATCCAGAAGGCTGTGTGCATGTGTGTGCACGCGCACACACATAAAAGACACACACACACACACACACACACAGAGACAGCATATGTCTAATATATAATTTGTACATACTATCCACATTAGGATCACAGGCAGTCTTTTTCATGCACACTGCCTGGGATATATCCCAAACTCTGAGTTAAACAAATATTTCAGTAGAAAACCATTCATATAATACCACCTGGGACACACACATAAAATCCTGTGTAGGAAAAGAAAAAGAGGCATGACCATGAAGGCTATTAAAAGTTAATAATGAAAAGCTTGTGCATGATGCAGGAGTGGACAGGAAGCCAGTGCAGAGCTTTAAAAAGGAATGACACATAAGAAGAGCAATGAAAAGGGTGAATTATTTTGAAAGAGTGTGGAATAGAGGTGAGGGGACCAAGTTAAGAAAATGGAAAACCAAACAGGAGAAGGTTGCAGTAGTCATGATAAGAAATGGCGACGGATTGGCTGGAGGTGCACTGGTCCAGGATGCCAGGATTGAACAACTAACTGAATAGTCCTGGTTGCTCCTCCTTTTCTGAGGCTGTAGGCAACCCAAACAGGGTGGTAGTGGTAGCAACTACAGAATAGTAAAACCCAGCTGGCAGCACTGCAGGGCTGTTGGGCAGCTGTTGGACAAGAAATAGGTGTGCAAGGCTTTCCTGAGCATCCTCCCTTTCTCCACAAGGAAATTACTAGTGATTTGGGTGAAAGTAGCATTAGTGAAATGCTGAAGGTGGCCACTGTTGGGAGAAAGGGTGGTGTAGAAATTAAGTAATTAAATAAATGTAATGTAATGTGATCAACAGCAGAGTTGGAGGAAACAAAGTAAGAAGGAAGCTGAAATATGCAAAAAGGAGAAGTTAAAGGTCAGAAGAGAAATTGGAGAGGGAGACTGGGATATGAAATAGGGTGAGCAGAAGGGGAGGAGTTAGAGGAAAGGCATAGGTTGATACTGTGACGGAAAGGAGGAGAAATGACAGGCTATGTGGTTTTAGAAGAGGACAGGACCAAAGCTTCACATGAAGTTAGATGAGGGCAACAGAATAGTGAGAGAAAGAGGAACGGTTTTAGGGACATGTAGGAGAAGGGAGAGCTGGAAGATGCGTCCTGTTAATGGAAAGAAAAACTGTGTTTACTTTATATTAAGCTATCATCCACAAGTGTCATGGGTCATGATGACCTTGTTCCTTCTCAGATGTTCTGATATAGGCCTAGTTCTTACTGTGTCAGGACTCTACCACTTCAGACTAAGTGTATATAACATATAACAATTCTATCTTCAAGAATGGAAAAAACCTATAAAATAAAGAGAAGGGAAATAAGCTGCTCCAACTGAAGAACATAAACCAGAGCCTGCTAGACCAGCCACTGGGTCCACTCTCACAGTCGCCAACCAGATGCCCATGGGAAGTCTGCAAGCGGGACCTGAGCACAACAGCCCTCTCCTCTCCCGAATTCCAGCAACTGGTATTCAGAGGCATGCTGCCTCTTAACAATGGAGGTAGAACATAGGCATCAGTGTTAGCAGCCACTGACAGCCTCCATGTATTTGTCTAATCCTCCTTTGAAGCCATCCTTCAACCTCAGTCCTTCACCTTTAACCTTACGTGATGCCGTCCAGATACTTGAGTGCCAGCTCAGGAGAACTAGGCCAAAAGAAGGAAGTTGATTTACTTTGTAATATCAAGCAACTCCAACTTGTAATAAACGCACAGAAAAGAAACAGAAACTGATTAAATGCTGTAAAAATATCACAAACGCACAAAATGAACCAGGCATTCTGATGGAAATGAAACATACTTTTCCCTCAGGTGCTGCAATTCTTTCTTCATGTCTGCATCTTCAAACTCTGAGTCATTGTCACTGCTCACATATGATGATTGTGAATGGAAAGAAGTTATGTTGATGGTTGGGATTTTTGATCCATGACCATTAGGAGAATCAAGGCCTTGTGAACTGGACTTTCCAGACTTTTGCAGAAAAGATGAGGTCTTTTTCACGTAGTCATTTCCTGCACTACTGCTCTGTGGTGATGGTGGAGCTGCAGATGGTTTCCTCTGAAGAGATTCATCACCAGAATCACTAGAATCCTGACCACAAAGTACATCGATAGAGGATGCTGTCTGCACACGCCGCAAAGAAGTCTTCATATCAGGGCTAGAAGGTTGATCATCTAGATAAACATCTGGTGGCGCAGAGTATCTCAAGGAATGCACAGGTGGTAAAGTTAACTCATCCTGTGTACTGACCACTGAAAATCTGCCAATAGTTTTTGCTGGTGTGCTGTCGTGTGTTTCAGCTTGTTTCTCACTACAGCTCGAGTCCACAGAGTCATCCTTTTCAGATTTACTTTTCTCTTCAAGTAATGGCACAGTATTCTCCTTTTCACTCCTCTTAGAAGCATCTTTCTGAGCAACCTGAAGTAACATACAAGAACACAGTCTAGTGGGAGAACATGGGTTGTATCTAATGCTGCTGTTACACCTGTGTAACGGGCTTCCACTTATGCAATGGAACTTCCCTTTCCTCTTCCCTCGCCAGCCTACCACACACCCTCAAAATCTGCTCAATGATTGGGGACCCTCTGAATCAGATCTGTGGGTGCAGAGAAAGGGTGAGTGGCAGAAAAAGGGTGAGTAGCTTGTGCAGCGCTTGTGCAGCACATTATGTCACCAGCCCTAGTTTTGATGACTACACCAGAACATGGAAAGCTGCCTTGTGGTGTGCCGGATCATTTGTCAATTTCTGTATACTGATGGCAGCAACTCAGGGTATCTAGCAGGAGTCTTTTCCAACCCTATCTTGATATGGGAGAGATTGAATTTGGGACTTCTTGTATGTAAAGCAGGTGCTCTAACACCAAGTGCTGTAAGAATGAGATGAAAATGTAGAAAGGAAAACAATAATACACAGGTAAATTGTAAGTTCAGAATACCTGAGGGAGTCCTGATGGTGTGCCAACAGAAGCAGAAGTAATGATTGCAGCTTGTCCTGTTTAATGCATTGGAAACAAAAATGGACACACATATGAGCAGACATATTTTTTTAAAAAAGCACACACAACGCACACATAGCTTAATGGTATCGTGCATAGATGTTGCACAAGGCTGAAATCCCGGTGTCAATGGGTCATAGCAATGTGCAAGATTACAGCTCATGTCTATAGAACACCATGTAAATTATGATGGCAGATGCAAGTTTTGAAAGCATCCCAACATTCATGATGTAAGACTATAAGAAGAGCCTGCTGGCTCATCTGATCCAGCATTCTGTTGACACAAGTGACCAACCAGATGCCTGTGGGAAATCTGCAAGCAAGACCTAAGCACAGGAGCTCTCTCCCCCACCTTTGAATATTCTGACAGAAGTTCAGTTTAATGAACTGGGCATTTCCACATTTCTCTGTAGAATTGAATGAAAAAGGTTAAGAAGGCTTTAATGGAAAGAATTGGATGTTTATCTGCACGCAAGGGATATGCTTAGCAGCTCTGATAAGCCTTTTCCTTATAAAATCTTTTACACCCTATATTTTGGCCCTTAAAAGGGCTCCCTGGGCAGCACAACTGAATATATGTGATAAAGGAATGAGATCATAGCTGCTTGCCCTACCCACAGTGAGTACATGATCAGCCCCAGTGCCTGATCTGTGGGTGTTTGATTTGCAATAGAGCTTACACATAAAAACATCGAACATGTGTAAGCTTGAATTGTAGGCTTGATTCCAATACTATATGTGCGATAATTGTCCTTGCCTTTTCATGCATTCACCCTATGGAAGCAAGGTCTAAAGGAAGGAGATGTGCCCATGGTGGGTGAGTTTAATACATGTAGCTCCTCAGCAGATCAGGCTGCATCTACACATTTTACATCCTCCCAGTCCGTGACAAATTACTTTCAGTATTCTAGATTTCAAAATATGAGGGTGGACTGACTTTGAACACAATAGGTATATATGTTCAAACCTCCACCTTTTGCATCTAGGCTATAGCATCCAGTTCATACGGGGAAAGTTATGCAGATCACAGATGGTCATGCAGTCTGCACATGCGACCTCCGGCCACATTAAGAAGGGTCAGAGGTATATATTTACACAGGTCAGGTTATTTGGCAACTGGAAATATCAATCAGATTCTGCATAAAGATATCTATGATTTTTTCCTTAAACCTTTTCTTTGCTATTGTGACAGGTTGATATTGGCTGTTGTTGTTGTTGTTGATGATGATGATGATTTTTTTGCCCTGGATTAATAACACTTGTATAATGCTTGCCTCTTTTTAAAACATAATTATATTTGAAAGAATAAAGGTGCAATCTTAATCCATGATACTTGAAGGGATTAGGAGCTAGGGGGTTTCTCATCAGCAGGCAGGGGATAGGATCTCTGCCTCTGCAGAGGCCTGAGCTATAGCTGCAGAAAGCATGGCAGAGTCAATACTACCACTGATGGTATTCCTACCAGCAATAGCTGAAACGGGATGAAACAGCAGCATGTTGGGGGCAGAGTTGGTCTGGCCAAGAATCTGCTGGAGCCTAAGGGGTCCAGCTGCCAGAGATCTGGTACAGCAAAAAAGGGGAGGGGATTAAGTTCCCCTCTACCTTCTGCCTTGACCTGTGCAAGTGGCAAGGTTTCTAATGTGCCAGTAGTTCTGCTGTTCTATTCACCCTGTTGCTCCCAGAAAGGAGTTAGGATGCTCAAGAATGCATTTCAGTTACTAGCAAGAAAAACATTTCTCCATTTGCTTGAGATTCTGCATGGCGAAATATCAGTCAATATCTTTCAGATTCTAATTGGTACTAAAACAAAACCCTTTAAAAGGCACTCAGATATCTACAAAAACACCCAATGTGATTTTTTATTAAAAGCCATGACTTCCTTCTCATAAATAAATAAATAAATAAATAGGAGGTAGGATGAGTGCACTCCTCAGTATATTTGGAAATACTTTTCCCTACCTTCTGTCTGTGTGTAGAAAAAGACTTGTATAGCAGCTAGATCTATGCCAAAGTTGAATAGGGTGTATATACCGTATTTTTTGCTCTATAAGACTCACTTTTTCCCTCCTAAAAAGTAAGGGGAAATGTGTGTGCGTCTTATGGAGTGAATGCAGGCTGTGCAGCTATCCCAGAAGCCAGAACAGCAAGAGGGATCACTGCTTTCGCTGCGCAGTGATCCCTCTTGTTGTTCTGGCTTCTGAGATTCAGAATATTTTTTTTCATGTTTTCCTCCTCCAAAAACTAGGTGCGTCTTATGGTCTGGCGCATCTTATAGAGCAAAAAATACGGTGTATATATATATATATATATAATATAATGTTTATCGGCCAAGGCCATGTGGTCAAATTAATGTGATCTCATTCACACATTACATGTTGGAGCAAGTATTATCCAAACTGGGTTTAAATGTACCATATTTTGTATCATATGTTAAAAATTTAGATATATTATAACATATCCTTATGCATAACTAGTAAGTAGTTACATATGAATAAAGGCAAATATTTAAGTTTCTGATGTAGTTGCTGAAGCTATATCTGAAGGAACATTCCCAACTGCACATAATTTGATTCCTAGAATTGTTGCCAGTCATTGACGTTAGTTGGTCTGAAGGGTATCTATTAGGAAGAATAGACATTAAATTCACTGATGCTACCTGCTCTGCTTGTTGATCCATGATTTATTTCTGAGGGCTGGATGCTGGTAGAAGTAACTTCTGCTTTTCTCACCTTTAATAAAAGGACCATAATACAAATTAACCTTTCAAAAGAAAGCAGAATGTTTGATTTACATAGAAATATGTATGCATTGTCTCTCAAGCTTATTTCATATTTATCCTAAAACAGGTATATCACACATCAGTAACCTGCTTTCTTCCATTTTCCAGGTTCCATGTTAGTCTTTCTTAGATAGCTGAATCTGGGGGTCGTGGATCCTGTCTGATGCCCTGCTGGTGGCTAGGGCCATGGCACGACCCCCAGTGACATCAGGGGAAGCTTTCAGTTGTATTTGCATCAACAAGCTCCTCCCACTGTTTGTTAACCTTCAAATGACTCCCCACTGAGTTGGGTGGAGTCATATATTGATTGTTTGATCCAATGCCTAAGCCAATACCACTTACATGCTGTAACCAATAAAGCTGTGGCCTTATTTAGCCCATTAACCTAAAATACATGTGTCCTTGTGTCTTATTTATCCCTAAGTGGGTGGTGGGTTCTCGACTCACAAACACCAATTCATTAAATTCCAGTGTTTGAGTCATAAGTATGACATAATATGTGTGGAGTGTTAAGGTGTATGTTGCAATTTTTAGTAAATTCTGGGGGAATCTAGTTACGATTATGAAATCATCCATACGCCAAGGATAATCAATTGAATTTGTTATTCGCCTTTGGCCCACCCCTGATTAACGCCTTATAAAGAAGGTAGGCATTTCATGTGGTTATGGCACCCAGGAGGTGCCAGACTGCACTAATAGGGCACTATCAGCCAAAGTTGGTAGTGTGCCAAATCCTGGTTAAAGAGTGTAGGGACTAGCAAATGGCTAAAGCACATCTCTCTCATGGAACTAAGGCCTTTACCCTTAGCTGAATGAACCCATACACTGGAGAAAAGTTTCATAGGGTGGGATTCAACTAAGTATGCAATAGTGTGGATGTAATAATGAATTGTGTGAATAGTGTGGATGTAATAATGAAACTGCGGGAGGCAGTGGAAGACAGGAGTGCCTGGCGTGCTCTGGTCCATGGGGTCACGAAGAGTCGGACACGACTGAACGACTAAACAACAACAACAATAATGAATTCACAGAGCTAAAATTCAACATGTGTTCATGCTGCTGGGCAAAATAACATCACAACTGATATTAGGGTGGGCCCTATTAGGCTTTTGGCAGTTCAGGATCCCAACATGTAAATGGATTTTTTTGACAACTCAGCTCCATGTAGCTTTCATTTAAAAAACAAAAATCTGTTCACTTGTTAAAGGTAAAGGTAAAGGGACCCCTGACCATCAGGTCCAGTCGTGACCAACTCTGGGGTTGTGGCGCTCATCTCGCTTTATTGGCCGAGGGAGCCGGTGTACAGCTTCCAGGTCATGTGGCCAGCATGACTAAGCCGCTTCTGGCAAACCAGAGCAGCACATGGAAATGCCGTTTACCTTCCCACTGGAGTGGTACCTATTTATCTACTTGCACTTTGACATGCTTTCGAACTGCTATGTTGACAGGAGCAGGGATCGAGCAACAGGAGCTCACCCTGTCATGGGGATTTGAACCGCCGACCTTCTGATCGACAAGTCCTAGGCTCTGTGGTTTAACCCACAGCGCCACCCATGTCCCACACTTGTTACTTTGCCCCAAATTCTTTCCAGGGTGAGATTAGGAGCAGATGTCAGATTTGTGCACACCTCTCCTACTTCTATCACTACAGGAAGAAGTTAATAAATGTACTGATAAATGTGTTTATCGGAACAGGAAATCTTTCTTGGGAAATAGAACCCACTAGAAAGGGGCAAAAGATATTGCAGAGTCAATATCTACATGCAGACTTCTTCATTAGACTTGGGAAGAAGGAAGAGCACAGAATTCCTACCTTGATCTCACCTTTGGCAAAATCCTATACAGTGGTGCCTTGCAAGACGAAAAGAATCCGTTCCGCGAGTCTCTTCGTCTAGCGGTTTTTTCGTCTTGCGAAGCAAGCCCATTAGCGGATTAGCGGATTAGCGCTATTAGCGGTTTAGCGGCTATTAAAGGTTTAAGGGATTAGCTGCTAAAAGGCTATTAGCAGCTTAGTGCCTTAGAAAAAGGGGGTGGGGAGTGGAAAAAAAACCCAGGAATCGCAAGACATTTTCGTCTTGCGAAGCAAGCCCATAGGAAATTCGTTTTGCGAAGCACCTCCAAAATGGAAAACCCTTTCATCTAGCGGGTTTTCCGTCTTGCGAGGCATTCGTCTTGCGGGGCACCACTGTACATCAAATAATGAGCAGCCAGCCAAATGAGAGAAATAAGGCTATGAATGCAGTATACCTTATTTTCATTCTCATATTCCAATAAACAATCTCTTAGTTAAAAAAAATGTTAAGTTTAAAATAAGGCTTGGTTTCACCAATGTTCAGAAAGTAAGGGCCAATGGTAACAACACATTAGAATTTATTTTGATCATGGGCACCAGATTTTTCTCTCTGTGCATAGAACATTTTGAGTGGAGGAGGAAGTAAACTTTACTTTAAAAAAAAAATAAGAGGACTTTGTACTATCTTGGTAGTTAGACCTCAAGTAGCCTGAAACACAATGCACCTCTCTCAAATGACAAGTTTGGTTTTTGTCTCTTAAGGATAATGACAGTGAGTTTGCAATGTTTGATGAAGGCATGTATTGTACACCACAAAGAAAGAATATTTTTAAAATTTGCACCAATAACTGAGAACCATGTATTTGCTTTGTGAAGCAGACCACACAGCATAACAAGTGCAATAGTTTGAAAAAGGCTACCATCGGCTCTTCGTTTCTGAATTCTGGTTTACAAAGCCCATAAACTGCAGCACTCTTAGCAGAGGTTTGCATGATTTCTGTGTCAGTGGTACCACAGGCACCACAGCCACAGGTTGACTTGCCAGAACAGGAGACGTGGTGAGTTCAGGTTGATCCTCAGCTGACGTAACATCCATGCCAGCTGCAGGAACTTTCAGGTCCAACACAAGCGCAGGCAAAGGTGCCAAGTTAAATTCACCATCTCCTTGGTCTATAGGTACAAAGCTGTCCGGTGTTGCTGCAGATGCAGAAGATGTCGGGACATACTCCTGGTAGAGCAAGTTGCGCAGCTTCTCATCCAGACTCTTTATTGTGTTGTCAGCAAAATCAACTCTCGGTGGCCCTTCACCGTCTGATTCTACAGCACAAGGCGGCTGAGGCCCGCTAACTGCAAGGCCAGTGGATGATGAGGGCTGGGACTGGGCTTGTAACTGGGATGTAGCTGCTGATGAGTGAGGGGGACTTGAAAGCTGAGGTGCTGCTAGAATCAGAGGATCGGGGACAGCAGACACAGGAACTGCCTGGCTTGCAAAAGAAGGAGGCATCTGACTAGGCTGACTGCTGTCTGGCAAGTTGGGGATTTGTGTTGGAGGCTGGTGTTCCAAAATAGTCGCATCAGAGACAGCAGGGAGTGGGCAGGCTTCTGCTGCCTGTGCAGGAACAGTCTGGATCGGCTCTGGCAGCCCAGCAGTCCCCTGTTCAGCCTCTGTCTCAGAGACACACGGGTTTTCATCTATTCGTTGGAGTGCCTGCAATGGGGGATTGAGAGGAAGCTGAGCCTCAGGACGTTCTTCGAGTGAAGTTGCACTGGGGGCAGCAGGTGTACCAGGCTGACTGGATGCAACAGGCTGTTGTTGCGGAGGGTACTCTGGTTGGCCTGTGTTGTCAGCAACCTGTTCTGGAGCACATGGAGCCGTCACTGGGGGTGTTGCAGTGGATGTTTCTGGCTGGACCTGTGGAAGGGAGGTTGGTGCTGCAGTGGAGACTTGTGTCGGAGGAGCAGGAGTTGCTTTGGGGCTGTCCGTGGCGCTCCTTTGACCTGAAAGCTGCTGATGGGCTGTGTTTGTGGGTTTGTCTGTTGCTGTAGAGCTCTGCTGCTGATCATCCGACTGTTCCACATCTGTAAATAACAGAAAAGGAAACCCTGAGTTCAGAGAATGGCACTTCCGTTTGTAGCCTCAAATGGAGCCTCAAACATATGACCAGAAATGTAAGAGCAGAATGATAAAACGCTTTAAACAGCTGAAGTGCTCTACTTGTATTAAAGCAGTTTTAAAACAGATACTTTTCTGTATGTAAACAAGAATATTGTGCACATTTTGTTTTACATCTACAGCTAAAACGTGATCATAACGACAGGCTACTCTTGCTTACTATAACAGCTATATATAGCAATTTTTCTAATGCAAGATGTATTGCCTTTTATTGGCTATTAGTAGTAATGATGCACTGCCCCATTTCAACCAACTGGAAAATTGAGATTAATAACAAGGTGGTGCATGCATTACAGAGTCTTTAAAATTCATTTATGTGACAGGAACTTCAATTACATCTACGCATGTAAAACAAAAAGGATCAAGTTCAGTGTTCATAAATGCGTACTCTTTTGTAGCAAGGTTTTGACACTAATTTGCCTCTAACTTGTTCCGCTTGCCCTTGGCTATTCCAATTCTCTTGAGTAATGAATGATTGAAATAAATGCCTTTTCCGGGGAAAGCTAATTGCTACTTTAAAGCTAGGGGACCCACACATTTGTGGATGGCTTCTGCATGCAGCTGCCTCTGCATTATTGATTGTGGCCCATCAAACCCTGGTGACAAAAGAAATGAAAATCCTGAAGATGGTATCTTGAACAAATCCAAATATATTTTTATTGGCCACGTAGTTAGTTTTAAATGCTTTCCTGCTATTTCTTTTCACTTTCCCATGTGTTTCCTTTTTGAAAAATAGTAAATGAGTTTTTAAAAGGTAGCGAGTTTTCTATCTTATGCTATGATTTTTGTGTAACTGCCTGGAAGGACAGGAACATATAGGAATTCTATGATTTGTTCTTAAATCTTTAAAGTTCTCAAGTACCTGGAGCGTCGGCCTGTTTTGCACTTTGAGGAGCTGATGAAGTGAATTCTGGTGCTTCAGCCGCTGGATTTTCCACAACAGGACAAATGATAAACCACCGCTTTCCTGTATGCAGAACTAATCACAAAAGGAGGGTTGGAAAGGTCACTATTTCTATATCAAACACGGGCAAGAGGCTGATATTGCTCAAATGAAATCAGCACATCATGCAAAAGATACACTGTCTTTAATTTCAAGAAGAAATTCAAAAAACAATAATGCAGGACTACCACATTTAAATATGATGCTGCCACAAGGCTGATGGAAATAATGAAGTCTAGAGCAATGGCTACCGTCATGCTTGCAGCCTAACCCTAGACATGTTTCTTCAAGAACAGGGATGGGCAAACATGCCAATATCAGTTTCTCCCAATTTCTTATCCATCTTAAATTCAGTTCTCCACATTTCCATAGGAGTTTGATTTTTTTTTCTTTAAAAAAGTCATCATGAAAATTCATTAGTAAGTTTCTCCTAATATACACATTTTTGTACAGAGTTCTGTGGAATATGCGCAGAGCAATTTCCCCTGATATATTGCATTTTTATGCACATTTCATTGTAGTATATGCATTTTTGTAAACATTATTGGACTGGAGAACTGAATTGCAAAATTTGGAAAAGTCTGAATTCTGATGGATGGCAGTGTTTCGGTTCATATATTTTTTCAGAAAGGTCTGAGCAAGGTAGGTTCACTTTTAAATGCAAACAGAACTGAATTTCCCTGCCATCCCTACTCAGAAATAAATCTCACCGTGTGCCAGTAATTGTGCACAGAAACACAGTGTTGCATTCAGAACATGACAAGATTGGGTTCATTAATTTCAGCAGGCTTACTCTGAACAAAATTTAGAATAGCACCCATAATAAGTGAATTGAAAGCTAGAAGCAATCTTTGCAGGATTTTGAGGCTTAGTTATGTTTTAGATTTCATCTTCTGCCAAAACCTGTAGACTACCAGAAAGCCACAGTTAATATGCTTACACTTATCTTTTATGTCTGCAGTAGTGCATATATGCACATGTAGAGACAAACCTCTTTTGAGGTGGAAAGGTATCCTAAAGGATGGAAGTGTCACTAGCACAGTGCTACTATGATATTCATAACTGATTTGCCAACGTAAGTAAGTGTCAGGAAGAAACATTACTTGCAATAGGGAGAACAATCAGTCAGTGCTCATTTCCCTTTAATGTGATGGTGCCATCTAGCAAGACTAATAGCAGTTGGAAGACTGTTCCCCCGTGACACTAATCAGACTTAAGCTTGGGGCTTGCTCTGTAGAATGTTTAGTGGCTGGGCTGATGAACTCTAAAAATAGATAATTGTCAGTGATATCCAATATAGATTAATTGCTTTACAGGGTTTTTTAGGGGGGCGGGTTGACACATATAATCATAGAAACACTTTTACCATTCTGTTGGTACACTGGCATTCTTGCCTGGGATTGCCGATTCACCTATTTAAAATGAAAAAGACCATTAGTAGTCTGCAGGCATTTATCTGTGGTTGAAAGTTATGCTTAATGAAATAAGCAAAAAATATTATACTATCACATAGTTCTTTTAATGGAAGCTGTTGAAGACAATTAGAGTAGACTTTCATCTACCTTTGGTGGGTTGGGTTTTTTTTAGCAATACCTCATTGTTTTCCATCCTGCAGGTGTCTTGCTGAGGGCTTGCACCCTGATCAGAACTTCGTTCCCCTTCTGTATCTTCACTAAGCATATCTTCTGCTTTGTCAATTATTTCTTTCAGTTGCTCTATAAATATCTCTTTCTCAGTAGGCAATATAAATTCGTTTTCTACCTATAGGGATACACAGATAGATATATATTTATTTTTTTAAACTGCATTCTCTCTAGTGTTTGCTCTGTAGTAACTTCATAACAAGTAACTGTATGGCCAATTTAAATCTTTTAAATATAGCATGCAGTGGAAAGAAGTTCCACATATATGGAACTGGGTGTGTATGAACCGTAGTTTATGCTTTACATTTGAAATGAATGAATCTTTTCCCTGGCCAGCAGAGCTGAGCAAAGCTACAGAAATTATTCATTGCTCTTATGTAACTGACCTATCTTGATTAAGCAGTAAATGAATGCATTAGCGCATGAGAGGCATTTCAAAATATGCACAAGCTTCAAGGACAAGTTGATGGGACACTGGGAACTTTCAACTTGCCCTGCTTATGCCAGAGTGATTAAGGATAGCATATTGAATATCTCTGAGCCAAATTAGCAGCAGTATTCATGAACACCTGAAGCATCTGTTGCACATATGCAACAGCAATAAATTGTGACTAGCATGTATGAAGACCAGAGTAGTACCTCTCATCCCACATGGCACACTGACTTCCTAAACAGTAAAGAGAAGAGTGCAAAAGTGGGTCACTCATAGGGAGGTAAAAAACATCCCCTCTTACTATTAGCCTGTGTGTATAGACTAAGTCTAGCTTCCCCCCCCCTGCTTACCAGGCATCAACACAGAGACCCCTTTTTCTTTTATTCTTCTTCTGGGAGGATGAGCACACTGCAGAGCAAAGCATCAGCTTGCAGCCATCAGCCACCTTTGCTTCTTAAGAACTCCTCTGGGTCCATATGGGTCCCAGGGTCAATTTGAAGAGGCCAGTCCTTTGCTTTGACATGATCCCAGCCAACTCAGAAGGTTTAAAGAAGAAGTTAAAAATAGGAGGGGTAGGGAGCCTTGGCATGTGGTTTCTATGGGTGCCAGGGTGTCTATCAGCACCATACTGGGCACCAAACACACATCCAGAAATGGGATGCTAAACAGAAATCAGGCTGCGTCTCAATAGCTCCCTTCTGAATGATCAGAAATACTTTTCTGTGGCTGTACAAAGAAGGCTGTGGCATCAATTCAGCTAATGAATCTAAAGAAAGATCTTACCATGTAAGTAGCAATTTCTTCTGGTGCATCGCCATCTAAATCAAACTTAAATGTAACCATTTTGTGATTGTGTGTTTCTAGCTGGCATTCCACCATCTTATCCCCTGTGTTGCATACCTATAAAAAGAATCAATAATTATTTCTAACACTCCCAAAGGAGCCCAGGGTGGCAAAAACATCTCATTCATAAATATTCTGTCATCAAAGTAATTCTCCCAACCAGAAATTTCAGGGTTGCCAGGAATAGTATCTTTTACCCATGCGTGGGTAGAACAGGAATATAAATATATAAGTAAGTCTTAAGCAAATGTAGCTGACTTACATTTAAAATTGTCAGTTTGGGCCTGTTGGATTTTTCCTGGCGTGAACGAGTACGTGTTGATTTCTTATGCTTCTTGGAAGATTTTCCTTCTTGTTTACTACTTCCACTTGTTCCTTCAAAACTGTCACTCATCTCTTTACCAGAAGCCACATCAGGACTCATGTAACTTTGCAATAAGGAGTAAAATGAAGACAGAAGACAAATAGTATGAACATGAAGCATTCTTTTAAAAGCTCCCCCTCAAAATCAGCACAAACTCTTCAGAACATGCCTTTTTGCAAGAGATCAAAGGTCCAGCTCATTAGGTATTCCATCTCTAATGCCGCCAGCAAGATTTTTACTATGAATTTTAACTGCCATGTTCACTGACAGATCTATCCATCAATGTGTCTAAATTTAGTATTTCTTTTTATTTGTCCAGAACCTACTGAGAAGCAGTACTCACTTGGTGACCTACTGGCAAACTACATTTGGCTTGGAGGGTCCCAAGCTATGCATTGGTAGAAGAGGATATTTCTAAATAAAATATAAGATTCTGTGCTTCCTTTTTCATCCAGGCTTTGATTGCACAGAATTTGCTCAAATCAAAGTCCCTCATATCAAATTAGGAAACAGACATCAGATGGACAACTATTTCTTTCAGCTGTTTAAATGAATTTACATTTTTAAGTAAAAATATCCTCATGCTCTTCTCACAGTGTACCTTGGGAAACATAATGATTAAGAACAACAACAAAACTGAAGATTTTGGGGGGGTCTGGAACAGTGTTTTTAAAATGGTGTTCTGATGAGATGATCAATAGTGGAAGACAAGTTGTCCAAAATACAATTTCTCCACTATTAGTAAATGTTTCTGTGGTACACATCAGCACAGTCTTGGGAACTGCAGCAGCAGGGGTGTTGCTAGCCCCATGCTTGGTGTTTCGCAGGGGTTCTTTGGCTTCGTGTGCCTGTTTCTCTGGTGTAACAAGAATACACAAACCAAGGATGTAAATGACAGGCTTCTTTTTCCCCCAGTCCAGAGAGAGGGGAAAAATAAGTGCTTTTCCAGTCCTAGGCTCCTTGCTAGCCCCTGTTGTTTGGGAACAGCTAAGCATAGGGCCAGCAAAATGCTTCTTTCTCTAACCAGGAGTGGGGGGTGGGTGGGAGAAAGAAGCCTGCATTTTAAATACAGTGGTACCTCGGGTTACATACGCTTCAGGTTACAGACTCTGCTAACCCAGAAATAGTGCTTCAGGTTAAGAACTTTGCTTCAGGATAAGAACAGAAATCATGCCCTGGCGCCGCGGCGGCAGTAGGAGGCCCCATTAGCTAAAGTGGTGCTTCAGGTTAAGAACAGTTTCAGGTTAAGAACAGACCTCCGGAACAAATTAAGTACTTAACCCGAGGTACCACTGTATTCGCTTTGGCTGCATGTGCCTGTTCCCAGCAGGATTTAACCCCAGCTGTTGAGTAGAGGTTAATTCCTGCTTAGTTTGGCTGTGTGCACCTTCTGGAAACAGGCACCCACACCCAATGCAGAACTGAACCCTCATCCTCCCACCTATCAGGTGACATCACAAGGGATGTAGGATGATTGACAGGCTTGGGAAAATGGGTTTGTGGGCCAAACTGGACTCCTGAGTGGACAAAGATTGGCCCGCAAGTCGGAGGTTCTCCACCCCTGCCCTAGAAAACGTTTCAAATCCTCTTGTGTAGACATGATAACAGTTAATGATTGGTATGCCACTGTACTAGACAAATGGTGAGGATACCTTTCACAGCTCTGTGATAGTGACTGCTGCTTTTCCATTATTCCATGCTCCTAAAATGGAAAGAAGAAACAGTTTTTTCACCAGAGGCATGCTTCAAAATTAATATTTGTGTGCAAATCCAGCCACGGCTAGCACTTGTAATTCCCATTGATTTCAATGGCCAACTCTGTGCCAGCATAGCAAACAATCTCTGAGGACACCCTCTCTTTGAGGAAATTACTAGTCATAATGCCTTTGAAGCTGTTCCCCCCTATGGAGCAGCATCATGTGCTAGCACTGATATCAGATGAATCAGCTGGTAATATCCGCAGTGGCAAGTTTCAGCCAAAGACTAACAAAAGACCAATCTTTAAAATGCAGGACACTTTATATTATTATCACTATGCTATTGTGGTGGGAAACTGAATAAAGAAGCATTAGTTTATGGAAAGGAAGGTACTCAGAAAGCTGTGGAATGAATATAAATATGAAGAATGAAGATTTTGAATTATTTCTTTTAAAGAACTTATAAATGTCATTGAGAGGAGGATCATAAAAAATTCACAGGAGGTGAATTGATTTTAGGAGACTCTACCCTGGCAATTGAGAAAACAGCTCATTCAACTAGACCAATGAATTTTATGATAGTTAACAGCACTAAGGATTCCTTAGCAAAAAAACAAGTACTACCTCTTGAGAAGATTCTGTAGCCTGTGGCATAACTGGGCATGAAGTTTGGACCTGCTGGCCCAGAGGCTGGTGATTATCTGGCTGAGGCGGCAGATAACCAGTAGACTGGAGAGGCAGCCCATGATCTATAGGCATTGCTGCATTTGATGGAGCAATGGTGCTTTGTGGAAGACCTTCTGGACCAATACAGGGTTGCAATGCTTCAGGCTGCAACTGCAGTGGTGGTGACATAACTGCAGAAGGCTGCACTGGCAATGCAGGCATCTGGGTCCCAATATCCACAGTATACTGAGGGTGTCCAATAATCTGTTGCAACATAGCACACACCTGTTAGTAACATCAATTCCATTTATGATATTAATAATTCACATAGCTAAACTCATAACTGTTTTAAATAAAAAAAAAACCTTTTTAATACAAATCATTGCACTGTAGTGTGATGAAACCATACTTAAGTGCTTTTTGTTTTGAAAAACAAAGGAAGGAAGGAAGGAAGGAAGGAAGGAAGGAAGGAAGGAAGGAAGGCCCATTCAGACAAACAGTGACTTATCATATGCAACAACTCACCACTTAGATCTGAAAATTTTCAGCACACCACTGCAGATTACTAAAGGGAGTTGTGAGTTAAATCACCAGATCTGCATGGCAAGTTGCTGCACATGAATGCTTTATTTTATGAAGCAGCTTCTAAGAGCCCATACACATGTCTATTTCACCACACAGCTAAACCTCAGATCTATTCACACCTTCCTTACAACTTGTCAGGATGATAAAGATTACCAACTTATCCCGTGGTGAGAGAGCTCACATCAGGGAAGTTTAGTTGTATGTACAAGGTGAGAGTGGTTGCATTTCAGACAATCACAACATCGTTATTTCTGTGAAATGGAGCTCAGTTCAAGAGTTAGGAACTGGATCAAGTCATAATGTCTAAATGCTGGATGTAGATTTTTTAATATAAAACTAGGGTCCCCCCCCAATCAACAAAATAAGCATAATGTCACATCTTTACACATTGCTGACACTATACCTTTGTTTGCACGTAACACTAAGCCAAATCACGCCTCAGAATGAGTGAGCAAACTGCAGGCTTCCAGAGAGAAGTTATTTAGCAAAGCGCAACAACAAAATTGCTGGAGAGCAAAGAATTCGACACAATCTCTGCTCCACGAGCCCACACGTTTCCGTGTTTGCACTAAACCATGGTTTAGCACGTGGTGGTGGGAAAAACAGACTTCTGTTTCCTTGCACCTATTAATTTGGTTATTGCATTTGAAAACCACTTCAAATGTTTGGGGCAGAAAACAGAAACATAATGCCACTTATTCCACAAATCCCCTGTGTGGTATATGTGATGGTCTCTAGAGCAGCTTCAGATGAAATGGATTCTTCCAAGTTCTAAATCTAAAGGATGAGTTCTACTAATGCTTGTGTTATGCAACAGGTATTCTGCGCCAATTCCAGTCATTTTGTCATGAAAATCATGTGTTCAGGCCTTATATTACTGAATCCCACATAGTTAAAGAAGCAAACACCTCAAAGTGTTTGCGCTAAAGAGACTCACTGAAATGAGTGTTTAAGATTGGGCTGCAAGCCCTTTCTTTGTGTACAAATGACCTATGATTTACAGAATTATAAAATTGTAGAGTTGGAAGGGACCCCAGGGCCATCTAGTCCAACCCCTTGCAATGCAGTAACAAAAGGGAAGTTCTCCATAACAGCACTGAGTATGGGCACATCATTATGCATATATTTCTCCTTGGTACAAGAAGCTAGAACTGTGCAAGTTTCAAATGACTGAATCAAGCTTTACCTGAGCAGGAAGCTGAAGCAGGGATGGGATACAGAAGAGAGACACAATAGAAGAGGCAGCAGCAGCAAAGGAAAGCACAGAAGACAGAGAAAGTCACTTTTAGTACTATTAATGTGCCTTATAATCGATGTTTGTGTGCGTTTTATATGTAGTGTGTGTTGTGACGCCAAGACAGAAAGAAAAAAAATAGCCTGCATTGTTAGCATTCACTGCACATAGTTTTAAAGTAGTTTAAATTTAATATAAAGGGATGTTGTCAAGTTTACATAATTGTTTCATTTTGGGTGAAAATGAACAATGCTTCCTTGAAAGGAACATGTGGACACAACAGTCCAGTACAGCAGTTCTTTCACAATCTCCATGCGCTGGGGAAAGATGAGGAAAGCCTATATTTTTGATCCATTTTAAAAGACTGGCTTCTAGGCAATGCTAGCTCTGCTTGGAGTAGGCCTGCTGAAATCAATGGACTTCTCCTGTCTGTGGCTCTACTCTGAGTAGGACGAGTTATTGGCTACAACTCATTACAGTTAAATTACAGCCAAGGGAGTTCCAAGATTTCTAAATCTGAAGACAGAAACTAAGTGATCAGTGCAAGTGAAATAGAGACAATCTGGGATGCCAATTTTTTCACATTCCCATGGCAAGACATAAAACATAAACATCTTCTGGTCAAGGCTCCTCATCATGTACCACAAGTCTCCTTTGAGAACAAATAAGGAATCATGAATCTAAGTCAAAACTGATAGATGTTTATCAGTATGTGACAGGCAATGCTTAAAGAGCTACCAGGCCTGGTGCAACTATTATGGAATCCAATGGGAGTAATACCATTGGTTCAGTGGAGGGTAGGTGGGAATCACATGAACTTAAGTTCTTCACAAACAATCTATGTGTACCAAATATATGGCTGAAGACAGAAACTTAGATACAGTAAAGCTGAAGATACAGAACAATAGGTTGAGATGAAATGTTATGAATTTTAAGAAGGTGGACGATAATGATAAAATGCAATGGCTTCTTATAAAATTCCCATTTTTATCATTCTTAAGCAGTCTTCATTCTCATTATAATCTCATTTCTGCTCAAATTGTGGTTAATATTCTTTAATTCTATATTCTGTTATAAACTTGTTTTATTAAGAGACTCCTATTTTCGTCTCCGGTAAATGCTAAAGCCATAGGTTGCACTTCAGTGACCCTAAAAATCTGCAGTTGCAACAATGCAGAATAATATTTGTTACTATTATCTATAAATATCCTCAAAATAATATTTCTGAAATTAGTCCCGAGTAAAAATCCCTCTGTTGAAGAACAGTCTGCTTTTAAAGCAATTTTGGTGGTATATAAGCAAAATTATAAATGAATTAAATCTAAGTAGATCTGTGTAGATCACCTACTTATTTATTTCTTAATTGCAAAAGCAACATTTTCTTCACTGTTGATTGGACACTTGATGCATGTCCATCAACTATCATTTGCCAGCCACTTGCTATATTCTACTTTCCATCACCCTAAGACTTTTATTAAACAAATTCCTTTTCCAAAGTGACTGGTTTTCTGGTTCTACCTCCGCAGGGCAAATTCCCCTATTTGCTTTGATAATGAAACAGGCTACAGAACTGTTACTTAAGAGTGATACTCCTATGTTCTAGTACCGAGAAAGTCCAATGTCAAACAGATTACCTGATTACCAGCCCCAGATGCAGACATAGTCTGTTCTGAAGGATGAATTATGCTTGGTTGAAGTGACTGAGGAAGTGGAGGCAGCTGCTGTTGCTGCTGTTGTGAAACTGCTTGCATGTTCTGGGTGTGATGGGGAGAGGGAAGAACTTCGTTCTGAATTATCTGCTGGAGGGTAGCCTGGTACATCTGCTGCTGGGAGAGCTGGGCTACTGCATGATGTGCTGGCAAAGCTGACACTCCTGGTGGAGCTACAGCGAGTAATGGTACTGGAGCAGCCGACATATTTGGCACAATTGTTTGGCAGGGCAAGACCAAGGAAGCCACAGAAGTATGAGGAAGGTTGACGGCTTGCATGGGCAGGGCAGGGGAATTTGATGTCAGTGGCAGAGCAGGGTTCATGGGGAAGCTTGGTAAAATCACAGCTGGAGGAAAATACTGAGAAGGAGCAGGTATAGGGGGCGCATTTGCAGCAGGTATATCAGACAAGTTTGGAGGGTGGCTATCAAGTCCTGCCAGAGGAGTAACTGCAGGAATGACGGGAAACTGAGGAATCTGAAAAAAAATATAATATTACGTGAATTGCAAAGAGCGTTCCAGGCTGGCACATTTGCCTTACTAATATGATAAGTACGATGAATAGTGATTTCCGCCCATTTTCTTGGTGTACGCAGAGAGCAAGCAAGATTGATTTTAGAACAAACAGAGAAGAAGACTTGAAAGCAACTGCGTGTTAATCTGAGCAGTTCAAAATTATTGCAAAGGAAACTTACTAATCATGCAGCAATCTATTAATAATCACTCGTTCTATGTACCTGCACTAGAAACATCTTTGGGCAGGTGTTTTGCACATCTCCCACACACAGGTTCTAAATACCACTGCCCTGATTCAGAGTTTTTCTATACACATGTGTAAAGTGTGTGTGTATATATATGTGTGTGTGTATGTGTATATATATATGTGCATAATATATACATACTCTAGTGTATATGTAAATATGTATACTATACATACAGTATACATGGAGCTCCTATTTTCAACAGGCTTTCTTGTTCAGTTCAGCAGAGTGCCATGCTACACATAGAGACTCTTGTAACTTGAAGTGAAGGGAGAATTTCCTGACCCGAGCCAGCCCAGGCATTAGGCAGGGTGAGGCCCCACCACCTCCACCAGCATCATCAGCACCAATTTCAGGCAAGATCACATCCATTTTGGGCAATACCTCACTAAAAATTGGTGATCTTGCCTGAAATCAGGGTTGATGGCGGTGGTGCTTTTCTGCCAGCAGGGCGGAACTTCCAGTTTTGCCTTAAGCAGTGAAAAACGACACAACACCCCTGATTCTGCCCATATTGAAGTTTCTGCAAGTCACTGCAATGTTACAGCTAAGTCAGGGCAAACTTATTTTGTTCTGCATGCAGCTTAATGTTTTCCACAAATCAAAATACTGCAGTGTTTCTCAAACTAGAAGTCTGTGCAAGGGTTTGCATGTTGTATCGGTAGAAGACCTGCAAGTGTTAAAATTCAGCATTTTCCAAAGTGAGGATTGGAAATCCACTAGAATCCTTGATAAGGAAGATGGGGGTGTTGAAAGGTCCCAACTGCTGTAGGTTCTTTTATTCCAACTAGAGACGATGTGGTGTGGGGAAAGCAGGTATGCAAAGGATGGGGAGATAGAATACTGCAGTTTGTGTGGGTGGAAGCAATGCAGGGGATATAAGAGCTGGGAAAGCATCCTTAAGGAAGTTCAGGATGGGCAAAGCATGTTAGACTGAACACAATTAGAAGCTGGGATGCAATTACATATAGTTTGAGAAACACTTAACTTGCATAATAAGCCTCCAATGCATGCCATTCAAGGTACTACATTTTATACATTATACATTTTTAAAAACTGGGTGATAACTATATACATATGATTAATCCTAATCATTACAAGCAGATATGCACAAAAGTGTTCAGCATTGAACAATTAAAAAAACCTCATTTAATGCATATATATCACAGGATAGCGTCTACTGAAGATATTAATCCTTGGAGTTACAGGGATGCAAACTGACATGCATTTGAATTTTCAGCACTAAACCATTTTTGGAAGCTCCTGCTTCCCTCATTTAATGCACATTTAAGTATTATTGCACACTAGCTTGTGTTCTAAAGATACTGGGGTATATTTTTTTTTAAAAAAATTGCATGTATGTTTTAAAATAGTTTGCATTATTGAATAAAGGCATGATCGCTCGGTTGTGTGAAATTTTGGAAATGTTAAGATTGATTATACAAGGATACAAATTGCACTTCTTTCATCACTTATGGTGACTAACAGTTGTATCTAGGTATAGAATGCATTTCTACTCCCATGTTTGCTTCCATGTTGAATGCTCTAGGATTCAGCACTTGACAGAGATGAAGCTATTTACTGTCCACTCTTATCTCCCTTTGATAATCTTTCTTTCGTCTTTCTCTGAACAGCCAATCCATGCAGGTAAACACCAGAACTCTGAAAGCAATTAGCATTGGTGAGCACAAACTCTCTAACAGTATATGTACTATCTGAGGAGGCCTTGATTGGTAGCAGGAGAATTTAATTTGGGTATGGGATACAGGCCAAGTTACAAGCAACTCAGCTTCTGAAAAAGAGCAGCACAAGTACCGTATCTCCTCAAGTGGAAAAAAGGCAGGAGGGAATCTGAGCAGAAATCCAGAAGATAAGTGAGCCATTTTCCTTTGAGTAAGGAACAAAACCACTCTCTTCTTCTCTCTCTACCCCTCAATTATATGTCCATCTTATATATTAAGTTAAGCATTTAGGGGGAAAGAACCAATTTCCTGGAATCCTAATTTTAATTTGATGTGGGCTTTAAGAGCAGCTGAAATTTCCCACTTTGTGGAAAAAACCGAGGGAATCAGAGTGTGAAGGGACTTCTGAAAATATTGTCTGAGCAATGTGTATGCCTCACTGTGTTCTGCATTTTTACTTTTCTTGTTCTTTTAGTTTTAAAAACATGGTGAGTGGTTTGATATTGCCAGTCCTACTACTACTGACCTAAAAAATTTATTTGCCACCTCTTGAGAGCCAGTGTGGTGTAGTAGTTAAAAGCGGGAGACTCGTAATCTAGTGAACTGGGTTCGCGTCTCCGCTCCTCCACGTGCAGCTGCTGGGTGACCTTGGGCTAGTCACACTTCTTTGAAGTCTCTCAGCCCCACTCACCCCACAGAGTGTTTGCTGTGGGGGAGGAAGGGAAAGGAGAATGTTAGCCGCTTTGAGACTCCTTAAAGGGAGTAAAAGGCGGGATATCAAATCCAAACTCTTCTTCTTCTTCTTTATCCAAAATCACCAGTACAGACAATCACATTCTTTCTGGCGGACTGAGATCATAAGGACTTGTCTGTGTGTTTGCGCACGCGAGAATGCATGTGCAGTATGCACAGTGCCCAAAGTGCTTCTTTGTGGACATGGATTTGTCAATCTTTTCCTTCTTGTGCACCCTTTGTGTGTCATGGAATGCTGATCTCAAGAGTCACCCAACCTTACACTGGCTTTTGAGGAAAGGAAGGGGATGATGACAGGAAGCTGAAAAGCTAGTATTTGTGTGCAATATATTGCACACAACCATTGTCCTGAAGCAGAAAGTTTCCTTCACAAATACTGGTGGAGCAATTACACTAAATGCTCAAAATTTAAAAAGTTTGTTGCACTAGCAAAATAAATGGACATAACAACTGGTGTAACTGTTCAGAAATATTTTGCAGAGATGTTGGAAAAAATAAAAATTGTGCATTATAGAGAGATACACCGACACATTTTTTTAGATTCAAGAAAAAATATATGAAAATGTAAATGCTTTCAAAATATGTGAGCACCCTCTCTCTCTCTCTCTCTCTCTCTCTCTCTCTCTCTCTCTCTCTCTTTTTAGGTAAGAGGCAAATGCATTTGAACCCAACATAAGGCAGTGTCAGCTATTACTTAACATGTGGATTTAACACAGGAAACAAAGTGCAGAAAAATCTAATCAGGCCAGGGACCTTGTCTTCAATAGGCATCTTCTGTTCTGGAACAAAGCATTGTGGGTTCCCCCTCCCCCATTTTGATACAGTCAGAAAAAGAGCAAAGGTACTTGTTCAACTTCAACTTGGTTCAGAAAATCTATTATAAGCCACTGAAAAGCATCTATATTTCTGCTGCTGCTAAAGGAAGTAACAACCTGAGCACTACAATAAGAAATGAAGGCAGGGGAGGTGATGAAGGTAAGTGAGAGATCATGGGGGGAAATGGAGTCATATTTTGTCCATCATGCAAAATTTTCAGTATCCATGGCCTGTCTACCCTACTACTAATTAAATTTTCAACAAAACAATTCAGAAAAAATAAGACCAAATGGAGGACAAGGAATGTAAATAACACAATGTATTCAAAGAAGCCCAAACATTATCTTTATTGCTATCTATTTTGGTTCACTGGTTGATTGGTCTTTGTTTTTGCTTCTCTTTGGTAATCCCTTTGTGTCAGCTGTTCTGTTGTTTTCACTGTCCTGCTTTGCTTTTCCTGTGGCTGGAAGTCTCTTTCCACTGTTCCCGACCTCAGTTGTTTTTGCATACATTCAGAAAATGCAAAGCAATAACAACAAATGGAGTCTGAGGAAGATTAAAATACTAACTGGCTTATTATGGCACAGAACTTATTGTGGGCTAGAGGCCACGCTATCAGATCATAGACTCGTAGAGTTGGAAAGGAGCTTGAGGATCATCTAGTTCAACCCCCTGCAAGGCAGGAATTTGCAGCTGTCCCATATGGGGATCAAAATTGCAACCTTGGCATTATCAGCACCTTCAGTAAGATCGTCTTCCGTAAACACATTTTTAACAATGAGCCCGTAAGTGACTGTGGAGGCCAATTCTGGACCCACATGTCCTTCCACAGTGGGGACATTGGTTCCTGGGCAGGGGTTGATCACGATGTGGATTTGCCAAGCGTGCCTTCCTCCTAGCATGTTTCTCCCTTGTGTTCTGCGTTTGAGTGTCTTCAAAGCCCATGACACCTTTGGTAAAGGCTGTTCTCTAACTGGAATACTCACAGCCAGCGTTTCCCAGTTGTCAGTGTTTATACTACTTTTTTTTAAGATTTGCCTTGAGACAGTCTTTAAACCTCTCTTGTTGACCACCAGAATTACACTTTCCATTTTTAAGTTCAGAATAGAGTAGTTGCTTTGGAAGACGATAATCAGGCATCCCACACTCTAACCAACTGAGCTATCCAGGTTGATGCACAAAGCATCATTCTTTGCACATAACACAAAGCCAGTAAACCATGGCTTACTTCAACAGAACAGACGGTGGAAAGTGTGCCTCTGGATTTTTTCAGTAACAGTGGCCATGTCTGGGCTGGTTTCAACAACTGGAAGACCAGTTCCAGATACTGGTACTTAGAAACTACTCCTCAGCCCCACAGCATTTTTGGTATCACATCCTAGACGTTTCCATTTTATCTCCCATACTTTTAAACATCTATATGAATTGACTGCACTAGGTTATCCGGGGGTTTGGAACAACGCCTCATTTGTATGCAGATGATGCCCAGCTCAGTTTCTCCTTCATATCTGAGGCAACGGAAGTGCTAAATCAGTGACTGAGACCAATGATGGATGAGGTTCAATAAGCTGAAGTTCAATCCTGACAAGCCACAGTTTTGGTTCAAATACATTCTCTTTCTTCTCTTATAGTTAAAACCTAGAATTTTTGTTTGCTTTTCCTACTTTTATATTATTCTTGAGAGAGAAACAATTTGCTCTGCTTTATAAATGATACCGTTTGCATATTATAACCACCCCTTCTCTTTTGTGTCAGTATTTAGATTGAAAGTCTTCAGGCAATGATGTATCTCCTTTAACTTTTTTGGATGTGCTCAATTTATTTTATGCACTATACAATTAAGTAATAAAAATAAATTTCCTAAGCAAGATGCAAATGCACAGAAGCCACACACTAATTGCGAAGCCTGCCATACAAACTATTAGCTGTGAAGTTCTACCAAAATTAATTACTTATAACAAAATAAATAATGCTTATTGAATTTGAAGTTCAGCTTACCTGGCCAGGTGGGACTGTTGGAAGTTGCTGCACAGGGGGAATCTGCAGAGGTGTGAGAGATGCATTGCTAGCTGCCACCTGAGAACTGGGAGTTTGATACTGGGGCAATAGGTGAGGTGCAGGTTGCTGCACTGGGCAAATGGGCTGGTTGGCTAGAACATGCTGTAGAGGAGCTGGAGGTGGGATGGACTGCTGGTAGAGAGAAAAAGGGAATACACCTGTCAGAGCTGGCTCTTGGTCCCAGCTCACAAAGGACCAACGCTTGCCAGTAGTAAAGTATCAAAGTCTTTATTGAAGAATAGTTTCCATTTCCAAACCTCAGCGTCCCAGCTCTACGTCTGGAGTCTAGACCGGCGCAGCTCCGTCTGAGTCTCCGCCCCCTGTACACCAGTTTAAGACTCTAATCTTACTCCACCTCTCCCTTCTCTCCTTTCTCCTCTGGGTCCTGCTGCCCCCCGGGGTCTCCTCCCTCCTGGACTCCTCTGACGCAGACGTTGACCCTCCTGACTCCTCCCGCTCTCTTCGGCGGGCTTTAGGACTTGGCTCCCTACCCGGGCTGCCAACTGGGCCGCCTTCCTGTACATTTGAACTTGGCGCGCGCGCGCGTTTAACTTTCCTCTTAACCGTTTCCTCGCTCCCTGACGGAGGCGTGGTCAATCCTGCCTCATGTTCTCCCGCTGGTAGTGCGCCGCCTGATCCCGATGCCTGGGACTCCTCCCCCCTACTTCCCTCTGGTGTGGACGCTGGTCCAGATTTCCAGCTGCTGCTCTCTGAGTCCCCTCTGGCCCCTTCTCCCTGAAGTGCCCCCCTGGGTACTCCCCTTGCCCTGACCATGGGAGCCCCTTTTTGTGAATCCTCTGATTCACTGGACAGACTCAGCGACCTCGGATTGCTGTCATCGCTGACATTTCCTTCGGACTCCTCCCCTTCGCTCTCCATTTCCTCCCTCTCCTGTGCCTCTGCTCCTGAACCCCTGACAACACCGTAAGTTCCCAAAGTGCTCTGGCCATGGGGGATAACTTTATTTGTCATAGGCACCACCTGATACCTCAACATAGGTGCCAACAACAACAACAACAACAACAGCAACATTCTACCCCCCTCTCTGTACCAGCTAAAGTGCTAAGAAAATAATAAATTAACACTGTTAAGAGAAAAGTTGAGGGGGGAAAGCCATGTAGTCTAGGAAAAGCCATCGCCTACCACCTGCAGACTGGTTGAATCATGCCATAGTGATATAGCATCATTCCATTGTGCATTGTGTCCCAGGACTGCACCAGAGGAGCAGCATGTTCAGATTCCACATCCCCCACAGAAAATCACCAACTACCTCCCCGTTTTTGTGAGAAATGAAGCAACATGGAAACTGCAGAGGTGCTATCTGGGTCAGTACTAGGTAGGTCACCCAAAGTTATGATGGATGAAAACCTTATTTTCCATCTCCAAAGAATGAAATGTATCCTCTCCTCCTGGTCATGGAAGAAAATTGAGGAGATGAGCTGTGGAAAGGACCGCAGGTAGGGATGGAGGCTTAAAAATTCAGCGCTCCCTGTCTTTCTTGCATATTAAATGGATGCAGCATAATTATAATAACTCATTTTAGAATTTGAGCACTGCATTTGAAGATTACACCACACTTGTAATAATGCACAAGCAGGCTTGATATAAAGGGTAATAAAACAGCCTAGGTTTATTCAGCATCTTCACTTAAAAGCAAAACAACAACTAACTACTTACCTGCTGGCTGGCTAAAACAGGCTGTGATTGTCTCATCTGGACAGGGGCAACGGAGGTGGGATGGACGAGAGGGAATGGGATTGCTGGTTCTTGATAATGTTGTGGTCGCTGAGAGACAACAGCAGGTGGAGCCTGAACCACTGGAAGTCCAGGCTGAAGGGAAGAAAGGGGGGGAAACTACTTTAGGAAACTACAACCTGCAAAAATTATTGGCTGTCAGGACAGCCAAGCTGTGTTGTGAATCACTCCTTAAAGGCAACCTCGTAGCTGTTCAAGAAGTGAGGCCCATAAACTGAGTGGACCTTTTCCTATGGTAAGCAGCGACGACAAAACTCAACACCCAAGTTTTGTAATCCATACTTGGTAGAAAATACAGAAAAGACGGCACAGGAGTTATGGCTGAAAGGATGGAACGAAGCTGCTGGAACCTCAATTCCAGTGCTGTGATCCTATGAATACCTCGAATACAGTATACTCAAAATGTGTCCACAAGAAACAACAACGATGTATGCATACATGCTAAGAACATAACCTGCAGGTGCAGTAAATGTTTACTGGAGACCTCCGTGCTTCCCTTCTAAGTGGGCAAGGAGATTTCTTTCTTTCTCTTTTTCTAAAAAAAAAAAATCCTTAATAAGTATGAGCATTGGAGCAGAAAGTCACAGATGGCTTTCTGTTTTTTACAGCCTTCATTTACACTGTTCTCTGCCTTAACAATGCCCAAGCTGGCTGGTGTCATGGTGTCCACTGTTTCCACCAAGGCATGCAAACTTGCTACTCGAGCAATTAGCACTAAACGGAGGCAATTATCTTATGCCTGTGAGACAAGGCAAGAGTGGGATGAGACCTTATTTATTTATTTTACAACTGATGCAATCTGCCTTTCAGCCCATTATGGCTCACAAGAGAAGTATATTAAAATATGAACATTCAAACAAACAAATATTCACACTAAAGCAACTAGCAATAAAAGCAAGGTTGTAAAACCCAAGCATATTGCGTGATGCTTATACTTCCCTTTTCCCTATGACTCAGATGACAGGTGTGGGAAAACCCTGGAAGCATGATTATGGTACTGAGAAATGGTAGGGGGATTGAAGGGTAGGGGGAAAGAGAGTGGAGAGGAAACTGAGGCATGCTGACCTGCACTGAATCTCCAAGTCACCACCAACAGTTCCTAGCAGTTCCACATGAAGGTAAATAATGTATTTACAGTGCAGTAGTGACCATTTATTTCTTGGGATTGTCAGAATGAGTCAAACCAGATGGGGGATAGGAGATTTGCCATTAGATCGCCTGACCTTTTGAGTGTTTACATATTACTGGCTTAAAACACAGAAAGGCTCGTACTTATTTTCAATTCAGACTGGTTTTGGGGTTGAAATGCATCAGAACACAGTGTTTCAGAATAAATGACAGGATAGATATGGGTTGTGGCTAACTGCTTCTCAAACCAGAAGTGGATGCACTATAAATGGGAGTGTGTACACAGCCTTCCTTAAACCAACAAAAGCAAGCAAGGAGTATGTGTGTGTGTATGCAATTTGAGCAGGACCAGTTACAGGGGTAAGGGATATTAACTTCACGTATGCCAAATTTCCCCTCCCTGCAGAAGCTAATATTTTCCCCCTACATGAGGTCTAAACATACAGCCTACTTTTCAACCATCTTCCTTTTGTGGGTGGTGATTTTTGTTTTTTAAAGGAAATGCTGGAGCATCCCATCTAGTTGGACTCTAAGATGTTATGGGAGGGCGGGGGAGGTGGTGATAAAGCAGAGAGCAGGCACACTAGGGCATCCATGCACCAGTCAGATTGCAGAACAATGTTTAGTTTTTAAAAGGAGAGGTGTCAAAGACTCAACCCTTTCTGAGACCATTTTCACTATTTCCAAAATGTATGGCAGAGCGTGGACTGGTTGTGGTGAGGGGAAATCATTCCATTCATTCTCTCCAGGGCACTGAAAAGTAATAAATGAATAGCCCCATAAGCTGATGCCTGCCCACAGCATATTTCCTACCCCGACTGTAACTTCAGCGGTTGGGCACTAATGCCTTAGAGAAGTCTTGTTTATTCACTAGACGCCACTACCTGAACAGCTTATGCAACCATGAAAAATGCATATACAAAAATGACTTTAAAGAAAAGAGAATTGAAACACATAAAGCACACTTTACATTTTCATGAAAGGCAGGCAAGTGATTAAAAACAGCTGATAAACTTTGGGGGAGGAGGGGATTTGCAACTAAAAGCATGCTGTAACACATTAGGAAAGGGAGAAGTTACTACATATGTGAGTTGCTTTATATTTTTATGAATGAAAAAAACCATCCATGTTAGCACTAGGTAGTCTACGAGTCGATAAAGAGCAGCTTTTTTCAGAAATAAAAATGGCTAGCCAAAAACAAATAATGTCTTGTTAAAAAAAATTAAATAGCATTGTTATTTTTTTACAGAAATGCAGGAACCCTCTACAAAACATCAGAATGTATGTGGCTGGATGCTGAATGAAAACTTGATGAGTTAAAAGCCACATTACAAAGGATGACTTCTGGCACTTTTCTTTGTAAGTGATTAATAGGAATATGTTATATGTCAAAGAGACCTCATTAAAACATAATGTCATCTACTTGAAGTCTTACTCTGATGTAAACGGTGTTGAAGAAAAAAAATGAAACAAAACTGATCAAATATAAATAATTGTTGTGATGACTAAAATTAAGCAAAGTGCATCTTTATGAAAAAGTATTTTACTTTTTAAGAGTTTCCATTTAGATAAAAAAGCAATAACCAATGTTTCTCACAAATGTCAAGTTAAAAGTATTTTACTTTTTAAAGCTATCAGGAGTGTCACATCCATACTTCACAACTGAAAATCAAATGTTGGGTGGGCACTGAGGCACCCAGCTACATTGTTGAATTTTGCAATTGCACAAAGTTGCAGGCCTTTTGCTATATATAATAAAGCAGCAAGATAAGAATAAAACTTGCAAGGTAGTACATTTATCTGAGGAACCGTTGCAACAACAAAGGAAGGCTGGTACAATCACCAAAGCTATTCCCCTCCCCCGGGTTAAGAAAGCGATGCTGTCATGGAATTCATGGGACCATACAAACTAAGTACACCTTAGGTTAATTACAGGCATTTTGGAGAGAGAAAAGGGAAAAGTAGGGCAAGCATGACTTTTCTAATTGATTGAAAGTCATTCCAGGTCAAACAGGATGCATTCAGTATCATTCTTGGAATTGCTCAGTCTTCTAAGTCAAGCGAGGAAGGAATGAGGCATTCCACCTACCACAGCTCTGGCATCTTTTTTACAAGCTAGGCTGCTCCCAATGTTTGGCAGGCCTTGAGTCAGGTAGTCATTCTGCATCACTGAAGTCTGATCTGGACCAAGCTTGTGGCAACACTGGGTACATTCTGCCTTGCTGGCTTGTTCAGAAATAAATTCTGAACATGGGGCTTTCATAGGCGTGCCTGCTGTTTTTACTGAGGCAGAGCTATTTTGTGGGTTAATTAGATGCTGCACAGATTCATTTAATAAAGGCAGGTCTAAACTTTTGCCATAAAGCTTACTAGTTTCGTGATGTGGTTGAGCTGCAGAGCTGGTTTTTAGACTATTGCAGAGGACGGAAGGAATGTGTATAGCACATTTAAGAGGCATTAATAATTCAGTTTTGTTCAGATCTGCTCCAGAATGCAGCAGATGAGCCAAGCACTCGTGGCAGGTTGGTTTAATGAGCATAAACTCGGCAGAATTTGAAGACTTCCACAATCCCGGTAGCTGTGATTCACTGGTTTCATTTTCCTTCTCCTGCAATGGCTTTAGGCTTGATCCCAGCAGTTCTGCTGTGAGAGGCATCGCATTTGGTGTCAAAGCCACCACTGAATCACTATGGCGACGGCAGCTGAAGGAACTGCTGTGCAACGCAGGTAGCAAATACTGTCGCGTACAGAAGCACTGTGTCCCAGGGGTCTCTGAGGAGGAGCACACAAGGCACGTGGCAGCTTTGTCATTGAATAAGACTGAAGGTTCGTGTTCGGCTTCTCGCTGCTCTTCTTGCAGTAACAGTTCCATTAATTTTTGCTGGTTGTTGAAACAGGAGCATGAGAGCAAGTGTGAATGACTTCCTAGGTACTGGTTGTTAGATTTAGGAGCTTCTACAACGGAAGTGCTTCTTCGCCTCTCTGAAATATTCAGTCCAACGAAAGAGCTACACAGGTACTGAACAGATGCCTGCCCTTTAGAACAGCTGGAAGAAATATCTGACCCGAAAGATTCTTGAGAAAATGAAGGAACAATAATATGTGGCTATAGAGACAGCGAGAAAACACAACAAATGAGAGAATGCTTAAAACAATAACGTTTAGGGGTTCTACTTTGGTTACAGTTAAACTAATAAACAAATTTGGGTTGAATTTGGTATTGCACCTGCTTAGTTTGTTAGAGTACACAGCTAAAGCAAACATACATACTGAGTAGATAAGCATATGTGTTTTTATGGCACCAATTCATATATATGGGTGAGCTTCATATATTTATGTGGGGAAACTGGACTCAGAGTCTAGAATCTGAAAAAGAATTTGTTCTTAAAGGTTATATGTGGGGATCCATAAATACAAAGTATTTTAAGAAAACCGTTATACTTACAACGGAAGGCTGCTGGTAGGGTCCCAGCTGCTGAAGACCATGGGGCAAAGTCTGGCTTTCGCTGAGAGGTGGGCTATAAACCCGCTGAATTGCAGGAGGTATTGCATCAGGCATTGATGAGTAGATGACACTTTGCTGGCTGCTCTGGGTGTCTGAATACACGGTTGATCCCTGCCCACTGTCGAATGTGCTATCAGCTGAAGGATGATTAGGGGGAAATAAAGGGTGTGTTAAAAATCAAAGGAACTTAGTTCTGATCGCCAACTCACTGATGTCCCAGCTAGTCTGCAACAATGCAATGCCTATGTAATATCACAGCCTGTGCAATGGTGTGCTAGTGCAGTAGCCCATATACCTTCTCCTAAAATTGTAATGCGGGATGCGGGCGACGCTGTGGGTTAAACCAAAGAGCCTAGGACTTGCCGATCAGAAGGTCGGCGGTTTGAATCCCCGCAATGGGGTGAGCTCCCATTGCTCGGTTCTAGCTCCTGCCAACCTAGCAGTTCGAAAACACGTCAAAGTACAAGTAGATAAATAGGTACCGCTCTGGCGGGAAGGTAAACGGCATTTCCGTGTGCTGCTCTGGTTCACCAGAAGCGGCTTAGTCATGCTGACCACATGACCCGGAAGCTGTACGCCCGCTCCCTCAGCCACTAAAGCGAGATGAGCGCCGCAACTCCAGACTGGACCTAATGGTCAGGGGTCCCTTTACCTTTACTAAAATTGTAATGCATTTATCAGCTTGCACAGCATGTCTCAGAATTGGCCCGCGGCTCAAATTCACTTTAGTTCTTATACACTAAATGGCTGTTGGGTTACTTTCTCTACCAATTTTCTCATTGCCATCTTTATCTGGATAGAGCCATACTGAAAAATTCATGTCAAGGCTAGCATGTTTTGCTCGTTTATGTCTACCAGACACTATTACAGACCCATAGCACAGTGGATTTGATTATGATTTCAATGTGACATGAGTTAGCTGAACACCTTGCTGGAATATTTTTTTCTCCTGTATTTTTAATTCTCTTTTATTCAGTGATGATATTACAAATTCCAAGGGGCCATATATACAGGACTGAAGCAGTCGAGTGAGCTAGGATTTTGTTATTGTAAATTTCCTCTAAAGTAGGTGTGGAATTAGGGGAAAATGTTAAATGTAGGAGTGGGATGGACGGATGGATGAAAGGAAGGAACTGTTCAGCAGCCTGCTTGCATACTCCTCCCGTGCTTTGAACCTTAAATCAGCCTTTATGCTTTGACTTTATAGGAAATCATCATAGCCATAGCATGTCATTTAAGTTAATGTTAATGTGGAGTATTCAATAGATATTTCTTGGTGCAGTCCAAAGTCCTGGTCATGCTGACACTACAATCTCTTTTCTATACAGCTCAGTGCTTTGAATGAGAATGGATGTTGGTGATTCTGTGTTATATTTTCTCTGCTCATAGAAGGCAGCAAAGAAGCATAGAATATGGGCTGTATGCAAAAGAAGTGTGAGCAGACTCCGGCTTACTAATGCCCATCAGCAAAATAATTTTTTAATATATACTTTTAGTAAAGCTGAAGGACATGTAGTAGAAAAAAAAAACAGAAGTAATTTGGGTACATTACTTTCTGAGTGATAGAAATACAAAGAGTGCTTTGTTCTATTGTTATTTATTGCTGGAAGAAAAAAACTTAAGAATTCAAGTTCAAGTGCCACTTGCTCTGCAATGATACATGGTAAAGAACAGAGAACTTTCTAGTGAAAGAGTGAGTTCAGTTTAATTTATATCGGGGTGGAGAACCTCCAACCCAGGGGTCAGATCTGGTAAGGTTCCAATTTGGCCCACACCACCTTTCAACCCCAAACGATGTACACCTGCCCCACACCTGACACCATATGTGGTAATATGTGTGGGGCTGTGCAGAAATGGCTGGATTGGCTGCCCTACCAAGTTCCCTGCAAGGAGCTCAACCACATAGCCAATCCTTGCAGAAAGCAGTTTTGCTAGCCCTGTGCTTGATGCTTTTTCCAAGTATAGGGCTGGCAAAGCCCCAAGTACTGCGGTCCCCAAGCACCCAACAGCCAGCTGGCTGTCAAGTACTTGGGAAGCACTGTGGAAGAGACTTTGACAAGTGGGCAAGAGAATCTGCCTGTTAATGTCATAAGAACATCAGGTGACTGACAGGTCACTTGCCCAAGCTGGCCTGCAGAGTTGGGGGAGATGGTGGGCAAAGAAATTCCCCAACCCTGCTTTATACGAATGGTTCCTGACCTAGTTTCTTCATTTACAACAAGTACACTAGCTTATTTAACCATAACCCTAAAGCAATTTGATCCCAGCTAACCAAGCAATTTTTTTCCCTGCCCCAAGGCCCTACTGGTCTTGGCAGTGGCAGCAAAAAGAGGGGGGAGGGAATGAAAGCAGACACAGCACTGGGGATCAGATTGATCAGCTGATGAGCAGGGAACGGGCAACAGCACCCCCCCCCCCTTCTCAGCTGATGTGCTTTAAATATGTCTTTGGAGTGTGGAATGTTTAAACACTATGCTATGTTATTGTATAGCTGATATCAGCAGTCCAGCATCTCCAAGTTTGATAGGGTACTATATTATTAAAATAGTTTCTCTTTACAAAGCAGGGAAAGGAACATATGCCACACAATTCCTAACTGGAGCCAAAATCAAGATAAAGCTCAGGCTTAATAAAAGTATTTGGGAAGTTACATTTCTTCTGATTTTGGGGGTTTCAGTTCTAGCTCTTATAGGTTTGGGCCAAATCGAACCATTAGCTGATGAAAATTCATTGTGGTCCAATCAATCTTCCTTTTAGTGGGGTGGGAGAAGCCACTTCAAGTTTTGCTCATGTATTTGTTTATAATCAAGGCTCCATGTATTTTATAATGTAGAGATGTTTACAGCATAGATGTTTTAATCTATTACAGAAATTATTTGTAACCACAAATGGGGGGGGGGGAGTGTAACTATACAGAGCTGAAGTAGCAGTAGGAAGCCAAGTCTGGATTTTTATGGCTCATCATGTCGTACAGAGATGCTAAATTATTTATCTTCATTTCTGCCTTCTTTGAGTATCACAGGCAGCGTAAAGGAAATTATTTATAGGGCTTTTAGACACAAAAGCACTATGCTACCATCCAAATAGCATATGATACTGGTGCTTTAAAGTACACCCAAAAAAATAAAAAAATGGAAGTGGTGGGATTAAACGGCTTCTTATTTTTAAACATATTTATGTTTTGTAAGCAGCTCTCATTGAATAATTATTTTATAGCTAGATGTTTTAACTAATTTAGTTAAACTGTATATTGTTATTTGAGGTCTAGTTCTCATATTAGGAAATTTGATCTGTTTTACTGAAACATAAAATTATAGTTGTCCATTATGATATTATTTCAGTTATTTCTGTAGTCAAAAATATTGCATCTCATCTTCGAATACGGTGGCCTACAAGCTTCAGCAATGAAGCAGAATACTATTGTGCTGGTAAGAATATTCAATCCTGACCCAATCCATTGTGCTTGGACAGAACAGTTTCAGAATTGTAATTTTCTAGATAAGTTTTTGCAGGGGTCCTACATGACTCCTGCTGTAGGGACTATCTGCTACTATATAGCATTTTAATTCTATTAATGTTTAATTGCTTTCTCCCCTGTGTTTTAGCTGTTCTTATTTTATCTGTAAGCCACCTTGAGACCTGTCAGGGAAAAGGTTGGGGAATAATAATAATAATAATAATAATAATAATAATAATATTAATAGAACTATCTATGATGGCTGCTTGCCATATATTAGTTAGTGCTTCACTCTAGCAGGAAACACCACCTGGGATGAAAATAATAGGTGTGGAATATGTAATCTCATCAGGAAGTAAGTCGCAAGAACACCTCTGTTACTTGAAGCTCTACGCAAGGATATGCAGAGAGTGCTACCAAGCTGCAGGGGTCTTGTCTGACTAACATCCCCAGGAACAAGAAGGATGTCAGATAATGACAATGCTTTGCAGCTTTCTTTGAACTGTTTAATGAAATCTTTAGCCCTCATCCCATTTTCATGTTCACTGTGTTCCAGATTCAAAGGGAACCTCTGGCCCCTGGCAGAACACCACTTCCTTCCATTTCTCTTCTCAACTGGTTGTCCCTTTTTTCCATATTTCAAGTCAAATATTCCATGCCATTGTGAGCTTATGGGGATGGTTGTTTTTCCCCCCACCCTACTTTAAGATATTTTTTCCTGAAGATATTCTGAGCATCTGCAAGCCCCAGAGCTACTTTAAGCCTGCCAGCACCTCCGTCTTGTACATGGGTAGTGCTGTTTTGGCTACAGCTCCATGAACATAGGAAGATTTGAACAAGAAATACAGGTCATGATAACTATCTGCTGACCCTTGAGAAAATGTTTCTTTATAGATCACTTATTTATTTTAATCACAAATACGTGGAGCATTTGGAACCATGCATCCCAGTTGTTTTTCTTTCCCTGCTATCTTTCCAGCATAATTTACCTGTTTCACACTCTACAAATTTGCTGGCATGGTAACTGTGCCTATATGATTCTGCATTAGACTTTAATTAGTTTACATGCAGTGCTTTTTTCTTTAAAAAAATGTTTAGTGGTACTCTTATTTTGACTCAAGAAAATCAGCATTTTATATTGGGGAAAATAAATACAGTGGTACCTCTGGTTACGTACTTAATTTGTTCTGGAGGTCCGTTTTTAACCTGAAACCGTTCTTAACCTGAGGTACCACTTTAGCTAATGGGGCCTCCTGCTGCTGCTGCACTGCCGCTGCACGATTTCTGTTCTCATCCTGAGGTAAAATTCTTAACCTGAGGTACTACTTCTGGGTTAGCAGAGTCTGTAACCTGAAGTGTTTGTAACCCGAGGTGTTTGCAACCCAAGGTACCACACTGTATAGTAAATGGACAAAGGTACAAAGATTCACAAAATGTTTAGGGGTTTGTTTAGGTCCCCTTGCGTCCCCCCAGAAAAAAAGCACTGTTTACATGTATTATTCACCACCAGTGCCTTGTTATATACTCTCAGTTGGGCTTCTATGAATACTAAAACCAAGCAACTTACATGCAAGTGAAGTGACGCTTGTGGGAAGATTCTGCTGAGAAAGATGCTGGTCAGCTTCAGGCTCTTCTGGTTCTGACAGGATGTGATGACCAGTGTGAGAAAGGTACATAACCTGAACTGGTTGTGCTTGTGGAATCTTCATTTTTTCTAAACTCTCCGGATCCCGTTGTTCTTCTGATTGCAGGAGAGGCCAAATCCTCTCTCTTCTCCACTGTATTAATGCTACTCTGTCACGTATTGACTTTGCAACAATTTTGACATCGCTCTCATGAAAAAATCCAGCATCAACCTGAAATAAAGCCATGATTGTTCAACTGTGAATCCACATACATGTAGGTGTTCATTCAGCAGAGTATTTTCTAAAGAGTTTTCGAAGAAGTGTGATATAACGCATGCCACAGTTTTTCATAAAATAGTGACATAGCTGCAAAACCAGCACCAGATCAAGAAACTATTATTCTATTTAAACATATGTCTGTCAATCACTCTAATTTGAAGATCTCTGGAGCACCATATAAAATCAGTTGTTAGCGAGTGTTACTTTTCAGTCAAAGCATAACAGATGGCTGACAGGAAGGGGGCATTTATAGGAATAATTAAACCCAGTGCACACTGCCATCATATTTGGCATAATCTCAGATGTCTGCTTCATGAATAACCTACAATTTTTCCAAACTGCATTGCAGCTTAAGACTACAGCTTTTCAGGAACTAAACCTTACAGAGGCTACCTCTGTTTCAAGTTTTTCAGTAAGACAGGTTTGCAGAATGGAACTAGGCACCTAGGCCAGATATTCAAGTTGCAATGTTTAAGACAATCACTCATTTTATGCTGTCTTGCATCTGAAATCTACTTTACAATTTCATTGACATGTATTAATCTCTGTATCTGAAACAGAATGCATATCATAATGGAGAAAACATAGAACATATAACAAGAGCCAGTGTGGTGTAGTGGTTAGCGTGTTGGGCTAGGACCTGGGAGACCAGGGTTAAAATCTTCATTTGGACATGAAGCTCACTGGGTGACCGTTGGCCAGTCACTGCCTCTCAGCCTAACCTACCTCAGAGGGTTGCTGTGGGGATTAACTGAGGAGGGGGAGAACCATGAGCTCATTGGAGAAAAATTTGGGATATAAATTCAGTAAATAAATGCCTTTCCTACTGTGAATATATCATTTGTGCAGCTGCTCCTGCAAACGTAGGCTCACCAAGCCATGTACCAATCTTTAGGTACTATGTAAAAAAGTCATCTCATGTCACATTAACTACAATATAAGCATATTCAGCTGATAGCATTTCAAAAGCTCACTTGGCACTGATACAGTGGTGCCTCGCAAGACGAAAAGAATCCGTTCCGGGAGTCTTTTCGTCTTGCGGTTTTTTCGTCTTGCGAAGCAAGCCCATTAGCAGATTAGCGCTATTAGCGCTATTGGCACTTTAAGGGCTAAAAACGGCTTTTTTAGGTGTGGGGGATTAGCGGTTTTGCTGCTAAAATGCTTTTAGCAGCTTAGCGATTCAGAATAAGGGGTTTTGGAGCGGAAAAAAAATTCAAATTTTTTCGTCATTTTTCGTCTTGCGAAGCAAGCCCATAGGGAAATTCGTCTTGCGAAGCGCCTCTGCAGACGAAAAACCCTTTAGTCTTGCGGGTTTTCCGTCTTGCGAGGCATTCGTCTTGCGGGGCACCACTGTACTTTTACTTTTACCTCTTGGGTTAGTCTGTCTTTCACCCAATCAGAAATGTATGTATTTCCATATTTATGTTAGGGTCTAAGACGTGGTATGAAACTGAAACAAATTCACCCCATGATTTTTAAAATGAAACATTAAAATATTTAAACCAAAAGGACTCAGGTGTAAGTGTTTTGTGTAGTCTAATTAAGCCTTTTAAAATATATACGTGCTGATTAAAAAAACTGGCATATCAGCATTAGCTTGCTGGATGGAAAAGAAATGGAGTTTACTGCAAAAATCTCATTTATTCCTCAAGCAAGCAAATAGATTTGGGCCCAACTGATACTGCCTAGCTTATTGGAGCCAACCTGCTTTTCATTAAAGACATATTGATGGGAGAGACAGAAGAGTACAGAACAGTTTTGGCTAAGCAAGGCTACAGAGCTTCCTTGTTTCTTGCATAACTTCCACTGGCAACTTTACCAATGTATTTGCTAACACAGCAACTTTGTGCTTCACACAAGAGCTCTTCATACACCAAGCAAATTTATTCTATGTTGGTAAATCACAATATGACGGACCCTATGGCAAACAATCTGAAAAATACTATACTGTACTGGAACCAGTGAGAAAAGTTTTTTGGGGAAAAGCTTTCTTGTGAACAAATTCTGTTGGGAAACTGAGGGCTAACAGTCTTGCCCTGAGAAGACCCCAGAGGCATTCTAGCAGTGTTTTGTCAAAGGCTCAAGCACACTTACTCTGATCAGCGCCTCATATTACATATCATCTGAATGTCCACAAAAGTACATCATGCTCTTCCATATGTATGTGGGAAGAATAAAAATGTAAAGAACCAACTTGTAGTAGAACTGATGCAGCAGTGTTTTTGCTGCAACCATCAGAAGCTACACATAATTGTACTGAACAATGTGTATACAGTGGTACCTCTGGTTATGAACCAGAGGTCCATTCTTAACCTGAAACCGTTCTTAACCTGAGGTACCACTTTAGCTAATGGGGCTTCCCGCTGCTGCTGTGCTGCCGCAGCGCGATTTCTGTTCTCATCCTGAGGTAAAATTCTTAACCTGAGGTACTACTTCCAGGTTAGCAGACTCTGTAACCCGAAGTGTTTGTATCTCAAGGTGTTTGTAACCCGAGGTACCACTGTATAGGATTGCAACCCAAGAAATGCAGAACTAATGGTTATTTAATCATGGTTTCTTCATATCTGACTCCCCACCTTCTACTTGGGTAGCCATTTTTATGCATTGGCTGCTCAGTCCTTACACCTAAAGAAGAAATCAGATCCACAGTGCCTTCCTGATATTACAAAGAAATCTGTTCTCCTGACACTGTGATTAATCTATAAATTAAGAAAGGAGCATTTGTGTTGCCATTAGACTTTACTTTGTTTTATGTCCCTTCTTAATCAGCCATTGAACTGCCACATCTATTTTGTTGCTGTTGTTTAATCATAGATGGAGGGAAAGGGAAGGGGGGGGAGCAATATATATTCACCCAACGACAATAGGTATCTATCTATTCAGTATATAAAACAACTCAGCAGCAAACTTGACAAAGTTTATCCTAAAGGTATCAGTATTAAACCTTGAATAGCCCTTGTTCTTTGTTTCTGCAGTTTTTACCAAGAAATTAATTTGGACACATCTCATCTTACTGGAGAAAAAGTTAGAAATGGTGCAGACTCTATTCAGTACTCTAATTCAGGATCTTTTATTCTTTCTTACCCAAGCCTTCTAAATCTCTCTGAGCTGAATCTTTGGAATGGAATTTACTTTACCAGATTTGCTCCTGGTGTCCTTTGAGATTAATGTACTACTTATATATATATTTTTGTCAGGAGAAGTTTATTTTACCATTTCTTGTGCAACATCATCAGGAGTTTCCTTCTCCAGATCAAAAGTAAACTCAATGGCTCCATTATCTTTGGGTTTTCCTTTCAGTTTCTTAGGATCTTCTACCCAGAGTCTTAAGGCAATAGAGGATTTCCTACCATCATCTTCTTCTGCAAGTTCCACTCTTACCCCAGTATCTTCAGCAAAAAAGGCATGGCTTAGTAAATCTTTAATTTCATATCTGGAACAAGGACAAATTACAAAAACCGTATTAAGGCACTACAGATTTTAATACATTTTAAAACAAAACAAAACTGTGTATCACATAAAAACCAGCAGAGGGGCCTTCAGTAATTAAAACAAAAACTGAAGGAGCCTAACCAATAACAACGTAAACAATGGATATATTTTAGGAAAGAAGCCTGGAGCAAATGTCTGTCTAATGTTTTCAGGCTCCAGCAAAGTTTATAGATGTACATTAAACATTTGGGACAACATTTTTAGAATGTAAAAACAGTGATGCTAGATCAGTATAAGGAATGCAACTTCTTTTCAGCAGTGACCATCCAACAAGCTCACAAGCCTAATGGGAAATCCTCTGGCCTTTTCCTAATTTGTACCTCAGTAACAGATATTCAAAGGTAAACTTTCTTTGAACGTGGAGACTCCATTTTGCTACCATGGCTGATAGAACAGAATTGAGCTCCATTAATTTGCCTACTTTTAACACAATCTGATTAATTACTTTATTCATTTCTTTAAGTGGATTTATTCATTTCTATTTTATAGAGGCACCATATTAAAGAGGCACTAATTGCAACAGGCATGGCTTTGCCTGGAGTACTCTCTTGTTTCTTTGCCCACATCTAGTCCTTCCATAATCACAAGCAATGGTTTAGAACCTCCACCTTCCCTCTTGAGCCTGATGGGAAATAAAGGTGGAGCTGTGCATCATCAGCATACTGATGGCACAAAACTCCAAATCGCCAGGTGATCTCACCAGTGGTTTCATGTAGATGTTGAACAGTATAGGGGGTAGGATAAAACCTTGTGAAATACTGTATGCCAATGGCTACTGTGCCAAGCAAATATCCCCCAAAACTATTCCACAGGAAGAACCCAAACTACTGCAATCTGGTGCCCCTCAAATTAATCTTGTATAGGCAATCAAGTAGGATTGGTCTAGCAAAACCACCAGGAAAACACTCGCCTTGTCTAGCTACCAAGGGAACAGAACTGGGCCAGAACCAAACAGAAAAGAATCCAGATCACATGTTTTATCCAAGAAAACTTGTAGGAAAACCCTAAGCCTTAGAGTTGCATCAGCTGGAACAGGATATTCTCCTGTTCTCCTCTCTCTGCCACAAACACAAAAGTCAGTTTAATATCTACTCAGTGATGAAAAAATTTACTATTTGAAACACACCTCTCTTCTTTATTTTTGCAAATGCATTCTCCAATTATCTCCTTAATTTCAGGGTCGGTAACTTTATCAAAACTTGCTGGTTTGACACCCTGCAAGGAAAAACAAATCATCCATAGGTCTACTCAGAATAGATTTCAGTTCAATAGTATTGAATTACTAGCAAACTTACTTTGGGTAGCTATTTGGTCTAATGCAAAACAATAGTATAGTATCTTCTGTAATCATGGTAAAGTAAAGATCAAACTAATTTGAAACTTAAATGGTAGAATTCTTTTCTATGGCATCTTCTGAAATCAACATATGTGCATACAGAACAGCTTGGATCCATAGGAGAGGATTTGCATCCAACGTGTCCTTTCGCTCACAGAAGGTATCTTCCACAAGCAAAAGGGCAGCCTGCAATCCAAGCTAATATTAAGAAAATACATCAGAGGAAATTAATGAAGATACTGAGAAGGACAACGGTTCTATTTTCCATTTTAGAATGTTAACAGTCCTCTAGTTATGAGGTTCAACACAGATGTACAACATAACCAGATTTCAAGGATCAGATTTGTAGGATCATACACAACCTCCACTCACACAACCCAGGTTGAACATGGTGAATCTATAGTTCCAAAACATTACTATGTTGTGATTTCTAAGATTGTTGTAAATCAATTGTAGATTACACAGTATTATTTGAGATTAATTTCTATTGAGGTAGCAAAACAGAAAGTTCCAGTGCATTTCTTACCACATCAAGCTGAGGAGATTAACAAGAACCAATTATTTACGCATGCAACAAAGGCACGGTTGCTTTTTCTTTTCTTTTAATGAAAATTAGCTTTGGGCTCTATGGTTCTGATTACAGGGTAGGTGGAAATGGGAATGGGTGGGTGTGAAAATAGAACCTATTAAACCATTTTCTTAACAGTTATCATCCCCACCCCCCAAAATTGTCCACATACTTTCCTTGTCCTCCCTGTAGGGTTCCAGATGTGTGTTGATCCTAATAAACACCCATATTTATTTTGAACACAAAACAGCTAGTGGGGATAGATTAAGTGCCTATCCTAATGAAATAGTCATTCTGGAGAGGCCACTTGACATAAACAGAAGGGGCTGCTCCACACAGCGAGGTATTCATTTTAAGAAATCCTCATATGGGTTTGTTGCCACCTCTGTGCGAGAACTGCTCCACTACAAACTGTTTCAACAGAAATGCTTGGCTGAGGCACAGAAACCAACAGCGTGGCTGTTGCACATGAGAAAGAGGCTCCTCAGCTGAAACAGTCAGCGCTTTGTGCGACGACCATCTTATGTTAAACTTTCCTTATGCTATTAAAAGGAAAGCAGTTCTTCATTATACTTTTGAACACTTCCCCCCTGCTAACGCTTTATTCATCCCCCACCCCATTGAAGCCTTAGTCATCTTTTAAAGAACTGGATCAAAAATATATGAGGGATATGGAATCCTCCTTAATCCTAGAACAGAAGACTAAATGTTTCATGTATCATATAAGACACAATTTCAATATGGTGACATGAATGGGGGAGTATTGGCGAGTGAGGTTAAAATTCTAGACAAAACTGGCAGACTAATGGACAGTTCTGCTCAACCTGCCATAAAACACAACTCTAGAGAGCAATCAATTGTTTCAAAAATAGCAGTATGGCAGGCCACAGAGATGTTTTATGGCCTACAGAAAAACTCCCGAAGAGTGGGCATTGTTGGTTTTAGGAAACAGCAACTCGTTTCTACCGTCTTAGCATTTTAAACCATTTGTCTGTTGATCAGTTTAGTCATCAAATATCAGAAGATGACTTGCAACTGGAGGGGAGAGGATTCTGTCAGGACAAGAGAACTTGAAAATAAAAGCTGCCCAGTAAGCATCCTGAGCAAAACAAAAAAAAGCAAAAGCTAAACCCTTGACACAATGCCCACCCAAACCTATATATACCAGATGGATATACAAGCTGATTCATTAAGCCAGTTCTGAGTCCTGTCTAGAAAATGCCAATTTTGTATTATTTTTAAATGTTTTAAGTGCTTCATCCAGTGCTTCATGAATTTCAGCAGCTCATTCTCTTTTGAGGTATTGGAATTTCAAACAGGGATGAACTTACCAATCAATTTAGTAGTATGGTCAACTAGACCTTTAGTGGAGATGAGGGGAAGCAATTCTAATCAGCAAGGATGAAAGTTAAGGTCACGCTTTTTGGAAGTGGTTTTGATCCCTATGTTTTACTTAAATAGGTTTTGAAGAATAAAAATGGGGTTGTATCCATTGCTAGTCAGTAAAAAGGTAAAAGGTAAAGGTACCCCTGCCCATACGGGCCAGTCTTGACAGACTCTAGGGTTGTGCGCTCATCTCACTCTAGAGGCCGGGAGCCAGCACCATCCGCCGACACTTCCGGGTCACATGGCCAGTGTGACATCGCTGCTCTGGCGAGCCTGCACCAGCGCAGCACACGGAACGCCGTTTACCTTCCCGCTATAAAGCGGTACCTATTTATCTACTTGCACTTAAGGGTGCTTTCGAACTGCTAGGTGGGCAGGAGCTGGAACCGAAGGACGGAAGCTCACCCCGCCGCAGGGATTCGAACCACCGACCATACGATCGGCAAGTCCTAGGCACTGAGGTTTTACCCACAGTGCCACCCGCGTCCCCTTGCTAGTCAGTAGACCCATTAAAATTAATAAATTAAGTTAGGCATGCCAATTAATTTCAGTAGGGCTACTCCAAGTATGACTAACATTGATGCCAACCCTTAGTTTCCTGCTAACAATGAGCAAGTGTAAGTTTAATGAGTAAATGTAATAATTTCTCCACGATAAAGCACCTATCTTGAGCTTTATGCGACTTGCTAATTTATTTAAATTTAATCAATCAATCAGTTAAAAGGCAGGAAATTAAGCAGCTAAGATTTTTAACTGGCCACGAGCCTAATTCACATACATATATTGGCTTGCCCATTAAATTTCATAACCATTCTCTATCATTGTTGATAGCATTTGGGTTCAGATAAATGTTGTCTACACATTTTAAGTGTGTGCATTTTAGGGGCCTAATACATGGCTATAAAACAGTGGTTCCTTGTGAAATTGGCAACTGTGCCTCTACAACATGATTAGTGGGAAGAATAAGCTGTTGCCTTGTGCATTCTGACTATAATCCTATATGCAAGCAAGGCATGTATCCACACAAAGAGTGATACATATCATGTCACATGTCTTTTTTCTAGGCAGGCTATCTTTATCAAACATCTACATTTCTTCATCCAAAGAACATTTAATTCTACATTCAGAGTTTGGAGCATTGCATTTTCCACTGTGGACAGACTTAGGACAGTTATTTCAAGGTTTGAAAGCATACTTTGTATCACGGAGATTTAATCACTTTATGAAAGAGCTCCATTCTAGGCTATTCACAAAGGGCATTAACAAGAATCTGGCATAATAAACTAAATTATGTTGACAAAATGTACCCAACTAGGCAAAGATTTTGTCACATGAAAGAGAAGCACTAATAATTATGACTGGAATGTACATTGTTCTGTTTTCCTAAGACCTAAAATAATTAGCATTTCACATTATTTTGACTCAATAATCATCACAACAGCTCTGTAAGGTAGGCAACTATTATTAGCATCATGTTACAGACAGAAGCTCAGACTAAATATGAAAGAAAGAAAGAAAGAAAGAAAGAAAGAAAGAAAGAAAGAAAGAAAGAAAGAAAAGCAGTTGCCAAGGGCTGTATATTTGATTAGGGAAGTTATGGAGAATTAAGGACTACTTAATCTGTTTCCCAAGGGCCTTTTCTTAACAAGATGCTGTTCCACTAAGGGGAAATTATATATTTTACTTTACATGTCAAAAAAATATGGAAACATGAAGAAGACACTGAAAATTTCAGCAGTAACAGGACATTATGATCACTTTTATTTGAGCCATATTGTCTTCTTAATTATACAAAAATGTGACTTAACAATAAAAAAATACACCACAAGTTAAGAGAGGAAATGCCCATATTATGAAGTCACTTACACAGGTTACTTTCCTGTAAATTTGAGCAGCATTCTGGCATTCTGAATATGGATATTCTGAGGTAGCCATTTCCAACATACACATTCCAAAAGCATATACATCCACGGATTCATCATAGTGTTCTTCATACATCTCTGGAGCCATAAATTCTGGAGTACCTGAACATAAAGAAAAAGCATTTGACTTTGACTTAGAACGCTTGTCTCTTTGTGCATTTAGAAATAAGTGAATTCATCAAACCCAGAGCTATTGAGAGTTTGCTGTTTGGGATATCAATGTGTTTGAATGACTTTAATGTTCAGTTTTATCATGATAGTGTTGTGTATATGGCTTTGGTATTCGTTGTGTAGTTATTGTATGCCACTCTGGTATCACTGCTGATAAAGGACAGCCAACAGATTCAACCAATTGATCAATGAATACACTAGCTAATGCATCACGTTGGCTGTGTGATAGCAACCATGCTGCATTATTTAACACTATACTTTATATAATAGTTATGCCACTGTGTTCTGACACTATGAAGGAGCACTTCTTACATCCATCTAATGTGAAACCAAGGACTACTACAGAAGCTATATTCTACTGAAAGATTCTGAGCCCATGTGAAAGCCTGAATAAATAGCTTAATTACTGTTTCAAAACTTGGAGATGACAACTTTTATAAATAGGTGATTTACAAGCCTTGCATAATTTTCATTTAGGTAATAATAGTAGTAGTAGTAGTAGTAGTAGTAGTACTAGAACAGAAATCACATCAGTATAGAACAAAATCCACTCAGAGAGTTAACAGGAGCTTGGTAATTAAGATATGTTATATCAGAACAGTCTTGTCAAACAGGTAACAAACAGAACAATCTCTTCTTCCTTGGAGGCATGCAGCTCACCAACAATAGTGGGATACCCATAAGGAAATGTCCAGAACATTGTAACACAAAGCAATTAGGCATATTGTAAAACATGATGTATAGTATAACTAGAACATAAAAAGATCTGGGTGAGTAGAACGTTTGGTTAATGATGCAGTAAACGAAAGCGGCTGTGCAGAACAACAGAAGAACATGTGTGCATGCCCATAAAATGTGTTTTCAAATATGTTTATGCATCAATTCTTTTTCTGTACATCCCTAGGAAAGAGGAGAGAAATGTTATGAATTTAGTAATATGAAATTGGTTTAAATAAAGAAGACTTTATCCAAGGAATGCTACGGAGAATAAAACACGCAGCATTATTCCATAAATTAACAGTGGGACACTGTGTTTGTCTACTCAAATATTGAGCTCAATGGGACTAACTTCCAGATAAGTGTGTATAGCAGCATATCCTTAGGAAACCTCTCCAGGTCCTGACACCGTTCATTGCTTGCTGCCAAAACTGGGCTCCCCAGATTAAAGCTCCTCAGCACCTTCTCTTTACATACTGGACTGCTTGTTCAGGGTTTCGGTGGTGAGGCCGGAGCATTTCTCTGCCAATTTGCCTCATGCTGGCAGAGTGCTCTCAATACCTTACTTGCCCTATGACAAGGGGAGAAAGCTGCGACAAGATCCAGCCTCATCAGCTGCCTCGTTGTTCTTGTTGCCAAGATGCTCACGACTGGCACTGGCACTTATAATCACAGAGCCAGGAAGTACTGTAAAACTGCAGATTTCCTTCTGTGCTCTGACATCGACCCAACCCAGCCCACAGAGATAGAGAAGGGGTGGCTTTGAAGAGAGGCAGTCCAGGCAGAGAGAGAGAGAGAGAGAGAGAGAGAGAGAGAGAGAGAGAGAGACTGTATGTGAATCCCTACAGACCCTGCTTGCATGTTCTGGGGAGATGTGCCATTCCAAGGATAAATAGTGCCCTCAGGAGAACAATCTGCTACCACACACAAACAGAGCTCCACTGCAATGTCCTATCAGATTTCAGCCCTGCCCAGACCTGGAACCTGGGGATTCCTTAGACTCCTCAGAGGAGTAGTCGTGGAGCAGAACAATCCCACAGATCTCCATGTTGCATGCCCTGTGGCTGACTGCTATGCACCTGGTGAAGGCATTCTTAGCATGAAGCTGGAGGCGTAAGGGACACGATACCTGTTACCCTGCTGCCTGTCCTGATGTAGAACAGCCCTGACTGACAACTGCATGTATGTGTCTTCCTCTTTCAGGATCAGCTCAATCCCAGATGCTGATCAATGAAGTTTATGACTTTGCTATATATGTTGTTGTGGACTGTACTCAGTTTCTTGGGCAAGTTGCTCGTTTCCAAATCTCACCACTTTGCCTTCTATTAAATGGGTTTTGGGAACAGCAGCGAATACCATTAGTTTCACCTATTGCTAACCTTGGCTCTGCCTACCATTATTGGCCATGCCTTCCACTGCACCAGGCCCCATGGGCACAAGCTACATTGTTTAAAAAACCAGGCTCATCACAAATCTGGGCATTTTTGAATCTAATGGACTCATCCTGACCAGTTCCAGCAACCTCACGAAATGAAATGCAAAGTAAAAAACCATAAAAACTTAGCTGCCAGTATGCCACTGCTAGGATCAAGGTGCTGGTTTTGGTATACACAACCTTATACAGCTTGGGACCAGGAAATCTAAAAGATTCCCTCACCCTGGTGCATAGCCAACAGATCCCTGGTTTCCACAGAAGAGAGCCTCCTGCAGATGCCATCCTATCAGGAGGTTTGTTTGACAGTGGAATTTGCTGCCAAGGAGTGTGGTGGAGTCTCCTTCTTTGGAGGTCTTTAAGCAGAGGCTTGACAACCATATGTCAGGAGTGCTCTGATGGTGTTTCCTGCTTGGCAGGGGGTTGGACTCGATGGCCCTTGTGGTCTCTTCCAACTCTATGATTCTATGATTCTACATGATGTCAGGATCAGGCCTTCAGTGTGGTGTTACTTGTCCTTTACAATTCCTTCCCAATGCATATCGGACAGGTGCGTTCTCAATTGTCAATTCAGCACCTGTGAAAGGCATTCGTCTTTCAACAAGCCTCCTAAAATCTTTGTCCCAATTGGTATCTATCATGGAATTGTTTATGTATGTGCTAGTGTCTTAAACTATGTTTGTTTTTCTTATAATAAAAAGACTATTTGAAATTTGTGTGTGTTTGTGTGTGTGTGTACATATTTCAAATAGATAATATTTGAAGATTATATATATACATATATATATATGTAATTCTTCTATCCTTTTTTAATATACCAACTGTTTTATCTATGTCATTACAGTGGTACCTCAAGTTACAAACGCCTCAGGTTACAAACACTTCAGGTTACAAACTCCGCTAACCTGGAAGAGTTACCTCGAGTTGAGAACTTTGCCCCAGGATGAGAATGGAAATCGTGTGCCGGCGGTGCAGAGGCAGCAAGAGGCCCCATTAGCGAAAGCACACATCTAGTTAAGAACAGTTTCAGGTTAAGAACGGACCTCTGGAACAAATTAAGTTCGTAACTAGAGGTACCACTGTATATAATAAGTTGCTTTGGGATACCTCATGGAAAGTGATTCATAAATGAAATAAATAAACAAGCAAACAAAGCAGATAAAACATCAATATAACAGTTAAAATAAAATAGCTAGCTAAAACAGATCTTGAGCGCTTTTTTAAAAAAGTCCCTTTTTAAAAAAAATAAAAAAATATTTTTAATCCTGCCAATATACAGTCATCAGAGATGAAGCTAGCCAAGCTTCCCTTGGCACTGAGTTCTTGAGTCAGTTGAATCAGCCCCCCCCCCCCCCCGAGTATAATTATTACTGGTATGCTGGCTCCAGTAAAAAAGACAAAGTAATGTGATGATACCATATACTGAATCAAACTATTAGGGGGACATTAGTTAGCTCTTTGAAGAGCTCAAAGAACCAAAATCTTACTACAAATGCTAGGCTGAGAAAAGGCACGATCGTCCCATCATTGCAGCTAAATTGCACAGAAGATGATTTGGTTATGATTACATTAAGACTAAAATCCTTTACTCACTTGGCTGTTAGTAAGTCTCACTCTGTGCAGCTGACGACTGAGTAGGCATGTCTAGGTTTGCAGCATAAAGCAATTATGGTAAAAAAACAAAACCATAATTTTAACAAGATTATGGCTAAGTGAAGCCCACACAAAGTCTGAGCTTCTTCTATAACAAATATTTTTTTTATTTTTTTATTTTTTAGGAAATCCAACAGGATGAAAAATTATGAGTTAGGAAAACCTACCATTCCAGAAGCTGCCATAGGAAGATAATTTTATAGCAGTTGTAAGGCACTTCAACGTAGTTTCCACAAAAATTATAAAAAGTGATTTGTTTGTTTTTTGAGGGTCTGTTATCACTTATCCATGTTATAATAATTTACAGATTTGTAGATGGAAATACCTTGCTTATAAGACTGGAGGAGACAATTGCTAAGGAAAAATGTCTTACCTATTACACTTTTGGCAAATGAAGCTCTTTTGAGAGTTGCCAGACCTAAATCTCCTATCTTCACAGATCCAGTTGGTCCAGTTATAAAAATATTGTCACATTTTAAGTCTCTGTGAATGATTGGTGGAGTTCTAGTGTGCAGAAAATGGAGACCCTTCAGGATTTGCCGGCACCAGCTACGAAGGACTTTGGGTTTCATCACTTTAAATCTCTTCAAATAACTGGAATAAAAACATATCAGACAGAACAAAAATCAATGCTACATTGAGAATTTAAGACCGCACAACAGTGATGTTACATTAATATGTATTTTAGATAACTGCATTTGGTAAAAGGTAATATCTGTGTCTATTTTAGATACTAGACGGAGGTCTTACCATGGATGATCAATATTAACTCAGTCCACTCAGAGCCTAAAACATTAAAGACCATATATTCAAATGATATGAGGGATCATGTAAAATTTGAAACTGATGTATGAATACCTGCATTCTGCTGGCTCAGGGGAGGGGGAGTAGCTTTGCTGGAAAGTGCTTGCAAAACTACAGATTTGGTGCTAGTATGTGGCAGAAGTCCCTGCTATAAATTTACTGACATCTATCAACTCAAATCTAAGTAATTAAGAAGTAGTGCTATGGCCTTAAAATGTTGAGTGATGTGTTCATATGTTCATATACCAGGGGGTGGGGGAGGAATATATAGCGTATTCTCATGAGCAGCGGAACATTTATTCTTCTGATGCCATCATCAAGCTGAACATGATCATCAGCACCATAAACCATTAATTAGCATGATTCAGATTAACAAAACAAAATTAACAGTTTGGTTTCAATGAGGCAAATGCTTCTTTTCCTCCTCTCCCATCAGCAGAGGATTGGTTTATTGTGGCTTAATAATAAATTGTGTTGACGCTCTGAATCTCTACATTCATCTTTCATGTGTAAAACAGAGGGGAAGAGGAAATAAGGGCAGAACAGCTACTGGTTACATAACAAAACAGACTAGGACGGAAAGGCAGTGAAACTCTGCCTTCAGCTCAGTTAAGATCAAAGACAGATAAGCTATTAGAAGGAAAGATACCTTCAATTCATGATAATGGAATATTTTCAAATGAAGCGAGTGATTTGCCCAAATACGTCATTTGGTAAACTATGCACTGCTCAATTTGTCCAATGCTTACGTTTTCAGGGTTCCAGATGTCATCAGTTCTGTAACCAGCACAATACACCTCTTTCCTTTTAAACATGATTCCCAAAAGTCATAAAACCTAACAATGTTCGGATGCTGAAGACCTTTCAACATCTCTGCTTCCTCTTTAAATCTCTGCCGTTCCACTTTCGTCAGCTTTCGGTCCTGTGTTTCAGAAGAAATTGCTTATTAGTAGCTGGCTTAAGAAAACTGGCTTGGATCTAAGGATCCTACTGTGCTAGCAAAAAAACAACAACACACATTTCTGCTCACAGGATTTTACCCATGCCTCTAGAAAAGCTGCTCTGGAGCACCTGCTTGACCCTCTGGAGTTGGATTTTACATTGCTTTCAAAAAGACACAGGTGGGAAGAAAAATCAACAGCAGCACATATGAAGATGAGGTACCTACACAGTTAGATCTTTGAACCTAAGCCATTATCTTCACTATCAGTTAAATAGGAGCTACTGCAAATATATCTATAAAGGTCAACCCTGATTACAAATCTTTCTGGTTTAACATAAGAGCAGAGACCTGAATAATATGAATCAAAAGGTTTATCAAAAGGATTTTTATCCTAATTTTGCCGTAACTGGAATAGCATGCCTTCATTTAATTAAATTCAAAGGCAAAGGGGTATAATGAAGCAAGCATCTGATTATCTTAACATATTACAGTTTCTAACCAACATAATAATGTATGATTAGCAGAAGTGATACTCGCTTTATGATTCTAGCTTCAAAGAACTCTCATTCCAGGCTATTTTTCTCTATGACCGTGTTCAGGCATTCACAACTGTGGTTTCCCCCTATATTGCAGCATATGACCACTAACCCCATGGGTAGGCAAACTAAGGCCCGGGGGCTGGATCCGGCCCAACTGCCTTCTAAATCGGCCCACGGACGGTCCGGAAACCAGCGTGTTTTACATGAGTAGAATGTGTCCTTTTACTTAAAATGCATCTCTGGGTTATTTGTGGGACATAGGAATTCGCCCCCCCCCCCCAAAAAAAAATTAGTCTGGCCTCCCACAAGGTCTGAGGGACAGTGCACCGGCCCCCTGCTGAAAAAGTCTGCTGACCCCTGATCAACTCTAAGGGGGAAACAGCAGCCCAGAAAGTAGTACAGTAGTGACTTGGTGAAGGCAGAATTTAAGGTAATTTGTACTAGCCTATCAATCATTTGGCTACAGTCTTCTAGTGTTTACTAATGGTTCTTTTATCCATTAAATATGGGCACTGTTAAATAGGTTTCAGTCAAGTTTGAATCAAGTGTGAAGGCTGTTTGACCCAGAAGCTCAGTTCTCATTACAGAAATGATCTTACACCAAAATACTGGATTAAAGAGGAGCTTTATCTAAAAAAAAAAAAAACTAGAAAGATACCTCAAAATAGCCCTTTACCCAATTAATAAGTACTGGGCAGAATTAAAGATGGACTTTTGTTTGAAAAGTATTTGGCAGTACCTACATGGGTGGGCCATTTAACTCAACGAAGTATAGCTCACTATATTACAAGCACAATTATCACCTACCCACATAATTTATTCATTCAGTGCAGCAATACCTCAATATGCCACCTTCAATTATAAAAAGAATACTGTTAAGAGATATGGTTGTTCAAAAGATATTTAAAGTAATTTGACAGATGAATAAGAAACACTAAAAAGATAGCCCTTATTATCTTAGCACCAATATATTTTACTTTCTTTAGAATGCCAAGATACAAAAATATCTACATGGTGAATTTTCATTGCCTTATATTTAAGACTGGGATGCCGATTTCAGACCATACAGAAAATACTTTGCACTTCCATCACCTGTAAGTGCAAAGTATTTATAAACTAATGCAGGGGTAGAAAATCTGTGACCTTCCAGGTGTTACTGAACTCCAACTCCTATCAGCCCTAGCCAGCGTGTTCAGGGATAATGTGAGTTGTAGTCCAATAACACCTGCAGGGCCACATTCCTCTATCCTTGACCTAAAGATTCTTCACATTGATCAAAGTGTGCTATCAGTACGTAATCCAAAGGTTTCTTTGAAACACTGTGCATTTCTCAAAGGCAACACAGTCACACAGTGCTTCAATTCTCCCTAAGTGATGGTCCAAAATGTGGTGCTGCTGTTGCTGTGCAGTGCTTGGTTTTCTGTAGCTTTCATCAAGCAGAATTAGAAGAGTGATTTGATCCAGGGTTGCCTGGAGCAACAGTAGCAATCTATTCAATCAGGGCAGCTGTTTGCATCTTGGGGGGCATATCTGTTGTAATGAGTCAAGGCTAGATTGATGCAGTTGGCGCTCGCAGCACCATTACTCCTGACAGGATGTCATCAACCACAGTGATCCACCATCAGTAACAAGGCACCCTCACAGCTTCTTTTCTACATAACAAAAGATTCTGACAATGGAATGAAACCCCATGCAAGCCAGAAAGGATGGCAAAACCCTCCTGCCCTTCTCTCTTCCCAGTCTAAGCCAAGTTGATTAAGTCACTTCCCCACTTTAAAAAGGAAGAAGCTGGAGCAATTTCATGCATGAAAAGGAAAGATATGGTGGAAGTAAGCAACACTCTGATGATGAACAATAAGAAAGGCATTCAATATACTTGAAACCATACCTTTTACCACCAATTTATCTGAAAAGTCAGTGTATGACTGGCAAAACAATTGTGGCAGGATATACTGAAATGCCCAGTAAGTTATAATGCTATTTCAAAGTTATAATCATAAAATAATGAGTAATACATCAAGGCCAGTAGAGCAGAATGCACCTTGATCTTGTGTGTGTGATTGTGTAATACAGCTAGAGTCTTTGCCTGTGAATTTACAAATGATAAACACAATGTCAGCTCATAAAGGATAGGAACATTCTGAGAACCACAAGAGCCCATTTGAGAAGTGCAGGGGGGGTGTATAAATAAAATGCTGTTTCAGACTATGATGTCCCAGTCATACAAAGAGTATTTATAGATCACTTCTGGCCTAATGCCCTTGCCGAAGTTCATATTCAGATTGTATAAACACCCCAAGGGTGAACATGACACTGAAAGCAAGCCAAAGTCTTCTGTAAGAGGCTTAAAAGTTCAGCTTCTATGTGACACAAAGGAACTCCACCTAGTTGTGGTTTTCGGCTGAGTGCTTCACCCAGAGCAAGCCAAAACAACCACAAAGAATAAGCCAACATCACCACAAATGATAACCTTTATGTTTTCACAAACCATCCATGCCACATAAAGCAAATACTTACAGATAGTGAGATGATATTAAGAGGCTTTAATTTTAAATGCATAGCCCGGTAAATTTTGTGCGGGGGGGGGGGTATGGAACGGACCCCAAGCTACAGCTAACCTCCTTAAGGATATTGGGCGATTTATTCAGTGACTCACCTACTGAGGGAAGGAGCAGGAAACGGAAAGCTCTGCACAAAAGCTGTGTGTGGTAAAACATAAGCTTTTATGAAACATTGGGAATATTTCCAGGGAAATGCTCAATAGGATGCTAAGCAAAAATTGTTTAAAAGGGAGCAGGATGTTTGTGTCACAGCCTGCGTATTTCCTGTTCACAGGATGTTTCTGTTGTGTCTTTTGCTTTCGTTTCTCTCTCACTGCCGGAATCTCATGCAGGCAGTCATGGCTTTTCTTTGTTCTGATCAACACTGAATAAACCTCTAAATAATGCTCTCCTGTGTGCATCTTCCGTTGTGCAAATCTGCTGATAGAGCGTGCAAGAGCTCTGGATCTTTGGGAAGCTATTTCTGGAGCTCCTGTCGCTAATTGCTGATACTGCGTGTCTACGGGAGGTTGATGGATGTCCGGAGACGACGTGGAGTCAAGATGGACTTTATCTCCCTGGCAGTATCTCCCAACAACAAGGTTTCGGGCCCAGATAAACAGCATTTACAGGAGAGTAAGACTGCGACAGACTGCTGAGGTATGTGTGGGAAAGCGAAAGTAAGGCTTTTCGTTGCCGCGGCAAGTGCCTTTGATGTCCGGCTGGCTTAATTGGCCTGGGAGTCAAGCCAAAGGCTTCGTGATTTATGGGCAGCCAAGATAAGAAGCCCCTGAAGTTGAAAAGGGCTCGGCTAGAGTGAAAAGCTGGGATGGAGTCTTTCCAAGCTTCTCAAGCTGCTTCTGCTGCTGAGTGCCCAAAGCTAAATCGGCAAAATTATGAGGCATGGGCAGAGTGGTGTCAGAGTTTGCTGCGTCAGTTTGGAGTGTGGCATACTGTGAGTGAGGCCCCTCCAGTTCCTCTGACAGAGAGATGGAAGACTCAAGATTCAAGGGCCATTGACATAATAGTCTTGTCCGTCTCTCTGGAGGAAATTGCCACGCTGGCTGGCAACACCACAGCTCGTGGGATGTGGAATGCGTTGAAGCTGGCCCATCTGCCAGTCATCCCAGCCCAGAGTTTGACTGCATCGGAGGTCCTGGCTGTTTCCCGGAATGCAAGTGGATGCAGGGATGCCAAGGGGACCGGTTGCAAGCTCCAGGGGGAGCAATGTGGGACAGCATTCCAGCCTCCAGGGGGAGCCAAGGAGTCGGCAGATGAGAGCTCTGTTTCTCGTGGGAACCAAGGTCACCGCCTTTGCAGAGGCCGGAAGGCCAAAGGTAAACAGCGACAGATGCCTGCAGATGGCCAGAAGCAGAAGGGGGGTGAAGAGCCCACGCCAGTGGAAAACAAGGCTTTGTTTGCTGGCACAGCCTCACCAAAGGCTAAGTCTCATGGCCAGGAGCAGGGGGGCAAGCAGTTTAAGCCCACGCCGGTGGAAAACAAGATTTTGCTTGCCAGAAAAGCTGCTCCAAAGGCCAAGTCCAGATTTGTTGTAGATTCTGCAGCGACCCGGCATTTAACGAAAGATAAGCATCTGTTTATCTCCTTCAAACCTCAAGATGGTGAGGTCCACCTGGCTGACGGAAGGACGTTGCAGATCGCAGGAGAAGGGACTGTGAAACTTGCAAGTCTGCATACTACCATCAGAAATGTACTTTATGTTCCAGGTGCTGTGAACAATTTGCTCAGTGTCCCACAGCTAATTGGGCGTGGTTTTCAAGTTTCCTTCAAGAGGAGCGGCTGTGTCATCAGAAAAGGCAAAGAGGACATTTTGCATGCAAAGTTTATGGATGGTTTGTTCTGTATAACTTATGATGACAATGCTGTTGCTGTGTCTAATGTTGATTCTTGTTGTGTTGCACAAACTAACAAGGTTCTTCATGCAGGTTGTGTTCATGAAGCACACAGAAGATTTTGTCACATGTCTTGGCAGGCGCTGGCCAAGATGCCTGAACTGGTTGAGGGTTTGAACATCAAACCCTGTAAGTTTCACATGAAATGTGTATCTTGTGCAGAGAACAAGGTGAAGGTTGCTCCAAAAGGCAAGGAGTCTAGCAGGCAGGCTTCCAAACCCTACCAGCTTGTTCACGCAGACCTGGTTGGTCCTCTTGCGCCCTCTTTGGGTGGAGCAAGGTACTTCATGGTTCTAATTGATTCCTTTTCCAGGTACATTCATGTGTTTATGCTCGAGCAGAAATCGCAAGCGTTTCCTAGGTTCAAGGCATTCTGTGCTTGGTTGGAGAATGCTCACAGTAAACGTATCGGCTGTTTGTTTACTGGTCGAGGCGAGCAATTCACTTCTCAGCAGTTTGAAGCTTTCCTGACTGAGAAGGGAATTCAGCATAGCCTCTCAAGTCCTGGATCCCCATGGGAGGTTTGTGAGCAAGCAAAGCAAACATTGCTTCAAGGCATGAAAACCTTGTTGCATGATGCCAATCTCCCTGAGAAGTTTTGGGGGGAGTCTCTGTCGACGTATGTTTACACGTTTAATCGCAGATTGTCATCACCTATTGGTTGTACCCCCTATGAGAAGATGTTTGGTAAGAAACCAAATGTCAAGCACATGAGAATCTTTGGTTCTGACATGTGGGTACACACCCCACAAAGCAACAAGCTTGGGAAGCGTGGGGCACATGGTTTGTTCATGGGGTACGAAAAAGGAGCATACAGGGTATGGATGACTGACTCTAAGTCCATTAAGTTCACAAGGAGTGTTGAGTACAATCCTAAGTGGGGGGAAAATGTGGGAATTTTCCAGAGTTACCCAGAGGAGGATGAAGGTGATGTGAAAAAAGCAGGTGATGCTAAGGAAGCTGAGGATGATGATGATGATGTTGATGATGATCAGAGTTCGGATTCCAGTTCAGTGGGCGGCGCTGCTGCTGGTGTCAGTGACAGTGATGACACAGCAGACTACAAGAGCGCAAAGGCCTCAGTCAGACCATCTGATGCATCTGACAATGAACTGGAAGAACCACTGTTCACCATTGGTCGTTTTTCTCCTAAGAAGGAGGAGATGAGTCCAGAAGACTTGCGTCTAGTACGCAGATCTGAAAGGGCAACCAAGGGCAGACCTCCAAAGAGATTTGCTGATGAGTTTGCTAAGACAGCAACTGCTGTTCTTAGTAGCTCAGAGAAGGTATGGGAACCTTCAAGCTTCAAAGAGGTTCAGGAGTTAACCTCTAAAGATGCTGAGCCTTGGCTTGATGCCATGAAGGCTGAAGTTGATTCCTTGAACAGGAACCAAACTTGGGAATTGGTACCGGTAGTCCCAGGAATGAGACTGGTTGGCAGCAAATGGGTCTTCAAGGCCAAGACAGACCAGAATGGCAAGGTTGTCAGACACAAAGCCAGATTGGTTGCCAGAGGTTTTTTCACAGGTACCAGGACAGGATTACCACGAGACCTACTCGCCCACAGTCAAATATGAGAGCATTCGGCTGATGCTCAAGATTGCTGCGGAGGAGAAACTGCATGTTTCCCATCATGACATTAATACAGCTTTTTTGTATGGGAATTTGGCGGAGGAGCTGTATATGCTTCCACCTGATGGAATGCAGATACAGAAGGGAATGGTCTGTAAACTGCGGAAATCCTTGTATGGTCTCAAGCAGAGTGCCAGGTGTTGGAACACAAAACTCAAAGAGACATTGCTTTCTCTAGGTTTTCACCAGGGCAAGGCTGATCCATGTGTGTTTGTCAAGGAGGAGGGGCAAAACAAACTGTATTGTTTATGTTTTGTTGATGATCTTCTGATGTTCTGGAAGAATCAGGCTTTGTACCAAAGCACCCTAGCTCAGCTGAAGGAGCACTTTGACATGAAGGATCTTGGTGAGGTATCCAACTATCTTTCTCTGCAGGTGGAGAGGGACCAAGCAGGTAATTTTCTGGTTCACCAAACACAGAAAATTGCTGATGTATTAACCAGGTTGAATTTGGTTGATGCAAACCCAGCAGACACACCGATGGTGACAGGTTACCAGGTAGATAGTACTGCTGAAGCGTTTTCTGACACAACGCTGTACAGATGCATTCTAGGCAAATTGAATTTCATTGCTAGATGCTCAAGACCTGACATAGCTGTAAGCACGAACCTGCTTAGCAGACATGCTAATAATCCTACTGTTCAGGATTGGAAAGCTCTGAAGCGCATAGCCCGCTATTTGAAAGGGACTATGCACTACAGGCTGAGGTTCACCAGTCAGAAGACTGGAGGTCTTGAAATCTTTGCTGATGCAAGTTTTGGAAGTGACACCACGGATGGTACAAGCACTTCTGGAGTATGCTACATGTACAACCACTGTCTGTTTGACTGGCTGTGCAAGAAGCAGATGACAGTGAGCCTAAGTTCCTGTGAAGCAGAACTCAATGCTCTGTCATTTTCACTCATGGATTGTGAATGGTTGATGCAACTGTTTAAGGACATCAGGGTTTCTGTGAAATGTCCTATACAAGTGTATCAAGACAATAGATCTTGTTTGGCTTTGCTGAACTCAGAGAGTTGCAAGCAAAGAACCAAGTACTTGCAGATTAAGTTACATCGTGCAAGAGAGTGTATTCAGAAAGGACTTATTCAGGTGTCCTACATGCCAGGAAATGAAATTCCTGCTGATCTGTTTTCGAAGGTTGTTAACAGAGAACAACTTAAGGTTTATGCACAAAGGTTGCAATTGGGTTGAACCACAGGTACTACAGGTTACACGGAAAGGGGGAGGATGTTAGGATATTTCCGTTCCACCTTAAAAGGGAGCAGGATGTTTGTGTCACAGCCTGCGTATTTCCTGTTCACAGGATGTTTCTGTTGTGTCTTTTGCTTTCGTTTCTCTCTCACTGCCGGAATCTCATGCAGGCAGTCATGGCTTTTCTTTGTTCTGATCAACACTGAATAAACCTCTAAATAATGCTCTCCTGTGTGCATCTTCCGTTGTGCAAATCTGCTGATAGAGCGTGCAAGAGCTCTGGATCTTTGGGAAGCTATTTCTGGAGCTCCTGTCGCTAATTGCTGATACTGCGTGTCTACGGGAGGTTGATGGATGTCCGGAGACGACGTGGAGTCAAGATGGACTTTATCTCCCTGGCAGTATCTCCCAACAAAAATATGGTTTGGGAACAAGGGAATGGCCTGGGGACACTGAGCTGCAGAGAGAAATGGAAAATGTGAGATTGAGTGGCAGCTGTAGTTTAAGAGGGTGGGGTATGTCTGTAACTGTAACAAAATAGACTATACAGAACTGGGTCCTTATTGAAGGTGACCTGAACATAGAAACAGCTACACACCACCCAATATATTGATTTAGTCCCCTTTAGTTCAGACTAAACAGATTCACGTTTCCAATCCATTTGTGACAGAAATAAGTTGTGGTTAAAAATAGCCTGCTCAAGTCAATTTAACTGAACTTTCTTGTAGTTCTGTCATCCATTTGAATACACAGTATTTCATCTAGAATATTATTAGATAAATAATTTGCCCATTAATTACTCTAACCAGCTGATTAAGATAGAACAGATGGACAAAGATAAAGATAAATCCATTTATAAATCCTTCAGGCAGCTGCAGCCGTGGGTGCTGCCAGATTTCAGGGAGGAAGATACGCTCTGGAGCCATCACCACCCAATGTGCTCCCACCATTCTGGTAAGAAGTGAGGGGGGGGGAGTCCTGTTTTGCTTTTTCCCTTCAGAAACTTGAGTCTAAAGTGGTGCATTAATACTGCACTCACAGTAAAAACAAACGGATATGCCCTCGATGGAAGAGGGAAGGCAGGTCATCTGGGAGAAACTTTTTACTCAAGTGGGAATATGTGTATTTCAGATCCCACAGAACATGCTCTTCAGCTTGTTCTATTCCCTGCCACACATATTATCTTCCCACTGCCTGTTCCAACCATAACTGTGATTTGTATACTGCCTAGAAGAAATTCATTGGTTTCTTGTTTTCATGTCAAAGTGTACTAACAAAAGGAGGATAAACAAATGGATATATATACCCTTGATGAGCGAGGGCAGGACAACTGGGAGGGATGTTTTACTCATTTTACTCAAGCAGGAATATGTCTATTTCAGATGCCACAGAACCTGCCCTTCACCTTGTGTCACACACAGTCATGCATAATATAGCCCCACTACCTGTTCCAGGTGTTGATTGTGGTTTGAGTACTGCCTAGAAGAAATTCACTGATTGATGGTATACCAGGAAACAGCTATTCTTTTTCTCTTGTCAAAGTGCATGAATAAAAGGAGGTTCTTCATATTAGATAAACTGACAACAATAAATTAACAAACTACCTTAGCTTCCTTGTGTTAGAGCTGGCCTTGACCAGAGGTCATTTCATCAATATTATATAATCCAAACTACCAAACAAATTTATAGTGTTACATACACTAGGAATTACATTTGGAAAATGCTTCGGAGTGGGGGGGGGTTACGTTATTCAGAACAAATATACTTCTACTAAGGGGGTTTCTTTGATCCTCAATTGTATTCATTCATAATTCTACATCAGGCTGTTATTTTGACCAGGGAAGCAGTGCCGGGGCAGAGTTTATTAACCTTTTCCTTTTGTGCTATTTCCCTGGTTGAAATCATTCCTTCCTAGAAGCTGCTATTGTACTTTTGTGCTTTTTCCTCCCTACATTGCTAATGGGCTCTGGGCAAACTTAAGGAGCTGAAAGCTTTAGGCTAGTCGTGCTTTCCCAATTTAGCATTTCTGTTTGGCAAAGTCCCACATGAAATCCTGATCATGGATTTCTCACATCACAGTTAGGGTGCAGTCTTATACACTATTTGCTGGGGAATTAGTCCCACTGAAATCAATGCGGCTTATTTTAAAGAAGGCATGTAAAGGATTGCACTGCTATTTGAGCCCCGAGTTAGTGGCTCGCGTTGGCAAAACCAAGTACTGGATCCCTAATTAGAATCCAAGATGAGGTGCATAGCGCATCAGCTGTTTGAAAGCATGTTCCAGGATACATCCCAAAACAAGCAGCTGAAGCAGGCATACTGTTGATGAACCATGCTTATGGAGGTTTATATAATGCACTTTCCACCGGTCTTGCATGGGTTTTACAAGATGTGGAAAAGAATCCTGCACAAGTGGCTGATGATTCTCTAAAAGCCAAATTGAGTACCTACCAGCACTTGAAACAGAGACATGAAACCTAAACTTTAACATTTTAGTGCCACATAATGTTCCCCACCTACCTTATGTGATTGTTGGTAGCTAGTAAGCCAAATAGCAGTACACCCTTATTTGGCTTAACTCTCCCATCTGCCTTCATGGATAAAGAGACAATTAAAGCTGACGCTGACAGCAAATTATCCTCCAGAGAAATATAGTGTGGGAATGATTTATGCATTTGCTAAAGACAACCATACTCATTCTCTGATTACACAAGAGGCACAGAAGGCCATTTTTGGTTAAAGAAACGCTGTCAAGGTTCGGTGGTCTAAGTTTGTCCTATCTTGACAGGCAAGCATACTGCAGTGTTTCATTTTGAACTGGCATCTTACCAAACATATGTTTTTCAAATCGAAAGCATTTAGAAGAAAAATCAGGAAGGACTTATAAGGCTAAAATCTGTACACAAAGTGTCCAACGTGCTCTTCTCCCATCCCCACCCCGAAACTTGATTCACTGTTTTTCATATTTTGAATACATTACACATTTCTGAAACCATGTGGTCATTTTAGACTGTGATTTCATGTGTGAATGTGCACGTGTATTGTTACATGCATCATCAACAAAGCTATCAACTTCACAAAACAATATATCAACTTCCCACAGGCGATGGGTTCTTGTTGCTGCTGTTGCTGCTTTACCTGGGAGCAATTCCTACAGTTCCATTATGAACTGGTACAGTCTCCAGGGGAAGCTGCCATATATTGTTTCCTGAGCATTTAGATCAGCTCAGAAAAGCGTACACACCGAGAAGAGATGGCAAGACTACTGGTTTTGATGGAGCTGAGCCAGAGGAAGATAGGGTGTAAAGTACAGGCACTGTTAACCAAACTCATTAACAGGGAAAGCGAAGGACCCAGCCTACAATTCCTCTGATATATGTTACGGTTGATTCTTGCTTTATAGCATGAATGGCATCCTGCATGTCAAAGGGCACAGAAACCGAGGCTGTGTGAACCCCAAGCTGCTAGAGGTACAGCAACATGTTGATGCCCTCCCTCCCACACCTCTTAGCTCTAGGGGTTTAGCCTTTTTGCCACTAGGTCCTCCAGACAGGGAAGGGCAGGGCACCAGCATGCAAAGAAACCCAAATTTCCCCTAAGTTTTGTAGTGAAGTACACATGAAGTCTCTAAATCCAAAATCCAAAAAATAGCACGATCTGTTATGCTAATCTCTGATTGAAACAAATGATCAATATGCTGTTTAACCAGCATTCCTGCTTTATTAAAATAAAGAAGAGGAATATTGCACACTTGGGTAGCTCAACTATTTGATCTATAATTGATCCTAAAAGAAACTGCAGCTTATTCTGAGGGTTCTAATGGACCAATCTCTGTAATTAGAGGTTTGGATAACCTCCCTGGCTTAGGACAGATGCAGCTGGGATAGCCTGGCCACTGTCATCCATGCATTGTTGACTTCCAGACTGCAATGCTGAAATGTGCTCCTTGTGAGGCCACCCCTGAGGTTAGCCCAGAAGTTGCAGCTACTACAAAAAGCAACGCTCACCGAAGCAGAATATTGCTATTATACTGAAAGGCTTGACTGGCTGCCAGCTGGCTACCAGGCAAAGTTCAAGGTGCTGATACTGGCGTACAAATGGCTTGGGACCAGGATACCTAAGATTGTCTCGCATCTTATATACCCACTTAATCACTGCTCTCTGCAAGAGAGGGCTTCCGTTCCTACAGATATCACATCTTATCACATTTCAGAAAGAAAAGCAAGCAGGATCAGATGCTACTATTCTAAGAAGAACAGTAGACTAGCAAGGAAGAAATCCGAAGAAGAATCAGAGCTATGCAAAACCAGACCCAGGATGCAAGTTATATAGACACACGTGGTGGTTAAACACAACAGTTCAGGATCAAATTCATGAGGAAATGGGTAGTCAGGCTCAGAAATCATATAAAACACGAGGCGAAAAAGTGTTAGTAAGACCAAAAAGCAAGAGGGTTAGGCAAATGTTTGCCAGCGGATTTTAAAATCAGGAAATAAGGTCTGAGACTTGAGTATGAAGGTCATGCAACATTCAGAATTAAATAACTATCAAATCTAAGTTATTGGTAGGGTAACTGGCACTTATGGATGCTTACTGGGAAGACTTGTATATTCTGGACAGCTATGGAAATCCAGAGGAGTGCCCGTGAATCAAGGCTAAATGTTAGTGCATGGCTAGATTTTTTATAACTATTTACCTTTTTCGCAGATTATACCTTTTAAATAATAGATGTACGGTAATAGATTTAAGTCACAGAAACACAGTTAATTTCATATTAATCATGCTCCTATGTTTAATTTCTAAAAAAGAAAAAAAGGTTCTCAGGCTCAAAACTGCCTAGAAGCCATGTTGAAAAAATACGTAACCAGTTCTAGGTGTTTGTGTTTGACTGTTGGTGGAGGGCCAACAGCTTATGCGAAGAACAGAGTTCTTTATTATTACATGATTTAAACAAAGTCCAGGGCTCAGCTATGGAAAGCCTTGCAAGAGTTGGAGATCTCATTTTGAAAATGGCTTAGTGTAAAGTTACCAGATTTTTTTTCAATGAATCCGGGGACACTTTTCAACTTCAGTAGGAATGATAGGATTTTGTCAAGGGACTGGTTTGTAAATCTGGGGATTGTCCCCGGAAAACGGGGGTGTCTGGTAACCTTAGCTTAGGGTGCACCTTGAATTATGGTTCAGGACTAAAGTCATTGAGGCAATCTACTTAGGAGTTTCAGAAGTCTTAAGGTTTGAACAGTCTACAAGAATTTGTCCCTGCATGAAGGTGAAACTTTGACTCAGCCAAAGCATTTGGCAGTAATGAAAGACAATTGGAAGGCAACATATGGAAACAGGTTTTGTTTTTCAGTCACTTGGCTGCTAAAGACAATATTTTGCTGTTGCTCTGCAAGGTTACCAGTAGGGATTAGGAAAACACTGCATTAAGAAGTGACAGGTTTTAATCCTTTATTTGACAGGTTCAGTATTGTGATTCCTGCTTGCATACTGTGATTTCATATCTTGCTATCCTCCTACAAAAGCTGTATTTTCTTTTAAAACAAGCCATTAACCTTGACTTATGGAGTCAGTGTTTTAATTTAGAATATTTTATATTAGATTTTACAGGATACTAATGTTTGGCGTTGATCATTACTTTTATGCACTGGCCACAGCAGAAAAAAAAAAGATAAAAGGATTAACCATTATCTCCATTTGGTCAGGATCCAAAATTAAAAGCTTCACAATAACCTTATGTTCCCTATAGAGTTTTTAAAGGCCTATTAACTATATTAAGATGATGGTTTGGTTGCCTGCACTGTATCAGGAGGGGAAAATAATTTAATAGGCAATATTATATATTTTAAAATTTAGATTATAATAAATAATAATAATAATAATAATAATAATAATAATAATATGGACATCAATATTTAACATTAGCAAAATCAGCTTTGGCAATAGGAGCTAAGTACTTAGGAGACTCATATAGGAGACTGATGAGTTTTCAAGAGATATTCATTGAACAAAAGCCTACTGGACATGAAAGTATTGCAAGTTGTGACATAAACACATGTATGTAAAGTCTCATAAAACTTACTGCATGATACCAATAATTTATATTGTCCCACATCGGGAATTTGACAGCTCGAGAAATGTGAGCAGTTTAAAATGTGCTCAAAATAAAAGGTAAATTGTATATGTTCATTTAATAGTAAATGTTTTCTGTACTACACCATAAATCAAACTTTCAACGGGCCTTTTATTTACTACACATTCCACTTATTAGCTAACCCAGTTCAGATTATATTTTTGCTTTATCTTACTGTAAACTTCAAAGTATTTGGTGATGGAATTTAAGAGCACTTAATAGAGGTTGCGTTGACATTGGTAGTTTCTATTGTAATAGTATGGAGTGGAAGTGGGTGTCTGGCCTCTCCCAAAGAATTGTGCTGCCATTTGGACTACGATGGATTGGTGTTTGGCCACTGCCAAAGCTGAAGGGCAACATTGTGGTCTGGCTGATCATCTGGTGCTAGCCAAATAATTGGGTGCATGACAGACATCTAGTCTCGCCCAAATGAAGAGGGTGGGTTTTAGGACTCTTTTGGGCTTTTAGTGGGGAAACAATTAAACTAAAGGGGAACCACCTCGACCAAGGAAGAAGGCTGGTGACCTCAATCCTACAAAAAAACATAAAACTTTAAACTAGGGTAGCCAGATTTTTAAAAGAAGTAGTACAACTCATGCAACCCGTTGGCAACTAATATACATACAATAATTACCAAAATAATTATACATTCTTTATCCATCTTCTGAGAAAAATACAAAACCTAGTGTAAAGCTACAGAGACTTACGAACTACCCAACTTAAGATGAACTTATGTCTGGTTTCAATGTATTTTTCAAATGCTTAACTCAGGCTTTTATTTTCTTTATCTTTTTAGGTAAGTTCATGAAGATACTCACAAAGGATTTCACTATCGGTTGAAACTTATCTATGCACACAAAAAAAATAGAATTTTTTGTATACGGTAAGGACACAAACAGAAGGACACAGCATTTCAGCTTTATTCTCTTGCAAGTCTAGCATAGCTTCAGCTTCAGATCTTACAAAGCAGCTGTTAACTGGAGTAGACAATAATAAGCTAGATGGTCTGATGGTTTGACTGGGTCATACCATTGTTTTATAATCCCACAGGGAGAACTGTCCTTCAGCAAAGAACATGAAGTAGAATGAACTGTTCTGAGCCAGAACTTAAAAGCAAAGTTCAACAGCAGTTCTATTCAGACTACATCCTTTCCCCCAACAACCTTGGGTATACAGAAACATTACAGCAGTAATGACAAACTTTTATTCCTCTCCTTTTAGCTTGCTGCACACATGCGTGTGTCACCATGCGCAAGCTAAGGCAAACTGCGGTGACGTGTTTCCACCTGTTTGAGGCAACTATGATTCTGCAATGAGGAAACGAAGAAAATGAGGGTAGATAAGGCTTAAGGGTCAGATTACTGTATATGAGTTATAGTAGGATGCTGGACCTTTGTATACATGAGTGTGTCAATAAGAGAATCAGGTAAAGAGTGTGCTTTGGTAAAAGGCGACAAGCTCAAAACTCATTCATTTCAGTGTCCAGTAAAAAATTTGAGAAAGAGATAGTCACAAAGGATTTAGGTTTCTCATATTAGCGCAGGAAAAATGCACCAATTGTAGCTTCAAGGATCATTCTGAGCAGCTATCCTCCACTCCAAAACACACTTTTCTTTTGCCCAGGCAAAAAAAGAAAAAGCTGTTTCTGTGTATTCTCTGTATTTTGCAAAGTATAGGCACAGATTCAAACATGGGTCACTGGAGGATTGCAATGCCAGGTTGTAATTAGAGCTATTTGCTATTTGCTACTCCATGGCAGGCCATAAAGGCTTCAAGTGTGTCCTGAGACCAAAAACGGTTTCAATCAGTGTTTTAGTTGCTGGCCCCAATGACACTGAAACACACTGCCTTTGTGTAATTGTAATCAAAGATGTGGCATGCATGAAAAGGCCTCTCCAGGGTTTGGAGGCCCTACGCTGGTATGTAACCAGCTAACTGTGAAATAATTATAGCAAAGGCACCGTGGATTAACTGAAAAGGAGGCTTTCCTTTGTTACTTGGGCTCCTCCTACATACATGGACTGCACCTGTGTAAGACTTTTTATTATTCTTATTATTAATTGATTTATACACTGTTTACTTTCCGAAATGTCTTCTAACTGGCAAAATTAACTCCTGAAGCAGTATAACAGAATGGCAGAGTGTAGACGCAACTGGTAGGTGTCTGAGATTCCTGGCCCCTCACATTACCATTAACACCCCTGCACAAAGTAGGTGCATATGCATGGACTGTGCAAGACACTCCTCTTCTTCTGAGGCTCTTCTATGCTCAATGCCCTTCTGCCACCTTCACTGCTGCTCTTGGGTCCCATATCCTAGTCTACCACTATCCTGGCAGTTGCAAAGGAGAAAAGTGGAAGTACAAATGCACTCACTCCCTTCACAACCTTGTAGCAATATAGATGGACTGTGCCTTCTACTAAACCCTAGTCTGCATAAGCTCTGTGTTGGGATAGGACACAATGAAACTAGTGTAAATAGTAAACTTTAGACTTCTTTTTGCATGTAAATAGCAGCCAACTATGGCATGTTCACATTGTAAATGAGAAAAAGAAGCACAAAGAACTGCATTCTATTTTTGACATTTCACCCTCCCACATATACTACCATTTTATTTAGAAACTTATATCTTTATCCCACAATTGCCTAAAGCGCCATTCACAAGGCATTTTCATAACAGCTGTTGAATTATTATCCAGCTCTAACTTCATGGCAATAACAAAACTAACAAGGGACATGTTTAATCCTAAATAGTTTCACAATATTCTGTAATTCCTTTCTGAAAGAATTCTTATAAGAGTTCTGATAAACACAGATTACCTTAGTCCAGTCAATACTTCATTACAGATAGGAGTAAATGTATATTTTATTTTAGTACTGTAGCCACTAGATCTAAAATTGATGGCTAGCACCAGGATGGGAGTATTGATTTTCATCATCTGAACTAAGAGGAGTGTTTATAAAAATAAACAAGACATATACTCCTTAATGTGTACACATCTTCTGAGTAATATTTTCAGCTTGCATTAACTCTGTTTATCTCCAATAGGCCTTAGATTGAAAAAAACCTGGCTTAAAATAGTCATAGAAGACAATTTTAACAGAAAACTAATCTTGTAAAAATACCCGTTTTCACCTGCTTAACAAAAAGAGTAGCAGTGCATTCTGGGATGTGAAGATGTGAAGTTACTTTTCTATACTTGCAACTATATCTGTTCCTAAATTATTCCACTATTTCAAAATCTCACACATTTATATACATACACTCAAATATCCCAGTTTTCTACTTGCTGAAGCCAACCTTTGGAGCCAATTTGCATCTGCACATTACACAGACTTTGGCTATTAAACCTACAAGTCAACCAGAAGGTAAATCTTACCAGAGTGATTTAACTTTGCCATTTCTTGTAAGGGAAGCTTTTTCTTTTGTCCAAGAATATAAAGGGCCTGGAGACTGAGCATGTGATCCTGAAAATCAAGTCAGTTTCTTCAACCATTGTACACAAATAGCTCCATTTACTACAGTTAGCATTCAAGCCTTATTATTGCTATAAGACCCAATCCAGGGTTCCATCGAAATGGCAAATTAATGTTTAGGGTCAGCTGCAGCAACTACTTTGCCAGTTAAAGCCAGGTTGTGTGCTCTTAATGTTGGCAGTACAATTCAAGGCATTGGTCAGAAAGAATAACAGGGATAAACTGGCTTATCTGCTGAAAATTTGCAGGAGGGAGCACTAATTATTCCATTTGGTGCATATAAACCGCCTAAGCATTTCATGAGAATGTGTTTCTCTATTAACGTGTCAATGGTGAGAAAGAAAATAAAGGTTCTAAACAGACTGAAAGCCCTTTATTAAGTATTTACTGACTTGCAGTGAACACCAAAATGAAAGGAAATACTCACTCAGCTTGCTACTCATAAGCTCTTGTACAATTGCCAATTTGTACGCTATGTTTGTCCAAATAACATAAATTAATGCTTGTTGTATAAATATGTGCTTTGATTCTGTCATTACCTAACCTTAGTTAAATGTGTATCAAGCAGTTGAATCATGATAGCTATTAAGCAGACTTCTAAATACCACTAGTGATTATATTTATAACAGGTCCACACAGCACCAGCAACATTCAGCTTGAACTACATCACTGGTTTCTTTCATATATACTTTTTCTTCGTCCCAATGCTCTCTCGTAATTTGCAGAAATAACATACAAGCATGATCAGAGCTCTACACAAGAAAATATATTAATTGCATTACAACCGATCAATACTTAGAGGCACCATGCCATGAGTGACATGTCAATGCCTTTCCTCTTATTACAATATTCAGTATACAGTTAGGTAATATACCCCAACTTACACCCTGTTTTATAACCCCCATTGACCATTAAGTTTTTAAAATACAACACCATATCAAAGTCTGCCCTAACCTATATAAAGTGATGCTGGGTGTAAATGATATAGCAAAGCATAAATTTTATTACTGTTTGTCTCAATACTGACAGACAATAAGAGCTATTTGCTGCAGTTTAAGAGTTTCGAAAACTAGAATATTTCCAACTCTAATTTTTCTAAAAGTTAAATTAATATTTTATTCATAATGACAACAAACTGTACTATTTTATAGGCTGTTGACTATATTCCAGTCATGTTCTTGTAGTAAAAAAAAAGTTTAGATTTTATATGTAAACAAATGTTGCATATTTCAATTTTGCCCCAAACTTTAAAAGTGTCCATCTTCCTCCTAAAGTAGGATGAAGTAAAAATTTTCCCAGGATGCCTCTCTTTCTAAAAATGTTAATATCTAGTTAAACTAATGTTTTATTCTATATATTGAAATCAGTAGGACTTTAAATTACATTATTCTGACTAGTAATGTTTATATCAAAGCAGAAAGGCCCATGCTTCATCTCATGCTGATCAAAAGATCTAGTCTCATTGCACCGAGTTTGAAAGGCTAACAGAGAGAATTATGCAGCAACCAAACATGAGGATAAGGATTGGACTGCCAGCCCTTTTTCCAAATGTTTTAATGCTGTACACCTGCTACTTGTCATTAAGGTTTTTTAACCCCCAACATTTCACTAAAAACAACATACCCACACTTCGTTACATTGCTGAAACTGTGTTGCATATATTTACAAGTCACAGTTGCGTCAACAGAACATGTGTTTAGTGATGACATTCTAAACATTTTAGAAGTAATGACTGTATCACTAACTTAAGTCCTACCATCCGGAAATGCTCCTCGGGTTTTGGGTGACTGATCATCCAGTTGATTGATCTCCCAATCGCATGAAAAACCAACCTTATAGAGATGTTGTAACAACAGGATATGGGCAGGATGGCCATGTGCCCTACTTTATAGAAGACAGTCTTCTCTAGTCCAAGTCCAGTTTGAAGACAATGAATCATAAAAGCGGTGAGCATGGGCCTTGAAGCTACACATCAACAGCAGACCACGCAGGCACACAGGTGACAGTTTGCCCATATGGTGAGTAGTACAGTATTTGTATTTAAAATCCAGTAATTAAAATGCATTAATTGACATAGGCATCTTTTTTGATGATGCATTTTCTCCTCTTTTTCTCAAGAGCAGCCACAGTGGTGAGGTGATGCCACACCACTACCCTCCTGCTGATACTTATTAGGACGATGGGGGGGGGGGTGCTGTAGCTATGGGGGGGGGCTAGCCAGGGGGGGGGTTGCTCCAGGTGAAGCCTCCAGAGGGGCACCATTGAGGCTCCCAGCCTGTGTGTGTGTGTGTGTGCAAATGTGCATGGGTGGTGCCAAACTTTGTCTTTGACCCAAGTAAAATAAAGCCTAGTTTCACCCCTGGCGGGGTGGGGGAGAGTGCTGGATGGCAACAAGGTCAGGGTTGCAGCAAAGCACCAGCAGGAGTGCTGAATTGATTTTGTTCATGCATCATTGCAACCCTACAACACCCGTCCAGGAACGCTGCTGTTGAGAGGGTGGGCAGTACAGTACTGACTCCCGGCTTTCCTGCAATAATTCCTGTTTTTTGGCAATGCACAAATGGGACACTCCAAAGATAAAGAGCATGAGAAGAGAGAAATGATGCAAATTTGAAATCACAGATTAAGCTTTTGGATTTGACAAGAAGTGAAGTGCAATTCGAAGATGGGCAGAAGCATAAAGACGTTTATATAACTTTTGATAAAATGTACCATAACAAACAAGTTCAAAAGAACAAATAAAATCAGCGTGAAAAATGCAGACAGAAACAAATCAGACCGCCAGGATGAGAAAGCATGAAACATTATAGCCAGACACTGGAGAGACCTGTCAGGAGTAAGAAGGGCCATTGGTATCAAATAGGATGGGAAACAGCCTTACTAGAAAAACTAACCAATAAACTGAAACTGACAAGGGGACAAATAGAAGAAGACGCCTTCACCCCGGTATGGCTCCCCTTTATCACATACACAGCCCAACAAGACAACGACATGACTCCACCAACATAATCCAAATCAATATTGCTAACCTGATATAAAAACATCCACCTACCCCACTCACACATGAAAACAAAGTTCACCACAGCCAACCGCAAACAACCACACCCTAGGCCAACCCCAACCTCTCTCACCACCAAAGCAACACAAGCAAATATTAAAAAGAACCTGAACAAGCGATGCTGACACAAAACCCCACACATACATTAAGCAAAACAGAAGCAACGCCACCCAGCCCCAGCCCCACTCACCATGCCCCCCTCCACCTCTTTCCCCCTTTCTTTCCTAATGTAACACTAATGTCTCAACAAATGAAACTGATCTATAGAAAACGTAACTTGAAAAAGAGACATTGCACATACTTTTGTAAACCAAGAAATCTTTAATTAAAAATATGTTAAAAAGCAAACAAAAACTACAACTAAGATAATGGCCATCCCAATAAGATTCCCTGAAGCTATAAACCCATTACAGGTTCTGTTGTGCTTCAGTTTTAAGATCAAGTGTGGTTTGACTCCCTGCAATTAAGGCATCTATTAAGTCAGTGCAAGAGTTATTTACCATTACATCTCAGAAAATCCTATTAGGAAAAAGTTGACATTTTGACCTTCCTCCATCTTGTTTCCAATACCTGCTCACCGTTAACTTAAACCTCTTATAGAATTAGTTTACTTTGATAAAAGAATTGTTTGATTATTTCAAGACCCCATTAACTAAACTAATCAAAGCATGTATGAGTTTCCATCAAAAAACAAACAGATGCAGAAAATAATCACTCTAGGTAGACCAAAACTAGAGCGCGCTATATTAGATTCTGCCCTTAACAGCCGTACAGGATCCTTGAAAAGTGTTTTACGTCCTATTATAGCAAAAACCACTGACCAGCAAATGGGGCTAAAGCTCATATTACTCTCTGGCTGTTTACCTTCCCAACAATGGCTTTTCATTACTCATCCAGGATTGTGACATTTTATTTAAGCACAGCTCATGCAGCTGACACATTGCTATATCGGTTCATAACAGTTCTGGACCAAGACATTTTGCTGCTTGAAGTAGAACCCAAATGGCACACTGACACCCTCTATGCTACACATTTTATAGCTGCACCATTCAGACATCAGTTGCTGCCCTCACCCAAAACCAGCTCTACCATTAAACAAGGTGAGGTGACTACTGCAGGCGGCAGCTGCTGGGAGGGAATGCTTCCAGACATTCCTGTCCATTACAGTACAGAGCTGTGTATGTCTCCATCGCTTCATTGGTACAGAAGTAAGATTCAGTTGCCAGTCCAGTCAACTTTTGTATTAGGTTGGGGGAGAAACCCCATCTTGTTCTTTGCCTCAGGCAGCAAACTTTCTTGGGCCAGCTCTGCCACCACCTGAAGAAATCAGCTTCAGCTTACTACACAGTAGGGCCCGCTTGTTCACATCATAACTACCCTACTTTTTAAGCATATGCTCATCACTTTCCAAAACATGGTTGTAGCATTAAACATACTTCTTTACAACTAAATAGAGTTTCTGCATCCTCGTACTTCCTAAAAAGATGAATTGGAATTATATACACCTGAGCAATTGCACAGCTTTACATTTTAAGCTTTAGATTCCTCCTAACGGTTATGTTATGGGGATGCATGCTGTGCTTAGGAAAGAGCATGATTGTGGCTCTATGTACTTGTAATTGTGATAGGAAAAACAGTCCTGACTAGGCATTTACTGTGTACTATATTATTTTAGGTATTTACTGTGCTTCTACCTTCACTCCCCCAACAAAAAACAAATATCTGGCAAATAAAGCAGTCATAAAGCTTCAGGAATGGGTCAAGAAAGGTACTGTAGATGCACCTATCCCTGGCATCTATTATGAAATCAATAGCTGAAATTCTAGTGCAGGTCCTTGATAAATAGTTTTTTCTGCAACCAAGCACTCTCCTTTCATTACATAATTTTTAAAGGACCTCATTCCTGTAGTTCATTTCCACCCCCACATTCTCAAAGCTCCATGCTCACATAAACACCAGAATTTCATATGCAGACCAAATAGAAGCAAGCTTGCAAAGGGCTCATGCTGAGATATCTCTCTCATTAGTAATGGAAGGTTTGGCTATTTAAACATCTTGCAAACATTGTAGCGTCTCCAAAATGGACCGTTGAATGATCATATGCTAGAATGTAGGGTAGCAGTCCTTGACCTGCCCCCCTGACTCATAAAGAAACTTTGATTAAATTTGTACCAACTTGTAGAGATCATTTTCCTGTGTTATTACAAACAAACAATCTGATGATGATACGAAGGACTAACCCCAAATCAAGCTACCTAAAGTATCACTCAGTGCCGTAACAGTTTGCCATGACAGTTTAAAAGTTTAAAATAATATAGTACACAGTTGGCATTCATATCTGAGCTAAAGCTCTTGATTGAAGGGGATTAGTGCTCTTTGCTTCTACAGCTAACTGGTTTTAGGTAGGGATAGTGGAACACCTACTCCTATTCCTCTGTGAGGTCACTGTAGGTGTGACAAGTGAAGGAGAGAAGCAGAAAATGTTGAGGAAGAGGAAGAGGGGGAGAAAGAGGGGGTAAATACCAATCATGGATTTGCTCAAGCCAAAGATGGAGCTTCCATGAACATGATTAAGGAGAAGCAAATGGGAGCACTGTGCCATCCAATGAATTTTGAACTGAGCTGCACACAGTGAGCCTCTACTGTGTAACCCACAGGACCATGGATGCCGAACTAAAACCCACAAGTGCATGCGCAAATAGTTTGATGGGGATCAACCACCTGCATTTGTTGAAGCTATCATGTAAGTTGATTAAAATATTTAAATTCAATGCTATGCAGATTAATCCATGTGGATGAAGAAAATGATGACCCTGACCCTATAATGATAGCTGGTTCTATTTTATTCATCCGCTTGGAGGTTTTCTTCTGCAGCATTGTACGGCATGCAACTGAAATCTCTTCATTAGTATACATGATGGCTAACGGCACTTCATCTCTATCAAACCATGCAGGCATGCGCGTGTCGTTTTTATGACTCTGCATGTTGCACAACAGAGGCTCACTTTCCATGGCTCAGTTCCAAATCCCACAAACAATATTTGTCCATGGGTATTTTCTGCTGGATATCGGATATAAATATGTATATTCAATGACACCATCCTCCCATTACTCTTTTGCTCATGTTTAGAAGAGAACCATGTTATGCCAATCCTTCACTAAACCACCACCTACCAGCCCATTCTTCCATAGCTTTCCTGGCTTCTTTGCCTCGGCACATAAATTATTCCTTGGACTGCAACTCTTAACTTCCCTTGCCTCACTCTGAATCAGATACTGCATAGATCCCACAGATCCAACCCTGTTGCCCTAAATCACAACGGGGTAGATCCCTGCCAGCTAGCCTAGTTCCTGAAAGCTTGCAATGTGCTGAACAACTCTCATCATTTGGGTTCCTGTGCTCACCCCCAGTTCAATAGAATTAGAAATATTTGCTATTTCTTTCATTGTCTCCCACCCTACCTCCAAGAAGGAGGTGCCAACATATTAAGAGCAGCAACATAAAGAGATTTCTGTGATAATGTTTTTATTCTTAAATAAATTAAATAGGTTTATTTGTATAACAGAAGGCAAGACAGCAAGAGTACCCCCCCACACTATCTTTCATTTTTTATTACTGAGAACATAGAGTGTTCCTCCACCAGAAAAAGCTAAAGCAGTTTGCAAGATATACATAGAAACATTCCAACTATTCTAAATAAAGACGATAGAAATGCCAGCCAAAGAAAGAGTACAGATCTGTCCTTTTACAATCATGGTTTTGAACATGCCCTTAAAAGATTACATAACCCAACTATACACAAAACCCCATCTAAATGGAGGTTCTTGGCTATTTGCTTCTTTCAAACAAATAGCTGGAGATATATTCTGACATGGTGAGTTCAAGCCAAGATACACAGTCATCACATGCCTTCTTTAGTTTCAACCGTTTCATTTGTCAACAGAAATCTGAACGCTGTTTCACACATTGCATTTCCTCTGCTACATGAAAGAATATTTCACACAATTCTGTAACACTGCAATATGTTCATGCAAATGTATTACTTCCAGCCATGTGTATTACACAGAGAGATACAGACAGACACGACTGTGAACTTCAGATTTTATCTTAATACCATGGGGAATAATAATAATATTAATTTATTATTTATACTCCACCCATCCCGCTGAGTTTTCCCAGCCACTCTGGGTGGCTCCCAACAGATTAAAAACAGAATAAAACATCAAATATTAAAAACTTCCCTAAACAGACTGCCTTCAGATGTTTTCTAAAAGTCAGCTAGCTGTTTATTTCTTTGACATCTAATGGGAGGGCGTTTCACAGGGCGGGCACCACTACTGAGAAGGCCCTCTGCCTGGTTCCCTGTAACCTCACTTCTCACAGGGAGGGAACCGCCAGAAGGCCATCAGAGCTGGGCCGAGGCAGTTTAGGGCTTTAAAGGTCAGCACCAACACTGAATTGTGCTTGGAAACGTACTTTAAAAACTTTATTTTGCTGGACCTAACATGACAGCCACCACCAAAGATCAGAACCAAGAAGCAGCTCAGTTCTCATGCAAAATGCCACTGCCTGGTGGGTCATCATGTCTCGGGGGGGGGGGGGTAGACACTGAGTAAAATGAATGGCAGCCAGTGCCAGTAAGAGTTTGTGAGAGAGAAACTGTGGCAGAGTTAGCCGAAGTGCCTAGCAGGGGTCTCATGGCACCATGCTGCGGGCCTGTTAAAGCTGGGTGCTGGCCCCAGACAGGAGGATAGACATTTGATACATTTTGATGATCTATCACTGACTTTGTGAAAGGTCTTTCCATCCTCCTACATGATTTCCGTAATGTTATTCAACTTTCTATTATGTAGAGGGATTGTTCAGCTTACTGAATTATAACCGCTTAAGTTATTTTTTTAAAAAAACTGTAAAAGTACTCTGATTGTAAACACAGAAATAAAATCCTTTTAAAGAGTCTTGGTTGTAGCCAACTAAGATATACTCTCAGTAGACCCCCTGAAATTAACAGAATTAAGTTAGCAATCACCATTAATTTCAAAGGGCCTTCTGAATGTAGGGCTAACATTGGATACAATCCTGTAACTGTCACTCTTCTACATTATTGGAATTTCACTTATCAGGCTCTAAGACTTGCATTCGGACATAACACTAAACCACTGTTTGGCACTACTACAGGAATGAGCACAGGAGCTCAAGTACTCTATTCTCAACTTCCAGAGCTGCCAACTTCAAACCATGATTTACAAAATCACTGGCATTGCCAGGTGGGACCGGGCTGGGAAGATTGCCCTAGCTTGTTCAGCTAAACCATATTTAAAACCAACAACAGTTCCAGGTTTGGATATAATGACAAACCATAGTTAAGCTAAAAATGGGAGCAAAGTCTTCTAAGGAAGAGTGAGTGTAGAACCCAAGAGTAACCTAGGCTCATTCCCATGAGCATGATATTATTTACTGTTATTACCATTATTACTGTTGTTTAAATTTATACACCGCTCTTCATCCGAAGATCTCAGGCCCATCCACAAAATTAAAGATACAAGACAGAAGCACAAAATAAATAGCTAAAACAAAACAACAACACCTCTTGCACAAACACATTTAAAAGACCAGAGAGCAGGGTTTCCCAAACTTGGATCTCCTGCTGTTTTTGAACTGAAATTCCCATCAGCCCTGACCACTGGTCCTGGTAGCTAGGAATGATGGAAATGATAGGAATGTGGTGCAACAACAGCTGGAGACCCAAGTTTGGGGAACCTTGCCACAGAATATTACTCAGCCAAAGGCCTGGTTGAAGAGGAATGTTTTCAGCTGGTGCCTAAAGATGTATAATGAATGTGCCAGGTGAACCTCCCTGGTGAGAGTATTCCACAAATGGGGAGCTGCTGCAGAAAAGGCCCATTCTCATGTTGCCATGGCCTGGACATGGCCTGGACCTTTTGTGAATGAGGCACACCAAGAAGCTCCCCAGATGATGACTGCAGAGTCCTGGTCGGTTTATATTTATATTTGACATCCAATCAAAGTGAATAAACTCTTAGCACTTTCACAATTCAATGCACAACAGGACAGATAGTGTTTCCCAACACTGAGTGATTTCTCTCTGTTTCATACATAAAGGTAAAGGTAAAAGGAGCCCTGACAGTTAGGTCCAATCGTGGACGACTCTGGGGTTCCGGCGCTCATCTCGCTTTACTGGCCAAGGGAGCCGGCGTACAGCTTCTGGGTCATGTGGCCAGCATGACTAAGCCGCTTCTGGCGAACCAGAGCAGCGCAAGGAAACGCCATTTACCTTCCCACCGGAGCGGTACCTATTTATCTACTTGCACTTGACGTGCTTTCGAACTGCTAGGTGGGCAGGAGCAGGGACCGAGCAATGGGAGCTCACCCCGTCACAGGGATTCAAACTGCCGACCTTCTGATCGGCAAACCCTAGGCTCTGTGGCTTAACCCACAGTGCCACCCGCGTCCCGTTTCATACATACATCCTAAAATATATACCCTTTTAAAAAGGGGGCTATGCTTTGAACAATAGTTGTAAGGCAATCCCACTGTATACTTGGCAGTCTGGGGGCAGCTGGTAATTGCAAGTTGTTGGGGTTTATAGATACAATATCTTTATCAAAATACATATATACTGTTAGATCATTAAAAAAACAAAGCAGTTTACAACAGAAATTATATACAATTTTAAAAGTTGTGTTTTTTTTACAATGTAAAAATTTTAAACAAAATATCATTAACTAACCATTACAGAAATGTGTTTTCGTAATTGCTTACATAAGCTTGGCAGCATAGAGAAGTGTTCGGCAGGCATTTAAAGTTTAAAACAGAAGGTGCCAGCTGAATCTCTAGTGGCATGCCACAGGACTGCACTGATGACACCAAAGGCTCAATTTCTTGTTTTCAGATGAGCTTCGCCAACTCATCTTTTCAAAATGCGGATAACACACCTTACTAGAGTAGTACAAGAAAGGGTTCATTTCCTGCAAAAGGAACTCCTGGTGAATGGGATCAGGGATATACTAAGCAGGAGCAGGGAAGGTAAGAGTGCCTGGGGGATGGATTTAACCCCTAAAGATGTCATTTGCCTAACAGAAAGAAGGTACAAAAAGAGTGACCAAAATGATTAGGGGTATTGATCCATGCTATTTACATAGGAAATATTAAGATGGGGCTTTTTAATACAGTACAGGAGGGGGATTACTTGAGATAACATAGAAGTTATGAATAATGTGATTAAAAAGTAAACAAAGAGATGGGTTTTCCTCTCTTTTTTTTTAACACTTCAACTTTGTTGCACTCTATTAAACTGGATGGCCATAGGTTTAAATATTTTCAGATGCATAGGCTGCTATTATGGAATATTTTTAAACAGATGATTTTATAAAACTACCAAAGTCATGACTGACTCCAGACAAGCTACATTATAGCACTCGTATTTGTAACTGGAATGATCAAATGCTAAACTGGATTGGATAATACTTCCTCCCTCTCTCATAAACCTAAAATGAATACAGGATGCTGCCTTAAGACTTTGGTGATAAAGCAGAGCCAACAATACATGGGGTGGTAACCAATGCTAGTCCTACTCAGAGTAGATCAGCTGCAGTTAATAGGAATGACTTCGGTTCAGTCATTCCAGTGGGTCTAGAACTCAGTTGGATACAACCCTATAAATATACATAGCTTCCTTTCAACAATGGCATCTACTTCTGTTACTAATTCATGTGCTTGCTCTCCTACTAGTCTCCAGTTGCACAAAAGCTTCAACATTATTGCAATTTGTTCCATTATAAGTAGCTCAATCAAGTCTAATGTTGCAGGACATAACACTTTAGATTCAGTTTACAATCTGACCCCTACAAAGAGCAGGATAATTCAGGACCAAGGGTCTTTTTAAAAAAAAAAAAAGGTCTCATTCTGATACTCATACACAAGCTGGTCAGCATCAATTTTATAATTCAACATTACAGGTCTGCTGCATGAAATATCACAGAATACAGAATATCCTAAGTGATTAGAAAGACGTAACAACCAGTCATCATTCTATCATAGTTTAATGAAAAGTATGCATTCCTTGTTGTCTGCAACTTTGCAAAAAGTATTTGAAGCAGCTTTTTGCCCTATTAATCAACCATTGTTCCAAGACCCCATAAAGACTATTTCTGCAAAATAGCTTCACAAACAAAACAAAAACAAAAATGTGAATTATGACCAATTCCCACAGCCACATCATAAATATAATATGCAACAAAAATAGAGAAGGGAAAAGAGAAGTGGACTGTAAAGATCATAGATGCTTTTTCTCACTTGAGCATGTGTGGTAGAGAAGATAAAGGTCTATTATGAATAAAGACATAGAGGGGGGGAGAAAGGGGAAAGTCTATTCTGTTTTAGAAAGGGAAGTGAGGTTCAAAAAGTCATTTCAGTATCCTGCCATATAATTTACGTGACTTTTGACAAATAAATGTTAGCCACAGTTATGATTCCCTTTTTAAGTTAAACAGAAAGTCTTTTTTAGCAGGAGGGAACAGATGACACTACTGTGTTTAATAACAAATCAGATCCTTCAGTTAGATAAATGCTCATATTGAGCCAAAGTAACATTAATATTTCCATTTTCCAATTCATTCAGGACATTTAAAAGATCTTCATAATAAACAGTACAATCCTATGGCCATCTGGGATTACTCCCACCATATGCAAACTTCCTTAAGAGTAAAACCTGTTGGACCCAATGGAATCTGCTTCTTATTCAAACTCCATAGAATAACCCTGCCTGTGGAATTTTCTACAACTAAAGTAAGACAAAGCCTGCCACTGTAAAACCAAGAAATAATCCTGTGGTGCCTTTAACACTTACACAAGCATTGTAACAACTGCTTCAAGCAATTACTGTACATTCTTCCAAAATAAATTGAAAGTATTTTGCTGTGATTAAGTGCTACATTTTGTGGAATATTTAGTTCAGATTCTAGTAGCCCACAATGCAGCTGGTCCAGGAACATTTTAACCCTTTGGAGGCCCTTCTTGACATTTGTAGAGCAGCTTATTTTTAAAAATTCTAGTTTACACTAGAGGCACCTTGCCCTTGGCAAATCACAGGGCTGAGAGAGTTAAACCTGGGAGGAGTGTGTATGCATATGATGTGGGGGAAGGGACCGAACCAATGAAAACACGGGAGCTATAGTTAGCCCAGGAACAAGATAAGCTGTAGAGACGATTCCAACAAAGCTTTTTTAGATGACACTCTCCTGCACCCTGTCCTCAGCTTACAGGGCATTTAAGCACACACACCTCCCTCCCCCCCCAAAAAAGTCATTCAGATAGTTCCTGCCACTTACCTGGAGTTCGCACCAAGCCACTTCCACCCAGGTCTCCGTGTCCAGCCCCTTGTAGACTGTTTTGAAAGACCCTCTTCCGAGCTCGATATCAAACTTTAGAAACCTGCCATCGGGGGAGGTGGCCACCGCCTTCATGTCGGCCTCTTCCTCCTCCTCCTCCGCCTCCTCTTTCTTGGACTTGCTCTGCTCCTTGAGAGATTCCGCCGCCTCTTTCTTCTCCGCATCCTCCTTGCCGCTCCTCTCCTTCGGCTCCTCGGCTGCTGCTACTGCTGCTGCTGCTGAACTAGGTAGACCCTCCGGGGCGGCGGCCGCTTTCGCCGGCTCGGCGGGCTGCTCCCCGGGCTGCGCCTCTTCCACCACCGGCCTCTGCCCTGCTTTCACCCTCTCCGCGATTATCCTCCTGGTTTTGGAGAAGAGGATGATCTTTTTCTGCTGCGGCTGCTGCGGCTCGGGCGGCTCGAAGGTGGGCTCCTCCTGGTCGGAGTCCACCACGCTCCTCCGCAGGAAGCGCTGGTGGGCTGCTTTGGGATCCTTGGCGTAAGGCACTCGCAGGAAAGGGGCGGGGGCCGCGGGCCGGCCTCCTCGCGGCACTGCAGCAGGGTCCATGCCCGACGCGCTGCCGCCGCCGCCTGCTCCATCAATATTCATACCCTTTCCACCCGCAGGAGCGAAGGCAGCAGCCGCGGCAGCCGCTGGGAAGCCGGCGCGTTCTGCAGCGACAGCAGCTCCAACCTCGCCTCCCCGCCGCGGAGGTGCCGTCCTGGCCTCGCCCCCAGTTTCCATTACAGCTGAGCTCTCGGCAGCTGCCGCTAGAGGAGAAGGAGGTGGCGGGGCCGCCGCGGCCGTCGACGGTGCTCGTGCCGCCGCCGCTCGGTGGGAGTCATCACGGTGCATCCTTCCGGGGAAGCTCAGCCCAGCCACCTGCCAGGCGAAAGAGAGAAAGAGCGCGGTGAGGAGGCTGCGGGCCCCACCTGGCGAGGGACCAGGAGGAGGAGGCGGACACCTGCAAGGGGGGAATCGCCGCCGCCGCCGCCGCCCCCCAGCCAGACACGCAGGGCGCAACTCCGGAGAGGATCTCCTGACAGCCTCTCTACACGCTCGAGGGCGTGAGGAGCGCTGGAAGGAGCATCAAATGCAAACGCTCCCGAGAGGCAGAATGATGGAGAGACAGGGACTCTCCGAGGAATTTTGCTAGTGTTGTCTCCAACTGCAGGTCCCTCCCAGGCAACTCGAATCAATGGCTCACCCCTTTCCTTAGCCAGGATCCCGGTTCCAACCTCGCTCCCCCCGCCCCCAAATCCCAGCCTTTCAGCCACGAGCTGCTCAGACCCTTCTGCAACTCCACGTTATCCGTCCCTTTAAAGAGCAGAGCGCAGTCTCCGTCGCCCAGCTCCCCACCCCCCGCCATCCCCGCCCCCCTCTGCCCAAAGTCTCCAGCCGGGCTTCCCCTCTCGCCTCTCCCTCCGCCGCGACGCGCCCACGCAGAGCCTTCGAGACCCCCCGGGGCCGCTCACGCGCTCTCACCTCACCCCGGGCTTCCGCCTCCCCCGCTCCCTTTTGCCCACTTCAGTCATACTGCAGCTCCTCGGTGGAAAGCCATATTGAGGCTGGAAAATGGGAGAGGAGGGCGGGATGCGAGCAGCCGAGGCGAAGCTCGCCCGGCGGGAAGCCCCGACCGGACCTGCCGCTCCCCGACACCCCCCTCGCCGCAAGCTTCGAGCGGTAAAAAGACAGGCAGCGTCGCCGTCGTCAAATGAGCACGAGGACGGGGCTGGTCTTTCGCCCTGCCCAGCTCTGCGAGAGAAGCCGCCGCTTAGATAATAGCGCGCAACAGCGGCGGCGCCAGCGCGGGCAGGGAGCACAATCGAGGCAGCCGCAGCGAGCCGGGCTGAGGGGGAGGCGAGGGGCTGCGGCGGCGGCCGACGTCAAGTGCCACCACCGGGGCGCCCGCAAACCACGCCAAAGAAGAGGGTGGCGGCGGCGGCGGGCGGCTGGAGGAAGCAGGTGCCTCGGCTGCACAATGGAGCTGCTCACCTGCGCAGCCCGGGAAGGGAGAGAAGGCAGACAGGCAGGGAGATCTAACAACAAGACAGGTTCCTCGCGCGGACACCGGGGTGACTTACCAGGAGGAGAGGGGGCCCCCATCTTCACTGCCGCCCATGGAGGTTGGGGGCGGGCGGGTGGCAGAGGGACGGCTCGATTCTTCCGTTCCCAGTCATGGAGCCCCCGCAAGACGCGCGCCCGCCGCCGCCCTCACAGGCCGGGCTCTGCAGCCCCCGCCTCCCCTCCGCCGGGCAGCCTCGTCCTCTCGCAGCCCCCTCCGCCGGGGATCCTCTCGGTTTCGCGGCGACGTCCAAACGTCGTCTCAGGGGAGAGCTCCGGCGAGCCAACGGGCAGGCGCTGAGGAAAAGAAACAAGAATAATCCACCTCAGGCGAAAGAGCGCGCCTGCTCTCTCCCTCGCTGCTGCCGCTGCCGCCGCCTCGCCGAAGCCAGCGTGCAGGAAGCCTCGGCCCGCGCTTGCCCATGCGCCCCTCGAGCGCGTCCTCTTTTCCTCTTTCCCCCCCTCGGCGCTTTTGTCAATGGAAACTGCTCTCTAATGAGCGTCCCATTTAACGGACGGGCCGGGAGCCACGGGCATCGCCGAGCAGCCAATGAGAAGGGCTGGGAGGAGGTGGCCCCCTGCTAGACCCGCCTCGTGTCACCGGGGAATGAGGAGCGCGCCGGCTCGGCTCCCCCTCCTCAGCGGCGGAGAGCACGTCCCGACGACACACACCCCCCGCCTCCCTCTCCCCACAGCGCGGTTGCCTATTTCGCTGCTTCTCCTTCTTATAAAATAGCCTTCTTGTCGCTTCGCTTCCAGTTCGCTGGTGGCAACTGTTTGCGCATGCCCTCTGCCCGAGCCGCAGCCTGTGCTGACCCTTGCCCTCCCCTGGGGCTGTAAAGCGATGGGGGCAATGGGGGGGGGGTGAGGGCGTGCGTGCGTGTGTGCGCGCGCGCACGCGTCTGGGCTGAAGCGGCCACCGCGCGGAGCTGAGGGAGGCCTGGAGAGGGCGGGTCGTGACGAGCAGGCGATGCCAAGGCGCGGGTTTAGTCCTGCGAGTGGAAAGGCAACTGGGGGGGGGGGGGGGAAATTAGGGACAGACTGAAAAAAATGGCGGGGTGAGGTCGGGAGGAGGAGGAGGACGCGGGATGTTTCCATATGATTGTTTTGCTCTTCGCGGCGTGGTTTCCCCTGCCTGATGCAAGCTCGCCCCTCTGGGGACTTGGTTCGGCACAGCCCTATTTGCCATTTCCTCGCTGGGAGCTTTCTCCTTCCTCATAAATTGTTAGAAAACCACCTGCAGCTTCTCCGGGCCTGTTATTTATTTATTTCACGTCGCGCTTCATTCGGTGCACACGACGAGAAAAAATGAATAAGCAAGAGAGAGAAACGAGTCGTGTATCTCAAGCTGTGGGAACACCCCTGACTTCTGCAGGATTGCGCTGCTCTGCGCCTGCAGGGAGGGAAAGGAGGGAGAAGCTGCTCGGATACGGCTGTGGTTTTCACACCCCGAGGGAGACCTCCTCTTTCCCTTCAGTCGGTTATTTAACATAAACGCTGCGAATCAAGAGGGAGTGGTGTCCGCACCCCCATGGGCCGCCGCTTGCTGCGCTTCAGCCAGAATGAGGGCACCGCCTCTGGCGGCTAATTTGGGGTGTCATGAAAGGGCAGTAAATTGAGATTTATTATTGCATTCTTATTGCTTGTGGGATTTCCTTATGGGATTTGGGGCATCAGGTGCTGAAATATCTTGGCCAGCCTTGGTTGCTATGCTCCTTGACTGGGGGAAGGGGAGCACCGTTTGCTCTTTTGCCTCAGGCAGCAAAGTGTCTTGGGCTGGTCCCTCCCCCCACCTGCCATTTGTTCCATCAACCCTTCTACCTTCACTGCCAAATGCAATATCCCTCAGAATATCAGGTGCTGCTAATCATAGGTGGGCAGAGTGGTTGTTGCACGCAGGTCCTGCTTGTGGGCTTGCCACAGGCATCACTCAGCACCTGGCTAGCTCAGTTGGTTAGAGGAGGGTGCTGATAATGCCAAGGTCACAGGTACATATTCCTACATTGTGGGTGGTTGGACTAGATGATCCTCAGGGTCCCTTCCAACTTATCCTGAAAACTGGATTCCGGACTAGATGGGCTTTTGAACTGATCCAGCCAGGGCCCTTCTTGTGCATATTACCTATCTATCTACCTATCTGTCTATTAGTAGTGGACAAGATCTTGGGTGACCTGCCAGCTGAATCACTTCTGTTTACTGGGCAGAAGAGAGGGAATAAAGCAGCATGGGAGTTGGCACAGGGCAAACACACCAATGGGACCAATCCAGCTGTCCTGCTGGTGTGTTTGCACCACTACAAATTCCCCATTGCTTCACCCCACCTGCTAAAGAGCAGCAACTCAGCTGCCAGGAGGGTAGGTGAGTGCCCACCTTGCCATCCACTACATAGATGTAGATAGGCAGGTGCACGTGCTTCTAAGAAACCTGGACATTTATGCAATAATACAGATTGATTCCCCCACTCACCCTTAACTATAGTACCTAACTATAGCTTGATTGTGACTTGGGTTGGAAAAGAGTAGTGCCCCCTTCCCATATGCTATGATCTCAAGTAACAATTCAATTCCATGTACCTGTAATTAATTCAGGAAAGAGAATATAGTAGTAGTAGCTGCTCACTACACATAAGAGTAACATGTAGTTCAGCCTCAGGGCAAAATTTGCAACCCAAATTCTCCTTATGCTCCTTATGTGTTTTCTCTAGGGAGAGAAGCTGAAGGGCAGAGTGCACAATACACACATTCCAGAGTGGGACTCCCTTCTAACTGGTAGATGGAAAGCCTCATTAGTCCATAGCCTCTCAGACTGGCTGCGATGAAATTACATCTCCCACTCTCAGTTCCTCATCTGCAAAATGCCTCCTTGCAAACGAAAGTTAGGAATCAGGAAAAGACGTAACATTATGCCCAGAGATTTTTAAACATTATATCTATCTAAATAAAATAATTGGCCAACTAAGCATTCTCTGAACATGATCATTAGTTTTAATATCTGAACTGTTGTTATTACTGCTGATTGTACACTGCTACACATGCCACCTGTTTGTCAAGGAGTATGGTGTAAAAGGTTTGAAATAAATAAAGGTAAATGAATAATGGTAGCAAACAATATCTGAGCCAATCTGTTTGAAATGAGGACTGAGACTAGAAGTGACAACAAGGATATTCATTCTCTGTGTAAAAGAAAAAGAAATGTAACAATCCACTGAACATATTTTCTGAAAATTAAAAAAACCCATTACCTAGGCAACCACAGCTTTATTTTTCAAAATATACAACTAATTCTTCTTTTTAAATGAAAAACTTGAAGTTTAATCCGACAGATGGCTATTTTAAACTGTGTGGAAATTCTGGTGATTTCTTTGTTAAGAAATATAATTGATGTATTTGATAATGCGGTGTTAATTGGTGCACTGAAACTTGTTAAGGACCAAATCATTTATCGTTATTATTTATAATTTAATATGAACCTTTAAAAAATTGTTTAGGCTGCTCCAGAATCCTATAGATTTTTGATAGTTAAATTTTGCTAAATGAGAAAATTAAATGCTTGGAAGTCATAGGCTGCCTTTTTCAATCCACTTATATGTGGGTGCTTTCATACAACTTATATAGTGTGCACTGTCTGGAAGCCTGTTTGTCTGCACAGCTGTGTTCTCCTGAACCACTTGACTGGTTTAGGTAAGAAAAGCATCATCAGAACACTGAAAAGAAAGATAAGGCTCTGTTTGGAGGACCTGTGACATTTAGTCTAGCAAAAAGGGTCATAAGTAACCTGCAAACACTCCCTTTCTCTTGGGACTACTTCCATCAGATTAGATATGCATAGGATTGCACTGTCAATCTTTATTTTTCAGTGATATATGCTATCCTTGTCTAAAATGGCAGCTCCCTACTCCAGCCTCACTGGGCATAGGGTCACACACATGCCCAAGCATCTATTTTCCAAGCAACTATTTTCCAAGAAACAAATAAATTTGTCAATTTCTGAATAACTTGCCTGTTCCTAGTGGGCAAACATTCTGGTGGGCATTTCTGTACCGTATCCTGCAAAATTATCTTGTAATTTTGCTAAATGGCAATATAGCATTTTATTTTTGCATTGGCTGGAATATTTTCTGGCCTTGGTTTTCACAAGGAAATAAAATGTATGTTTATTCACCTGCATTATTATTGCCTTTTGTTTGTCTGCCTGAAAACCCACGTGGATGTTTTCATACTTACCTAGGGTTTCATGTGTGGTTGGCTGCAATTCTGTCTTCCTTCTCAGCACTGCTGCTCTCAGAAAGTGATGACTGTTTCTTATTCTAGTTCTGAGCCTCTAATTCCAAAGTTCACTGTGTCTATTTCTGTTTTATGCAAAAGTTTTTCCGAGTTTCTGTATAAGATGCTAAAAATAACTAAAAGCTTATAATATTCCTTGCTAAAATTAATTTCAGTCTGATGTATGAATCATAGGACTTTACATATATAACTCCTTCAACCAAGATGTTGGATGGGCTGTTATAACTAATAGGAACCTAAAGGGCTCCTCAAGAGATGCCAAGCGAGTGGCATTGAAGTAATATATAGCCATTATCCAGCCTAAGAAACAGTCTTCATGTGCTTTCTTATGTTGCTCTCCTTTGAGAGACATTTTAAATGCTATGGCTTACATGTGGAAGCAACCAAACATATAGCACTTCCATATGGTGGGGTCAACATCTGAAAACCACCACATATGTGGTCACTGCCATTGCATATGGTATCTCCATCCCAGTGATGCACAGGCAGCAAGTGCTTTCATGGGGTCCACTGCATGTGACTGGGGAGCAAAATGATACATTACAAATGAAACACGGGGGTTTCTAACCACCATGTTTCGTCTGTAATGCTTGTGTGGGTGTAGGTGGCATTTGCAATGGCTACTTTCCGGTTCATGCTTTCCAATGAAACACCATTTTTTATAAAATGAATCCACTGAGGATCTGGGAAATTAGAGGCTCATTAGCCTAATGTCTACCTCAGGAAAACCTGTGAAAAGTATGGTTAAAGATGAAACAGCAACAACAACAACAACAACAACAACAATATTTATTACTTATACCCCACCCACTCTGGGTGGCTTCCAACAAGAGATGAAAAATACATTAAAACATCAGTCATTAAAAACTTCCCTAAACCGGGCTGCCTTCAGATGTCTTCTGAACGTTAAATACTTGTTTATTTGTTTGACATCTGATGGGAGGGCATTCCACAGGGCGGGTGCCACTACCGAGAAGGCCTTTTGCCTGGTTCCCTGTAACTTTGCTTCTTGCAGTGAGGGAACTGCCAGAAGGCCCTCGGCACTGGACCTCAGTGTCTGGGCAGAATGATGGTTGTGGAGACGCTCCTTCAGGTATAGTGGGCCAAGGTCATTTAGGGCTTTAAAGATCAGCACCAACACTTTGAATTGTGGTCAGAAATGTACTGGGAACCAATGTAGGTATTTCAAGACCAGTTTTATGTGGTCTCTGCGGCCGCTCCCAGTCACCAGTCTAGCTGCCGCATTCTGGATTAGTTGCAGTTTCTGGGTCACCTTCAAAGGTAGCCCTACATAGAGCACATTGCAGTAGTCCAAGCAGGAGATAACTAGAGCATGCACCACTCTGGCAAGACAGTCTGCAAGCAGGTAGGGTCTCAGCCTGCAAACCAGATGGAGCTGGTAGACAGTTGCCCTGGACACAGAATTGACCTGCGCCTCCATGTACAGCTGTGAGTCCAAAATGACAACATACCTCATGACAGACCCCTGAGTAAGCTTAGCAGTCATGGAATAAGAGGATAAGTCATCTTGTGGATCAGGAATAGGCTAAGGAGCAGGAAGCAGAGACTTGGAATAAATGGACAATTCTCTGAATGGAGAGATGTATGAAGAGCAGTCCCCCAAGGACTGGTTTGGGACCTGGGACATCCAATGAGACTGAATGTGGAAGATTCAGGACAATTAAAAGAAAGTACATATTTACATAGTACATAGTTAAACTGTGGCATGTGTTCCCACAAAAGGTAGTGATGGTCATCAGTCTTGGAAGTAAACTCGGCTAGGGTAGGAAATGGCCTTGAGGATATTTGTTAAGGATAATTTATTCAATTTATTGCACCAAGCGGTTCAGGGAGGCATACATAGTCCCCTACCTCAGCACTCCCATTTTATCCTCGCATCAGCACTGTAAGGTAATACAAGCTGAATGACTGACCCGGTTCTCTTAAGCTTCATGGCTGAGTGTAGATTTGAACCAGGGTCTCCCTCAGTCCAATAGTCTAACCACAGCAGCACACTGGCTCTCTATCACTGAGTACTTACAGGGTTAAGTAGCCCTCTCTCACACCTGCTGATCTTCTCCTGCATTATATCAGGAAATGTGCATTTGCGAAGGGATATTTGCCAAGATACAGTGTAGTTCTGTCCTGTGGCATGCATCTATTACTATCAGAAACACTCACCATCCTGAGATGCTGTCATTTTCAGTATCTATCACAGGAGAGGCTACAACATTCGCCCCTAGAAGATCACCTCAATTGGAGATAGAAATGTGTTTGAAATATTTTCCCCACCCCAGGATACGTATCCTTTATTATGTATTGTTAGCCTCGCTGGGAATTTATTTGAAGGGCAGGGTATAAATTTATCTAATTAATGAATCAAGATCATTCATTGATCACTTAAATACAAGCTTTATTTGTGTTTTCAATCTGGAGGCCAATTTTTTTTTGGCCTGTATCACTGCTAACTTTTGAAGTGGTCTTATCAGTCATCACTTATCAGATGTTCAGCATGCTCTTAGGCAATTTTGTGAGGGTGGGGCATATGCCTCTTGTGTATCAGAGTTAACCGAAGTATATCCCAGGTGTGCATCCCAGTGAAGTTTAAATCCCACATGCTTATTAAACACAAATAATAGATCATTTAATAGATGAGTGACAAAAACTGCAATTCATATGCCACTTAGCCGGGAATAGACTCAGAGACATGTATCCATAAGACAATGAGTTGTGACTTGGAACCAATTTATTAGGCAGAAACAATATTTCTTATTATGTATTGATTGGCTGCAGAGTTCTGGCTGTTACATTCCCTAAATAAAATAGCATAGCAGGTTTAAATATTTGATGTCTTCTAGACTAGGTAGATTTCAAAGTAAAAATATTTCATCCCATGTTCTTACTTTATCTGCATATTCAAACGCATTTCCAGAGACTCCTGCTGTTCGGTAGGTGGCATTGACAGCAGTGGTTCATTTGGGATAAATTTTATTCATTAATTCATTAAAAAAAATAATTAACCTGCCCTTCACCATAAGGTCCTCTGGGCAGGTTTCAAATGGAACAGAACCAAAGCCAAACAGGTGGGTCCCCTAAGGAAAATACTTTAATTGTTAAATGCCTTTATGGTGAACAACTATGAAAACACCTAGTGATTCTGGCTTACTCAGTGACCTCTAGTGGTCAGGGCCTTGAGCAGGACACCAAAGGATGTCATCTGCAGTAGAGCCAGCCACATTGTTCATCCAGCCAGCCCAGTTCCACTTGCTCTGAATGGTAACAGTTCTCCCAAGAGATATTTTGAGTCCTTGTGCCCAACATCCATTGTAACTGAAACTAATCACTATTCTAGGGATTTTGTGTAAACAAAGTATCTAGTGCTAACTTATATGGTCCTTCCAGTTCTGTCTGCTTCAATGGATTTTACAGGAAAAACAATTCTTTTAAGCAGGGTGAGGATAAAGTAATTTCACGTAGCTGTGCATTATCCACAGGTGAACAGCCGCATTGCCTTCACATGAAACAGGTAGTTCTTCTGCATGCTCAGAGAGATATGCACCCCCCAGAAAGCTCTGGTGGGTTTTGTGTGCTTAGGAAGAGCACTAGAGTATTATCCTTAAGCTATGTGCTAGGTTGAATAAAACTGAACGTATTCTGTAAAAGGTTTAAGGCAGCCTTGAACTGGTCTCCTATATTTTAAAAGGTTTTACAAACAGAAATTGTATAGCACATGCTATTTATAAAGCTACAAACAAGGACAAGGCTCTATACCACTATTTTAGTTCCCTTGGTCCTTTAGAAAGTAAAAACTAGCTTTGAAAAAGAGGTGATCCAGGGATCAGGAACCTGGTTCCTTTTCCATGTCAGCATCATATGCATGGATAATGCCCCAGGTATTTCATATTAAAAGGAAATCAGGAAGCTGGGCTTGGAAAGACCTTTAGCTGAGAGCTTTTGGGAGCTGAAATGGACTATGAAGATCAATTTTGGGCTTATTCCATTGCATTGCAATTACATAATTTCATACACACACACACACACACACACACACACCCCACCCACTCTTGGCAGCTCCCAACAGAATATTATTAATAATGATGATGTTTGATAAAACATCAAACTTTAAAACTTCCCTAAACAGGGCTGCCTTCAGATGTCTTCTAAAATTCAGATAGTTGTTTATTTCATTGACATTTGATGGGAGGGCGTTCCACAGAGAGGGTGCCACTACCGAGAAGGCCCTTTGCCTAGTTCCCTGTAACCTTAGTTCTTGCAAGGAGGGAATCGCCAGAAGGCCCTTGGCGCTGAACCTCAGTGTCCGGGCAGAACAATGGGGGTGGAGACGCTCCTTCAGGTATACTGGGCCGAGGTCGTTTAGGGGTTTAAAGGTCAACACCAACACTTTGAATTGTGCTCGGAAACGTACTGGGAGCCAATGTAGGTCTTTCAGGACCGGTGTTATATGGTCTTGGTGACCACTCCCAGTCACCAGTCTAGCTGCCACATTCTGGATTACTATTCATGCTGCCAATATCATAATTAAAACCAGTTGTTTTGACAATATATTTACATTGATATCATCAAAAATAAGACCCTGATGTTGGGAAAGATGGAGGGCACAAGGAGAAGGGGACGACAGAGGACAGAGGACGAGATGGTTGGATAGTGGTCTTGAAGCTACCAGCATGAGTTTGACTAAACTGCGGGAGGCAGTAGAAGACAGGAGGGCCTGGCGTGCTCTGGTCCATGCAGTCACAAAGAGTCGGACATGACTAAACGACTAAACAACAACATCATCAAAAATATCCAGTAGCATTAATTTTGGACCACAAACACTAGTTTCTTTAGTAATATTTATCTGTCAAAATTAAATTCCAGAAACCTTGCATCAACTGACATTTCTACCATCAATGATGCACCACGTTTATTGCAAGATACGGCAATCATGAGTGAGTTTGCAGATGGTTTCCTTTTGTTCTCTTCCCAATGCCCTGCTGAGTTCATGAATGGCTGTGCATCCTTGAGCGTCTGTGAGAGACTCACAGGTGTGCATCACTATGGCAACCAGGTACAGAAGACAGTGGTGGGCTTGTCCCATCATGGCACCTGCTTGGGCTCCTCTTCAGACTGCACAATGGAAATGCAGGAAGTGGGAGTACCAAGAATGCATCAACTTGCCATCATCTGAAGGTAATCAGGCCATGTTTGTAAACAGGACTTGCTCTCAAATAAATATTCCAGCCATGCAGCGTGTTCCTGTTCACTGTAGGGAAACTGCCCTGGGTCTAATGAGATGTACTCCCCAAATAAGTGTGGGAAATAGATATTTCTTGGGAAATATTTATTGGGAAGTAGATAGGTTACTCTGCATTTCTTAAAGGCAGCTTTCTCGCTGAAGCACTAAGGGACTATATTAAGGGAATAGCTTATTTTCACAAATCCTCATTTGAAATATTAGGGTTGAACTGAAGCCAGTGACACACATGCATGCAGGTTCCATCATGACAGAACTAGTGTCATTGAACACTAGGATTTTGCTATGTTACTGTAAACATAACAGGACAGATAGGATGATCCTGTGAAATATCAGGCTGGCTATTTACAGGCCTCCCCAGAGACTCAAATATTATCTTTTGGTTACACTAAGAAAACCATCTGGAAGTTACAGATTTTTTTTCTCATGACACAGAGTCTCTGAGCAACCAAAGTGTTATTTTTTCTCATTCATCTGTGGACTGACCAGACAAAATTACTATGAAGCAAAGTTAAACCCATAACAAAAGGCAATGTGTTACGCTCAGCTTTTAATCGCTGTAGAGGACAATGCAGGGCTATTTTTCCACCCTCTCCCCCCACCCCCCATATGGATATGTCACTGTGGATAATGACAAGAACGTCACCACCACAGGAAACTAAAGCTGTTTTCATGTTCTGAAGTATAAAAATTGTGAGGGGAAATGCTTTTCAATATAAAGTTCCCATAGCAACGCATGCTCTCCATTTCCATTTTATGCCAGTTTCCCCCCGCAATGATGTCATATTAGTATTGCGTCAACATACCTCAGTGGCAGAGCGCATGCTTTCCACACAGGAAGTCCCAGGCTCAATCCCTAGCAGTTGCAGTCAAAAATATCAGATAAAGTGAAAGACCCAAGGCTAGCAGAGTGGACAATACAGTGGTACCTCGGGTTAAGAACTTAATTCGTTCTGGAGGTCCGTTCTTAACCTGAAACTGTTCTTAACCTGAAGCACCACTTTAGCTAATGGGGCCTCCCACTGCGGCTGTGCTGCCAACACACAGCACATCCTGTTCTCATCCTGAAGCAAAGTTCTTAACCCTGGGTACTACTTCCAGGTTAGTGGAGTCTGTAACCTGAAGCGTCTGTAACCCGAGGTACTACTGTACTGGCTTGGACTAAGAGTATGGACCTTGCATAAGGTAGCTGCCTGCAAACAATTTTAAGGGACAGCCAGTATGATTTACTTTTCTTGCAGACTGATCTTCTCTTGTGTACACCTCTTTCCATATGAACCTACTTAGAAGAGTGAATTGTATGCATGCATGTGCTAGTCATGATGACTATGCTCTCCTACCTCTGCTACCACATGCTGGGCTACTAGAGCAAGAGAGTGCTATTGTCCTCATGTCCCACTTCTGGGGATAAACATAGACATCTGGTTGGCCACTCTGGGACTAGAAAGGTCTCTTGTCAGATCCAGCAGGATTCTTCTCAGGTTCTTGCATTCTTATGTTCACATATCTGCAGCTATGTGAGCATTAATATTATAATATCAAGGAATATCATTACAAAATCAATCCTGTCCAATAGGCTTGTACTGAACAATGGGAGCATTTATGGGGTTTGTTATAGAAAATGAATAAGCCTGGGCATTCCATGGAACAAAAGCGACAGAAACCTTTTCAAGCTGGTTTCCTCCTAGCTTAGGGATAGGACTAAAGAAGATACAGAAAGGACCGATGGAATTTCTTGAAATTGTCGGTGTCGCGTGCCAATTAAGTATGAAAGGCCCTGCTTGCATTATCAAGGAAGTCCCAGAGGGAAAACACAAATAGGAATGAAAGGAACATTATGAGTTTTTCCTCTGGTAGCCTCTTTTATGAGAATGTACAACAGCAGATCCACAAAGTCTCTTTCTTAGCTCTATGAAAAGGGGATTGGCCTGGTAAATGTTACTTGAGGGATTCTCAAACTATTTTTAAGCAATGACAATTCCTATAAAAAGAACACACGTTTGCCCATGTTTCCTGACAATGTCCATTATTCTCTGTCTCTTATACACTGCCTCTTCTGCAATGTCCCTCCTATAGGGCTATTGCCTCAGATTTAGCCATTTTCAGTAATAAAATCATCCTCGTGATGCATTTCTTTGCATAAAAAGCTACGGTTTGCATAGAAAACATCTATTTGCAGGGAAAACTGCTTGGAACATAGGTTAAAGTATATATATATTATTGCTGAAAACAAAGCAAATGTAACTGCCTTCCAGCATATCTCATGCAGCGCCTTTTCCAATGGTCACAGTTGACAGTCAATGTGGCTGCCAGAGAGGAGGAACGTTCAAGGGTTTGGGATTGAAGATCCACCGGCTTCATGCAGAGCTCAGGACAAATCATTCCACATCCCACTTAATTTTGCAGCATCTCCACAATGGGAGAAAAGCCACCAATAAACTTATTTTTCCTGGATTGGTATACAAATACCAGATAGGTCACAACACAACTCATTTAGGTGCATTTGGCTGAATGAGTGTTCATGATGGCTTATGCCAAAATGGCGAAGATGACCATGAAGACCAGACACCAAAATGATTAAATTTTAGTCAAGAGTGGGGGGGGTACCTTAAAGACCAATGTAGATATTAAAAAAAAATAATTAGCAGGATTGTTATAACACTTATAATGTATAAGGTAAAAAAGGGAGACAAAATGAATTAAAAAAATGTAATTAGATGTAATAGAACGAATAAAAGAAATGGAAACGGGGGGGTGGGGGAAAGCCCAGGGATCCAAGTAATCCCAAATGTGTAAAAACTGAAAATGATTTGAATGTAAAAGAATATTGTTGAAAAAAATGAAAATATTATATATAGGGTGTTCACGTGTGGTCTAAGGGGAAAGTTTCCTGTGGACCACCAAGTGTCAAACCAGTATAGGACATACTTACTACACACCAAATATTTAGGGAAAATCAACATATTGATTATGCAGTGTAATGCAGTGTAGTTCTTTACATTTAAGTTGCATACACTGATAAAACACTTCAGGGTCATGTTGCTGCAATTAATTCTAACAGAGGTGCTTTTTTTAAAAAAAATGCAGGTCAGAGTGCACACAATGTAGCTGAATGGATGCAGCTGTGAAAGCAAAGCTTTTAAGTCTCCCGACTCTTCAATATAATGGCTAAATTGCTATGCAGAAACATTATATTTTCCCACCTTGACTGTCCTTGATAAATAGATTGGATTAAAAGAAAGTGCATTTGATGGTGCCATTCAATGGCAATCACATATTTAGCTATAGGACTGCTTGCATGTGGATTATTCAGTGTGAGAGCTCCAGCCAGTGTTGTTCTATTCTGCTCCAAATTTCATTAAGCTCAGTGGAACGTGCAAACGCCTGCATCAGGGATATGGAATCTGTGCCTCCTCCCCCGCCAAGATGTTGTTGAACTCCAGCTCCCATAATCCACTGGCTATGGTGGCTGGGGCTGATGAGAGTTGGTTTCCAACAACATCTGAAAGGCCAAAAGTTCTCCACCTCTATCCTAAATCATTAGGAGCTGAGCAGTGCTGATCCTAACACACACCACCGAAACAGCCTGATGTCACTGCAGAAGATACTTCAAGTCAGGGAACAGTAAGACATGCCAGTCCGTAGTTAAAAGCAAAAACAACAGTGGATGACATGCAACTATAAAAGGAAGAGACTGTGTTGCCATTGTTGCAGGGTTTTAGATGTTGTTGTATTCCCAAGCACAATTAATAACTGCAGCCCAGTTAGAGGGTGTACTTTGAAATATGTCACTGTGGAGGAGGCGGTTGTCTGCAGGGAAAACAATCAGGAGGTATAAACCCACTCAACAGTTTTTGAGAACATGTAATTCCTAACAAGAGGCAATTTGTTCACTCCACTCCTTAATTGTGCTACATTGTCTTCCCTTTTGGCAGAAGATAGTGGCTTCTTCAATAGGTTTCCTTTCTCTTCTTACTATTATGAAGCAAAGATAGGAAAACTACCTATTCCCTCTCCTTCAAGTGCAAAGTAAAAAAAGAAAAAAGAAATAGGTTGAATAGATCTGCACAATTATCTAGAAAATTAACTAGTCTTCATTAGTGCCTCCCATTCTTCTTCCCCCTTGAAGTTTGGAAAACGTTGGGTAGTTGTGAGCAGATGCATACCAAGTGCCTTTAATTCATGTCCCACCTACAGTTAGCCCAAAAAATGTCCCCAAAAAAGGCCAGGAAACCCAGATTTGCTCAAAGACATCGATCGTTAGGGTACTGTTACAGCACAGAAGCTTCAAAGATCCCAAGGGACTGCTATCTTGAGCAGAACAGGATTGGAATCAAAGAAAATCGAGGTAAATCAAGCATCCATTGTAGTTAGGTCATTTAGTGGTGTTAGATCTGCTTCTCCTTCAGTTCAAACCAATCTTCTTCCCACAGAGGCCTTCAGAGTCAGAAGCATTTCCAGGCGAGGGGTGAACAATGGTGGCCTCATTGGAACAAGCTAAGTATGTCTCAAGGCTTGGGATGTTGCAGGCTGGCTCCCACTAGTGGGACAACATAGTGTCTGAATGCCTTTCTGTTTGGAGTCCATCCAGTCCTGTCCCCCGGGACTGAGTACGAATTGACCTTCTATCTGGAGGTCCAGCTTGAGATCGCATTGGAAAGTGTTAAGACGTTTCCTGTGACACCTTGGAGAAGGTAAACCCTTTCCTCAGCTCTGCTAGGGAAGACCCTGGCTGGGTGGTTTTTCTGGGAGGAAACCCCTGTTTCCAATCCTGGTCCCTGTCCCCCCAGGCTGCAGTCTCCAACCAATATTCCTTAGCCAACACTGGAATATTTTGCCTCACTTCCTAGTTCTTGGCACCAGCTGGACTTCTTCCTACCCACTGGGCTGTCATGCACAGGACAGCCTTGCTCCTCTAGTTGGGCCTCTGTGGTGAGACTGCATTGGCTACCTAAAAGGCCAATCATAGTCTTTTAAAAGATGCATTTCACATGCGCAGAAGGGGCCAAACCTGGCTGTCCTCCACAGAAAGTCACTCAGAAAATGGGAATCATTGAAACAAATCCTCCCACTGCCAGCATCCAAAATGACTGCCAGCATCCAAATACTTTCTCATTATTTTACATGAAAATGAGTGATAATGGATGCGCCTCTAAGTGCAAGGCATGCTTCTGGATTTTTTTATTTTCAATTCCACCAAGAGAAAGGGGTTGATACAAGTGTTGTGGAAATTTCTCATTCCCTTTCGTAACTTGAAATCCGTAACTGGCCTGGTAACATCATTAGAAAAACAGCTCATTATTTTCTCATTATGTATGGAAGGAAATGGCTGCAAATGACACTAAGGAACCTCTTGTAGTGAAAAACTCAGCATTCATTTGGAGTGAGAAACAATCTGGCCACTTCCTTGCATGCTTCATACCTTCTACTTTTCTTATTTTTGAAAGACTGCCAAAAAAAAAGGCTTGCACAATGTCTTGACTTTGTTCCAAGTATGCCAGCCTTAAACCTGGCAAACAATAGATGACTCTTTTAGTCTCCTTATTTTGTTTGTTTGTGTGGACTACTTTAGCTAGTCATGATGTGATGTGTATCCTTCGCATCCACATTTGGTGCCTTGAACAAATCAGGAGAATTAAGAAAAGGCTTGCAATGATCCTGTGCTTCAGTTTCTACACGTTTGTAGCATTAGTGGCAATATCCCCAGTTACGGTGGAGGTGGAGGAATGGGGGGGAAAGAGTGCAGTAAGCAAGAAAGCCATGGAAGCATTAGTAAGAGTGTTTACAGAGGCCAGTGAGTTGCTTAGTTTGTGAACGAATCATTAGAATATTGCAAACAGGATGTTTGTTTCTTACTTATTGGATTTCCCCCGGAAAAGAGTAAATCTGGATTAAAGGAGGTGATATGTTCTGGCATTTCAGTGCCAATGACATTGCATGGGCACTGCACAAACAGCAGTAACCCCGGTCACAAAAAATGAGCCTGAAAGTTGCTGCCTCAGACAGGCATTATTTCACCTCAGAGCTTTTAGCATTTGGGATAGAGTTCATGGCCTCTTTCTCAGAATTAAATTGGCCACATTTTGTTTTCTTTCTTTCTTTCTTTGGTCGCATAGTTTTTATTCCTTTTCATCCTTCCAGCTGCAATTCTATGATTCTGTGATCTTTAAACTGTTTGACATGGTTGTATGGAGATGTATTTTTGTTTACATTAGAGCATATGGCATGCAACAATTTCATAAAATTAAAATCAAAATCAAAATAAACACTCAGATAAACCATTCCAAATATATTATCAAAGATGTGCCAAAGTGTATATACCAATATGATTGCATTTGTTCAGATATGAAATGGCATATAGTAAAGTGTATTGCTTAGACTGGTCATCATAAGCAGTGCTTTTTTTCTGGGGGCACACAGGGGTAAGCACACCTCTAAACATTTTGTGAATCGTTGTACTTGCATCCATGTACTGTATTTATTTTTCCCAATTTGAACTATAAAATTTTGATTTTCTTGAGTCAAAATGAGAATACCCCTAAACATTTTTTTAAAGAAAAAGAGCACTGACCATAAGTAAAAAGTAATTTGTATCAATAACAATTAGAATTTATAGGAAGCAGGGAGGGAGGGTAGAAGGAGAACAAAAATACAAGTACTTCAAGCACGCCACACTGTGCTGCAAACTATGGGTACTATTCTACCCCTATGCCTCATTATTTGCAGAATCAACAAACTCACACTAGACTACATAAAAATTGTCGTGCTTCTTTTGGTCTCTTGCTACTTTTAATTTTTGTGTCTGTTTTTCCAACTGTGCTGTTTGCCAAATGGCATTATCCCATTGGTCCATACCTAATAATCATAATGGTTTTGGCACATTTTGTTGCTATTTAAAACAACAGCCAATATCTGTAGGGAGGAAACGAAATGGTAATTGATGCTACTATAATCCTATTGACTCCAATGGTATGGCATGAAGGTCAGTGCACCAGTGCTCTGCACATGGGCTTGTGCAGTATATACAGCTGGTGCTATAGCTGTTCAAACAATAAAAACCTGCAGGCATAAGGCTATTCCTAACACTTCCCAAATCCCTTTTCAAACAACACTTGGTTTTTTCTAAACACTTTTCAGATAACACATGGTTACAGTATTTCAAAACACTTCTCAAATAGCACTTGGTTCTTTGCAACACTTTTCAAAGCCTATGAGAAACTCACCCCAGGCATTCCACAACTTCTCACATCATTTGGGAAGAATGCACCCTGATGGTCCCAGACTTTAAAAGAACAGATATTTAAGTTCCCTGCATATTAAGGCTGCATTTCTTGTAACCCGGCCAGCACACAGTATTTGCTATTTCCCATTCTAGTTATATGCATATAAGCAATTCATGCAAGACACCCAGTCACTTTAGAGTCAAACACTCTTTTCTGTTGAGAAACTAAAATAATAGTCACATCGCAGGGAGCTTATTTCCATTTGCAATTTTCACCCGGCATGAAGCATTTAGATTTTAAATTAGAGTCGAGAGTAATAGGAAATCCTAATCAAAAAATCCCAGTTAAAATACCTGAAGTATTTTATTGATCCTGCCTGCGTATAATTTCTTATATAGAAAACCCTCTGCTTTCATTTCTCTCTCCTAAATGAAGCTGTTTCTGGAACGCTATAGGCAGGGCAGTTTATATAAGTTTCTGAAAGCTAGGTCAAAAGTAGCACGGTTTTCTCTCTTAGCCAATTTTTACATTGCACTTCATACTCTGGCACAGATAATTAAGTACAAAATCCACACATCTCTCCCCCAAGTCTGAAAGGTGTGGGCAAGTTGGGGGGGGTAGCTGGTGGGGGTTGCTGGTACCTTTTCAATGATTAGAAGTGGTGAATAGGAAAGAATAGAATCTGAGTCCTTTTGACTTTATATTGAGCCACAACTTTGATACACTCTCACTTCCTAGCTGTATGATTCTTACCACAAAGTTGAGTTCATGCCTTTCCTTCAACCCACATTTTCTTGTGGCTGTGGTGATAACCCTGAGGATCTCTTGCCCTCAAAGGCTTTCTGCAGCTTCAGCACATATTGAATGTTTGGCAGCAACGCCTGATCTACCTGGCATACGCAACCAGTCCAGCACACAGAAGCAGCATGTTGGAAAAGCCAGTATATTTTGCATAAAAATGGTTCATAGCACTAAACAGCTCATCCACAGCACCTCCCAAATGATCCAAAGACTTTCCCCAACCACATAGAACTGGTCAAAAATTCTGGTCAAATCTGGTCAAAAATTCAGAAGCGAATCACACACATTTGGAATACAGAGCTGCACACGTACACAAACGTGTGCTCTTGCATACGCAAACACGGAAGATACAGACAAGATGCACATGACCTGGTGACTGTGAGGCTTCATTATTCAGGACCTTAAACATGGAAAGGGAGAGCTTGGATGGGCTGAAACAACTATTGTGCTTTATACTGTTGCCTTTGTTTATTAACCAGTGTGTGTGGACTGATTCATTATTGCTAAGATGGATACCTATGAACTTTCTTCTATTACAGCATACAGTCGTACCTTGGTTCTCAAATTTAATCCGTTCTGGGAGTCCATTCGACTCCCAAAATGGATCAGAAGCTGTGGAAGCCGTGTTGGATGTTTGGCTTCGAAAAAAATTTGCAAACCGGAACACTCACTTCCAGGTTTGTGACATTCGGGAGCCGATTTGTTCGACAACTAAGGCATTTGACTACCAAGGTACGACTGTACTGGGGATTCTCAGGTAGCCTCTTCTCTAGGCACTGACCAGAAGCAGACTTGTTTAGCTTAAGCAAGTGATATTTTTACATCATTGGTCCTCAACTAGTGGGCTGAGAAGCATTATTGGGTCGCAGCACTACACTGTACAAATATATGATAACAAAAAAAACAGAAGAAGTTGTTCCCAATACATGTTTGGTCGACTCTAAAAATAAGAAACAAGAGAGGTATTGAGAGGACAGAAGTCTACTGCTGTAGGCCTTGTCCTGTTATGGATATTTTGGTCCATATGCAGCTATTATGGTTTCATAATGGGATCATAGTTTCATCTTTTGTATTATAGTGGTACCTCGGGTTACATACGCTTCAGGTTACATACGCTTCAGGTTACACACTCTGCTAACCCAGAAAAAGTGCTTCAGGTTAAGAACTTTGCTTCAGGATGAGAACAGAAATCGTGCTCCAGCAGCGCGGCAGCAGCAGGAGGCCCAATTAGCTAAAGGTTAAGAACGGACCTATGGAACGAATTAAGTACTTAACCCGAGGTACCATTGTAATTCAAATAAATATATATTTTCAGCTAATCAAGCATTGCATAGTTATCTGAGTAAGAACCTTCAGAGTTTGGACTCATATTTTGCTTCCTAGAAAGGGCATTATGACCTTTGGGCGAGTGCTCTATAGTGGGTAACACTGAGAAAGAGAACAGAATTCATTTATTCAGTTTCATATTCTTATCATGGGTATTTCCACAACAGTCCTGCAATATTTCACTTTACAAAGTCTCGCTTTGTTTGTCTTTGCTCACTGTCAGTGGCCAGAAAGATGGCACAGTATCCTTTCACTTTATTTTGAGAAGGGCTGAATGATACACTACCTAACATGCACAAACTTTCCATTATTCAGTATGGCATTTGATACACAGATAAGGAGGACTGTAAAAAAAAGGTGGGCACTCTTCATTCCTTTTTTGAAGGGAAGGATGAATGCATCCTTTCTGGAGCTACAGAAGATCCGACTTTTAGGTGGCAGGCTTTCAGTAATAGGCTGAAGGATGTCTGCTTGATTAGTAGAGCAACGCAACAGCTGCATCACAAGCAATGTTCTCTCCAGCACCCCTTATTCCTTGTCACTCTGTAAAAGCAAGAAGTTTAATCCTAGTTCATCCCAGTGTTGCAAATCTGTTGCAGCAAAGGCAGAACCTCTCATGCTGCTGTTGATTCTCTCCCACAGTGCATTGGTTTACTTTTGCTAACATTTATACAAAGGAAGGAAGAAAATGGCCACATACACCACCACTCTAAACACAAAAGCCATGTGTTGATTTTATGTCTCTCCCTCACTGAGCCTTTATATACAGCATTTTAGGCTGTTGAAAGCAATTTGTGTATACCAGCGGTGGGAAGGTTCAGTCCCAGAGGCCAAATGCCTGCTGGCCGGATTCAAAGGTCACAACCTAGGCCACACACCCCACCAACCCTGCACTATGCTCTTCTTGAATGCTTTTGCCTGGCTGGAATGTGTCGTTGAACTGTGATACTGTTTCTTGCTTGCCTGAATGGAAGATGGAGATTATATGTGTGTGTTTGAGTAGAAACCACCGACTGGCTGGCATGGAGCCTACTGAACAAAGGTTTTGCCTCTGGCCCTTCCCACCACAGGCTTGGAAGGTTGCCCATGAGGAGATCCAGCCCCTGGGCTGCAAAAAGGCTTCCACATCCCTTTGAACACTCCTGTAAGGTATTGTCATACTATATTAATCATCACCATCCCATTTTATTACAATGACATTTGAGTCAGGAACTTCCCAGCTCAGACTCATAGTCACTTTGCTGCAATAGCTCCAAAGGAGGCCACTAATTTGTTGAGGTAGCCATGTAAAAGTATGCTGAGAGAGTATACTGTCTTCTAAACCAGGGGTTGGGTATTAGTGGCCTTCCAGATGTTATTAAATGCCAGATCCTATCAGCCCTAGCCAGCATAGCCAATGGCCACTATTGATGAAAGCAGCAGTCCAGTAACTTCTGGAGGGGCAAAAGTTCCTTATTCTGTTATAGACCATCAGTGCTAGAATTCATATAGACAAGCAACAAGCAGAACTGCATGTGGTCATTTCAGAGTTGGTTGGGTTTTATTGACCCTGGAGTAGGTGATTTTAAAGGAGGCGGGGAGCGACATTCCTATGATGCCATCATAGAATTTCTGCAAGCAAGAGCAACCTTAGTCTTCCAAGCCACACCTTGACTACACCACCTGGCAATTCCTCTATTGCTTTTTATAGGCTTATCACAAAATGAGGGACCAGATTGTAATTATCAGAACTACAGATTTAGAGGGAATGTTCTCAGAGGAAAATGTGAAATGTTCCCAAAGGAAAATATGCTGGATCAGTATGGTTGACTTAAATTAATTCACCATCTTTAAAACAAACAGGACCACCCCCTTCCCCCCCCAAAAGCAGTGTGCAAAATTCAGTCTGGATTTGGTAAGCAACAGGTGGCTTTTACATCTATGATTTCACTTTTAGTAGTTATTTTCTTTTCTTTTTAATGAACATGATTCCCAGATTGATCTATATTCTGAGAGGAATTCCAGTTCACATTCGCTGAAAATATTTCCAAAAAGAAAACTCCTTATTAAGGAAATGCCTATGGGGTTTTTCGGCTCCCAGATTATCATTATACATACATACATATATCCTAGGGCTGCCATATCGAGCAAGTCAACTGAGCTTAAAAAAGCTCAACAATTTTGGGGTATCCTGGGGTTTATTTAAATGGACATCATTGGGATCAAAATCCATTAAAACCCAGGGTTCACCTGAAACAATTTCATCAGTAAGAAAGCTATGTCTTGTAAAATTGTATTTGACCAAATTTCCCATGCTAAACTGGGGGAATCCTACTTTAAAAGTTGGTGGCGGATGTAGTATGGAAGAATTGGATGGCTGCAGGTAAACTAGACCAAGTGACAGATGAGAATGAAAAGAAAAACGCCAGTTATCGCATTTGGCCCAGTGGCAATATTTACGGCTGCAACATATGTTAACATCTTTATTTGGGCCAGTAGCTTTTAGCTGAGATATTAGAATAATTGGCTAAATCCACTGAGACTAAAAAGCCAGAGATTGTTTATTATAGATATCTGGTTTCAATTAATCGATTTGATGTACGAATGAATGGAATAGAGAACTGGAGATTCCTATTTTACCCATTCAGTGGGACAATGCTTTAACTTTGGTAGGCAATGTGTCATTAGATTATAAACTACATATTATACAACAAAAATAGTATTTAGAATACATTGGACTCTAATATGCTTGTACAAAAAGAGACTATCTACAACCACATGCTGCTGGTGATGTAATAAGGAAAATGCTTTTTTGGAACATGTTTATGCAATGCCTGATGCTTACAATTTTTTGGTGAAAAGTATTAAGATGTATAAATACTACTTTGGGGGGAAATTAAAATTGTCAGATGATAATATTCTCCTAACCCACATAACAACTATATGTGGTTTGACAGCAGCTCAACGTAAATGGACTCTCCACACCCATAATTCTGCTAAAAGACTATTGATACATTGGAACGATAATACCAAGGCCTCCTTTGAACAATGGATAGAAGATATGACTACTCTTGCAACAGATTGCTTTTAGATGTAGATTGTGTGGACAAATATAATGATATTTGGAATGCACTTATGATTCTAATATATGATCCCTTAAACAAAATAAGTTACTTAATATTTAAGCCATGAATTTGAAAAGAATGACAGAAAACTGTGTTTGCATTTAAACCGTTGTGTTTAAAATGTGTTATTTAGCTTGTCTATTATATAATGTGGAATTGTTTCTTGGTGGTGGTATTTTTAGAAATAAGCTGCATCAAGCAGTTACTGAGTCAATTCACGATGGGGGCTGCCAATGCAATGCCCTCCAGGATGTTGCTGGACTCCAGCTCCCATCAGCCCCTGTTATTGTGGTCAATGATCAGGGATGATGAGAGCTGCATTTCCCTGATTATGCAATTCCACTGATAGGAATTGGACTTCCTGTGCTATTTTTTCTCCCCTAATGCACAGGCTGATGCAAAGCCAAGACCCTGGAAATTTGTCAAATTATATCTACGGTACCTATTTTCCAGTTTGGAAAAAAAAAAAAGCTCAGGATTAAGTCTCCTAGTTTATGTGAAATCAAGCTATCAATATTAATCATGGATATGACCCTAGGGCTGAAGAAGGAAAGGGAAACTTTTTATTGCATATTGAATGAGAGATCAATCGTTTGTGAATGCATCCTCCTCCTCAGACAAGCTGGGCTGCAGCCATTGATTATGTCAAATGATGTACACAGAATTTATTATTCACTGAGTATGTAGGTGACCTGCTTCCAAGAGAGACAGAGAAAGCATCCTAGTGCTTCACCACCCCTCGTTGCAAGTCAAAGGGCAGGGGTGAGCGACCTTTCCAAATTGTCATGGAGATAGCTTGAGAGAAAACCTGCCCAGGCTTCTCTTCTGCAAACACAACACAGGCTTAACTCTGTGTCAATGAGATTGTCCGCAGCCTGAAGTGGAAAATGTCTGTGTTGGCAGATTCAGAGCCCAAGAGAACAAATCATCTAGGTGTCAGTATTATTAAACAATCAGGGCAAAATGTATTACTGGACTGGGATAGGGTAGATGGCTTATTTCTAGATGAATCTTGCGCACATCTCAGTGCATTTGTTAATGAACTGGATCCCAAGGACAGACCGTACACGAATTGTTACACAATGATATACAAGTGACTTCCTAGCTTTTATTCGGATAACATTTGCAAAAAAAAAGCATCTATTTCTCACTGAAAATTATGAGAAGCTGGTGGGATTTAATGTATACATGTACTTGTGTTTTAAATGACATAGCCCATACCTGCATATGAATTGTCAGGAAGAATCGTTATACTGCATAGTTGCTAAAATTTGCTGGCATTGTGAAATTAACAGGGCAGTCAACAGTTAACAAGTGTCACAATGCTTCAGCTGCATTTTAAGCACCAGAAAGAAAGTGGTTTAATTAGTCATTATTGAGATAAGTGGCCTTGAACTTGAGATTAAAGGGATCATTCTGCTTTTAAATGAAGGGTGGTAGTACTGGTTAAAGAAAAGCACCTCGAGCTACAAAATTGGACTGGATGTCTGTATTCACAGAACTAAAACTGGAATTTGCTTCCTACCACAAAGTGAGTTCTTGTGTTTACCTTGACTGCATAGTTGTAAGTACCAGGGTCTTGTGAATGGTTTAACATGTGTTGCTGGAGTGGGATAGACTTGGGTGTTTGTATCCAGAGTCTCAAGTTGTCAGGGTTCTAGGAACAGAAATGTCGGCACTGTGCTCAAGTTTCCTCTGTGTATGGTTGGGGAAGAACTGGAGATCTGTGATACAGCATCTGTCTTGCATGCAGAAGGTCCCAAATTCAAGCCCTAGCACAGGCTTCCTCAACCTTGGCCCTCCAGATGTTTCGAGATTACAATTCCCACCATCCCTGACCACTGGTCCTGCTAGCTAGGGATCTTGGGAGTTATAGGCCAAAAACATCTGGCGGGCCGAGCTTGAGGAAGCCTCCAGATATGCCTGGAACACGGAAGAGCCACTGCAAGTCAATGTAGGCAATACTGAGCCAAATGGACCAATGGCCTGACTCGGCATAAGGCAGCTGCCTATGTTCCTATGTGTTCTGAAGGAGAGCTGGCCCAAGGCATTTTGTTGTCTGAGGTGGTGCAACAAATGCCTCCCTGCACACATACACATCATGGCGCATGGTACCTAATGCTGGTCAAGTTATTTAGACACCTGACACAAAACCTTACAACTCCTGGGAGTAAAAATGCAACAGTAATGAAAAGCGAACAAGTTCATGGCACCCAAAATCTGCTGCCTGAAGCAGCTTCCTCACTCTGCCTAATGGTGGTCCTGTTCTGTGGACAGGCTTATTTTCAAAGGTTGCTCCCTTTTTGTGCACTGAGCAGCCTGTCCCCATAGTTTTCCCTCGCCACAGTTCTCTATTGGGAACACTAGCGTGTGTGAAATGAAGTCAGAGTGATACCACTGCATGCTGCATGCTCTATTGTTAAGCTGTGGTCTCTCTGCGTGGGGTTTTATACACTGGCAGTAGTGTGCTGTGATTGGCTGCTGAGCTAAACTGTATCCTACTGCTGTGGTGATATCGAAGAGTAGCTTGTTGACTTGTCGGCAGCTATTTTAAAATTCCCCTCCCACTATTGAAGTTAATGAGGACTGAAATCCTTTGTTCCCATATCTAGAGCTGGTGTAGAGTTACACAATGCTGGTGGCATAGCTGGCATTTCACTGGCATAGTAGGGCTTCCACCAAATCCAATAGACCCTCAGCTTGTGGATCTGGAATGTGAGATTGGACCCGAAGTTACTGATAGCTAAAGCCTTTATCCTAGCCAGACATGCTTACATTATCAATATTGTAATCAGAAACAGCAACAAATGTATTATACTGAAATTGACATGGTGCAGTAGAAGGAAACTTGATTTCCCATTAAATCTGACCCCAGGTTCATTTTCCTCATACAACAGGTGGGCATTTATTTACATGTTTACGAATTTACATATTTACACACATGCATACATACATACATCAAGTCTTGCGGTTTAACCAGAGGGAAAAAAATTATTAGCAATCATGTGTGGTTCTTAAGCACTCCAAATGAACTGATTTTGTACTTTCTGAATAGCTCCCTTTGTTTTCTTCAGCTGGAACTTTCTGTAAAGGACTGCCCTAAATAAAGGCACATTGCAAATGTATCAAATCCCTCATTATACACTGAAAAGTAGTTAAGTCCACCCGGGCCATAAATCAGTGCATAGCAGAAAGAACTGACCCTTTTATTCCCCCCCCCTCCTTTTTTGGCAGACTATGATAACAAGGCAGGGACCATTCATGGCTGCATTTCCGAACAGGGCTTCCACGCAACCAAAAACACTTCAAACATATTTTAAATTGTGGGGTTTTACATGTGAAAAATGTCAGGATAACACTGAGAAGCTGTACAGATTTTCAACTGTAAAAAAGAAATCTGTTGCCAGTTGCAAAATAATAAATAGCTGAGAGCACAATTCTTTCATTTTTATCAGTGACAACAAGGCTTTTCAGGATCATATGCATTTCCATTATGACACTCAGATAATTCTGTAAACTATGGTTGTATTTTAATCTTGTTTTTAAGTTGTATTCATTCAACTTGTTTTTATTATTGCTTGCTAGCTGCCCTGAGCCTGGCCTTGGCTGGGGAGGGAGGGGTATAAAAAAGTATTATTATTATTATTATTATTTTGAACTGCAGGCCTGTGCACAACTGACTCCCTTCTCTTTCATGGCTTTCTTCTCAATCACGTGTTTAGTGCTAACCATAGTTTGTCAGCCATTGCAGAGCTGACCAATTGTGGTCTAAAGCCCTTGCTCTCTAAACTAGAACCAGAACCCCACTTCCAAACCATGGTTTCTACTTCTAACTGGTGCAGAGCTAGCACAGGCTCTAGTTAGCTAACCACTTTTGACATATTCAGAGAAAAGCCAAGCACCAAAGGGGTAGAAGGAGAGAGCAGAGATCTCATTTCTGATCTCCAGAACTGAATCTTATTGCAGACTTTAAAAACAAACACCCCTAAAATAACAATGAAAACTAAAATTTTCTAAGGATTGCTCTAATATCAACTGTAAACTCAGTTAACCAATTTCACTTAACTATTTACTGAGCTATAAACACTGTAATTATCTAATAGATACAAGATATAGAAATATTCCTGGTTGTTCTGTCTGAAAATATCTCCAGGAAAGGGTGTGCATTTTTTTTATGGCTGGTTTGCTGGCTTAGATAACATGTTTACATAGAAGTAGGTTGGGTCTGTATTGCTTTTCCAGCTTGACAATATATTTCTAGGATAGCTCTTTATTATAACACACACACTCCCAAACTCCAGCTGTAAAGACAAAGCCTTCGCTGCAGTAGAAACCACCTGTATGACAAACCACAATTGCTCTCCTACTGTGGACACTCAAATTCATAATAAAGCCTTTCTTTGGTCTCTTTCTTTATGTTTTATTGAAGAGAATCAGGATACCTCAGGGGACATCCATTCCAGAGATGCCATTTGGGACAGAAAGTGTGCGTGAAAACTTGCTAGCTTACGTAAAAAGATTCCAGATATCAATTAAGAACTCCACGTTTGTGTCAGCAGAGACCCAACAGGGCCAGACTCAGAGAGGATTTAGGGAAAGAAAGGAAAACTTGGTGTCTATTTTCATCCATTCACATGCGTAAATGCAATTATTAATTAATTAATTGGATTTTATATGCCACCATTCATCAAAAGATCTCAGGGTGATTCACAAGATAAAATCACAAATAAATAGTTAAAACAGAAAAAAAACCCCAAAACAATAACCCTGCCTCCCACAAGCACATTTAAAAAGTTGTTGTTGCTGTTGTTTAGTCGTTTAGTCATTTAGTCATGTCCGACTCTTTGTGACCCCATGAACCAGAGCACTCCAGGCACTCCTGTCTTCCACATGTTAATCAGCCAAATGCACCTATAACCTAGCAAAACAACAGAGCTTGAACGCTTAATCATAGCATGGAAGTACCTAAAAAAATTGTCTCACCTATTATATACCCAAACAAGCATTGCAGTCCTGCAGATGCCATGCCACCAGGACGTCCATTCAGTACAATGCCAGAATGGGGCCTTTAAAATGGTGGCACCGATCCTTTAGCACTCCTTCGTTACATATATCTGTTGTTGTTTTTCAGTGCCTAATGAAGACCTTCCATTTTCAACAAACCTTTTAAAGTGGAGGATCTTATCTGTAGCTGTGCAGGATTGGAAATTGTTTTTATATAAGTTTTTATTGTTCATATTTTTACGGCTGGGTGTTTTTTTTATTGTTGGTCACTGCAGAATGCTTCACGGGAAGCAATACCGGCGGCTATTTGGAAGCAGCAGGGGCAGCTTTCCGCCGTTGCTGGAGCAAATGTTCCCTCTTCCCAATGGGTGAGCCGGCCCCCCTGGCTCCGAAGCTGGTTGGCTAGGCAGCGTGTCTAGGAATTCTACCTTTTGTTACGGTGCCAACCAGGCTGCTTTGCCTTTCTGCACATGAAAGGGAATTGAACTGAATTGGGTGGGGTGGAGGGGAGAATGTTCCTACCGCTGCTGCTGACACAGTCAAACATCAAAGGGAGAAGAGCACAGTGTTTTGTTTGTGTGTCCAGAATAAAGAGAAATTGGCACTGAGAAGCTGGGGGTAAACATAGACACCTACAAGGGCTGCTTCTTCTTTTTGTTCCAAGGCTGAAATCTGTTATTGTTCTTAGCAGAAGAATGCTGGGCAACAGGTAGTAAGTTTGCAATGGGAGCAATAGCTTCGGGACTCATTAACTTATTGTGCGCATGGCTGACTAATGTTATACGCAATATTCTTAGCGTTGCAATATGGAGATACAAGTGTTAGGAAGGATTAACACAATTGGGTCAAGGTTAATCCTAAACACGAAGTTAAACCCCATAGGAATGGAACTTTAAAGTTTGCATACATCTCGCTTCTCTGATGGATCTATATAAGTGTACGAAATCCTCCAGCTTAAAAAATATGTGTGGTAAATCCCACTGGAATTAGTGGAACTTACTTATAACTAAACATAACATAGGATGTTATAAATTAAGTTCACTATTAAATGGATTTATATTTTTATCTCAATTTTGACTATGGTAGTCTCTGTTCTCTTTTTTTCTGCAGTGCTTTGGTATTATATGTCATCACAAAGAGTCTAGAGAAGTTTCCATCTGGTCAGTTTTTTAAATGTAGGGATAGAAATATGATTATATATCACTTCTATGGCAGGCTTTTCCTCCCACAAAAGCTAAGGAACCCTTGGAGATTCATTTCATGGTGACTGATGTGGAATACAAGTAGGCGTCTCAGACATTAATGAGCTCCATAAATTAATTATACATTTTGCAAGAGTTTCTTCTTTCAGTGGTTTTAAATATGATACTCTTCAGTTTCACTGTCTATGGGTCTTTATACCATGAGCAAATAATTTAAGGTGTGCCTGTTCTACTATATTCCTCACAATTTCCATGTTAATCTCACTTTTATGCTAAAAGTCTTAAAGCCTGGATCTATACATGTTTTCTCAGATGTAACTCCAACTGAATTTAATGAGCTTACTCCTAAGTAATAGTACAGTTATGATTGCCATATTCTGAAGCGCAAAAAAGAGGACGCTATGACAACTCTCAGTTTAAATACCCCTACTATATGTAGGCTATAGAGGCTGTGATATATTGCTGAGGGGAGCAGGAGAAGAGAATAGGAAAGTTAAGTCTTCAGCTACCAGTTATGTCTATGTCTCATTAAGAAAGTATAGCCTGAGACATTTTGGCAAATTTAAAAGATCTAACTGGACAGAAATTTTACCCTTGAAAAAGAGGACATGTACATTATGACCTTGATCATTTCATTTTTTAATGACATACCTTCTACAGAGTTGGTGTTTTCTAAATTGTTTTTACACGTATTTTCTGAAATGCATCTCATGGCTCTTTGGAGAAAATACGACTCACGCAGAACATCAAATAACTTTAGGCAAAGTTTAGCAGGTGTTTTCTTAAATAAGATGATTTTCAAGTGCTGCTCAGTTTCAAAAGTGGCAGCATGTGGCATGGAGAACAAAAGGCCAAAGCTCCCTTCTGCATGGAAGAAAGAGAGCATCACAGTTCTTCGGATCACAGATAAATTAAGTCCCATTGCAATGACTCATACCATTGGTGGGCAACCTTCATCCAGGGAGCCCAACTGGGCCCACAAGACCCTTTATTTGGATTACCAAGTCATTTTGGCCAACAGACCTGCCCTGTCATCATAACATGAGGTGGTTGACAGGTGATGGCCCATGGGAGTTGGGGGACCTAAGAATTTGGCTCACCCGCTGAAGCTGGTTCCTGAAATATACAATGGCAGCAAACTTTTAATTAATACCTTGTGTTTTATTGTCTATGGATTACTACAAATCTAATTACTGTGGGGAGAGGTTGTTAGCCGCCCTGAGCCCGGCTTCGGCTGGGGAGGGCGGGATGTAAATAAAATTTATTATTATTATTATTATTAGTATTAGTATTAGTATTAGTATTAGTATTTCATGAGAATAAACTTAACAATATGAGAATATTTTACCTTGGTGCTTAGTTTAGAATGACACAATCTAGTTCTTCCTACTATGTGAGTGTGTCTATATTTACACAATACTTTACCACTCCATGTATGCTGATCTGACTTAAGAGATAGATAAACAGACACTCACATTCTTATTACATAGGCTCATGAATAAACACTGCTGTGTCGAACTGTCTGTCAGATAACTATATGTTTCAGATTAACAAACCTTCTATTGGATTATGCCTACCATTGAGGTGGCCATAAAGAGGAGAGAATTTTCTAAAGAGAAGGAAGAACTGGTTCAACCAGTTCCAGGACAGCATCTGCACAGGAGCCTCCTGGACAGCTGGAACGGGGACAAGAGCTGTTCATATGCAACCTGCTTCTTCCTTCTCCTCAAATGCCTTTTTTCTTCCCTTGATTAACACCAGGGAAATGTTCTGCAGAGACAGTTCTTCAAGAAAATGGGTATCTGAGATGGCTAAGAAACTAGACACCCAATTCTTTAGATGCCACCATATTCTTTCTCTAGCTATCACCCTAAACAGTACTTAAGTTCCATGAATAGCCTCTTTTGAGGGACTTTAATTTTACCCACCAGAAAAGCTGCTATCAAAATATCCTGGTTCTTAATAAAGCCCACCCTGTTCAATGCACAGTCAGAGTTGTGTGAGCCCGTAAACAATGAAATGTGCCTTCAACCATAGGCTAATATCTTCAAGAAGTCTAAAAGAAGTATGATATTCCTCTCCAAGCTAAAGTTCATTTAAAAAGAGCCAATCTGAAAAGCTCTAATTTCCTTGCCTTTATCTATATTTCTGCAGCTGCTTTTGTTCTATTTGTGAGGTTAATTAGTAACTAGTCTCGAAAGGCAGTTTATAATTTGAAACACACTATCATTGCTATAAAACATGCCCAGACTTTTATTACATTTGGGAGGAGTGTGAATCTATTTATGGATAAGCAAAATGATCTGGAGGGTGTATCCAGCAATCCAAACCTTCCTTTAAAATTAATGTTTTGTTTCAACATTATCTGACACACAACTAGTACCTGTATGTATGACGTATGACATATACATCTCTCTCTCTCTCTCTCTCTCTCTCTCTCTCTCTCTCTCTCTCTCTCCCTCTCCCTCTCTCTCTCTCTCTCTCAGCAACAAAATGGAGCATTTCCTTACTAACACAGGTTGATATAAATGCTTTTATAAGGATAACTGGTAAAATACCACTAATATAGGCAGTATTTGGCACTGTTGTACCGAAAAGAGAGAAATGTAATTTCCACTTCTGCCTCCAGTACTGCATAGTTCTTCAGAAACTATGGCCACCTCCAAAACATCAGGACTTTGCGGAATGGATTCAAGCACATGCTGGCAAATGTAGCTTCCTGCATTTAAAGTAGATTGAAGTGCTTTGTCACCTTAGTGCAACAAATCATGTTTTAGAAAAAGAAAGACTTTTGCAGTTAGGAAAGTGATGGGGAAATGCATTGGAAAGTGTAGAATGAACAAATGCTTGGCAGAAATACATAAACACCCCACAAACAAATCAGGATGAATATTCATTGTCATATAATCTCCCTGGTAACAAATCAGAAGGAAGGTTCAATAAAGAATGGATTTAATCTAAGCTCTGCATCGGATTTGGGACCACAAAATCAGGATGAATGCTCAATGTATTGGCTGTCTGGAGAAGCGCTAGACCACTCTGTGCATTCTAGCCATACAAAAGTCAGAGGTTTTTACTCTTGCCACGCACACATCCTCCTGCTTTAGATTAACAACATTCCCACAATGATTCCTTATTTAGAGCTCTACTTTGGAGCTTTGATGGGATTTAACGATATTGGAGGGTTGTGGTGGCACATGCAATAACTTAGCTGGATGCAACCTAGTATATTATTATTATTGTTGTGGTTATTATTAATGATAGAACTTACATATTATTATTAATATTTATTTGATTTCTTACCTACCCTTCACCCTAAGGTCCCAGGGCAGGTTACAACAATTTAAAATCCTAAAACAATTTAGAACACATTACAATCATGGAAATAGGACAGGTCCTGAAAACATGCATTTGATGTGTCAAAGGCCAGGGCTTCTCATGTTCCTTCTTTGTTAAGCTTCCTTTTCCAAGTGGTTTTATAGACAAAAACACACATACACACACACACAAAGTGTAGCCATAACCTGCTAAAGATATGGCCCACTGGGTTGTTTGGCAGCTGAATAATATCCGTCATGTGGCAAACTGGGAGAGGGCTTGTGGCAGTGCCCTGTCCTTGGAATGCCCTTCCCGCCAACCAACAGTCAGCAAACCTTTGCTAAGCTAGCCAAAGAAACACCCTTACACCCAGACTTGTGGTTGAGGCCTGCATTTTTCTATACGCTGTTGTCTGAACTGTGAATAAGTTCTGTTCGTTTTAATGGACCTCGCCCTGTTATCGTTTACTTGGTGGAGAACAGGTGATAAATCCTTTTTAATAAATAAGAGGAAATAAATAGCTTGAGCACGGTGCAAGAGTTCACATAGTCCTTTGATCAGCTTCTAATAACGAGAGGGGTAATTTAGAAGTTCACGCTAAAGGTATTTGCTGCTGGCGAAATGGCATTTGCTGAGGTGGAATTAAGTGGTTCTTTTAAAACACATGATTGCAGTAGGCAAGATGTATTCTCCGTTTTATGGACTCTTAAAGTCGCTGGCCTATGACACTGAGAGCCTGAGAATTAAGAAACCCTTTGAAAACCAGCATTCCAGTCAGCCGAAGTCACCTGACCGTTGAAGAGAGCCACTGTGTGGGACACGGTGACCAGACTGCCAGCCTTGAATGTGAGCGAGCCCAGGCTGAAACCACGGCTTCTCACAGGCACAAACCTCAGTGGGTGGCCTTTGGCTAAAGCGGCCTCCTGCGTTAATTGGGAAGGCAAAATGAGGGAACTCTGTGTACACCAGTGGAGGAAGGGAAGGATATAAATGCGAGAGATAAAAGAGAAGCCCTCATTCCGCATATAGCTAAAGGCTGCAGTCTAAAAGATCATATGCACACCATCTGCTACTCCACCAAACACCTCTGCTCGGAGCAGCTGCCTCCCTCAGAACCACCCAAATGAGGCTTCCTTCTATTTGGAATCATTTCAATAATTAGGATTCATTTCAATAATAAATACACGGCTGTGGCGGCTGCAAGAGAGATTTTGGATTGTATATTGCATTTAAAAAAAAGTTCTCTCTCTTTCTTTTAGGCTTCTGAACTAATAAAAGAAACTCCAGCCTACAGTATGTTTAAAAAAACAGCTTGGAGATAAAGTGTGAACGTTGCGAAGAACCATCTTCGCTTTAAGTTTGGGGGAGTTAAAAACAACAACAACAACAACAACAACAACAACTGTGGGGTGTTGTTCCTGGGAGGCAGATGCGGGGGAAACTTTCAGAAGAAAAACCTCCTGTTACTTATGCAGATGGAACATACATGCCTCCCTGGATTGCAGCCAACCAAGTCAGCTCTGGTAAAAACATAATTCTAAATTTAGCTTTGGCTGTAAAGAATTAGAACAAGGATCAAAGGAAATAGCAGTTAAATCTGGTCCCTTTCCCTTCCTTCTCAGGCCATATGATCTGTGCTTTCCATCATTGGTTACATGGGAATGGGGCATCGTGGGTGACTTTTGAGGCCAAAATGGCTACCTTTGGGCTTGCCCCCTCAAATTTTATTGGGATATGTGTGTGAAGACCCCTCAGCCCCTATGAGTTGGCTCCTATGTCTGAGCCCTATTTCCCAGGACCCCTTTCCTGCAACCCAGCACTAAAGGAATAAACAAGAGAAAGAAGCTTTGGATTTTTTGTTTCCCAAACCCAGTGGACACAGAACTTATAAAACCTTGTAAAACATTCCTCCTCACATCTCAAGGGATAGCATTAATGACCATGCAGTCAGTACATGGGTAAAGATTTTAGTGAGAAATCCCAGAAAATTGCCTTTGGAAACCAAAGAAGTGAAATGTCAAAACATAAAAGAATTTTATTAGGGGAAAGAGGGGAAAGGAAAGTCAACCATTCCTTTCACACACTTGGGTTTGCAAAGAAAATCAGTCTAGCCTAGCTTGCTACATTGTTAGCTGCTTGGGTAGAATCTTGGGTTCCAGAGCACGTGCAGAGTTCCTTGCAGAAGAGAGATGCAGAAAGAAAAAGAACATCTTTGGGTCCCTTGTCAGTTGTTTGTTTGTTTAACAATACCTAAGGTTGTATCCAGTTCTGCCATTCTGCTCATGCAATGGACTTCCTGCCTGCTCAGCTGCCTCTGCCACCAGTGGAGAAGCAGTGCCAGTTTCCTGTGAGATCTTGCAGAAATCTCACAAGATCTCACCAGAACCCGCTGCCGCCACCACTTTCCAGGTAGGGTAGGCTTCACAGGGGGCAGGACAGGGTAGTGGCATTTTCCCATTTTGCCTCAGGTGGCAAAACAGGACATTCCCCGCCCCCAACAGATTGTAGCACATCAGGCCTCCTGGATCTTCACTTCCCCACTCTTTCTTGTTCTCACAAGATACAAGAGCCATGAAGGGAGAGTGGTGTGTGGAATAAGAATTGAGTGAGAAATCTTACCACCAGTTTCCCCTGGGATGTTAAATGCATGTGAAATAATTCTGCATACTTTAAGAATATAACAGAAGACAAAAACGGTACACTGTGTGTGTGTGTGTGAGAGAGAGAGAGGGAGAGAGAGAGATTTGGGGTCGCAAAATGTTGATTGAAGGCAAGGCTATGCCCCCTGCCACTCACTTTTTGATTGACTCCAGTAGGCACAGCCTTTCACAATCTACATTGGCTGTTTCGTTACATGTCCTTACATGTAATGTGTAATACAGACCTTAGGTTTGGTAAAAATAAAATAAAATAAAAAGCAATGCTTGCCCCCATTTTCCTTCTCTGAAGCAAAAAGGCTGAAATGTTCCTTTTGCTGCCTCAGGGCTGCCATTGCTTCCATCAGCAGCAACATTTGCCAAGCATTGTGTCACGAGCGAATTAAGCTGTGCTAAAGGTTATTGATTTTAAACCGGTTGTCTTTTTTTAAAAAAAAAATATTAAAAGAAGGACGATGGAAACGCGTTGGTTTTTAATAAGACTTCCCCTCCCCCCTTCTCTGCTCAAACCAACAAGGCCAGATTAGTTAAATAAATGGTGAGATGAATTGTTGCCTAGTTCCATTTCATTCCTTGCTATTTAATGAATTATTAATCTTAATAACAGGGGATGCAAAGGACTGTTGGCAGCTTTCGCTGGAAGGTGTCGCAGTTCTCAGCTATCCCTGGTCTAATAATTAAATGGTAGCTTCTGGCACTAACTTGTACTTGAAGTAGAAAGTCCCAAGTTCAAAATGTAGCAGTGTAAAAAAGCAGGGAGGGGAATGCACAAAATTGATGGCTTTCATTCAGACTGGTGAGTTCCATTCACAGGTATGAGCACATGAAAATACTCAAGCACACAACCACATAGTCCTGATTCTGGAATTGTAAGTGGGTTTTTAAAACCTCTCATAAGTTATCACTTGTGCTGAAGGCTCATGGATTTCAATTGGATCACTATTGTTGTTGTTTAGTCATTTAGTCATGTCCAACTCTTCGTGACCCCATGGACCAGAGCACGCCAGGCACTTCTGTCTTCACTATTAGGATCACTATTAGGCCTGGGCAATGTACTGATACATCACCCAGGACCGGTTTGAGGGCCAAAGCACAATGGCACCTTCACTCGACAGTATATTGAGAGTGGAGTTTGCCTGAGCCTGATTCCCTCCGCTGCAAGTGCCCAGTGTGTGGAGGGAAGAACAAGCTGCATTGCGAGGCACCAGGATCAAATTGCCCCCACTCCCACTGAGGGAGCTATAGTTCGCTATAGGTGCTGAGAGGTGTCAGAAGACCCCTGTTCCCTTCCCACAGTTACAATTTCCAGAATGGTTTAACAGCCAGTCCCTCTTCATGGGAAACTCTGGGAACTGTAGGTCTTTGAGGGGAATAAGGGTCTCCTAACAAGTCTCAGGACCCAGAGCAAACTACAGCTCCCATAATTCCTTGGGGGAAGCCAGGACTGTTTAAAGTGGCACCAAAATGCATGTTGTGAAAGAAGCAGGTTCAAAGCTCCATTGACTGCAAAGCTCACAGTGCATGTGACCTCGGATTAATCACACAAGATTGCTACGAGGCTAGGAAGCGGTGGGTGGAAGACCTTGTGTGCTGCCTTCAGCTCCTCAGAAGAAAGTGGGCAGTAAATAAACAATGAGATTCCTCACTCACCCCTGACTTTGGATTGATGCAGTATTTGCCTTCTTACCATGCTGTATTTGCTTGTGCTTGTCTAAATACAGCCTAGCTGTCATATGAACCATGTCTGGCATATGAACCGTGATGATGGGGTAGGGAGAGTGGGGGTGCATAGGAAAGAGCAAGCTTCTTTTCTCCTCTGTTTGCTGACTTGAACCGCGTCCAGATGAAGGGATCTGACCAAACCCCTTCCCTCATTCTTCTCGGTTTATTCAGGAAGCAATAATTTGTCAGCAATAATTTGTCACTGGCAAAATGACATAATTGAGGACCGTGCCAGCAAATTCTCTCCGCTTGTGAAAGCTGCAGACTGTGCTCTCTGTGTTACAGCAGCTTCTCAGGGTTCAGAGCGTTAGCATAAAGGGAGAGTCCATCTTATGAACACATGAGGTTTCCATTTAAGCTCTAATGATCTAACGAAGGATTATCTGGAAGAAAATCCGATTGTCTCGAGCCCTTCAGTGTGGTAGGCGTTGAGCCAATTAATCTAGTTTATGTGTATCCTCTTATTTCTTCCTTCACAGACTGGCTTCTTTTTTTAGTAATTGTGCAAAAGAGTCTTGGTTTTGACAACACTTGTGGTATCACAAACGCCACTGCGTCACTCTGCTTGTGCATGAGATAAAATGAAATAATATAACATGAATAGGTACTTACTAAACTAAAGCTTTGTCCTCCCTCTATTCTCTGTGTTATTCCATGTCATGTGGGGATGTATATGCAATCCTTTATTATGCTTATTCAGAAAAAAAATTATTGCTTTGCTCAGTGGAACTTATCTCTGGGTATGTTATTTTATTTATTTATCTAGGAGCTCAAGGAGGCATACATGGTCCCTCCCCCCATTTAATCTCCACAAGAAGCCTGTGATCTAATAATAAGGTGAGAGAGGCAGTGACTGGCCCAAGGTCAACCAGTGAGCTTCTTGGCCAAAGTGGAGATTTGAACCCCAATCTCTTAGGTCCTAGTCTAACCCTCTAACCACACTGGATCACACAAATGGACATATACAAAAAAACCCCAGCCTGAACATATTCTAAGGTAACAGTGGTACCCAATGGACATTCTCCAAACCTTAATGGTACCCTGCCCCTGCAATATATACTGTAGCATGCAGAGATAAGCGCCTGTGATTATTATGGGCTGTGATTATTATTTCTTGGAAATTTATTTATTTTAAATAGTTACTACCTGCTCTTCCTTGCCAAGGCAATCCCAGAGAAAGGTATGTTAAAATAGTAGGCTTGTATCCACCCTAAATATAATTCTAGGCTCAGGCCTAGCCCAATGCAGTTTGCTGGCTGGCCATGTTATTTTGGCACCTAAAACCAAAACAACCAACCAACCAAAAAACCTACAAGCACCACACCCTGGCAAGAAATTTACAGTAATAAGTAACGGACAATCTGCAGCCCTTTCATGACACCCCAGATCAGCTGCTTCGCTCTTTCTGGTGGCAGGCCTGAACCTGATTTTAGTTCATTTCTTTACAATTCTGGAAGGGGATGCCAAGTTTGTAAGGCCCTGGGAAAGTTGCCATCTCAAGTCACACACATCCCAAGCTTTCCAAAGGAGAAAGAGGGGTGGGTGGGTGCGCACCAGACAGCAGGATGGATGAGCAGTGATGACTGTGTGGTCTTCTCCCAGCTTGGTGCTGTAAAGAAAAGTAAATGGGCAAGGCGCTCACCAGCACCCCTATCTACAGCAGGGATGGTGAACCTGAGGCCCTTCCAAGGCTGCTGGACTCCAGCTCCCAGCATCCCTCACCATTGGTCATCCTGGCTGAGGCTGATGGGACTTGGGAGTCCAACAAGATCTGGAGGGCCAGAGGGTTCCCATCTACATTACCCATAATGCCTCTGGAAGCTGACTCCAAAAACCAGCAGGGCCCAAATATTATTGGTTATAATGGCAGCTGCATCCACCTGGCCCAGAACTTCCCTTTATTGTAGTGTTTTTCCAAAAGGAAGTCAGCATTAGCCATGGCAGGTCAGACCCTCCAACACTTCTCCGATGAAAATAGAGTTGTCATATTTATGAAGAAGAAGAAGAAGAAGAAGAAGAAGAAGAAGAAGAAGAAGAAGAAGACGACGACCACTCTGGGCAGCTTCCAACACTTATAAAAACATAATAAAACATTAAACATTTTTTTAAAACTTCCCTATACAAAGCTGCCTTCAGATGTCTTCTAAAGGTTGTATAGTTACTTATCTCCTTGGCTTGGGGGGGTCCATATCCTCCAATATTTCTCTGATGAAAATAGGGATATCCTAAGGGAAAGTGGGACATTCCAGGATCAAATCAGAAACTGGGGTGGCTTCTGTAAATCCAGGACTGTCCCAGGAAAATAGGGAGATTTGGAGGGTCTGAGGTCTTGACATTTGCCTCTGCATTCTGGATGCCAAAGGAAGACCTGTCAGAAACTCTGCAGATTGCTAAAATTCACAGAGAAAGAAAACTGGCCATTTTTCTTTTCCATGTTAATATATTTCAATGCGTACAATTTTATACACTGCCCTTCAACTAACATTGAAGCTAATCTAAAAATAAAATGGCTGAGTGACAGAAAAAGAGAGGGGTGGGGGAGGAAACTGGTTTGGCTGGTTAAAAGCCGGACAGATGAGCCTTGCAACATCCCCTTTCATAGCCTTCCTCTGACAATCAACTTGGCCATGTTGTGGGAAAAGCCAGTTTTATTATTTGTTTTACAACAAATTAAAATATACACTATGGCTATACAATGAAACAGATTATGCAACAGAAAAGTCAGAGCACAGCAGTAAAAAATTAAATACATCCATAAAACTGAGACCAACACAGAGATCTACAGAGCATTCTCTGAGACCAACAGCCAGCCTATAACACAGTCAGAGGATTCCCAAAGCCCTTGGAAACAAAGCAGCCATTGTCAGGTATCTAAACACCACCAGGGGGAAAAACATCTCTATTAGAGGAGTCTCAGAGTTTTGGTACCACCACTGAAAAGGCCCTGCCTGCAGTAGTCATTCATTTCACTGCTAGACAATTTAGCCAAATGTATAGAATAAAGCTGTTTCATTTCCTCCCCGCCCCCCAAAGAAATACAGCCCCAGGAGTTGGACATTTTGAGGAGATGAATGTTGTACGTTCCCCACTGGTTACCTTTCTTGTAAAATCACCACGTCTGTTTTCCACTCACCATGGTTTCCCATGCCAGACTTCTGAACTAGACAGGGGAGCTCTCCAGACATGTCAGCAGTCCAAGAGTCTAGTGCTGAGCAAGAGAGGAGCTGTCCAGACAACTGCTAGGCTAAGAGCAGGTCTATGAATGCTGTTGTATTAGCAGCTTCCAGGAAGTAACTGAGGAAATGCTGCCCCGTCCTCCCTGGCTCCTCCCCACCAAGCAAGACACTAACAAGGGGGTGCCTTATATTGCCATGTGAGTGCTGACTGAGGCTCATTGCTCTTGCTGTTCTTCATGATCCTTTGGTGGCTGTGGATCATACAGAGTTGGGGAATGAGCCCCGTTGGGGCGGATAATGTCCTTCAATTTGTTAGCTTCCCTGTGTGTTATTCTCTTAGGATATTGTCTTAGAGGTTACCTTTGGGTCCTCTGCTTTCCCCTGCTCCTGGTTTATGCTAGGGACGCCTGGCAATTTCCTTCCAGGTAGAATCATAGCAAGTTTTACATACTTGACATCAAGGCTGCAATCCTAAACACACTGAATAGAGTGGGGCGTACTTCTAAAAACACATACAGGGCAGCAAAGTAAGGAAACCAGGGAAGTGGTTAGATTAAAAAGAATGGTACACAGCATAAAAGGCATTAGATCCAGTAAAACGGGTCATTCAAAGCTTTCTGAAAATTCTTGATCAGCCTAGACAGCTGATCCTCACCCAGCAAGACGTTCCAGAGATGTGTTCAAAATGATTCATTTGCATTGCCTGAGAACGGTTGTGTGGGATACACATTATATTGCCATTTCCCTGTAGCTGCTGAGAGACTGTGGCTGGCTGAAGGATAATGGCTTCACTGAGATCACATAGCTGAGATAGATGAGCAGATAACATCTAGACAAATATACCACAGTCTGTTCAAACATCCCACAGTCAGGAATGGAGGCAGGATTTCTGTTGTGGTGAATTATTCATCAGTTCCCTCTCCTAAGTCCATACCACCTGCCTAGGCACATAGGGCATAAAAAGACAACCCTGACTTGCTTCGTTAGTATTAAAATATAATCTTTTGCAAAGGAGGGAGCTTCGCATCAGGCTCAACACCACCGTCACAAAGCAGAAACTCTGGGGGAAGAAATACGCCCATTCTTACTTCTCTCTTGTCCAGGGCGTACACACAGGCTGAATTAATAATCGTGCTAAATATGTTACAGAGAAGGAATTCCCTGCCAATGCTTATGTACTGACCACTCTTCTGTATTGTTCTGTATCATTCTGCAAACAGTGTATGTTCAGTGATCCTATAATCACAGCTGTGCTCATATTCCTACAGGTTGAAAAATTTCATGTCGTCAGTTCATGAAGAAGTGTGTTCAGTGTGGCCCTTCTGCTCAGCCTGTACCATCACAAATGTCTGAGTTTCTTCTTTAAAAATCGCCCCCCAGGTTCCTAAACAGATCTTTTATTTCATTTTATTTCAAAAAAGCAGATTGGGGGAAAGTAAGACTGACATGAAATGAGGGCACCATCCATTAACTCCCTAATACCCCTCCCAATTTGTTCACCCCAGTTTTGGTGGGTTGGTGAGATTTTAAAAATGGCAATAGTTTGTGTTACTTTCTGAATTGGCTTCAAGATGTCTCTACATAGCCAGATCTGATTGGCTACATGGTGTCATCACAAAGGCAATTCAGAATGCTGGCAAGGAACCTTGCCCTCAGTGGATCTGTCTTTTTTATGCTAGACAGACACAAAAGGCGGCTATGCAAATCCAAGCCTGCAAAATTAGACTTAAGACTCTGAATTGGATGAGAGAGAGAAATGCATGTAAATGCTAAAGTGTATGCAAGAATAAAATGCAACACTCATCCCACAAAAGGTCTGAACGTATAATAAAGATATGGATAAAGTTACTAAAATACAATACAACTGTTCCCACACACACACTTTAAACCAGGGGTCAGGAAACTTTTTCAGCAGGGGGCCAGTCTACTGTCCCTCAGACCTTGTGGGGGGCCGGACTATATTTTTGGGGGGAAATGAACAAATTCCTATACCCTACAAATAACCCAGAGATGCATTTTAAACAAAAGGACACATTCTACTTATGTAAAAACACGCTGATTCCTGGACTGTCCGCGGGCCTGATTTAGAAGGCGATTGGGCCAGATCCGGCCCCAGGGCCTTAGTTTGGCTACCCATGCTTTCAACAATGTGATAAAAGCATTTAAAATGAATAAATATTTACTGCCAAATTCATTTTGTCTTGCATTATAAGTCTGTTTGAAGAGGTGTGCTGTTTGTCTGTCTCTGTTCACCCATCAGCCTGTGGTGGGGTTTAGGGGGTTGGATCCGTAATAAGAGAATACAGGTCAGCATTCGCTCTTCACAGTGTCTAATGAAGTGCAGGCCATGCCTGTTCCGCTGCTTTTCATGCTTAAGGATCCAGCCATCTTGGGAGTTTAATACAGGAAAACAGTATGAACCTCATTGCAGCTTAGTATATTTCTGCTTATATTTATCCACACATGTTCCAACAACGGAGACCAAATTTATATGCAAGTAGGAATGGAAAGATCCGTCAATTTCAGTTCTCTCCATTTCCCTGTTTTCCAATCATAAATTCCATTATCTGCTTTACTGCAGCAATTTGTATTTTTTTTAAAAAAAAAATCTCTTTTAGTGCAGATTTTTCCTGGAAAACACATTTATGTATGCAGTTTTGACTAACGTACACATTTTTGCAAGCAATTTCACCTAATATAATGCATTTTTGTATTTAATTTTTACGAATATATATTCCTTTTTATGCACACTTTCCCCAAATATATTCATTTTTTTATTTAAAAAATTGGTTGGGGAACTGCCATGCAAAATTCAAATAAGTTCAAATTTTGAAGGATGTCTGTGTTTTGGTTATCATGGTTTTCAGATTGTTTTGGAAAATGTGAATTTGATAGACTGATCATTTCCCCCCCTCCAGCTGCAAGACAAGCTTTTTCTACTGTGAAAAAGATCCTCCTGCAATTTACATGTTTAAAAACACCAGGAAAATTTTAGTGCTGTCATCGATCAGGGTTTTAAATACTGACAGCTGGGTGATAGATAAGCATCTTTAAAGAGGTTCTGATTACAGCTATCTAGACAAGAGATGAATAAAATACAAAGTCAGATTATTGACAGACCATCTTTTCTAGCGTGGCTGTGTGACTACATTGACCATTGCAGCAGGAATTTGATGGCTCAAGTAAGGCTTAACTGTTGCAGGATTGACAAGTACCTCCAAGCTACAAACCTAAACCTTCATGAGGAAATGAGACCCCATCCAGAACTGGTCCTATTTCCGGAACAGAAATTCTATTGTACAGAAATGCTATTTTGAGAGGGATTTTCCTTGCTCTTTGTTGCCATTGCTAGAAAAACAGATCGTGATTACCAACCTGATATCTTCTTCAATTCTTTGAACAAATAAATAAGGGGGGGAGGTGCTATTAAGAACTGTTGTCTCTTTCGCATTCCAATCCCTGTTCTCTTCCTTCTAAGAAAATTATATCATGCCTGCTTTGCCAATGCCAATATTTACTTCTAAAGACCCAAGAAATTCAAGCGGTTTATCCTGACTCTGTTTATTTGGGCAGCGTACCCTTCTGCTGCATAATCCACCTCTCTTCAAATTCTTGAAATAAACAGCAGATTTTAATTTTGTCTTCAAAGCCTGCACCTCCTTCAGTTCCTTGTTCAACAAAAACAATGCTATTTGCATTTGTTTCAAAATGAAATGTTGTGTCACCTGGAGCACCTAATCAGTTCCTCTGATGTTAGACCAGGCTTCCTCAACCTTGGCCTTCCATATGTTTTTTGGCCTACAACTCCCATGATCCCTAGCTAGCAGGACCAGTGGTCAGGAATGATGGGAATTGAAGTCTCAAAACATCTGGAGGGCGGAGGTTGAGGAAGTCTGTGTTAGACTTTCTGAGAATACATCATGAAAAGACAAAAGCAGCTCCCAAAAATATGTAAACATATTTTTAAAAACCCATTGTTACTTAAAACATCTGGGGGAGAGAGAGAGAGCACTGCTGTCAGGTATGCACATTTTTCTAGAATGTAGCATTTTCCAGATGTACAGTGACTTCCCCACAAATAATGTAATGCTGACAGAAATATGTCAGACACAAATGCAGCATTTGTAACAAATGCATTTTGTGAATGTGTGCATTGTACTAGCTGTATGTGCTTTTTCTAGGACAAGGGGTGCCAATGCCAGGTGGTCCCACAGTGTCTCCTCTCATCTCCAAAATTAGGCTTCAATGATGCATTCTGTTTGGCCTATAGAATAGGTTGTGGTGTGAACTTGGTTGTGGGGTGCACACAACAGTTTCTCTCACTTGCAAGTGGGCGCCCAAAAGTTTGGCAACCTGTGTTCTAAACCTGTTCTTGTTGGCATCCATCTGTCTTGAGAGACAATGGAGTTGGTCTCCGCAGGTGAAGTCAAACCACTGTGGCAGCAACACCGAAATGGCCTCCCTGGGACGCAAGCCTGGACAGTGTGTATGGAGGTCCTGGGCTGCCTCACTCTCACACTCGCTGATGTGGTCCAAAGGAAAGCAAAGGAATACAATTGGCACCAGCTTGGCTGCAGGAGTTGACAGAAGGTGGCATACAAGGCCCTAGTCAACCGTCTTAGGGACTCCACTCCGGATTTGTGAAGGGTTTACTCCTTAACCTTTTCTTCTCCTGAAGATTTTCTGCAAGGCAGTGGAGGTTTAGGATCAAAGTTTTCCTTCTCCTAGATGGGCTACCTTCCCAGGTTGATGAGCCCCATCTGCCCCATAATTCCCTCTCCAGCATGTGCCGAAACTGCCTTCTTGACCGCTGGACCTACAACTGCTTTCATATGCTCATTCTGCCAGAGCCTGTCTTTGCATGAAAGGGAAGTCCCTAACTTACCAAGGGCTTGAGACCCATCAGCTACCTTCACCCAGTTTAGCCAGCCAACTAAGCCATTCACAGGGTGTGGCCACTGTCACATGCTGACAGCTTCTAGGAGCCGCAGGTGAGAGCTGACTTCAGGGTGGGGATCAAAAGCAGACAGACTACCCCAAAAAGAGCACAACATGTCCCCCACCAGAGATACTACCCCTCCCCTAAGACCCATACACCCTGATTATTCTGATAGGATAAAAAAAATTCCCCTGATTATTATAGAAAGAATATGCTGCCATCTCCTGACTCCTATTGAAAGCAACAAGTAAACAGACTGATAAGCAATTTAGGTCCCATTAATTTCAATAGGAAGAGGATGCTACCAACATTCTGTGGATTGGAGTCACACTCCCCAAAAACCTAAGAACCAATTCAAATATGTGATGGGACTGTAGGTCTGCTTCTTTGAAAACATACATAGGTGAAAATTGCACCCCTCATTAAACCTTTCTCCTCTGAAGAAGAATGCTTTTAGCCAACTGTCGCTGAACCTTTCTGTTGGAAAGGTTCTTAACATGAGAAATCTGTTCATGAAATTGTCCGTAGATGATGGCATGCCTGTCATTCCTCCTTTGGTTACATTTTTATTTCTCTTTCAGTTCATCTTCAGTGATCCCAATTCAATACGGCCCTGCAAGCCACTGCAGACATTCTTTTGTATGGAATAAAGGATTAGCCACAAAGCTCATTTCCATTTCCTCATTATCCTATTGTACTAAAGTCAGCTGATATCAGCTATGGATGGAAGTGGTTTTTTATTTTTTTTGAGTTTATTAGTAACATGTTTTGGACTGCTTAGGAATGAAAAGGAAAAGAAAGCCAAAGAAGCATACAGGTTGCTGTTAAAAAACACACACAAAAGCACCTCTGTAAGCAAAATCTGAACAAGATTAAAAACCGGAAGTGGAGGCCGGAGAAAAGCAACACAAAACTTTTCAGAATAATCCTATGGTTTAACTAAAAATGCATGGACTCTTTCTTTGTTTATTATTTCAAGTGTGCAACCTGTTCGACCTTCCCAAAGTGCTTCATAATAATAAAATTACATTTTAAAAGTTCAGAGCAACACTATAATATACAGTGGTACCTCGGGTTAAGAACTTAATTCATTCTGTAGGTCCGTTCTTAACCTGAAACTGTTCTTAACCTGAGGCACCACTTTAGCTAATGGGGCCTCCTGCTGCTGCCACACTGCCGCCACACGATTTCTGTTCTCATCCTGAGGTAAAGTTCTTAACCCGAGGTACTACTTCTGGGTTAGCAGAGTCTGTAACCTGAAGCGTCTGTAACCCGAGGTACCACTGTACTACAAGCAGCAGCTGAAACCAACAGTGTAAAAAAAACCTCCATAAAACTGCCTGCCACCTGCCTGGATAAATAAAAAGACCTTTAGATGTTTCCTGAATGCAGGTATAGAGCGGAACTGCCTGAGTTCCTTTGGGATGGAGTTCCCATAGCTGGGGTTTGGTCAAATGAGCAGATTGCAAGAACAGGACCAGCCCTACCATTAGCCAAGGTAGTGAGGTGACTGATTGGCTTAGCAGGTGCTGGGAGTCAGGCCCTGGGTTTTCCTTCTGAGTCCCCAAACCATACCTCTCTGTTGCCACTTGGCCTGCCCTGAGCCTGGTAAACTGGGGCTAAAAAGGTAAGGAAGCATTTCATTCCTTTTTCATCAGAACAAAAAGTAGTTTCTGATTGAAACATAGATACTGTCGATCCAACTGAAAAGTAAGGTATTGTAAATTCTGGAAATAATGGTCATTGTTGGCTGTACAATTGAGTTTCCAACAGGGAACGTTGCCTAGATACTTGTTGAACCAAAATGTAATTGTTTTGCAGAAAACTACAGATCTGGAAATACTCAGAAGCCACCAGTCTTCGTAGCTTTCCATATAATGGTATAATTGGACTCAACTTCGCTCTGAACAGAAATCATTTTTCAGACATTCTTCCTATTTCAGCTCACACTTTTTGCTCTACATTTGCTTCAAGATATGTCAGGGCCAGAAAAAAAATCATAGAATCATAGAATCATAGAGTTGGAAGAGACCACAAGGGTCATCGAGTCCAACCCCCTGCCAAGCAGGAAACACCATCAGAGCACTCCTGACATATGGTTGTCAAGCCTCTGCTTAAAGACCTCCAAAGAAGGAGACTCCACCACACTCCTTGGCAGCAAATTCCACTGTCGAACAGCTCTTACTGTCAGGAAGTTCTTCCTAATGTTTAGGTGGAATCTTATTTCTTGTAGTTTGTATCCATTGCTCCGTGTCCGCTTCTCTGGAGCAGCAGAAAACAACCTTTCTCCCTCCTCTATGTGACATCCTTTTATATATTTGAACATGGCTATCATATCACCCCTTAACCTCCTCTTCTCCAGGCTAAACATGCCCAGCTCCCTTAGCCGATCCTCATAAGGCATTGTTTCCAGGCCTTTGACCATTTTGGTTGCCCTCCTCTGTACACGTTCTAGTTTGTCAGTGTCCTTCTTGAACTGTGGTGCCCAGAACTGGACACAGTACTCCAGGTGAGGTCTGACCAGAGCAGAATACAGTGGCACTATAACTTCCCTTGATCTAGATGCTATACTCCTATTGATGCAGCCCAGAATTGCAGGTCCTTTTTGTTGAAGTGCCCCGTAAGAATAGAATTGCATGGTGAGGGCAAACCACTAAGCATGGGTAGGCAAGAGGCATATAGTAGGCTGCCATCAGAAAAGAATAAAATAGTTTAATAGCTTAAATCAGCAGTTCCCACCACCTGCTTGGTTCCATAAACTCATCCCCAGTACCCCTTCTCTGTGAAAAGCCTAATTCATGACCCACTGAGGAAAATAATAACACAATAAAATTCAAAACAGAAACAATTAATTGCACATTTATTCCAAATCCCATTAAAACCATTTCATTTAATCAGTAAAATTGATGAATTTATCAGTGATAATCCTGCCATCCCCCAAAGTGTCGAGAATCGCTGGTTTAAGTGTAAACCTAAAATCACAATCCATGCAAGTGTAAACCACAAATCAAATCCATGCAAGGACTTCCGGGACAAGTTTTGGCACACGGGTTCAGTGAACAAAGGAAAGTATCACTTGCTGGTACTGAGATACTTAGCTTCCCTCTGCAGACACCCAGAACCAACCTGATAGCTTCTCAACTGCCCTCTTGCTGAGTATCTATTGAATTAATTCCCATGCTTCCTAAGCAGTCAGATCCACAGTCAGTTTCCTGACTAAAGCACTTGACGCATCAAGGATCTGAACATAATAAGTTTGATCTCGCAATACGCAATTATAGAGATGGGCAAATCCATCAATTTTAGTTTCTCTCATTTCTCATTTTCCCAATCTTAAATTCAGTTCTTCACATTTCCGCAGCTAGCTATTTATTTATTTGTTTATTAATTTATTTATAATTCTCATGAGAATTCATCAGCATTTAATGTGGATTTCTTGTAATATACACATTTTGTTTGCAGTTTTGAGTAATAGAAACTTTTTTGCAATATTTTTTGTTTTGTTTTCCAAAATAATACAACTTTTAACAACAATAACTGTGTACAAGTCTAGTTATATAATAAAATACTCACAAAAAAGAAACAATCTTTCATAATATTCTTCTATGTGATTTTTCACTAATGTATGCAATTTTATGCATGTTTTCCCTTAATACACGCACATTGTTTGGCTGGGAAATACTGCATGACAACATTCTGAGAAGTGTGAATTAGGTAGTTTCTCATTAAAATGCAAACAATATCAAATTTATTGGGCCGGATCTGGCCCACGGGCCTTAGGTTGCCTACCCCTGCTATAAAAGAAAAACTACAATTGGAAGAGAAGGGTAAGGAGTTCCTGCTATGGAATTATGTGCAAACCATAAAATGTATATCCGAACTGATATCAATTATTATTCAATGGCACTGTCTGGGGACTTATTACCCCATAAAAACAAAGCAACATGAACGAAACAGAAAATAGCAAATGAGCAAATACTTTTAAATATCAAGGGCAAGATCCAGCAAAAGCTATTCATTAATCAACTAAAACCCCAATTGCCTCGCTCTATTTGGAAGCCATGCCTACACAAGGAAGCCTACAAGTATGGGGGCAGGATCCTCTCTCTCTCCAAACCTTCCCCCCCCCCCCCGATGTCTGGATGGGGGTGGGGACAGTGGGAAGGAGATTTGACAATGGGGCTGGCAGGCTCAGCCCGGTAATTAGAACCACATGAGGAGATAATAACCAATTAAGGCTTCATGTTTCCTGGACTCTGTCCTTCCAACCCCCCCCCCCCAAAAAAAAGTTAAAATAAAATACAATGTCAACATTTGCAGTATGTGTTGTAAAAAAAAAAAAAAAAGCATTATATCTGGCTTTCTAATGTAAACACACATCTCCTATTTAATTCACAGGCTTTCTTCAGTTCAAATTTACAGAGTCATGCAGGAAACACATCCGTACAGTTAATTTGTGCCTTTGCCTAGCAACCAGTCTTCTCGGTGCTCAATCCTCTGAAGAATGACAGTTTCATTAACAACTAGGATTACAGTTCCTTTAAAAGGAAAAAAAAAATCCCCACCACTGATGACAGTAGAGAAAATGGAGTAAATGTTCACAAGGAAGGTCATATGAAGTTTATAATGTATTTTAATTGCTGCTGTGTGGAGTAAATCACCATGCTGTACTAATGACCTAATCCTTGGTGACATCACCAACTATATAAAAAAACCACCTGTTCCATAGTGCACTGTTTTTTATTGCTCTGCATTAGGTCAGAATGAAAGTCTATAATACCAAGTCTCTGGAGAAAGTCATATTTTAAATGATTTGCATTTAGAAATAATGTGAGGAATTCAGAGTCACGTTCTTCTGATTGTTCCATGAGCAAAAACATTTCAGCTTGCCTGTTGGGCTCATACACACCCCTTCTCCACCCATGTGCTTTTCTGCGGGTTCACACATTCCCCCCAGAGCCAATTTTGGGGGATGGGATGAGGGGAGGAATTCCTGTTCCACAAGCAGAAGTCCATTTTTGTAGCTTGAGGTATACTTTTAAGTGCCAGTACCATAGCCTTTTATTCACATGTTGGTATGTGTTAGCCCTGAGTGTTTCCCATAATTCCGCAGGCAGTATAATACCAGGCACTTTACTATACCCTAACATAATTTTTTTTACACCTTCTTTTCCTTTATCCACTGCTCTAAAATTTTTAATATATTTGGGCATGGTTCTGTTTTCTGGGAGGGATAGGGAGACATTTTGACAATTGGGCAAAATTCTTGGCAAGATTAAATTGAAAACAACCAGGACTTTTTAAAATAAATAAATAAATCCCAACATATGCTAAGGAAAAGTCAACAAATTACACATATCCTCACATATCCAGTAGTGTTTTCAAAATATCTACCTGAAAATACATATCTGTACTTTACTGAAATAAGACTGTAAAAATAGATACTATACATTTTTTAAGCACATTACCACCATATATATATCATCAGCAAAATATCATCAGCAAGGTTTAATACTATTATGTAATCCAATAAAAGCATGCTATTTTTCTAGCAAAGTGGTGCTTATTTTAATCCTTCCCTCCTGCAGCCATTTACACAGCAACCCTACATTACACCAGATGGAGAGATACTCTGCCACTATGCCAGTACATGGATCTCTTAACATAAGAGCATAAAAACATCAGGATAGTGTTGCTGGGTCAGGCCAGAGGCCCACCTAGCACACAGCATCCTGCTCTCATATGGCCAACCAGATGCCTATGGGAAGCCCACAAGCAGGAGATGATTACAACATTTCCCTCTCAACTTGTGGCTTTGTGGAGGTAGAGCATAGCCATCACGACTAGTGGCCATTTTAAAGAAACCCAAGTTGACTGCCGTCACTACATCCTGTGGGAGCAAATTCTATAGTCTGACACTGTGTGAGGAAGTTCCTACTTTTATCTGCCCTGAATCTTCCAATATTCAGCTTCTTTAGATGGTTTGAAGAATCCTCGGAATGACTGCTGGACCTTGCATGGGTAAGCCTAGCTTGAGGCCAAACTATTGCTGAATAAATATGAATCCTCCACTGACGCAGAGTAAAAGCATATGGCAACTTACCAAGTAATAACGTTGTGTTCATGTAACCGTTTGACAACCTCATCGCTGACAGCTTCCTGTCAAGTGGTGAGGAAAATCTTGCTACTCCCATGATTGCTTGGGTAACTGCTGAGATTTCCCTCGCTACTTGGATGGGCAATACAGATGACCAATTTACCAAGCGGCTACATTCTCAGCATGCTAATTTACCACACAGTAAAGCAAGAGGAAAATGGCTGGCCCTCACACTGTCGTTTCAAACATTTCAACTGTCATTTTCTGCTTTCTGCACTACCTTGATTTCATTGTGGGTCTAAAGTTGCTGTTTTTTCCTGGCAACATCCCCCTCCCCAGCAGTTGAGTGATTGGTATGCCGTTGTGACATGCTCCTGACACAGAAACTCTTAAGAGCCGCCTGGGCTGGAATCTGTGGTTGCTGTTGGGTTCTGAATCTCTTCACTCCCCATCAGGAATGAGGGGAGTTGTAGTCCAACAATATCTGGAAGACCACAGGATTCCCTCTTCTGTTTCAAGCCATAAGAAAGCTCTCAAAATTCACACATGCAACCTGGAAAGGTTATATGCCCATATTCATTACAAATTTCTTCCCTGGTTTTAACAGGCCTGATAGGACTTGGTTTTAGGATTAGGTCCAGGGTGTGGTTTTTGTTGTTGTTAACAGCAGTGAGTAGGGATGAAGCCAGGAAAGGGCACTGCAAAAGAAGAGGTGTAAGAAATGGTGAAAAGAAAGAGAAGACAAACAAAAGGGTGCAGTCACATAGAGCCATTTCCCTGGGCTGTTGTTTATTGGCATTGTAGCCTTTGCAGGAACTCCAGATAGCACATCATCTTAATGACAGTGTCACGGTGTGAAGGCAGGGGGCCAGCTCAGTGCAACTGCTGTGTAGGGGATGCTGCTGCTGCTGCTGGGGCGATAGACTACTGCTGTCTTCACTGATGGAGTTGGAAATGGACTTGCTGTCAAAAAGCAGATGTGCTTCTCCTTCATCTGAATATGAGTGTTTATGTTGCTTCGCTTATTCTCAGCCGTCTGAAAATTATGTACATGTTGGCAGAGGCATTTGCATTCTTTGACGGAGAGAGTTTTGACTCACTTGGGGGTATTCGAGTAAGTTTTGCTCAGAGTTAGATCTGTTGAAAGTAATGGACTCATCCACTTTCAAGTGGGGCTCATCCACACTTGTCATGTGCCTAGAAAGCACAGGTTCAAGTGGTTTTCTGTTTGTCCCACTAATTTCCCTGGGGAAACCTGCTCATTTGCTCCAATTCAGAGTTAAAGAGCAAGTTTTCCCAGAGAAAAGCAGCGAAACAAGTGCCAGTCTGGATAAGGCCCCAGTCATGTTCATTCATTTCAGTGGGTTTAACTCTAAATAAAACTTAGTTGAATGCCATCCTCTTTATAGATATCAATGACACACGTAATGTCCTTTTTCATAGCTCATTTGACAATACAACTATTGATAGTTCAATTATTGATGTTGTTATTAAAAACAATCAGGCTTGTGATGGGCTGTTTGGCCTTTTCTTTTTATGGATCTATTGTTTAGGAACTGTGGTGATCCAAAGGCCTACAAAAACTATCAATATGAAAAATTGCCCTTTTTTTGCATTTTTATTCATGGGTTATTAACCTTAAAGGGAGGTACATTTGTAAGCAACAGAGGAATCTGTTTTCCTCTATTAACAAAGCACGCACACACACCAAGTTGTGACAAAAACATGTCCACAGACTGCAACAGCATTGTTCACTCTCCACAGATAACACAGCTGCGGAATAAGCTTGAAAGGATTATGGACTTGTTAGCACATTGGAGACAAAAATTGATGGAACAATGGAGCAGCCAAAACAATGATAAGCAGAGGCACATTCACAGGCAGCTAGAAAGAATCAATTCACACACATGATCATATTGCCATAAAAACAGAATAATGAAGCAGAGGATTTGCTTCCCTTCCCCACTTTCCCTAACGCCAAAGGAATCTTGTTTTTGTGTACAGTGAAGTAGAGTAGACTTCACTGTTAGGACTGACAGCACTTCCTCAGCAACCTGCTAGAAGGGAGAGGAGGTTTGTACATTTGAAGAGAAAGTTGTTGTTGTTACTATTACATTTATTTGTGTTAGAGCTGGAATGTTAGTTGATTCATTAGTCAGTTAATGAATCAGAATATTCAAGCAAAGCTTTTTGACTAAAATGGTGCCCCCAGTTAATGGATTCGGACTCTTGAGTTTTTGGTTCCCCTGAAGGAGATATGGATGCAGACTCGTTATTTCAGTGCAGCGGAAGTCTCTTCACCAGAGCACTGGTGTCCAAGTGTATCGGATAACCCCTGCCTCAAAGCGGCTCTTTGTACTTGTTACTACAGTCCATCTGAAGTCAGCACACAATAGGCCCTGTGGTAAGGCTAGCTCTGTATGATGCCTTGTTCTTTGTTTTGCCTCCTTCAAGGCAGAGTTTCAGGGTTTTGTTTTGGAACTTGATCCTGTAGCACCCGCAGCACTTGTATAAGACACAAGGAAGGCATCCAGAAAATAGTCCCTTAGTCACTCTATAGAACATTATTGCTTGGGGTCGAGGGATGGGCAAATCTGTCAGTGTTGGTTTCTCTCGGTTTCTCATTTTTCCAGTCTTAAATTTGATTCTCTGCATTTCCACATTTTGTTTTATTTTTTCAAGTCCTCATGAAAATTCACCCCATTGTCGCATGCACTTTCCTCTAATACTATATACACATTTCGTGCAAAGTGTTTTTTTCCTTATGTAAAGTGTTTTTGTATGTTATTTTCCTAATATATACCATATTTTTTGCTCTATAAGACTTACTTTTTCCCTCCTAAAAAGTAAGGGGAAATGTGTGTGCATCTTATGGAGCGAATGCAGGCTGCGCAGCTATCCCAGAAGCCAGAACAGCAAGAGGGATTGCTGCTTTCACTGCGCAGCGATCCCTCTTGCTGTTCTGGCTTCTGAGATTCAGAATATATTTTTTCTTGTTTTCCTCCTCCAAATATGGTACATTCACATGAACATTTCACCCTGGTTTATGCATTTCTCTGTACGTTACTTGGCTGGAGAATTGTGTTGCAAAATTTGGAGAAATGCGACTCTGGAATGATGGCTGTGTTTCAGTCGGTGTTCTGTTTCAGAAAGTGGAAGGAAATTCACTAAGTTCACCTGTGAACTAGTTTTTCCACCATCCCTGTTGGGGCACAATCCACCAGCACAGGTCCCATTAAAATACATGTGCAAGAGGACCGCCATGAAGCCTTTGGGGACAGAACCTACCCTGACATTCTGTCACGCAAGATGCAGTGCAGTAAATGGGACCTGTACGAAATGTCAGTTCATGGAGCAACTTTAAGTTTTTGCATGTATTTGCATGTTTATTGAAAAATATGTATAGTCCGCTTTTCAGTTTAAATACATTCTTGCAACCAAAGACAAACCCTTAAAATATACTGAGGGCAATAAACTATAACAATACACCAGCCTTCGCCAACCCGGTGCCCTTCAACTGTTGACAGGGGCTGATGGGAGTTGCAGTCCTAAACATATGGAAGATATCAGCTTGGCAAAGGGTACAATACTCAAGAGGAAGAAATGCAATCAATACATGTAGGCTTTCCAGTAGCTTTTAAAAAAACCTTTACAAAAAATTCTACACACACACACACACACACATATATATATATATATATATATATATGAGAGAGAAATTAGAAAGATTGTTGGCGGCGGTGTCCGTCTGTCTCCAGAGACAATGGAGTGTGCCTCCAAGGGCTAAGTCAAACCGCTGTGTTAGCAGCACTGGAGTAACCGCCCTAGGGTAGTGGGTATGGAGGTTCTGAGCTGCCCAGAGAACAAGGCCCCCCTCTTGTCCTCACTGAGGTAGCCCAAAGGAAAGCAGACAAATATGTTTGGCACCAGCTTGGCTGCAGGGGTTGCTGGAAGGAGGCATACAAGGCGCCATCCAACCTTCTTAGGGACTCCATTCTGGATTTGCGTAGAGTTTATTACTTAGCCTAAGTACACAAATAAAGAAAGTAAAGAAAATAGAATTATCAGGCGTAAGACCCATACCAGCAATGTAATGAACATTATTCATGGCATTAATCACACTGTTTGCCCTTGAGTGCAATATTTTTCTTTCACAAACAGAGCCACAGTCCCTTCCAGATCAGGACCTTGGGGTGAGAAGTATCATCATCATTTTTACTCAGTGTGTTTCTAGACTTCAGGATCACAGCACAATTTTCAATCTTCATATTACAACAATAAAAACATCCATAAGCTAATAACTAATCCAATTCAAAAGTTTAAAACACTGTGTCAAATGCAAAGCAGAAAACAGTATTTCAGTTTCATTGAACAACTCAACTCAACATGCCCCCCAGAGGCCTAAGAGAAAAGGCAGGCGTTAAGGCCATTACAAAACCATACTAACTAAGGTATTCTATGTAGGCTGATGACTCGAGCTGCTGTGGAGAGTAAGTGGAGGATGAAAGGGTACAAGACAAGAACATAATGTGCACATTTTGCAGCTTCATAGAATAAAAATGCCTTTTATAACTTACCAGAGTTGCCCACTTAAGTTTCCATGAGATCAAAGGACCTGGCATGTGAATGGAAGAGGGGACTGTTGTCGAGGGAAGAGGAAGAGTGTCTGGTGTGGTGTCTTTGTTTGAGTACTGCCCGGTCCCCTGCACAGGCAATGGTTCACTTGGCTGCAGGCCTCAGTGAGTGAGTGGCCACTGCCAAATAAAACACAAATGTCCACATGGGAAGAAATCTATTTTCCTGCTGCACACAGTCTTAGTGCAGGTTTGCTCCATCTGCCCAGTGCCAGATTTTCTCAGTCAAAGCAATCCATTAATTTTCAGGTATACACCAGCAGTTCTGTATGGCGAAGCATTTTGGGGTCTGCAATAAGCAGGAGTTCAACTTCCTATTGCAAGTAGAAAGGTTTCAACCTTTTGCCCCTCCTGCAGTCCTGGTCCAGATCAGGCCACTCTCACCTGCTGCTTGCATCGGGGAAGGGGGTAGTTCAGGTGAGGGAAGTTCCCAATGGGCAATGTTTTCCCATGCAAACAGCAGGCATGAGGGATCAGGATCTGGAATAGGATCACAGTTGGTGCAGGGTCTAGTAGAGGGTCTTGGTCCAGATCAGGGGCCCTGTGCTGGCTGCTTGTGGGAAAGAAAAATACTGCATTCAAAAACAAGCCACATAATTAATGTGGCATGGAGTTTGGTCCTGAGTAAGGCTACATGAAACCTAACAGTAAGAATAAGAGTAAGGCTGACCTAGACAGCATCTTAAAAAGCAGAGACATCACCTTGCCGACAAAGGACCGTATAGTGAAAGCTATGGTTTTCCCAGTGGTGATGTATGGAAGTGAGAGCTGGACCATAAAGAAAACTGATTGCTGAAGAATTGATGCTTTTGAATTATGGTGCTGGAGGAGACTTGCAGTCCCATGGACTGCAAGAAGATCCAACGCATCCATTCTTAAGGAAATCAGCCCTGAGTACTCACTGGAAAGACAGATCCTGAAGCTGAGGCTCCAATACTTTGGCGTGCTCTGGTCCATGGGGTCACAAAGAGTCGGACACAACTAAACGACATAACTAAACAACAACAAGGCTACATCCACACCATGTGTTCAAAGCACACTTATGCCTCTTTAACAATCATGGCTTCCTCCAAAGAATCCTCCAGCCAGATGGATGGGGTATAAATAAATTGTTGTTGTTGTTGTTGTTGTTGTTGTTGTTGTTGTTGTTGTTGTTATTAAGCTACAGTTACCAGCACCCTTAACAAACGGCAATTCCCATGATTCTTGGGTGGGGGAAACCATGATTTTTAACCTGATTTATATCAGTGCTTTGGTTGTACTGCTGTACCTTGGAAGTCGAAGGGAATCTGTTCCGGAAATCCGTTTGACTTCCAAAACATTCGGAAACCAAAGCGCAGCGTCTGATTGGCTGCAGGAAGCTCCTGCAGCCAGTCAGAAGCTGCGGAAGCCCTGTCGGGTGTTCGGCTTCCAAAAATAGTTCACAAACCAACAGTCACTTCCAGGTTTGCGGCGTTCGGGAGCCAAAACATTCGGGAACTAAGCTGTTTGAAAACCAAGGTACAACTGTACATGATTCAGGACACTCTCTTGGGGGATGCTGTGGCATAGCTTCACCAGTTGCCCACAACCGTGTATACAGGATCTGAAAATTGCCCCAGGCTGCATCCTCAGCAACACTGCTATGGATGCTAGACTGCCCTTCACAGATGCTACATGACTTCGCCAGCACCCTTAAACATACTGTCCCCTCCTTGTGGAGTTGCAGAGGCCTGGCTTTTGTTTTGCGCCCTCCTCTCCTGAGGCTTGTGCCCTTTCATTTCCGCTGCCTCACAAAAGCTGCTTTTTAATCCACCAGTTTAATCCACTTTGGCCCAAGTTATTTATTTTCTTAAAGCTCTTCTGAAGGAAACTGTAGAAACCTTTCTGAACGCCTAATTAAATTACTCACGCCAAGTACCTCTTTATCAGCTGATTGGAAATCCTACCAAAAAATGTTAATATACTCAAAGAGTGTGCTATGCTCCCAGTTATGCTACTTTGTCACCCTCCTCTTAGGTTTATTATGCAGCTATTCGAGCCTCATGCTAATCTCTTCTATATTACACGTTTAATCAATTTCACAAGTGGAGCTAAACAAACTGCCCTGACAAGCAGGAATCTTAACTGTAACCAATGCAAGCCCAGGACCCTTAAGCCAGTTTTATGACACATCGTGGTGAGTCTTCGGCGGCAGAAGAAACTATTTCGGTACCAAATAAAGTTGTGAAATTATGGATGGAGGGCAGTTCTTTCCTTCTTCCCATCAGTGAGAAATGCCTCATTTTATTTTTATTTATCAGGGACAGAGCCATGGGTATGAGCCTCCCCAGCCTTCAATCAAGTGGTGTATAATTTTTATGAAACAAAGAAACAAACAAACCTGATGCCCTCCAGATTTTGACTGAGGCTAATGGAAGTTTTAGATCAAAATATCTGGAGGACACCAGACTGGCAAAGGCCACCATCCATGGAGGTTTGGTTCACATTACTACTTAGCACGCATCTGTGTCCTGATTTTCCAGGGACAGTCCTGGAATTACAAAAAACCATCCCAGCTTCTGATTTGATCCTGGAAAGTCTGCTTTTAAGGACTGAACCCTGACATCTTTTCCTTTTGCTAAGAGGTGCTGTGGAGTGTGTGTGTGTGCATGTATCTGATCTGAATTGGGGCCATGGTGCTGGGAGAGAAGGAGTCCAGCATTGTTTCCTAATGCAAATTACTCCCTGAAGTTGCTGTTAACTGTAGAGGGGGAAACATGCAAACACAGTGGGAGTACAGTGGTACCCCGCAAGACGAATGCCTCGGAAGACGAAAAACTCGCAAGACGAAAGGGTTTTTCGTTTTCTGAGGTGCTTCGCAAGACGGATTTTCCTAAGGGCTTGCTTCGCTAGACGAAACGGCCCTGCCTCTCGTGTCATGGCGACGGTCACTGCACGCACGCACGCTCGCTTCCCCGCTCCTCCGGCTCCCTCCCACCTTCCGGCTGACGGTTAGTGCCTCGCGCCGCTGCCCACCCCCCTCGCGCGCTCCCCTCAGAGAGCCGTTGCCGCCAGCGCCTCTCTCTCCCTGGAGTCGCGCTCCTGAACCCCGCCGCCCTCCAGCAGCTGCGTCGCACGGTGGCCACAACGCGCGGGTGAGTCTGAGGTACCGGCTGCGGCAGCTGTCCTGCTTCTCCCTGCCCCTCCCCGCCGTTGTCAGTGTTTAAATGCAGTGGTGCTTCGCAAGACGAAAAAACTCGTACAACGAAAAAACTCGCGGAACGAATTAATTTCGTCTTGCAAGGCACCACTGTATTTGCATCTGTCCTGAAACTACTGTCATTCGTTTTCATCGGTGCTCTCGTCCTATGCACCATGCATCATTTTATGCGCCTTTTATCACATTATTTATTTATTTTCTAAACTGAAAAGTCCCTGGTGCTTTAGCCTTTCCCCATGAACGTAAGGGAAACGTGAGCTGCTATGACCTAATCTAAAACAGGAGCAGTGTTACACTGACACTGCATAGCATAGGGCAGTCAGGACTATGTATGTGAGGCCTGTTGCAAGTGCTGTCTTCCTTGCTGCTGCAAGTTTATTCCATCAGTGCCATCAACGCTTCTGTGGCATTATTTCCGCTCGTTATGTTAATTGCACATTAGACGAGCTAGAGGGCGCTATGTTCTTTAAGCTGTTTTGCTAGCACTGCAGAAGACCGTTTACAAAACGGGGGAGAGAAAAAGAAAATGTTTTAAAAGAAATGAAAAGCATGGTTTTAACTTCCTCATTCTAGGGAGCCAGCTGCACAGTTGCAGGCTATCTAGTATTCATCATGAAACACAAAGGCAATATTCAACCTAATAGTTTGTCAATAAAATTGGCAAAGCTGAGTCTTCCAGAGACACAGAAAAGAACAGCCAGCTTTTTCTAAATAGGTTCCCACTCCTCAGACACCTCTAGAATGACAAGACTTCTCTAAAAACTTGGGGGATAAACACAAAGCGCTGTTTGGGACTCCAAATATTTAAGCGCCAATTTTAAACCTTATAAATAAAGGTAAAGGTAAAGGTACCCCTGCCCGTACGGGCCAGTCTTGACAGACTCTAGGGTTGTGCGCCCATCTCACTCAAGAGGTCGGGGGCCAGCACTGTCCGGAGACACTTCTGGGTCACGTGGCCAGCGTGACATCGCTGCTCTGGCGAGCCAGAGCCGCACACGGAAACGCCGTTTACCTTCCCGCTAGTAAGCGGTCCCTATTTATCTACTTGCACCCAGGAGTGCTTTCGAACTGCTAGGTTGGCAGGCGCTGGGACCGAACAGCGGGAGCGCACCCCGCCGCAGGGATTCAAACCGCTGACCTTTCGATCGGCAAGCCTTAGGCGCTGAGGCTTTTACCCACAGCGCCACCCTTAGTGCATAGGATTGACTAAAACCCACAGTGAAGGAGATATCTTAGTTGCACACCCTCCAACATTTCTCTGATGATAATAGGGACATCCCATTCCATAATGAAATTTTTTCTATTTATACCCCACACATCTTACTGGGATGCCCCAGCATTCTGGGCAGCTTCCAACAATTATAAAAACATAATAAAACATTAAACATTTAAAAAACTTCCCTATACAGGATTGCCTTCAGACGGCTCAAGGGTCGGATAACTCCATACCCTCCAACATTTCTCCAATGAAAATAGGGACATCCTAAGGAAAAGTGGAACATTCCAGGATAAAAACAGAAACTGGGACAGCTTCTGTAAATTAGGTATGTCCCTGGAAAATAGGGACACTTGGGGGGTCTGTAGTTGTAAGGGGCAGCTAGAATGTCACACAGGAGTGGAAAAGATTTTGAGGTCTCCAGAACTTTTCTTCAGCTGAATGTGAAGCCAAACAAGGAGGCTGGGAGACTGAAAAGCTGGCAGGCACGAGGAGAAACCTCCACACTTTGCTGTTTTGTAAGAGTCCTAAGATGGTGGGTTGAGAAGTTGAATCCATTTCACTTTTAAGGGAGAATCAAATTTAACACTTTCTGAAATAAGAGGGAAACCAAAACACTGCTGTCCTTCAAAATTCATGCTGCTCTGCATTTTTCAGTGTGGTTCTCCAGCCAAGTAACGTTTACAAAATAGGAGAGAAACGTGTTCATTAGAATGCTTATATTAGTAAAAAAATAACATTCAAATGCATAAAATTAGGGGAAACTGCCTTGCAAAAAAATGGATGTATTTGACAAAAATGCATACAAGCCTTTGAAGGCATTTGCTGATGACTTTTCATGAGAACTATTCAAAAAGCAAAAACCCAAACTGATGTGAGCACCCCCAGGGCTGTGCCCAGTCTAACCAAACCAGTCACACTCCCCTAAATCTGCCTCTGAAGCTATGCAGAGATGGGCTGGCTGTCAATAGACTGCAGTTTTGGTCCAGGGTAAGGGATGAGACAAAAACATGTCCCTGTTCCAGCTACTAGGTCACATAGTGGCTCACATGCACCCTTTGTGTACGCGTCTATGTTGCCGCCATTTGTTCCGATGTGGAAAAGTAAAGTACTGCACTTGAACACAGGGCCGAAACCTGCCGCTTCCCACAATGACACTGACAAGGACCCGGCATGGTGGGTGTGCATTGTATCATTTTGTGCAGAGTGCTCAGGCCACCCTCAGGGACTCCCCCCAAAATATACCTCGCTGCACATCGCCTGCCCCTTACAATGCTGGTTTGTAAACAAAGAGCCTGGGTAGCAGAATACTTTTGCCAGCACTGCACAAACGCCCTTGTTTGCCCCTTGTTTGCCACTGCTCTCTGACCGAGCATTTTCCATCCCCCCCCTTCCCATTTTGTTGATGTGAAGTGGCTCTTGGCAGGCAGCTGAAAGAGACCTTTTCTTTGAAACTAATGAAGGCTTGGATGAGCAGGCACTCGTCCCCCTCTCCTTTCAAAGTGCAACTTGAGTCCAGCTGATGATTTCTCCCTGAAATCCTCAAAGTGCTTGGTGGTGGCGGAGCTGTCTGTAGCATTGTCAAGTGCCTTCTTTTCACAGGCATTCCTTCATCCTTAAAAATGTGGAGCAGTCGAAAGGCTGCGGTGGACGGATGGCTATTTATATATAGATATGCACTATCAACATGATGGCCCTCACAGAAACATGCTGCTGATTAAAAGAGAGCAGGCCCAGGGGATAGAGACCGGCAAGGCAAGCACTAATGTTTGCAGGAATGCAAGTTCATGCAAGGACAACTTTCCCGGGGCAATGGCTGCTTTTTTGCTCGGAGAACAGGCTGCATTATTAAATAAATGTTAAATAAATCAAAAAGGCAGCATCGTGAAGATAAAACCCCTGCATTCGTCAGCTTTGCCACATATGGGTCTTCTCTATATACCTGGACAGTTCAATCTGATGGGCTGCTTCTGGTTTATAAAACATGTAGCATGGTTCATTTGCTGCCTGCATGGCTTTCTGTGTAGATAATGGCATCGATCCAACACAAGCTGAAAGACTAACGTTGCTGGGGGGCAGCGATGGGAAAGAGAAGAAGCAGAATCGCGACCCCTGTGGGTATGTTTCATTTGTATCACCCATCCTCAGAGGAGGGCAAAGAAAAGACTCAGCCCTCCTGATTTTTTTTATTTTTGTAACACAAATGAATGGTTATATAACAAAATATCTGGGTATTGTTGGAATGTAGGAGAGCTGATCCTTTGTCCATTAGTCTTCTTTTCAGAGGGCCAGCAGTTTGAAAAATAGACAGGGAAGAATCCATTTTAGGAGATCGAGACTTTGTCTCTAACATTTAAACACCACACTCATGCCAGTTTGAAGCTGTGACTTTCATTTTATGTTCTCAACACAATTTGATGTAGTGATGCTAAACACAACACGAGAGAGAGAGGTTGCAGGAACTTGTCCCAGTAGCAAGTCACAGAAATGTATTTTGTGGATTTGTGTGCTATTTAGTGATCTTCTCCTGATTATTCTGTCCACACCACTTCAATTACAGCATATGATTTTTTTTCATTTACTGTTCCAACTGCAAAAAAAAAAAAAACAGAAAGGAGGAAATAAGATCCGGCTTTACGTTTTAAGCAACAGCAGGAAACCCCAGACAAGCCGAGAGAAAGGAAGGAAAGGTTTGTTGACCAACATAGCTTGGCTTTTGCTTCGGAGTGTCACAATGCATTACTATGGAGGAGGAGAAAGAAAGTGCTCCCAAAAATCCCAAACCAGAAAAGCACACAGAGGCATGACAGGAAATCCATTGAAGCAATTTGTATTCATACTCTTACAGCCCCAAGGATATATAAACTGAACTGCACAAGTGCAATAAATTTCAGGGAAAAGGTGAAAGCCCTGAAGGAACAGCAACAGTTACTTACATCAAGCGTTGGATTTGTAATCTCTGTTCCCATGTGAATCAATGCTCCCCTCCACTTTCTTTGTATATCTATTGCTTTGTTTCTGTTGTGCATGAATGGGTGACATCCGTTTTTCCAAGTGAGAGAGAGTACTGTATCACATCAAGTTTGTTTAAACTTGTGCACTTGCTTGGACTCGCCAACTTATGTAACAAGCTTTTATAATGGCCACCTAGGTCAACTTTCAACAATGTTCTTTTCATTTTGGGAATCTCTTTGGACACTTTCTCCAGCCGCAGACGATTACGATTTAAAGGTTTTTTTAAAATATGAGTTTTCAAAAAGGAATAATTGGAGAACTATTTTTACTACAGCACCATTTTCTTCCCACTAAATAACCTGTCCTTTCATAAGAACTGTTGTCTTCATTGAAACCTCTTCCTCCCCAAACCTCAAAAGCCGATGTGTAGAGAAGAAAAATGATGTTTGAGTAAAGCAGGGATGGAGGAGCCCAAGGCATAGGAACAACTGCTAGGCTTTGGCCCCCACAATAAAATATTTGAGGGAGCTGGGCCCCCCCAAAGTTGATGGGCATTCCAATTCAAATAGAGTGTGTGCACTGCATCATGTGATTCATTATGTGGGGCAGGGCTTACCTGGGTCCCCACAATATTTTTTTTCAAGTTGGCACTCCTGCCCTAAGGTGTTGGTTTTTTTAAAAGTAAACAAAGAAACCCGTTTTAACAAGGAAAGCTAGAACAGATGGGTATAGCATAGAAGATAACACAACAGACCCTTTCCAACTCCCTTCTCGCTGTACAGTGGTTCCTCGGGTTAAGTACTTAATTTGTTCTGGAGGTCCGTTCTTAACCTGAAACTGTTCTTAACCTGAGGTACCACTTTAGCTAATGGGGCCTCCCGCTGACGCTGCGCAATTTCTGTTCTCATCCTGAAGTAAAGTTCTTAACCTGAGGTACTATTTCTTGGTTAGCGGAGTCTGTAACCTGAAGCATATGTAACCTGAAGCGTATGTAACCCGAGGTACCACTGTACTCAAATCTTGTTCAAAACTGCCACTTCCCCCCTCAGTGTCACCCCTGCTCGCTCTATGCAAACTCCCGCAATTGTTTAAAATTGCCACTTTCCCTCCTGTCAGTATCTTTCCATTCCTGCTTTACTCAAACCTCTGAGGTTGTTTAAAAATGCCATTTTCCTCTTCGTGTTACTCTACCTCTGCTCTTCTCAAACTTCTGCCTTTGTTTTAAACAGTTATTTTCCCCCCCCCCTAAGTATTTGTCCCTTCTCGCTGTACTCAGGTTTCTCTGTTGTCCATTTCTCAGCTGCCAAATGTGAGGGAGATAATAGATGAAAAGCCCTCAGTATTCCAACAACTCAAACAGCTGTTGTTGTTTAAAAGCATCCTTTTCCAGTGTGGTGTAGTGGTTAAGAGCGGTGGACTCATAATCTGGTGAACCGGGTTCGCGTCTCCGCTCCTCCACATGCAGCTGCTGGGTGACCTTGGGCCAGTCACACTTCTCTGAAGTCTCTCAGCCCTACTCACCTCACAGAGTGTTTGCTGTGGGGGAGGAAGGAAAGGAGAATGTTAGCCGCTTTGAGACTCCTTCGGGTAGTGATAAAGCGGGATATCAAATCCAAACTCTTCTTCTTCTTCTTCTCTCAGTTCTTTCAACCCCTGCTTTACTCAGATATCTGCCATTGCTTTTAACTACAATTCCCGCCCATCTCAAGGTTTCTCCTTTTTTGGTCCCATGCTATGGCCACTGCTGCTGTGCCTTCACGCTGGCTTCCCTGCCCTACCCTGATTTCATGCAAATCCAGAATTGTGACGCAACACTACATATACTCCAATGTGGGGTGCACAATGACATTGTTTCACTTTTATTATATAGAGAGAAATTCCTCTACTATTTCTTCATCTGATCTTGTAAAGCCTCCTTCCTCCTTTCTTGGAAGACTTGTTTTCAGCTGTTAGTCTAATAATCTAATACTTACTAGCCCATTCATAGGTTTTGTTTCATCAAGTTGAGCTTTTGATGTGGTTTATATTTCTAATTAACTATGTATGTATATATATATATATATTCAGCATTTCAAATGCTATGTTAGCATTTGTTTCATATGCTCTTTTTTCCTAATTTATCAGCTTCAGTTTGTAGCACTTAACAGTCCCCATACTCCCTTTAAAAGGATCCAAAAGAAACTGGATGTCCCTTGATAAATGTTTTGCTAGTATCTGAAACTACGCCTTCTGATACCTCCTAAGAATCATTTATAAGAATGAGTACATTGTAAATGGTTTCATTTATAGGAATAACCTCTGGGTTCATTAATTAAAAATATTCAGTTTCCACTGGCAATCCCCTCCTCCATATAATTCCATTGCTACAAGGTTATGATCAGCATGTGCACCTGTTTCAATACTGATTGGTAATACCGCTGATGTAACCCAGATCAGATCAGCTCTTGAATACAAATCATGTAATATTGAGTGCAATGTATAATCTCTCTCTTCTATGTTAAAGTATCTCCAAGAATCTATTAGCAATCAATCTTTCATGTTTATACATGCTTTTTTTCAGGATCCCAGCTTGTTTATGTTTCCTTACAGACTTTCTCTAAGCTCTGTGATCTGTCTACTTTAGGATTTGAAATGCCATTCATATCTCCTGCTAATAGGTTTTCATGTAATGCAAACTTTTAAAATTTAGTTTGATCATTATTCATTATTCAGAGCACAAATTCTGCAGTAATCATACCCAGTGATCCAGGGATAGGCAATATAACATAAATCTTCCTTCGGCATTCTACTTTCCATTCATTATTTTGCAAATATATAAAAACAAGTCTCTTGCTTCATTTGTACCATAGGCTTTGGATTTTGTTCCAGCTATTCTATTTTAAAGTAAATGGTCCTTTCATTTTCTTACATGTGTCTCCTGAAAGCAATGGATAGCTGTATACTTGCTTCCTTTTAATCATATCATTAATACCTCTGTTGGCAAAACAACCACTTTATTTTATGTACTTTCCCTTTGAAACAGCTTCAGTGACAGAAATTCCTAATGTTAGAGATCATTCAGGCAATTAGATATTAGATTAGATATAAAAGAAGATAAAGCAGCCTTAAAATAGTTAGGATGCTTTTTGTTGGCTAGAATGGCAGTTTTATAGAATTGACCTAGAAAGGTAGGGTAACAATAAGAGAATGTGCTGACCTACTAAATAGTTCGTTCTCTCTTTGCTTGGTGGGATGGTATGCATCCATGAGTAGAAAACATTGCAAAGAGTGTGTGCATGCAATGCTAGATTTATGCTTTTTCAGAAATCCACATGTTATGGTACCAACATCCTGGACTTTTGTTTTTAACAAAACAAAAAACTCAGATCATTTTTGAGTTTTTGAAGAAAATACACCCGGTCTTTCATGTATACATCTTTTAACATTTGATGGACCACACAGAGAGTTTGTACTAAGGAAAGTTTACCCAAGCACAAGAAGTGAGAATTGGCTCTATGAGTTCATTTAAAGACTGGTGCCTTTAACCTTTTTAGTAAACCATCTAAAACTACAAGTTAATACTCATATGTGGACCAGAAAGATAAATGTTTGGTTTTAGCAATACTGTACTTGGAAAGTGGAAACTATATTTAACCCTATTTTCAAGCAGCCCTGTCTCTGTGTAACCAAAATCCTAGCACATTCACCTCCAATAAAACTTGAGAAGAATCCAATTGCAAGGTGCAGAGAATAGCTATTTATTTGTTTATGTGTGTGCTTTGGGAAAGATTTGTGTGATCTTAATGATGTCAGAGTGTTAAATGTCAAGGTTGGAGACCTTCTGCTGTTACCATGTTGTAACCTTGGTAGCTGCTTAATGACAGGTTCTGAAAGGCACTCTCTTTTAGTATACAGTGGTACCTCGGGTTACATACGCTTCAGGTTACAGACGCTTCAGGTTACGGACTCTGCTAACCCAGAAATAGTACCCCGGGTTAAGAACTTTGCTACAGGATGAGAACAGAAATTGCGTGGCAGCGGTGCGGGAGGACCCATTAGCTAAAGTGGTGCTTCAGGTTAAGAACAGTTTCAGGTTAAGAACGGACCTCCAGAATGAATTAAGTTCTTAACCCGAAGTACCATTATAGTAATAACAGCAGAAGCAACCCCCATCAGCCACTAGGTGGTGCTGTTCTATATCCCTAGTGCTTAGCTAAGGTTCTTCTTGGTGTGTTGTCTTAGAAATGCTCCCATAAGGATCAGTGTTGTGCTGGAAGTCTGTGCTGTCAGTTTATCTGCCAGATATGTAATAAAGTGTTTTGTTCCAAGCCAATATCACAGTATTTATCAGGGCCGGATTTAGGTTTGATGAGGCCCTAAGCTACTGAAGGTAATGGGGCCCCTTATATGTCCAGCTGTCCTTTGGCAACAACAAATTGTTGCTTGTTTTGTGTTGAATATATGCTATAGGGTAATTTATGGACCTAATAGGTATCTAAGCCATTTGCACATAACAAAATATGTATTTTAATATTAGATAAACAGGTACAACAGCTTGACCTACATTCAACTGTGCTGCACTGCAGTCTGCAGTCACACGCTACATGTTGCCTGCAACTAGTCCATGCAGAATGTAGGCACCATATATATAGAAATGAGCAAAGCAGTGATATTTTAGGGAGCAGGCTAGCAGGCAGGGCCTATTACTAGGAGTCTACACAATACAAAACACTGTTGCTATATGTAGGTTTTATTTTATTTGTTTTTTATCTTATATTTTGGAAATGTACATCCAGGGGGTTTTTTCCCCTTTAATTCCCCCCCCCCAAGAGAGTGGGGCCCTAAGCTATAGCTTGTTTAGCTTATACATAAATCCAGCACATATAGATGGGGCCTATGATTTAGGTGGACTCATTGTTACTGGTCTGGGAAACAACAGATTCTGGCTGGCTGGAGGTTCTGCTACGTGAACAAAGAACAGTAAACTCAGCCGAAGTCAGCTACGGATCACATGCAAGCCTATTGGTTACTCCAGATATGGTCCATTTACCCGAACCCTACACCATCCTAAAATCAAGGACGAGTTCCCTAAAGTTCAGCATCCCTTTATTAAATACATTTAAGTAAAGGAACGTGATTGGCAGTTGCCCTATTGTCATGGATTCCTTTGGGAAAACATTTGTGTTTGTGAAGGAAAACTTTCTGAACTATAATGCAGCTTTGGGAATACCACCACTCCCTCCTTTCTTGCTTTGATCTTTATTGTTGTTATTATGTATCGCTTTTTGTTTTAGAAAATGAAAACAATACAGAAAGAAAGAACAGTAAATGGAGGTAAAAAAACAAAAACCCTTCAGTTTGTTGAAGATGGAGGTGTGAAATAAAGACCAGGGAAGTGAAGGTGGGTAGCTGAGGCCTGAATATTATGTAAGTTTAGGGTCCCCATTTGGCCATCGTAAACTGTGTCTGGATGGAAATAGCTGAAATGTCTGCTCTTGGAGGCAGCTGTGAGATGATAGTGACGATGACGGGGACTTGGATGTATGGGAAGCCATGTCTGCAGCGTACTTTTTCTGTGAATTTGCTTAAAAATAGCTCAAAATCTTCATTATAGATTTTTGAGATTTCACAAAAAAACTCAACAACTTTGGAGAAATACCCAAAGAAACTTTTTTTGTCCTGATTTTTGCCTTTGGAAATATGGGAACCCTATTTAAGCTATTCCTTCCCAGCGTGATAATCATACTTTGTTGCTGGTGATCAGAAGGGGTGGGTGTGTTAGGCTAAGAGGCTTTCTTACCAGAAGAGTGCACAAGCAGGCTTTTAAATGCAGGCCTTTCCCTTCTTGCCATTTGCCCACTCAAAATCACCTTGCCCAAGCTACCAGTACTTTTCTCCCTGCAAAGACAGATATTGCATTGCATTTTCATTGTACGCCACCTTGGGAGTGTTTTTCTCTCTTTAACAATGTCATTATAAAAGTTCAACTAACAATTAGAATACATAAATAAATACATTTTCCCCCATGCCAAGCAAGCAACTTGGCAAATTGTAGGCACTTTTGACTGGACAAAGGGCAAGAAGGCGTTCAGCTAAGATCATCCCACTGCTATTTCATCTGCTCCCTTATCAACCTCTGACAAGGGTTGATTCAAAGTGTCGGTGCTGACCTTTAAAGCCCTAAACGGCCTCGGCCCAGTATACCTAAAAGAGCGTCTCCACCTCCATCGTTCTACCGGGACACTGAGGTCCAGCTCTGAGGGCCTCCTGGCGGTTCCCTCACTACGAGAAGCCAAGTTACAGGGAACCAGGCAGAGTGCCTTCTCGGTAGTGGCACCCGCCCTGTGGAACGCCCTCCCATCAGATGTCAAGGAAATAAACAGATATCTGAGTTTTAGAAGACATCTGAAGACAACCCTGTTTAGGGAAGTTTTTAATGTTTAATAGGTTATTGTATTTTAGTGTTTTGTTGAAAGCCGCCCAGAGTGGCTGGGGAAACCCAACCAGATGGGCGGGGTATAAATAAATTATTATTATTATTATTATTATTATTATTATTATTATCTGAGGCTGCTTCTCAAGTAAAATAAAAGGTGGGAGGAACTGTGTGTAAATGTGTAGCTAGGCACTACGAAGAACTATCCAGACAAGAATAAGCAACATGTCAGGGTGTGTGTGTGGATTTCTTCTTGAAGATCTAGTTTGAAGAAGAGCCCTGTGTAAGCTTAAAGCTGCCTTAATGCATTGTGAAACGTAAATGGCTACTTTGGGACAGAATATACGGTACTTTGATCTACTGTCAGGGTGTCTTCCATCTCGCCATGTGGACTGCAGCACTATCAAAGAGCGCGCAAAATCCACTAGGATGATTAGGGAGCCAGCTGTCGTCTCCCTCCTTTGTTAGACGTCGAAGGGCTTAGCCGTCATCCTCTGGCGAGGAGGGCGGGCCGCTTTCCTGGAAAATAGGTATCGCGCCGGGCCGCCGGCTGAAGTCATTCTCTGGCAAGGAGAGCCCGACACGCGCCTGGCCCAGGTTGCACCAATAGCAGGAGCAGCAGCAGCAGAAGAAACTGCCCTTTGCAAACAGGAGCAGCGCGCCGTCGGCGCCGCCCCAGCAGGCAAAAGGGAAGTACCGCGGACCGCTCCCCATCTGTAGCAGCGCCCGGCCCTCGGAGGCGGGACGGGGCTTCCCCCCCTGCAAGGCTGCGGGGCGGGAAGGAAACCCGGCGCTCCGCTTTCTCGCTCCCTCCCTCCTCGCGCTCTCCAAAGTGCCCGTAGCCCACAGCGCGAGCGGAGCTCCCGGGCCTAGCAAGGCTCCCATTCCCGGCTGGCCAGGAAGAAAGGCGGAGAAGGCAGCTCCCACAGCAGCAGCAGCGGCGGCGGCGGCGACATGGGCTCCCCCACGGACACCCACGAGATGAATGGGCTGACCGCGGAGAACGGCGACGCGACGCCGCCCGAGCAAGTAAGGAACGCCCCGGGGGGAAAGGAGAGGGAGTGCGCGCGCGCGGAACGGCTTTGCAGTAGCCGCGGGCTATTGGGCGCGCTTGCCGCGAGTCCGGCGTCGCCGCCTGAGGGAGAAGAGGAACGCAGGCGATGCAGCAGGAGACGGGGAGCTGGCGTTTCAGACGCCGTGCGCCCTGAAGGGCCTTGTTTGTTTCCCGGGCGGCAAAACGGGCAAAGGTCCGCTCTGGGAGGCAGCTGGGGGGAGGACGGGGACGTAGAGGAGACCTGTCTTGCCTGGCCGGAAAGACTTTAGGAAAGCGGTGAGGTCAGTACCAGCCTGGCTGCTGCTTGGCAGGGATTTCCCGCAAATCTCAGCCAGCCTCCCACAAATCTCGGCCTCCAGGGAAGGGCAGGGAGTAAACAGCGAGGGCGGCTTCTGGGCGACGGAGGAGGGAAAAGGAGCCTCTGGGCCCAGGCTGGCAGGAGATTTGTGTTCCCTAGTTCTGCTGCGCTCACAGCTGCTTTTGCATAGTGTAGCCGGGGCAACTGCGGCAGACGGGTGGGGTACAAATTATTATTATTATTGCCCATCACTGTCACAGTGAAGAGTGTTGGAAATGAAAATAGCCCGAAAGAGGAGGAGCCAGAGGATAGCTTTCTTCTACTGATCTACAAAAGAATGTAAACAAGTGATCAGGTGACATGTAGACTTCAAAATGAGCAGGGAACTGCATCAGGCCCAGGAGGAATTCATGTCCTTAAGCTGAGGGCTTGCCAACTGGAGTTTACTTGTGTTTCCCCCATGACCCACCCAGTTACCATCTTGGAGAGAAAGGAGGTGTGGAGCGGTATCCGTGGCAACAGAACCTGATTTCACTGAAAGTCTGTTTTGAAGCACTGGTCCATCCTCCTAGATCAGGAGTCAGTAAACTTTTTCAGCAGGGGGCCAGACTAGATTTTTTTAAAAAATGAACGAATTCCTATGCCCCCCAACTAACCCAGAGATGCATTTTAAATAAAAGGACACATTCTACTCCTGTAAAAACACACTGATTCATCCATGACAGGTGGCCATCCAACCACTTTTTAAAAACATCCAAGGAAGGAGAGTCCACCATGCCTTGTGGGAGCCTGAACAGCTCTTACTGTCAGAAAGTTTTTCCAAATGTTTAGTTGGAATTTCCTTTCTTGCAATTTGAAGCTATTGGTTTGAGTAGTACCCTCCAGAGCAGGAGAAAACAAGCATGCTCCCTCCTCCATGTGACAGCATTTGAGATATTTGAAGATGGCCATCATATCTCTTCTCAGTTTCCTCTTTCCAAGGCTAAACATACCCAGCTCCTTCAAGCGCTCCTCATAAGGCTTACTTTCCAGACCCTTGATCATCTTCGTTGCCCTCCTCTGCAAGCATTCCAGCTTGTCAACAAATTTTATTATATTACATTGGTACTGTTTGCCCTGCCCTGCCCTGCTCATTTTCTTTTGATTTTCATACAAAAGCTTGCCCTTCCTCTTGTCAAATTTCCTTAGATCCAATTTCAGTTCCCCTTTCCCTCTGATGTGAGATATTGCTGGATGGGGAGCTGGTATCCACTTGCTCATTGGAGCTGTTTGTCCTGTCTGAAAAGGGCAGGAGGTCCTTTGTGCTAGGGTGCACCAAGGCTCAGCCCTGGCATTTATTTTAAGTGCCACAACTCAAAACAACACACAACAAGGGCGGAACAGATTCAAAGCCATAGATTCAAAGGCCAAGGCTTTGGCTTCCTAGGCAGCTCCTGCTCCCACCACCAACTTCATCCCCTCACCCAGTTCTACTGGCAAGTGCAGAAGACTTGGGAGAGGGAGGTGAGGATCTGTCTCATTTGTATTGGACTTTAGAGAACATCAACAAGATGTTCTCTTGTCCAAACCTTAGAAATAAACCCCTGTTAGTCTCCCAAGTCTTCTGCTTTTGCCCTAGAGTTTGGAAGAGATTTGGGGGTGGGGAGATGTTTCTCGTGTTGTTAGAATAGCGTAAGAATACTCCAAGGAGGGTATATGTGCTGCTGGGTTCTCTTCCTCAGAAGATTAGAAGCATTTGTCCCTGGTGATTTGTTGAGTAGATTTGTGGACACTTGAAAATGCCTCTAAGTCACAGAATGCATTTCAGTTACTACTGAGCAATTACTGAATCCCCCCTCCCCCATCATAGATTCAGTTCATAAGCGTGGTGTTTCAAGACAATCTCTTCTTTGTCTAAGAAAATTTAAGCATAAGCCTATCAGAGTGGGAGTTCTCATCATAACCGCCTTGAAAATGGATTATTGGCTGGTGGCGAATCCTCAAATTTTTGATTGGTTTCTTAGTTCACCTTTTTGGGGGAAACATGATTGAACTTGTAGTTATTTTGCAACTCTAAGCAACTTTGGGTGGTAGACCTTTTTTCGATATGCTTTAATCTGGTTTCTGGTTTGGCCCTCAGACTGAGATTTCTTTATTTGCCATGGGGAATGAGTGGTGCCTAGAGGCTGAGAAGTAGTAGAATCTTTTTGATTTTACTGGACCTGTCAACAGCTTTTGATCTAGAAGACCATGGCATTCCACTTGAGTACCTGATTGACCTGCCAAGAGTTAGGGGACTGCTTTTAAGTGGTTCCACTTCTCTCTGACAGGACAGTTTCTGAAATAGCCACCAGCCAACTGTTATTTTTAGTTCTCTGCAACTATCTGCACTTAAATGGTTTTATCCTAGCCATTTTTAACATCTGTATGAAACCGTTTGTAGAGAGAGCCTGAAGTTTTGGAGTGCAATGTTAGCAGCATTCTGTTGACACTCACCTCTATATTCTTCACATCCAGGAACACCAGTCTTAGAGCATAAAATGAGATTTGGTGGTCATGGAAAATTGAATGAAAACAAATAAGCTGACACTGAATTATTGCAAAGAAGAACTAGAAGTAGTGATGGTTTGAGAATTCTAGAATCTGTGGAGATCCACTGGAGATCACTAGAGCCGTAGCCCTGGTAGTGATCAAGTACAAATCAAGTGTCATACTGCAGATCATATTGTCCTAGGATAGAGAAGTACCTGTTCAGCATTCCTGAACAGGAATGAGGTCCGTGGTACTTTAGGGATCACCTGAACCCTTATATCCCAGCTCTGTCGCTAAGATCACTGTTGATTGTGTCCTGAGTTGGGGAGGCTCATCTGATGTCGACATGAAACCAAGTCTTTGTGTTATCATCCCAGTCCTGTGGAAAGCTCTTCCAGTAAATATTCGGCAGGCACCATCTGCATTAACTTTTAAATGTCTGCTGAAAACTTTGTTATGCTGCCAGGCTTATGCAGACAATTAGGAACAATATTTTTTTGGAATAAAGGTAAAGGTAAAGGTACCCCTGCCCGTACAGGCCAGTCGTGTCCGACTCTAGGGTTGTGCGCCCATCTCACTTAAGAGGCCGGGGGCCAGCACTGTCCGGATACACTTCCGGGTCACGTGGCCAGTGTGACGAAGCTGCTCTGGCGAGCCAGCACCAGCGCCGCACACAGAAACGCCGTTACCTTCCCGCTATAAAACGGTCCCTATTTATCTCCTTGCACTTAGGGGTGCTTTCAAACTGCTAGGTTGGCAGGAGCCAGGACCGAACGACGGGAGCTCACCCCGCTGCGGGGATTCGAACCGCCGACCTTACGATCGGCAAGTCCTAGGCACTGAGGTTTTACCCACAGCGCCACCTGCGTCCCCTTTTTTGGAATAGCTAGCTAGTAATTTGTGATTTTAATTTGTGAGGGGATTATATGGTTTTATTTACAACAGTCTGTATAACAGTTGAAAACTGCTTTTTAAAATTAAATTTGGCATATAAGTATTTTTTTTATAAACAAACTAATTAAAAGGCAAGCGTTAATTGCTAATTAACTGGCAAGTGGTAGCCTACATATCTCCAAGCATCCTGTTTACACCCACAAGCTCATTTTTCTTCCCCTGCCCCACATGAGTGTTTTGAGTAACTTCTGATCAGGTGTGAAAATAAAGAATGGACAGAGTGAGTTAAATATATAACAATTACAATCAATCAATCAATAATTTATGGAAGGTTTAGTTTTGCATTCCACCAGCTTCCGCCCCTCCCCCTCGCCCCGCCCAATTCAATGCGTTCTGAAGGCCAGTGGTAATATTAGTTGGGCCAGAAATGCATACTTGCATACCAAATTTACCATGCAGAATTAAACACTTAGGCTTGCTAGCTAACCATTTTTATTGCATATACATTTTCATAAGGCAGCTGCACACAGTTCAGTGGTTCTCATTTGTATGAAAGCAATCGCTAGCAGCACAGAACTGCTAGCCTGGTAGAATTTGACTTTCAGCTAATTACTCCATGCGTGAAGGCATTAGAAAATGCCTGTGTGTCATAACATTAATCCCATGACTCAGATCCCTGTTTATATTCTGAGTTTATGCAAATGTAGGTCTATGTGCAGGCATGAGTACTTCTGCAACATAATAGCATGCCCACAAGCCACAGCAAGATTCTGCTGGATATGATTTTTTTGGAACATCTTCCAAGAGAATATTCCTGAGTAAATTAAGACCTTGATATATAGACAGGATATAAAATGTAAAGGCCATATTTTGAGAAACTGCCATTCATCTCAGAAAGTCTGACCCACAGATGGGAATGTTTTCACATGTGGATCTACTATAATGCAAGGACACAACTGCACTGCTGTGAGTGTGAAATGCAGCAATTTCCCTGCAAACCTTTCCCTATTTCTTAGTACAACAGCTTCAGGAGTACTGTTTCTGGAGTTTGCATAATCAGGATCCAAATCTCTGAATACTTTTAAAAAAATGTTTTGTTTGCTTGAAATTTGTTTCAAAAAAGGAGATTTTTAAACATGTACTTTTAACGGAATGGCACAAGTCCTCGCTATGTTGAATCAAATGTTTGTTATAACAGGGTGGGGTTATTCATTTAAAACCACTGAGCTTCACATTTGAAGGCCAGGTGCAGCCTCGGCATAAGCAAGTCTGCAGCTTATACTTTCCCCCATGAGGTCACACATGCAGGATTTTGGGGTGAGACTGTCTACATGTTACCTTCCTTATAAAACAGAAGCTGGAAATGGTCTCCATGTGATGGGAGTCTTCATGTACTGTGTGCAATCATCCATCGCATAATTATTCTGTGGTGAGTTTCTGTCTCAGCACCAGCCATAATAATGTGCTGCTGACATAGAAACTCTCTGTGTAATGTGAAAGAATCAAAAGATAGTTAGGTACTGGTGTGAATGGTCCATTGTGTCACGGCTGCTTCTATGTACCTTCTTTGTGATGAAGCTATTTTGTAGACAAGTCCTCTAGAGCGGTTCTGCACAGTTTTAACGGCCTAACTATCTCTTACTTTAAATCTATGGTTTGGCACAGCATCAGTGTTACAACCATTAAACGTGGAAGTCTCCATGGGGACCATGTAGAGAAGCAGGGAAGTGGGGTATGGTCCACATTTCTTCTAGATTCTAGTCAAATATTTTAACAGGCTTTATTTATAAAGGAAAATCTTCTCATTGTAGTATTTTTCCATGTATAAGACTAGGTTTTCCCCCTTAAAAATAATGTCAAAAATTAGGGGGAGTCTTATACATGGATACATCTCCTCACATTTTCTTAAATCTGAGTCTCCAAAAATAGGGGGCGTCTTATACATGGGGGCATCTTATAGATGGAAAAATACGGCATTTAAATCATACTTTACCACAGGCTTACTAGCTTCCCTAGTGCAAATTCCTATCAAGAGTCTTCTTGTTGTTGTTGTTGTTTAGTCATGTCTGACTCTTCATGACCCCATGGACCAGAGCACGCCAGGCACTCCTGTCTTCCACTGCCTTCAGCAGTTTGGTCAAACTCATGTTAGTAGCTTCAAGAACACTGTCCTCTTTCGTCCCCTTCTCCTTGTGCCCTCAATCTTTCCCAGCATCAGGGTCTTTTCCACGGAGTCTTCTCTTCTCATGAGGTGGCCAAAGTATTGGAGCCTCAGCTTCAGGATCTGTCCTTCCAGTGAGCACTCAGGGTTGATTTCCTTCAGGATGGATCGGTTTGATCTTTCTGCAGTCCATGGGACTCTCAATAGTCTCCAGCACCACAATTCAAAAGCACCAGCCTTTTTTATGGTCCAGCTCTCACTTCCATACAACACTACTGGGAAAACCATAGCTTTAACTATACAAATCTTAATTCTGGCTTGGGATTCATCCAGTCCAGCCTTTCGCATGATGTATTCTGCATATAAGTTAAATAAGTAGGGAGACAATATACAGCGTTGTCGTACTCCATTCCCATTCTCCATTTTGAACCAATCAGTTGTTCCATATCCAGTTCTAACTGTTGCTTCTTGTCCCACATAGAGATTTCTCAAGAGACAGATGAGGTGGTCAGATCAAGAGTCTTAAGCATTACTTAAGAATACCAAAAAGAGATCTAAATAGAATATGGATGTTAAAAGACATGTATTCTGGGAAGCAGTCTATTGTGGTAATTAAGTGTTTGAGATTTCCAATTTAATTCTAATAAATTTGCATTTGCTACAAGTGAATTGTTTCTTTATGTTGATCTGTACTATGTTTTTCAGACATGCTTTTGGAAAAAGTCACTGATTTCTGAAGAGGCAAAGAAACACATGGCTAGAGTTTAACTGGATATCTTAAAAGCAGTTCAGGTCTTGATTCTGTTTAAGCCAGGGCTTAACTTATAGATGACCAATATTACACAATGCATACATAGAGCCATACTACCTTGAGGAGCCATGTCACATCCCATTAATATAGCCCTGCCTTAGCTCTTAAATGCTCAAGTTGGGAAAGTGAATAAGAAACAGATGAGCATGATAGTGTGAAAACATATGCTTGATGGGAACAGAGCACAAGATGCTAACCAGAACAATACCCACCCACATGCCAAGATTAAAACACCACTTTTAAGTGCTTAACAGATGTAAAGCTTTTTCTGGAAGAAAAGGCTAGTTAAAAAGAGAACAAGGAAGAGCTAAACAACACAGATCACAGTTTCAAAACGAATAAAATAATTCTGTACATCTCATGGTTCCAAAAACATTATAAGTAAACGAGATGTCTAATCCACCAGAAAAGCAGTTAGTATTAAAATGTATGTTTGCTAATCATAGGCTTATAATTGTGAAGACCAACATACAGCCCCAAAATAAGGAGTGGGAAATGATTTTCTTTCAGGTTGAAATGGGCTGCTGCATTGGAGCTGCAGGGAGGCACCTCTTCCTACACTCGAGTAGGACTCTGGCAGAGACACATGCCCGATTGGCATGTTCTCTCCCTCCTCCCTGTAATATCTCCCTCAAACAAAAGTCTCAGTTCTTTCCCCCACTACCCCGCTGTTTCAGCAGTTTTGATGCAAGCAATCAGAAATGAAAACATTCTCCTGTTCCGGGAATTAGGCAGGAGGGAGATGCCCAGCTCTGCCTCACTTCCTAAAAAGAAAAAGAAAAAAGTATCTCAGTGCTGGACTTCGTTGCTTGCGGCATTTAATTTTATTTCACTTCTTGTCCAACAGTTAATATTTGTGTGTTTTCTTCATGTATGTACTTGTTTATCCCAAAAAAGACGTCAGAAATGTATATTCCTGATAGAAACCTGGATAAATACTATGAAGGGTCATTTACAGATCTCTTAAAAATGCAGTGCAGGTTGTGTTCATGGGCCCAGAGGGGGTGGGGTGGGGAGTCAGTGTGGTGCAGTGGTTAGAGAGTTAGACTAGGGAGACCCAAATTCAAATGAGACCTACTTTGCCATGTAGCTTAATGGGTGACCTCGGCTGGCCTAAGCCATCTCACACGCTGTTATCAGGATAAAGTGGATGGTGTATGCCGTCTTGAGCTGCTTGGACAATGTATAAATATACTAACAAATCAAGACCCCTGACCTCACTTTAACAAGGAGTATGCCCCACCCTACATCATCCCACATGCACAGATGTGCAAAAAGATGATATTCAAAAAAGTGGGTGAATTTGCACAAAAACCAATGTAACTTGAAAAAAAGTTCTAATAACGGGGGGCGGGAGGCAGGATGGGGCAGTAGCAGGGAGGTGGGGAAACACATGCATTTAGTTTATATCAGGGGTCAGCAAACCTTTTCAGCAGGGGGCCGGTCCACTCCCTCAGACCTTGGGGGGGGGGTGGACTATATTTGGGGGGCGGGGTAAGAACAAATTCCTATGCCCCACAAATAAACCAGAGATTCATTCTAAATAGAAGCACACATTCTACTCATGTAAAAAAAACACCAGGCAAGCCCCACAAATAACCAGAGATGCATTTTAAATAAAAGGGCACATTCTACTCATGTAAAAACACACTGATTCCCGGACCGTCTGCGGGCTGGATTTAGAAGGCGATTGGGCTGGATTCGGCCCCCCAGGCCTTAGTTTGCCTACCCATGGTTTATAATAACAAGAAGACTTGTACCTCTTTAGTGAGGCAAGAAAGTAAAAATGAAGTGGAATGCTAATGGCTGGGAAAAGACAATATATTTATTTTCCAGATGGCGTCATAGAAGCTTTGTTGTCTTCTGTCTTGTGTCACCCTCATCCACTGCTGTCTCTGTTCACAGATTTTAATGTTTCTGTAATGCTTCAAAACTCTGCAAAATCTGTTTCACCAGAGTCAGTAATGGAACAAGAGAATTTCTGCATCCTGTTCCTATGAAACAAGATAACATCTGATTTTGTCCAGCTCCTAAGACTCAACCATAAAACAATATTCTTTCCCCTCACAAATTCTTCATAGGCTTGAAATGTTTTGCTGATCCAGGGCCAGTGTTTACCAGATGACAGTAGGATGAAAGTACTGTACATGCTGTACATATGTGTATCTTGGAAATATAGATGAAAGTTTTCAGGGTCCAGATATTGGGGTCCCCTCTTAGCCTTAGATATTTTGATTGCAGGGAAGGTCTGCCCAAGTGTGTATATTCTGCAAAAAGGTCAGAAACCTGTTTATTAAGTAAATGTTGGGAAATGCTTGCCAAAATATTGCACATTGAAGTTCCACTTCCCCCACAACTCGGAGCTTCCTTGATGGAGTAGGACCAAAAGTTCACATGGCACAGCATCCTGTTCCCAGCAGTCTCTGCTTCAGAGATGCCCACAAAGTTCACCACCCCAGCTCTGTTCCTTTGACATTAAGCTCTCCCATTCCTCCTTTCTGCAGAGCCAATGCAGCTTTTGCGTCCTGCTCTTATAACTGCTTCTAATCATTTCCTGTCTCCTCTCCTAGCCCTGTCTTACCCCATCCTATTCCATTCCACCCATCAGGAGGTGTGTTGGGCAGGAAGAAATGCAAAAAAGAGAGCTGTAATGACCAGAGAGCTGTTGCTTCTTTTCCACCCAGTGGCTCGCATGGGTCAGGGGAGGTACATATGTACTCCTTCTCCTGCCATATATACCACTCCTGTTTTCCTGGCAGCACTGTTCTTCTTCCTTATACTAAATGCATGTGGTCCATAGGTTAGGGTAGGGCACAGGAAGCAGGTGAAGCCTCTGCCTGCCCAGGGAAAGATGCACTATCTGTCCATGCCTTTAAGAATGTGTGGGATGTTGCTGTCCTCATTCATGGAGGTCCCTGTGGAACTGACCCTGGTTTAATGGCAAAAAGATCCACTGGCAGCAGATAGGCTTCCCTCAGGACACCTTGGCTCCCATGGTCCCCTCTCCTTTCACACACAAATGCCAAAGTTGTTCCCGCTTTGGCCAGCTGCGCATGTGCACAAGAGTGCTAGCGTGATGACAGTCATACATTCTTATGTATATAGGAAGATACTCTGAAATTAGGGCAAATCTACCCTATTAAATTATCTTCTTTTCCATTAGTGTGAAACACTGACTTCTTTTATGTTTTGTAACTAGTCATATAATTTCTTTCTGCCCAGAAAGTATCTTCTTGTAAACTGAAAAGCATGAGTCATACTGGGAAATTTCCAAAAACACACACACAAAAACCCCCCTCACTGCACATTGCATTGCATTGCATTGCAGCAATACTGAAGTGTCACGCTTCTCAAGGAGAGTTCCTTACCCCCAATTTAGAGCTCAAATAAAAGTGAAAGAAAGGAGAAGGGCATGCTGGAAGTCAGCAGAAAAAAAACCCCATCAAACTGATTTATGCTGTTAGGAAAAATCTCCAACTACATTTTACTGCAAATACATGATCTGTGATGACACAATTAACAAGCTTACTGGATGCTTAATTGCACACCTTGTTAACTTTTTGCTTGGTAAACTGAAATTTACCAGCTCATGATGGACAGGTCAATGTTCCATTTCCCATGAGCAACTTCCATGCTACAGTGAGGGAAACCGCATTTGCCTCAGCAGGTTGCTGATGTGCTGGTGAGGCCCACAATATTCTTTGATATTCAGATATTCAACAGGGGTAGAGGAGCAATGATTTGTGAGCAGGAGCTTCTGATCATCCATTGTCATTTGACAGGATGTCTCTCATTCAACCTGATTTTAATTCCACCCTGTGCCAGGAATTAATTTACCATAAGTATTAGAACAGACCCAAACTACAGTTTCTTCCAAACAAATGTCAAGACATTGGGATAGGGAAAGGATGCTGACATGACTAGTTATAGGAAGCAGCAAGGTGGCATAGATGCTGGGGCACAGAAGCACATGGCAGAGGGAAGGGCTGGTGCTGCAGCCTGACACAGACATGGAGGGGGCACTCTTCCCTTTGGAATAGGCAAAGTGAGGAGACAGAGAAGGAAGGGCCATCTGTCTTGGCAGGTGGGATGGGGCGAGCCGACAAAGGCAAAAGTGAAACCACTTCGTATGTATGTGGGGGTGGTTGAGCTAACCACAGATTGGCTGGCAGGCTGAGGGCATCTGTGGCGCAATGTGTGACACTTTAGAACCCTAAGGTCTGATGAAATGTATAACTTACAGAAGATTTCATCAAATGCCTGAAAGGACAAATCTCAACACTAATAGGGTTGCCATACATCCTATTTGGAATACTGTAGTGTCTGGGCTGAAACCAGCAAAAATGTCCAGGAAAATCCAGCCACATGGCAGCCCATTAAAATTGCCAAAAAAGGGCAAGTTTTAGTGATTTTTCCAGAAAAGCTTGACAACTTTGCAAAAAAAAAAAAAAAAAGCACCACAACTTTTCTGTCCAGATTTTCACTGTTTGGGATATGGCAATCCTAACTAAACTTGTTAGTGTAAACCAAATCGTGGTAATAAACTTCATTCTGCTATTGTGATGGGGCATGTTTGGTGATTTAAAAAATAGCTACAGGCAGCAGCGTATAAAACTTATCTTTGTCAAACAGTGCAACTTTCTCAAAGTAGTTCTGAAGCTCTTACTTCCTACAGTTTAATCAGGACTTTACATGAATATCCATCTTACTCACTTTTTCCTAGAATATAACTTTTCAAATGGTGAAGGAGAGCTGCTTTCAACCATGAAACAACCATGACCAGTTGGTGTTCTGTATTTATGTCACACTGTCCTGCCATAGAGCACAGAAGGGCTTATATGGGGTCTCCCATCTCAGCACTGCTCACAGCCTGTGCAACCTGCTTCCCATATAATGTATTTTTAAACACGGCTGTAGCTGATAGGAAGCAGGGTATTATCACACACTGACCATGCTTCTAATGCTGCCTGAATCATGACTCTTTGAAATGTTGTGCCTTTCAGCCTCGAACACAATGGCTGCAGAGAAACAGACAAATTAACATCAACCATTATGCCAATAAGAAGAGTGCGGCAGAAAGTATGTTGGACATTGCTTTGCTTATGGCGAATGCATCCCAGCTCAAAGCAGTTGTGGACCAAGGACCTACCTTTTCAACCTACGTTCCACTTGTTGTCCTCATCGGCATCTCGCTCTCACTTCAGATCATAGTAGGCGTGCTTCTAATATTCCTTGGTATGTATAGTCACATGGATTTCTTCTGATTTTGTGCCGTTTATAGTATTCGTTTCTCTGTTTCAAAAGAGGCATGCTCATATTTTACAAAAATAATTGTTACAATCTTGGTGTTCATTTTTCCATTTTAAAATGGGCGTGTAAAAAGAAACTTCTTTAAAAAATAGCTATATCCTACTCTTTTAACAAAGTTCCTTTAAATAGTTCCATATAAGTGGATGGGTATATTATTACATTTTTTATTATTATTATTATTATTATTATTATTATTATCATCATCATCATCATCATCATCATCGTGTTCTTATCAGATTCTGTGCACTGCATGAGAGACAAAATGAATACATATAATACATGAATAAATACAATATAGGACCAGTTCTCTTTGAATAAGAATATTATTGATTAGCTCCTTTCAGGTAGTCCCCTTGATGTTATTGCAGTTGTGTCAATGGGGAAGGTGGAGCCAACTGCTAGCCTAATCCATACGTCCCTCACAGGTCGTATCCCCACACTTGTGAGGGACATCAACAAAGGAAAGCAGACTGTGTGCCCTGTGTGATCAGGTTTCCCATTCATGAAGAAAATAGGCTTCCATCAGACCACGAACATGTGCAGGTTAGGAAATATATGAGCAAATGCTACAGTAACTTTTGTTGGGTTATTTTGCAAGGCTGCCATGGAATTATTTACATGAAATATTTACTGAAATAAGATACTAAATATATTCTTTTCTGAAAGCTTCCCTGAATTTTACCATTCATGTTGTGGAAAAGAAGTATCAAAAGACTACAGTTATGACATTTGTTTCTGAGGAGTAATTTTTAGCTCAAGAAGTATATAGGAACTGTCCTTCCAAACCCTGAATTTATGTAGCCTGAACTATACTTTTCTTCCATCTGAACTATACTCTTCTTCCATGCTAAGGAAGTCATACTCAGTATTTTAACTACTCTGTCATTTTCTCTATAAATAGTTTTACTTTGGCTTATAGCATTACAACACTACAGTCTCATTAGGAAATAAAAGTAATTGCATCAAAAGCAAGCCTTCCAAGGTTTTGAAAAGGAAAATAGTAAATATGGCTTGGAAGCCAAGGACTTGTGACTGGAAAACTCCAAAGCTTGTATAGCCTTTCACCACAATGGGTTTATTATACAGGATTCCCTTGGGCATCTTATCAACGTCACAATAGTTTTCTATTACATAATGTTCCGAGGTACTTACGAAAGTAGCTAAATGACATTTCTGCTTCTGCAACAGGAGATAATCAGTCACTGACCACATTTTGCTTTTACTTTTAAAGAATATTTATAAACCACCAGCTCATAATAAATATCATGAAATATCATAACTAAATATCCTAATTAAATAATTATGAAACCATAAAATGCGCAACAAGTGACCAACACTGAATAAAATTCATTCTCTAATGAGGAAAACGAAAATGTTTTAAGCAGGCAACAAACTATCAGGATTGTAGATGCTTGTCTGATTGCAATAGGAACATTGTTCCAAATTACTAGTGCTACTATGCTTGGTTTACGCAGAAATGAAACAAATGTTCATCTGTTTAGAAAGTGTAAACATGAGGTCAATTTATAAGGAAGAAAAGCAGCTTAAGATTCTGTCCCCCTCCATGTCAGCTGGTCAGGAAGGGGATAATGTTTCTCAAACACCTTGTGGAACATTGAGTTAGATCCAAATTTGCTCAGAGCAGACGTCTCTGAACTAAATGCTCCCAAGAGCAAAAGCAGAGAAGGCAGTTTGGGGCAATTCCTCTTTCTCCATACAGCCACCTATCCTCCCTAACCCCCCCCCTTTCCAAAAATCCACTTTACGCAGAAGAGTGAGTCTATACCCAACCGGAAGTTTTCATCAAATGCTGTGATTTTATATTTTGTTTGTATGAAATGAAAGCACATTGTGAGGGCTTGGCTTTAAAAAGCACTTTTACACTTTAAAAAAAAAAAGATTTTAAATACGTAACAAATAATGTTGGTAGAGTATGAGATTCTTAATCCTGGCATCGTGGGTTCAAGCCCCACATTGGGCAAAAAGATTCCTGCATACCCATCCAGTACAAAAGGCAGAGTTGAAAACATTGGTTTATTGGCAGCCTCAGTTTCACCTCAAAGTTTGCCTTCCGTAATCATTTTTCTTGATTCAGGGTAGAACTGGGTAGTCCAAATGTTGGGCTACTTTCCCCCCTACCCACACAGTGATATTGAGAGGTTTATAGGAGCAGCTCACTTTGCTTGTTATCAGGCCTGTTCATTTTAGGGCAGAAAGGGAAGGAAGGAAGTGGTCAGATCCCTAGCCAGAGAGATGTTTTGTTCCAAATGTTGGCCTGGCAGCTTCTCTTGCCAGATTCCAAGCCTATATTTTAGCAGTAGGACTCTTCCCCTCCCCCTTTACAGTGGTACCTCAGGTTAAGAACTTAATTTGTTCTGGGGGTCCGTTCTTAACCTGAAACTGTTCTTAACCTGAAGCACCACTTTAGCTAATGGGGCCTCCCACACCGCCGCTGCGCGATTTCTGTTCTCATCCTGAAGCAAAGTTCTTAACCTGAGGTACTATTTCTGGGTTAGGGGAGTCTGTAACCTGAAGCATATGTAACCTGAAGCGTATGTAACCCGAGGTACCACTGTATCTGTCTTTTAAATTGCGAGAGCCAGAGAAGTTTAAATCCTGCACCCCTGTGTCCTGTATTGCCATGCTGCAAATGAGAGCATAGATTTGCTTTCCTTGATCCAAGTTGAATTGGGAATTGAGCTAAAGCGAACTATTAACCTGTTTTAAAATGCCAAGATTACCTGCCCAGATCACACTTTAAAAAAAAGAGAGAGCAAACGCTCTGTATGTGGAATGTCTCCTTTTGGTGGCACTGAAGTTCAAATTTATTCATCAGGCAACCAAATACAGACATTCATCCCATAGATTCTGTAGTACCAAAAACCCTTTTGTAAGACCTTTTTCATTGGCAGGGGGATGAAATAGATTAGGCTACATGAAATGACAGTGGGATTGGATTACTATAATAAAATGCTTAACAGTACCTGTACTTAAGAATGGTTTCAAGTTTAGCTCTATTGTGTAGTACTACAATAATGAAATAAGATTACTGCAATTCCCTCTGAAAGCTCGGAGCCTAGCTTTGTTAATAGACAGTGTTGCATTTTTTAAAAAAATAATCAGACCCATGCTTTATATCTCCAGTGCTGGTGAATCATCTGAAACTGGGTGATGTCTGAATGCATAAACCAGAGAGTTACACCCTGAGCTCACTGGTTTCTTTCCTGCCAGCAGCCCACCTCATTGATTAGAGCATTACAGTATTATTATTTTCTAACAGCTGTGTCAGCTCTTAAAAATCATGTTGTGTAATAGCAGTCACTCTGGACTGCTTGCATTTCTTGGAATCATATTATTGTGATTTTAGAAGAAAGAGGATAGCATCCACATGATTGAGTCTGTACTCCAAAGTTAATTTTAGGGCATGCATTTCCCACAGAGAGCAGCTCTTCCTATCATACAATATACTGCTTTTGAAATTTTTGGGAGTTTCCAAAGCTGATAGTGATGTAATATGGGAAGTCTTCTGTTCAAATAAAGAAAAAGAGATTTCGTTGAACCTGCACATGCTTCAATCTGGCATTTCTCAACAGGTTCTTTGAATCATGGTTCATATCATATCAGCTGCAAACTTTATTTTGAAAAGTCTGAATTTAAAATTAAGCATTTTTGGATCCTCTCCAGTCACTTCATGGTGCTTTTATCTGTCTCAATATGAGGCTATGTTACCCATCCTGCCTAATGCTTTTGAAAAAAGTATCTTGCTCTTTGTTGATTGAACTTTGTTACTATTTTTTTTCATAGTACTCTGCTCTGTAATAGATTGATTGTGCTGTATCAACAGCTTATCACATTTGAATACTGAAATAACTGAGCCTCGTTTCTCCCTTATTACTCCTAATTCCTCATAGAATGCAGTGTTCTGGCAATTAGGGGAGCCTGGTCTGTTGCATTGTTAGGAATTTGATTGTGGAGAAATGTGGCCGGGTTTAATTTCGGAGGACCAGGAGGTTCACATATAGCACCCATGGGTCATGGTTCACTGATTCTTTAGATTGTTCCTCATGTCTGTGCAAACTTTATTTTTAAAACTCTGAATTAAATATTAAGCAATTTTACATTGTTTCCAGACAAGTGAGAGCATTTTGAAAAGCAGTATTTATAAAACATGAAGAATCTGTGTAGTTGGAATTTTTATTGTGCTTCTTATTTTGTACAAGCCACTTTAAACAATTCAAAATAAGAGGAGACTTTGGTGCTAAGTCTTTGCTAATGCCAATTTCTCCCATTCATATTCTCACAATAGTTTCCGTCTCACAAATTTCTGTGGTAGGAAAAACGAGACAAAACCATCACTGCTCAAGTTGCCCTAGTCATCTCCTGCCTTATGGAAAATCTGCTCATAGAAGGTCGTCTGAGGAGAGCCTTCACTCTCTCCAAATGTGGAGCAGTTCCTTCAGACTTCATGCAATTCCATACAAGAGCATGCATATTTAATACGGCCCATTTATACATTTTTCAAAACCTGGAAGTAAAAATAACAGGATGCAAATCCCATCTCTCTTTTCATCCTGCTCTCTTTCCACCTCAGCCACTCAGGCAAAGAAAAAATGCAAGAAAACAGCAGGTAATTGTGATTCACACCACTGAAGCCCATCGCTTGCAAGTCCATGTCATTTAGCTGAGCAGGCATAAATGTTTTCTTTAGTAAAAAATAAAGCAGTAGGAAGTGAGCAGTGAGCTCATTTAGAATTCAAAGGTCGGAGAGACCAGGCAGAAACCTGTGGTAGAGGCTTTTAAATAATCTTAAGCAGCACTGCCTCTGGTAACAAGGTATCAAGAAATGGATAAAGCAAAGCAAATGACAAAATGTCACATAAAATTAGGGAAACTCTAGAAGCATTCTAGCTTAGGATAGAAGACCTCAGGCCTGGTGCAGTCAGGTTGAGGGAACATTCTTTCATATGTGGTGGCCCTGTAAAAGGGTAAAAGAGTATTGGGAAATAATCCACAATGATTTGAAAATTTAAAGTATTTTCCCAAAAAAACCAGAGTCCTTTTTGTTGGGGATAACTCAGACGGAAATTCCCAGGTGTCAAAAAAGGTCATTTATGTATGCCACTACTGCGGCCCATGTTTTGTTAGCCCCAAAACTGAAAACGAGCGAGGTCCCAACTAAAGAAGAGTGGCAACTTCAACTCATGAAAGATGCGCAGCTTGGTGACCTAACATATAGAATGAGAAGACAAGAAGAACATACATTTAAAGAAGACTGGGAAATGTTTATTGAATATATGGGGAAGAATTGTGTACACTTGAAATCGTTGGCAGCATTAAGATAAACTCAACAATGTAGACAGGTTTTGAGGGATGCAATAATGGAATACTGAGTGGTTTAGTTCATGTAAAATTTGCAGGGATTTATGATATGCAAAATGAACCATGGAAAGAGAAGGGAAGTCACTGATATTTTAAGGTTGTTTAAATGAATATTTTAAATTGTAAAACATTTGGTGTTCTCTTCAGGCCATGTCTTATCAAGCCACACCTCCTCACCAGGCCTGCTCCAAGCCACCCTCAAGAGCTTGAAGGTGTCCTTGAACTGTGACAATGCTTGCCTGGATGGAGAACAGGGACAGGTGCATGCGTGTGAGTGTGTATGTGTAGAAACCTGGCTTTTGTGGCTGGAATGTAGCCCACTTATGCAAAGAAAAGCACTCCAGCAGTTGCTCCACCCACTTTGCCTCTGGCTTGTGGCCTCCGAAGATTGCCAACTAAAAAATAATGTCCCTCAGGCTGAAAAAGTTTCCCTGGCTGTTGTAGTTGATAAAGCCTAGTTTGTATGGATGAGTAAAGTAATCATTTCCTTAATAAAAAAAGCATTTCATTTCACCTACTACTTCAGATATTGGCCTGTGATTGCAAATTCTTTGTCAAGACAGCCACTGAAAAGCATCCAAGAATAATGTTTTTTTGCTTTTTTATTATTCAGATAGTTGGCGCACATATCTCTCTTGAGTTCTACTGGCACACAAATTTTGTTACCTTCCCTTGCTGATATCTCCCCCCCCCCCAGCAGAATTCCAATAATAACAACAACATAGTTCTCATATTTGTGCTTGTTTCTCATTGGTAATACTTCTTTTGTTATTTCCCCCCATTGCAGTCAAATATGACCTTAATAATCCTGCAAAACATAGCAAGCTGGATTTCCTCAATAATCTGACAACTGGACTGGTGTTTATTATAGTGGTTGTGAATATCTTCATTACGGCCTTTGGAGTTCAGAAGCCAATGGACTCAAAAGTATAGGTCATAGAAGGTGAGTTCCTACCCATAATATAGTTTCCCGATTATTTTTCATCTGTGATGTGGGCCTCTGTGTCTGAGGAACATGGAAAAGTCCCCAGATCTGAGGCATTGAGGGAGCCCCTCCCTTGAATGGAGCAGCCCGTATTTCCTCCTCATCTGTATTTTCCTCACGATTTTCCTGCCACAGTTGTGGCAGGCATGTAATTTAGCATCCCATGCACAAACCTGAGGCTTCTGGGCTTTCTTTTCCCACAATGAGACTAGAAACTTTCCCTTCCATTTTCAGCTACCCTTGGTTTGTTATTAGGGCAAAACCCTAACAACAGAGTTGTGATTATCCAAACTGTGGTTTAGGGAAACAAGACAGGCTTTGAAGTTGTGCTTTGAGGATGGCTTCTTTCACTAAACCGTAGTTAAGTTTGACTAGTGTTGTCTGGGTTCACCCATAACAACAAGCTGCAGTTAGTTGAAAATGGAAGCAAAAGCTTCTGAAGTCTTCACAGTCCCAGCAAGTTATAAGTCTGAGGCTTGTTTGTGTAATGTTAAGCTATGATTTAGCATTGTGTTTGAATGCAGCCACTGAATCAGAATGTGGATAAAGATTTAGAGTGCAAAAAGGAGGAATAACTAGTGGTCTTTTAGCCCTTCTTTCCCCCTCCCCTTGTCATAAATGACATTCTCTCAGAAGCAGAAATGTTTTCTCTTCACTGTTGTCCATGAGTGAAAGCACAGTAAAATTAATTTCCTCTGTCATTATATTGTAATAAATAACCTTTTAATACAGTCACAAATTTGCATTAAACCACATCTGTAAGCATTAAATATGTGGGAGACTCATTCTGACGTAACCTAAATATGCAGTTTTAGACTGGGCAGTGTTTCCCCCTGCTCAATACACTTCACCTCGTCTCTACAGGAAACCCAGCCTAGGAAATTCTGAACCACAGTTTGAACCACGTATTTGTGGAAACTTAGAACTGTTTGGGATTTTTCCTCACTAGATCACTTTAAGAAAACCAAGATGCCTCAAAGCACCACCCTCCCCCCCCCCCCCTTGTAAAGGGTCAAAGTCAGTGCCTGGTTAATATAAGAAATCATTATGGAAATTCACACCTTCCACAAATACTCATTTACTACCAGCGCTCCACATTTAGCCCTTCCAAAGGCAGCAGAAAGGCAGAAGTGCAGAGCAGGCAGTGAGCTGATCAAGTATGAGAATGCTAAAGGAATGGAGTCAGCAAATTGTTAGAAAAGCAGAACCCAGCACTGTACCACTGTGAAGGAGGAAGTGGGACAAGGGGGTGGCGGGGATGTAGACAGACAGACAGACACTCAGAGAGAGAGAGAGCAGCAGTGAGTGGAAAAGACCAACCAGTGGAAATGGGTGGCTCCTTGCTTACACAATCTTCTCATCTACAGGGAGCTGGTAAAATTTGGGCTCCTCCCTTGAGGGACTGTGAAGGGTGTCTTCGCACCCCTCACCCTTGTTGACACAAACGTTAACAAGTTCAGGTTATTTTGGAGCAAGCTGGAATTTCTAGGCTCTCTGACGGTACACGTACTCTCAAATGCCACATTGCCTTGTCAAAATACTAGCACCAACATTTGCTGACACCATCTATCAAAGTGACAGGAGGAGAAACCGTATTTCAGGTAGCATGTTATCTGGGAGACGTTAGCTTATATTAAGGCAAATGAGTTGTAAGGAGCTACTGGGCCACCTGGAGAGCTCTGCATTCTGGGGTGTGCCAGAAAGGGTGTGGCGAGGCCACAGGCAGGAAAGAAGAAAGGCATGTAGTCACCAGCCAACCTGGTAACTGCCTGAAGCAAAAACACTAAATACAGAAGCCTGGTCATGAGATAGTATCCTCATCTGAGGCAGCAGACTAATTTAGAGGGGTAGGCCACCTGCATGCCCAGTATTAGAACATAAGAAGAGCCTGTTGGATCAGGCCAATGACCCATCTAGTCCAGCATCCTGTCCTCCCTGTGGCCAACTGATGCTTGTGGGAAGCATGAAAGCAGGACCAGAGCTCAACAACACTATGTCCACCTGCAGTATTCACACTTCCTCCAACAGTGATGGAACATCATGGCCAGTAGCCATTGACAGCCTTATCCTCCGTGAATTTGTCTAATCTCCTTTTAAAGCCATCTGGGTTGGTGGCCATCACTGCTTCCTGTGGCAGCGAGTTCCATAGTTCCATTACATGGAGAAGTAATGTATTTTATCCCATCTTGAATTGTCAAACATTCAGTCACATTTGGATGTCCACAAGGTCTAGATGGAGAATAACTTTTCTCTAACTACTTTCCTCATAGGGGAGTTGTTCCATCCCCTTGATTATTTTCATTAGCTGACAAAAAAGACGAATGGCTGGGGAGGAACAGCTGGAGGCTGTTGCCATTCCCCCCAACATCTGTTGCCTGGGGTGGTTGCTTACTCTGTCTAACGGCAGGTTCAGGCCCAACAATTCAGATTGGAAGCTCTTCATGTTCTCTTACACTTTGTAAAATGGCATGCCCATTTCTAGTTTAACGAAAGTGGTGCTGTCGCTGGTGCAATCTACTGGGTGCAATCGGCACAGTGTGACCCAGTTGTGGGTCATGACTCACCAACTGAAGGTCAATAATTTTATATACTTATCCTCGTATTTAGCATACTCTGTAGAACAGTAGGAATCAAAAAGGACTGGAAGGTCATATGGGAATTTTGGGGTGAAATGTTGAAGTGACTTCAAAAGGGAATGTCTGTTTTACAAAATAGTCACCATTCTGCTTATAATAATCATAATAACAACAATTTCTTATTTATACCCCGCCCATCTGGCTGGGCTTCCCCAGCCACTCTGGGCGGCTTCCAACAAAATATTAAAATACTGTAATGCATCAAACATTAAAAGCTTCCCTAACAAGGCTGCCTTCAGATGTCTTCTAAAAGTCTGGTAGTTGTTGTTCTCTTTGACATCTGCTTGCATCCTTTTAACTACTTTATTTTCTTTTCTTTTTACAGAGACCCAAGATCTTAAATGTTGGGAGATAAATGTTATGAACTTGAGCCAGTATCTCTTAAATGGAAAACATGAAGAACCTGAAGCAATTCAAAAAAACATTATTCTCTTTCAATTGAACTGTTTCTCCGGGAACTGTTATCCCATGCCTCCATTGGCAGCTCAGAATTCCTTGCTCTCTGTGCCTTATATGTTGAACAGAGAAAGAGGTGATTTCTACACTTGAAAGTATGGGCTTCACAGGAGTAGAAAGACAGCTGAAAATTCTGCACTAAAGGAAGGCTAGTTCATCTTGCAAAACTCAACTTTCTGATCCCAATATTTAACACAAATGAACTAATTTTTGTAATTTTTTCTTTACATAATTCTAGCCGTAAAATGTCTCGTATTTGGAGCTTTTTCTCTTCTGCAAAGGCCATTATACCTCATGCTCCTTCAGAACTCAAGTGTTCCAAGAAACAAGGCTTCGGCCCCCCAGTTCTTTTTAGAAATAATTTGCTGTACTTCTTTCTGAGGCCTTACAGAAGTGTTGGCGTAAACTCTACTGCTTTGAGAGCAGTATCTTAAAATACAGCCCGTAGCATACACTTCTCAGTGCAATCCCAGCTTATGATCAGTCATTTAACAGTGTTGATAGATAATAGTAGCATACTTAGCTGATCACAACTCTAAAGAGATATCCCCAGCCACCCTCTAGATTTACTCTAAGGACTGCACACATCACATTTATAAAGACATGTATGAGGGGAAATGTGTACCCTAGTGCTCTGTTGGATGTGAAGATGCCGCATGGTTGTAGACTCGTGCTCACTAGGATATTTATTTGGATTTATAGTTTATCAGACTTGAGGGCTCAGGTGGCCACGAATTTCAGTTCTGTAAAAGAATGACAATAAAAACAAATGATATAAGGAGATCCAGAAGGAGAGAAAATTAAAAAGGGGGAGGCAATATTCCCAAACCCTCTCTAAATATATATAAATATCATATGTGAAATAACCCTTATTGGGGAGGAGAAAAGGCTAAAGAGTAAATCCAAAGTGGTCCCAAAGGCAGTTGGATGGTGTCTTGTATGCCCCTTTCTGGCAACTCCTGCAGCCAAGCTGGTGCCAAATGTATTGCTTTGCTTTGGACCACATCAGCAAGGCCAAGAGGGGTTCTTGTTGTCTGGGCAACCCAGGCCCTCCATGCAAACGGCCTGGACTTGCACCCCAGAAAGGCTTCCTTTCAGTTCTTTATTACAATAACCAAAAAGTTTCTAATTCAGACAGTGATTCTAACAATGTCGACTCATTGAAGGCTTATTGAATTCAATGGGGCTTACTCCCAGGTAAGTGGAGTTAGGATTGCAGCATTAGTCAACATTATCTCTCCACTGAAAGGTCCTCTGTCTTTTGATAGCACTTCTCGTATGATCCTTGTTGTACAACGATTTTCACAGAGGACTTCTTAGAGGAAAGTCTTAAAGCTTTCCTTATTTTTAGTGCTTCAGGGGGGGAAAGGCCAGAGACTTTTCATTCCCAGACTCTATTAAAGAGGCTCTGTTCAGACCTCTTTGATTCTGCAGTGATATACTTGAGAAATCTACTTTTACTTGAGTTAACTCTCAGGTTCACTCTACAAAAGCCATGGTGCATTTATTCCAGACTTCCAAAGGTAACTCTCAAATTGTAAGCAAAGGTCATCTTCAGTAGGAAAGACAGTTATGCATGCTTACCCATCGAAATGGGCTTTAGGGCTTCTAACTCTCTGCTGGACTATCACCATTCCCCCCCCCCCATGTGATTTCTTATTTTCAGTGCTTTTTTGGGTAATTCTGCATGAACACAAGAAACAAAACTATTCTTGAATATATACTGTTGCTGGCAATTGTATGCATCACACGTATTTTCTATAAGAAAATATACTCAATATTTTTCTTAATGTACTATATGTTAGAACCTGCTCCTAAGATATAGCTATGTAATTATTGTATTCCGCTATTGTTTTCATTTATTATATGTATAAATATTTAAATGTACATAGAACTTAAGGTAATTAGTCAGAAAGTGTGGCATTTTCATTTACCATTTCAGTTGCTATTTTCCCCCACTGATTGTAAGAATAGCAGATTATTAGGAACTAATTTTTGGAGTAATATTCAATGGTAGGCATCCTCAGAGTAGACCCGCTTAAGTATACTTACTTAAGTTTATCGATTTCACTGTGTGTACTTTGAGGATGACTGAAGTTGGCTATCACCAAAAGAATTATTATTATTTTTCTGTTTTGCCAGTAGGAAAATAGAGAATAAGAAGAGCACAGATGTCTCTTGAGATGAGGTGGTTCTATTTCAGTGAAACTGGTTGGATTTTTCTAAAACTGTATGTTAGTGAGAAGAGGAATGTGTCGTAAGACATGCAATGTACAGTGTCTTCTTGTTAGAGTATAAATGTTACTTAAAGGGCTGCAGAATTAAGGAGTGGTTTGGCTAACATGTATTGTGCTTTCTCATCCATTTCAGCTGCTTAAATAATGCAGCAAAATATTCAACCCTTGGGGCGCAGTGAATGGTGCAATAAAATAAGATTTCTCATTTATAGAAGAAGTGCAATGCTTTTTTATGATCTATAGAGGTAGTGCAGGTTTTTTTGTGAACTTTTTCAAGAACAGAATGTATAGCACTGATTTTACAGATTTTTAAAGAAAGCTTTAGAAATATAGTTACTTAAACTTTTGTGGCATTAAGGATGCAATCTTAAAGAATACTTACTTGGAAGAGACTTTTAAGCAGATATGCTTAGCATTTGCCTTTGCCTTCCATGCTCCTGGTTGCTTGCAATTAATGTGGAGTGGAGTGCATTTATTCCCGTAAGCTTAAACATGCTTTTTAATTCAATATTGTGTTAAGGCTGTAAGTCCTGTACTGTACACATTGACCTGGAAGAAAGGACTATTAAACTCAATGGGACTTTCTTCTGAGTAGACGTATAGAGCACTGTACAGCATAAAACATATACATACAATTTTTTAAAATGGGAGAAGTGTGCAGGGGAGGAAGGAGAAAGCTAATGACTTCCAAGCCATAGAGGACCAGAATTTTCTATCCTGAGTGCCTCATCCCAAAGCTTGTAAATGCCCACTGCTGGAGGCAGGAACTGCAGTGCTTCCGATCCTTCTTCTCAGGTTGGGATCTTTATTTTTTCACTGCCGCTGAAACAGTGATGAAGATGAATTTTCTTTCTCTGATAAATAAAGCATTTTTGTTCATTGTGTATACCATTTGTTTCATTTCATCTGCACTGACCCTCTGATCCATTTGCAGTACTTAAAACATGAATCTGGTGTGAATGAGGACCCCCGTGAGTGCAGGCGGAAACTCAGTTGAGTGCTCCAGGCATCTCTCTGTCCCTTGCAACTCTCCCCCAGCAAGACACCCTCACTGACCCTGCTGTGCACCCTCCTCAAGTGTTTATGCCTGGCTAGAACGTGCCATTGAACACTGACAATGCTTCTTGCTTGCTTGGATGAAGAGTGTGGGGTGGTTGAATGGGTGGAAATTAGCCTACTGTACAAATGGAGTCCAGTTTGTGGGTAAAAGCCTCAGTGCCTAGGGCTTGCCGATCGAAAGGTCGGCGGTTCGAATCCCCGCGGCGGGGTGCGCTCCTGTTGCTCGGTCCCAGCGCCTGCCAACCTAGCAGTTCGAAAGCACCCGCGGGTGCAAGTAGATAAATAGGGACCGCTTACTGGCGGGAAGGTAAACAGTGTTTCCGTGTGCTGCACTGGCTCGCCAGATGCAGCTTTGTCACGCTGGCCACGTGACCCGGAAGTGTCTCCGGACAGCGCTGGCCCTCGGCCTCTTAAGTGAGATGGGCGCACAACCCTAGAGTCTGTCAAGACTGGCCCGTACGGGCAGGGGTACCTTTACCTTTATTAACCTTATCTTCTCATGAAGAAGATCTTTTCATGAGAAGAGAATACTCCCTGGAAAAGACCCTGATGTTGGGAAAGATTGAGGGCACAAGGAGAAGGGGACGGCAGAGGACGAGATGGTTGGACAGTGTTCTCGAAGCTACAAACATGAGATTGACCAAACTGTGGGAGGTAAGTGAAGACAGGAGTGCTTGGCGTGCTCTGGTCCATGGGGTCACGAAAAGTCGGACACGACTAAACAACAACAACATTAACCTCATCAGGTATTCAAGGAACTGGCTCTTTCCGATCGACTTTCTCCACAAAGTATGGTCTGGTGAGATAGAAACACATTTGGTGAGGAGAACAAAGCTTTAAAATGCTCTCATTTGTTTCCCATTCAAGGAATTCTTGCCTTGCCTTTACCCTGTAACTTCTCCGTTCCCCCCACCCCAGTGCCAGAAACTGTGCTAATATGGCCCACTGAAGCATACCCCTGTTCTTTTCTGTAATCCCTTCTCAGCTGACCTTGCTGACTTTACACATGATCACAGAGTTGGAAGGGACTTCAGATGTCATCCAAGCTACCCTTGCTTGATGTAGGCTGCACCTACAGCATCCCTGAAAGGTGGCCGTCCAGCCTCTGCCTAAATACTTTCAGTGAGAGAAATCCCAGCACCTCCCAAGGCAGCCTGTTCCACAGTCCAACTATCTCCTAATGCTTGAGATTTGCCTCCATGTAATTTCTGCCCTTCCTTTTAACATGCCCTGCGACTGGGCCTTCAAGAGCAGGTTGATATAGGATATACAGCAGTTAGCAAGTCGCTCTGTGGTTGCGGTTTTCTTTTTTTATCTTCCTATTATGAAAAGCCTCATCGCCTGGTGGCTGCAGTCTGTCGCAGGCTGCTCCCAGCAACAACCTCTTAGTGATGCCATAATATGCAGTTGTGAATGTTTCCCACCACTGGCCCAGTACAATCCCCAAACTTACTTTTATTTAAGCCAGCAATGGACTGGGCCCTGGGGCTGGCACAGAGCTGTGTTGCTTACCTCCCTATGCACACCTGGGAGAAGAACACAGACAGGTGCCTGCATGCACCTGGAACCACTGAAGCAAGAATTGGGAAATCTCTGTTACTAGGCTGGCAGTTGGACTAGATCAGGTATGGGGCTCCTGTGTCCCTCCAGATGTTGCTGACAGCTGCCATCATCCCTGGCCCTTGACCATGCTGGCTGGGGCTGATGGGGTTGTAATTCAGCAACATCTGGAGGGCCAAAGATTCTGGGCTAGGTAGCTGACAAAGCCCCTCCAGCCCTTATGATTTCATATGGCGAAGGTGGCCAAGATTATAGGATTTGTTTCATAATCCCCACTTCCCGAACGAGCACTAAAGCAGCCGCAATAAGCTGCTGCTAACACTGCTAAGAAACCTCTCGTTTTACAGGAATCTGCACAGTAAGTGACTTAAGGGTTGTATTGTTTTGCTTCCCTTACAACTTTTTTTTTTGTTTAATCTGCTCTCTACATTATCGCTGTTTCCACATTTGCGCCATTCCTGCTCACTATGCCTATCTCTCATGTTCCGTTTCCTCATATCTCCCCAGAATATCCCATTCAACGCCTCCCATTTCCTTTGCGTGGTAGTTTGAGCCTCATAAAACAAAATTCCAACTATGAAGAAACACGATTACCCAAAAGGAAGCACGTTTTTATTGTCAGCACTTCCTGCCTCAGGGCTCAATGTCCTGGTTATGGGAGACACCATTTAGCACTATCTCTTGACAACATGAAGTACACAAAAGTCACTATACATTTTCTTCTATTTAGTGCCAAGCTAAAACTGGCCTAAATTCTGCACCCCAACCCCCGAAACATACATTTGTAAATTGGTGACAGGGAGGAGGATGCTATGGCATACTGCAATTTAGGAGCAAAATCTACACATCTTTTTTTATGTTGTAAATTGTTTTAACTTTTTTATCGATAATTGTAATATTTCTTGCATACCGCTTAGGGTTTTACCACAATTAGGCAGCATACATTACTTTGGTTAATTGCAATAAACATTTTTTGTTTAGGCAGGCCTTCTCAGTAGTGGCACCTGCCCTGTGGAACGCCCTCCCTTCAGATGTCAAGGAAACAAAACAACTATCGTGGCTTTTAGAAGTCATCTGAAGGCAACCCTGTTTAGGGAAGTTTTTAATGTCTAGTTTTCCCCCCCATTTTTTATGTGCTGTAAGCCGCCCAGAGTGGCTGGGAAAACCCAGTCAGATGGGCAGGGTATAAATAAAAATATTATTATTATTATTATTATTATTATTATTCAGAAACTGAGGTGCTGACCTGTTTCAAACTTTTTTACTGTTAATTTTATTTATTTTCAAACGTTTTTTTAAAAAACAAATTTAGCATTTCTTGTAAACTGCTTAGAGGTTTTGTGACAACCAAGTGGTATATAATTGTGCTAAATCACTAAATAAAAATATCAGATTACTCTTATATCCCATTTAAAGCTCGCATAAATAGGCATTTTTAGTTGGCATTTCAACACCACCAAAGAGCATTTTGGTGAATAGACTTTTTTTGTGGGGTGAGGGGTGGAATGCCACAGACAAGGTAACACAAGTGAAATGGCACCGTCCCTTACTGCCAGCCACCTCCCTTCAAGGGTGGAGAGCTTTAATAGTGAGGCAGGTTCAAATGGGAACAGATCTCAAGCTATTTAGGGCTTCATTGGTCAAAGTCGCCACAGCGAATTGTGCCTGGACACATAAAATGGAGGTCAGCAAAGCTCCTTTAAGTACTGGCAAAATACAAGCCCTGTTGCCAATACTACTTAACAGCTTTCCCACTGTGTCCTGGACGAAATTAAGTTTTGAAAACAAGTCTTCAGAGACAGGGAAGTGCCTTGCAATAATTTAGTCTAGATGTGGTGAGATCCTGTATTGAAAGAAACAGGAAGCCTCAGCTGGCATAAAAGGTAAAGGTAAAGGGACCCCTGACCATTAGGTCCAGTCGTGATCGACTCTGGGGTTGCGGCGCTCATCTCGCTTTATTGGCCAAGGGAGCCGGCGTACAGCTTCCGGGTTATGTGGCCAGCATGACTAAGCCGCTTCTGGCGAAACAGAGCAGCACACAGAAACACCGTTTACCTTCCCGCTGGAGCAGTACCTATTTATCTACTTGCACTTTGACGTGCTTTTGAACTGCTAGGTTGGCAGGAGCAGGGTCCGAGCAACAGGAGCTCACCCCTCACGGGGATTCAAACCGCCGACCTTCTGATCGGCAAGCCCAAGAGGCTCTGTGGTTTTACCCACAGCGCCAAACTCCCTAAAGGTATTACTGACCATGGAGAATACGCAAGAACCCATCTGTAAGGCTGATGATTACCTAAGATGACTGGGTCTTCACCCATCCTTGTTCTCAGTGAAATTTTGGAGGGTGTTCGGTCCCCTCTGATGCTTGCTCCAATGCCTCTTACTCGCCTCCACTTCTTCCATTCAGCACATATGTGCTCCCAACCCCTGAGGTTGTTATCCTGCCACAATTCAACCACCTCCACCTCTGCCTGCCCCCCCCCCTTTTTATTCCCTTCAAACTGACTGGGCTTTATCGTCATTCCAACAGTGGAGAATTATGGCTTGCATCCATTCTGTCAGATCTCCAGCTTAAACCCAACTCCCCAAACCCAAGCCCTAGTAACCTTTAAATAAATACATAAATAAAGTAGTCAGCCCTGTATGAAAAAACCTGCTATCCAGCAATGCTAATAAATACAACATACTAAAAAGCAGATTCCAAAGAGAGATCATTTTCAAGATTGAATGGAGACACTTTTATTTTGCTTTTAACACAAATGTTCTTAAAGCCACACAACCATGTTCAGTCAACATTACTTTTTTAAAAAAAGAAAGAAGCATTTTATAGTGGACATTACACAAACTTGGTTTTTGTTTTCTTTCGCTCATACTGGCCATACACTTAAGAATGTCATTATCAGAAATAAGTAAAAACTCCAAAGTGTCAAATGCTTTGATTATTATTTTTTTGGAAATTTGTGCACACAGAGACCCCAAAAGCTGTATAAGTGATATTTATATCTAAGGTTTCTTGTTTTTTGTTTTTGTTTTTTTAGAAATAGACATAACCCTGGGATTCATTTTAAGAAATGGAATCTGAGCCCCCAATCAAGTCAAATACTGTAGGAGCTGCAGCAGATACCTGAGAGAATCAGAATCTGAGAGTGAAGATACTCATCCCTGAAAACTACATCACTGCATTCACTTAATTTATACTCAGTCCTCCTTAGGGTCCAGCTCAGGGGGAGAGGCTCTGCAAATTCCAAGCAGATGAGCCTGTGATGTCACACAGTCATAGAATTTTGGTGTTAGAAGGAATCCCGAGGGTCATCTAGCCCAACCCGCTGCAATGCAGGAAGCTCAACTAGATCATACGGAATCACCTTCGCCAAGAACACTCCCCAATCCCTATATGAAACATGTGCCAGCATTTGATTTGCTGGCATGCATACCTGTCATTTTGCTGCGAAGGCATCCTTGCAGAGCTACTGGAGAACTTGCTGTGAATTCTGTTTTTATGTTATGACTATCTTCACCACTAGCATATTTATTGATAGCAAAGACATGTTTACATCAGCGTAGTGCCCTTATTCAACCTGAATTGGTGCAAATCCAACTGCAGGCCTGTCATTTAAACATTATTCCCTTTGCATGTTCATCGTGCCAAAACATCTATTCATATGAGCTTCTTTCTCCAAGTCAGCATATACAACCAATATGTGCTGAGAATGTGAGTTGTAACAGCCCTTTAGGGAAGTTCAGCCAGGGCTGGTCTGAAACGCCTTAGGCCAACAATGATTGATTCAGTTGAGTAACATTTCCCACACCCACTTCCAATGCACTTAAAGAGAAGCTTTAGAACAATGTGGCAAATATGAGCGGAGAAATAAACAGGTAAATAAATACTGCATGGTGAAGGGATGGTGTGAAGCTTCCTTAGATTTTTGAAACCCGCCACCTTAACACACCAATTTGGTTGTGTGAATGATTTTGGTTAGAAGTTGTTCTTCTCCTCTGGAAGCAAGTCAGTCGAGAAAACAATAACCCAGCTCTAAAGCATTGTGAGGCACTTTGATTGTTACATTAATAACAACACACAACATTTAGAACAGAGCACCGCTAGCGGTCAAATCACGACAGTAATCTAAAATTTAACCAGGGACAATGCGACAAACAAAACGAGTTGGTTTGGACCCTGCCTTCATCCTGCTTGAATGCACACAAAAACACGTCACTGGCAGTGCTCCTCCAGCAGCAACATGCAAGAGACGGAAATTGTGCCAAGAACACAGAGCTGGCAAGCATTGCTGAGCAGCTATTCCACAGTTTTGCCTTTGAAAGCAAAGGGTAGCTATATTCCAGGAGTACAAACCACAAACTGAGCAGAATAGAAACCTTGATGCTATAGGCAAGAAAGCCCTCCTAGGGTTAAAAAAAAAAAAAAAAGCATCACCAGAACAAGCCAGATTTGCATAAAACTGGAGAGGGTAGGGTTTTCCTTCCCCAGCAATGGATGGAATAAATTAAGAAAGCATTCGCCAAAATCAGTATTAGTCCGTAGTTAATACAAAACTACACAATCAGTACGTTTTAAGGTTGTCACTGACATCAGTGAGGCTCGATCTTGTCGTCCGGGCAACCCAGGAGGCTCCATACCTCCTGCCCAGGCTTGCACCCAGGAGATGTCACTTCTAAGCTGCAATTGCAGTGATTTGACTTCAGGCACAGAGGCACACTCCACTGTCTCGAGACAGACAGATGCCAACAACGACAAGCTTTTATGGAGCACAGTCCATCAGATGCAAATGTTATCCTGAGTTACAGGAATATATAATTGGGGCTGGTGTGGGGGAAGACTTGAGGAAATGAAATCCAGAAAGTATGTGCCTTTCTGCTAGGTATCATTTCACCCAAAGATTGAACCATGCATTTTGGCATCGTACTTGCAAGTAGGCTACAGAAGCAACATGTTAAGTGAGCCTCTGTCTGACACAATGCATAAAAGACCCAGGCATTTCTATGTACATATACAACATCAAAATGCTTTATTCCCTGTCCCTGCAAGGAGTGTGTGAGAGAGAGAAATCCGGAATTCTACCTGCTCTTTAACTCTTCTCAGTATTGCTCAGAGAGAAAAAATGCAATTTCTCTTTCTAGATGCTTCTAGCATAATGGCGTGAGTTGTTTACTTTGGAGCTGGTTGATATATTGGCCACATAGCCAGTGTGACACTTTAAAACTACTTTCAATCCTCGCTGGAGCCATAGCTTAACTTTCAAACCTGATTTATTTGTCTTTAACTTTGATACTAAAAGTAAACTTTGAAGCTGCTCGAGATTTCTAAGAATTCTGAGGTACACACTGCCCTGTCGCAGCCTCCATTACAGCATGTTCTGAAACATAAGTAATACCCTTTTTCTAAATAAATCCCCTGACTTAACTCCTAAGGTTCCACTGGTGGAAGAGTCCTGTAAGCAGCCGTCTGTTCACAGAATAATCCTATTAATTGAATGGGGGTGTAGTTTTCACTGATCTTCCTTTTTAACTGCAGCTCTTTTGTCCCTCAAATCTTCTGGGTCTCTTGGGAGCGACATGAGAAACGGAACAGGGCAGTTAAGTGAAAAACGCCACTCTGCCCCAGGAGCCTCCACAAGACCCCAGTTTCCCCCATGACTGCAAGAAGCTCTTTAGTTTCCAGATGGTCAAAATCTTTATTTCCAAAAGGTTAAGTGGACAATATCCTTTCCACACTAGGAATTAGATACTCCTATCTCAAAACTGTCGATTGTCTTTAAAATGACTAACGGCTAAGCACTTGACTCCTACTGCTGTGTAGAATATAAGTGGCTGACGCCTCGATTTAAAAGACATTATTTTGTAACTAAGACTCATTTATTTAATTGGAAAATCCAGGTAGCAATCAGAAACACAGCTCAGTTGACAGGTCTAATTCTTACTTTATAACATGGGGAGTATAGGGAGATAATTTTTTTAAACTCTTCCATACAGATTGCCTAAATCCTAAGCAGTAAGTGAACTGATGTTTCATTTTAAATTATATTTGCTAACATTAAATCCAAGTGCCTCTCTGTTGGCATATCTGAAACCTCTGTGTTCTTTTCAATCCACACAGGAAATACTAGAACAGGCACAGGCAAACTTGGCCCTCCAGATGTTTTGGGACTACAACTCCCATCATCCCTAGCTAACAGGACCAGTGGTCAGGGATGATGGGAGTTGTAATCCCAAAACATCTGGAGGGCCAAGACTGCCTATGCCTTTCCTAGAACATAAATCTGATGAAAGGAACATGTCTAACTAGAATTCCCCAGCACAGACACAACAGTGCTTCTCTTAGCCAAGCTAAGAACAAGACTGAATTAACAATCTAGTGTTTCTATACTGGCCTCTCTTGCAATGCATGCAAAAAGCTGTGTGTAGTTTATTGCAAAGTAATTCACACACAGGTTGTGGTGCTCCTTCTCCCTCTCGTGGTGATTCTAGGAAATGCATGTAGATGAAGCTGCTGCTGGGTGTGGTCTCAGCTGTTTTTGCTCAGTCTCTTTAGGTGGCCGTGACACCTTATATCTGATATATCTGTAAGGTAAACCCTGAAAAGAGGCTATGGCTATAGCCATAAAGTCAAATGCCTGTTCAAGTTACACAATAGTGCAGATATCTCAAAGGAAATAAATCAACACAAGTGAGGCTAAATTAAAAAAAAAAAAAAAACCCATCCATCCATCATAACCTTGATGATGTCATTTTAACTTTAAGGTCTGCCGAGCAATAGTGAAAATTGGTAAGTAAAAAGTTTTTTGCACCTATGAATGGTGTTCTGATTTAAATTATACAAACAGCATGAAAAGCCTAATCCCACAGCCCCAGAGCTTCCTATGGTCATTCTCCACCTTCCCACATTTTATGGCCTCAATAATTACATTGAGTCTCAGACTCATCAGCTTCCCTTACACACCCATGAGGAAACCAGAAGCTTCCACTTTCATTCAAAACAATGGTGTATTGAAACAGGGAAACTTCAAACTGTTGCTTATGAAATTAGGCTGTACTGTATGCTTAAACCATAGTAAAGATTAGCCAGTTCATGTCAGAGGGAAAGGGTTAAGGGGGGGGGAAGCACCCACATGCCTAAACATGTTCACATTGTGTCTGAATCCGGCCCTTAGCAAAAGAAAAAACAATGAGGTGTCTACAATTCTATTATTGTGGCACATTAAAGAAAAAAACGAATTTATTATGGCACAAGGTATCATAGACTAGAGTCCATTTCATCCAATCATGAAGTAGGCTCTAGTCCTAAAAAAGCTTATGCCATAAATAAACCTGTTAACGTGCCACAATACCTCTTACTGCTTTTGTTTCAACAGACTAACGTAACTACCCTTCTGGAAGTCGAACGAAAACTGTCCTTAGAAACCTACACAAAGAAGGTGAAACCTAGCAGAGAATCATTTAGGGAGGATGAGAGAATATTTGCATGTACATGTACATACACACACACACACACACACACACACACGTTTCAGACCACAAGTTATGCTTTAGTAATCTTTCTATTTCTGGCCAGCTCACTGGTTTTATGAGAGTTTTCACAAACAATGAGATGGTGCTATAGAATAGGTACACATTCCAGAGGCACCAATTAATGTGGGTCCCACCCAGCTTCAAAAAAGCATGGGGGGTGGCTTTGGTTTAGGGTTGTGGTGGTGCTTGTTGTTGATGTTGCCTTACTAGTAACACTGTTATAGGTATCATGAGGTACAAAAACAAAAGCTCTTAAAATGCACAATCCACCCTCCTCAAATTAGCCTTGAACATATGCAGGTCAGGATTTTTGACCCTGCTAAATTTCTTCCCCCTCCCCTCCTACCTTAAACAGGGCACCTGGAATCTGGCCTAGGATAGGCAGTAAATATTGCACAGATGGACTAGCAAACAAAAAGACAGGCGTTTGTTTTTTTGAATTCTTGCACACAAAGTACAGAAAGAACATGTAGTCTACCATTTAAAACAAAGAAGAAGAAGAAGAAGAAGAAGAAGAAGAAGAAGAAGAAGAAGAAGAAGAAGTTAATTTGTTTCAAGTGTTGCTCTAAAGTTAGCATTTTTTAAAAAAGGTTCCCTTGTCTGAAGCCACCTGAGTTTACAGAGGATCTCCCACCATTGCTAATGGATTAACTGATGCACCAAGCATGATGTCTTCTGAGGAAACTTCAACCAGCAGTAACACAAAGTTTACACTGATATTCAGGGGAATCCTTCTGTTTGTTCTCTGTGAAGCAGGGAAACGCAGAGGCCTTCTATGTGGATTTCATAGCTGTCTGGATAAAGATCGCCCGCCCCCAGCCAGCAGGTATTAGGGTTCAAACACTGAGCAAAAGCTCTCTGCCTATCTTGGAGAGGGAATCACTTTTTGGTAGGCCTCTAGACCAGAATAGAATACAAATACAGGACATGGGAGGACTTTTAAGACTTTGCAATGACTTAGGGCACATGTTTAAAAGCTTGCATTAAAAATTATTATTATTTTAAATTCAAGTGATAAATAGTTTAAGCTTGTACAAAAATAAAAACATCCACTCCCACAAGTAAAAGGCATATATAGCTGACCCTTGGAAAGGCATATAAAGCTGACCCTTTGAAAGCCCTTGGAAGCAGCAAATATACACTGCTGAAGCCACAGGTTGGTTATATCTTTGGTATAAGAAAATAGCATATCTTTTGACAATGTAGCTCTTCTGCCGGCAGGAAAATTTCATGCTAGACTGGTGAGCCAGTTTATGCTTATTTGTTTCTTGGTGCGTCTTCCATGTACAACATGCAAATATTCCTAACATGTCTTCCTATGATGATTGGAGAAAACCCCAGTATCTTCTTGGCTCCTCCTAGGACTTTTGAATCTAGAATGAAACATGAACAGGGGGGAGGGGATGGAAATGAGAAAAAAGCTGAAGTAAGTCAGATTTGCAGCCATAATGGGTTTTGTTTCCACAAATGATATTTGACACACACACAAAAAAACTTGCCGGAATTTTGGCCAAGGAGAATTGCTCTATTCTATGACTTGCAAATTATGTAACAGAAGAAATTGTGATTTGTAAAAAGAAGAGTTCTTCACCTAATTTTGAGTGACTGATTATTTTTGTCATGAATAAAATATTCATTCAAATCACTGCTTCTGCTGAAGTCTACAATTAGCTATAAATCAACTCCGCAGCTTTGACAACCAAATTGTAGGGATAATAAAAAGTTTTCCGCATGTTTTATACCAGCCTGATGATTTTGTACTATGGAGTATCTTTCCCACTGGTCTTGCCTCGTCAGGTTTGGACCCCAAAAACGCTTTGTTTTCCATATTACCAAACTCATACAGAAAGCTTCCCAAGACTAGCAGTACAGGATTAAGGAATCACCACAAAAAAAGCCCAAATAATAAATGGGTCACAGGGTTAAACAAAAAAGGAACACTTCTGTTTACAAGGCCACACACGGTAGAGCAGAGGCAGAAAGAAGTGGATTGGAAATTGCTGGTTGATCTCTGTGTAATCTGCAGTAGATCAACAAGGGTTTCCGTGACTCCCAACCACCCAACAATAGACAAAAACTAACACACACACACGCCTCCCAAGATTAGGTTGCTGAAAAATAATAATTGTGGGAGGAAACCAGGACCGGGGATTTTGTATGAAAGAACTTCCTCAGCTACTAGAGGAGCTCAATTCTATCTAGCACTGATCACCAATGTAGTGATCCTTAGCATATGTCCACTTGGTTGAACCACTAGGTAAAGGTAAAGGGACCCCTGACCATTAGTCGTCCAGTCGTGACCGACTCTGGGGTTGCGGCACTCATCTTGCTTTATTGGCCGAGGGAGCCGGCGTACAGCTTCCGGATCATGTGGCCAGCATGACTAAGCCACTTCTGGCGAACCAGAGCAGCGCACGGAAACGCCGTTTACCTTCCTGCCGGAGTGGTAACTATTTATCTACTTGCACTTTGACATGCTTTCGAACTGCTAGGTTGGCAGGAGCTGGGACCGAGCAATGGGAGCTCACCCAGTCGTGGGGATTCGAACCGCCGACCTTCTGATTGGCAAGTCCTAGGCTCTGTGGTTTAGACCACAGCGCCACCCGCGTCCCTTAGGTTGAACCACTACTTAACACCATTTCTGCTTCAGTTTATTAACCCTCCTCCATTCCCTCACTTACTGCAGACACTGGTCCAAGACTTACACTGCCTCAACTTATTCAGATGTTACAGAGAGGTAGAGCTGAGTGTCATCAGCATACCTGTGACAACCTTGCCACAAATAGCTTTCATGTAGGTGTTACATAGCATTAGGGACCAGATGGCACAACAGCACAACTTTTGGGGGCATGAAAGACAATCACTGAATGTAACTACCTGAAAATAACCTGAGAGTTAGGATCAGAGCCAATGCAAATCAGTTTTTAAATACATTTGTAAATCACCTTGAGATTCAGGTAAAAGGCAATCCATTAAACGTATGTATGTATGTATGTATAACCCAGTGAAAGATTAAATAAGAAGAACAGGGCCCCTCTCTCAATAATGATCATTCATCAGGGAAAGCAAGGCCGATTCAGTCCCCAAAACCAAATCTGAATCCAGACTGGAATGGATCAAGATAATTGGTTTCATTCCAGAATACCTGCAACAGTTGTGCCACAAATGTTGGGGGGGGGGGGTACTTGTTCTGGCAAACCAGAGTGGGACCTAGATGGGCTTTTTCAGAATTGTCAGATCACCACCTCTTTCAAAATGTCCAGGGCCACAAAGATGTGTTGACCACATCCTGGATCTCCCCCAGCCATACCCCCTCAGCAAGCCAGGATGGGTAAGTGTCATCTGTTGGCTGTGTTGCTGTAGGCCCCTTGTAGACACCATCAGGCTACATCAACTGAAACTGATCCCATGACACCACACTGGAGACTGCAGTGAATGCACATGTAGTCATAGAATCATAGAATCATAGAGTTGGAAGAGACCACAAGGGCCATCGAGTCCAACCCCCTGCCAAGCAGGAAACACCATCAGAGCACTCCTGACATATGGTTGTCAAGCCTCTGCTTAAAGGCCTCCAAAGAAGGAGACTCCACCACACTCCTTGGCAGCAAATTCCACTGTCGAACAGCTCTTACTGTAGTGTCAAGGTATATGACAAGAGTCATATCTTCCTCACCCAGTTTATATTTCTGACTTCCAGGCAGCTTATGAAGAACTTGTCAGTCTTGCCAAAATGTGTAGCCATGAATTATATAGCTGGGGCCCCACACATCAGCCTTTTCTGGTGTGTTCTTTCATGTTCCTGATGCAAAAACACTTCCAAAACATGTTTTATGCCAAGATAAACAGGTTAACAAGACAACTACTAAACCCATCCTCTCAGAAAGAAAGAAAAAACCGCAAGAGTTATTTACCTGAGTTACAGCAATACATGTAGAAAGCTAATCCTGCGGCGATGCTGAAACAGGCAAGGAAGAATGTAGGACCTAGAGAATAAAAAACCGGCAGAGGATTAAAATTATGTGTTCAAATTAATGGTTCATCAGTTATCATTGTTGTTACTGTGACTACAGTGATTCAAATGTAACTGGCACAATTATGTTTGCTTTGGGCTTCATCTACTATAATATATAATCATCATTTCCTGCAGCAATTATTTTTTATTACAATTATTATTACCATTGTGAAGGTTTCTATTGCTTGTAGCCCACTTATTTTTCTTTTTTTGAAAAATTAATCCTTATTAAAAACTTGCAGGGCAAGAGAAGAAATTTTAGGGTGGCATTTAATAGTGTCCTTGTATAAATGGAGCAGAATTCCACCTGAGAATTGGAATTTCCCCTTCCTCTTCTCCTGTGCATATCCCAAAAGTGCTCTGAAGGGTTGTGAGGAACCTCTGGAGAACAACTGGTGGGATGCAGTGAGAGGAGAGGAAGGAGAAATTCTGCCTGCTCATGCAACAATGGATATAACCCAGAAATTTTAATATCTTCTAGCCTTTAAAATTAAATCAGGCTTGTCATTAGCTACTTATGTGAATATAATAATTAAAACATTATTCAAGCAACCAAATGATTCCTATAGAAATACCACAGGGCTTCTCTATGATGATCATAGGATAACACATGATGCTTAATATTAGAGTAATGGGTTCGAGCCCCACAGTGGGCAAAATACATCTGCATTGAAGGGGGATGGCCTAGATGATCCTTGTGGTCCCTTCCAACTCTACCATCCTGTGTTTCTGTCTTTGGTTGTTTCTCCCTTCCCCCCTCCTTAGCCTCCCTTCTACCCTTAACTATGTGAGTTTTGTGTGCAACTATTATAAGGCAGTTAAACACCTGCTCTAGCAGTAGAACAAAAAGGGCTACTTCTCTCTTCCTAGCCTAAGAACCCCATATATGCTATTTGGGTCCAAATGAGCAGTCCCAGCGTTGCCCTCCACATGCTCAAAGGCACCCTTTGCACAGAAACGACCTTTCATTTCCCAGGGTCCTGGGTCATGCATACCTGAGCCTTCAGACATATGCACATGTAGGCTCTGTGAAAACAGCATCTCTGAATGTGTAGAGGTCAAGGCAGGGTCCATGGGCGCAGTGCTGACTGTACCCAAAATTTAACTTTGTTAAAAAGGAGGTTTTAGAACAGAAAAGCCAAGAGTGTGCAGGTGATCACTGCACTCTGTATTTCCATGATGCAACGTTAACTGTAACTGCATGCCCGGTGCCCCGCCCTGCCTTCTGGCTTTAAATGTGCACAATGAGGGCCAAAGGGAGGGAGCAAGAGCATTAGGAGGGTGGAACAGCTCGGCTGAGTGGAGCAGGCATCTTTAATATTATTTGCACTGCTGCCTTAAGCTTATCCACTGCACAGATCTGCAAACTCAGAAGCTCCACAAAACAAACCCAGCAGCTGTACCAAGAAAAATCATGGGCATGGGTTAACATTGAGTCGCCACTTAAAGGTAGAAACTAACTGAAGCCTATGCAAATGTTTAAAAATGCCAACACAAATGTGATGTAAAAGGCTGTGCCCCACTGTAGTTAGTACTTTAGAGATCAGGGACACAGTTTTCCTGTGCATGCCCCAGTGAGATAAATGGGGTCAACAAGCTCTTGCACAACGCCTATTAATTGCAGTGGTGTCTAGATTATTTCCTAAACACATCCCTAGAAAATTTTGGATTTTATATTACAGAAAATGGGAAGTGGTTATGGGTTTTTCTTTGTTTTTGTTTTATTATGTATTTTGTATTTTTATGTTGTGAAATGCTCTGTGATCTTCGGATAAAGGACAGCAAGCAAATTTAATTAATAACAATAATCATCATCAGTTTGAACAACCCAGAAATTACTACTGGGGAAAAAATCTTGATTATACGTGTATATCTTTCATTTATTAAAGCCAAAGCACATGCCCAGAGCAAACACACTTAGAATTAGTATCATGACATTCAACTGCAACATATATTTTTATATATTATTTTCCTTGTTAACCTTACTGTCCAATATTGATTTAGCCAACAATACTTTACACGCATTATTTACCCCTGTCATTTAGAATACATTTCTCCTTCTCAGGGTTTATCCCTGTGGAATCTGAGGTTTCTAGAAACAAAAGCAACACACCAAAGAGTTAGTGTAATATTCAGCGCAACACACGTCTGAAGCATGTCATGCACAGTGGGAGGAAAGCAAGGACCAGTTTTCAAAGTACCGCATTTACTCGAGCCTAATGCGCCATCAGATCTAATGCGCACCTCAATTTTCAGAACCTTGAAACAAAACAAAGTATTTGCTGGCGAATGTCACTGTGCCATTGAATCTAATGTGCGCCTTAATTTTCGCAACGTATTTTGGCCAACAAAGATGAGCATTAGATTTGAGTAAATATGGTAATACAATAACGCAACATAAAATGGCTGCTAATTCCCCCATCCCAACTTTATGTGACGTTAGTGTTCAAATTATGACAGGAGTGCGGGTGACCTTAATGTAAGGTTACCAGATTTTATTCAATGAATCCGGGGACACTATTCTACTTTCTACTAAATAGATGGGTTTTGTCAGGGGACTGATTTGTAAATCCGGGGACTGTCCCTGGGAAACAGGGACATCTGGTAACCTTACCTTAATGACACCCGCAACCCATGCTCTCCCTGATTCCCTCCAGTTTTAGCCAAATAATGCTGTTCTCGAAGAAGCAGCTAAGGAGCGGTCCTGCCCCCCTCTAACTCACTTGAAACTGAGCAACCCATTCTACCCCATGGGAGCCCATTGCACACAGGTTTGTCTACCAAGGGACTCCTGCACAGCTGACATAGCACCCCTCAGTGCGGCAGATGAACACTGAAGACAGAGGAGTATTCTAGGGAGACACTCCATTCACATCAGATTCTGGGCAGGCTAAAAGTGCATCTAGATCACAACCAATATACCCCCTGTGGTTGTGCATTCTAGGGAAAGCTCAATAATGTCGACTACTATTGATCTTCTCATTGGGTAACCTGTGACGAATCACAGGGGTCTCCTAATACCACTGGTATAATTATGGCCATTGACATATGAACAAAAAAAGGTAAAGGTACCCCTGCCCGAACGGGCCAGTCTTGACAGACTCTAGGGTTGTGCGCCCATCTCACTTAAGAGGCCAAGGGCCAGCGTTGTCCGGAGACACTTCTGGGTCACGTGGCCAGCGTGACAAAGCTGCATCTGGCGAGCCAGCGCAGCACACGGAAACGCCGTTTACCTTCCCGCCAGTAAGCGGTCCCTATTTATCTACTTGCACCCAAGGGTGCTTTCGAACTGCTAGGTTGGCAGGCGCTGGGACCGAACGACGGGAGCGCACCCCGCCGCAGGGATTCGAACCGCCGACCTTTCAATCGGCAAGCCCTAGGCACTGAGGCTTTTACCCACAGCGCCACCTGGGTCCCCAATATGAACAAAAGGCAGTGGTAAAATACATCGGCTTAAACATTTATATAGGTTGATCTGCAAGTGTAGGGCCAAAGGCAACCAGCTTATCATCTTTGTGCGTTTCATATGCAAAGTTGGCAAACAAACAACATTTAAAAGTGGGGTGGTAGAGAACTTTCATGATAGGCCGAGTATTAAACCACCTATCTATTTTCTTTCCATGCTAAATAAGTTTTAATTACAGGCAATGCCATTGTTTAAGCCAACAATTGCTGTCTTCCAAGGTCACTCAAATCTTTGTGCTCTTTACAGTCAATTGACACCTTGTGGTATTTTCCAAGGACTTTTTCTCCTTAGTTGCACCTGCAGATCAACCTTCATGCTGCTCTCTGTAGAAGCATTGGAGTGCTGTGCACCAGCCTGCCACATGGATCCCACCCTGCCAATTTCTGAAAAACGCTTTCAAGCACACTTTTCAGCCAACATCAGGAACATCTGGTGAAGCAGGTTGCTTGGCACGACAAAGATTAATTTAGCTGCAATAACGCAAGCGCTGATTTTCATTCCACTTTCACCCAGCTCATGTGCAATGCAGACATCTCAAAAGTTTATGTGCACATCAAGTCTAGAAGATGCATAGCGAGATAAATGCCTGTGTTTAGAAGAATCTTGAGCAAACCTGTGTTTTTCGTTTTCTCTCAAACTGTTAAGCATTTTCCTGGCACCATTTGATAATACACTGGTTTGAATGGAGCTGGAACGTGCAATTTGTGCATCTCTCAAACATTTGTTTAAACACCAGTCACTTTCCCCATAAACTCCTCTTCCCTCCTACTTCTTTTTCCATGCATTTTCCCAGACCCAAGTTGGCCAGGTATGGATGAGTCTGGAAGGCTACAATACTAGCAAGGCTAAAATGCAGTTATGAGTGTGCATGCGGGAATAGTATTAGAGGGAAAATGGCTGGTGGGAAGGGATCCAGTGTTCCTCAAACTTGGGTCTCCAGCTGTTGTTGGACTACAACTCCCATCATCCCTGACCACTGGTCTTGCTAGCTAGGGCTGATGGGAGCTGTAGTGTAACAACAACTGGAGACCCGAGTTTGAGGAACACTGGACTTTGCAGTTGTGAATTGTCTCCTTCAAACTTGAAGGCATTTTGCAACTGGGATGAAGTCCTCTGGGGTTTCATTACACACAGCTGCAGTGTAGCATACTGCTTGCTGGAAAGCATCATGCAAAAGGTTTATTTGACACAAGTGGAAAATGGCCTAGAACTCAAGTTTGGAATGAAGCTACTTCACCTTTAAACATAGCCAAAAGTATCTGTTGCGACTGATCTTTTCACTTTCTTACTTGAACATGCTGCCCCTCAGCTACAGATGGACTCAATTAATGTTTGCGTTCTCACAAAGGCTAAAGGTTTCCAGTACTACATGGTTTCTGAAAGTCAGAAAAGCAGAGTTCTGGAAAATATGCTGGCTTTTGAAGACAGTTAACTTCTGGCTAGTTCAGCAATGTGTAATTGGCACAAAGGCTATCGCTGAAGAAATATGTCCATTGGCTGTCAACCATGGTCTTCAATTTGCAAACTGGGTTGCTAATGTATTGAGTCAAAGATTCAGATTAGCTGACACCATCCAGTCCGTGATATATTTCTAATATGGGCCCTTGGTGCTAAATACATTGTCAGCTCCTGAATTAATCTTTCCTATGACACAAAGAAATATATTAAGTGAACATAACTAGGTATTTTATAGCCACAGGTGTCAAAGCCAAAGACTGATTTCTTCCCATGATACTGCGGTTCCATTTCATGAACAGTGCAATCCTATGTATGTCCACATAGAAGGAAGTTTTACTCAGGTCTGTGAGACTTGGGGCTTATCCACATTTCCATTTCATCCACACTTTCCAGGTGATTTAAACAAAACCTGAATTGTCATCTGTTGTGCTTCAGCTATAAAGGGTGGGTTTTTCTACTGGGGGGGGGGGTGCTCTGACATGGAGCTTTAAAAGCATGGACCAGTTCCTAGAATGTGCACGGTAAAAGTTAAGTGTGGATAAGCCCTTACTCCCAAGTAAATGTGCATAGGTCTTCACCTTAACTGCCCAATCCTATGCAGGTTGACTTGGAAGTAAGTTCCACTCAGCTCAATGAGGTTTGTTCCCAGGTAATTGTGGATACGACTGCAGACTTGTAGCACCATCACAGTACGAGGTGCTTTATCAGAGGGGTGGCCAGCCTTTAACTCTCCAGATGTTGTTGGACTACAACTCCCATCATCCCTTTCCATTGGCCATGCTGGTTGGAAATGATGGAAGTTGGAGTCCAACAACATCTGGAGGGCTGCAGTGTAAACAGAGTTGCAAAAACGGGAAAAGCCAGTCTCCACACGAAAGGCATCATAAATCTGGCATTACTTTCCAGAATTCCTTTGTTCTCCATGTCTGGTGTCAATGGCTAAGGAGCTGGGCTGGCACAAGGGAAGACCAGCTTCAACTTACTGTTCAGAGATGCCTCTTCTGTTAAATTCTTAGGCATAAACCTAAGACTTAAAATGAAGGCGACAAAGTATGTTTGGAAAATGAAGGTACTGTGCAGATATGCATATAAAAGGCAGCCAAGACTGGCTGCAGCTCCCTGTTAACGCCTACACCTAACATCACAAATCTGAGTTTGCTGCTGCGTTGTGTGTAGAATGGCCCTGGGCTCACTGGATAGCCTTGGGCAAGTCTCTCTCTCTCCCTCCCTCTCTCTCCCTCTCCCTTTCTCTCAATCTTGCCTGCCTTACAGTTGTTGTTGCTGATCTGAATTCCTTGGAGAAAGGACAGAATACAAATATGATTATTAAATCCAGCTCTGAACATATTCAGCATGTCTCAGTGCAGGAGAAAGAGCAGTCCCAGAATGTTGTTATTTTCTTACTGTCTATACAAGTGTTATGTGCTCTTCTGTACAACAGAAAATTATTTCCATGTAACCCAGTACACAGGGACATAATATAGCAAGGATTGGTTCCTATCCACCCCCACTGCCTTTCTGGAAGAGCAGCCTGGTACTACTAACCTTGATGCCATTTTAGCTAAAGAGGTATTCCAGGAACTAAGTCTATTTGATTCATGTTTTGTCTTAATCACCTCAGGAGAAGGGAGTTGGTACAATGTAGTATGTGGCTGCACAAGAGGAAAGGGCACCAACTGGATGGTAGAGACTGGCTTCATTCAGCTCTAACACTGAACCATGGCTTAGCATTGTGAGAACAAATCTCCACAAACCTTGGGATCACATATTCCTCCCCACAGCAATGGTGCAGCTTGAGAAGATTAGAGGTTTCTACTTCCATTTTGAATTACCCAGTTTATGGTTCTATTTATGGACATGCTAAACTGTGGCGAATCTTAACTATGGTTAGATGAAACAAGCCTGCTTTATAAACTATGGTTTGAAGTTAGTTTGCTTCAACAAGCCATCACTACGTTTCACCATAATTTGGATGACAAAGTGAGCTGAAGTGAAAATTTCCAAATTCCTCCTCACAGCTATGGAGAGAAGGAGAAAGGAGGGGGAGCACGCAAGGCAAAGGTTTATTCTTTTGATGCTAACCCATGGTTTAGTGCTGAGTCCAAATGAGACCATGATAGTGCTTCTTCACTTTGCCTGCACCATTTTGTGAATTTATTTATTTTTTAAAGACATTCTTCAGAGCAGGTGTAGAAAATCTGTGGGTCTCCAGATGCTGCCTGACTATCCCTCCCACCTTACCTGGTCACTGACTGTGGTGGTTGGGGCCAATAGAATACACTTGGGTGGGGGCTCAGTCAATCAATACCTCCAGGTATAGGGCAGTATATAAATTGAATAAATAATGATAATGATGACACCCCCTCCCCCTTTCTATGCCTGCTGAAAGCCCTCTGCCCCATTTTTTATTAAGATTAACTTGGACCTGCCCTATTCCTTTTCCCAGAATGCCTCTGGGCCCCACATGGAAGAGGACAGGGCTGTTGTAGGCCTTGGCCTTGCTTTCCAGCAGGCTGGCAACCCCAACTACCCTAAAAAGGAGGGTCACTGCATGGCAGCAGAGTGTCCTTGGAGGTTGGGTGTTTTTTCACAAATTTTCAGCATGCCCCCAGCACACATAGGAACGCCGCCACAGGGGTCTACAGGGGCTTTAGCTCTTTGCCCTCCACAGTAATCTGCATTGAAGTAAAGGTACCACAGAATGGTCACTTTTAAAAATGCAGCTGCAGGGACGGGAGCCTCTAACTGGATCAGGGCCACAAGGGGAAACAAAGGGTTGCAGCCTTTCCAGCCCTGCATGCTAGGATCCTAGGATGAGACAGAGACACAGAGGTTGTAGGCAGACACTTAAAAACAACAGAACCCTGTCGGGTCACACCAAAAGCCTGTCTAGTCCGGCCTGCTGCTCTCACAGTGGCCCACCAGGTTCTTATGGGAAGCTTGTAAGCAGGTTCCGAGCACAACAACACACTTCTCACTCATGATTCCCAGGAACTGGCATTCAGAGGTAGACTGCTTCTAACACTGGGGGTATAAGATAGGCAAACGTATCCTCCATGACTTCTTTGCCTAATCTTCCTTTAAAGGTAAAGGTACCCCTGCCCGTACAGGCCAGTCGTGTCTGACTCTAAGGTTGTGCGCTCATCTCACTCTAGAGGCCGGGAGCCAGCGCTCTCCGCAGACACGTGACCAGCGTAACGAAGCTGCTCTGGCGAGCCAGCACCAGCGCAGCACACGGAAATGCCACTTACCTTCCCGCTATAAAGCGGTACCTATTTATCTACTTGCACTTAGGGGTGCTTTCGAACTGCTAGGTGGGCAGGAGCTGGGACCGAAGGCGGGAACTCACCCCGCCGCGGGGATTCGAACCGCCGACCATACGATCGGCAAGTCCTAGGCACTGAGGTTTTACCCACAGCGCCACCCGCGTCCCAATCCTTTAGAGCCATTCAAATTAGTGGCTGTCACTACATCTTGTAAGAGTAAGTTTCATATTTTTAACTACGTGCTACAACTTCCTTTCGTCTGTCTTGAATCTTTCAGCACCGGATGCCCCCAGTTCTAGGATTAGAAAAGAAAGAGAAAAACACCTCTCGATCCACTTTCTCCACAATGTGAATAATCGTTATAGACCTCGATTATATGTGGCTCCCCTCGCTCACTCACATTTTCTCTAAACTTAACTAAATCTGTTATCTTTCCTCCTAGGGGAGTTACTCCAGCCTCTTAGTCATTTTCTGCACCTTTTTTTCCTCACTGTGGTTTTGTTTGAGGAGTTGGTGTCCCCACGAAACAGTTTTGCATGTTTCCAAATGCACCCCCCCCCCCCCGAAGAATCACAGGGCAGTTTCAGCAATGCGGTATGCCTAGCATTAACAACACACATACACAACTGCAAAACACTCTGAAAATGCCAAAACTGTCTAGGCCAAAAAGGACTAAATAGATTCCAGACCAGTCTAGATATAGCTGAGGTAAGTATGTTCCTAGCTGGCCTGTAACTGTTTATCTCATTTGTCTAGAGTTGAACACAGCACTTTTCTTGCTTAACATTCTGTGAGTTTAGAAACAAGGGTGATACAGGATTATTTATTTAACTATAACTGGCTATTACTAATGACTCTCAAAGTCATTAGTAATAGCCAGTTATATTTAAATAAATAAATATTTAAATATAGTAAATATAGTAAAGCTGGGTAAAAACAGAAATCCCCCTGAAAGTTATTGGGAAACGATATCAACCTCAGTTGTTTATATGACTGGCTGATTATTTATGTAGCTACATTTGCCTTTAAAATAAGTATTAACAGAAAACAAAAGCCTGGGCCTTGGAGATATCCCTTGTGGAAGAAAAGTTGGCCACTGCAGTTTTGAGCTGACTACATAGAAAAACAACCTGGACTCAAAATAATCTCACATTGATCCTGTGCAAAAGCGGGAGAAAGACCCTGGATAGAATAAAAACACTCCAAGCCAAGCACTGAATCGCTTTTCCTGGGCAACAACACCACTTTAGTCCGGAATCCAGCCTTTGCAGCTCATAAAGGGAACACAAAATATCTGAAAAGGTTGCAAAGCTGCCAGATTTATTATTCATATATAAAACAAAAATTCATAATTGCCAGATTGGTGTGCATGTACAACTGCAGCAGCTATAAATAAGCATTTGTCTGCCACATATAATTTGGTCAGTTTTTAGGTATATCAAAGAAACAGCACGCAGAAAGTTCCATTTAGTTCCTGAAGAGGCAGCATTGTAACAGGGCACCCAAAGAAATCTGCTAGCACTCCGACTTACTTAGAATTCTTCTGCTTGGCAAGTTGTTATACAGCTGTTCAGCATTGATCTGCAAAGCACGGTAAAATTCTTGACAGGGTTTGTCGCCTTCCTTCTGCAAGTGGGCTAGAAGGTTTGACAGCCGACTATGAAGTGAAGCTTTGGGATTTCGGAACTGCAGGGAGGGTGGGAACACATTTATTAGCAAGGATGTAAAAAACAAACACCAATGTTAAAGCAACCTCTGCCTCCCTTCGATGGTACGTGAAAGAATATAAATGTAGCTTTATATTTTTGTTTAAAAGTTCTTTATAGCAGAGCGTAAGATCACGAGAGTTAGCTATTCCAAATAAGAATAAATAACAGACTTTCTCTATTGTACATAATAGGACAAAGAAGCAGCGGTGTCCGTCTTTCTACTATTTGCAGATCTAAAAGGCTATACGTTCAGCACTAAAGTGAAATCACATATAAATATTTTAGATATTATTTTAATCTTATCGGTCTTTGTTGTATATGGCTTGTGCAAAGGGTGGCATATAAATAATATACAAATAAGCTTTAGAAGAGGATCAGAGGTCAGATGGACAGAGAAGTAATGGTGAAGACCGTCTCCCCAGCCTGACCCTTCCAGAGAAGAAGGCAGTTCAGAATTACAACAGGGGTTTGAGGGGCTCAGAGGAAGATGAGGGGGAAAGTTGGGAAATAATGGGAGAGGAGGAGGCGGCAGAGCCAGAGCAGCTGGCTGACACGTTATCACTAGAAAGCATTCCAGACCCACCATCTCCTAGAACTGGCGAGCCTTAAAAATAGGAGAGCAAAGGACTCAGAAGCAAAGGGCCCTCGGTGCCAACCGTAGAAGGGATGGTGCATAAGGAAGTGGGAGAGAAGGGGAGAGGAGATTTCCGCCATTATTCCAAGAGGCTGCCTTTCTAAGCCTCTTGTCTGTGAATATTGAATAAAAAGCAATTGGCAAGAACTTCCTTGTGTTATCCATTAGAGGCAACCTACCGTGGGGGTTGGATCCTCTGACACTTGACATCAGACAAATTCATGAAGGGTAAGACTACCCATGGCTACTAAGCCTGAGGGCTATGCCTTACCTGTACTGCTGGACGCAGTAATGCTTCTGAATACCAGTTGCTGGAAAACGCAGGAGGGGAGAACGTTGCTGTGCTCATGTCTTGCTTGTTGACCACTGTGAAAACAGGACACTGGACAAGGTGGGTCACTGGCCTGATCTAGCAGGGCTCTTATGTTCTTTATTTATGTTCTTACCAACTCCAGTTCCCAGCAAGTCAACAGCTGCCTATAAAGAGCCCTACTGGATTAAATCAAGGGCCGCATCTCATTTCCACAATGGCCAGTCAGATAGTGCCAAGATTGGTATTCAGAAGTATTCTGCGACCGAGCACAGAGTCCGCATAAGGATGTTCCATGGACGTGATGTATACTGATCTATGGCACAGTTCAGCCATTTCCTTAATTCCAGTTTGTGTATAAGAACTTTTTGGTGATCTTGATCAATGCCACATGCTACACCTTCCTGCCTCTTTAACAAAAATTCCCAGATATACAGAGATTGGCCTAACCGGCCACAAATTGGACCTGCTCAGAAATAAGAATCTAAGATCGCAGCGTCGTCAGTCATAAACATTCGCATTAGGCAGTGGGAAAAAGATTTATCTGTCTTTACAGCGGCACACTTTTTCTTAGGAATCCAATAGTTATTTCATTAGTGTGAAAATGCGTACTTGTCTGTGAATGCAAAAAGAGATAATTGAATCTGGTGAGACAGACAAAATTCTGTTCCTAACGGGATGTTTGGATTGCAAACAGAGGACTACACTGCCTCATGAATATGAATGAACACATGGAAATGTTTACTGTAATTTCAGAAGAAGAGTTCAAACGCTGTGGGTGTACGATCACAGCATTTTGAGACCTGGGGCTTGTTTACATAAACATTTATGGTTTGTCTTGACAAAACAACTTTAGCTTAAGGTATTATAATAGGGATCTATGAAGTGGGTGCCATTTTCCACCTTCTGCATAAAATTCCCTACCTATTTACGGATGTCACTGGGCTTCATCACTCCTTGGACTGCAGATTGCAGTTACTTGTTAACTCTCTCCTCAAACAAGAGACAAACATTACAACACAGAGCCCTCTTGAGATCTCCCCTAATTTAGATTTTAATTCAAACGAAAGAAGAACTCACATTTCTCTCCTTAACCCTCACCCGACCCTCTGTTCCAGTTCCACTCATGGGAGGAAGGAACCACAACAGCCTGTGAAGTGCCAGGAATGCAATAACTTTTTCTGGAACTTGGCTTAGCAGTGCAAGTGCCAGCAAGCAGGCAGGAGAGGGAGATCTCTTCACCAACAGAGCTGGAGCCACAGCTGCTGCTGCTGCCGCCACCCCCATAAGGAAAGTGGAAGAAGGGAGGTTAAAAGGTAGCTGGTGAAGCAATCGGACCTTATTGCAACTGATGGGATCCAGTTTAGCGCAGATATGCTTAGAATTAGCCAAGCTATTTGCCAAATGGGAGACGGTTGGAACCGTTCAGCTTATTCTAAGAAAATCTGAGAAGAACCAGGGGAGAAAGCAGTTTGCTCACCCCTCTCTCCTCATTTTGCCAAGGAGCTGATCTCAGAAGGATTCTCTATTTTAAAAAACCTAAATTATTGCAGCTATTTTTATACCACTTAATCACTTAAGTGTCTAAGTGGTATTGTAAGAACTTGCTGTTGGAACTGGTTTTAAACAACCAGAATTAAACAGATGTGAGGGGGTTTTCTCTGCTCAGGTATACGTGTGTGTGTGTGTGTGTATGCACATGAGAGGGAGTGCTATGCAATTATCTGCATAGGTTCACTCACCATCAGGGTTGGCGTTCCTATGCTATAAAAGGGTATAATCCTAGACACACTTACTTGGGAGTAAGCCTGCTTAGATTTAACTGGACTCCCCTTTGATTGGTTTCTACAGATGATAAAGAAGGGGTGCTTGCATTCAGAATTCTCTTCAATGGCTTTACTGATTAAAAAGAGCTGCCATTCCCCAACATCCCTGGCAAGAGAGACTGAGTGTTAAATCGCGAGGGTCATCTAGTCCAACCCCCTGCAATGCAGGAATCTCAACACACGATCCCCCATCCAGTTTGAAACCATACTGGACTCTTGTTTAGTTTCACAAATGTGCTAGCAGTTGTAGTTCTGTGAAGGTGGTCATCTAACAATTCTCAACAAACTACAGTTCCCAAGATTCTTTGAGGGAAATTGTGGCCGTACGATACTGCTTTAAATGTATAGTACAGTAATCTGGGAAGTGTTTTCTGTGTGATTATTCAAGTGTTCACTTCACATGTGGAGTCTAAACTTGGCTCATTTTCTTATCTGCTTGAATTTATCAGGTCCACAGTTTTGGTGTGGTTTGTGTTAAGAGGAACATTGAAGAGCGGGGAAGGGCTGATATCATGTGCAGAGAGGATTTTAATGAAGCTCAATCGCTGTATACCTTAGCTGAACAAATACCGTATTTTTTGCTCTATAAGACTCACTTTTTACCTCCTAAAAAGTAAGGGGAAATGTGTGTGCGTCTTACGGAGCAAATGCAGGCTGCACAGCTATCCCAGAAGCCAGAACAGCAAGAGGGATTGCTGCTTTCACTGTGGAGCGATCCCTTTTGCTGTTCTGGCTTCTGGGATTCAGAATATTTTTTTTCTTGTTTTCCTCCTCCAAAAACTAGGTGCGTCTTATGGTCTGGTGCGCCTTATAGAGCGAAAAATACGGTAGTTTTTCCTCCGGTTCCCATTGTCAGTCCTATTAGAGAAGGCCCCAGAGCTGCCTTTGGCTCTCCTGGGTGCCACCACCCCTAGTCTCAATGAGGTACCAGAAGTTTTGCATTTAAAAAAACCAGCAATCCTAATCCTGGGTCAAATGAGCTACAGCAATAGCAAAGAAACACTGCAGGCGGGATTCCTTCAATTACCTTTTCTGCTTCTTTATTGGTAAGAATTTGAGGGTAAACTCTGTTCAGCTGAAGGATAATTTTGTCAACCAGCTGCTCGCTCAGCCTGCCGTTGCTTGTTAGGAATGCCATGTCCTGCCGTAAACGATCACAGTAAGTCGGATCTACAAAACAGAAGCAACACATTTAAAAACAGGCCCCTGGTATCACAAAGTGCAACTGGATGGAAGTGCCATATAATTCACATCAGCTACCAAATGTTTCACACTAGGACATGATTTTGTGTGCACTGTCAAGCTTCAGGAACATCCTGGGTGCGCCATAAATGCTCTCAGGAACCATTAAGAGCGGCTGACATTCATGAAAGATGAATAATACAAATACTGAGCATTCATAGGGTGTATTTCACATACAATGCAATCTTTACACATTGCGTAGTACAAGATCTCAGATAAAACCAACAAGCCATGAGGTCTCATCAGTGGCAGCCCACCAAAACCATGTGTGTGTGTGTAGTGAGGCATTTCCAAGTGGTTTAAATTTCAACATAGCAGCCCTCCCAGGCTACAACATAGCAGCTACTCTCCCATCCTGCTTGTGGTCTCATGTGTTCCTTCACGTTCCTGAACTCTACATGTGAACTCACCTCTTCCTTTTCTTTTCAGAGCCAACCATGGTCAGAATCACAGTTGCAGTTTTGCAACCATGATCAAAAGTGAGTTTGCAGGGGGCTGAGCCAGGCATCCCCAAACCTGGCCATCCAGTTTGGGGACTACAATTCCCATCACCCCGACCACTGGTCCTGTTAGCTAGGGATGATGGGAGTTGTAGTCCCAAAACATCTGGAGGGCCGAGTTTGGGGGTGCCTGGGCTGAGCTAATGGTTAGAAAACAAAGCTGCATATAAGTCTTGTTACCTTTGAAAATGAAAAGATACAGAGGAAGACAGAGAGGGAGAGGGAAGACGCAGACAAGCTCAGCAGAGAAATAACAGAACAGAGTTGGGGAGCTCCTGATCTCCTATATATGTTTAGGAGACTGGACAATATCACATCTGAACAGGCCTCAGTAAAAAATGCATTTTTTAAAGGTTGGAATGCTCAATTTTTATATCTGCCTTCAAATCCTAGCCACTAAAAGGGAAACTGTGCAGTCTAACCTGACCTCAGAACAATTTCAATTGCTGTATTTTTATTGCTGCATAGCCGAGCATGGGATTTGTTTGCTAATCAGTGCTTCAAAATCCAGAGATTCTGCTATAAAAACAGCGGGATGGCCTTAAAAGAGGGTGATTTTGCTGTTCAACTTTAAACCTTTCATTGCCTTCAGATTCTGTCCTCTCTTTTTAAATAATGTGATATTCCCCAAAAAAAATTCATAAAAACCTCCATGATTATTGTAATAAGCAAAGGCTTTTTGAGAGCCTGAGTCATTCCCATTAAAATGAAAAAAAGAAAAGCTTTCTACAGGCATTGCACAACTTTTGCAATTCCATAAGTATCAACTGGATTTCCAGCAGACTGTTACCATTCACCCCATAAAATTAATGGTTCAAATGGCAAGCAAAGCATCTTTTCTGCATTGTCTCAATGCACCTCAATAAAATCCATGTGCTTCATTATACTGTTTGCTAAAATTCTTTTCCAGTTGAGATGTTATATAGTCTTTATGTTTCAAGATGCGATGAGAAAGGAAGATTGAAGAGGTCAGAAGTCAAGTCAAGAGCTACGTTCTGAAAGATGTACTGAGAATACATGGATGGGGATATGGAGAAACCGAAGACAAACATAGAGATGGTGACAACACAGCATATCAATGATTAGGGTTGTTTCACATAGGACAACATTTCCCACAACTATATTCTGTCCCCAGGGGTGAAATTAGCAGTGGCTCGCAAATTACAGTGGTACCTCAGGTTACATATGCTTCAAGTTACAGGCTCCGCTAACCCAGAAATAGTGCTTCAGGTTAAGAACTTCGCTTCAGGATGAGAACAGAAATTGTGCTCCGGCGGCGCAGCAGCAGCAGGAAGCCCCATTAGCTAAAGTGGTGCTTCAGGTTAAGAACAGTTTCAGGTTAAGAACGGACCTCCAGAACAAACTAAGTACTTAACCCGAGGTACCACTGTAGTCATCTCCTTCCTATGCTGTCCCCTCACCCCTTGCCCACTTTGAACCTAGGACTCAGCTACATTAGTCAAAAAACAGTGTTTTGAATGCGTTATAAACAGACGCTGTAGAGCACAAAACCTTTCTATTTGTTTTTACATAGTGTTTTTTTTCTTTTCTTATAAAAATTTATGATTTATTTTTAGCGTTTCCCCCTCATGTGTAGACCCCCCCTAGACTGTACACTTCTGAAGGCAGGGAACAGTACCATTTCAGAAAATCAAGAACACCTGATTCTCCCCGTCAGAAACTTCCTAACATGATAATTGAAATGTCTTTGAAAGAGGCTTCACATGACATGACACAATTGTCCTTCCATATGAACTCCTCACAGTATACGTCAAGAAAATTAGACCTCAAATTCATGTAATTTCCCTGCATTGGGCATCCAGTGAGGTTTTAAAAATGAAACTCCTGCCACATCACAAACTTTTTTTGACGCCACCCTAAGTTCCCTAAGACATTTGCTGCGCTGCTTAAGAAATCGAGGCCAAGGTACTCTTGAGAGTCTGGAGTTCTCTAGTTCCAAGGTTTACCTGTGAGAATGGCCCAATGAACGAGGTAGAACTTGTGTCTAAGGCTACAATACATACCACAAAGTTAAAACACATTTAATGCACATTCCCTCTTTCAAAGAATCCTGGGAACTGTGGTTTGTTAAGGGTGCTGTCTACACTGCCATTCTTGGGATTCCTTTTTGGGGGGAGCAGGGAGGAATGTGCTTTAAATATGTGGTGTGTATGTAGTCTAAGTGCTGTGAATGAACAGGAAAGCAAGGCGAGCTCAGGGTGGCTTCCCTCCCTTGGCTCTCTCCGATGTCTTCTGCTACAAGTCACATATGCAACAACATACAAGAGCATATTAGCAGCAAAAAGAGTTTACATCAGTTAAGCCTCTCTCTTTTTTAAAAATGTATTTCAGTAAACTGGAATTCTGCCTACAACTGCAGCTCTTTAAATTATGCCTCCAAACAACTGTTATTATCTGCTTTGTGCTGACCCATACAAATCTTGTATTTTATGCAGCACACATAATTATGCAATGTAAGCTTCTCTGGGATTTTAGGCAAGGCTCCTTTTTATTTTCTTCAATCAACGGCAAATGCAAGGCAGCATTATGTAAAGGGCAAGTCCCCCTCCCCACTACGCTACCTTTCTATAAGTTCCCTCTGCTGAAAATCCTTACATGCAATTAAAATGTCTTAACCTTAACCTTCAAGCATAACGATAAATGTATGGTAGTTAGCCTTTTCAGGCCAGCGGACACATACAGAATTCTGAAAAAGTGCTGCGAGCACTTGGTCTGTCCACCATTACTGATCTTCCCGTTGCAAACTTCCAAGGAACTCTACCTTCCAAAGTACAGAATTTGGATGTTTCGACTAAACACACCCCAGTCCCATCAAGTGTGCTCCTGGACCTTTCACAGTTCCTTCAGAAATAGCTCTGAGGGTGTCAATTACTGCCATTAAAATCAAGTTTTGTCACTGACTTTATCTGAATACATCACAACACACAAGACAATTTGCAAACAATGGCTTCATAACCCTTGGAAGATTTCTAATCAGTCTCTTATTATTTAGGAGCGCACAGAATGCAGAATTTCAAATGGTAAATAGGACTCCTATTGTACTGTTTTTGTCTATTGTACGTGCCAACAGCTAAATAAAAATGTGTTGTTGTTAAAAATCATTGTAGATCAACTATTTCATTTTTCTTTCTTTGACAACTGCTCTATCACCATTAACAAAATGAGTTTTTGAAAATATCCAGCCCGTACTCTTTTAATCCGGCCCTAGCTTTATTCCCTCATGAAACTGTAAGCATAGACGATCACAGACTCTGAAATCGCTAGATGCTGAAATGAATTCAGCCTTATCTTGGACTCCACCGTGGAAACAGATATGCAAGGTAGACTAGAGGTATTTCAATGAAACTTGACTGACATAATGTTTTTTAAAGCACTGGTATTTTTTTTATCAGAGAAATGATGAGGAAAGAAATCCAAGGCAGGAAGAAATCTCAGTGTTTCATTGCACTGGAGAGACGTATACAGTTCAGTACCTCCCATGCTTGAGGAATGTTTACAGAATTGCTAGCTACAGACCTGAGTTTTGTCCTGCAGCAGCCTTACCAATTGTCAATGTTCAATGCTTTGTTCACTTGTCTTATTCTCCCGTCTGCTGCAGGCTCCAGGGAGTAAAATGCCAGCAGTGAGCCCAGGGAATGCAGAGGTCACTAGTGCTGCAGAAGGACCTGTCAAATCGCAAGTCACAGTAACTATGGCTTCTCAGGACTCCCCTCCCAGGGAAAAGCTTGAATCCACTTTGCTCCTAAACTCCGCAAAGCCAAGGTCTGGCTTAGAGTGTTGTCTGAACGCAGTACAGTGGTACCTCGGGTTAAGAACTTAATTCATTCTGGAGGTCCGTTCTTAATCTGAAACTGTTCTTAACCTGAAGCACCGCTTTAGCTAACGGGGCCTCCCACTGCCGCCGCACGATTTCTGTTCTCATCCTGAACCCAAGGTACTATTTCCGGGTTAGCAGAGTCTGTATCCTGAAGCGTCTGTAACCCGAGGTACCACTATATCATGGTTAAACTCGTTACTCCTTAACCACAATCTGTAGCCAAGTGTTGTTCTTGGTTAAAGAGGACAGAGCACCAGAGGACACAGCAAGCGAAACCTTGGCTTAGCTTCTATGGGTGCTAAGAGGACTCAGAGAAGAGCAAAGTTGGCACCAGTAGGTTCATGCTAAGCCATGGTTTGCCTCAGTGCTACATGCAAACATGGCCCCTGTTGTCATCACCCTGGAGCTCTTAAAGATACACACTCTGGTGTAATCTACACACATAAAAAAAAAACGCTTTGAAAATGGCTTTCAAAAAACGTTTTGAAAAATACACTGAATTTTGCATAGCTCACTGTCGCCATCTAGTGTCACATTTGTATATTGCACTTTACAACACATTTAAAATATTTTTTTTGCAGTTGTATAGCTGAGTTCACTGTTTCCAAGGCTTGCACTCTACACCCTTAATGCTTAGCACTTTCCTTGGCCAATTATGGCAAACTGGAGATATATATTGTATGTATACTACCATGAACACATTTATGTTTGGCATGTGTAAACATGCCGGACACAATTTTTAAAAAAAACCACATGCAAAGAGCTCATTCAACATTTAATCCAAAGCCTATCCCAAAACAAACCACATCCCCACAGTTTACATCGTCAAAGCAATTCAGCAATACTGAAAACAATAATGCAACTATTTTAGTACACCAAACAACAAGCAATGCTAACAAAGCAAAATGCTCATCATTTTGGCCTTCAGGCAGATCATAAAATGAGAGAAGATTACTCTTCCCACAAAGCAGGCAATTATAGCACTAACAATGATTGTTGAATGACCAGGTCATTATGATAACTGCAGATGGTTTAAAGCTTTCTCCCCACTTCCATTCATTCTGTTCTTGGAAAGAATCAAACAAATCCATAGTTTGGTGCAGATTCTGCAAACAGACTGAGGATTTTATTGCTGCTGGCAGCCAAACATAAAGAGGAGATCATTTTATGAAAGTAAGATGTTACAAAGCCATTAAAAATCAGGAGGTTTTCCAGATATAGATTTGGAGAGCACTCTTATTTGTTTTTGTTTTGCCTCATTTATGTCCTGTCTGCATATTTTTTGGGTGTTCTCTCAGATATCCAGACACTGGAGGCAAGCAGTGGGGAATGGCTATCTCTATCTTGCTTGACTTAGGAACTGGTTTCCATTTAAGATGCTGGTATCAACTTTTAAAGCATCTTGTTTGGTTGGAGTGTTGCCTGCTTTTTTGGTCGTGTGTGTGTGTGTGTTGGTAGGGGGGATCTGAGCATCACCAGCTTTCCTTCTGTGAAACTTTTTTGTGGTGTCCACAACAGTTTCTCAGGTTTCCAAATATGCCCCCAAATCCAAAAAGGTTGAAGACCCTGAAGGGTAAGTGTTCAGGGGTAAACACCTGAGGGAACTCATAGAGGTGCAAACTAGCTTCCCAATTTTCATTGGCTCCTAGGCTTCCCAACTCAGGGGTTGGTGGGGTTGTGAGGGAGCTAAATAGCAGACATCTGTCCTTGGAGATACAGTTCAAATGCTCCACAATTGCTTCGCATCAGGGAACAGCCGGCCGATGCTGATAAGTTTCAGTCTCCAATGATCTAAGCTGGATTTGAAGTGATGCCTTCTAAGTGAAAGGTCAAGCAACCAGCCATGTGAAACACGCGGGCATTAGCTCAAGAAAATAGTGTATCTGAAGGTCAGCATTTAAAATAAAGACTATACAGGGTAGCAGAATCAGCAAACCATTTCTGTATAGGCCAAAAGCACTGCCTCTGATCATTGCAATCTTACGTCTGCTTAACTTTTGTCTCACCTTCACACAAGAGCTAAAATAAATGTTTCCATCTCAAGCATCCGCATGTTCAGATTCTTCTAGCATGAGCAACTTGAACATCACAGCTATTTTTGGAAAAGTAGTTTCTACAGTCTATTATACTAACCTGGCTCACAGTAAACGCTGCTGTTTAATATATATATAACAAGTTACGTGTGTTACTGTCTCAAACCTTTTACTTACACAACCAAATTATCTTCTTGCGTTTATTTACAAGATCAATTCCGCCAAAGCTTCCTGTAGCTGTAGTTGTGTGTGTTTTTGTACATCTGCGCAACAAGTGAGTAGCAAGTCAAATATTATTATTGTTATTAATGGCAATTCTATTGCTTTAACCAGTGGCATCACTCTAGTTACATGATGACCAATGGCTATGTAAGCAGCATTGCAAAAAGTAATGAATATGCAGCACTATTATGTGCAGAGCCTACTCCTGATTTAAATGCCACACCCCCCCATTTACCGTATTTTTCCGTGTATAAGACTAGATTTTTTCCCTTTAAAATAATGTCAAGAATGTGTGGGTGTCTTATACACGGAGGCCATCTCTCCCCCCCCCCCCATTTTCTTAAATCAGAGTCCCCAAAAATAGGGGGTGTCTTATACTTGGGGGTGTCTTATAGAAGGAAAAATATTATATTATTATATATTATATAATAATATAATGCAATTATTCATTGGACATCTTGAGACCAAGCAACATACTGCTCAACAGATGATACCTCAGTAGTAGGGTTGGGGAAAACCAGTAGCACTCTAAATGTTGAATGACTTTAAAAGAGAATTAGATAAATTCACGGAGGAGAGAACTATTAATGGCAACCAGTCATGATGGCTATACTCTGCCGCCACAGTTCAACACAGCAATGCTTCTGAACACCAGCTGGCAGAAGCCCCAGGAGGGGAGAGTGCTCTTGTATTCAAATGCATTTTGTTGGTTTCCCACAGTACAGTGGTACTTCAGGTTACAGACACTTCAGGTTACAGACTATGCTAACCCAGAAATAGTACCTCGGGTTAAGAACTTTGCTTCAGGATGAGAACAGAAATCGTGTGGCAGCAGTGGGAGGCTCCATTAGCTAAAGTGGTACCTCAGGTTAAGAACAGTTTCAGGTTAAGAACGGACCTCCAGAACGAATTAAATTCTTAACCCAAGGTACCACTGTACTCTGGTTGACCACTGTGGGATGCTGGCCTAGATCACTAGATTCACTCATCCAGCAGGCTCTTCTTAGGTTCTTATATTATTAAAGTTTATTCAAGTCGTATTTACTTGCTTGCCCACAGTGTACTACACAGAGGCTGCCTGTTACCGAGGCTGATGACTCAGGCGGAGAAGCTGACTCACTTGGCATCAATTACTTCCATCTTTTGGAACTCCTGCTCTGAAAAAGTGCCCTGCCTTGCCCATTGTGTTATGCTGTTAGCAAGAGAACTCGACGTTTTTAAAGGCGGGTGACAATCAAGAAACTCTAAAAAACACAAAGCTTGTAAGCAGCTGCCGCGAGCAAACCAATGTCTAAAAGCAACGGTAACTGTGCAGTCCCATTAAGATCGACGCGGCTGGTAACAGGGTGTAGGACTGCAGACTTAAGACAACAAACAGAAATGCAGGTTTAAACAAATTCCTTCCACGGGAGAGGCATCTCCCAAAATACTGAAGGCTGTCTTTCAAAGGGAGGGTGCTAAGTTGTGCAGGGCACATTCTTCCGTCGCCTTGCAAGGCAGTCGTGGGCTGACCTCCGCAGAGCTTACTTCTGAGTAAACACGCCTAAGATCGGGCTGCTTAAACGCACCCGCGGAGAGGAACGCCCCGAGCGAACATGCAGGCGGAGGCACTGCACGTCTGCAACCTCGCGCACGCTTCCTCGGAAATAAAACGCGAGCAAGCACCCACGGACGAGATCGGGATGCACAATGGTAAGAGGAGACCTCGGCTCCGGTGCATGCAAAAGCGAGGCGAAAGTCTCCTCTAGCAGTGCCTGGGGCTTCCTTTGCACACACCCGCCCTCCGAGGTGTCCCTGCCGCCCTGCTCTGTGCGCCCCCTGCAGCCGGGACTTGGCGGCGGCCCGCCGTCCTCTCCCTCCTCCGAGGGGCGTACGAACCTGGCATAATGGCGTCCAGCGGGAAGGAGGGCCGGCCCGGCAAGGTTGGGAAGGTTCCTCGAGCTGCCGCCGCCGCTGCCAGTCCCGCCCCTGCGAGCTCTGGCGGGCGCGTCTTGCTCCTTCCTCCCGGGCATGCAAGCAGGCAGGAGGCCTTCCGGACGCGACGCGACTCTCCGCTTGCAGGCCGGCCTCGGCCACGCGGCGCTCAGGCAAAGTTGCCAGAAGGGCCGCCGCAGGAGGAGCCGCCGCCCGGCTGACAAGGGGGGCAAGAAAGCGGCTTCTCCCTCGCAGCTCCTCGACGGAAGAGTCTCGCGCTTTCCCTTCTCACTTGTCTGGGCAGGAGGAAAAGGAGCTGCCTCGCCATTCTCGTGCGCAGCGAGGAGCAGGGAGTTGCACACGCTGCTGCTATCCCAAGTGCTCATGTTGGGGCCCGGGGCCCTGGGCTTCCTTTCTCCCAAGCGCCATGTTTTCCTTGGGAGTTCATCAATGTGCGGAGCAAAAGGGCAAACGGTGTGGTAAACGTAAAAAAATGAGCCTTGTTAGGGAAGAATCTGATAACATGTTGTGGTCTCCCAGTCTGGATAAATCAAGTGCCTCCTTCCAGAAGCAGCACCCATCCACACTTCCTAGATCAGGGGTAGGCAACCTAAGGCCCGTGGGCCGGATGCGGCCCAATCGCCTTCTCAATCTGGCCCACGGACAGTCTGGGAATCAGAGTGTGTTTACATGAGTAGAATGTGTGCTTTTATTTAAAATGCATCTCTGGGTTATTTGTGAGGCCTGCCTGGTGTTTTTTACATGAGTAGAATGTGTGCTTTTATTTAAAATGCATCTCTGGGTTATTTGTGCAGCACAGGAATTCATTCATTATTATTTTTCAAAATATAGTCTGGCCCCCCACAAGGTCTGAGGGATGGTGGACCAGCCCATGGCTGAAAAAGGTTGCTGACCCCTGTCCTAGATAGCTGGACCTGAGCAGAAAACTTGTACAGTCATACCTCTTGTTACATTCGGTTCAGGTTACGTTCTTTTAGGATACGTCCCGCAGCGACCTGGAAGTAATGGAATGGGTTACTTCCGGGTTTCGCCGCTCACGCATGCATAGACGCTCAAAATGACGTCATGCGCAGAAGCGGCGAATTGCGACCTGCACAGATGCGGGTTACATTCTGCTCATGTTGTGAACGGGGCTCCGGAACGGATCCAGTTCGCAACCAGAGGTACCACTGTAATGCTGTTAAAATGAATTGGGGGCAGAACTGCACATGCCATACCAGCCCCAACTGCCACAGCCACTACACAAAACCTATGCTCACATGCAAGCACAAGGGGGGGGGGGCTCCAGAGGTGTTAAGGTAAAGGAACCCCTGACCATTAGGTCCAGTCGTGGCCGACTCTGGGTTTGCGGCGCTCATCTTGCTTTACTGGCCGAGGGAGCCGGCGTACAGCTTCCGGGTCATGTGGCCAGCATGACTAAGCCGCTTCTGGTGAACCAGAGCAGCGCACGGAAATGCCATTTACCTTCCCGCTGGAGCGGTACCTATTTATCTACTTGCACTTTGACGTGCTTTCGAACTGCTAGGTTGGCAGGAGCAGGGACTGAGCAACGGGAGCTCACCCCGTTGCAGGGATTTGAACCGCCGACCTTCTGATCGGCAAGTCCTAGGCTCTGTGGTTTAACCCACAGCACCACCTGTGTCCCAGGCTGTGTAACCAGAGGTGCTACACCCACCCAAAAACACTGAAACAAATCATCTTTGACTCCCAAGTGAAGTGGTTCAGAACCCAATTCTCCCCAGTTTATCAGATTATCCCCATAATTGGGTAAACCTGAATTTACAGGGGGAAAGCATGAAGTCTGGTGTTTGAAGGTAACATCATCTGGATTACTCAAACTAAATAGGAATGTAAACGCTGTAGGTCCCATTGAAAGCAGAAGTTATAAATGGCCAGTGTGGGGGGTTCAACCTCAAAGAATTTGCACCATCTGCTAGCAGTGACCTTTCTTATATAGGGGGACCTCATGTGTGGGCTATATCCAAAGTTGCTCTAAGTGCACTTTCATGGAAGAAAACTGGAAATCATGTGACTGCGTTTCCCAATGGCATATGAGGATTTATTCAAATGTGCCTAGGGCAGGGGTTATAATCTCTACATAGGCATCCACACACACATAGGCTGTCACAAAGTGAGCCACTTCAGTGCAATGGATGGAGTATTTGATTCATTGTCATTCTAAGTCTCCTATGTAGAGTGCTTTTTTTCTTAAAAAATGTTTAGGGGGTACTCATTTTCCTACTTATCTTGAAATACTGCTGCTCAATGAGGCCAAACTTAGATTCACAAAATATTTAGGGGTCTGCGTACCCCCAGAAAAAAGCACTGCCTATGTGTATTTACTTCCCAAGTGACATGCATGGAATTGCTCTGTAAAACATTTTCTGTAGTTGTAATTATTTCTTTCTAATGGTATAATTATCAAAGTTCTAAAAGGTTAAATTTGTAACCAATTTGAAATGCTTAGATAGGAACAATATTGAACCGAAGGACAAAATTCTATCAGCGTTTCCATTTCCATTTCTTGTCCTGTGAATTGAAATATAATTCATGACTATAAATAAGAGCTGATGGCACATTTAATTTTCTTGTAGTTTGAACGGTGAACATAAATTTAGACACAGAAAATTAATTGCCACTTTTGGAAACAATTGTACAATTTCAAACAACATAATTTATTTTTTCACATAAGTTCTCAAATTTAAAAAAATTCTACATTTTTCTGATTTGCATATGCAGTTTATTATTATTATTAGAAACATGAGCTCATCCATTTGTGTGCAGCTAGGAGATAAAATGCACTTTGATACGTTTCGTAGTATAAAAAAGCACTTCCCTAGCTAGGATTTGATGCTGCAATCCCAGGCCTCCTTCTTGTAAGTAACCTTCATTACAAGTAAGCAGGGTGTAATTCCATCTGCACCACAGTGTCTCTTTAGATACCCACAAATAAAGTTTGCAAAAATGCAGATAAAAATAGAAACTTACAAATATAAGTTTGTAAAAAGAAATAAATCTGTATGGATTATGGCGTATATGCAAAAGTGTTGTGTATGCATTATTTGGTTATTGCTAAACGGTATAGGCTATGATCACAGTGTATATATGCAAACCCACAACACTCCACTGTCCGCAAAAAAATATACATGCATGTATCATTGGGGCAGTGCCACATAGGCAACACTGGCTAAATACAGATCTAAGAGAGAAAGCAGAAATCACACTGATCCAACACTCTAATTTCCTATCCTGGGCATCTGATTAGCACTGTCATTAACATTAAATATGTTCAACATTAAATATGAAACTAAATATTATTTTAACGACATAAAACTGACCTGTTGCTGACCTGATTGACAACCTACAGCTCAGACCTCAGGATAATAAAATCAGCTGTTTCATAAGAAACTGGGCATCTATATCTTCTCACCTGGGAGTAAGCCCAATGGAATTCAGTGGGACTTCTCTCTGAGCAAAGAATTGTTCGATAAGTCTGCTAGGGAGTGCAACATATTTGTCTCAGGATTGGAAAGCAATTTGTGATAATGAGGGATGCATAACTTGGTAAGGATTGATTAACATTTGCTCATCTTCATTCTTCAAAATGAGTCCTCTGCATAAACTAACCAAATGAACCACCCTGGTGTGAGACCTTTCAGCTGAGAAATCCTCAGAGGTTGTAAGCTTCTGAGAGCCCTAAACCATTAGGATGTGCAGCAGAAGCTATTGAAGGCCCAGCAGCCACTTTGGGGGCCAAACCACATACGTGTCCCCCAGGCCATTTGTATTCAAAAATCCTCATATAACTAGAGCTATACATGCTTTGCACTCTAAGGGATCTTCATTGGGGCACAACAAATTTTTGGACATATAATTGGATATTACAATGTTAGGGCAGTATCAAACTAACATACACCCATCACTGCAAGGATTTCTGCTTGCACAGCTGGACTCATAATCTCCCTCCATGTACACCCTGTGTCCTTCCCAAATCTGCTCTGGAAGGTTGGCGAAAACCCCTAGAACTGATTTAGGAGGCACGTGGGGGGAGGAGAGGGGGAAAGTCCCATAGTGCAGGCAGAAATATTTGAACGGATGGGACAAACTTGTGCTACTTTGGATACAACTCTTGATATGTTAAAAACTGTACTGAGCAGGTAGTCAGACCTGTGTTTCTTTGCCAAGCCAAACAACTTTCCAGCTTATGACTGCCAGGTGTATGTACCCAAGCATGGGCATAGCCAGGATTTTTGTTAGGGGCGGCTGGACTTTGGGGGTGGGGGCAGAATCAATGGGATAGGTCAGTTAAGTATTTCTATTGTTTTACATGATGGGGAGGCAGCTGCCCCCCCTTGGCTATGCCCATGTCCCCAAATGTTTAGAGATGTACTTCTCTTCTTTTACACCTCAATGGTTCTTGGCAGAGAACTCTGGATGTTCCTGAGCTGGCTTAGAGTTGTCATTTGAATATTGGGTTGCCATGCCCAGACACAACACGGACAATTACATCACACCGGCAATGTTTTCATACTCATTCCCAGCGTGATGCTTGAATTGTTGCACATTAAAATAATCGGTCCATTTTGCTATAAGTTTATAACTAACCCCTGGATAAACATGGTTGCTACGCATGATTTGAACCACCACCCTCCCATCAGCCGCAGTCAAAGCATCAGGAGGGCGCAAGGTTGAGGAATGCTGCCCTTATTTCAATCATGAATCATTTTTTAATATGAAAGGAAATATAGGTAAAGATCAGAGCCTGAACTAATCAGAAGCTCTCCTCACTTTGGCATAACTGGCCATGGGAACAATGCCAGGCTTGTTGTTTCAGATAGAATGAGTTGGGTGGAGTTCACAAATTGAAATGGCAGTCGGAGTTGCATTAGATATTAACCCGGGCCACAACCTTAGAAACAAATAACCCTCTGTTGCGCCTGCATTTCACAGACATTCTTAGATCAACATGGTAGGGCGTTGCCTTATAGCTTATGCAGTCCTCATGCTGAGCTCTCGCTGTCTCTGATGCACCAGCGGGGATGAGGAGAAGCAGTGGGAAAGTATTGTTGGGAAGAGTGTGATTCATAGATTTTTGAGTTTTTATCTACTGGTGAAAATGCTTTGGCTGGGGGATGGAAGCAGTACAGTGTGATGCTACTGCTAGTTCTGCAATCCAGATGTCAACAGGTCTAGAAGCAAGGAATTACAAACACTCAAGGGACCCCATTTAGTAGCCAATGTTTACCATCATTATACTAGCAACCAAGGAGTTGTTGCAAACTAATCATGTCAATCCATGTCCTGGTGAACTGATAAGGTGGCTAATGTGGAATAGGAACCAAGAGCAACATCTGAAGCAGCCTTGGTATGGCAGATTATGTAAGAGGACCCTTAAAGTTCGCCATAGCTAAGGAACTGTGTGTCGCCCCCTCCCCTAAACCCTCCATTTTACAGAAAGGACTGGGGAAAGTGCTTTGGGGGGCGGGGTACAGTTGTACTTCCAAGCTGGAAGGAAAACACTAATCTAAATAATTTTGAAAGCAAACCCACAGCCATCACATGATAATATTGGTCACAGTAGCAATTCTGGAAGAATGTGCGTCTATTTTTGATCCGCAAATAAAATTATCAGTGTGGAAACCTTTCCCTTCAAGCATAATGTTTCATTGCATGTCCTTGTGATGTGCTAAATATATACTAAAATATTATGTTAACAAAAGCAGAAAGCTTTATACTGAAGAACAAGTCCCAAAATACTATTTTCAGTTGAAAAGGGTTAGCAGACCATATGACTACTATTTTCCTATCATCGCTGTACAGACAGATTCTTTGTTAAAGATAATGAACAGGAAGAATGACATATCCCAGCAACAAGAATGCAAAAGACATTCACACAAAAAGGACCAAGTCTGGGTGAATCAGACTTGCAGGCAGGCACTCCCTTTCCCCCCAAAGTCATTTACAGCTGCTCTTGTTTTCAAAGCAAGGCTTTTTGTCTTGTCTTTTTAAAAATCCCACCTCTTTATGAACATAAGCTTTAGGAAAAATAATTCACTATGACTTACATTTTCTGAAGAGCATTGTCCATGGGTTTGGCAGCTTTTCCTGCTATGGCTGAAAGAAATCCATGAAATCGGGCAAGTTGAATATCTGTCCCCTTACTGAAGTTGCTGTCAGGAACGGAAGTTCAGTGACGACTTCGGGAGGGCGAAAAGCGAAAGTAAAATCTGAGAGCCAACTTAAGGCTTTGGCCAGCAGAGGTCTTCATTCCGCCCTTGGAAAATAAATGGATGCGTACTCTAAACGGTTCACAACGGAAGAAAAGGGTCACCGTGACCTGATCACATTTGTCCTTTAATATCAAGCAGTGAGGCTTTTGCAGTTTTAAAAACACTTGAGTAAAGCTATTAAATATGTACGCACACAATCGCTTCTATTGAACTTCTCCAGCCTGTTCCAACAATCGCTTCTGCAAAAGCTGCCTTAAGTGCTTAAAATGGGATGTGCCAACAGGTGTACAGGCACACACTGTAACAAAACATTGCATACTTCCCACAGAAGTTTTGTGTTCCTGGCAGAAACGTTTTAAAAAACGACTGTGAAACCTTTTTACAAATTTTCCATGGCATAGTTCCAGGTATCTAAATAGCAGGACTACAATGTTTAATATGACAGATTAATCAGATTTAAAACTATTAATCAACCTAAAAGGTGCCCCAAATTAATAACTGCAACAGTTTTTTTTTAAATTAAAAAACTATACATTTAATACTTTAAAAAAATGAAGGTGGCAAGTACCATATTATTGAGCTTGCTGCTTTTTTCTCTTATGCGGGAAGAAACAGTTCTTCTCAGAATATCTCAGCCATGACTCATAGACACAGAATCTTAAAGTTGGAAGGTACATGAATCCTGCCCACAGTCTCAAACACCAACCTTCTTGTTAACAGCCAGATGCCCTAATCCACTACTCTACCGGGGAGGTCTAAGCATCTAAGCTTGAAAAAGTTCACGTCTTGCTTCAGAAATCATGTTTACCCATATGCAAGTTCAATGAACAGATTAACCATGAAACTCATATGAATGATTAAATGCATTACTTATTCCTGAGGTGGGAAGGCTCTGGCCCACAGCCTAATTAGGTCTAGCATCAGACCCCTGATGTGATAGTACCCCTTTGTAGGTCTGGTAAAACCACAGTGTCCGATTAACCCATAAATGTATACAAACCAGAACTACCTTAGATAACAATGGGCCATCCAGGGTAAAAGGTACCTGGGTAGCCTAATCATACCCTGGAGGCCTTTGCCCTACAGAATCAAAGATTGTAGAGTTGGAATATATCCCAAGGGTCCAACCCACTACAACCACACCCCCAAGAATCTGGCCAGAGAGCACTAGTGGGATTGAAGGTGGGCCAGTGGAAGTTCTCATTCTAGAAGTCCTCATTCTTTCAGTGCCTTTATGGACTTATTTGGGCTCCTGTTGGAAGCGGCTTGGCTCGCCCTGCTAGGACCAACAGAAAGCCAGTAACATCTTGTACAGATTGTGTAGTGGGAGCTCAGAGATGGGGACTTCCCTGGAAGGACGGCTTGTCCAGGACTGAATGCTCTTTTGTGCTGCCACTGCAAAAGTGAACCCACAAGAGCTGCCTGCCGAAGTTCATTAGATGGTAAACACTGGAAGAGGTTAATTTAATGAACGGGTTCTCTTTATGTGTTGACTTAATACTCTCCACTGCTCTCATCTTTCTCATGCACTTTTTTCTGATGATAAGTAATTTTTACATGAGCAATAAAGCAAGTCCCGGGGGGATAGCTGTCACAAAAAAAGCATATTCGCAGGCATCACCAAATGATCTGAGTGCAGTTTATATATATAGCTGTAACTCTGCAGTTAATAGTACCAGATTGTTTATATAAATTACAGTGTTCTAATATTGTCACTTCTGTATACACACCTATTGCTTCACATTAGTCCTTATCTCTTGCTCCAGCCATTTCTTGCCTGCTCACAAGGCACATGACACATGCCCCAAACCTGTAGCAATATCGCCACTCCTGCCACCTTCATTCTGGGTTTTTTCATCCTACTTTTATGATAACGTTTATGGTGACTTGAATTGTTCTACTGCTATGGCTTTCCATGTGAACCAGCTGGTCACTATTACTGCTATTGTTATAGGTTTTTGGGAGAATGGGATCCACCTAAACCCAAGAAATTAATAAATGGTAAGATTTTGCCAACAAAGGTCTGTATAGTAATAGCTATGGTTTTCCCAGTAGTGATGTATGGAAGTGAAAGCTGGACCATAAAGAAGGCTGATCGCCGAAGAATTGATGCTTTTGAATTATGGTGCTGGAGGAGACTCTTGAGAGTCCCATGGACTGCAAGAAGATCAAACGTATCCATTCTTAAGGAAATCAGCACTCACTGGAAGGACAGATCGTGAGGCTGAGGCTCCAATACTTTGGCCATCTCATGAGAAGAGAAGACTCCCTGGAAAAGACCCTGATGTTGGGAAAGATGGAGGGCACAAGGAGAAGGGGACGACAGAGGACGAGATGGTTGGATAGTGTTCTTGAAGCTACCAGCATGAGTTTGACCAAACTGCAGGAGGCAGTGGAAGACAGAAGTGCTCTGGTCCATGGGGTCACGAAGAGTCAGACACGACTAAACAACTAAACAACAACAACAACAAGATTTTGACCATTTGGGATAAGATGGGAGAAATTTTAGCTGCAGAGGAATTCCTAGGCCAGCCTATACAAAGTGACCTGTCCAAGCTAGAACCATTAAGAAACAATACAGGCTATTGAGGGCCATTGGCAATTCAAGAGAACTGTCTCTCCCCCCCCCCCGAAGTGTAAACAAAGATGGGATTTGGAAGGTTGCCAGGGTAACTGGGCATGATGTCATAGGAAGAGTTTGGGGCCTTTGGCAGAAAACTTGGGATAGCTGAGAGAAGCCCATAACCATTTTGGCAGGCTGGCTGAAGGCAAGTAGGGAGAGAGAAGCCTTGGACTCCACTGCTGCACTGCTGTGGGGAACAAGCCCCTCTTGAGATGACCATGTAGTAAGATCTGGACTCCCTCCATTTAGATTCAGGTGTAAATATGTGAATAAATCATATTTTTAAAAGCTACTATAGCCTCCTCTGCATTCTCAGTTCTCCAAAGAAGCACAGACACTGGTTGGGGGTCAAGACCCCTGGAATCCCGTAGACGAGTGGCCTGTTACCCTATAATCTATAATTGGTGTGCATAGATTTGATCCTGCAGAGCTGGTTCTACACCACTCTCATCTCGGCACAGCCAGATTTAGGGCAGTGAGGGCAGTTCTCATGCACAGAATATAATAAAATTAGTAGTAGTAGTAGTACCTACTCAAAGTTGGGGGTGGGGTGCACCCAATTTTGTCCTCGCTCAGGGCAACACATTACCAAAGCGCCCCCCCCCCAACTTCCTATCTTCAACCTTTAACTTTGAGGATGGAAGGTGGGAGTGAATTTGTAGGTATGAGGTTTATGTTCCATTTTACTCTCAACAACTGGACAGTCCTCCTCAGTTTTGTTTAATGCTACTTCTCAGTGCCATGTAGATATCTGTGCTTAATTTGAAAGCTCTTTCCCCTGAACCTTCCATTTTAACTGGGGGTGAAGCTACACTTGTGATTGTGTGAGGAATGTGATTACGCTGGTAGTACGGGTTTTCCATAAACAGTTGGTAGGGAGGGAGAACCTCACACTCTCCAGTCAGGACCCTGTTACCCCAAGTGTCATTGAGTGTGGGCTTCTCCTCCTCCTCCCAGTTGTTAATGGGGCCGAGTCTCTTCTTTTTCTATTAACTCCCATTGGGAAAGGGCAATCTCCCCATAAACTTGCAGGCAGAAGGGAGAAGATGCTGTACCTCAAAAACAGCTGGGGTGGGATTTTCTTCCCCATACAAGTTAAAGTAAAGATTGCACTCTCCATTAACTTGCATTAACTGTCAGTGCACATAGGTTAAGGGACGCGGGTGGCGCTGTGGGTTAAAGCCTCAGTGCCTAGGACTTGCCGATCGAAAGGTCGGCGGTTCGAATCCCCGTGGCGGGGTGCGCTCCCGTCGTTCGGTCCCAGCGCCTGCCAAGGTTCAAAAGCACCTTCGGGTGCAAGTAGATAAATAGGGACCGCTTACCAGCGGGAAGGTAAACGGCGTTCCGTGTGCTGCGCTGGCTCGCCAGAGCAGCTTCATCACGTTGGCCACGTGACCCGGAAGTGTCTGCGGACAGCGCTGGCTCCCGGCCTATAGAGTGAGATGAGCGCACAACCCTAGAGTCTGGCAAGACTGGCCCGTACGGGCAGGGGTACCTTTACCTTTACCTTTCTTAACTTGCATTAACTGTCAGTGCACATAGGTTTTTTAAAGGTGTCCTTTCAAGCCCCACCCGATCCCCACGTGACTTAAGGCTCTCCTCCTTTTTAGTGCCCTCTGAATGCATTATAAGCAAGGCTGATGCCGTGTAGTACGCTGTGCCCCATGAGCGGCGATTCATTCGTGCAAAACAGCAGCACAGCAGTACCTCTGCCACAAATGAAAGGGACTTCATGTAGACCATACCTTACCTTTTCTGTATCGGTTCAGCCAACGAGTCATTTCCATTTTGAATTTCCCATCTAGAAGTATAATATGTTATAAGCATCCCTGTAGCTTCCCCCTCTCTGTTCATCACTCTGTCTTCAAGTTCCTGTGGAAGAGCCATTCGACGAGCAAAAACCCATCACAAACACTTCCCCTCCCGTGGTTTCCAGCCTATAAGCAGAGCCTGAACACAGCAGCACTCTCCCCTTCTGCGGTTTCCAGAAACTGGTATTGAGAAGTACAGTGCCTCTAGCAGTGAAGGGAGAACATATCCATCAGGGTTAGGAGCCACTGATAATCTCTTCTTTCACAAATTTGTCTAATCCTCTTTTAAAGCCCTCCAAGATGGTGGTCAGCAATGTCTCCAAAGCTTAATTATGCAGTGTGTGAATAAATACCTACTTTTGTCTATACCGGTATTTGCATCCCTCAGCCCCCTAAATGAGTCCATTTGAACACAGATAACATAATGCCTGAATTATTTTGAGCATCTGATGAAAGCTTTTGTTCACCAAAGGCTTTCAAGGGTTTGAGTTTATGAATAAGCTTTCATTCTATCCGAAGTGATTGCAGCTTTTCGTCTGATGTTTTAGTTTGATTTTTGCCTTCAAACTGTTGTTTTGTTTTAATTGTATGCCAACTGCCTTGGTAAAGGTAAGATAAAGGCAGTGGCGTAGTGTGGGTTGTCAGCACCCGGGGCAAGGCAAGTAATTTGCGCCCACTAACCTGTGGATTTGCGCCCCCTAACCCGTGGATTTGCGCCCCCTAACCCTAACCCCCAGATGTTGTGCCCGGTGCGGCCGGCCCCCCCCTGCACCCCCCACGCTATGCCACTGGATAAAGGACCCCTGGGTGGTTAAGCCCAGTCAAAGGCAATTATGGGGTGTGGTGCCAAGGATCCCAGTGTTTGTCCACAGACAGCTTTCTGGGTCATGTGGCCAGCATGACTAAACCGCTTCTGGCACAACGGGACACTGTGACGGAAACCAAAGCACACGGAAACAGCGTTTACCTTCCCCCTGTAGCAGTATTTATTTATCTACTTGCACTGGCATGCTTTCAAACTGCTAGGTTGGCAGGAGCTGGGACAGAGCAATGGGAGCTCACCCCGTTGCGGCGATTCGAAACGCCGACCTTCTGATCAGCAAGCCCAAGAGGCTCAGTGGTTTAGACTACAGTGCCACCCGTGTCCCCAGCTGCCTTGGACAGCCATATGTGGGAAAGGCAGGATGGAAATCTTTTAAATAAATGGATGCCTTTAATATGGGCTAGCTGACGTATGAGAAACTAAAAAGTTAGAAATGGAAGGTTTCCTCAGAATCTGAGCAATGAAATCACAGCTAAATTTGACATTTTTTTCTTAATTAAAAATCTTTATTATAATCCCCTCATATTTATTGTGAAAAAATACATTTCATGAATTATCTGATATGCTTATAAAAACAGAGGATAAAATAAATTTGCAGTCATGTGCATTTGTCCTTGTTGCTGTCAAAAACCTTCAAAGGCAGCAAAAGCACAAACTGTTAAGAACAGAGATACAGAAACATATACCGGATATACGTGTTTCCTTGTTTTCATGATAGGATCACCTTCTTTTTGGGAAAGCAAATTGCTGTTAAATTCTGAGATGTACTGTTTAATTTAAAAACAAAAAAAACAGAATGTATTTTCAAATAACATTTGTCAGATCTGTTAAATCTGTCGGTATTCTGACGTTTATTGTAACTGATACATGGGAACAATGCAGTGATTCATTTCTATACAGTGTTTTAAGGCACATTCAGCAGGTATCTCTATTCACATTTGGCTTTGGTCCAGCAAATCCTTCGTTGCGTTGATGAGACTGCCTATCCAGGTAAATGAGTATCCATTGTCCCCTGCGGGTCCTTTTCATGCCCATAGACCTCGACAACATGTATCGTACTTATGGTATGTATGGCAACGTTATGCCCCGGTCCCAGCTGTCTACCAAGTGCACTGCTGGGTTTGGCTGGTTTGCTGTGTAAATCGTTTTCTCCAAAACAGCCAGTCTCTGTGATGCCTCCAGCCCATTTGTCATGGAAACTGGAAAAGAAAAGAAACCTTTTAAAAATTTAGATAAAACTATAGCCTTGATACTGTCATTGGATTTCTCTCTCCCCACCACCACCACCGCAGTAAAGAAGTTGTCAATAAATAGCAGAGCAGATAAAAATCTAGAATACCCAATAAATATAGCACGCCTCGCCCAGGTCTGTCAACCACAAGATAGGGAGTTGTCCTTTCCTTGGGAGGTTCGGTTACCTCCCTCACTGTTTAGATTTGCTTATCATATCTATACATAAATTTTATTAAGTTTTCTGTTTTACAATTTAAAATACTCATATTACATCCTTTAGATGTCAATGATTTCCCTTCTCCTTTTTCCCTGGTTCATTTTACATATCATAAATCCCTGAACGTTTTACAAAAACTATACCACTCAGTATTCCATTATTGCATCCATCAAAACTTGTTTATACTGTTGGATTTATCTTAATGCTGCCAGCGTTTTCAGCTGTATACAATTATTTACCATATATTCAATAAACATTGTCCAATCTTCTTTAAACGTATGTTCTTCTTGATCTCTTATTCTATATGTTAAGTCTGCAAGTTGTGCATATTCTGTCAACTTAAGTTGCCATTTTTCTTTAGTTGGGACCTCGCTTGTTTTCCATTTTGGGGCTAACAAAACACGGGCCACAGTAGAAGCATACATAAATAACCTTTTTTAAAATTAAAAGGGGGGGGGGATTTGCTTATTCATTCTGTCTACAGCAGATCTTACCAGCTTGCTTATACATTTATTTATAACATTCCTAGATCTTGTATTTCCACCTTGTGGCGCTCTTCCTAGATCAGGTCTGGGGACCCTTTTTCAGTCTGAGGCCTTATTCAGTTCTGGGCACCTGGTGGTAGCGGGAACCACACCCCAGTGGTGGAAGGTGCCAGAGGCAAAAATGAGTAGAGCAACTAAATTTTACCTCTGTACAGGTAAAATTTTACATCTTTGCATGTTTCTACGCATACCTCTGTATCCTCCATCCCAGCAAGCAAGAGACATTCTCAGAGTTCAAGGACACATTCCAGCCAGGCAAAAACACTTAAGGAAGGGCAATGCAAGGTAGTGAGGAATGTGACCTGAGGAGAAGCCTGTAGGCTACATAGGGAGGTCTGGAGGACCATGTGTGGCCTATGGGCCTGAAATTTCCCACTCCTGTTCTAAATGGAGATTTTATAAGTTTCTGCACAGATAAAAAAACACACAAATGCTTTTATGGCAGACAATTTGATGCCTGCATAAAAGCTCAATATATTTTTTAGATAAGACAGTTGTACCTTGGTTTTCAAACAGAATGGGTTCCGACAGTCTGTTCGACTTCCAAAACATTCAGAAAGCAAGGCACAGTTTCCAATTGGCTGCAGGAGTGTTCTGCAGCCAATTGGAAATTGTGCCAGACATTTGGCTTCCGAGGCAAAGTTTGCAAACCAGAACACCTGCTTCCGGGTTTGTGGCATTCAAATTCCAAGTTGTTTGTGAACTAAGCTGTTCAAAAACCAAGGTACGACTGTACTAGACAAATACAAGTCTTTTCTAATAATAATAATAATAATAATAATAATAATAATAATAAGTCATTCATGTAGGCTACTGGAACCATATTAGAGATCCCTGAAGCTATTTCTCAGAAGAGACATCTACTTTTTTCTCATATTAGCTTAGCACAGCCAAAGAGGAAATCAATATATTTCAACAGGAAGTACTGTAGAGGTGTGCAGATTGCTTAACAACTGCCGTTCAAGGGCAACACGTTGTAAAATACACGGTTCAAAAGCAAGTACTTTGAGAAGCCACAGAAAAATCAAAGGATAAAGATTTTCCAATCAAACGTTGGAAACCGACATCCAACACAAAATGTTATTGACCTAATTTTTGACTTATAAGAATCAGCTTTGGAGGAGGGGGAAGGCTACAGCAGTTACAGGTAACATTTTCCTTTATCCCGTATGTTGTCAAAAGCACGTGCTTCCCCTATTGTGTCATATACAGAATTCAATTTTCTTGAGGTAATAATACAAGTGGTTGCAGGTCAAAAGCCAAAGTGATATAACGACAAGGGAGGAAAGGAGGCAGGAAGATAAAGATTACTTCAGGGAAAAGGTGTGGTTGCTTTCTGCATTTATATCTGATTGCTAGATACCAGGTGACACATAAAAACTACTTTTATTTTCAAGGCCTCTGTCAGGAGGAGTGCTTTTTAAAAAAAGAAAAAGAAGAAGAAGTTACGTTCTCTTTACACTACAGTTGCTTTCCAACTTCTATAATTGATCCCAGAGTGATAGTGTTCTCTGAAGCTTTATGTTGGAGTGTTGAAGAGTCTTTTGGAGAGTGTCAAAGAAAACAAATGATATCTGGATAAACGATGCCCTTTGCATGTGGCTAGATAGTGTGCAAATACCACCAAGGACTAGATATGTAAACCTTGATAAATTCGAATTGACTCAAATAACAACAATCTGACACAGTATGATTTGTCCACTGCAGGTATAAACGCTGGAAGTTGTGGGACAGGAGGGAGATAGGAATGTGTTTTCACAAATTTTGACCCTACCACATACACACAAAATCTTGTTTCCCTCAGCCATATCATTGGTTCCTTTTACTGTCAACTCTTTATAGCAATCGCAACATAGTGTACAATTATATTATATGCCCTTGCATTCTGTTGAAATCAAGGCCACTTCTGCACATCTAACTCAGTGCCTGGTTCTGCTCAGTGTCTAAAGGAAATTGCCTGGCCAAATTCTTCACTTGCATCAGCATATAAAATCCTAGTAACAATTTCACCTGTTAGAGGTTAAGAGACTCCCCTGTCATCATGGGCCATGATTCTGCTGAAGAGATAAGCAACTAGTTGTGTATTAATGTCTGGTGCCCAAGTTGCACCTCCCCACTGGAAATGTCTCCACTGTGCTTGAAGGGGTATAAGGCTTTTGGGATTAATGGCACATGCAGAAGGAATGTGAACATGCGATAAGATTTGGGGGTAACATGAGAGAGATCATGAAATGGCAGGCTGGAAGGACTCATATGCCAGCTCTTTAAAGAGAGGTGCATGTATGGGATATCGTGAAATATTGCCACACCTGGTGACTTTGATAAAACATGGCATCCCTTTATCAGAAGGATGGTTTCATAGACCACCACAAGCTTGGATACTTGTATGAAAAGGAACTCTAGGATTTCTAAAAAATGCCCATGGACACTAAGAGGGTAGAAGTGCTATATGGGATGTATTATTTGCACGCTTTGGCCACTCTGTCTGATTGATCATTGTTCATTCTTCTCAACACTTTGGTAAGTCTATTTGGTTTTTAAAAATGCATTTCTCCAATTCATTAGTGTTCTGATGAGAATCCACATGAACAGCCATATCAGCAAATGCATGCAGAAGGTTGCATTCATAAGCAGATCTGTCTTGCTGGATCAGCGGGAGGCTGTCTTATTTTGTTGTTGTGTGCAGCTTTGATCTCCGTTTGCATCCCTCCATTCATTATAAAACAGATAGACAAAAAGACAAGTGATCACCAGCTGAGTTCAGAAGAATCAACTTAATTCCCCTTTGTGTTCTTCCTAATGATAATAATGTGAACAGGACTTGCAATAAGACTTCAGCACTGTAAGACATAACAAGTATGCTCTTCTGTTTCCTGACTGACATTGGAAATTGCTTTGCACAGGAATTTCTTCTGAAAGGTGGCGGGTAGAAATTTTTGCTTGTGTTACAATACACAACATTTTGGTGGGAATAATGCAGCTGTTGTGGAAACAATAATGGCTTGAATATGACAAAGCATACAGAGTACAATGTTTGCAACAAGATTTTATAACATAATTTCATGGTTATAATACAACTAACTTTATCTTAATCAAAGGGTTTGGGAAGAGTATACCAAAAGCCCTATTTATTTTGAGCTTTTATCCTGCATTTTTATCTTGTGAACTACCCTGAAATATTTGGGTGAAGGGTGGTATATAAATTTAATGAATAATAAAATGATAATATTCATATCCAGAGTTCAAATCATCCAGATTTCACTAGGTGATGTTACAGCCAAAATAAGTTCTCCAGCAACTCACAGGGGCAGATGCTCCTCCAGATTATGGAGTCCCAAGCCGTTTGGGGCTTTAACAAAAGCACCTTGAATTAGGTTCACTACAAGCAGCCTGTGCGGATCTTTCGAGCACAGTGTTCTATGGTTTCATGCAGCTGTGCTGATCAGCAATCTCTCAGCTGCATTTTGCACTACCTGCAATTTCGGAACCCTGTTCAAAAGCAATCTCACAAAGATCACATTGTCATAGTCAACCCTGGCACATGGATTACTGTACTAAGGTATCCCTGTCCCTGAACAGTCAGAACTAGTAAACCAGCCAAACTGGGAAACAGATGCTCTGCACCACCACAGCCATGAGCCTCCAGCAACAAGGTTCAAGGAAGAACCCCAGACTACGCACCTGATCCTTCAGGGGTATGCAATGCCATCCAGAAGAAGAAGAAGAAGAAGAAGAAGAAGAAGAAGAAGAAGAAGAGTTTGGATTTGATATCCCGCCTTTCACTCCCTTTAAGGAGTCTCAAAGCGGCTAACATTCTCCTTTCCCTTCCTCCCCCACAACAAACACTCTGTGAGGTGAGTGGGGCTGAGAGACTTCAAGAAGTGTGACTGGCCCAAGGTCACCCAGCAGCTGCATGTGGAGGAGCGGAGACGCGAACCCGGTTCCCCAGATTACGAGACTACCGCTCTTAACCACTACACCACACTGGCTGATCATCCAAATCTCAGACCTGATCTACAACACCTCCATCTTGTCAGAAGCCAACTTCAGTTTATTGGCCCTCATCCAATTCATTGACAGCCCAAACTCTGACTTAGCACTTGAGCAGCTTCTCCTGACTCTTACTGAAAAGGGAGCTGGATGTTATCAGCATACCAATGACACTTCATCCTCAATCCCTTGATAATCACTTCAAATGGCTTCTTAACTATCATAAATAACATGAGAGGCAAGCTGGATCCCTGTGAGGCCCCACAGCACAATTGCCATGGGGCTGAGTAAAAGTTCCCAAACTTGGTCCTGAAGCTAGAGGCAGAACGACCAGAATCTCATATCTTTTGATTCCCAGCCCACAGAGCCTATCCAGGAAGATACTGTGGTATTTAAGTCTGTTGCAAGATGAGGGGAATTAGCAGGGTCACCCTCTCCACATCCTTCTCCCAATACAGACAGATCATCAGTCAGGATGACCAAAGCTGTTTCATACCAAAACCAAGTCTGAAGTTGGATTGAAAAGCATCCAGCTAATTGGCCTCCTTTAAGTATGCCTGGCACTGAACAGCCACCACCCTTTGGAGTTTGGGGCCCTCAAAGGGGATATGAAGGCTGGATGGCTCAACTGGTGAGAGCATGAGTAACTGGGTGGAAGTTGTCAGACACACTTCTGGGTCCAGAGAGTGCTTCTGAAGGAATTTAACTGGGACTAAGCCCTGTTTTGTGGAAGAAAAGGAGAATATATTTTCTGAGTAGAAGCAATGAAGTTAGTGTCTGCAGCCATGTTCATGCCCGGCTGGCTGCCCTCTAACAAGAAAATGCTTTTGAACATAAGAAGAAAGGAAGGATGCTGCAATGCCCAGCTGCAGTGACTAGTATCTGCCCGAGTGGGCCCTCTTTTGTCCATGATGGTGCAGATGTTGCTTCCATCATCTGCCAACTTCCTGAGTTCCAGCGCCAGCTGTGTTGCAGCAGACTTTGGATGTGCCTAAAAGCAACTGGGCAAGTACTTGGTGAAGGCAAAGGATGGAATCATCAGGTTAAAAAGAAATCCCCTTGCCTTCTAGGAACACCAAGTAGCATCAAGTCTTAAAGGGCACCAGAGGACAAAAACCTTCTGAACACAGAGGGAAAAAGAGAATTTTGATATTTGACAATAAAAAACCAAAATTTTAAAATGCAGCTTAACTTTCTAAAGTTAACTTTCCAATCTTTTCACTTACAGTACACCATCTTGAAAAATACATTTGACCCTATTTCACAAAGATTGCAACCTTTATAAAAAATTTTTTAACTTGCTACCAATTTGACAGCCTACTCCCTTAATTTGCCCCCACAATGCTGCTAAGTACTGAGGTGTTGAAGCCTACTCATAGCACTTTAACTGTCACTTTTATATATATATATATAAAGTTTAAGCACATGTAAATTCTTGGTTAATTTGTGAATTTTCTGCCAAAGGATACATCAATGGCCACCAGCTTAGATGCCTTTAATAGCTGACTAAAACTTAGTGGAATCCTAAGAGCAGAAGATCTGGCCAAAGGCCTGTCTAGGCCAGCATCCTGTTCTCACAGTGGCCAACCAAATGCCTATGGGAACAAGCAGGGCCTGAGCACAACAGGCCTCTCCCCACTTTGTGGTTCCCAGCAACTGCTATTCAAAGGCTAGGCCTACTCAGAAGTAACTCCCTCTTCATCACATATAACCTGTACAGTCCTATATACATAGTTTGGGCCAGGTTCGACTAAATAGCTGTGTTAGTGGGAGCCACTGCAATGAGTCCCACTAGTGTAATGGGACTTTCCACACGTCTCACTTCTGTCCCCGTTTCCTCCTCAGTACTGCTTGGGAAGGTCAGGAGGTCTGCCCAGAACACCCAACAGGAAGGAGGAGAGAGGAGATTGTTCCATCAAGCAAGCAGAAACACTTGGGCTGATGGAACCATCGCCTTAGTGTGACATTGAATTCCACACTTTATATTCCTACCATAAAAATAAAAAACGGGGAGATCAGTTCCCTAATCTGACTTTGCACTTCTTTCCCCTAATTTGTGGCTATGCTTGGCTGCGACAGCAAAACATTTTTTAGCTCTTTAAGGGGCTTGTGTCGCTGTCTGTGCTAAAAGCACTGTGTAGATACCCTGGTGGCATGTTCATACTCTCTGTCAGTGCAGGGGTTTCACTGACATTTGCCCACAGTTAACAGACAAGAGTGTTTATTTGAGGAGCAGTAAAACAAATCCAAAGTAAACTGAAGTGTGGGATGAATTAGTAAGAACTACTAATCTCTGAAACCTATTCCCGGTCAGTTAATACCTCTGCTTCCCACCCTCTCTATCTCTTGCAACAGTCCTCTGACATAAATTCCAACCATCACTCCAACTGTCATTCTATTCTCTCTTCCGTTCCACCTCCCACTTACCCCTAATCTTCCATACTCCAAGTGATCTCCACCCTCTGATCCCAAACATGGTCGACTCACTTATTTTTTGCATAGCCTCTCGCAGGCAACAGCCCATTTCATTGTGTACATTTATTCCTTCCTTTCCAAATGCAGCCAGGATATTGCTGTTTTGTTTTTGTTTTCCCCCTGGATGCTTGCTTTGCTTGTTTTTGCTAAACAGGCCACTTGGTTGTTAAGAGATTTTCCCTTTTTTGTTCATAACACACAGCGCTAAAGCATTCTGAATCAACGCTTCAGAAAAGCCACAGCATCTCAGTCCTTCAGAGGCAACTTCTAAAAATACCCAGTAAATACTTCTTTAGGAGTGCACCAATTAGCAGCCCTACAAAAAAAAAAAAGAAAGCAAGATTTTTCATGGAAATACACGCCAGCTGCTCCTAATGGAGAAAACGCAGCCTCTTACACCTAGAGTCAAATGCACAGCCTTTACAAGTCACCCAGCAATTAGTTCACTGAACCAGGGCTTTTTCGCCATTAGCATTTCAGCTAGATAAAATTGTGGCAAAGTGGGGAATGTTAAGCCTTTGAAAAGTGGGATGATGTGCAGTGTGTGTGTAGCATTCAAATCTTCTGAAAACAATCATGCCAGAAAATATATAAATATAACAATACTCAGCATCTACAGCTTTGAAGGCCAAACTAGATTAACATTCATCGGCTTAGGAAGCTACTTTATGCCATCAGATGATTTACCCATCTAGTCCAGAATTATCCACTATTGAGGGTCTTAAATTGTTTACACCATCATCTGCTTAGCTGGTCCTTTAAAACTGGAAATACTAAGGACTGGACTTTGGGCTTCTTGTATGTGATGCATAGGCTCAGCCACGGAGCTATGGCCCTGCTCCTAAAATCTTTCTCTGAATATCTCTTTACACGCTTTGGTTAAAAGTAGGAATGGCTGGGGCTCTTGTCCTATCCACCTCCTCTCTTCAGCTAACAGAAGCTTTGGGACACAATTTCCACTGGAATATCCTTTGGAGTGGGGAGAGAGATAAATTCCTCCTGCCAAGCTCCAGCTCTCAAATCCAAATCACACCTGTTCCATGGCTGCTTTGACCAAAGGGAAAGAAAACATGACATTGCCAGTCCCCCACATCACACTGAGTTTGGCCCTTTAAAAAATGCGTGTCTCTTACTTGAAAAGACTGGATGTCAAATGCAAAACATTTTCTTTAGGTTCTTGTTTGCATTTGCCCCATGTGCTCAACAGCCATTGCCTCAAGAGGTAATGGAAAGAAGAGCCATTTCTGAACACTGGGCAAGGAAAAAGCTTTCGGTTTGTCAAGGGCAGATATGGGCCCTCTCTATCTGGCTCTTAGAACTCTTCCCCCCCTGGTCCTTGAGTGTTTTTGCCTAGGTGGGATGCATCCTTGAGCTCTGATCATGCCTCTTGCTTCCCTGGATGGATGGAGGGGTATGTGAGGCTGTATAGGAACTAGCCTACTGTACAAAGGTAAAAATCACATTTGTTGCTCCACCCACTTTTGCCTTTAGCCCTGCCCACCCCTGGAAAGTGTCCCTTGAGGTGAAAAAGGTTCCACACTCTTGGTCAAGGGGAACTTGGCTAGAAAAGGGAAGTGTCTGACTTTTAATGTAAGAAGTCCAGTTCAGTCTTTTCAGAACAGCACCGCCTGTAGGCCCAGGGAGGGATTTCCTGCAGTGAATGAATGTGCAGCCAACTCCATAACATGAGGCTTTTTCACACAACAGCCTTAGATTTCAGTGGCACAACCATGTGGTGAAAGTCAGAACCGAGGGAGGGAGGACAGAGACCTTGAAAAACAATGTGTTACAATGACACTTCATTTGTTGACTTCCAATTTCATTTGTTATATAATGCATTACAAGGCTGCTTCAGACTGCACTTACTCTGCAAATTCCTCTTTACTGCCTTGCTATTTGCAATAATTTATGTGTTCAGGATGAAGAAGAAGATTTGATTCTGTCTAATTCATTACAAAACAAATGTCCCTTAAGTGATGCACAAAGCTGTCACCCCATTTGTCAGCTTCAAGGCATGCCACATAATACATTGGACCCATGGCTGTTAAGTCATTTAGTGAATATAGATTTGCATTCAAGAACTTACTACATTGCCCAAAAGAGTTAGGCGTTTTTGATTAATGGGCCATAGGCTGGCCCTACCATTAGGGAAAATGAGGTTCCAACTCAAGCAATGAAGTAAGGGCAACGTTTGCAGCAAAAGGCTCTTGTCCAGTCTCCTGTAGGCACCTCCAACTATTTCTGTCCACTAGAACCACCACCATCTCCCAGGGAATCACTTTAACAGAAGACCTTAACAGATTGGGGAACTGGGCCCAAACTAACAAAATGCATTTCAGTAGGGACAAATGTAAGGCCCAGCATTTAGGCAGGAAGAATCAGCTGCACAGATATAAGATGGGGAACACTTGGCTTACCAGTAGTACCTGTGAAAAGGATCTGCAGCTCTTGGTGGACCACAAACTTAACATGAGTCAACAGTGTGATGCAGCAGCAGCAGCAGCAAGGGGGGGGGAGGTAATGCAATGCTCCAGGCACCTGGCATCTGGCCCCCAAAATATTGCACAGATGGAAATGTGGCCCATGGACTGAGGTCTTCCCACCCCTGGTTTAAGGTGATATACAAACCAGGGCAAAGTGTGCAGAGCATGGACTCAACCTCAGACATGTCTTTCCATAACACATGAATGGAGCCACAGGAGAATGACAGAATGGAGCCAGGAAGTGTGGCCTTGCTCATCCCTTCATATCCCTGAAACCAAGTGAGGGCTATAGTAAAACAGTCTGTGCTCCGCAGAGATTAGCACAGAACAGAGACAGAGCCGTAGCTAGGTGATCTTGCACCCCTTGCAGAACTGTCCAGATTGTGCCCCCTAGGGAATGTGGCACAGAAAGAAATAGGGGGAAACAGGGCCCCCGCATATCATATAAATACCCTCTATTTAAAACATTTTCTTAAGAGGCAATAATTGATATTTTTATTTATAGACATATTTATGGAAATATTTTTAGCAGATTTTGCGCCCCCTCCTTGCCTGGGCCCCTGGCGGGGGCCTTCCTCACCACCCCCTAGCTACGGCCCTGAATAGAGATTTTAGTGAAACAGACTGTTGCATGCCAAGTATTTGCTGCTTTATATATTTTATTTGTGTTTAAATTGAAAACAACTGTCCTGCTTAGTAAACAAAATGGTACAAATTCCAGAAATGTAAATATGGACTGCATATTCATCTAATCTCAGCACTTCATTACATGCAGGTGTCTAAAATTTAAAGCAAGCTCTTAATCCTTTTGACGAAGTGCCTTAGGATATAATCACTGTGTAATTAGCTTTTTAAGTATATGTAAAACCCCTCAAAACTCAAAAATTGATTAAGTAGCCACTAGACCTTGTACCAAACGTACCATTTCCCGTGTTTTTTTACAGGTGCATCACACTAGTTTAAAGCTTGTGTTAAACTATACAGTAATTAATTGAATTTGCTGTGGTCAATCCTGAACTCTTTTAAATGCCAAGCTAATGCTTACACTAGAATCTGCTATCAAAAGTAATTTTAAAAAATACCTCACCACCATATGAAGCAAGAAGTTTTAATTTATTTGTTTATTATTTTGTTTATGTTATGTATGCGCTGCCCAATGACAAAAGGTTCTCTGAGATTACTCTGAGTATGATTTAGTTGGCTATCCCCAATATAATACAATAAAAAGACAAGAATGTAAAATGCGGCATTAGAACTTCAGGTAACATCAGGAGCAGAACAGAGAGCAAAGAATAAAAATCAACAAAGCTAAAATAGAGTTGAAAGTGACAAGATTTTTTTTTAAAAAAGCAGTGGCACCCCGTTTACAAAGACCCTTTCACTTTTAGCCACCTGCCAGCTCAGTGGGCTGAGACCTTTTAATAAAGGCCTCAGGTGAAGACCTCAGGTTTGGGCAAGGAAATATGGGCTTGCAATACATAGCTCATTTCCGTTTTTGTATGTTAGATAGAAATGGGACACGTCCATGCCTCAGTCACAGATTTGATCCTAAGGAGGGAGCTAAACACTGGAGAGTTGCCACTGCAGCCATTCACACTGTTGAGGTCGCTGGCATCCATTTGTCTTAAGAGGCAATGGAGTGTGCCTCCGGGGATGAAGTCAAACCACTGCATTAGCAGCACCAGGCTCCAAGCCTAGGCAAGTGTTATGGAGGTCCTGAGCTGCCTAGATGACAAGAAACCCCTCTTGGCCTCACTGATGTGGTGCGAAAGAAAGCAGAACACGTGGCACCAGCTGGGCTGCAGGAGGTGCCAGAATAATGCATACAAAGCGCCATCCAACCATCTCAGGGACTCCACTCTGGATTGGTGTAGGGCAGGCATAGGCAAACGGCCCTCCAGATGTTTTGGGACTACAACTCCCATCATCCCTTACCACTGGTCCTGTTAGCTAGGGATGATGGGAGTTGTAGTCCCAAAACATCTGGAGGGCCCAGTTTGTCCATGCCTGGTGTAGGGTTTACTCCTCAGCCTTTTTCCCCTCTCCCAATGAAATCACACAAGGCAGCAAAGGTTTAGGATCAGAGTTTTATTGACTGTTGGACCCACTATTGGTCTCGTCCACTCAATCTGCCAGAGCCTGTCTTTGCACGCAGGGCAAGTCCCTAACTCACTGAGCATTTGAGACCCATCGGTGACCCTCACCTGGTTTAGCAGCCCAGTCAAAGCCATTCCCAGGGTGGGGCCGCTATCGCATGCTGGCAGCTTCTGGGAGCCACAAGTGAAAGCTGAGTGCAGGGTAGGAATCAAAAGTGGACAAACTATCCCAGAAGGAGCCTGACCTGCCCCACACCAGAGGTACTACTCCATCCCTAACACCCCACCATTCACACTAACCACATTTTAAAAAAGCAATTCCACCAGAAAAAATGGGGGCCTAATAGGAAAAACAATATGCAGTTCCAGGGATGGCTACTAGAAAACAGGAATGGTTGGTGCATGGTGGAACCTAGCAGTAGGGTTCCTGCTTTGCAATCAGCAGGTCCCAGTTTTCATCCTTGGCATCTCTAGTTAAAAGGATCAGGCAGCAACTAATGAGAGAGACCTGTGCCTGAGACCCTGGAAAGTGGCTGCCACTCACAGCAGGCAACAGATGGAGGAAAAAGTCTGACCTAGTACAAAGCAGCTGAAGTGGTACTGCTGATGCCAAGATGACCTCCAAGGAGATCCCCAACAGCTTAAGAACTGTTAAGAGAGCTCCCTGTGCTATGCAGACCAGAGTCTGCAGGCTAGGGGATTTCCTGTAAAATGTTGCAGTGCATGAACACATATGCCTCCCTCAAAGTACCTTCCTGTGCTGCAGCACAAGGCTGTGCTGAGCAAAGCAGTGGCCAGGATTGGCCTATGAGTCAGAACCAGGCATCCGTCAAAGCAGGAGCTGAATTGAATGTACCGTAATTTATTTGCATTATCTCCTCCGACCCTCTCAGCCTGAGTGTTATTGCAACATGCATCTGCCATTTAAACTGTTCGCTCTCCTCCAGCTACTAGCAGCAAAAAAAGCAGCAGTAATAAATTCAAAAACAAAGAGTGGAATATCTGACAATAAAAACAATTGCTATTATGGGGTAGCTTATAGAGCTCAGCTCCCCGCTGCTCTAAATAAATCTCCTTCCCAGAAAAATTGCAGACTGCGCCTACACTCTTTATTCAACCAAATAAAACCTCCACAACAAGTAAAACGACTCCTTTAAAAACCCTAAATGAGGAGTAGACACACTGCCTTCATGGGCAGCCTTCCAGGGGCTGCAAGCCAGAGGTAGTGGGCCAGCCGGAGACAAAGAAGTGGGCAGGGCAAGGAAGGGGACTCTGATTTTTGGACAGGGGCTACATTTGAGTCACACAGGTCAGTAGTTTCTACATACAAATCTCTCCATCTGGGCAAGCAGCAGGGACACATTCCTGCCAAGCAAATTCACTTCAGGGTGGTGTGGAGCAGAGGAATGTGGCCTAGGAAAAGTGCTAAAGACCAGTTAATAAGGCTTGGCAGGATGGAATTGGCCCAAGGTTCCCCACCAATGCCCTCAATGGAAATGAAGGCATTGGCCTACTGTTGTTATCACTCAGGGGCACTAAAGACTGGCCTGCCTCCTTAGCCAAGAATGGAAGAAGAGGCAAATGACATTAGTTTTTTTTTTAAAAATATTGCTTTAAGTTGGGGGTCATAGAATCCTAGAGTTGGAAGAGTCCACGAGGGCAGGAATCTGTTGCCCAACATGGGGCTCAAACCCATGACCCTGTCTCATGCTCTACCAACTGAGCTATCCTACATTCCATCATAAGCAGTCTTCTGGTGGCTGGAAGCCAGAGGCAAAAAATGGTGAGTGCAACAGAGGTTTCCATACACCTCTCTGAGAGGCATTGCCAGAGTTCAAGGAGACATTCCAGTCACGCAAAAGCATGAGAAAATGGTTTGTGAAAGGGCATGGCCTGAGGAGAGTTCCACAGGCTGGGCAGAGATACGTGGAGGGTTGCATTCAGCCCAGGGGGGCTCAGGTGCTGTTTCTCTCCTTTAACTATTCTGAAGAAGCAACCAGTTGGCTGGTTAGTGCTCCTGTAGGACAGATAAGTATGGAACAGGGAGATGACCCAAATGAATGCAGTGGCCTCAGAGAGATATCAACAAAAGTTTCCCGCCCCCCCAAAAAAAAGAATCTATCCAACTTTGCTCTATCAGATTTTGTATTCTGATTTAACCAGATTTTGATTTCCTCCCACGAAGGGAGAGAAGCATTGAGTGAAAGGGTGCAGATTCCATCAGCACATACACCTCGAATGGACTTTGCATCCCATGAACTGGGTGTGCCCATGGCCCAGGGAAAGCAGAATCTGATGTGTATGCAAGCATCAGATGACAATCGTGGTCACAAAAGGTAATAAGGCTGAACTTTCTGTTACTACATCCAAATCAGAGTCACTGACCAGTTCGAATTACATAGCCCCAATGTATACACAATCAGGACTATAGCGTCATACTGTGTTCTATGTTGCATTATCCCAAATAAAACTGCATCACGTAGGTAATATATATTAAGTTAAACCAGTGAATCATGACATGTAGACAAAGACTGGAGGCACGATGCCAAGAATGATCAAAGGTTTTCATTTTGAACTGTGTTTTTTGTTTGGAGAACAGAGGCATTTTATCACTATCTGAATGGAGCCCATACAGTCAAACAATGTACTATATGATAAAGGGCTTTGTATGAACACCAGAGAAGTCAGTCATTAGCCGCTGTCTAGTACAGGGGTCCACAGACCTAAAGAATTGGTTCAGACCCTGATTTGGCAAACAGCCTACCTCAGTGCAAGGTACTTTGTAGACTGTTCAATGTGTTAAAGAGTTTTGGTCTTGCAAAGCTGCATAACCCAGTACCCTGGGCTACCTTACCTGCAGAAGCCTCGGTTGTCGTACGCCATATTACTACCATCATCAAATACTGGCTTATTCTTTATTTTGTTATTGTTGTTATTTCTGCCTTTAAAACCAAAGTAAGCCGCTTGCATGTTTTCCAGTTCTTCACTTCTGAGCTGGTACCATAGTTGCATATCCCTGTAAAAATGGATACAGAGGAAAGGATAAACATGGGCGGCAGCAGTGTCGTTAGCCAGGCAGGTGACTGAGCTAAAAAGGTTTCAGTAGCACAGGCAAAGAGCAAAGCAAAGAAGAGTTTCAAAGGAAGGACACCCAAATATGAAGAGCACCCATGAGAAGAGACCACGTGACATCAACAGGCAGAAAATAAATAGGAAACAGTATTAAATCTGCAGGGGATACTTTCAATTTTTTATTTTTACTGCCATTCCTCTTTTTCTGCTACTGCTTTAGAAAGTATACACCCTTCATGTAGACACGTATGGGGCTGTGAATGAGTGACAGGGGGACAGGGAGCTTTTCATGCTCCTTGAGCTCATGGTAGCTTTTGACACCATCAGTCACACTATCAGGACTTCTGGAACAGCTGTGCAATTTGGATGTGGGTGGTTTTATTGTGTGTATTTGCAATTGTAGCAAACAACTAATAAATCTGGAAAATAATAACGCATATTATTAAATAATATCAGGGTGGGTAAAGGTGCCATTTGGGAAGCAGGAAGTGTTTAAATTATGGTAAGAGCTTGTTGCTCTGTCCCAGCTCCTGCCAACCTAGCAGTTCAAAAGCATACCAGTGTGAGCAGATAAATAGGTGCCGCTGCAGCGGGAAGGTAAACGGCATTTCTGTGTGCTCTAGTTTCCATCACGGTGTTCTGTTATGCCAGAAGTGGTTTAGTCATGCTGGCCACATGACCTGGAAAGCTGTCTGTGGACAAACACTGGCAACCCTCGGCCTGAAAGCGAGATGAGTGCCACAACTCCATAGTCACCTTTGACTGGACTTAACCATCCAGGGGTCCTTTACCTTTCACCTTTTAAGAGACTGTGAACATGACAACGGCTGGGAGCAGAGCAAGCTGCCACATGCATTAACGAAGTGTCATTGCAGACAGACAGATGGGACAACTTTCACCAGAGTTCCAATAGCCACATTTAGATTACTTTTAGAAACTTTTATTGCGGTTTTCTGCAATAAACGCAGGAAAATTGCCATCACAAAACAAACTTCTGATTTTGAAGCAAAACGGTGTTTTGTTTTGTTTTGTTTGTTAACCTTTGGCATACAGACTAAACCCACCCCCAAAAGAAGATCTTCATGTGTGTGAGGGGGCTGCTTGTAGTGGATAAGAATGAGAAGGATCCAGCAGGGTACTAAGGATCCCTAGTATCTAATCCACTAAATACTTGCATAAACAAGAATTTGGCATTTGGGAAAGTCCAATACAATTCTCAGGAGATGTAAGAACAAATGACAGGTGTCAAAAACCCTTCAATTATATAATATGGAAGCACTAGTATTTCAGAAATTAAACTATAATTGCCATTATCTGCCTTCCTGAACAGCACTTATATAAACAAGCTGTGCTGCTGTCACTGGCTGTTTCCAGCTAAAAAAATAATTTAATTGGTTTCATGGCTTTCATTCTTTTACATTAAAGCACTGACGACCCACCTGTTGCCCTCTCACCACAGGCCTATATTTGCAGGACATAATACTGATTAACTTCCTCCTCATACATAATAGTTAAATCTTTAACAAAAGGGACACATCTCTCACCCCTCCATGGTTCAGTCAGGTGATAGAATTAAAAGTCTGTTCTTTTTCTTGGTAATATTTGTGAGTTCTTTGCTTCTGCCCTATCTACATTATTTAAAAAATCAAGGTGTGTTTGTGGCCTTTGTACGACCCTCACAAATAGCATTGGAGATTATAAAAAGCTGGGCTACACATAACATTTGCCAACTGGAGATGCCCAGCTACAAAAATTATATACAGAAATTACACACCATGCCTCTTGAAGAATCTCACACCCCTCCTTTCCCAGACCATACCCCTAAACTTTGAGCCCCTCCTTGGGTATTTCTGCCTGGCTAGAATGTGTTACTGAGCTCTGATAATGGCTTCTCCTTGGCTGGATCAAGGACAGAGAGGGGTTTGAGAATAATTTGGCATATATTGCTCCACCCACTCTTTCTTCTGGTCCCGCCTACCACTTGCATGTGGCCCCCAGAAGGTTGCTTAGAAGGGACTGTGGCCCTCAGGCTGTAAAAGTTTTTCTGTCCCTGCTCAATAAGTTTCTCCTGAAATTATTCCTATTATAAATTAAATTTGTTACTCACTTCATCTTGCTCAGGGCAACTCATCTGTCCCTTTTTTAAGCCAGTTCCTCAAGAAAAATTGTGTGTGTTTAGGATTGTCATATGTCCTCTTTTTCCAGGACACACCCTCTTTTTCATGGGTAGAGTTGTCATACCGTTCCATAGTTAAAAGTAGAAGTTGGCAAATATGTTCTCTTTTTTGCTCTTCAAAATATGGTAACCCTAGTAGAAACTACTGTATAAAGGGAAAGTATACATTTGTTGGTCCAGCCACTTTTGTCTCTGGCCCTGCCCACCACCTATGTGTGGCCTCCAGAAGGGAATGAGGCCATATGTCTGTAAAGGGCCCCCTGGCCTAGTCTACAATTTGTTACTACAGGACTCAGCTGCTGCTGCTGTTACATCAGGGCTCAGAACCATTCTGGGGAAATGAAAATGGTGGTGGTTATTGCAGTAGTTTGCCACACACTTCTCTTCACAGTGCCAGGCTGAGTACTGCCGCTCTCCAAATATATATATTAATATATATTATATTAAAGGAAGTCAGTGAGCAGCCTCAGCTGCAGTGGGAGCCCAAAATTTGCTTCCCTAAGCCCAGTCCTCATGTCAGGCCTGCTCTGTTCCACTGACCCTGCCCATGATTGTTCAGCATGGTGTAAACATTGTTTCCAAGGCAGCAGCAGGAGAAGAATGGCTGCTGATATGGCAGGGAGTGTTGCACAGATTGGACGAGTCGTGGCTTCCTTGAGGTATGCTGCCTCTCCCTAGACACAGCAAACACTGGGGTATCATCACTAGAATCAAGCTGAGAGCTGTCAAAATCAAACAATGCTTTAAACACTTGTTTTGTTATCAGTTATTCCAGAGCCAAAAATGATGTGCAATGCTAGCACATAACTGGCTTTCTTCCCCTCAGCAAAGTACATCCCCAAATTTTCAGACACTGTAGCATGGGAAACCAAGGGAATCTTCCACTTTGCACGTCCATACTACACCAACAACAACATTGCAGAGGGTTGGACTGCAATGTTGGGGTCCCTTCCAACTCTACAATTCTACAAGTACAGTGAAAGTCTCAAAGAAAATCAGCAGTAGAACAATAACATGCTATCTCTCGTATAGCTGAGCCTTCAAGTTACCTCTCTTAAACCTTTCCCCTGAAACAACGTTCCCTGTCAAACATGACATACCTTTGAGCTCTTCTTCTCTCACTTTTCTTAACACACTTGATAAGACAGCAGGTTAAAAAAGCCATCGACATCAGCAGAATAATGGCGCAGCTCACAATGGAGGCAATGACGGCAACTTTAAATCCAAAGGTTTCGTATTTGGAAACGGCTGCAATACAGCAAACACAGTCAGAGATTGACATCCGCCTTGATATCTACCTCCTTTGTATTCCTGCTAATGAACCCCTCACTTTCGTATGTGCTGACAAGTGGAGTGTTTTGGCTTCAGTTCAACCTGGGAGCATCTCAAGGCAGACTATTTAAAAGCGTCCTATTTATAAGTGAGCAATGAAATACTCACAAGTAACTTGGCACAGTAACTAATCCTGCAGAGAAGAAGATTGGAAAAAAGAAGGCAGAGGGAAGCACTCTGTCTATATGCACAGCTTGTGGCACAGGCCTGGCGCCAGGGACTGGCATTGTCAGGCACCCTGTCCAGAACCATGCCTCAATAAGGGTCCCGTCGCCAATTCCTGGAGTCTCCTGGTTGTGCTACTGCCCTTCTTCCTGCTGCTGAGTGTTCACCTTCCATCTCCAAGAAAGCAAAGAGTATGTACCTTGTCTTCTTCCTCTAGAAGGCAGTGCTGATTGGGCCCAGAGGGAACAACCAACCAATCAGCAACAGCGGCAAGAAGAGGAAGTTAAAGTACTCAGCGAGGAGGGCACTGATAGCATATTTTCCAATATAGCCCATCAAATTCAGAACCGACACGGCCAGGGTCGGCCCAAGACATTTTGCTGCCTGAGGCAAAAGGCAAGATGCCTTTCCATGAACAGAAGTTGACTGAACTGGCAGCTGAATCTTACTTTGGCACTGGTGATGGGATAGCATCCCCCATACACCTGAAGCAGCAGGTCAACGTAGGCAGTTCATGAGAAACATACATCTCTGCCTTCCGACAGAGCAGAATGGACAGGTGGCTCAGGAGAAGCAGGCAGCTGCCGCTGCTGCCCCGCAACACCTGCTGCCTAAAGCAGTTGCCTCATTTGGCCTAATGGGAGGGCCGGCCCTGGGCGCTGTTGTGGCACGCCAATCCAAACACAGTCTACCGGTTAGGTCTTTGCAGCCTGTTCAGTGCTAGATTGTTTCTTTATTCTTTCAGTCCTAGGGAGGGTGGTGGTGGGGACACTAGGATGTTTATGAAGCCCTTGGTCGGACACCACATAAGTAGGTCGCATGCTGTACAGTCTTGAATCAATACAATGCATGCATTTGAATTTTTAAAGGAATGACATTAACAAATCCTAGAGCTACCAAAAAAAATGGGTGGAGGGGAATGATGGGAGGCAAACCTTTAAAGAAGTTAATGGTTAGGACAGCTCTTTAATTTAATTGTATACTTCGCCTGGCAGCTGATATTTAACGGGTTATGTTTATGGATAACAGTGTCAGGGTTCATCTTCCCAGCAAGCAAAGCTATAACACTGCCCAGGGTCACACTTTTTCAAATCTAAGGAGGTGTAAGAGATTGTCCGTCATCAATGCAATATTGGTAGGCATACTTGTGATGCTTCAGCACACCAAAGAATAGGGAGCAGGAAGGATCAAGGGGCAAACAATAAGAAAAGTGATACTCCTAATATTAGAAAGGAACATGTAAAGGGCTAGTTGTGAGGCACAGACAGGTAAGCAGCAGTCATTGTCTGCTGTGCCATCCTGCTGGCAGTTTCACATATTACACTGGGGTAGAATAATTCCTCGGGCTATTTCTTTCAGTTAGCTTGGACCTAGGTAGATATCAGGCACATGTGAATACCGTAATCTTTGGTTCTGCTATATCACCTGCTGCATCCGCTAAAGTCAGCACACAAAACTAGGCACCCTTGATGGCTTGTATGAGGGTCAGTGGCGTCACAACAGGGGTGGTGGTTTGCCCCGGGTTCCATGTCTGGGGGGGGGGTGTGACAAGAAGGCACCCCGTGGGGGCTCGCGGCGGTGCCAGCAGCCATTGTGCTGCCGCAGCCACATGTGAAGGATCCTCTGTTCGCGGCTGCAGCCGCAAGCAGAGGATCCCAGCACTGGCAGCAAACCGCTATGTACAGCGCATGTGTGGTGTCGCTACGTACGGCACATGCACATGAACATACGATGCTGCACATGCGCCCTATGTAGTGACGCCCCGCCCCAGGTGTCCCGACACCTTCGTTCGCCGCAGACTTTGGTGGCCCGGTGTCCTCTCTCTGAAGGGCTATCAGATGAGAATCTTCTATTTGATGGGCTGTTTACTCCAGCTGTGGTTTGAAGTTCAAGAACCGCAAGAAGGGAGATCCAGGGCCATGAACATATTGGCCATCAATAGTGATATCAGACTAAGCAGCCCACAATCTACAGGTACACCAGAGTGCAAAGAAAAGGAGGAACAGAACCGAGCATAATGTGTATGTTGATTTATTTGAATAAGTGGATGTCAAGACTTTAACATGAGGCTCAGATATTTAGGTAATATCTTATTAAGACACCTTCCAAAGATGACTTTTATACTCTTTAGAGTAGCTGTTGCTGCCAGCATCTTGCTGTGATTGGAAACACAATTAACCAGGAATGCACCACTGTGGTTCAGCTTTGCAAGCAAATTTCAGATGAGTGGGCAAGCCACGCAGTCCCTTGTCATTTTAAAATTAGATGTGGATGCACTTCCAGTCTATTTAGGATTGATAGCAACTTGCTGAAATCCTATGGCTTGGCTGCAGCCTCTTTTCCCCCAGTTGGACCATTACCACTGATAGAATAAATAAGAAAAAGAACAGAGTGAAAAGGGGCTAATATTGTTGCCATTTAAGGCCCATTGTCAATGTGACAGCCTCTTCTTTCTGCTATCTACCGGCAGTAGCCTAATTGCGCTTTACAGAACTATCCATATTTTTAGGAGATGAATCAATTTTTTTCCTAAAAGCCTAGCATTAAATTAAAGAGAGCGAGCGAGAGCTATTCACAGACAAGTTATATAAAAATTCAGCCTGATTGGTCAGACCTCAAGTTTTCTGAGAAAGGCTACAGAACATGTCTCACAGTTGCAAAAATGAAACAAGTACAAGGGTAAGCATTTATATCCCTCATAATGCTCTCCACAAGCCTTTCTTTGATGGTAGCTGGTAATATCAGAATGTGACTCAAGTATTCTTGCATATGGTAGTACCATATTTTTCCATCTATAAGATGGGGCCCCCCATCTATTTTGGGGGCCTCAAAACTTAGAAAATAGGGGGGATTGAGCTTGTGGGGAGGATTATTTGGGGGGGTGTGTTGAAAATGGCTCACCTGCCAGAATGCAGCACACAGCCGCTCGCGTCACTTACAGTTGCTGCTTATGATCTCGGGCTTGCACTTCGTTCTGACGGGTGTGTGATTTTCGGCATCTGCCCCCCCCCCCCAACAATCAAGTGGCCAATCTCCACTTAAAAACTTGGGCTCGCGCTTTGTTCGGGCGGGTGAGCGATTTTCGGCATTGGCCGCTTGATTGTTGTGGGGGGGAATCCGAAAAATCGCTCACCCACCAGAACGCAGAACACAACTGCTTGCTTCACAGCTGCCTGATCACCGCCATTAGCCCTCCTGCTTGCCGCTGTGGCAGCCAATAGACAGCTGCCTTTGTCAGAGCAAGCAGAGAGTGATTGGTGGCCGCTGGCAGCGATCGGGGAGCTGATAGGTGGTTTCTGTGACACAAGCGGCAATTGTAAGTGATGCGAGCGGTTGTGTGCTGCATACTGACGGGTGAGTGATTTTACGCATCCCCCCCCCCCAAGAAATCAAGCGACCAATCGCTTTCAATCTCAGGCTCGCGCCAAAAAATCATTCGCACGTCCCCCCTCAGCACTACCCGTGTATAAGACGAGCCTAAATTTTGAACCTCATTTTTGGGTCAAAAAAGCTCATCTTATACACAGAAAAATACAGTAACAATCATTCATTGTCCCCCTACACATCCATCATCAGCTTTGCCAGTGTTATGGATCAAGTCAGAAAAGATAAGGTAAAAGAATTGTCCATATCAGTTGAGGGAAAGCACTTACGTTTACAAGAAGGAATGTCTGCTGTCCACTGTGTGCTGTTTCCTTTCCAAATGCATGTGACAACGCCCTGTCCAATCAGCTGGTGTTCTGCAGAACACTGGAATGTTATTACTGTGCCAACGGTGGTACCATTGCCATGGATTATCTGTGATGTGCCAAGGTGAGGTGGGAATATTCGGCTGCATTGTCCTATTAAAAGGAGAGAGTAAATAGCTGCTATGCTTTTATCAGCATGTTCCTTCAGCAGACCTGAAACATCTTTGGCATTAGCCCATTCCCGTATTACCATCAGATTAAAATGGCCATTGATATATGGTGCAGAACAGTGAAGACACATAGGTGCACTATAATTCCAAAATTTCTGCGTTCAGATCAACTCAATAGCACGCACACGTGTACATATACACACAAACACTGAGTGAGGCTAGCGTCTCAGCCTCAGTTTCCCATTTGCAAGAGGGAGATAATGTGCTGCCCTACATTACAAAGCTGGCAATAAAGATTACTCAGATGATGCATAGAACTGCTTTACATGCTTGAAATGTGCTCTATAAATGCTAAGTAGTAGCATTAGAATATCAGAGATGAGGGAGAAGATTTACTAGCTCTCGATCTCAGCTACGAAAAGCAAACAAGCTAACTGGATTGTAAGTGCATAGCTGTCAGACTCTGACAATCTCAAAAAGATAAATGGTGGTCCCTCTCTTCTTCAGCAAGGAGCCTGGTCCCTATCTCATGCTGAAACCAAAGCCAGGTACATTAAGCCAAAGATTTCCATATCTAAATTAAAGGTTTATTCTTAGAAGAATGTTCAGACACAAAGCAATTTGTAAACACTTCACATTGTTGTATGTATGTTAAGGCTAAAAAGTATACTGACATGCTTTTCATTGACTAATTAAATAAACATCTAGCTAAAAGCATCTAGTCTTAAACATACCACTACAGGATGATTATGGCAGCAATCCTATGCACAGTTTCCTGGGAATAATGTGCCTATGTTTTTGAGAAAACGTGCATAGGATTATGCTGTAATTCAGTTTAATTGAATGCAGTGCTTGATATAAATACTAAATTGTATAACCATGGCATTTATTTCAAAGGTTTTAGTAGTATTGCGGCATTTTCTTCTATTCTGGGATTCACTTGAATAGCAATCTCTTTCATTCTGTACATATTAGGCCCGTTTTTATGAAGACTAGGGTGCTCAAGTCTCCAGCTGCAACAGCAGCATCTTCATCACCAGCAAAATAAAAACGAAAGACTGGTACAGGAAAACCATTAGGAGTGTTAGACAATTACATCCAACTCATTTCCCAGTTTAAAATAAGTCGTGATCTTCTCGTTCCGTTTAATTAGAGGACACTTATCAGTAAAATTGATCACAGCAGTACAGCGCATTCAAAATGAAGATACCATTAGAAGCGTTTTGCTCCCATGAACAGTTTTACACCAACACTGCCAGCCAGCCCCCAAAGAGCAGCCACCGCAACAATCCACCCCTTACTCTATGTCCTTGGCGTCACTAGTAAGTACATTGTTGGCAGCAGTCACGGCCATTACTTCAGCTGGAGAAACCCAGGATGGAATTTATCACTACATCAAATCTCCCAGTACAGCTGTTTACTATACTACTGAAAGAAGAAGAAGAAAAGGGTGGCTACAACAAATGGGATCAACCAGTTTATGAAAGGAAATCTTATGAATTTTGATGGAACTTGACCCTATGTTCAATTTAAGCCACATTATATAATATATATTGGGGGAGACACAGGTGTACATCTAATGTGAGGTCCCACAAGAGTTGTAGGGTTGTATCTGTATAGGCTTCTTCAAGATGAAGAAGTCCACAGCCTAAGGAGGAGTCTCCATTCACAGGTGGGGTGGTGTCAGCGAGGACAGTGGTGACAAGAGATATGATCTCTGATGAAAGAAGCAAGATCAGCCATCACAAAGCAATCCAAAAACTCAAAAAGGGGAGCAAAGTGTGAGTCTAAGACGGGCTGGAAAGGAAGAGGAATTAAGACTATTCTTCTAGGTCAGATCCTCAGAACCCATTCCTTCAGAAGAACTGAGAAACATCACGAATGTCAAGAATAAGACCTGCTGGCTCCAAACCAACAAAAGCTTCATAAATCGGCCACACACATTCCCTTTCATTAGCCTACATCTGACAGGAGTGGGGTGGGGGCCACTCAGGGTGGCTGGTTCTGAAGAAAACCTCACTCTCTGCACTCACTTTCTGGTTGTAATGCACAACCAGGCTGAGTAGGACAAAGTAATATGTGGACTGGTCCTAACAAAGAAAGCTTTATTGATTTGAGGAATAAACAAAGGGGAAAGAGGGAAATCAGATGGGTGGACAAAAAGAAATTAAAAGATTCCAACTGTTCTTCCTAGGGCTGATTGCTGTGCAGAAAATCTTGAATAGTACTGATTTAGATAAATGTAGACAACACTCATCACAACATATTAAAATGACTTGCCAAATGGCAAATTAATGTCTGGAAAATGATGTCCATGAGGTGGCATGCTTGATTTTTTATCTGTTGTCATTTACCTGCAGTCGTATTTGTAGAATAATTAAAAAGTACAGTGGTACCTCGGGTTACATACGCTTCAGGTTACATACGCTTCAGGTTACAGACTCCGCTAACCCAGAAATAGTGCTTCAGGATGAGAACAGAAATTGTGCTCAGGTGGCGCGGCGGCAGCAGGAGGCCCCATAGGCTTAAGTGGTGCTTCAGGTTAAGAACAGTTTCAGGTTAAGCACGGACCTCCGGAACGAATTAAGTACTTAACCTGGGGTACCATTGTATTAAGCTTGTAGGCTTTTCTTCCTGAGCCATGTATTTTCAAACGTTATCTTCTCCTGTTCCCTTCAAAGGGTGCTTAGGACTAGTCAGTCGATGGCCCATTAAGCTACATGTCCTTTGCCTGACAGGCCCTTCCTGCCCTAATAGTATTATGTCATTACTACTTGTATGTGTGGACTAGATTAAAAGGGGAGCCAATTTGTCACGAAGGGTGTGTTTTCAAAGATTTAATACCTGTGTTCAAAAGAGCATCTCAACATTTAAACGTCTATCTGAAAGGTGTTCCAGTGACTTAGCTCTCTGATCTAGAGAGACAGCTTAGAGTCTTCCTTGATCAGACTCAGTGTTTCTTCCCTGGGACTGAGTTGTATTCAAACACGCCAATGAAGGCGCCCATGTGTCCATGTGCAATGCTCTCTTTGAGGGACTTCTCTCTGAAGGCTTGTCTAGTCCAGGTCCAACTGAAAGATAAAGGACCCTAAGATGAGAGAGTAGGGAAGGACCTTGAAGTCGCCCATCAATATCTCCGTCTTCTTTGCCATGGTGAGATGTATTGTATTTCTGCTAATTGTCAATAACCGCTTCTAAATTTGCATAGATACATACATTGCTTTTTTTCTTAAAATATGTTTAGGGGTACTCTCATTTTGACTCAAGAAAATACCATTTTGTACTTCAAATTGGGGGAAATAAATACAGTAAATTACACAGCTGACAGCTCATAGTAACTTCCACATTAGCATGAGGTTGTGTGCACTAACATCTTCCCGATTCCTCTGCTTGTGTCTGAGACTCAGGAAACACCGGGCAAGGAAATGAAGCTGCCATCGGAGGTGGAAACTACGAAACTGACCAATCACCATGCTCAATTCCATGTCCTACTTCACACACTAAACGCTCGCTTCCGTCTGAGACTCAGGAAACACCATGACAGGAAATGAGGCTGCCATCGGGGGTAGCAACGGAACTGATGATTCACTGTGCTAGAGAAGAAACTAAAAATTTTAGGGTTTTTTTTAGTTTTTTCTCCCGTTAGATTCACAAAATGTTTCTGGGTACATGTACCCCTATGCCCCCTGAGAAAAAAAGCACTGGATACATATAAATTAGCAAATTTAATGCAATCCAGTGCCCCATTTGCCCTCTTCTTTACTGGTACAGTTCCTCCTTCTTGTGATTATCCAGAATCCAACTATCCCTGTTTGTCAGGCATTGTCCCTATTTATTAGTCCCTGGTAAAACACTGTCTCAGCTTTTTGCTTTTTCTCTGTCTTTATCTTCTGTCTGCACTTCACAAGAGCTGTCATTTTTCAAGTTTCGGTTTCCTCCCCAGGGCCATCTCTAGAAGTTATATATCCGAGTCGGTGAATGAAGACATTTTGGCTTCAGCTCACATGTAGGCCAGTGGGCATGCGTGAATACCAAGGCACCGTGCAGTGCACAGCCAGATTTACACACACACACACACACACACACACACACAGAGAGAGAGCAGCTGTCTTGAATACTGATCACATATGGTAGAAAATGTGTTTTCCCAAGTATCTCTTTAACACCTTCCTGGGTTTTCTCTGGTGGAACACAGAGAACTGCAAAGAGAATGAAGACTGAATAGAGAAAGTGGAGGAAAGCCAGGAAGGAGAGAAGGTAGCCTGGGCAGTGATCCTTGGGAAGTGGGGTGTCACAAGGATGTCCCCATTTTCACTTGTGACATATTGGAAGGTATATACCAAACGCTACATCAGCATATCTTTTGCATTGGAATCTCATGTTATGCTCAAATTTGAACAGGAGCATATGATGGGAAGAAAGGATTAACTAGTCCCATTGCCATTCGCTCTTCCAAATGAGCTGGCAGCTGCCATGGTTTGTATTTCAAGAAAGGAAATACTAGGAAGCAAATCCTTGGGTCCTGTCATAACATGTGGGGGGTGTTTTGAACCTCTGGCTGCTTTAGTTGGGTAATGAGAAAATCATTTTACAAGACGTTTGCTAAGCAGAGACATCGGACAGAATCAGTTTTCCATAAAGGCTCACATTTTATGGTTGCTCATTAGTCTTAAATGATTACATATTCTTGGTCATAGTCTGAAAAACCAGCAAACTTTGCTTTGTCTGTTAACACAAGCCTAGGCTTATTCTACTTTGAAGGTTGAATTGACTCTTAGGGTGTGCTTAAACTTGCTTTGTGATTCCCCCTACACACGCACATTCATTTGCATCCAATAAGGCCACTTTAGAATAGATGGTAAAAGGTAAAGGGACCCCTGACCATTAGGTCCAGTCGTGACTGACTCTGGGGTTGCGGCGCTCATCTCGCTTTATTGGCCGAGGGAGCCAGCGTACAGCTTCCGGGTCATGTGGCCAGCATGACTAAGCCACTTCTGGCGAACCAGAGCAGCGCACGGAAACACTGTTTACCTTCCCGCCACTGTTTACCTTACCTATTTATCTACTTGCACTTTGACGTGCTTTCGAACTGCTAGATTGGCAGGAGCAGGGACTGAGCAACGGGAGCTCACCCCGTCGCAGGGATTTGAATTGCTGACCTTCTGATCGGCAAGTCCTAGGCTCTGTGGTTTAACCCACAGCGCCACCTGCGTCCCTAGAATAGATGGGGCCAGATACAGTTAGCCTGCAATAAGGGGCAAGCTGAAATGCTTGCACTGATGAAACAGTCTCCTTAGCACTATGCTGAATTCCACCCTACAGTTTTATACAACAAACTTTCAAGATACCAGAGTAAACATCCTTAATATTGCAATCCTATGGATGTATATTCAGAAGTAAGCACCACTGATTTCAAAAGTTTTGAGCTTTTGACCAGGTTACTTTAATAATCCCCTTCTCTCACTTAAATCTCCCCTGGATCTCCCCACCTTTAAACATAAATGTGACCTTTGGCAGGGTCTTTACAGTTGTGGCACCACATCTCCGGAATGTTCTCCCTGAGACTTGCCTGGCACAGACTTTGATTTATTTATTCTTTGCCTTCAGATAAATACCTTTTTTAAAGTTTGAATCCAACTCACTGTTCTTGTTTTAATCTCCGCTGCTAAAGATTTTGTAAAGTTTTATATTATAATATTGTACTTACATTTCAGATTTTATTAGCTGCTCTAAAACTTCATTTTTTAAAAACGTAGAAAAAAGTTTATTTTAATCTGAAAAATGCCATGTACATTTTTCAAACCAATAAGTTAATAAATAGATTATAAGTTATATATGTGAATTTTATATACACAAAGAAGGAAAAGTTAAGAATGAGCAGAGTTTTAGGGAGAACGCCATATATATTCCAGATACTGAAAAATGAACAAATGAAATCTACCAGGACTTAAATGAGCTCAAAACATAATCTCATCCTGTGCAATGCCTGTATGATTTGCATAGTAGGAGGACTTCTTAGAAACACTTACCATATGGTTTCACTGCTGGTAAGCTGTGGATTTAGCTTTGTTGATGAGAAAACAAAAGACGAGAGAGCAATTTCACAATACCTACCTATAAAGCATTTGTATGGTACCAACAAAAAAAGGGACAGAAAAAGACAAATGGAAAATTCCTTTAAAAGATGGGCAATTAATGGAAGAATAACACTAATTAAAATCCTAATTAGTTTGTGGAAGTTTAATTATAATAGACACAATAGGTTGCACCCAAAAGTTGCGTGACCAGAAGAAGGCTGTGCATATAGCAGATCTTCCTAGACTTTTCTCTCTCCTTCAGTCCTCCTATGCCCTCTGAAAAGTATATTCTAGGGGGAGGACCCACAGAACCAAGGAGGAGCTGCACAGGCATTTTATTCTTATTACTATTATTAAATTTGTATACAGCCCTTCATCAGTTGATCTCAGGGCAGATTCAGTCCAGTCTGCAACCCCCTCAGCTTCTCAGTAAGCAAATATCTGTGTTGTTTTAATTTAACATCTTGAAGATATGTTATTCCAACCTGACTTTAGTAACCATCACTCAATTACCAAATTCCAGGCCCTTAAAATATTATATCTATGGTGCACTTTTGTGAATTAGAGCCCAAGCAGTGCGAAGTGTTATCCTTAGCTGGTAGGGGGATGCACACACACAGATGCAGGGTAAAGGAAAAGTAACCACTAGGTGTTGGGGAGCAGAGACTCTTAGTAAAAAAAGTAAATCCAAAAGGCGAGGCAAAAGGTGTCAGTATTATTTGCACGCAGAGCCCAGAAAAGACAAGAACCCATTGATGATAATGCTATCCTACTCAGCGTTGTGGGCCCAGTTCTGTGGAACTACCTCCTGGTGGAGATCAGACAGGTCAAACTTCCATTTCAGCAGGCATTTTAAAGAAGCTAACAATAACAATAACAATAATAATAATAATTTATTATTTGTGCCCCACCCATCTGGCTGGGTTTCCCCAGCCACTCTGGGCAGCTTCCAAGATTAAAAATACATTAAAATATCACACATTAAAAACTTCCCTAAACAGGGCTGCCTTTTTAATTTTATTATTACGTACTTTTAAATTGGTTTTATCCACCGTGTGCTTTATGTAACCCTTCTGAACACCGCTTAGAAACCCTTGTGCCCCTGTGGCATAAAAACAGCTGAAATAAACAGACAATATATTACGCCACCATTGAGCCGCACAAATTGCACGGTCTTCGTGGATAAAGGTGTTAGGGGCGAACTTATTTGCTTGTGCAACCTCAAATAATTAGCTGACTCCTAGGATTCGCCACAGCTAGAAGGGTACATGCCCAGCTAGCATAGCCCCTTACGGGAGATGTTATTCACCAGGCACTCCTAATTTCACTGGGTTCTACTGCTGTTGGCATAAACACAATTTCACGCAATAGCACAGTTTCATATTGTTCTTCAACCATAGCAAATACATTGTATCTATGCAGATAATCCTCAAATCACATCAAGCATTATGAGGAAATGTTATCCAGCTGAACCAGCAGGTGTTAGGTAGGCTATACATCTGAGCAAATAATTAAAAAGTTATCCTCTCAAGACAATTTACTACAACAGGGAAATCTCAATTTCACATCCACAACACAGAGGCTGTGTACACACTAACCATTTTGTAGCACAAAAATGTATTTATTTGTTTTTTCCCAATACCGACGCATTCACACTTGTCCTCAACATGCTGTATTCAATGTAGATGGATTCTAGAGACTGCCTTCCACAAGGGTGGGTATGGTTTCTTGACCGGCATTTGAAAATCCTCCCGTTGATTGGGTTATTCATGCCTTTCCCACCCTGCTGATGGGGAATGAAGAAAGAGTGGCAACTGCAGATTTGGGATATGCGCATTCACAACATCATTGGGTAGGAGTGGACACTCATACACACATCCCTATTGCCAGTACTGCATACATCTGTTTTCAATGCAATTGATGCATTGTGAGGTAATGCAGAGTCAATCAGAATGAAAACAGTTTCTCAAGAAGTGCTTTTGGGGGCCAAAAAACATGCAGTAGATCTCTAGATTACATGAGTAGACTAGGTAGAACAAAGGAATGCCAAGTTTCCATTGACTCTAGAATAAAATGTAATAGGTGTACACAGCCAAAATCTTTGGGGCCTGTAGGTTACTTAGTCTAAGTCAGGCATAGGCAAAGTCAGCCCTCCAGGTGCTTTTGGGACTACAACTCCCACCATCCCTAGCTAACAGGACCAGTGGTCAGAGATGATGGGAATTGTAGTCTCAAAACATATGGATGGCTGAGTTTGCCTATGCCTGGTCTAAGTCCACAACTGATGCAGAAAATCCAGAGTTAGAGGAATCCCATCAGATGGCTGACCCAACTTTTGCTTGAAGACTTCCAGCAAGGCTGAACCCACTACCACTCTAGGAGGTAATTGGTTTCGTTTTGGAAGAGCTTGCCCCTTCAAAAACAAAAATGGGTCTGGAAAACCTCAAGCCCAGGGGCTGCATGTGGCCCTCCAGGCCTCTCTGTGTGGCCCTCTGAACTACCCTCAGGCTACATCCCTCACCATTCCTGCTTTGCTCCCTCCTTGAGTGTTTCCGCCTGTCTAGAATGTGTCCTTGAACTCCATTAATGCGTCTTACTTGACTGGAAGAAAGGGTAGTGAGGGCTGTGTGAGTAAATTAGTATTTGTTGCTCCAACTACTTTGGCTTCTGGCCCTGCCCATGTGACCCCAGAAGATTGCCTAGAAGGTCCTGTGGCCTTCAGGCTGAAAAGAAAGTCCTACCCTCCCTGCTCTAGAAGTTTCTCCCAATGTTCAGGTGAAATCTGTGCTTCTGTATTGTTAGCCTGTTATGAGCTAAGAATCTCCTAAAGAAATTTTCAGTATTTCAATTGAAAGAGAGACTAGTGCATCTTCTCTTGTCAGAGTACGTGGAATCTTAACAGGGAGATTCTTTCCTGTGCCTTTTATGTTACTTTCTGAGGAATGGGTTTTTTCCTTCCAGCTGCTAAGTTTTATTATGTACATCGAAGCCAGATGTTCAATAAGACGTTGTTCTCTGTCATGGAGCAGCATGGAAACTGAATCTTCCTGTCCTTCCTTTGCTGAATTCAACCGTTTGAAGAAGAAAAAACCAGCCAAATTAGTCTATTTAAAGATGAAAACCTCCAAATGCATCAAAACATCCATCAACATAGAAAAAGCTCTTATAATAAAACACCTCAGATAATTATAGAGATGGTCCAATTAAAAGAAATCCAAAAGGTGTTATAGAGTTACATCTTGACTGTTATTTTCTAGTTAAAAATAGGCTGCAACGGGTATTGTCGGAACAATTATGCTTCTGTGCAATGCCATCTGCAAATCTGAATTACTCACAGAAGAGATGTAAAGTGCCCATTCTTTCATTCATTTCTTTTGCAATTAACATATATCACTAGTTGCTAACTCTTGAGTTTTCTTCCTTTGCCACTGGGGACAATTTAATCACGTTATATACTTTCAATCATTCCACTGCAAAGTAAATAGAGAGTAGAAAGATGAAGTATTTACCGAATCACTTAATTTCTGGGCTTTTAAACAGAAAGTCTAAAGAGGATTGAACTGAAAACAAGCTCTGAAAGAGAAGAACACGACTGCTTGTTCATCATCCTAAGAACCAGTACATGGACTTAAAGAAGAAGTATTTTCCCCACCCCAAATATCAGCACAGTCTAATAGCCCAATGAGGCTGACTAAATACTGTGCGCAGCCATCATGTACAGGGCCATTGAGATGATGGTGGAAGACCGCAACCTCACTGCAACCCATTGATTGTCCACAGAGCATCCATGGGTTATACTGAATGTCACAAGAGTGGACCTTCCTCTTCCTCCTCCTTGGGTTCCCCAAGCCTCCAGAGCAGATTAGGAGTTGTGTGTGTGGTTCATAAGGGACAGAAAGAAGCAGATGTTGCATTCAATGGGCAGTAGATCAAGGGGCTGTAGCAAATAACCTATGATGGAAGGTTATAATTGTGAGCCTTAAGCTGCTGCAGAATAAGGCACCAGTCGGAGTAGACAATAGTGGGTTGGGTGGACATAGAAAACAATCTGACTTCATATAAGGCAGTTTCCTATGGTCAAGTGTCAAACAGGAGCCCCACCCCTTGGGATTGTTTTTTCCAGGGATCACTGCAAAAGGCAATTAAAGTGTTAATGGGCCAGTGTGATCCTTGATTGGTTAGTATTGTCTATATTGCCTATAATCTACATTAGAAGTGCTCCCCCTACTTCATTTGCCCTCAAAGACATCAGGATATAGCCAAATCTGATTGGATTATTAGCACGAAGACATCACCATCCAGTGTCCAGTTTATTTAAGGCTACCATACACCCAGAATTTTCCAGACATAGCCGGTATTCGCCCGTTGAAAATGGCATCTGGGCAGAATTATCTGAAAGCGGCAAAAATGTCCATATCGGAAGTGTTGATTTTTTTTCGCAATTTCCACCCCAAATAGAAGAGTTTAGATTTGATATCCCGCTTTATCACTACCCGAAGGAGTCTCAAAGCGGAAGGAGTCTCTCCTTTCTTTTCTTCCCCCACAATAAACACTCTGTGAGGTGAGTGGGGCTGAGAGACTTCAGAGAAGTTTGACTAGCCCAAGGTCACTCAGCAGCTGCATGTGGAGGAGCGGAGATGCAAACCTGGTTCACCAGATTACGAGTCTACTGCTCTTAACCACTACACCATGCTGGCTCTCAAAAATAGGCAAAATACTTCTTTCTTTTTTGTTTTTGAGATTTTGCAGAAAAAGCTCAATAAATTTGGCCAAAAACAGATTTTCACTTTTTGAACTATGGCAAGCCCAGTTTATTGGATAATGCCACTCAAGAAGAAATAAAACTGATTATTTTTAAAATATATATAAAGTGGCACTGAAGCACCACGAGAGAATGGAAACATACAAGTTGCTACTAGCAACCATGAAAAAATGCAGTATTAAAGATTAAACACGGGGATAGGGCCAGACACCCCAAATTTCTGCTTCTGAGGCAAAAAGCAAACCAGAAGAACATTTGGCTCAGCCCTAATCATTATTCTCTACCTGTACTCATGAATAGCCTCTCATTTGTTAAATGTGTGCAGCCAACCATGCTACTTCTGGAGACAGTGCCAAATGGTACCTATTAACTACAACCCATATTTTCGAATGGAAGCAGCAATGAAGAGAAAAGTTAACTTTCCCATGCCCTTAGTGAAGCCGACATGTTATCTGGGGATAATGTTTAAATAATGTTCAACATTTCCAATAACCGTAAAAGAGTTCCATTAAAAGTGTCACAGCACTCAATACAAAAAAAGGGGGGGAAATCCAGTCTATGCATTTGTGAGGCATGTATAACTTTCTCATAAAAATTCTAATCTTAACCTCCATCTAAATATCTTGCTGATGTATGAATCAAGCCTCAACAGAGAAACAAGGCTTTTCACAGCGAATCTATCATTAGTTTTGGTTCTATGTGCGCAGAATGCAAAAGTGGCAGAAATCCTTCACATTACTAAATATGTTTGCATGCATGTGCAACTCATGTATGTGTAATTAATTCATTATTAATTAATAAGTTTGTTACTTAATTCCACAGGAAGCCATTAGCAAACAACAAACCTCAGCAAAATCCAGCTACAATTAAACACTTTGAATTCCCATTGATTTCAATGAAAGAGTTAAGCGCACACTTAAATCTCTCTCATTGAAATAAATTGAAAACTAGAGTGTTTAACTTCAATTTTCAAACTGTATCATATTGAACATGCAATAAATAAATATTACGCAGACCCACATCTTGCCAGCTCACCAAAAACAAAGCACATCTAGAAATGAAAAAATTAAGGACACACGCTTAAATATCTCCCATTGAAAGATATTTCATGTTAGATCCTCTTTCCAACCTGTACAATATTCTATATACAACGAACAGACAAACATTACAAAAGCAAACAGATCAATCTCCAACTTGCCAGCTCACAAAAACCACAGTATTGGGAAGAAAGGTGTCAAGAGACTGAACAAGAATGTTGAGCGTCCTACACACATTTCACAGGAAAACATATTTGATGTGTGTGTGTGTGTGTGTGTGTGTGTGTACACACCCACACCCCAGAGGTACTGACTTGGTCCCCAGACTCTGGGTGCCCAGCAACACACGTGCACAACATGACATCACGATGACATGACATCACATCTGCCTCCACCGTGGGGCTTATGTTGGGGGCCACTGTGGTCGTGGATGTGCTTCTACGGTGGCAGGGGGCAGCAGAGCATGGTGCCCACAGTCCCATGGAGATGGCGTTCCGCCACCCCACACCCTCCCACCACTGCAGTGACCAGGCTAAGGCCTCCACTTAGGCCACAAGCACACCCTGGGCACACGTCCGTGGCCACAGTAGGCCCCAACAGAAGCCCCGAGGCGAAGGCCCCGGCCCAGTCACCACCGTGGAGCCAGAGGTAAAGCAGCAGGTAGTGGCGATCGGTGGAGGCCAGGCACCCACAGTGAAGATTTTGTGGGTGCCCAGGCATCCAGGGCCTCCTGGAGTTCTCTCTCTCTCTCTCTCTCTCTCTCTCTCTCTCTCTCACACACACACACACACACACACTGCATGCATACCATTCTTTTAAGGCACATCATTCCATCACACACGCACAAAAATTTATGGGAACTGCAGTTCATTAAGGGTGCTGGGAATTGTGGCTCTGTGCTAGAGGAACTACAGTTCCCAGGATTCAGGGTGTGTGTGTGTGCTTTAAATAAATGCATAGTGTACACAGCCCCAGGGATGCTATAAGGTACCTAAAGGGAACACTGCCTATCATAGGAGCCAAAGAACCTGCCTTATACTGAGTAGCACTGTTGGTCCATTAAGCTCAGGGAATCCTGACTAACAGCAGTGCTCCTGATTCCAGACCGGGAATCTTTTTCAAAACTACCTGGCAGTGCCTAAGACTGAAGCCAGAACGTTTTCTAGGCCAGGCACATGCTCTGCCACTGAGATGCATTTAAAAAATGGCGAGGCAGCTAGCGTGTCAACTTCCTTCTTCTATGCCACCTCTCAGTCCAGGCATGAGGATCACTGATACTCACCTAGGTCATATCTCCAGTATTCAGAACAAAGGGTAACCATAGCACCTTCTCAGTAGTAAAGGAAGCTACAACCATGGGGTTTTGGATCCAGACTTGCTGGAGACAGGGAGGCATCAATATGCCTTAAATTAGTCATCGTTTCATTGGGTGTCCTCTTAGCATGACCAAGTCTAGAGCTGCCCCATTGTCCAAGGTTGGTTTAAAGGACAGAGGCAAGCAGCTCAGGATGGCTGAAGGCCGGCAGACCCCAAACTGGAGGATACTGAAATCCAAGAAGGGACAAGGAGTATTAAATGGGGGTTGAATTGGCAGAAAGGGCCCAAGACAGCATCTCAGCAGTAGCTTTAGGGAATTTCCTGCCTTTTGTTGCAGCACACACACTTTGTATAACCAGCATTAGCAGACAAAACAATCCTTCACCTCCCCCTCAGAACTGTCAAAGCAGGGAGGTGTGGACATTTGTATGGAAAAGGCTGCCCATTTGCCAGGCTTTCTTTGAGCAGACATTACCTTCATAAATTATCCAGCATTTCAAACCAGAGCATGGTTTATGTTCAGGTAGCTCACTGAACATGCTCAGCCAGTTTGGTCCAGAGGAGATTACGGTATATATTTTTAAACATTACATTTACTAGCTTCTTGGCATGTTATCAAAAAAAGCTGTCATAGTCATCAATTTGTGCTGTCCTGCAAGAGGCATATTTTGTTGTCACGGTGCTGTGCTTAAACTAAATCTCAGCCACAGAAAAAGCGTGTGCTGGGGAGAAAAAGAAAATATAAAGACAAGCAACAGACTATTGATACCAAGTGGATGTTCTGTCTCTATGAAACACAAATATCAACAGATGCATTTATTCCACCCTCCATGCCAGTTAGAGCCAGCTGTTAATCAGAGTCTAGAGACTTACAGCAGGGATGAGGTCCCTGTGCCCCTCCAAATACTTGCTGCACTACAGCTTCCATCACCCCTAACCATTGGTCATGCTGGCTGGGGCTGATATGAGCTGGAAGGTCAAAGGTTCACCATCCACATGATTTAATATTTGGAGGGTCACAGGTAACCCACACCTGGTTTAATGTATGCACTACTGGGGCAGGTGACAAAAGGAAGAACAGAAAATATTATCTGAAATTTCACAATTTCACAAGTATTTCACAATGTGAAAACTTCTAATAGTTTGCATTTGTTTTGCTTTAACCTGTAGACCTTGGAGTTGCAAAAGATATACGACATGAAAACAACAGAAGATCCCAGTTTTAAGAGCCAAGCTTCTTTCTTTCTGGAACAGAACTAGTAAATCTTACAAGCCCACTTACTAAGAAAAGAGTTCCACAGGGCTTCCTTTTATTTCAACTTTTTACAACATGGAAGCTATTATATTCGAATGCTGTTCAGAACCCCAAATAACGCCCATGGTGCATCTACAGAATCTCACAATGGCAACATGACCATGCTGAAGCAAGAGTGACATGACATCCGTCAGACTGGATCGTGCCAGACGAGGGAAATGTTCTCTGTGGGAGGAAGGTGAAGATGTAAGCCAGTTTTTCGTTTCTGAATTTTCAAGCTGACCCAGCTCAAGGCTTAGCGAGGCTCATTCTTTTCGCACCATTTTGACCTCCATTACAGAACCGCTAGAACAGAAATGTACTTTACTGAACCCAGAGGAGGCAGCCACATGAATTCCTGCACTAAAACCATTAAAATAGTGGAAGCACAGGAGTGGATCAGTTCATTTTATGACAGAAACCAAAAAGCTTCACCAGGACAGGTAACAAGAGCTGTACTTTTCATCGCAGAGAATTAGTAAACCTATGGTCTGTTCTTCTGAATGATCTGCAGTAGCCATTACTGGGTATCGTGACCAATTAGTCAGCCATTCCATCTTTTAATATGAACAAGAGCACTTGTACATATTTATTTACTATGCCATTTATACCCTACAGTTCCTCCAAGTTGTTCAGAATGGTGTACATTATTCTTCCTTGCCTTCTATTTATTCTCACAACAACCTTTTGAGGTGGGATAGGCTGGGAGGTGGTGATTGATCTATTAGTACCACAGCACTAGCACTATTCATACAATGGCTCTTCTTACTACTAATATGTAGGGGGGGGGTCTTTTTGCACTATGCATATAGACCCTTCGTGTTTACAGTTTGGTCATGTAAGAATCATGTAGGCAGTCAGATGTATTGACCAGAGAGGTGGACATCCGGCTGGACTCCCGCCCACACATCTACATGAAATGCTTGTACATGCAATAATTGTGCAAATCATATACACTTAAGCTTCTACAATTAAGCAGATACCATTTCAGCTCCCATCAGCCCTGCCCTATGCCTATAAGATGGGATCGTAATTATACCATCATCCAAAATAATATGGACAATGCACGTTCAGGTGATCCTACCCTGTTGAAAATCGCACACCAATCTTGGCAGATAAATGTCGTGGCAAACACTGTTGTTTGGCAAGGCAGGAATATGCATAAGATAACCGGGAAGCCTTTGCACATCCTACAAATGATTAAACTGCCGTGCCCAAGCTTTTGCTCCCCTGACCCTGGGGGACGAGGGGAAGATGACAGGGATCAAGCACAAGTTAAGCTTGTTTATCACTGTAATGAAAAGAATGGCAAAGCAAAACGCCGCAAATTAGTTCTAACAGACTTCCTCGGTTAATGTAGCAAAGCAGAGATGGCCCTCACCTTTTCAATCAATATCAGCACATCTGCCTAGAAAACAAGAGAGGCAAACCCAAATTGTGTCTGATTACTTGCTCACTACCAATTCTAACCTCATGTTAAACTTAAAAGATAGCTAATCTAATTCTTAAAAACAAACAAACCAAGAGATGGAGAGAATATGACTTTTGAGCACTAGCGAGCATTGGGGTGCCATCACTCAGCTGACTCTGGTTGGACACATCACAGCTGCTTAACAGGTGATAAAGAGAGAAGGGAGGTGGATGTGGTGCAAACACATTGGCAGGAGTCTGGACTGACTCTGCAGGCGCATTTGCACTGTGTCAGACTCACCACCACCTCCCTCTGTACCTCCTAGTAAGCAGCAGCAAAATGACCAGCCAGAGGTCAGGTGTGTAGTGCTGCCTCACCACCCCATCCACAGCTGCTTTCTAGGTGCTTCTCACACTCGAAATTCAGACTACTATCACAGGGTTTATTATATATTATGATTTCAGCCACACACTCCTTGTTTGGGCCTTGCTCATATGTCCGACTCTGATGGTGCTTCACATGTGTATGTGTTTATTCCTATGTTTGTGCAGCATGTGATTTCCATCAGCAAAGTGGTCGTCATCGGCTAAGCACCACAACTAGAACTTTCCAAAAGCTTCACAGCATCTGAAGCATGAGGATTTTCACACAACTCTGTCAAGCCAGCCCTTCAAAGCACCCCACTTTTTCAGTTCTCAAATGATGATAAAGTAGAAAGACAAGTTTTTCATACATTGTCTAAAGAAAGTATTGAAGAGTAAGGCTAAGGCAGGGGGGGGGGTGTGTGTGTATGTATGTGTAATGGAACTTGTGACAGAATGTTGTGGTGTGGATTACTTCTATTCTGCCATACCTCCTTCCAGGATACTCCATTCCATTCCCTCACGCCTCCATTTTCAGCCTCCCATCAACATCACCCAGCATTCTGTGGCCGCAAACCGTGTGTTCAGTCCTTATTGAGATGTCTTTATTTATTTATTTGGTATTATTTCACAAACTGTATATACCACTTCATTGTAATGAAACGTCCAAGTGGTTTTTCCAAAAGGAATAAAATACAGTGGTACCTTGGGTTAAGAACTTAATTCATTCTGGAGGTCCATTCTTAACCTGAAACTGTTCTTAACCTGAGGTACCACTTTAGTTAATGGGGCCTGCCGCGCCACCACCACACGATTTCTGTTCTCATCCTGAAGCAAAGTTCTTAACCCGAGGTACTATTTCTGCGTTAGCGGAGTCTGCAACCTGAAGCGTCTGTAGCCCAAGGCACCACTGTAAAATGATTCTAATAATATAAAATTATCAGTAAAAACAACTATTTAAAACATTAAAAAATAATCAAAATCAACAATAAGCTAAAACCAGGTTAAAACGCATTAAATAGTTCAATATGTCTGGATTAGCTTGCCTAAACAAAAATGTTTTTAGCAGGCATTGAAAAGAGTACAGTGAAAGAGCATGCTTGATGTCAATAGGCAGGGAGTTCGAAAGTCCAAAACATCAAAAGACCAATTTCTTGCAAATGTGGAAAAAGTATGATGTGATGCTTGCAACAGTGCCTGTTTTAAGGCTTTAAGGCTTTTTTCACCCCTTCCCATATCCAAGCCGGCTGATACTGCCCTCTTGTTCATGCACACATTACACAGTGCCATTTTCATTACACAAGGATCCACACCTGGACCACCAAAGTCATGTTAAGTATATGTCATATTAATTCTTTTCACACAGTCAACTATCCTTTATGGCAGATTCTAGCTGAAGCAAGGATATGCAGCTCGCCTGGTGTGCTCGCATTTTATATTGCAGGTAATATATTACTTATATCCTGGCTTTGATCTCTTCGCTCGGAACGGGGAGGACGGACATTGCTAGAAGCACAGTTCCCTTGACCTTTTCATGGCTGAGCAGCAGGCAGCTTTTCAAAGTGCAGGTTTGCGGACCATTGCTTCTGGAAACACTGACGTCCGAAAAGGGATTCACAAGGTTGCTCGGGTCTGACTAAGGCAGAAAGGTAGGCAAGCGCCTTGCAAGGTGAAGTCTTTGCTCACCCCCACCTGCCCACACTTTATCTCTAAGCATTTCCCACAAGGTAACATCACTGAAACAAATCATTTACAAGCAGCTGGGCAACACAGAGAGACACCCCGTCCTTTATCCTTTACCTATTAATTCTGAATCGCTGACAAAGCCCTCTTCCTGTGAAGAGGAGGCCCAGTTTCAATGAGAATCATTCCTATCACCTGATGAACTTTACTCAAGATACTCAATGGATGCAATGAGCATAGAATGGACTTGCCTGGTTTTTTGTTTGGGGGCAGAGATGCTATCTGCCATATTGGTAGGAAGGCATCCTTGCCTGTGACCCTGAGTCTGCCCATTGATCTGTCCAGCTCAGGACTGTCAGCACTGACCGGCAACAGCTCTCCAAGGTTTCAGAGAGGAAGTCTCTCCCAGCCCCAACTGGAGATGCCAGGGATTGGACCTGGGAGCTTCTGCACACAGCATAGATGCCCGACCACTGAGCTACGGCTAGTTCTGTGGAACCAACCACCACATCAGCCTATGCCCCGAGAGAGAGCCAATTTGGCGGTGTTCAAAAGATATCACAAAGCCCTTTGTTCCCTTCACCTGTCTTCATACAAACACCGCTGCAGAGCTTTGGAAATCACTGCTACTAGATGCAATGGTGGCCACCATCTCAGCCGGCTTTAAAATGGGATTAGAAAATTTATGGAGAACAACACTATCAATATAGCTGCTAGTCTTCATGGCCATAAGGGTCAGAGGTAGCATACCTCTGAATGCCAGTCACCGGAGGAGCCATACTATGAGAGGGATATTGCTCTCATGCCCAGTTTGTGGGCTTCCCAAGAGGCCTCTGGAAACTGAATGCTGAACCAGAAAGGCCTTTGGCCTGACCCCAGAAGGCCTCTTGTTACACTCCAAAATGCAGAACTCCGGTGTCCATTAGTATGCTGGCTAAAATGGGAGTGCCTGGGAATTATTAATAGTTTTCCAGCCAGATTAATTACCCTGCTTCTACCTCAGGCCTCTGGTCTGCCTAACTAATAAAAAAGCAATCAATGGCTATTGTAGAACCTTGAATTAAAGACTGATTGAGACTTACATTCTCTTAATTCACTCCAGGGTCTGTGTCTGAGGGGAATAAAGTCAGGACTCAAGCAGCTCCTCTATAAGGGAATATTATATTATTTTACTCAGTGTTTTTCTTCTAGAATAAATGGTGCCGGTACTCACAAGTTGTTACAGTACGTGCCATGCTTTTAACCAGTGCCCTTTCTTCTAGAAAAAAAAGGTGTTGGTACTGTGTACCCTTGAGTACTCCAGAAAAAAGCACTGGTTTTACTTCTGGAGACTGGCAATTTGAATGTCTTTGCCTGCTGCTATGAGTTCTCTAGTTAAAATGACTGGTGATTTCTGGGAGTGATCATAAAACCATGGAGCTGGAATAACCTCAAAGGCCACCTCATTCAATCCCCCGTTAATGCAAAAATACAGAAGCAATTTTTTTGTGCTTTTAGCTTTTGGTCATTGTTTTGCAGTGAAATTGGGTCTCTTGGCAGTAATGGCAACCGTAAGGTAAATGGCCTTTGCTGTAAGCTGAGAAATGACAGGACTATGACAATTATGCCTATACGTAAAGTGGGGACTCTAGACCTTTTGCGCAACTCAGTGCCAGGAGCGGACATTTAATGCAGCCTAAGGCAATGCAAATGGGCGCACTTTCCCCTCACTAAATTCCTGTCCAATCCGCTTTGTCTATGAATAAGAAATTGTTTTACATGTGTAAAATTTGTGTTATAAATGCTTTTCAGGTAAATGAAGTTATTTATCAGCAGTAAGCATTTCACACAGAGAAGCTCCCATGCAGTCACTTCAGGGATACATATGCATGGTCTGCCCTCTCATACACAAAAACATTTTTATGGCTCTGCAGGTCTTTCCAAATAATAAGTCCACTCCAGGATAATCTGTCTGTTCACCCAGCCCCTGACGAAAGAGAAGCTGAATTTCTAAGTGTGCTCTCAATCCTGACATGATTTCTTCTATCGTTTTATGACAAAAAGATTTGAGCATCTATCTTGACTAGATGCCATAACTGTATTTGGCAAGGGAAATCAGAGGGCCCAGCCCACTCCCTGTATACAGTTTCTTTCAAATTCCTCATGACCATTCATCGCTATTGGTTTTTACAATCCAATTCACATGGACTGAGTTATCACTGTGGATTGCCTTAAGGCAACAGGGTGCTTCCCCAACGTTGTTGGATTGCAGCTCTCATCATATCTGACCTTTGGCAAAGCTGGCTGGGACTGAAAGGAGTCCAACAAAATTTGGAGAAAACCACACTGACTACCCATGTCAATATGCAGGGGGCAGAGTCTTGAACTTGACAAAGGGGTGTTAATAGCCCGGGGTATTCTGGCAATGGGTCTCCATTGGAGATAATTGTTAGAAGACTGCTTCTTGATGCAAGACCACTTAGGAATGTTCTGAATAGGGAAAGCTGATCAGAAGAGGGAGCAGGCGGGCATAGTTTTCTCCCTAGGTAACTTTGATGCAATATAGGTCTCCATAGGTGTGTACATCAATGAATTGATTTTTGGAGACACACAGAAAGTCAAAGAGATTAAGAATCATAGAACCGTATAACTGTAGAGTTGGGACCCCAAGTGTCATCTAGTCCAACCCCCTGCAATTCTACACGTGGTCATCCATCCAATTCAAAACCATACTGGACCCTGCTTAGCTTTGCAAATGTGCTAGCAATTGTATTGCTGCACTATTAGAGGCTGTCTATAAAGAGCATTCTGGAATGCTGAATGCCTTTCATTTTTATTACTTGATTTATTGCCTTCCATTACAAAGGTCTGAAGACGACTTACAGCAATGCAAGAAAGTAAAATATGAACATTACAAACAGTAGGGCCCGAGGGCCGCAATCCCTTCTGGGCAAGCTTCTGAGTGCCACATACCAATGGTGAGCAGGGCCAGACACAGACAAAAATACTTAGTGTGTGAAGATATGCCAGAAGCCTAGAGAGAGGGTGTATGATCTGGGTAGAGTCCTAAGGGTCAAGCCTGGGGGACCTCATTTCACACACACCCTGGCCTGATGTTTACCATCCACTAGAATGTAATAAAAAGCTCTGATGTGAGGCAATGAAGTTGGCTGTTTTTGGAGTTCAACCTGTATACTGGTAAATAAACCCAAACACTACAATATGCCATAACCCCATTCTCTAGGACACCAATGCTTGGTAAAAGCAGCACATCTGAACTTCTCATCCCTTGAAGAAGTTGTATGAGCGTAACATTATGGACTGTCATCACAGCCCTGCAGTAGGCTACTTAACTACAACCAGTAAGAATTCCTTCTAGAAAAGCATGATGCATTGCACAAACCACCCCCTGATACACAGACACACATCATCTATGAGCACCAGTGTAAGATGTTTCAAAGGGCTGACAAGCAGAAGGGCAGCCATTTTCTTAGAGGAATTTTGAGGCAGCTGACAGGAAGAGCTATGGACTTGCACTCTCTTGACGCCACAACATATTTAAGGGGTGTGTGACATTTGTTGGGAAAGGGAAGCGTGCTCACCACTGTGCATTTCTATTTGAATAGTTTTGTAAGTGAGGGTGGAATAGCAACATAAGAGAGAGATGCCACTTTTCATACAGATCACTCTGTCGCTTCAACTGCCAGCCTCCCAGCACCTTTGACTGATAAGCTGTATGGGTTCAGTGAGGCAGCCAACCTGGAACAGGCCGTTCTTCTTAGTGTACGGCTCCCTTGGTGGTCCATTACTGTACCATAAATAGTAAAGTAAAGCCCACAGAATCAGGCTTTATGTGAGCAAAGTAGATTACATTTCTAATAGCCTTGCAACAAAACATACAAGTGAAAAGAAGGACATGAAAGACAGGTGCACTCAGTGCTGCTGCTCCGGGAGCAGGAGATTTAGGCGGGCAACTTCTGCCGCTGGCACAAACGTTTGGGCTGTAAATGGGGAACAGAAGACTTCCCCGTTCTTCATATTTATATGGGCTGCAAAAATAAATGGAAGATATCTATCTTGGTAGCGTTACATTTTTACGTGATCAGGGAGGGACCTGTGGATTTCTCCAGCAATATATACTTTTAACGTTACAGAATATGCATTTGCAGCTTTGCAAAGATGTACATCTTGCAAAGCTCATTTATAAGTCTTAAGAATGCGGAGGGAATTTTCTGAACTAAATGTTGTTGACATGTTCCCCTTCTTTTCCCATAGCCTTTCCTCTAAGTAGAGTCTTGACAGATTTTCAGTACAATTCTACCAACACAAGTGAGCCTTTTCAAAAATGTATGGTACAAACGCCAGCTGCTAAATAGCCATTATGAAATGACAAGTAGAACCTGCAACAAAATATTGCCATGTGGAGTGCTCCTGTTCGTTGTTCCAGTCAAGCCAGCCATGCCCCCCTTCACAGAACTCCATTCCACTGCTTCTCCAACATGGTTTCCCATCTCCTCCTGACTGTCAGTCAGCATTCAGTGACAGCACTCAGTCTTCACCGGACTGCTTTTGGGGTTCCCCACCTCACTTTGGGGTTTCGCCCCCAAATAGTTTTATAGTTCTGTAAACATGGGGGCTTCCCTGACCTTGCTGACACCTCCAACTTGTATGTGGCCGTATTGGCTTCAGAACATCAGAAAAAGGTGAAACTGAAACTGCATTAAGGAAATTATCATTTGCAAAAGGTTTGTTTGGTTTTATCTGAAAATATTGAGATGGCTTCTGCTAAAAGAAAAGGACTAGCACAACCTGTACCCGTTCATTTTGATGTTCAGTGAATGCTTAGCATTGCACTCAAAATTCCAGATAGCAATAAAAGCAGGGAAACTGCTTTATTTTATCATCCTCATCATGAACTGCCCAGCAGGCCATTCCTCCCAGGTCCAGATTTTGGAAAGCGCAATGAATCCTCTCTTTTAGCTCAAGGGGATAGGAAATAAAGTTTACTGCTGCTGTGAATGGATGACTTCTCAAGAGAGCTGCACCACAGCGTCAGTTTCATTTTCTCCTAAGTATAAAGGAACTCATTATTGACTTTCAATACATACTATTGTCCTATTCTCCGTATCACGGTGTGTCTGCAAGCACATTCCACTAATGACCACTGAAAGTGTCTTTGCCGAGAAATCCTCGCTCTGCGTGAGGCCAGCTTATTGCATGACCTCAGCTGACATCACTTCCCTCTTTACGGTAAGAATTGTAAAGGAAGCAGAAATGAGTGGTGCACAAGCAAGAGGGAAGTGAAGGGTACGATTTTAGTCTCTTTCAAAGGATGTGCATTCTGCTCTGCTCAAACTGAGCTGAAATCAGCAAGTCAAAATAGGTTTCTCTTTATTGCCTCCTCTACTAAAAGACAATGGGCAGCATTTGTTCTAGACACTAACAAGCTGAGCAGCAAAGTTAAATCAGGGCCAACTACATGTCACTTGGAAGCATGCCAGTTTTGTTTTCTTTTTTTAAAAAAATAGTAGACACAAGAGGGAATTTTCATCCAGGAAGAGCAACAATGGGAGCTTTTCTAAGGCAATGGGGCAGGGAAAGCTAGTTTCATTGGGACTGTGGCTGGGTACTGAAAAGTTAATCCTTACCTACCTGCACCTGATAGCCTCAATGGAAATCAATGGGGGGGCATGTTCACTGTTACATTTTTAAAAGGAAACCCCTGACATGCTTCAAAGTAATGCATTTACTGGGTAGTTTGCCCCTTGGTGATTTCTTAGTTCTGAATAACTGTTGTATCCGGCCAAAGATACACATGTGCCTAGATTTCCCCTATAAAAAGCAATGAATCCCCCCCCCATCTCCCCTGGTACATTTAGCATTGAGTATATCACTTTAGGATATACTCAATGTTTGACAGTGGAATTTGCTGCCAAGGAGTGTGGTGGAGTCTCCTTCTTTGGAGGTCTTTAAGCAGAGGCTTGACAACCATATGTCAGGAGTGCTCTGATGGTGTTTCCTGCTTGGCAGGGGGTTGGACTCAATGGCCCTTGTGGTCTATTCCAACTCTATGATTCTAGGATGCCATCATGATGAGCATATATTTTTAGGATATCCTGAAGGTTGCCCAAATCAAAAGTAAGTTGCTTCCTCTGAAGACGAGGAAGAGAAAAATCCTCTGTAGGTATACTAAAGCCAAAATAGACATCACATGAAAACTCTATTATTAGATTGCCCATCGTCTTTCTTTTTTTTTACATTAAAGCAGCTGTGGGGGCTTCACATTTGACTGGAGCAGTATCAGTGTTGATGATTTCACACACACACACACTAACCATTTTCTCATTCTAAATCACACTCAACAACCTGCTTTTAACTCTAGAGGAGGGATGTATCTGCAATTTCTTTCCTCCGGTGGGCTAACAGCAGCTTGGTTATCTTTTTTTTCAGAGACGGAAAAGGTTAGATCAGGAAAATAGTGCAAGGAGAAAGCTTCCACTTTAAAGCAAGAACTGTTATGGATTTCTCACATAATGTGTATTTTTGGCCCTGAAGTCAGCTTCATTAAATCTGAATTTACATTCAGAAGCTAGTTCCTCTTCCAGGTAGCCGGATTGGGCAAACTACAGCACAGGCAGATATATTATCCTGTATCTTGCTTTACTACGCCTAAGTCACTCCTCTGATCTGATATGGGTTACCCAAAAATACAGCCTGAAGTGCATGTCAGATTTGGGGGCCTCTTCATAGGTTCCAAACACCCCCACCAAAAGCTCAATCCAACATTTATTTCACTGCAGGGAAATGTTTCCCATACAGGAGAAGAGTCGTGCAGGATACATACAGCAGAGGATCCCTTGAATGCCTTTGAAATCTGCATCCTGATCCAGTGCCGTAGCGTGGGTTGTCAGCACCCGGGGCAGGGCAAGTAATTTGCGCCCCCTAACCGGTGGATTTGCGCCCCTAACCCTAACCCCCAGATGTTGCGGCCGGTGCGGCCGGCCCCCCCTGCACCCCCCACGCTACGCCACTGTCCTGATCTCTCTGTGAATCTGGAGGTGGTATTGCAGACAACTCACTGTCTCTAAACTTCTCCCTAAGTCTATAAAATAAGAAGGTGGCCTGTCTCATGAGGCTGGGGTAAATGAGATAGAAACAAAAGGAGCTGCCTTATTCAGAGTCGTACCTTTGATCCATCCACTGGCTACAAGAGAACAGTAGCAGGTCTCCAGAATTATTTCCCAGGGTTGCCTAGAGAGGCTGGGGATTGAACCTGGGACCAAATGCAAAGCAATTTGCTCCTCAGAAATGTTACAGAGTTTGGTTAGGCCCGTTTGAGGATGAAAGACCACCGCAGGGCTTCAGGAGGGAGCCTCTGAAGGATCTTCCTGACCACTAGCAAACTTTGCATTGACTCAGCCCGCTGGCCAGTGCAACCCAGGACTGTGTATTCTGACAGGCAGCAGTTCCCCAAGGGCTCAAGAAAAGATCTTTCCTACCAGCCACCTCTGAACTTTTAAGTGGCGCTGATGGCAGAAGATGAACTCGGGAGCCTGTTCCATTCATGGCTTGCGCCTGAGCGGTGGCTCCTCCGCATCACGGAACAGAAGCAGGGCTCAGCCCCGGAACCTGTTTCGGCGCCAAGGTTGGAGCTTAGCAAGCAACGCTCCAAACCAGAGCGCCTCGAGGCATCTGCAGAGTGCCCATCCTTCAGCATCGTGCAGTCATAAGGACGACAGGTCCTCGGAAGAGCAGCCCTTCCAAAGGAAACCCGGGGCTTCTCTTTTCAGGGGGTTCATCATGCCTACAGGGAAAGTGTGCGGGCGGGGGTTGTCTCTCTCGGGGTACCTGCCCAAACCCAGATCCCACACCTGGCTGGGCTTTCCCACCCATACAATCCAGGACCTCTTCCCTTGCCCCCCCCCCCCAATTTTGTGTCGTTGCGCCCATCTCAAGCGCCAGGCAGCGCAGCGCAGACCCCCTCTGCCTGCCCCCTTTCCAGGCGACCCTCCGCTGCCAAGACGGCTCTTTCCTTACCCGTGTAGTTATTCTGGGCATGGTTGCCGTCCTCGCGGATCACCACCGTCCTTGAAACGTCGAGGATCGAGGCAGTCGCCGTTTGCATCTCTCCGTCTCTGGACCCTTCGTGCGACCCTCGGGGCGCCCAACCTAGAATGTGTGCGTGCGTGTGGCGGGGGGAGGGAGGAGGTAGTACTGCCCAACGGTGAGTGCAGCAGCTTCAAAGCGGAGGTGCTCCAGCCCGCCGGCCTCTGGCTCTTCCTCCGGCAGCCGAGGGATCCAGGCATGCAGGGGATTCCGAGGAAGGGCTGGCGGCGTCGCGCCCCGCTCTTGCCGGCAGAGGATTCCGCGAGGGGGCCGTGGCAGAGGGACCCGATCCGTTCCCCGCGACTTCTCGCCGCCCAACTGCCGCCTCGCACTTCTCCAACGGCGTCTGGCTCTCAGCGAGCGAAGGACGGTGCTGAGCACCTGAAGACCCCGCCCTCCTCCTCCTCCGCCGCCGCTCCCCTCCTCTGGCCCGCTTCCCCCAACCTCCTTAGCCGAGATCAGCAGCGCGGAGCTGCAGATGGCAAGATCGGCTGGGCTTCTTCCACTTCAACCACATGCTCAGGGGCTGCGCGGGCAGCGGCGACGCCTCCCTCCCTTAGAGAGCTGCCAGCAGGCCTGGCTGGAGGAGGAGGGTCGCTGCCCCGTCTGCTTCCACTACTAAGGCTGCCCGGGGGGAACGCATACGGGTCGGGAGGTGAGACAAACGCGCAAGTGCCAGTGGGCTGGATGGATCATGGTCGCTTCGTGGGAAGGTTGCCAGGCTGATCTGGCGCAAAACGCAGACCTGCCCGATCTTCACACGTGGCTGAAGTTTCTTACTCGCGTGTAAGAATAACACGTGTGAAGACATCAGGAGAAGGCTTCCATCAGGCACGTGTCTCTGTGCCTGGGTGTTTACAAAATCACGGATTTGTACTTTGTGCTTATACTTTGCACTTCCTTTTGGAGACTTGGCTTTCAATTTTAATTTTTTACCCATATATTAAAAACGCCCTAACGTTAATGAGTGAAGATCCTTAGATGTGCACCTACTCGCCCTTTGAAAATGCCTCTGTGCAAATTACCCCCCAGTTTGTGGAGAGGAAGTAAAAGGAAGAGTCAAGGGCAAAGAAAATGAATGAGGGGAAAGTCAAGAACCAAGGAGGATAAAAATGGTGTGCAATAAAGAGGAAGCATCAGGAATCTCACATATTTCTCTCAACCTTACCCAAGAGAGAACTCTTAATGAATTTGTCATTATTAATTCTGAGCCTTGGAAATGATAACCTAATCCCCGCCTGGTAGCTTTCGCCACCAGCTGACTGGCTGGCTGGCTGCAGGAAATTAATCTGATCTGGGCTGGGCTAAGTCAGGGCAAGGCCATCTGTTTATATTCCTGTGGCCTGATGATCTGCAGCGAGCAGGGTGCAATTTTCAAGGTAGAAGCCACCTTTTGTGAGAAGGAGGCCTTATCAGATCAGCAGATCAGGAAGTGGTGGGAAAGAATGCAGGTTAAGCAAAAGCACCAAATGTAGCCACAGGCACGAATGCAGGCGAGGCATTGTCTGTGGGAATCCCAGATTTGCTGTGGCCCTGTGAACCAAAAGCAAGGTGGAATTCTTGGGTTATTAAGTGAGGGGCTCAGACAATTTGACAATCTGGCTAGAAGAAGGGGAACCTGATTACTGAAAGAGCAATCTGCTTTTTGTTATTGTTGTGATGGTTAGATTGTGGTAGACCGCATACAGAGATAGCGAGCAGTCACAGAGAGAAGACCCCCAAATTGTTGCATGGGTGCGTAGCCTATAGTGTAGATGGTACAGTCTCCAGCATGTTGGTTAGTGTGGCATTGAAATAGAGGGAATGGTGGTCTGTAGAAAATCAGGTATACTTAGGAATTGCAATCTTAAAATCAGCACCAGGGATTGCTTCTGAAGCAGTTACACATTTCTGTTGACAGATGCCATGCATGCTTGTGGGCACAAAACCATGCAGATGTCTTAAGGCCAGAATAATACAGATTGTCCTGAACAACCACAACAGGTTAATAATAATAATAATAATTTATTATACCCCGTCCATCTGACTGGGTTACCTCAGCCACACCGAGCGGCTTCCAGCAAAATATAAAGAAACAAAACGTCAAACAAAGCTAGATTTAATCTGAGCTCAATTTGCCTTCCATTGTGCTCCTGTGACATCACCAAATGCTCAGTTATAAAAAATGAATGTGTATGATTTGTGTTGATGGTTTTCAGTCACTTAATTTCCTACTAAGATTCTGTGTGGTACAAATTCCTTCTTCCCCTGGAGACCCTGAGGAGGCTGAAATCCTGACATTTCAGATCCAAACCCTGAGACCAAACTGACCTAATCTTTACACTCATGGCCTCTTTCCAAGCCTTCATTATACAAAAATTCACAGAAGATCAACACAGATTCAGCTAGCAGTGCTAAGTTGCCAGTTTTGAGGGTAAGCACCAATTTGAAGTTTTACTGCAGTTCCCAAAGCTCATAGGAAGTAGAGTCCTTAGTCCATCTATCTCAACACTGCTGACACTGACTGACCCAGCAGCTTTCTGGGGTCTTTCTCAGCCTTACCTGGTGATGTCAGGGATTAAACCTGGGACCTTTCCCATGTGCTCCAGCAGCAAGCAATAGTGCTTCCATACCTGAAAGAAGAAAGGATTGTAGTCTTATTAGGATGCTGTTGTTTAAAAGCACTGCTAGCCACTGGTACCACCTGAAGCACGAGGCAATGAGAAATTTAAAAATCCTTCCCCACCACAAATGAAAAATATTCTTACAGATAGAAGTAGTTTTTGTATGTTTATTATGGTTGGCGTTTCATAAAAAGCGCTTTTAAAAAATTCAGCGAAGGAGTACTGTCATTATTAATTCTGTTGCCCCTCTCCCACTTTTCCTTTGAGGAGCTCAGGACAGCATATGGGCTGGGCCTGGGCCCAATTGACCCTTGTGTCACACCTGTCAGGTAGGTTAGGCCAAGAATTGGTGACTAGAGCAAAAAAAAAAATTTTCTCTAATTGTCCAGTAGCACACAAAGCTTATACCCAGAACTTCTTAGTTGGTCTCTAAGGTGCTACTGGACAATTTTAAAAAAAGTTTTGACTGCATCAGACCAACACTGCTACCTTCCTGACTAGAGCCAAGTCACTCACAGGACAGAGATGGGGAACCTCTTGTTCTGGGGCTGGCTATGGCCCTCCACATCTCTTTCCCAGGCCCTCCTCATGCCACATATTCTCCATTTCTCTCCTGGATGGAGAATAGAGAGGGGTGCCTACTGTACAAAGGCACCATTCACATTTACTTCTATGACCACTGGTGCTTCTGATACCACCGACCACTGACATGAGACACACCCAGAAGATGGCCAGAAAGCAACGTGGCCCTCACCCCCCCAACACTGCTGTAGGAGATTTGAATGCTCCCATCCAGCTGTAGGAAGTTTATGCATTGCTTTCCCAAGGAAATAAACGTTGTTTGAAGGGGCTTAGGGTTGGCTGGGATATGCCCAATACTGCCACCACCCTTATTAGACATGGCCTGAAGGCTGCAGCCCAAACAGTTGTAAATTGCCACACTACCTGCACATTGACATCTATTTGCCTCATCACCACAATGCGTTTGTCAACTTTCTCAGCCTTAGGTCATCAGCCCTGTGTTTAGCACAAATTGATCCCAGAGTGCCTGTCATATTGAGGCAAGGCTGTGACACACAGCAGCAGTCTTGGATGTTTGGGCAGGAGAAACCAAGCCACACGCTCCACAGGTCCAAAGCCAAAGGGAGACAGAACTAGTTATGAGCTGGAACGATCAATAAGGCTAAGCTGCCTTTTGCTCCTCCATCACAGCTACAGAAAAAGGCCTTTAATCTCTTGTAATTGGGATATATAATCCTGTTGAACATTTTTTAAAAAAAAAATATGAGCAGACACTAATAAACTACCAAAAACTGTTCATGGGAGCAGGTGAACAGTGTTTGTTGCTCCCGAAGGAGCTAGTCAGGAGGGGCTGCCAATACATTTTAAGAACAAGACAGTCTGTAACACTCATCCGTGCTCCCAAATTCTGTCTCATGTGGGAGCCGCCCACCATGGTTCTTTGCCAAAGCCAAGTAACTAAGTTTGTGATGGTCCTATAATGTTAGCAGGACCAGATAGGACAGAATTTGAGAGTGCTATTTTTGACTTCCTGTTCTTTCCTCACTTCAGCTTGTCTCTCAGGGTGGGTGGGTGTACTATACATTTAAAGCACATTTGCTAGCCTGGTAGTCACTTGAAAACTTGCAGCACTGGCTTGTACTCCCCATTGCAGCCAGTGCCACTCAGAAGACTGACAGTTTCCCCAGATAGCTTATTTACTGAGAGTTCATCCTGATTTGATTGCAAAAATACCCTACATTTAAAGAACATCTGCCCTACATTTAAAGCTCATCCACACCTGCTGAAAGAATCCTGGAAATTGTAGTTTGCCCCTCAGAGAACTACCATTCCCATAATTCTTAACAAACTACAGTTCCCAGGACTCTTTGGGTCGAAAATGTGCTTCAAACATTTGATGCGTATGCAGCCATAGTTTGGTCTGCCAACTTATTCAAGGTCCTGAATTCCTGCTACATGAAATGTTGACTTGCAACAATATTATTCTGCAAAAAAATGCTGTGTTGTCATTTTTCCTACCAAAGAATAGTGACATTTTAAATACTGAGCATTGCTGAAGGACCAGTGTCGTTTTAGGAGCGGCTGTCAGTGATATAAAAGAGGCTGTCTTTCCTTTCTTATTCTTTCTCCATAGAACAATGTGTGGCTAGCCGGCTGATCAAAGGCGCCTTCTTTCACATGTAAATCCAAAGGGGTGGGAGATTGGCAGCACTGCTTCTTACACAGTGATTTCCAAACTGGGTTCTCCAGTCTTTATACAGTTATGGGTTACAATGAAATGTAACTCATTGCGTTATACAAATCTTTGGCGCAGCTGCATTTGCAATACAGTGGTACCTCGGGTTAAGTACTTAATTCGTTCTGGAGGTCCGTTCTTAACCTGAAACTGTTCTTAACCTGAAGCACCACTTTAGCTAATGGGGCCTCCTGCTGCCACTGTGCCACTGGAGCACAATTTCTGTTCTTATCCTGGAGCAAAGTCCTTAACCTGAAGCACTATTTCTGGGTTAGCGGAGTCTGTAACCTGAAGTGTCTGTAATCTGAAGCATATGTAACCTGAGGTACCACTGTACTGTGTGTGATTCTGTGATTCTGGTCACCTCACCTGAAAAAACGGATATTGCAGAGTTGGAAAATGTTAATAACAACAACAACAACAACAACAACAACAACAACTTATTTATTTGAACCCCACCCTCCCTGGCTGGAGCCAGGCTCAGAGTGGCTAACATAAAAATAATACAATATGCATAAAAAAACAAGCAATTGTTTAAAATGCATCCCAAAATTAATTCAAATAAATTAAAGTTAAAGTTAAAACTGAACAACAGTCGGACATTGTCGTAGTAACATCTCAGGAAACAACGTGGAAGGTCAAGTCCACCACGATAAGGAACTGATGGAACTCCTATCTTCAATGGATAGACACTTCTGGATGACTTTAAAAGTAGATTAGGCAAATTCATGGAGGATAAGTCTATCAGTGGCTACCGGTCATGGTGGAGGCAATGCTTCTGAAAACCACAGGAGGGGAGAGTGTGTTCCGGTCCTACTTGCAGGCTTCCCACAGGTATTTGGCTGGCCACTGTGAGAACAGGACCAGATGGGCTATTGGCCTAATCCAGAGGGGTCTCCTTGTGTCCTTATGTGACCCTGAACCGACATAAAATCCATACAAATGTTTAAAATTTGTAAAAGACTTTGACAAACATACTCAGCAACCAGCAAATCCCCATTTAGGCACAGTGCTTGCTGGGTGATTGGGGGGGGGGGGACAAGCAGTCACCATCACATAGCCTGACCCATCTCACTGGGTTACTGTTACGAGGATGCAATGTGGAGGGGGATAATGATAGCTGCCAGCCTAGACTCCTTGGAGGAAGAGCAGAATAGAAATGTAATTTTAAATAAGGTATATGAACATGCCTTTTTCTGCAAATCAATGACATTATATGTTCCAAAACAAGCAATGCAGACTGCTTTATACTGTTTACTTTATTCATTTTGGCCCCTTGTCAATGATCAATGGGGGAAATTCTGCTCTATAGCATCCATCCTTGCTCCCATCCGACCTCCCTAGAGGCATCCCTTTTGCATTCTGTTTTTGCCTCTGTCATCACTTCTTAAATGGTAAAATATTCATCCAAGGCTTTTCTCACTTCCTCTAGATTTTCATTTTGGGATTAGCACCTTGACTGGCATTTCAGAGCCCTACGGCACATTAAGGGGAGGGGGGGATAATGTGTGTGTGTGTGCGCACACACACACCTTCACCATTTGAAATTGTGCAGCGCACACTTTTGGTTTTGAATGAGAAAGAGGAAGCAGGAAGTGTGGAGGTGAAAAGAAATGGAACATCGACCTAGGGTCTTGAGGAGCCATTGCTGATCAGAGAATACAATATTGGGCTAGATCATCTACAGAGTCTGGACTAAAATTCCCATTCACGTTAGCCAATGGTCAGGGATGATAGGAACTATAGTCCACTTTTTGAGATCACCATGGTGGCTACCCCTGTCTTGATGGACCAGTAGCCTGATTTGGGGGAGAAAACTACTGGGGTTGTAAGTTGTTCAATTATCAGCACCAGAGTACCTGTCTTGGATGCTGAAATCCCAGTTTCAGTATCTCCAGCAAAATGGGCAGCAAGGCTGTAAAAAGCCAGTACCTGAGATCCTAGGAAGCCACTAGTCTTCAAAGAAATTGATCCTAGTTGAATTTATATTCTGCCCTTCCTCTTAAAGGAGCCCAGAGCGGGGAAAATGTCCATTTTTTAAAGTGTTCCAAAACATCTAAAACATTCTAAAAACAGTTAGAATCATAAAATCAGAGAGTTGGAAGGCATCCTGAGGGTCATCTTGTCCGATCGCTTGCAATGTGAAAAACACCGAGAAACAATTACAGCTAAAACATTATTTCAGCCAGTGTTGTGAGATTGAGAGGTTTGAACAGGGGAGGGTTAGCAGAGTTAGAATGACTGCAAAACACTCCTAGTAATTAGTTGGCGAAGGGGAGGGTGACGCTGAGGTTGATGAAGCCAGTAGAATACAGCTTCATCTGATCAGCCACTCGTTGAAAAAGCAAATGGAAGTCTGTGCTTGCTTGAGCTCTGCAAGGAACTGAAGCAGCCCACTGGGGTGGGATGGAACCACTACACTTGCTTACTGGTTGGTCAGGTGGAGTCAGGTGACAAGGAGAGTAGGTAAAGGTAAAGGTACCCCTGCCCATACGGGCCAGTCGTGTCTGACTCTAGGGTTGCATGTTCATCTCGCTTAAGAGGCCGGGAGCCAGCGCTGTCCGAAGACACTTCCGGGTCACGTGGCCAGCGTGACGAAGGTGCAGCTGGCGAGCCAGCACCAGCGCCGCACACGGAAATGCCATTACCATCCCGCTATAAAGCGGTACCTATTTATCTACTTGCACTTAAGGGTGCTTTCGAACTGCTAGGTGGGCAGGAGCTGGGACCGAACGACGGGAGCTCACCCCACCGCGGGGATTCGAACCGCCGACCTTACGATCAGCAAGTTCTAGGCACTGAGGTTTTACCCACAGCGCCACCTGCGTCCCATTGACAAGGAGGGTAGCATGATGCAAACACACCAGTGGAGCCAATCTGGCACTCCTGCCAGTGCAACTGCATGCTTCTGTCAAGGTGAGTGTCAGGAGCAGGTCAGCAATAATTCACCCGGTGTCAATGAAGTTAACTCTCTTTTTTCAAAGAAATGGGAATAGCTCAGGAGGCCATCCCTTGTGGGCACAGTAGGTCTTGCCCCAGTGAGGCAGCTGCAAGGACTGAAGGTCCCTGCCTTCTCACAGCTACCTAAGTCTCCTCCTTCCCCAGTTCCTTCCCAAGCAATCTGAGACTCTGATGCCTTCTCTGTCTTTGCCTGCCCCCTTCATACCTCTACTGGTCCTGGGAGACCAGCAAGGAGGGGAGCTGGGCACAGTAGGAGTGGGAGACCCCCTGGCTTCTTCAGCAGCCTGCCTCATCTCTGCCTCTCCCCCCCCCCAACCTCTCCAGCCTCCACTTCTGCCTCTGATTCTGAACTGCTCTCTGCTGCTGTCTCTTGCTGCTCACGAAACCCTGCTACCTCTTCAGCTTCCAACACCACCTCCTCCTAGTCTGCTCCCTCTTCTCCCTCTGACCACTCATCGTTGTCCCACCACCAATCCCCTGGGGGATCGCCTTGGCCTTCTCCCTCTTCGTGAGCAACAGAAACCCACTCAACAAGCTATTTCTAACAAGGAGCACAGAGGTTTTTCAACATCTGTTATTCCTGTTGGGTCATTTATTTATTTATTTATTTTATTAAGTTAAATTGGTTTAATCTGTTCTTAATATTGTGTTTTCATATTAATGATTTTTTTTAAAAAAATGTAACCTGCCCTGGGACCACTGGATAAAGGGTGAGTAATTAAGAATAATAATTTATATTCTGTGACTTAATACCATAATAATGAACAACTTGGAATTTTATACATTTTAGTGCAGTTTCTCCCTTTCTGTTGCAAAGAAAGATTTATGCACTTTTACTAGGTTAAAAATTGACCCGTAAAGGTCAATCTTCTTCCCCCATGTTTAATTTCTTCTGCTTTTTTTTCTAGGATGGAGAGCACATTTCTAAAAAAAGCATATGAGTCTTGTCGCCAAACTAGATTTCTTACCACTTGCATGCAAATTATTCTCTTCTGGTAATACAGAAATGGATTTAATTGGTATGCTATGTCTAAAGAAGACAAGCGCTCACAACTCTGACCCTTTGCTACGTCAGCCCATGAATAAGCCAGGGTTCTCTAGGGCCCTCTATCAATGTGGATCCATCACTCAAAAGGTTGTGTCAAGGATGCTCAGGGGTCAGAGTCATTGCATAGATATTGCACATGGCGCAGAGACAGCGTGAGCTGCTGCTGGGAGGATACAGGAGAAGTCTATGAGATGGGCTAAGAGAGAGAGAGAAATCTGCTTTGAGATAATAATAAGAACTGTAATCACCCCAATCCTTATAATGAAAAGTCTTACTGATTTTTAGGAGGGCTGAGCAACTGCCACCGTGTTGTCTATTTGAAAAGAAGCTTTGACAACAGTTGTGCTAACTCTCTCTTCAGAAACATTTGTCCTTTTTAACCTTCACTTGAAAGAAATGTTTTGTCCTGTGAGATAAGTAGCTCCATTTCATCCAAGCCTAAAAATACCACGTTGTTTACTTAACATCGGTTTATTCTGCAAAAAGTAAAACATAAATCAATACCTGAAATTGTTATCTGCAATTTATTTGTACATTATGTTCTCTAGACTTGAGATGTACTGCTGAGTAAGTATATGAGGAGGCTGACCATTTCCCTGAAGATCTAATGCAGGAGGAGTGGACTTTGGCTGTCTGTTAAAGTGCTAAGTTGTGTCTAAACCTAGGCCAACCTTGACATTTCTAAAGAAATGCAAATACTTTAAAATGACAACAAGCCCCCAGGAAAAGGACGTGTCACTTTAGGAGCTGAAACTTAATTTTTGCACATTTCTTCGGTGAGGGGTCTTTAAAATATGTTTTGGGGTATGAGGAATTCAAATCTGCTGGGGGTTTTTTTGTGTGACTGGTAAGTCTACGTGTGATGAAGCTTGGTAAGTCTTGGTACTTAGCTTGGTAAGTCTACGTGTGATGAAGAAGCACATAAACTGCTTTCAGAAAACCAAAGAATTTTAATTTTACCTTCTGAAAATGTCAGGCAATGCCAAATAAATATATAATATAACTGCAAGTACTTGGAAATCATTTTAATGATTTCTATGCAATTATGAACACATATAAATTAAGCACATATAAATTAAATTATATTAATTTAACTGAAATTAATTTAATGTAAATCTAAATTATATATTATATTATATTATATTATATTATATTATATTATATTATATTATATTATTATATTATATTATATTATATTATATTATTATTATATTATATTATATTATATTATATTATATTATATTATATTATATTATATTATATTATATTATTAATTTAACCAAATTTAACCAGAATTCTTTGGGGGAAGCCCTGACTGTTTAAAGTAATCTCATAGTGCTTTAACTATGTGGTGTGAATGTGGCTCAATTCATACCATGAGGGAATGTCTGAAAGGTACAAAGGCCCGATATCTACCAATTTATAAAAAGGAAGATATGAAATAAGTCTCTCTCGCTACAGGAAAGCGAATATCCAGCCAATATTTTTGCTTCTCTTCTTCTTGCCCTACAGCTGTGATGACATTATTTTGCCAGTTCTAAAGGAAGCAGGGTTGCAATTAAAATCCCATCCAGAACTGTAGGAGGCTTATACAGCAGACTCTGAATCTGAAACCTGTCCTTTAGTTGATCTCTTAAGGCAGCAGAGCTACTCCTTAGAATATGGAGCAGTCATTAAACTGTACCACTGGCGGGAGCTTCTGAGATCATTTGAGTTTGATTAAGCCACTGGAAAAAAGCTCTAGGCAGAAACAGCCAAAGGGTCTGAATCAAAGCTTATCTGAGGCAAACTCTACAACTCTGACAAATCTCACCGGATTTAGTTGGACTAGCTGTGTGATTAGCGAGGCGTGCAAGTCTAGAGCTTAATCTTGAACCTCTGAAGAAGATTGCCTTTTAAAAAAATAGATCACAATACAAAAAGGATCAATATATCTCACAGTTAGTGGGTCAGGAAGCCATGGGTGTTAACAGGAGCTTAACAGAGTTGGGGAAAGAAAGTCTTGCATATCAATAAAAATTAGTACAAGCACAAGCTGCTCACTTTAAAGTTCATAGAGAAAATATGATTGTATACTTGATGACCCCTTTACACATGGACTGACCTCATTAATAAGAATTGTATTTCGGATAGCTATCCCATTTGTATTGTGCTCTGTAGAAAAATGCTAATCTTCTTCTCCACTTCAGGATCAAACTCTAGACTTTGGACGTCTCACTCATTGCACAGCTAGGCTGACTTAATCCAGTGAGATTTCTTAGCTTTGAGGGGTTGCTACAGACGAATTAAAAGCTTACCGATATATATATACACAAAACTGATGTGTGAACTAACCCCAAGGGAAGCTTTATCTAGGATGGTTGGGTGGGCTGACTTTGGGCTTCTTGGATCCACCTTGGGGTTGTTGTTGTTATTGTTGTTGTTGCTGTTGTTGTTGTTGCTTACTAGAACCCCAAATCCATCATGCAGAGCCAGGTGCAAAAGTCATGAAACACTAAGTGAGTGTTCCACCCACACAAGGATTTCAGCTCATTTCTCTGCCTCTCATCCCTGCTTAAATGTGTTTTAGGGATTCCCCAACTCCCTGGAACATCCTTGTGCTGATGGGATGCATTAGTTCAGGGGTCAGCAAACTTTTTCAGCAGGGGGCCGGTCCACTGTCCCTCAGACTTTGGGGGGGCCAGTCTATATTCTGAAAAAAAATAAATGAACAAATTCCTATACCCAACAAATAACCCAGAGATGCATTTTAAATAAAAGCACACATTCTACTCATGTAAAAACACCAGGCAGGCCCCACAAATAACACAGAGATACATTTTAAATAAAAGGACACATTCTACTCATGTAAAAACACGCTGATTCCCAGACCATCCGCAGGCCGGATTTAGAAGGCGATTGGCCCAGATCCAGCCCCCGGGCCTTAGTTTGCCTACGCATGCATTAGTTAACATTGGCAATACAGTGAGAATTGTATCAAAGGGTGTCTCTGAGCACATTCTAAGCATAGGAATTGGTTTTCTGTAGCAGAACTGAACTGAACTCACAGCCCTCCTTTTGCAAAAAGTCTGCTCCTCAACCAACCACACCCGGCCTAAGCCACCCACAACCTCTGTAACCACCAAGGAAACAAAACAAGCGGATAGTAAGAGAACCCATACAAGCAACGCTGACACAAAACCCCACACATACACTAAATAGAAGAATGGAAGCATAACCGCCCAACTCCACCCCACTTACCATTCCCCTCCCCCTCTTTCCCCCTCTTCTTAACCTAACACTGCGTGTAACACTAATGTCTCACAATAAATGACACTGATCTGTAGAAAATACACACACACACACACACGTCTGCTCCTGATTACCTTTCTTCATTTCAGCAATTGTTATTCTTAAATAGCTGAGAGTCATAAATTTTTGCAGAGGAACCAGAAATATACTAGTAGATTCATATCCAGCTCCTGCCAATCCCTAGTCTATCTGAGTTGTGCCCAGGTAAGTTCTACTTGGCATAGAGCCATTGAAATGAAGGGATCTAAATAATGTCCTAGTGATGTATGGAAGTGAGAGCTGGACCATAAAAAAGGCTGATCGCCGAAGAATTGATGCTTTTGAATTATGGTGCTGGAGGAGATTCTGGTGCTGGAGGAGATTGAATTATGGTGCTGGAGGAGATCAAACGCATCCATTCTTAAGGAAATCAGCCCTGAGTGCTCACTGGAAGGACAGATCCTGAAGCTGAGGCTCCAATACTTAGGCCACCTCATGAGAAGAGAAGACTCCCTGGAAAAGACCCTGATGTTAGGAAAGATGGAGGGCACAAGGAGAAGGGGACAACAGAGGACGAGATGGTTAGACAGTGTTCTCGAAGCTACAAACATGAGTTTGACCAAACTGCGGGAGGCAGTGGAAGACAGGAGTGCCTGGCGTGCTCTGGTCCATGGGGTCACGAAGAATCGGACACGACTAAACAACAACAAATAATGTCCATTCATTACAATAGGTCAGCTCTGAACATGGCTAACATTGGAGGCAGACCTCTGCCTCTATCATAGGGAGCCTCAAACAGGGGCAAGTGTCCTTGACAGGCAAAAGCTGCATGATAAACACCAACAAGATTTAGTGCTTTCTTCTTCTTTTCACCTTGGGGTGATTAGAATCTGTTGCACTAATGTGCCTATTTTATATATTCTAAGAATATGTGGATAGTTATTTATAAATAAAGTAGCTCTTTCCTTTTGTTCATTAGTATTTGTTTGGAATTATTAGATGAGTGTCGGACTGCCTGTCGATTCTTCAACTCACTTAATTTTAATCAATAAGTAAATGAAATTTGTCTTTTTCTTCTCAAATATAGTGGACACTGTGATACATATTGTTCTCTCTCAAGCAGCTGTCAGAGAGAGATGTGACAGAAATGCTCCTTGGATGCACTTGTGCCCAGTGGATTACTTTATCATTTCCCAGAGTACAATCTGACCGTCAGAACAGATCTCCAATTCTCCATTCCTCCTTGATCCTTCTTACTTCTGCCTCCCTGCCTCCACTCTGAATTTTTAAACTAAGAGGGGGAAAGGCAGGACTTCAAGCATATGGCTAGATTAGAACCCTCTCCTCAACCTAAGTTTTATGCCTGTTGTTTACTGGTTCATATGTAATGGTATTGCTTACCTTCAGGTATCACTGCTGTCCTTCAGGAGTCTGGGAATAGAAATTCCCGGTTAAGAATTCCTTTCATTCCTTGCTGCTACATCTTCATTTACAGACTTATGGAGAGGAGGGCCAGCTAGGGGGTTTGAGGGGTGGGCATTCCTAGGCAAATTGGTGGATCTTCTCTTTGGGAGTGGTGGGCCCTGGCTGTGGTGCTAGGAAACATTGTGGGAAATTAAAGCATGGCTAGATCCAGTTGCCTGGTGCTGCTTGTAGGAAAAGAAAAAAAGGGAAATAGGGACAGGGCAGGTATAAGCAGATGCCCCAGGATGCCAAGTGCTGACACCAGCTCTGGTAGTGCGTAGGAGATTAATTTCATGGAAGAGATCAGTAATGAAACACTGAGGGGGCGAAGGCAGATTGGGTCAGTACAATATTTGCTGTTTCTTTTGCTTCCATTACAGAAAGGCACCTCATGATGCAGGCATTATCCAGGAATGAAATGGCTTTCGTTGGAATAGACCTGCCCTAACATGCTTTCCAAAAGTCTTGTACTGATGGTGGGTGAGGCAGGGAGAGGGTTGTTTTTTTAAAAAATATATTAAAACATTCCGAACAGTAATATAACTACCTCTAAAAGTTTACTTTATGAAATATTTCAACCGTTCCTGTTTACCTCAGAGACGGAAAAGATCTAGTCCGTTGATTCTGACAATGTAAACAATTTTGTGATGAGTAAATCATTCTTACCACAAGGGGTCCAAGTGCTGCATGGAAGCTGAGGCAAGATCGCAACTCCCGGTGTCCCAAGGATCACTTAGATCACTTCCAGCACAATGCAGTTGGAGTCTTTTGTGCAAGTAGCATCCACAGGCAGAAGGCAGCACTAGACTCTGCATTTCCATTGGGAATAGTCATGTTTGCATTTGGATTCAGTGCCTGAAGAACGTCAAGCTTTGAACATTCCCTCAGCAACCTGATAAAAAAAAAGAACACAGAATATCAATCAATATTTGTTTCTTCCTGTGTTTAACAGTATTTGTTCTGCATCTGGGACCTGAAGGGAGCTGAAATTAATTGAAAAGGCACAGCAAGGCTAGATTTCAGTGTCTAAGTCTTATGTACTAGCTTGGCTTCTCTTTCTCAACTTACGTATATGATAGTTGAGGGTTTCTCAAATCTTAGCATTGGAGCTCTTGTGGGAATTGTATGTGTGTTTGGTCTCCTTTGTTTTATTTTAAAATGTATGCATTTAGCCTTTGGGGTAAAGAATGAAAAGATTAAAGCACATCTCTGCTGCATCCTAAAGACTCCAAAGTCAGACAATCAAATAAATAAATAAGCGTGAACATGAGATTCCCGCTTTTTAAATTAATTGTTTATAAGCCAGTCATTGTATCCTGCAGTTAAGCAATCCGCTGAATTAAGCAAAAGAACATAACAGCACAAGATGAACATCATATTGCAACAGAAGCCATCTTCCTCCATTAACGGAACTGATGCATTTCCTCATAAATTGTCTGGTCAATATAAAACATCTTGCAAGTTACTAGAAACTAAGGACACCAACTATTTCAAAGTAAGTCATTTAAGAGGCTTGAATAAACAAACAAAAAGTCTTCTTCTGGCACAACCATGATAGCTATGTTCTACCTCCACGTTCAGAGGCAGCAATGCTCCTGGAATACCAGTTGCTGGCAATCTTAGGTGGGCAGAGTGCTGTTGGGCTCAGGCCCTGCTTGTGGGTTTGCCACATGCATATGGGTGACCACACTGAGAACAGGATGCTGGACTAGATTGGCTTGGTCCAGCAGGCTCTCCTTGTGTTCTTATGCACCCAAAATATCACATATGTTGTCAAGTGAACCTCTTGGGGAGCATTCTTCCATAACTTAGGGTTGTCACTATTGAAAAGGTCCTTTGAAAAGGCACTGGGGGTTGCCTGCTTCACTTAATTTGGTGGAGGCACTCCAAGCAGAGCCTCTGAAGAAGGCTACATGATTCTATATCCCATCTAACAAAGATCCTCGCAGCACATCAAAGAAATGGGTGGAATCCAGTTGGTCCTTTTTGGTGCTGTTGCTCCAGTGGAAGCATGCACTAATGGTGGAGGAAGAGAGTCAGTACCCCTAGAAAATCTATTCTGAAGGGCTGGGGAACCCTCAAACGCAGGACACTCTGATTGGTTGTTGTTGTTTTAGCAGTGACCTCTCCTTCTCCCTGCTAGGGAAGTGTTACAGGTGTCAAGGACTCTGGGAAATGTAATTTTATCAGAGCCCCTGATGTCCTTAATGTGGGCATCAGGTGCTGTAGGGAAATTCTGTGTCCCAGAGTCCCGGAATCTAGCATACTGCTAGACCAACATTCCAGGCGCTAGGGATGGTGATAAGGAAGAAGAGGAAGGGCCAAGGGACTTCTTTCCCTCCCCACCACTGAAGCAACAGCAGTGAGAGCAGGAGAGAGTAAAGCCTATTCCCGCACTCCATGGCTTCTCTGTGGCTTGGATTGCAACCTGAGCTGTGGAAGAGTTATGGGGGAATGGTCCCTGTAGGAACTCAAGTGCCATTTTGAGTTAACCAAATTTGCATCCCAACGCTGGTAATTCTGAAGGTTCACCAAGATACACCTCTATCCAGTGCAAAAGGGACACGCCTTCCTTTCCACATCTCCTGTTGCCCTCCTTGCCACCATTCCAGCACAGCTGGATCATGCTGCCTCCTTTCCCCCCTTTCTTCCATTACCAGTAAAACCTTCAGCCAACCCTCTCCAATAACACTCAAGGAAATATTTCAGATAATGCATAGTAAATGCAAACTGGGAGCCACCAAAACCTCTGTCTGCTGGAAACTCAATTACCTCTAAAGCTCCGAGAACACAGCTTCAAGAGCTTCCTTAGGAAATCCAATATCCTCTGTATTCTAGTATTATCAGCAAGTTAGCAGATTCTACCACTAAACAGATCAAGAGGATTTGTTTCTCACAGAGAATGCCCCACTGGGAGCTGGTGGGGGGACGGGGGATGACGGGGAAGCAGGAAATCATCGTGACCTTGAGGGCGGGCAGCTTCCTTAATCAATTGGCAGCATTCTGCTGAGCATCAGTGTTTTGAAGCTTGCAGCATGAGAGAGATCCTATACCTGTTGGGGAAGAGGAGGTGGGGCTGGCAGCAACGAAGTCACACAGAGGAGAAGTTTCTTGGATCAAGAGACCTGACAAATTAACTTTCAAATGTTCCAGAAAACGTAAGAGGAATAAAGAACTTAGAATGGGAGCGGCGCTGAGGAAAGTGGGTCACATAATTAGTCAAAACATAGCTTTCTATTCTGCACAGATTATAAGATACTTTTTTTGCTTCTGGTTTTTGAACATCCCCAGTCATTATCTTCCTGGCCCATTTTGATCTTAAGAAAAGTGGGGGGGGGGGTGGTTTAGGGATCATTGTATAACAAGGTGCCATTTAGAGCAGGGCTGAAAAACCCGTGACTCTTTCAATGTCAGACATCTGCCCCAGCCACTAGGACCAAGGTGAATGGGGATGGGAGTTGTGCTCCAGTGTCCTGGACTGGTTGAACACAGAGGAATGGTGGGAGGAAACTACTGGGGAACCTGCAAGGGGAAGAGGCTCAGGACCTAGGGACTAGTGATGGGACAATGTTGAGTGGGAAGAGGCAGAAGAGGGAGAAGACTGGGAGGAGAAAGCGTTGCAAACTGAAGAGGTAACAGGGCTTAGTGAGCTGGGAGAGTCTGTGGCAGAGAGCAGTCCAGAATCAGAGGCAGAAGCTGAAGCAGGGGATGAGGGAAGACAAGAGGCAGAGATGAATCTGGCTGGTGAAGAGTCACAGGTGTGTCTCCCCCCCTCCTGCTGCGATAAGCTCTCCTCCTCTCCCTGTCTCCCAGAACCAGAAGAGACATGGAAAGAATGGAGGAAAGGTTGGCTTAACGCAGGCACAGTCTCTGATTGCTTGGGGAAAATCCTGGGGAGAAGGAACTGCTATGCTCATTTAGGCCTGATACTCTGTGCAGATTGTGTTCTTGCTAATAAAGAGTTAACTCCGACTTGAATGGTGCTATTTACTGCCAGCTTGCTTTTGTCATCCAGCAACAGTTGGAAGACTGCTGGTTCCCCATCCCTGATTTAGGGAGTCAGAAACAAGTCCCCTGTAGATGTTGTTGAACAACAACTTTCATTAGCCCCATCCAGCATGGCCATTAGTTAGGGTGGATGGGAGTTGTAGTTCAACACATTGGCTAACCCTGGTCTGCCTCTGAAGTGCAACAGCTTTCAAGCCTTGGCCATTTGCTCTGCTCTTGATCTTTCAAGAGTTGGATGCTAGGAACTGAATTTGGATATGCCTGCATTCAAGGCAGGGTAATAGTATGGATGCTAAAGCTAAGCCTTTCTGGAAGAGAGTTAATTTAGAGACAACTGAGGACTTTTTCACAGGACCGGCTTCAAACTAGAGGCCAATATACTATATTTTCCACTTCCCTGAGGTTTCTCCTTTTTAAAGACCCAGGAGTTGTGGCTGTTTTTCAGTTGCACATAACAACCATAAATTGCTGAAGAAGAGGCACCATCTCCTTGAAAGTTCAAATTTGTGTCAGCAAAACCAAGCACAGTGATAATCACCTTCCAAAAGTCCCTTTCAGACAAGTTATCCCCCGCCCCACGAGACCCATCAGCGCAATTTAATACACAAAGAAAGTAATTAGTGAGATGTTTATGCTAACTTCTATTCCCCCTGCAAACCAAGTCCTGACTTCTGAGTGCTCCGTAACCACACTGTGTCGTTTGGCAGCACACCAAAGAATGCTGACAGCCATCCCATAGTTGTGTTAGCAACTTTTTATTTCTTCGGATCCGTTCATTTTATGATACCTCGATGCCCTGCAAATTCATAAGCTTCTTTGCTAATGACAGCAGCTGAAGTAAGAAATACATTCCCTGCTCTGGTAGCGAATAGACACATCAGCAACTTCTGAAAGTGCAGCCTATACCTTTGCTAGTGGCTGGAATAGGTCAAGTGGATCTCATTTATTTCTAGTTTATTACTCTAAATAAAACACAGTTGCACTTCACTAAAACTACTCCATGCAGGCAGTCTTCAGGAACAGTTATTTATTACAACCTAGTGCATGCCTATGCCTATAGGGAAGAGAGGAGGAAGAGGGGAGGGTTGCCATTTAAATATTTGGCTAGAACTGCAAGCCTGTGCTGAGTGTGTACTCTTTTGGGCAGAGGTGGGGACGCATGCCAATGGTGGACTGGCCAAGCAATGAATTAATGTTAATTTTACCTTTGCACAAATGGCCATTTTCTACTCAAACTCACACACCACTCCCTACCCCCAAACAAGCAAGCAAAAGGCATTATCAGAGTTCCAGCTAGGCAAAAGCACACAACGAGGGAGTGAAGATGTGGCCTGAGTAGTGATATGGATAGGGTAAAACTCCAAAGGTCATATGGAGAGGTCTGGCAGGTCACATTTGGCCCTTTGGCACGAGCTTTCCCCACCCGTGTTTTAGGGCATTATTTTAACAAAGGCTATTAAGCGACTTGATCTCTTGCCGAGAGTCCCTCTCAGTCAGAAGGAAAAGCAACCACCCTAACCTAGGTCTGCTAGCAGAACAGAGTGTGAAGAAAACACACTTTGATCATGGCCAAGTGATTAGGATCAAGTGGATTTCTGCGCCTTAAAGTAAATCAGGGGTATTGCTGCTTTTATATTGTTATGAGTTTTGGTGCCAGTTTGTGGGTACAAGGCACCCATAATTCCTGGATTTAGTAAGTGTCAGAATTTAATTGATGCTTGAAAAGTTAAACTGGAAGCTAGACTCTTAATAGCTGGAGTCAGCTTCCTGTGTCAGGAGATTGCTAGAGAAATAGGCCATTAACAGAGAAGAAAGAGAAGATGGGCCATCAGCAAAGAAGACTCTCTGCCAGCCAGCAGATGGGTGGAGCCACACCTTGACCTCCAAGACTGTACGTCAGAAAACAATGCCAGAGTTTTTGTTAGGAAGAAGTTTTAGGATTTCAGATGGCTGTGGCATGATCAAGGGGGAAAGGGGTCTGTCTGTTAAATGCAACAAGCTAGAGAGGAGGCAGTGGAAGACAGGAGTGCCTGGCGTGCTCTGGTCCATGGGGTCATGAAGAGTCAGACACGACTAAACGACTAAACAACATCAGAGAAGAGGGGTTCAGAGCACAATGTGAGCTGCTTGTTTTGAATTGGAGGCTGCAGCAATGGGAGAGACAGGACCCTCTTGGAGTGTGAACCCCCCATCGTAGGCTCAGGTTGTATATATGTGTAAATAAACCCAGTGCTATTTTTCTAGGAAAAGAAGTGCCATAACTCACCATGAACACCTCCCTTGTTCTCTTATAATGGCACTGGTGCCCACCTGAGAAGTGCTGGAACCATAAAGGCACCATGGTATCTGCTGTGCCTCTTTTCCAAAGGAAACACCTGGAATCTCACACCACTCAGATATGGTGGTGGAACTGGTTTTGCTGCCTTAAATCCACCAATGGAAAACCTCTTCCCTGCTAACTCACAAGGGTAGTAATGGTACTTTGTGCTGTTAAAATAGAATTTTGACTTACCTGAATTCAGAATTTGCACAAAGCTGTCTTGTAGCACAATCCACTCAGGATGCCCAATCAGAAGTAAGTCCAAGGAAAGTGTGATTAGGACTGCAGCACAAAGCAGCAACTGCAGATAGCAAACCTAAAGAAACAAAACAAATCGAGGACATCTACAGATGGAGTTGAAATGTGCCTTTCATTTCTGAGTTCCTGAGGTAATCAAAGAAACTTTTATGATGGTAACTTGCCTCTTGGGAGGAAATGTCCTTTCCTGTTGTTTGTTCATAAATGAGCTATCTGAAAGAAATCTTTTCTTTTGAGTACAAATGAAATGTAGCCATATCAATTTACCTAACTCGAACAAGTCGTGTTATGTAACTTTGTCAGTACAGTACAGAACCTTTCAGCCCCTTTGGAAGTGGCAATGAATGCCAGTGATAGGATCACAGGTAGCTGAAGCTGGCCTGGTCACAGACAAGAGTTGCAAGGGTGGATGGGAAACCCATCCTCAGGCAACATGACCAAAGGTCAGGGGTGGTGGGAGTGAGGCCAGAAATATTTGGGGGTTCTCCATCCTTGGTCAATGAGAGATCCAAAGAGATAGGAACCTTAATTACCCACATAGCTTATTTCCGTATACACATTACTTACTAGTCTCTATTAGCTCTTAAAAGACTGTTTTGCCAGGAGTGGCTAGCCACATAGGTCCCCTGCAAGGTTTTTTTGTGACTCCCAAAGATTTCCCTCAAAATGTGTCATCTAAAAAAAAACTTTTAAAAACAACTGCTGTGATGCCTTGGTGCTAAAAAGTTTCTGTTGGGTCAAAAGGCACTCCCAAATTTATTTATTTAAAAAGAAAATGCTTTAAAAATGTTTTTAATTCTTAAAAAAAATTTTTTTTTTTTACTTACTATACCTATAGGACACTTGCTGCAATGCCCAAAGGTTTTTCAGACCTCCCACTGCCAGGTGTCCTTTAAATAAAAAACACACTCACATTTACACTCCAACCACATCCACTTTGGCATTTGGCCCTCAGGTGGTTGATTGTGGGTCCATGTGGCTGTTCTTGTATGATGCCAAGACTACTAAATCTAAAGGTGGGTGAAGCTTCTGGTTCCTTGTTCCTCTAAACCCCAGCACTTGGTTCTTCTAGCACACATTCCACTCACACCGTGAGCTTCTTTCCTCTCCTATAGCTTGTTTCCTATTCCATATCTTCTTATCCATTCCACTGCCAACACCGAGCACAAACCATTACTACAAGTCAAATGCCAAGTACGATATTCAACAAAGTTTTACTTACACTGTACAATAAGCCTATCAAAATTGATAGACCTGACTTAGTTATGTTCATCTATTTTAATTGGTCTACACTGGTTAAAAAGGGCTTACCATAGGTGGGAGAGACACAGAGTACAGTCAGTCGGGGTCAGGTGAGCTGAGCATACGAAAATCATGTCCTACTGGACTTCACAGTGGCCTGCATGGTTGCTTTCCCCTTCACACACAATTCAGCTCAGAGTCAGTAAAAATCTACTACCTGTCTTGTTATAGCTAGGAGGTAGATGAGCAACAGATCATTAAGACCAAAGTTGACTGATAGTATATCAAATTTTCAAAGCAAACAGAGCTTCTTGTAATTTATTATTGATAGCTTAGCCCCATTATTTCTCCTAAAATACGAGAAAACAGTCATTATCTTTTATCTGCTTTATTAAACATCCAATGTAAATATTAAAGATGTATGTGCTTGATGATGGTTTCCCAAAAGCGTTAATGCTAATGGCCTTTCGATCAACATTTCAAGCAGTGGGGGAGGGGGAATAAAAACTGCCATGCTACATTGAAAACAAACAAATGTTTATTTCAAAAATCTGATAGAACCAATTTGGTGCCCTGTAAGATGCTACAGTTAAACAAACAAAAGAATGTGCAAAAATGTCAAAATTGGCAACCTGCGGTGTAATCCCATGCATGTTTACTCGGAAGGAAACAGTGACCGATTTGTGGTGCACAGACCTCTTTTTGGGACGGGACTATTGGTTCACCTAAATAAACATGATAATGTCAGAAAAGGCATCAAAGCCGAGAATGAGTTAGTTAATAATATGATAGGACTAGCACTGGCACATAGCATCCATTGCTGGCCAAAAATAAATATATGTCTATGAAGACAAACAGCCTCCTTTCTTTTATTTGCTCTTTCCTTTTTCTCTTAGCATAATTATGCTGTTAATGAGGGTGAACTGCTACAGCAAATGTGTCAAAAACTTTTTTAAAAGTAATTTGTCATCCCAATCATTCCCATCCTTTGAAAGAAAAACAAAACCCCAGCCCAGCCCATTCGTTTTACAGATAAGAGACTCACAGTGTGTCCAGTGGAACTCACTCCCACAAACTTTGAAAGAAGTAATAAAGAATCAAACAACATAGTTGTTCAGGGAAGCTGGCTGCTGAGCTTTGCTACCATGTAGGTTTAGCCTTCAATGAAACAGCTCTGAGCATGCTCAGAATGGATATATTGGCTCCTTAGTCTACCAGAAAAGTAGACCTGCTAATGTGGCTGGATTGCCACCATGACAACAGGAGGGAGGGGTAAACTGCACCTGTTTCAGCAGTGCCACATACATTTTGTTTTGCCAGTGCCAATTCTTGTAATATGCAAAACAGCTTTAAGCCAAGGACAATAATAAAGATAAAAGAGGACCCATAGATGCAATGGTCACTAGCTGAATTTTTTTAAAAAATATTTTTTATTAACAGGCCAATCAAATCACATTAATTCCAAATCACATTAGTTCCAAATTATACAGCCAGATTTCTAAAATTTTATTGGGGGTACCCATACTTCAAGCTCTGAAAGGGATCCAAACATCACTCTTGTTGCTGCTTTAATTACACAGTTCTGTACAGTTCTGTCCAGATAGTCTCTTTGTTATTTTCCTCATCTTCTTGTTTATTCCTTTCTTTGTGATATCTGATAATCTTCACCAGCGGGTTGAAAACAAACAGATCACTAGCTGAATTAGGGTACTTTCAGCTTGGCAGCTCCTAGTGCCATCCAGTTATTCCTCTTCCACTGAAAATCACAAGCAGAATTACTCTCAACTTCCCATGCTCCAGGAGGCATATAGCATTTTGTACAGCATTTTGTTTGGTCTCCAACTGTTTTTGGACTACAATTCCCGTCATCCTTGACCCCTACTAGCTAGGGGTGGTGGAAGTTGTAGTCCAACAGCAGCTGGAGACCCAAGTTTGGGAAACCCTGTTCTAGAGTATTCTGAGATGTAATATAGGACCATGGCCAGGTCTGACCATACCAAGAATGGAATCACTCCTAGCCACAACCAACATGTAACAACAAGGCCAGATCTGTAGCTCATTCCAGGGTGCAGGAGTATCTCCAATGTGTGAAGCCCTCTTTTAGAGTGCTGCCCCATATAGAACAGGCTGACATCCTGTACCTAGATCAGTAGGCCTCCCAACCACAAGTGCCTCTGTCTTTTGTGGTTTTCATTTCAGTTTGTTTAACCTCATCCAGCCCATCACAGATTTCAATCACCAGTTCAGAACCTGCATGAAACTTGCTCCTTGTTTCAATGCAGCTGGCTAAATGTTTTTCTGGACTGAGTTCAATGCGTTATTGCTCAGTTCTACAAGGTAATTATGGTGTCCAACAGCAGGAAAGCTCCACTTTCCATAAACAGTGCAGCACTATGATATAGTGGTGAATCATCATTTTTATTCCCCAAATAATTTCTATTGCTTTCAAGTTAGGGACAGGAAGCCATATGAGAGAGGACTACAGGATTGTCCCCACCACTCTGCCTTCTGTCAGAGGCCGCAAGCCAATTCCTATTATAGGCCACCACAGACATCAGTGGTATCTGGATTCGCTCCAAATCTAGCAGATATATTATGATGTCCCAGCAGTCATTTCTTCCTCTTCTCTATAAATGATGGTCTCAAGATAACATCACACTGTACAGAATATGAAACATTAAGGGACTTGCTTCCAAATTACAGCAATAAAATGTAATTGGCAGATAAAGTAGGCATGAGAATAATACAAATGTGTTGAAGGGTTGGAGTGAAGATGATGGAATATTGCCAGAGGAAAGCAGGGCTTTATTGGAAAGGCCTTCTTCAGACATCTTAGTGAGAGGCTGGTGTTAATTATCTGAATGAAATCCAAATGAGTTTGGGGTGTTGTTCTAGCTGCCCCACAGCAGATAGAAGCTGTGGGGAAACTTGAGGAGCTTGGAGATTAGGAGACCTGGGGGGGGGGGGGAGTTTAATGCTTCCCTCTGATGTGATCCAGACAAAAATCATCTTTTGACAGCTGCTATTTGCACGACGAGGGAGCCATGGAAATGCAAAGAGCAGCTTCAGAAGGTTTTTGCTGAAGACTAAGCACCAAGGAGGGATGCGGGTGGCGCTGTGGTCTAAACCACTGAGCCTTGGGCTTGCCAATCAAAAGTTCGAATCCCCGCGATGGGGTGAGCTCCCGTTCCTCGGTCCCTGCTCCTACCAACCTAGCAGTTCGAAAGCACGTCAAAGTGCAAGTAGATAAATAGGTACCGCTCCGGCGGGAAGGTAAACGGCGTTTCTGTGTGCTGGTCTGGTTCGCCAGAAGCAGGTTAGTCATGCTGGCCACATGACCCGGAAGCTGTACACAAGCTCCCTCGGCCAATAAAGTGAGATGAGCACCGCAACCCCAGAGTCGGTCACGACTGGACCTAATGGCCAGGGGTCCCTTTACCTTAAGCACCAAGGAAGGAGTTCAAGGCAGCTCTAAGGAGACTGTTCTGCCAGTGCAGAGGCATTTCAGCTTGCCAGACAGAACAATATCTTCCACCACCCTGACAAACCAATATTTGTGGGATAACCAGCCTCATATAACCAACATGCTCACATCTAATTAATGCACGAAGGGGCTAATACCATAGAGTACGCTGTCCTGCCAGGCTTAGCTATGTCCACTTCCCAGCCCCAGTTCCCTTTTTATCATCATGCACTTCTTCCCATTTCAGCTGCAAAGGATTTGCTTCATTACATTTTCTGTTCTTTGCCATTCCGCTCTAAAGCAAGATTATACTCACTGCTCTTCTTAAGATGAAAATAATCAGAGGCATCCGCTTTAGACTGATCTCCTGCCCGCCATCCCTTGATTCTTCCAAATCAAATGGGACACCCCCACCCAAAATCCTTTTCCTATTTATGGCAGGATTGACTGATTAAAGGTCTCCTAAGGTCTCAAAATACCCACCACCATCACAGGACTATTGGAATAAAATGTAGAACTATGGTTATATCTTGGATAACAGATCAGTGTTTCCCATTTCCATTTTGAATGTGTTTATTCATTAGTCGGCTCCATCCCATTTCCACATTAATCTGTGATTATGGATTGTTTCCAACTAAGTTCTCCTCATAACAGATCCTCTGAAATCAATGAACCTAAGTTAGTCATGGCTACAAACTTCAATGAATCAACTCCTAACAGGCATTGGATAGCACCTGTCACAGCCCATCCCAGATAAGGAAGGCACATGACTTTCTATTTGCAAGAGAAACACTTACAGCGGATTCCACAGTCCTCCAGATACACACGCTTCTGACCTATACAGTAGATAGCTTTTCACAAGTCTTGCCCTTATGGAGAAGTTGCAGCAACAGTGTAGCTCCTCCCCTCCTTCAGCTTATATATCCTCCTCTGACAGGTTGTGTGCCCACAACCTGAGACTTCTCCTGCACAGAAGTCGTTGCTGCTCTTCCATTTTTCAAGCCCCTCTTGGTTCTAGGAGACAGTGGAGCAGGGGAAAGTGTGGATTCTCCTCTCTCTCCCTCTCCTGAACCATCCCTTCTTCATCTGCAGCATCCTATCTACCTTCCTGCACCTCAGACAGCCCTGACTCTCCTTCCTCCCCTGACTTCTGCCTTGGGGGTGTCTTGACACCCCAAAAATCACTGGTCCCCTCTCTTGGGTCACTATCCTGGTCCCTTGTCTCTGCCACACACTCTTAGGAGCCCTGCCAGTCCCTTAAAAAAGCCACATTAAAATTCAGATTTAAATACTATTTTATCTGTTGACATTCATCTGTCTCAGGAGACAACGGAGGAGTGTACCTTTGGGGGTGAAGTCAAACCACTGGAGAGTTGCAGCACCTGCTGTAGGTGTAGAGATTGATACAGGAGAGACATGTTTTGTTGCAGCTGGGGCAGATGAAGGCTCCCAGTTGCACTGCTGCAGATGCACCATGGCATTTCTTCTCTCTGTGATCCTCCCAGTCGTCATTCTTCCTCTTGTCCTTGCTGTGGATATACATTACAACCTGACTGTGTCTCCAGGCACTGCAAGGGAGCCCCGAGTGGTAGGGTTGACATTGCCAGCCTTCGTGTCTTATTTGCAAACATCTTTGCAATGCTGAATTTGTCTGCCAACGGGCCTGATCCCTGAAGCCTGCTCCCCATAGAGCACATCGTTGGGGATCCTGCCAGCTTCTGTTCTGTGGTCATGGCCAAGCCAGCACAGACATCTCTGGGAATGTGGGCTTGGGAGAGCACATTTTTTCTTGTCCTGCCATGTGATGCCCAAAATCTTCTTGACACAGCACATATGGAAACCATTGAGGCATTGTTCCTGGTGGTTGTAAGTTGCCCATGACTCAGTTCCATAAAGCAGCATGCTCAACACGCAAGCCTGGCAGACCTTCATCTTGGTATTGGACGTTAGCATCACATTCTCCCATACCCTTTTGGAGAGGTGAACCATTGCTATAGCTGCCTTTCCAATATGCTTGTCCGGCTCAGTGGAGAAACACAGGTAGACAAAATTGTCTACCACCTCAAGCATGCAGTCACCAATGCTGATACGTGGAGTGCTGGAGATATTCTAAACCAGACTGATAACAAGGCTGAACTCCCTGCAGGACAATTTATTATTCATTATTCATAAATAATATTTTTCTTGTATTATATTGTGTTTCATGTATTTATCTGGGAGATGCAAATTATATCAGCTTACTTAAATATGTGGACCAAGCAAATTCCTCCTCTGTCCCTAGTTCTAACCCTGTGTTGCTAAAAGCTTTCACCTCAAAGATGCTGCCACAGTATGGAATAGGATCTGAGTAAGGGATGTGAAGAGCATGTAAAATATTTTTAGAAAGCAATTTATATTTCATAGCAGCAGAGGTTCACATAGGTCTCCAGGTGAGAAGGCAAAAGATCAGAGACAATTAGCTCAACATAAGGCTCAGAACCTTTTCAAGTTCCTTTAAATCTCAGATGAAGCTGAACGCTGCCCCCTCTTTTCCTTTTATAGATGGCTGAGTATGTTCAGCAGGGGTCTGATTTATACTGGACATTAGGGCAGTCTGCTGAGGAGTTTGATAATCTTTCAAAAGCGCTTTACCTTACCAGCTTTGCTGGCGTGTGCAGATATTTTGCCTTGTAAGAAGCAGATACTTTTGGCGTGGCTTGAATGCCACAATGGTTCAAGTTGATTCCCATGGACAAATTAACTAGTGGATATCAATAATAAGATCAAAATGCCATCCAATCTGCAGCTGTTTCTCAAAGCGGTCAAAAAGGTCTATACATGGGAAGAGAATATTAGTAGATAATGCAGAAACCCGACTTTTCCTTGCTTATCCTTACTTCTGAGATCTGCCTGGCAGTAACCATGTTTTCATTTCAACAACAGGTTATTTTCTATAGCATCTAGTAATAAGCAGCAACGTGAGAAGGCATCAACTTCAATTCTGAAGTTCAATCCACTGTAATCAGTGCTGCTTCTATTCTACTGCACTTCAGCTTCCACCAAAAATAACAACTGTCCACTGTGGCTTAATTTTATTTATTTATTTATACCCCACATTTTACCCTGACAAGACTCAAGGCGGCTTACAGATAAAAATAAGAACCACTAAAAACACTGGGGGTGGGGGGACACACACACAATCAATTTAAAACATTTAAGATATCGACAGAACTAAAACTATATACATATATAATATCTATTAAAACTATACAAGCAATTACAATAAAAACAGCATGCCAGCAGCCCTTTCATTAAAAACAGTCAGTTCCCATAAGCCTGTTGGCACAAGAAAGTATTCACCTGCAAATGGAAGGACAAGGAGGGAGCCAGTCTAGCTTCTCTAGGGAGGGAGTTTGAAATCCACTCTCGACTCTGAGTATATTTCACTAGGTACGAAGGTGGGATCCCGCTGAGCTGACAGCCACACACAGCACCGCCACCTGCTGCACCGCTGCCTCGCATCGTGTATCCAGGCTTCAGCTCCGAGACCCAAGGAACTCAGAATGGCAACCGACAGCAGCTTCTTGCCGTTCAATCTAGCATCCAGAGACTGGGAAGTGCATGCCTCCCGTTTCACCTTCCTCCTAGAAGCCAAAGGGGTCACCGACGAAGAAGATGCCAAGAAGATGGCGATATTCTTCAGCGTCTGTGGAGATGAGACGTTTGAAATCGCCCGGGCTCTCCTTGTGCCTGAAGACGTCGCTACTGTTCCATACAAAACAATAATGGAACGGCCTCAGTGGTGGCTCGTCGAAATGCCTTCTATGCAAAGCGACAAGCCCCTGGGAAAACCATAACAGGGTTTGTGACCTCTCTCCGCCAAGCCGCCCAGTTCTGCAACTTCTCAGAGTTGGGGAACATGCTTCATGACCACCTCGTCGGTGGTCTGAAGGATGAGAAGCTGCAATGATGCCTCTACGCTAAGAAGGACCTAACGTTCCAGGTCGCTCTGGAGGAGGCCCTGGCAACAGAAGCTGCCGAGAGGTCGACGCAAGAGGCACGGCCGAGCTTGCCGTCCCAACCGAGGGTCCACCACGAAAACCTCACAGACGACTCAGGATCTGACAGGGAGGAGGTGCACTGAGTACAGCAGCACACTCAAGCAGCGCACAGACCACAGCTGCCTCGACGAGAAGGAGGGAACTGTGCAAGCTGCGGGGAGAGTCACGAGAGGAGGATCTGCCGTTTCCGCAACGCAGAGTGCAGGCAGTGCAGAAAATCGGGACACCAAAGTCTGAGAGCCACCAAAGAAGGTCCTCTCCTGTATCCCCACCAAGCAGTCTGTGAGTGTGGCAGCACTGAGACAAGGGCCTCCCCTGAAGATCTCAAAACCTGGACATATTCATATGAGGGAAAGCAGTCTTTCAGATAGCTTGGACCTAAACTGTGTAAGGCTTTATAGGTCATAACCAGCACTTTGAATTGTGCCCAGAAACAGACCAGCAGCGGCAGGAGGAAAAATAGCAGATCATGGAGCTGAACACAGCATGGCACAGCTTCAGTGGCTACTGGTTCCTCCTCCTCCTCCTCCTTCTGTAGCATAAGGGAAAGATGGGGGACGGAGCGGAAGAGAGGAGGAGCCACTGGCCATTGAAGCTGCGCTGTGCCGTGCCGCATTCGGCCCTGTCCCCTGGCTCCTCTTGATGTCCTGACATCGCACAACGTCATGCACACATCATTACCCCCCCCCCCCAGTCTTCTGCACAAGTTGGCGCCTTTGCTGCCATCCTAAAACTCAGGGTAACTGCACTGGGCAGTGTTTGTGAGTTTCAAGAGGAAACATGAGTGTGGCAATTCCTGATACTAATTCCCGAAACCTCTGGTGTTGGCTGCATTATAAACACCCACCCACTATCAAATTTGCATTTTATCCTGCTAAGCACACCATTACACATGTATACAACACCATTAAAGCAGCAAGAGCCTTTCCAGACACAGGATTGGTAAGAACTTGGCAACCTTTCTCTGTTTTATATGAGTATCATAACTCCACTGCTTTATTTTCCATGTAGACTAGGGTTTCTTATGTCTCTAGATACAGAATGTGAGTATGTTAAGATATTGGTTTAAATGTGGGTGTGGTTTTATGTTTATGCTACACTCTGTTAGCCAACTTCTGGCTAATTTATTTGTCATCCATAATAAATGGATGCTTCTCTTGGCTGCCAAAAAAACCCCCCATGTAACAAAGTGCCTGGTTTGGCTTCTGTAAAGGTTCCCACCTCTCATAAGTGTGTTTTGGGGGTCACACACATGCTCCTAAAACACACATTTTATTATCATTTTAATTTTAATTTTCTTTACTGATGTTGTAATGGTTTCACTCCCTCCAAGCCCCCATCCCTGGTATCAGTTTTCACTTTTATAGCTTCAAATAATTTCTGGGTAGGTTTTTTTGGGGGGGAGGGAGAATATATTAAATGGGGATAAGATCAAGTCAAATCATGATATTGAAAGGTCATCCCCAACTTTTTTTTTAAGGATTCATTGATTACTTTCCTGTATTTGGAAACCACAGTGACATATCCTTCTAGAGTCATAGTTTCTCTATGCCCCTGTCAAACAGTTTAATCAGATTGTTGTGTAGCTGGTGGCGTTGATTCCCAAGCATTCCTGTGCCAAGGTTCCATAAAGGGTGTTGATTCACAAGCCTTCAAATGTGCTGCTTTGATCTATGTTTACAGTTCGGCCCAAGAATCTTAGGAAACATGATTCATCTCCGTTGATTTCAGTGGAGCTCTGCCACATTACACCAGCTGTAGATCTGGCTTGGATTATTTCCACTTTATGCATTCTGTCAGAGAGCTTCTCTAATCAGTCAGCTTTTTCTGGGTGTTCCATACAGAGGAATATCGCAAATAGTCATTCAGATATCACAAACGGGTTATTGCCAAACAGATTTTTTTAAAAAAACTTATAGGATTATAAGTTATTCAACGGGGGGAGGGGGATATGGACTGCCATTTTATTAATTTTTTATAAAAGTATTTATATACTCCCATATCATATAATATCAGGGAGGTGTACAGTATTAAAACAGAAAATACCATTAAAAAATTAAAATGATCATTAAGGTGACTAGCTAATTAAAAATAAAAATTAAACAGCTGCAAAGACCTGTTGATATTTAAAAAAAATCTTCAAGAGATGCCTGAATTTAAAAGCAAAGGGGTCTACCAAATCCCTGCTGGAAGAGGGTTCCACAGCATGAGACCCACAGAATTAGATATCTGACCTGGTTGAGGCAACTCAGACCTCTGTGGCACAGGGCACAGGAAATAGTATTCCTGTGGATGGTCCCAGTGATTGGTCTGGGATATAAGGGATCAGATAAGGTATCCTGGGCCCATGTTCTTTATTGCTTGGTAGTCCAACACAAGAGCCTTGAATGTGGTCCAGCAGCACATGGGAAGCCAGTGCAGATGTTTTGGTAGAGGTAGAGGTAGAATTGTAGAGTTGGAAGGGACCCCAAGGGTCATCTTGTCCAACAATCTGCAATGCAGGAATCTCAACTAAAGCATCCCTGACTGGTGGACATCCAAGTTCTGCTTAAAAACCTCCAAGGAAGGAGAGTCACATGCTACCAGCTATCATCCCCCATCAGCAGTATAGCCACTGCATCCTGCACCAGCTGGAGCTTGGGGACCAGGGCCAAAAGACTTCATTGCAGTAATGCAGTCTCTAGGTTACCAATGCATGGATAACAGGGGCCAAGTGATCCCGATACAGACACAGATACAGCTGGTGTAGCAAACAAAGCTGATAAGAGACACTGCTAGCTGCAGAGAGGTCACCTGGACCTCTAATGACAAAGATGTAGGTGTACCTCCAAGCTATGTACCGTATTTTTATGTGTATAAGACGATGCTTTTTGCTATTAAAAAAAAGGCAAATATTGGGTGTCGTATTATGCACGGTAAATGTGGCGGGGGCGTGCAATTAGTGGCAGCAGCAAGCAGGAGGTTGGCAGTGGTGACTGGGCGGGTGATTGGTGGCTGCAGCAAGGCCTGCTGGCAATTGGCTCTTGGTGATGGTGAGTGGGCAGACCATTGGCGGCTGTGGCGAGCTGTGCAATTGGCAGTGGCAAGTGATCGGCAGTGGTGGGCAGGCAGGTGAGCTATTGGCAGAAGTGACCTCCCCTGCCCAAATGCTAAAAAACTTAATTTCTTAATTTTGAATTTTAAAAAAACAGGAGTCGTCTTATACATGGGGGCGGCCTATACACAGAAAAATACGGTATTTTTGTGCCAATAGTGTTGCGTGGATGCTGCAAAAGACTAAAATATCCAAGGGGCATCAGCCCTACAGTAAGCACCAGCCTAGAAACACTCTAAGCAATATGCTTGTTTTTGAAAAATGAAACATACCATTTGAGTTCTGTGGAATAATTCACCACCACTGCACAAATTTTGGAAATACTTGCATGTAGAAACTAGGAGAGTTCTCATAATGTGCAAGAGAATCCATTGTCATGTATGGAAAGTGGTCCTGAGCTGAAGGGGGAGCCTTCAGCCTGAAGGCAAGGGTTTATTTGCGCTTCACACTTTTAACATAGTTCAAGGACTCTTACAAAAGGGAACAATCTTTGTGAATTCCAACGGGTCATGCAGCTGGTCCAGGATCTGAATCATGGAGATCCTAATTTTAAGTGGAATTCTGTGTCAAACCCCACCAGGGCCTTCAGATTTTATTTTAAAGTAGCATTTGCTGCGACGTTTTTGGAAGGGAGAAAAAAAAGAAGTGAGCGGCGGGGGGGAGAAGATCTGGAGCATATCCGTGGTCTAAAATTAAAGATATTTCAGCATTAGCCTGACAGCAAATCAAAGTTAACTCCGGCTTTCTTACAAATTAGTGCACCAAGCTATGCTGGTTGCAGAGAATAAGGAGCGCAAATGAGCAGCACTTGAATTCCTTTTCAGCAAGCGCTGCTGTTGTATGCCTCACCATCTGTGTCATTGTGGTCCGTGCTGTAGGCCCTGATAAGTAAACCAGCTCATATTAATAGCTTGAGAATGACCATGAACTGATGCGAACACTGCTTTAATTAATGTCGCTCTTCATGTTTGCAGCTGAGATCAATAATAGCCTTGCAAATTGTCTTGAATAATAGGCTGCTCTTTGAACCCTTAGCAAGAAGGTGCCTACGTTTTCCAACACTTTTCCTATTAATGCAGGAACTTGGGCTCCGCTGAAGAGCCAGTGCAAATGCAGATAACCTCCAGCCGCTTCCACCCCAGCCTTTAGCTCTGGAATCCTGTTACAGAGCATTTTCCTGAGAGTGAAATATGGGGAAGCTGTCATCTTGTCACGGCAAGAGCCTTGCCGTGTCATAGCATGCTCCTTCTCATTATTAACCATTCTGACATTATGTGTCAAGAAATGTCGGGGCTATATTATTATTATTGTTATTATTAAAATAATGGCTTGCAGAGCGGTGATCTTAATTTAAGACGTTTAACAACATGGCACCCAATCTGAATTCCTCGCCATGCTATCTTAATTGATTGTCTGTGAGCAAGAGGGAGAGTTTATGATGACACTTTATTACCATCACATTTCAACTTCAGTTAAAGGTAGCTGGTATCTGATTAAGTGCGCCAGTCAATAAAGGTCAGGTTTGTTGGCAGACATCAGAATGGACAGGGGACCAGGGATGCAATACATCCAAGGGAGGGGAAGGAAGCTGCTTGCTGTGCTGTTATTCTTTGAAGGAGAACTACCTGAAAATGATTTGTAGATGGGATTTAACTCCTAGCAGATCTGCTAAACTGTATTTGTCCGAATCAGATAAGATGCTAGAGATGAGGTTGAGGGTATGTTTTATCATGTGTTTTGGACATGTAAAAGAAATGATATATAATGAATTGAAAAAAATTCATTTCGGACCTTTCCAAAAAAAACAAAAAAAAGTCCTCTTTGTTGGGGATAATTCAGAGGGAAATTCCCAGGTGTCAAAAAAAGGCTATTTATGTACGCTACTACTGCAGCCCACGTTTTGTTAGCCCAAAAATGGAAAATTAGGGAGGTCCAAACCATAGAAGAATGGCAACTTAAACTGATGGAATACATGCAGCTTGCAGATTTAACATATAGAATAAGAGAACAAGAAGACTGTATGTTTAAAGACGACTGGAAAATGTTTACTGAATATATGGGTGAAAATTGTGTTCATTAAAAAATGCTGTTAGCATTAAGATAAATTCAACAGTGTAAATAAGTTTTTATGGATGTAACAATGGATTACTGAATGGTTTAGCTCATATAAAATATGCAAGGATATGTGATGTGCGAAATGAACCATGGAAAGAGAAAATTCATTGATATAAGGTTGTTTAAATGAATATTTTGAAATGTAAATTAGAAAATTTAATAGAAATTAGAGAGAGAGAGAGAGAGAACGAAAATTCCTTTTTTTTTTTTTAATCTTGTTCCAGTGTTAACAGCTAGCTTTTTTGATAGCTTCCCCTGCTGCAAGTGTCATGGCAACCCACGCTTGGCAAAGGAGGCAGAGAAAAGGTTTGCCAAACAAGACTTTTCTAGCATCCAAGACAGGTGCAGATTACTTGAGTCCTCCCTACTGCCAACATGTCATGGAATGCCATATAAGCGAGCAAAGGAGGCAGACTTGTGCTGGCGTTGAGATCCTGATGCTCAGTTCCATGCATTGCTGGGCCCCTAGCGGCTTCTTGTACAAAAGATCATTGTTAGGGCCGCACCAAAGTCTTGAAAAATCTTCACTAGCACTCTGACAATAACACACCAGGGTTCAGGTTTAAAAATAGGCAGGTGTACAACAGGGAACAATGGATGGCGATAGATTCTCCTTAAAAAGTGAATAGTCCAAGGGTGGGAATTCCAGACAAAACTGCTAGTGTAGAAGCAACCCTTTGAGCCCACAATTTATAAAACGTTATGTAAAATTCCGGATAGAGGTACACTGTAGGCTATCACAGCACAACCAGGACACTGATTTTTTCATAACTAGCACAAACTCCTTGCAGAGTTGGAGACACACTGCTGGTATCCTCCATGGGGAGGAATCTGTAAAGAAATTCTGTGCTACAGGAGAGCACATCTCCTGGTTGCTTTCTAAAACAGTAAGGAACATCTGTGCCCCTGCGACAAATTTCCCCAGCACCTATTACATGCTTTTTGATTCATGTTTTTGAATTAAGCATCTGTAAAAGCACTTAAAAGAACAAATTATTTCATTCCTAGCTGCTTTCTTCTGCAGAGGGAGGAATGAAAACTTCCCTGATATACACTTAGTTTTCCTGGCTTTCCCTGAAGCATGTTAGCTAACACCTGTTCAGGAGGATATTGCTATAGCTCCAGCCCCAGTTCTGCAATAGACACCCATATCCCAAAGACAGACAGATGTATCAGCAACAAATGAGGACAGCTCTTTCCAGGCAAAAGAAAAACAACTTCTACTATGATTACCTTGTAACAGCCCTATGCAGTATTGTGTATGTACACAGAATGGCAGAGGGTGTTGTGGTACCTTAAAAACCACTAGATTCATTTTAGCATAAATTACAAAGGATGAAAGTCCACCTGACCAAATGAATACAAAATATAATCTATCTATGGTCCACGAAGCACAGGATAAAAAGTTACAGAATGTAAAATGCAAAAGACTCTAGAGAGAGAGGAGAGGGGGAATCAGAAAGCAATCATAGATGGTCTAAGGGGAATGGCAAAGTTTAGAAATTTTGCAACTTGTAATTAAAAAATGACAGCCCTCTCAAGAAAACAAGCAACAGAGACTCTGAAGAACTATCATTGGAAGGACTGTGTAACCAGAGTTTCTCTAGCCCCATTATAAACATTACATTTTTCAAAAAAGTACATGTGACACTGACTTCAGCACCAAGGGCAGTATCTGTTATTTTGGATGAAATAACATTGGACAAAAGGCGGGGGTTACTTGATTTCAGTCTTAAAATGTATACAAAGCAAAAAACTGGATCATCTTCACTGAGGCTGGGGTTCATGGCTTTTATTTTTTATAATTTGATTTATTAAAAATATTGCTCCTATCATGCATCTTCTCTTCCTTGATTGGTTCAGATCTGCAGCCATCACAGTAGTATTTATTAAACCATATTTTGTTTAACCTTGTCTCCTCTTCATTTCATGCAATACATTTTCTGTTAACCTAACCAATTGCGTGTCAGATAACACAGCACAGCAGCGTGACTGTTCCCTACTCTTGAAGACTCTTGAAGAACATGTAACAATTCTTGAATAATAAGTAACAACAGATGCTACAGCATAGAACCATGAAAATCTAAAGAATGAGACAGGTGTAAGTAAGGTTTGTTTCATAAGGATTCAGTGTTGCATGGCTAATTCTGCTTTTTGGAAGTTGAACAAAAGAGAAAATAACATGGTTGTGTCTGTCAAGAGTTTCATGTTGCATTACAATAGCCCAGTGAAACATCACAAGCTGTAGAAAATAAAAATAAAAATACATGATTCAGAGATGAGTTAAATACTGTATTTTGAATTTTTTTTAAAAAAAAGCATAATATTAAAATGTTCCTTATAAAATCTGCAAGTCAGACTGGGTTTCTTCCAAACTATTGTAAACCTAGAGAGTAAATGCTTCCTTATAAAACTGGATCATTTCCTGCAGGATCAAAAGAGCCATTGTAATTCAGGCTTAACCTCCCCCTTTCGGATCTTCCCAGAAAGATGAGAAAATGAAAGACCAGGGGGAATCAAGGAAATTACAGACTGGGCAGCTAGCATCTACACCAGGTAAATTGGTGAATAGCATTATTAAAGATACGAATATACAAGTATACTGAAGAAAAAGTCCTACTGAAGAATTAGCACGGCTTCTGCAAAGGTAAGTCCTGTCTCATTAAGCTTTTAGAATTCTTCAGGAGTTTCAACAAGCAGATAGATGGGAATGATTAGATAGACATGGTGTAGTTTTGGCAGTCGAAAGCATTTCACAAAGTCTCTCACCAAAGAGTACTGAGGAGATTTAGCATTCATGGAATAACAAGTAGCAGACAAAAGGAACAAATGGGTAGTATAATAATAATTTTTGTTGTTGTTACTCTATTTATTTCTATCCCGCCTCTCCCCCTGACAATTCAGTTGCACATTAGATAAGACATGGACAATGCGCCTCTCAGAGCAGCATGGGAGCAACCACAAAGGTAAAGCAACACATAAAGCAAAGCATAGAAGGGAGTTCTCATCAACAAGGCAATGACTTTTTATAGAATGTCAATGCACAAACTTGTGGTTGCATCCAGCAAAGTCGGTCTGTTAGCATAAGGAGCTCTGCCTGCTCATGCTCCCTGTGTGGCCCCGCTAATCGGTTCTGGGGTCTCCAAAGCCCCCTGGAGCTGATTTGCGGGGGGGGGGGGGGAGAGACACGACACATGCAGGGAAAGGAGAGGGAGAGGAGAGGAAGAGGGAGAGGAAGTTCATGATGACTTTGTCAGGTGCAACCGAGAGCTAGATCAAGCTCACACACCAAGTTACTTTGTCCACTTCTTTTAAACGATTCGGAACAAGGCCAGACCTTAGAGAACCAAACATGGTAAAAGGTACTGTTGAGTGGCTTCAAACGGCAATGATTTTCTTGTCATTAGCACATTTTATCCAAAGCCATGAGAATATGCAAATAATTGACTAGGACCCCTCACTCCCCTCATAGCTTTTTTTGCCTCTCATTGTGAGGTAACTTGTTTTGCCTCGGCCTCCTTCCCAACTCCACCACACTAAACCACCCCCACCCCCCATTTAGCTAGATTGAAAAATTAATAGAAAAGCACTCACACAGAAAATTGCGCGGCAACAGTATTAAGTCCAACTAATTGATTTGTTAATCCATGCCTCCAGGAACAAAATGGATTTCCTATTTCTCTCCCCAGTTGTGTCCTGCATAGAAAAAAGGCTTTCATTTACAACAAGCACAGGATGAAAATAAGGTGTGTTGCTCAGGTACTAAACTTTGGTTAACCTACACAACAGGCAATGCTTAGAATTTCAAAGCTTGCTCTGTGGATGACTAATTTGTTTCATAAGCAGTTTTGCAATTTAGTGTGTGAAAATTTGTTTTAAAACATAGCTTGACTACTAGCAAACATGAGGGCATGGACTTTACAGCACATGCTATTTCCCCCCTATATTTTTGGCAGTTCTTATTTTATGTAAGCAGCCTTGTGTCTCATCAGGGGAAGTGGTATGAAAAAATGATTAATGATAATTATGATGAATATAATATGATGGTATAGCTAAAATAAACTAACCCTCAATTTAAAATGTTACACTTTGGAAGCAAGTGGGAAATGTTGGTGAGCTAAAAGCAGGATCCAGACATGTGAAGATGCCATTTGTGAAAACCAGCACCTTCTCATAGGGGCTAAATGAATTATGGCACAAATTATGCCAGGCATTTGGGGAGTCCTCTGATTGTGATGCTAATTCTGGCAAGCTCCCTGCTTGGGAAAAGCTCTTATGCATTCCCACAGAACATGCATGCCAGTGCTGCAAGTCAGACCTGGGCTGTTAGAATCATGGAATCATATAACTGTAGAGTTGGAAGGAACCCTGAGGGACATCTAGTCCAACCCTCTGCAGTGCAGGAAATGTTTGCCCAACATGGGGCTCAAACCCACGACCCTGAGATTAAGATTCTTATGCTCTACCAACTGAGCTAGCAGCCAGGGTAATATACACCTCATAGAATCAGTGCTTTTTCTGGTGGTACTCAAGGGCACATGGTACTGCCGCCGCCACCACCCCATGTTAAAAATGTGGCACTTACTGTAACAACTTCATGGTGAGTTCTGGCACCTTTTTTCTCTTAAAAAAGCACTGCATAGAACCATAGAATTGTCTCTGTTATTGTCATCATCATTAGAAGTGCTTGTCTCTTTCCACAAAAAGTATTGAAGCAACTCATAAAAGTAAAGTGAATAGTAATAATAATAATAATAATAATAATAATAATAATAATAATATTTGTAACATTTTGTCAAAGCAAAACGTATGACACTGGGATGAACAGCCAAGAATCTCCAAAATGGCCACAAAAACCTCAGTTGGTGCCCAACCACCTGGGAGAATAAATCTCTTTTCAGCTGGTGACAAAAAGATGTCAAACACGGTGCCAGTGCTCAGCCCTGTTCTACTCCAGTCCTGTTTTTGGGCTTCCCACAAGCTTCTGGTAGGTCACTGCAAGAACCGAGAGTGGCCTAGATGGGCCTTTGTCCTGATCCAGCAGGACTCTTCTGACGTTCTTTTGTTATGCTTCCTTAGGAGAGCATCCCACAGAATGTGGGGCAGCCCCTGAACAGACCCATTCTATCACTGCTGCCCTGTGGAGGAGGGTATGCAGAGAAGGGAGTCAAAAGATGATCTGAGGATCTGGATAGGCTCCTGTGGAGACAGGGAATCCAAGAGGTATTTGTATGCTGAGCCATGTGAGGTTTCATAGATTAAAACCAGCATTTTGATTTGGGCTTGGAAACGAATTCTCATTCAGTGCAGCTGAGACAAAAGGGAAGTTATATGTTTGTTTGTTTGTTTGTTTGTTTGTTTGTTTGTTTGCCCCCCCCCCCGTGCTCATCAGTATCTGGCTGCTGAATTCTGCACTAGCTGCAGCTTCCAAACTGTCCTCAATCACATGAAACACACTGCAGCGATCTAATCCAAAAACAAAAGTTTAGACCAATGAAACCAGGCAATGCCTGTCCAGATAGGGTCATAATTGAACCAACAGCTGAAGCTGATCAAAGGCACTCCATACCTTGGAGCCCATCAGAGCTTCCAGTCACAGTGATGGATCCAGGAAAGAATAGATTATATTAAAGTTGTTGTTGTTGTTGTTGTTGTTGTTGTTGTTGTTGTTGTTGTTCTTCTTCTTCTTCTTCTTCTTCTTCTTCTTCTTCTTCTTCTTCTTCTTCTTCTTCTTCTTCGTCTTCTTCTTCTTCTTCTTCTTCTTCTTCTTCTTCTTCTTCTTCGTCTTCTTCTTCCTTAAAAAAGGAATTTGATACTCCTCCATTACTACTACATCGCTCAGATATTCTTTTTGATTAGACACATTCCTCTTGATTTATTTAGCAAGTCTCTTAGTGACAGATTAATAAAGTTGTAGCAAATGAGAGTCAGGCCTCATGTTACACTCCTTGACGTGCTCAACATATTTCTACTGACACCATTCCAGAAATAAAACATCCAGGCAAAAACTGTTCTAAGACGAACTAGGTTGTACCCACTTGTAGCATGTCGTCACAGCTGCCAGCAAATGACATTTTTTAGCGGGTGGGAAGGAAGTGGAGAGGGAATTGACTTGTTTTTTAAAAAAGTTCTCTCAAGACTTGTTTGCACACCAAACTGATTTGATTTGCAGATCTTCATTACAAACCCAATGTGTACAGAGCAAAGGTCTTGTTTTACTGACAGGGATCAATTTCAATCAGTCTTTGCAAGAAAATTTGCAGGTTTTTTTCAACTGTACAGGCAGGGCATGTTGAACAAATTTATTATTTGCATTACAGTGGTAATCTATATTGTAATGCATAAATTGATTTTGTGGTTATGGGGCTCTAATGTCACCAGAGAACAGGACAGGCCTGCCTACTCATTCATTCTTCAGATGCTTTATTCTTTCTTTGCAACTGAGCTACTGAAGAACTTATAAAAGGTTAGCATGACAACGATTGACATTGTCTACTGTGCTGTCTCATTAAAAACCTGCACGGCAGAATGCATGCATATTTCCTAAGATGTTCTAAATGAATTTTTTTACAACTCATTTCTCACTTTTCCAAAATCTAATAGCAATCCAAGGAAGCAAAATAAACAATTTACCTAACATGATTTGCAGTGCCACTTCTTAGTTAATCTCACTGCTTAATGTGCAATGTCTGTTGCTTGTGTTTTAAGATTATTTACTGTTTATCCACTCCTGATTTTGAGGGGGAAGGACCATAACGCAGCGGCAGAGCATCTGCTTTGTATGCAAAGGTCTCAGGGGCCGAAATGTGACTCTGCAAGCCTGTCTGTGTGGCCCCCAGGACTCTCTCTGGGCCACATACCCTCCCTAGCCACCTGCTTATAGCAAATCCCTCAACTGTCCCAATTTATTTGGGACATTCAGTTTTGTGGAGCTGTGCTCTTGTGTGTGATCGTGGCCCCAAAAAACACGCATTTTGGGGCACCATGTTCTCATGTGGGTCTCATGACTCACGTGTCAGCTTGGTCTCAAAAGACGCACTTCCTGGTTTTCCTCTGGGGTATGTTGGCTCTGCTTTGCACTTTCCCTGAGTGTTTTTGCCTGACTGGAACGGGTCCTTCAACTCTGACAATGCAAGTGTATGTGGAACCAAGACTCTGCCCCCTTTTGCCTCTGGCCCTACCAGAGGGCATACACCTCCTGGAAGGCTATCCAGAAGGCAATGCAGCCCTCAGGTTGAAAAAGGCTTCCAACCCATACTGGAAAGTTAAATCAGCACCTCATATGGATTCTATGTGATCAATATGTATGTCCGTTTACAAAGTAAAAGAGGAGAAGCTCCTCCACAAAGGGTCTTTTGGGCTACAATTTAACACTGGGAAAAAGGAGGGGAAAGGAGGCAGGTGGGAGCTGGGGGTCGAATTTTCCTTTATTTCAGTCACAGAGCGATAATGGGGTTGAGAGGTTATGCCAAAAGCTTTCCAGAAAAAGGAGGTTTAGAGGAAGGACTGAGAGAAATCACACAAATGTTCTGGAGGATCAGTTTGGGTACGGGGCAGTTTTCCAAAGAGAACAAATGTCTTCTTTTAATACATCGTCAATGTTCAGTCTCTAACTTCTCTGCAAGGTAAAGGGGGGGAAATGAGAAGAAAATTGAATTGTTAGTTCTTTCCTCAGATTTTATGTCCATGGCAATAGCAGATCAGTCACTGAAAGGTATCAGATGGAGGGAGAGTTAAGTGTACATTTCATCAATTTTAGTTTGCCACATCCTCAAATCATAGGCTGTAAATCCTACTCCAATTCTGTGTGGGCTTCTGTATGAAATAGACAGCTTGCTTAATTCAGTGGAAAGACAGAGAGACCCAATGTTTAGTCAGGAAGAAAAATGATTTGGGGGCAGTACATCTGAAAGGTTGCAAAGTGCCCTACAGAGACTGTCGCTGGAATGTGTTGATCTAAAGAGTTTCCTTTCCATTACCCTCAGCTAATGGGAGAAATGGTTCTTCTCCCAGACCCAGCTTTATTAATATGTGTAAATGAGGCATGATGCATATTTTGACCTGCAAGTAATTATAACACTGTTTAATGTGGGAGCTAAGTCATGGAAACTTTTGGGAAGCTTTACTTATATAGACAGTCCCAAGGAATTTGCCCGATTTTATTTTATTTTTCACCCAGCTGCCCTGGCACCCACAATCCATTATGACTGTTGTATTTGATCCGCATCCATTTCTTCTGAGCGTAGTGTTGAAAAATTCCCATAACTGATTCTGAATGGTTATATCCTGTATCATTCAAAGAGGTGTTGACACATCATTATGAAGACTACGCTCCTGAGAAAGTTGACCGCTACAGAGATTTTGTCCATTTGCCATGATTGCCAAACTCAGTTAAACTCTCATGCGCACTCAGAGTTCTTGCATGTCCCATTGGTGCCTCCATTCAGTTCTGTGATAGCATAGCTGAACATCTGCGCTCCCTTTTTGCACATGGGCCTGGCATCTCTGTGGCTGGGTTCTGTGCTGCAGGGGCTGCATTCTGCCGTAACTTTAGATATTAACATGTTAAAAAGCCATGAGGGATCTTGAACATGATTGCTTGTGACAGCCAGCACACACAACAAATACTGCAAATGAACAGCTATCATGGAACACCCAGCCTGGAAAGCAATAAGATGAACCAAACTGCATATGACATTCAGGAATTAGTAGAGAGACAAAACAATAAGCAGCATGATGGCTCTGGTATCCCATTCTAGCCATGCACAGACCCATAACCCTTGGCATGACTAGGGATGGGGGAGGAATCCAATTTGGCTTCATTTTAATGTGAACCTACCTAATTCACATTTTCAAAAACACATGAAGTGATGCAGATATGCATCAAAAATCATCATTCTCCAAATTTGGGAGTGCAGCTCTCCAACCAAATTACGTGTACAAAAATGTATAAAAAGGTAAAGGTACCCCTGCCCGTACGGGCCAGTCTTGCCAGTCTCTAGGGTTGTGCGCTCATCTCACTCTAGAGGCCGGGAGCCAGCGCTGTCCGCAGACACTTCCGGGCTACGTGGCCCTCCCTTCAGTGCTCTCTGTCACACACACCCAGATCTGCTCTGGAGGATTGTAGGAACCGCAGAGCAGATTTGATGGGTGCTGGCTATGCATGGGGAGAAAAGAGGGAAGTGAAGTTTGGCTCATACAATATCATGACACAACCCCTAGTTATGAGTTTGAGTTTCCAGTCCACAAGTCATAGGGAACAATCCAAACAATGCCAGATTTGTATACACTGACTTTGGGAAATTAAAATTTCAACTTCACATTGGGGGGTGGGGGACCAAACAAGCAAAGCTGCACACTTGCTGCAAGTTTACAAAAAGAAAGACTCATTGTGAATTTGTGAGCCAATAAGCAAAAGATTGAGTTTTTCATTTTGTTCCATGGACTAGATTTAAAGCATACCATTTAAATTCTTCATAGACATGCTTATTTTTTAGTATATCCCATTGATTTCATTGGGACTTAATTTCTAGTAAACACACACTGGAATGTGGTCTAAACTTTACAATGAATACAATATTTATTCATATGAATGGCTTTACTTGAATAATATCAAACAGACCGCCTGCAGCATTATCAGGATGCATTTGGAGTAAGGATAGATGTGATTTCAGCAGTTTTAACAGCTCCCTCCCAGTTTACTGGAACTCAGTGAAATAACCTTGAAAAACAAAGCAAGGCTTGAGGGTGAGATTCATAGGATGAGCAAAAACACAAAATATTCATAAAACATTTGAAATCAGTTTGAACTGCTTTTCATCTCAGAGCATGATGAAAGGGTGCTTCATTTATTCAATCCAACTTAAAAAAACACACAAACTTTATCACATACAAAATAAGTACACAATTTGTGATAAGTACACAGAAAAGACAATGCAAAACAAAGCTAAATGCCTTAATTCTACGTAGTATTGTGGAATCCTACTTCTTTGTAATCATGCTTAGAAACTCCGATGGAAAGCTAACTACAATACCTAAAACTTAGCGCAGTCGGAAGTTTCCAGAAATTGCCATCTTGATTATACAGTAATTCCTATTATTTTGTACTGCATTACACTCACGTATTATTTTGAACAATGTACTCAAAAAGCAGAGAACTACAAGGAGTTCAGGATATGAGAGCACAGTAATCTTATCCCTAAGTGCGAGCTTCCACAGCTACTGCTCAGAAGTAATTTTGAATTACTGCCTTTTACTTCACTTCCCATTGGTATCAACACAGTTGACATGGATAGATGACAGCAAGATTAGATTACTTCGATGTTTTAAAATAAAGCTAAGTAGGATCTGGCTATGCATCTTGCAAATTTAGCAAAAGGTGCAGATACCTAATTTTCTAGATAATAGATGAGGAACAGTTGGCCCTTCAGACATTGTTGAGACTCCAGTTCCCATTAGCTCCAGTCAGCATGGCCAATGATCAGGAATTATGGGAGCTGCAGTCAAGCTGCATGTGTAGCACCACACGTTTCCCATCCCTGTACTAGATGGAGCATCTCAAGTGCAAATGATAAGGAACATATGATTTAACAACAGGAAGAATACCACCTTATACATTTTACTTTGCCTACCCAACATCCACCCAAAACAATAGGCAAATTTTGAGGGCTTTTTAATTTCAGAAGGAGATCCACAGATATCTTCCAGACCAAACTGCATGTCTGAAGAAGTGCTGTAGTGCAGGGGGAAGAGCATCTGTCGTACAGACCTATGGTCCCAGGTTCAGTTCCCAGCATCTTTAGGTAGGACTAGGAATGTTCCTGGCTTGAAACCTTGTAGAGCTGTTGGCAGTCAGTGTAGAGAAGAAGAAGAAGAGTTCAGGTTTGATATCCCGCTTTATCACTACCCGAAGGAGTCTCAAAATGGATAACATTCTCCTTTCCCTTCCTCCACCACAACAAACACTCTGTGAGGTGAGTGGGGCTGAGAGACTTCAGAGAAGTGCGACTAGCCCAAGGTCACCCAGCAGCCGCATGTGGAGGAGCGGAGAAGCAAACCCAGTTCCCCAGATTACGAGACTACCGCTCTTAACCACTACACCACACTGGCTCTACACTGGTGTAGACAGAACTGAACTACCGTATTTTTCGCCCTATAGGACGCACTTTTTCCCCTCCAAAAATGAAGGGGAAATCTGTGTGCGTCCTATGGGGCGAATGCAGGCTTTCGCTGAAGCTTGGAGAGTGAGAGGGGTCGGAAGCTATCAGCAAGCCTGGGGAGCCCGTGGGAGTTCCCGCAGGGCTCCCTAGCCTGCGGATAGCAGCCTGCTGCCCGGAGCGTGGGGCGCACTGAAGCAGAGTGCCCTGCGCTTCAGGCAGGTATGCACAAGCCTGGGGAGCCCGTGGGAGTTCCCGCAGGGCTCCCTAGGCTACGGATAGCAGCCTGCTGGCCGGAGCGTGGGGCGCGCTGAAGCCGCGGTTGGGGGGGGGATATTTTTTTTTCTTTATTCCCCTCCCCCCCAAAAAAACTAGGTGAATCCTATGGGTCGCTGCGTCCTATAGGGCGAAAAATACGGTAGATAAACCAATAGTCTGACTCAGTATAAAGAAGCTCAAATGTTCATGTGCTGCAGATAGATTACAATCCCCTAATAACAAGCTGGTATCAGCTTTTAGGACTGTAATGTAAACACTGGAATAGCCACCAATAAGAGTCTCTAAGGCCTCTGTAGAGTTAAAACAGTCTGCAGTTGAGTTTAACTGTACATTAAAAAAAATACCGTGCCTCATAAACACACCAAGATTGTTTCATTTTCAATATGGAATTGTGGAGAGGCTGAGGGTTGAGGTAGAAGCAAAGGGACTTTAAGTATAGGAAAATGATTTATTTTCAAGCTTGAGCAAGAGTTATGGCCCAGGTCACTGTTGATGCTACCAACTATGCCAATAAACTACCTTTTCGATCACAGACATCCTGTTATTTCATTATCCACCAACATCTAGCCCCTGCAGAATAAATCTGGATTCCAGAATAAGATTAGGTTTTGAGTGAAGACACAGGTATTTGAGGTTATCAAATATTTGAAACCAAAGCTCCTAACTTTAGTATATTAAAAAAGAATCCATAACTCTGCCTCCCTTGCTGTCAACAGAAACATGCACTGCTGGATTTAAAATGTTCTCTCTTTTTTTGGAAGAAAAAGATATGAAGCAAAAGTCACAAAATCAGCGTAAAATCCACTTCTCTCATGATCTGTAAAAGCAACAGGCAGAGAGGGAGGCACTAATGGGTTCACCTATTTACAAGCCCCAGTTATGAATCCATATAAGTACACACACAATTTCCATCCACTGCATGTTGTGAGGAAAATGCAGACTGCGGAAGAGCTGAAATGACTTTTTGGATAAGAAAGAAACCCTAAGGATTTTTTTTTCTACTGCAGGTGCAGAGAGAAGAAATAATGGCAATGGGGAGATGAGTGGAAGGAGGGAACATTCTCAATAATTCACACATCTTTTAAAAATATGCTTTGGTTCCCAGAAAGCTCTACTTGGGATATGAAAATCAAAATTGATGGCATACCCTCCAATATGCCTCACTATCATTTCAGGACTGACAAGGGTTATTCCTTTTGATCAGCCAGTCCTAGTTAGCAATTGTGCCACTGTATTTTGAATCGGCTAGCTGTATGCTTCACTGGAATCTCGTCAATAGTCAGATATGCTTTAAGAAAAAACTAATGCTATCTTTTATTCTCCCCCAATCCTCTGCCAGTATCCCTTTCATCTTCTGTTCCTTTTAGCACAACACATCCAGACTTCTAGCCCTTGCATGCCAGGCCATGATAAAAACAGACTGAATCAAAAGTTCATCACATACCCATCAACTGTTCCTATTTCAGTGGGACATCCTGGAATTACAGAGATCATCCTGGCTTCTGATTGGATCCCAGGATGTCCCGTTTTGGCTCCTGCAAGAGTGTGGCCCCAAAAGACACCCATTTTGGGGGGCTATGCTCTTGCATGAGCCATCTGGCTCCTGCGAAAGCATGGCCCCGAAACATTTTTTTTTGGGGGGGGTGCTCTCATGTGAGTCATGTGACTTGTGCGGGAGCACAACTCCGAAAGACACACATCCCTGGAAGGCTATGGCATGCACTCTTCCAGGCAGCCTGGCATCATTTTGCCACCAGATTGCTGACTGGTCTGGAACTCTTATTTGACTGAAAAGGATAATAAAACATAATAATAAATAAATGTTCCCAAGATGGTACAAATGCTCCTAAGCGGGCTTTCAAAAGCAGCTTACAATGTGGAATTGTGGATTTGCTCTCTAAAGAAAAGTCAATATCTCACTGGGCATGCTAAAGTAGCTTGCTGGATCCCAGCCACTGCATGTAAGCAAATATTTAGGACTACACGTACTCTACACAGTGAAAGGAATGAAGGCAGAAGGAACGACAGCGGGACAGGGCTATTGCTGCCCTGGTCCTTCTCGTGGGCATCCCACAGGCATCTGGTCAGACCCTGTGGATGCTAGAGAAGCACTATAGATGTATGAAAGAATATATGGAAAAGTCAGGAAAGTTACATCCATGTAACTTCACTGCAATAAACTAGTGCAGGAAAGTCAAGGCCAAGAATGGAAAGGGAATTTGTCACAGGAGTTTAACATGACTAACACTATCCAGTTTAAAGAGACCTTGTAATGGGTTAGGAGATGATCCATTTAGAATCTACAATTGAAGACCTCTAATATTGTTTACCATATTTTGATATTTAGATGTGGACTGCTGTTAGACAGCCTTTGGCTTCTCATCTTCCCAGCTACAATCATTTAGTAAGTGTAATAGCATCTACTCACATTTCTGCCTCTCTCCCTTGTTTCTCCATTGACTCTTCTATTTTTTATATTCTAAAATAATCATGTTTCACAGCTACTTTACCTATAAGTTACCGGTAACTTTCCTTTCTTGCTTAGTCTGAGCGCATGTAGGTCTGCCCTTCAGCACATGCCTTATTTGTTATTTATAAGTTTGCAGTTCTCCCCTGGCCACCCCCATTCTTCCTCCCAGAAACTCACAGCACTGTGTTAGCCACAGAACCACGGCACTTTTGGAAGAGAAACTGCAGCTTGCCCCAAGGCTAAGCAGGAAGCTTCAGAAACCAAACATGGATTTGATTCTGGGCTTCAGATGACTAACTGAACTAGGAATCTTTGTGGCAGTGGTGGGAATACAAGAACAGCTCTGGCTTCCTTTCCCCATGGGGAGAGGCTTGCCTTATCTGTTCTGTACATGACTACAAAAAAAGTAGTCTGTTTCAATAGCTGTTTGCAACCCAGATCGGGAGAAACATGTCTGTGAGAAGACAAACCAAAAAGAAAAGTCTGTCATCGGATTGTGAGCCTTTTTTATAGAGTGATGCACATAAAAACATACTTTGTCTATTCAAGGAGGCAGATAGCAGTAGACGCTGTAACTGTCTGAAACCTCTATTTCTTGGACCAGTAGGCTCATTTTATATTTTGAGAAAGTTGTTGGTGGCGGCAGCAGCGGCGTCCATCTGCCTCAGGAGACAATGGAAGTGTGTGTCTTCAGGGGTAAGGACAAACTGGTGGAGGATGACTGAGCCTGCTGTGTCTGCAGAGACTGATCCAGGAGAGAAATGTTTTATTGCAGGTGGGGGAGGTGAAGGGGCATTTGATTTGCTGCTGCAGAAACCATGGTTTGCTTCTCCTAGTGGCCATTCCTCTTCTGGTCACCGCTGTGGATACATGACCTGCTGTGGGCACTACTTACAAAATGGCTCTGGAGCCATGGCATGTCACAAAATTAGAAAGAGTACATTCATTGCCCCTCTCCTTGGACAACCTAAGGCTTACTCTGGGAAGTCAGCTATGTCCTGCTGGTCCCAATTGTGTGATTTCTCTCTCTCCCCCCTCTCCCCCCACAGAGTGGTCTTGCCGCCTAAGAAAAACAGGGAGCCTTCCCAGTAACAAGAAAAAATATATAAAATATGCATAAGGTGACAGAAGAAGAAGAGTTTTGGATTTGATAGCCCGCCTTTCACTCCCTTCAGGAGTCTCAAAGCGGCTAACATTCTCCTTTCCCTTCCTCCACCACAACAAACACCTCTGTGAGGTGAGTGAGGCTGAGAGACTTCAGAGAAGTGTGACTGGCCCAAGGTCACCCAGCAGCCGCATGTGGAGGAGCGAACCCGGTTTCCCAGATTACGAGACTATCGCTCTTAACCACTACACCACACTGACATCACCCTCTTGCGCATGTGCAATCACCAGACATACAGACCACAGATGCACATGCTTCTCTCACACACACCCTTCACATAGGCACCTCTCCCTGCCTTGCAGGCCATACATTCATGCATATCCCTTCCCCTTCCACTCACATCTCACCTTTGTAGAGCAAGCACATATACAAGCACACATACCCTTTCTCACACACCAGCCACTGCCCTCCAAGTGTGCATCTCACTCTTATACACATGGGCATCAGCCAGATTTTTCTTCCAAGGGGTGTGTGTGGATGTTTCAAAGGGGCAGGCAAGTACGTATAACAGTGAGAGTGGCACGAGATAATTTCTCACCCAAAAATGAAAACAATGGTGTCTGTACATTTTGCCTCCTATCTCAGGTTATAAAAAATGCTGGAAACTTCAACTCCTTCTTGATATCTCAAGGGAGGGCTGAGAAAGGCCCTGGTCTGAAACCCCAGATTGCCCCTGCAAGCCAGTGTAGACATTAGTGAGGTAGATGGACCAATCCTGTTTCATAAACTGGAGTCACTGCTTTGTTTGGCAATGCTAATTGTAGAACTGTTTTACTCACTTTCTTAGTCTGTTGCTCCTTACCGTATTACGTTTCAGATCAGATAAGCCCACTGTTACATGCTCACAAGAATCTTCTCCCGTGTATAAGCAATCGGCAGCTATCTCCCTTGCTCATCATGCGTATATCCCCCTCCTATCCTGTTTTCCCTTTTAATACCAAGCTCAGCTACTGTTAGATTGCATCATTTCAGCAGGAAGCATGAGGAGACATCTTAAAATGAGTATTTTGATCTACTTGTCAAAAGCAACAAATTTCCAAATCGATTTCTTCTATGAATTCCTACGGGGTGGATGGATCTGGAAGACTAGCCCAAATGGCCTTCCGAAGGGAACAAAATGTTTAAAAGATCCCACGCAGCAACAAGAGTGCATGCGGTTAAACAATGCTTTGGTCTAGCTCATTCTAGATGTTGTTTACAGTGACAAAAAGCTTTGACTCCACCAATAGCCAGCCCAACACTCCTCAGAAACTGAGAAAGGAACCCGTTCCTTCCCACCACTTCTGCCATGGTCCACTTCCTGGTCTTGGGCACTGCAGGAAGGGAGAGCACTTTTAATCCATTTAGCCAAAGCAATCCCTTGCACCAGGATTCCCCCTGTAAAAAATAAATTTAAATTGTATCTGTGCAAGCTGCTTTGCTTTTTCATACAGCCATGGCTATGTGCACTACTTATGTTCTTCAGTTGACTAGGATTGATGGGAGTCCCACACCTGCCACCTCCCTCCCTGTCATGCCGCGTTCATTTAACCCAGGTGGCTGATGGGACGAGTCTGGCTTGCGACCAGGTTTGTAGTAGCTACTGAGGAGGAGGAATGAGGGCAGAGAAGAATCAAAGGCTGATCAACACATCGCCTCTAGCAGCAATGCCTCACCTACTCAGACAAGTGCCCTAGCTCCACTTTTCCTGTAGTGCCTCAACATGCTGCTTCCTTTCTTTTACTTCTGTCTGGTTGGTAGAAAGGGTGTGTGGTCTCATTCTCTTATGGTATTGTGTTGCAAAAGGAGCCCACGGGCTACACAATGAAGTCCTGGCTGGCATACTGAGAACATTGGAATGGAGAGGTGTGGCAAGCTGCTTAGGACATGGTCATGGAAGCCATGATGAGGGGGAAACCAGAGGATTCACAGACCAGAAGAGCCACGTGACACAAGTGACTGAATCCAAGAACGCTGGTTTTACCTCTTAGGTGATACCCACCTAAAATTTCTACGTTGAGTACCTGGCTCAGGAATCAATGGCATGGGTTTTTATTTGCATACATAAATATTTTTGCAAACAAAAGTACACAGGAAACAAATTACAAATTCAATTTATACAAGTGTCTTAACTGACAGACTAAGTTTCAGTTAGATCACTTTTGTAAAAAAAAAAAAAAAAGCTTAACATGTGGTATTTACAAATTATATAAATAAATCCTTGATTACTCAAAAAAGTTAATCGTCCTAAAAAAGGTCACCTTTACTGGGTGTACTAAAACTGTCCATTTATTAGGAACATCCCAGTTTGCAGTGTAAAACATTTGATTGCATACATTAAAAAGGAGGTTGTATAAAGAAATAAGAAAAGTGTGGGTAAAAGTAAAAAACAAAAACAAAAATATTTATATTTATATATATATATATATATAGGAATACTTGATATTTGAGATTTCAAGGTGTCTTCCACAATGCCTTTCAGAAAACTCTACAAACGTATTCTACAGTATCTGTCTAGTGAAAAAAGTCATTGTAAGAAAGGACAGAGTTACCAAAAGAAACAGATCCATCACGTTGTTCTTACAGCACAGAGGAGACCATTATTTTTTTTAAGAAAAATCCCAAAACAGAAGACAGAAAACAGCATGTCAGTGGCCAGCCACAAGCCTTGTACAACATTTAACTTAAAGGCAGCACTTTTGTAACGCACAAACTATACATATCCTTCACTCAAACAGCAATTGAAAGGAACAAAAATACAGGGTGAGGGAGTCGAGTAAGAGAATCAAAGAACTGTGGAGTTGGAAGGGATCCCAAGCGTAATCTAGTCCAACCCCCTGGAATGCAGGAATCACGACGAGATCATACATCAACCTCTGCTTAAAAACCTCCAAGGAAGGAGAGTCCACCACGTCTCGTGGGAGTCTGCTTCACTGTCAAACAGCTCTTGCTGTCAGAAAGTTCTTCCTGATGTTTAGACGGAATCTCCTTTCTTGTAACTTGAAGCCATTGGTTTGGGTCCTACCTTCCGGAGCAGGAGAAAACAAGCTTGCTCCATCTTCCATGTGACAGCCCTTTAGGTGTTTGAAGATGGCTTACTTGAATTATGATTTTTTTTCGCAGTTACTTTCAATAAAATTAATGCTTGCTCCTTTTCTTTTCCATCAATGTCAACAAGAACACCATTAATTACTACACTTACTTTTCCCATCTAACATATATGCCAGACAATCAGTACTGTATGTGATGAATGTACAATAATAAGAGGGGGTGGGAGGAAAACCATACAGATTTTGAAAGTGCCATGATTATTGAGTTCAGCCCCCTGCTCCCGAAATATATCTTGGACCCCAGAAAAAGGCTTTAGGGCTCACTGGCTCCTTCACTTGGATCATAAATCTCCCCTTTAGCTGCTTTGGTGAGAATATCCATCCATTTTATTTGCAACTCTTCATCGTCTGCACTGAAATACATAGTCTGTTGGGACTGGCAGAGTTTGAAAACATGTTTTGAGTCAAACTTCTCACCAGAATGCGGAAATTCAACTTCATATCCTGGTAGGGGTATGCTTCGTGGAATCCGTCCATCCTAAACACACACAAAAGAAAAGCAGGAGTCAAAACCCAAAACTGGCTGGAAATAAAAAGAAAGCAGGTGACAGGTGAACTGGTGAAAAAAATTCAAGAGGATAGCCATTATTTCCCGATTTTTCTAGGAATGAGTAGTACTTGAAGATAAAACATTGTATAAAACACATGCATTTATCAGGATGTATTTTAAAGAAATTATTAGTGAGGGTCATCTTATCATGACGACTGAATTATTGTGTTGTAGACCAGGGCTGGGATGGTTCTGAAACCAAAAAGCCCTGGAATGCTAGTGACACAGAGGTCAAGGAAGAGACTCTCCCCAAACTGTATCAAGAACCAGCTGTGAGGAATCTTCCTCTTTGCAGAAATCTCCTGGGATGTTGAAGAGCTGCCCTGAGGGGATGCCTCCCTGCCCATGTTCTCAGACATCAGTGATTTTTCCTTGTGAAATTCCACAGATCATAGCAGTCTGCATTCAGAATGATGCCTTGCCTGCCCCTAATCACTGAACCACCTACAGTTGTGGTGGCAAGTGGTCTCTATAGACTTCGCTGTGCAGTGGCCTCTTTGCACTCCTTGGTCTTGAACAGTATTAACTTGTAAACTGCCTTGGGTTTTTAGAAAAGGGGGGGGGGGGGAGAAATCTAGAATCTAGTTCATGGTTTTCATTTTGTTTTTTAACAGAACTAAACAAACACAAAAATAGTTGACTCGTGTATTTGTTTTGCCTTGAGGGGTTTTTAAAAGAAAACCACAACAAATGTTACAAAGTTTGGATTCAAGAGTTATGAGGCCCGGATTGCCTCCTCTCAATAACAACCTCTCTAGTGATTCTACGCACACATTCCACCAGTATTCTGCAAAGAGGCATATTTCAAAGAAAGCAACATTCTCTTCACTTTATTACAAGAGCAGCTACTGTTAAGACTGCATTAGCTGACGTGCCCTGCAGTTCCCTCACAAATCCATGTGGGAATGTGCAGGAATGATAACCGGAGAAGAAGCACCACCACTTTGCACCAGGGAGCATTCGTGCACAGAGATGCACCAAGCTGCTGGGCTTTTTAAGGCATCCACTCTGATTCTTTTTTTCCATAACAATATTCGCAAATTACTACTATTCGCTCTCACTGGCTCCTGGGGCTACTGTTGATGTGCGTATGTTGACACTGCACACATAGTGATTTTCAACCCAATTGGGATAGGAAAGCAATTTTTCTACATATTCTGTCAGTCAACATATTGCTCCTCTTTATCATCCCAGTATAAACGCCAGGGAGAGATCTGAAGATTGCTTCTATTACTGTATTAATCCTGTATGTATCTGGCGAATTTGATTTAGTTGTAAGTATGCCCGAGCTGAGGAAATCTACTTGTTTCATGCATTATCAAAACACATTCTCAGCACTTCTGCAAGTGCACAGATCTAATACTGTCAGAACGCTGAGCTTCATAAATCAAATGAAGATTTAAAGGCATGCAGTCTTACTGCCTCTGCCTTGTGATTTTTATCTTTGGGGAGGATGAATGCTTTTCAAAGCTCAATAAACCCTTTGAGATCTTCATTTTTTGGTGGGGGGAAATGCATCTCTTAAAAACGGGGGTGGGGGCGGGATAAATAATTATCATAGTTGTACACCTTTTGATGAAGGCAAGAAGTTCATTTATCATTTTCAAAAGACGAGAATGCTTTCTCTGAATGCCTGCAAGACATTCTGTTGTTGAAAGGAAGCCAAATCCTTCTAGCCAAATCATCTGATCTCAGAGCACACTTTCCCCTGCAAATTAAAATTGGGGGTACTTGCTCTGCTGAAGAAGTGTAAGAGTTATCTGCGCTTACAGTAAAAGGTGCAATGAGCTGCCTCCCTAGAGGGCAGCTAATTCTCCCCAGAGGAAGCTGACTGAAGAAAGGAAAAGGGCAGAGTACTGGATCAGCCGTGGCAGGCAGCCTCAGTGGGATGTACAGTGGATGCACAAAAACCTACAAATTAATCCATTAGTTGCCTGAACCTGTACGGTTCTCACGCAGCATGCTCACAAGTCCCGGCACATAGCTTAGGAATAACTGTTCCAGACCATTTCTCAGTATGGCTTGTTCAATATATATTTTTAACAGCTTGTAAGATGCTCTGCTTTTTACCTGACTGCCTCCTTGTAGATATAAGACGAGAGGTTCAGCCTTAGGGATGGTGACCCAAACTTTACACCAAGTCTTTCCTTTTTCTTGGAACAGGAGGTGACTGCTGAAAAGGCTGCTTTCTGCTCCCAAAATGCTTTGCTTCTATATATAACAAATAAACCAAGCAGTGTTTATTCATGCGCTTGTGCTGAAGGCATTTACATTTTATTACGCACCTTAATGGTTTATTGGTTTATGTTCAAATATTTGTTCATGAATGGTCCATGGGAGCAGAAGTGTGATTACCAAGGTATTAATCCTTAAGAATACAGAGGTTTAATCATCATTACATATAATCAGGATTAAAAGACTCGCACGTAGGTGCTGAACTGTTTTTAGAGAACGTTAAGCTGAAAACCCCACCTCCACAGTCAAAGTTGAGAACAGCAATTAAGATGATACAGCTACTTTCATACGTAAAGTAGGTTGGAAGGAGAATGAAAATTAATTAGGAAGCTGCTTCAGCACAAGTGAATAGAGTCACAGCGCAGTGCTGCTGCAAGGATAAATAAAATCTCCAGGGTTTTAAACTTATTATTTAGGGAGGGTTTTTTTTTTTAAAAAAAAAAATCAACTCCAAATCAGTGAGAACAGCCAAATCCAATGTATATTTATTACGAAGTAAGACTCATAGTGTTCAGTGGGACTTCCTTCCAGGCAAGTATTCATAGGATTGCTGCTAGGCAGAGCATAACCCTGCTGTTTCAGAAATGCCAGACATCTTTGAAGTCTGTAATGCTGGGATTTCCATACGTCTCCTCTCTCCATAAGATATGACTTTCATTAATTTGTGAGCAAACAAAACCTAGTATTGTTAAGACCATGGGCCTGTAAAAGGGTAAAATAGTATTGGGAAATAATTTATAATGAATTGAGGAAAAAATGTTTAAAAACATTTTCCAAAAAAACCCAGAGTCCTTTCTGTTGGGGATAATTCAGACTGAAATTCCCATGTGTCAAAAAAAGGTTATTTATGCAGTCCGTGTTTTGTTAGCCCAAAAATGGCAAACAAGCACAGTCCGAACTAAAGAATAATGGGAACTTAAACTCATGGAATATGCGCAGCTTACGGACCTAACATACAGAATAAGAAAACAAGAATAAAATACGTTTAAAGAAGATTGGAAAATGTTTATTGAATACATTGGGGGAAATTGTGTACACTTGAAAACACTAGCAGCATTAAGATAAATTCAACAGTGTAAATAAGTTTTGATGGATGTAATAATGGAATCAGGATGCAGGTGGAGCTGTGGTCTAAACCATTGAGCTTAGGGCTTGCCGATCAGAAGGTCAGCAGTTCGAATCCCTGCGATAGGGTGAGCTTGGTCCCTGCTCCTGCCAACCTAGCAGTTCAAAAGCACATCAAAGTGCAAGTAGATAAATAGGTACCACTCCGGCGGGAAGGTAAACGGCATTTCCGTGCGCTGCTCTGGGTCGCCAGAAGCGGCTGAATCATGCTGACCACATGACCTGGAAAAACAGTCTGTGGACAAACGTCAGCTCCCTCGGCCAGTAAAGCGAGATGAGTGCCGCAACCCCAGAGTTGTTCGTGACTGGACTTAACTGTCAGGGGTTCTTTACCTTTAATAATGGAATACTGAATGGTTTAGTTAATATGCAGGGATTTATGTTATGCAAAATGGACCATGGAAAGAGAAGAAGGGAAGTTTTGTTATTTTAAGATTGTTTAAATGAACATTCTAAATTGTAAAACAGAAAATTTAATTAATTAATTAATTAGTGTGTGTGTGTGTGTGTGTGTGTGTGTGTGTATGAGACCATCATAACAACTTCTATTTGTTTCAATAGGTCTTGCACAGGGGTGGTTTTTGTGAGTCTGCATCATCTAATAGCAGCATTTGCCTGAGTGTCAGGCGCTGACAACTCTCAATTTGCACCTTAACAATGCAAACAGAACTGTGAGGAGTTGGGTATGCTCTGTTCCCCTTAGTAAGATGTACTTTCAATTATTTTTTTTAAAGCTTAAACTGTGGCATCTCCTGTGTGAAATTTACAGTCTACAAATCCTTGCATTGGCTATGTGAACAGGCACGAGACAAGGGTGGGCTGAATGAGCACACTTGAGATGGAAAAATACCTCTGAAGAAAAACCATTAGAAATAATAGTGGCGCTATGTTCTGCAAACTGCAAATGGCAAGAAGGTTTGGTGTCCTGCCACTGACTTCACTGGAGTCTTTAGAAAAAAGAAAACCCTATTCTGTGATATGCAAATGGTGTGATGGTGGTGGTGAATTAAATCAATAATTTCCCCAGAACCACATATCAAAAAAGCAGAAGAGCCTCTAGGAATGGAGACACTGTACCTATTATGTTTTGTATAACAAATCTCCAGAGAAACTACACATCTGCTAATAGATCAGGGAAAAAGGCAAATCCTTGAAGAGCCACTGAGTTCATGAAATATTAATTCGGGGAAAACACTTGAACCCCTAATCCTAGGAGCATTTGCTTGGATGTAACCCAAAGACGTCCATCCGCTACTTCATAGTACAAGGCAGCAGCCCAGATTAGGCAGCATTCTGTGCTATTCCCTTGTGTGTTTTACCTGAATCTCTAAGACTTAGCACAGAGCTAAATGCCTAACCCTATTAAGCAGATGAGCTTCCTTTCTCCTGAATGTGAACAGTATGCTGCCCTACTTGAGAGAGCAGGTCATATTTCACTGTACTGTATTTTAAGCCGCTGCATGGCTTTTAGGATTATCCAAAAACTTGGATTTGGGGCAAGGATTCCCCCATTACAGTCCCTCTGCAACAGCTTTCGACTGCAGTACAAGGAACTGCTTGTAGCAGTTACGAGGAGCATATTTCCGAGTAGAAGAGTAAGAAAGGTTATGAAAGCCATTTGGTGGGTCTTTGCCTCTGTTGCTGAAACCACCAAACTTCAAGTTACTAACAGGAGCCAAACTTTTAAGTTACCAGCAAGAACATACAGTGGGTGTTGCTGCCCTCCCAACCGTGGTGCTGATGCTGCTTCTGAGATGGTGCGGGGATGGAACAGAGAGGTCAGAGCTGCATAGGTTCAACAATAGGAACACTAGACTGGCTCCACTGGGGTGCCCCGGCAGCCTCAACCTCGTCCCTGTCCTGCCCCAACCCCCAGGCAATTCCAGTAAGCAGAAATGATGCTGCTGCCGGAAGGGTGGGGCAGTGGGCTTCCCTTCATGCCAGGTTGCTTCTGGCTGGTGGATTGCCAAGACTTTTATTCTTTCTCCATGGCTGATTAAGTCATTTGATAGAAGCAAAGGGAGGTCTGATCTGCAGTGAAAGCTATGGATGGGGATTCCTAACAGCAGAGTTTGGAGAGGTTATCTCTCACTTGGACTACTGCAATGAGCTCTATGTGGGGCTATCTTTGAAGGTGACCCGGAAACCACAACTAATTCAGAATGTGGCAGCTAGACTGGTGACTGGGAGTGGCCGGCAAGACCACATAACACCGATCTTGAAAGACCTACACTGGGTCCCAGTATGTTTCTGGGCACAATTCAAAGTGTTGGTAAAAGGTAAAGGGACCCCTTACCGTTAGGTCCAGTCGCAGATGACTCTGGGGTTGAGGTGCCCATCCCGCTTTACTGGCTGAGGGAGCCAGCGTACAGCTTCCAGGTCATGTGGCCAGCATGACTAAGCTGCTTCTGGCAAACCAGACCAGCACACGGAAATGCTGTTTACCTTCCTGCTGGAGCAGTACCTATTTATCTACTTGCACTTTGACGTGCTTTTGAACTGTTAGGTTGGCAGGAGCAGGGACCGAGCAACGGGAGCTCACCCTGTTGCAGTGATTCAAACTGCCGACCTTCTGATCAACAAGCCCTAGCCCTAAACGGCCTCAGTCCAGTATACCTGAAGGAGCGTCTCCGCCCCCATCGTTCTACCTGGACACTGAGGTCCAGCGCTGAGGACCTTCTGGCGCTTCCCTCACTGCGAGAAGCCAAGTTACAGGGAACCAGGCAGAGGGCCTTCTCGGTAGTGGCATCCGCCCTTTGGAACACCCTCCCACCAGATGTCAAAGATAACAACAACTACCAGACTTTTAGAAGACATCTGAAGGCAGCCCTGTTTAGGGAAGCTTTTAATGTTTGATGAACTACTGTATTTTGATATTTTGTTGGAAGCCGCCCACAGTGCCTGAGGAAACCCAGCCAGATGGTGGGGTATAAATAATATATTATTATTCTTATTATTAAGATGGTTAGAGAACCAAAGATAATATATTATTATTATTATTAAGATGGTTAGAGAACAGAAGAGCCAGAGGCACCTCTGGGGGTGAAGTCAACCACCTGTGTTAGCAGCACTGAAGTGACCCCTCCCACTGGGTGCAAGCCTGGGCAGTGTGTATGGAAGTCCTGAGCTGCCCAGACGACAAGCCCCCTCTCTCAGCCTTGCTGATGTGGTCCAAAGTAAAACAAAGCAGTATTTTTGGCACCAACTTAGCCACAGGAGTTGCTGGAAGGAGGCGTACAAGGTGCCATCCAACCATCTGAGGGACTGCACAGTATATAAAAGAACGACAATAGAACAGAACAATTTGGGCAGAAAAAACCTAATATACAGCCACAGTTTTAACTCTGGAGGGAGAAGAAGAGGAAGCACTACAAATTATATAATCAGTGTAGCTGGTACACTCATCAGGTTTATGTTCCTTGCATCTATTAAAACCTTGTGTACCTCCTTGCACTGAGAATTTATTCTAAACTTTTGCAGCACAACTTTATATTATCAATGACTTGCATGCTTAGTGTTTACAGTCCTTATCCTTGATGCATGCTGACACACATCCCTCCCTGTGTATAGCCATATAGCTAAAAGTGAAACACAGAACAAGCCTTGGCACAGGTTTAACTCCTTAGTTTGGATCTAAATCTTCAAGTTCCACATCCTAACACAACACTTTGTCTGCTGCGCCAAACCAATTCTCAATATAGCAGCTGCTATTGCCTTTTTTGGGGTTTTTTTGTTACTCTCAGATATCCACACAATCCACATTTTAAAGGAAAGGAAGATTTCAGAAGGCAGAATTCTCTAATGTGCAAGTGTCAGTGCATAATTGCTCTAACATAAAACAATTTCATTATACATCTACAGCTCTGCTCCTGAGAATTGGGCTTCATTCCATAATGTGCAACCCCCTGTTCATGCTGAAAGCAACAATGGCTGAAAATTATGTGCATGGGGGTGGCTTATGTGCAGGGAAGAAAAAAAAGTGCATATAAAATAAAATTGAAAGGACTGAAAAGACATAATGCAGCAGCAACCATGAAACTGGCCCTCTGGTAGGTCTATGTAATACATGATGGATTTCTGAATGTTTAAGTATTGTGAGGCAAGACTATGAAATGATTTTAACAATGAAAAGTATGCTTCTGCTGAGGTAACTAGTCATTTTAGGTGTTAATATGACAAAATATACCTCCGTTGCCATTTTTTTCTTTTGTTCTCCTGCACCTTCATTGCCCAAGACACACGGGGTTGCTGATGGCAGTTGAAAACATTCTTTACACACTCGGTTGTGGCGGCTGTTATCAGCAAGTGTTTTAAATTCAGAGCATTTTGCACAGATAACCTGGATGAAAAAGAACAGGACTTTATTCTTAAGTCATTATTGGTCAACAATAAAACTCCTTTATAATTAGAACCACTTTGGTTCCTGTTCCCATAAGCAATGATCTTGAATAATAATAACACAGGAATTTCAGGTATTATGTCCAAGTTAGGATTACCTCCCACCTGCTTGGCACTAGAGAATGATTTTGCTACTCCATGCTATTTGTTAAAACTCTACCTACAATGGGGGGGGGGGATATAACAAAGCCACCCTGTATGGGTTTGCCTTCCTGTTCAGTGTTATAAACTGACACTTTTCGGTTACACTGGATTAAAATTTTATCAGGTTTCCTAGAAGCCCATCTAAATGTAAATTTATAAGAACCCCATTAATGAAAGGATGCCAGTTGGTGCTTCACAAACATGACATATTGTTTACACCAGCTAAAGTTCTGCATCGCGCAAGGAAGAGGTGGAAATTCAGCACTTCAATCATTTTGGCCACATTGAACTTGAACAAGTAAGGGCATCAATATTCATTTGTTGGAAATTTTTCCAAACAGCAGAGCAACAATTAGCAAATCATTCTTTCAAAGCAACAAAAATCCAACAATGCAGGAAACCGTGAGAGAGAAGGTACTTCGACGTAAGAATTTACACCTGCAAATTGATGGGTGAATAACGAGCTGCTTTTTCACAGGATTCGTCTGAACATTACTTGAAACAGGAACAGCAGCAAGGAACAGGAAGCACCCCAGAGAGATATTTCTGTTGTGGGTTTTTTAGAACTATTATTGCTGTAGAGACATGATGACAGTCGTACCAACCATTCTGATCCTGCTATTTTGGGTGCAGTAACAGCAGTCTATTTTGTACAGGACCGTGAGTGACTGGAGCATTGATAATCCACAAGACAGTACGTTTTGACACACTTAACTGACTCTCATACTGGTAAGGCATTAACTGAAAGCATCTTTTTAGTTAATGGCCTTTCATGTCTGAAACACAGACTTGCAGCTAGATCCAAAACATAATGCTTGATAAAATAGAAGATTACAATTAATGCACTGACCTAGCATATGGCTGCAGGATGCAGGGGAAGATTATACCTCAATCATTTTAAAGCACAGAATGCATGAAAAATATGATACGTATATTATTTGTGAAAGCTCATCATACCCTATTTGACTCCTATAAGAAGGGTGGAGCTAAACTTTCCCAAAGCATGTTCTCTTATCAATTAGAACGTCTAGAAAGTTAGTACAGTATTTTTAAATGAGTGAAGGCGAAAGGCTGAAATCAAGTCTAAATATGATTTTGGATAGGAATTTGGCATATCAGCTGAATAACACTTTACCTTGTAAAAAATATATATGTGGATACTGGCAATAAGGGGCTTTCTTCCCCAGGTCGTAAAAGTCTCTATATACTCAGTCTACATATGTGCTTGAAAATCAAACCTCACCAGACCTTGTGAATTTTCTGGAGAATCTTCTGGGAGAAATGCAGGATGTCATTCATTAGATGGGAATTCAATAGCTATATGCCAGGGGTGGAGAATATTCTGGGAACCGTGTCAGTGATGGGCAGGGAGGGAAAAGGTGGAGCACTGGGTGTGACTCCTGCCTTTGTACACACACATCCAAACTTGCTCTCCAAACTTGCTTGCTCTCCATCCAAACAAGCAAGCGGCATCACTGCAGTTCAGGGACCCAATCCAGCCAGGGAAAAGCATCCAAGGGGGCCAAGTGAGCAGGGTGAGCAACAAGGAGTGTGGCCTGAGTAGGAGGAATGGCCATAGGAGAGTCCCAAGGCGCAAATACAGATTAGGCTCCTCACCCTTGGTATAGGCTAACAAATTGGCTCAGTGAGTTTGGATTAACAAAAAAGAAAGGCAAATCTACCATCTTTTAGTTGCAGTAGTTGGTAATTAGGGACGCATTTAGCTGGCTTATATCTGGGAGCAAGACCATGCAATGTACACTAGTGGCATGGTCTTTTGGGAAATATTCAAACTATTGTTGTTGTTATATTAGAATGTAAGTGGTTAAGAAACAAAGCTATCTAAAAGTTGGGGTTGATTATTTATCAATGAGAAGTACACCTGACGGTTCTGTTAGATGAGAAAGATAATCTGTGGCTTTTAATAATGGCAAGTTTTAATGTTTGGATGATTCATGTTTGGATGATTCATGTTAAATTAAGCAAAACATGGGCAAAATGGCTGTGATTGGAAAAAACTGAAAACAAATTCCAATGAAATCAATAAACATTGGATTAAAGTTTCACTGGATTTCAACAGAATTTAATTTGAAGTATCTATGTTTAAAAAGAAAAAACTTTTTTTCTTATTTGGAAATGGTGTGAAATTTGTCCTAAGAACTCTATCCAGATACTTTTTGATCCTGATTTTCCCATTGTTAAGGAGCATGGCTCACCAGAAGATAAAAACGTGGAAAAGGGGAAATCAATCTACTTATGCAGACAGTCTTGGGAACTGAAGGACTTGAGAAGATGATTCCCCCCCCCCCTCTTTTTGCAGAATTTTATAAAGAAAAACCAGCTTGTTCCAAATAAGTAACAATGCACATACATATAAATAGTAATTTTCACTCCAATACTCACTGCCCCACATTGCTTGCAATGGTGACGTCTTTTTGTAATGGAGTTGAAGCTTTCACTGCAGCTTTTGCAAGCTTGCTTCTCCTTTTCCCTCTTTGATTTGGAGGATTTTCTGCAACACTCAGGCTGGGATGAAAAAATAAAATTTAAATGTTAAACAATCTGACTTTGAACCAGTGAAGGGCAGCTTGAGCCCCACAAGTGTATTATCATTATTATTTTAAAGTTTGGTATGTATAATGTCATGATTTTAACACACGTGGTTAGCATTTAGAGTGCCAGATATAACTTAACTCAAGTTTTGCCAGTTGTTACGGGCCAACTTTCACAGCCAAACAGCTCTAGACATTTGGAATGATGGCTAGACCAGCTATTTTAAAAGCCTCTAACAAGGGTTGAACTAGCACTGTTTAGTTAAGAATTATAGATTTTCTAAGAAGTCTATTATTTGCATGCTCAAGGTCTCTTTACCCTTCCTGATATGTGAGCTGCCTTCTCCCTCAGAAAGTATTTCCTGCTGTGCAAGCAACATGCAAGCAAACTACCTGCAAGGATGTATATTTTGAGCAAGACTTCTTTGTCTGAAGAATTTGAGACAACTACTCAAAAGGAAGAATGCAGGCCTTCCCAAGCAGTTACAGGCAGACATCGGGATAACTTCAAGCATACAGTGGTACCTCGGGTTAAGTACTTAATTCGTTCCGGAGGTCCGTTCTTAACCTGAAACTGTTCTTAACCTGAAGCACCACTTTAGCTAATGGGGCCTCCTGCTGCTGCCGCGCTGCCGGAGCACGATTTCTGTTCTCATCCTGAAGCAAAGTTCTTAACCCGAGGTACTATTTCTGGGTTAGCAGAGTCTGTAACCTGAAGCGTATGTAACCTGAAGTGTATGTAACTCGAGGTACCACTGTATTGGAAAGCCAACAACTGGTCATGGTTTCAGAATGGCTATAAATCATAATCTGTTAGGATGAAACCAATTACGATCCTGCATTTGGACATAACATTCAGGAATTCCTTCTTTCCTGGTTTGTTTACCTGCTCTCACTGGGAAGGAGCAAAGTGGAAACAGCTAGGCTGCATGTGCAGCCAAGAACCTTAGTCTGCCAAGTATGTGTGCATGAGCAGCAAAGATTTTAATCATTCAATCCCATCGCTACCAGCAAAGCAGCAACTGCAACACTACCCAGTTCAGGACCAAGCATATGGTTCATTTCAGAGAAGTTGTTTAATTTATATTAGCATTCATTTCTTGCCCCAAAGAGCACAAAGATCGTTTTTTAAAGGTAGAGGTATGGCCTGTAATTAAACTTTATGGAGTGCGTTATAGGTTTGCTAACAGTCTTCCATGCACTGCCTTTTCTGCTCACATTACAAACCACACACTCAGAGGCTGCTTCAGTATGTAAAGAAGCTCTCAATTACTATAGCAACTAACAAATACAAGTGTCCGGAATATTAGCTACCGATGACATTTATTTCAGGTGTACACAAAAGCTTTTAAAATAAATAAATTAAAGGGTCATTCCACACCAAGCTAGCATTGTGTTGCCGATCATACAGGCTCAGACTACAACACCACCACCACCAATTTGCACCTTTGCTGTCACTGCGGCCTGTGATTTGCCTCAGCCTTAGCGCTAGGGATTTCCACCAAGCTGTACTTTATCAGGTGCAACATCTATTAGGTAAAGGTAAAGGGACCCCTGGCCATTAGGCCCAGTTGCAGACGACTCTGGGGTTGCGGCGCTCATCTCGCTTTACTGGCCGAGGGAACTGGCGTACAGCTTCTGGGTCATGTGGCCAGCATGACTAAGCCACTTCTGGCGAACCAGAGCAGAGCACGGAAATGCTGTTTACCTTCCCGCCGAAGTGGTAACTATTTATCTACTTGCACTTTGATGTGCTTTCGAACTGCTAGGTTGGCAGGAGCAGGGACTGAACAACGGGAGCTCACTCCGTTGCGGGGATTCGAACCGCCAACCTTCTGATCGGCAAGCCCTAGGCTCTGTGGTTTAACCCACAGAGCCACCCGCGTCCCTTTTATCATCTATTAGTGAGCCCTGCAAATAACACTGAGCGAAAGAAATGCCTTGCTAGCTCCTACATTCCCCAACAACCCTGTATGCAGTGAACGGGTCTCAGCCCTCCTGAACCACCAAAAGGATCCGACAGAAAGGAATTGGGCAATGTCGTCAGAACCCAATTCAGCTCCCCCCAGGATATTTCAGTGGTGGTGGTGGAGCACTTCCCATCCATCACCAAAAAGAGTCCTGTTGCATGGTAACTTCAGGGAAGTGGAAAAATAAAGGATGCAAGGGTTACCGATCCCAGTGCCTTGGAACTCTTGGGATATGAGTATTGCCTCCCCTGAATCCTCCTGCCTTGTGGATGTGCACTGGTGCCTTTAGGAAATGGTACAGTGGTACCTCGGGTTAAGTACTTAATTCGTTCCGGAGGTCCTTTCTTAACCTGAAACTGTTCATAACCTGAAGCACCACTTTAGGTAATGGGGCCTCCTGCTGCCGCCGCACCGCTGGAGCAAGATTTCTGTTCTCAAAGTTCTTAACCCGAAGCACTATTTCTGGGTTAGCGGAGTCTGTAACCTGAAGCGTATGTAACCTGAAGTGTATGTAACCTGAGGTACCACTGTACATGTGCAACCTGCATTGAGTGCACTTTGGGGTTCTGCGTAGGTTAAGAGTTTATTCCCACAGCCCCACTACTTTTCTACAAGAATAGGGGGTTCTCCAACATAAGAATAGCCTGCTTGATCAGGTCAATGGCCCCTGTGGTCCAGTACCCACAGTGGCCAACCAGATAACGATAACAACAACAACAATTTATTATTATTTGTACCCCACCCATCTGGCTGGGTTTCCCCAGCCACTCTGGGTGGCTTCCAACAAAGATTTTAAAATACATTAAAATGTCACACATTAAAAACTTCCCTAAAGAAGAATAATTTATTTCCCACAGGTGCCTGTGGGAAACCAGCCAGCAGGACCCGAGCACAAGAGCCCTCTCTCCTCCTGTGATTTCCAGCAACAGGTATTCAGAAGCATTGCTGCCTCCAAGTGCAACAGCAGAGCGTAGCCATCAATATCCCTCTCCTCCATGGATTTGTCTGAGTCTCCAAGCTGGTGAGCATCACGGCCTTCTGGGGGAGCGAGTTCCATAGACCCCTTTCCAGCACAGCAGAATCCCTAGTGTTCTGCCTTCAGCATTTACATGCCAGCATGGAAACTCACTCAACAGGCGAACAGGCACGATTTCACAATGATGGGAGTGAAACTGACAGAATGCTCAGTTACTCAACCCCGTGTACTGCTACAGGCTTTGCAATTTACTTCCATTTATATTTTAGAGAGTGACTGTATGATGTAAATAACACAACCTATATAAAAATGGCAGTGAAGACATGGTCATTCCTCAATGACAATTCTGAAAAGAATGCCAACCAGCAAATTTTAAAAAAGCAACAGAAACATCTGTGTATTTAGGATGCAAAACCACTATGCAGTATTTACTAATTTTAACTATCTGGTATAGCTTTCTTAATTAATACTGGCCATATCACAATGTCTTAAGCATTCCTTTAGGAAGCTGGACAGAATAAAGAAGGCAGCTTCTAGTTTGCTGCCTATCACCACCACCAAGTGGTTCAGCTGTATAAAGACTTAGAGAGAAAAGAGGCTGTGCTTAACACAGGAGCTCTTGGATGGCACAATCCAGCTAGCTGTTGACAGGTGCTTTTCAAACACTAGGAGAAAGATTCTCACACAAATGTATAAATATGAACCTTGATTTCAACTTTTACTGTGAGCTTTAAGTGGCATTCCTATTAAACAGAGAAGCCATTTGGCTTTTTATTAAAAAGTAGCATGTCTACTATAAGCAAAATACACAGATTTAATTTTTAAAACAACAACAACGATTTAAATAGGTAACACAAATGAGATTAAGTACAGAAATGTCACAATGCAAAATATATAAAGCTGCTATCTTCTTTAATGTTTTTTATAGTTCAAAAAACCTAATAGATGCTTATAATACTATTGTACATTAATATAAAAAGTAACCATAACCACTGTTCACAGCAAGACCCAAAGAATTCCCTACGGCAAAAAGCTTCCCACAGCATTTATGCATTTCTTCCTCTCCCATACCAGAGCAAGCAGCCAAGCCCTGGCAAACATCAGATGTAACAGCGATTTACCATCACCGCCAGCTGCCATTCAAGAGCTGCTGGGATTGCTGTGACTATTTAGAGCAGTTGCAACAAATCCCAAGCAAGAAATTAAGTTGCCGTATCCCTACAGTTGTCCTCCAAGCCTTTTATGAAAATGCCAGGCAGTTGCGCAGCATCTCAAATTGCTGAATGGCAAACAGAGTATGCTGTTTCCCAGCCCAATTTTTTTTTATATATGGGTAGCATAGATAAGTTCTAAGCAGGTGTTTAAAGGTTGAAACAGAAGGCACCTGCTGATGCTCTATTAGCAAAGCATTTCACAGGACTGGATCAACAATACTAAAGGCTCGGTTTCTTGTTGTCAGATGATCACCGCCCCAACTTGGGGGAACGACCAATGATGCTTCTACAGATGATCTCAATGACTGAGTTAGGTTATAAGGGTTTAGGCAAACCAGGAGCCAGGTTTTTCAGGGCTCTGTTAAGTAATGCAAGGATCTAGAACCTGGTTTGGTAGTAGATGGACAGCAAATGCAGATTTTCTAGCATGTTGGGTTTACTGAAGGGCCGGGGACTATGTCTCCAGGTGTTTGTAGACTACAACTCCCATTAGCCATGCTGACTGAGGATAATAGGAGACAGAGTTCTGGAGGGTACCCACAATGACTACCCCTTCCATTGAGTTACATCGCATAATGGTCTTGTGGACTGTGGCAGGGACCCCCCCCCCCCCAATTTCATCCACATGATCTCTTTCTTCAAAACCTCATAGGAAATCATTCTGGCAGCATACATTGCAGATAACATGCCACACACTTTATTATGGGTTATATTTAACTCAGTTTCACTCAGGGTAGACCACTGAAATTAGTGGGCCTAACTCAGTCAAATAGCCTGTATGAATCCCTGGAGTGCAAAACGTGTTTACAAGACATTTAGAGCTTGAGAATACTATGGTGTGACTGAAGCAAGCTAAACTGTAAGAAGGGCTGCAATACTTAATCAGTGAATATACCTAATTACCATTTGAGTGGCTAAAAATGTGCCCATCATTAAAGCAGGAAGCAGATTTTTAAAATGGAAAGTGGTATAAATGCAAGTGTTTCCAAAAATTGTAGGTGACAGGTACTATCTCAGAAAGGGGACTCCACCTCCTGCTCTCTCTCAAAGGATGCCTTTTCTAAGATGATGCCTGCTGGGACATATGAGTGTGACATCGGAAGAACAAGAGGGATACAGTGGTACCTCAGGTTACATACGCTTCAGGTTACAGACTCCGCTAACCCAGAAATAGTGCTTCAGGTTAAGAACTTTGCTTCAGGATGAGAACAGAAATTGTGCTTCAGGATGAGAACACAAATCGTGCTCCAGCGGCGTGGCAGCAGCAGGAGGCCCCATTAGCTAAAGTGGTGCTTCAGGTTAAGAACAGTTTCAGGTTAAGAACGGACCTCCGGAACAAATTAAGTACTTAACCCGAGGTACCACTGTATGTCCCCCCCCCCCCCAGCATTACTATTCATATGCAAATTTACACAGATTTAATCAACCAATCTTACTAGACTGAAACTCATCTGATTAATTGGCTACAATTTCTTTCATCAGGTGAAAGCCCTAATTATAAAGAATGCCAAGTACAGCACGCTGAATTAAAGCAGTTTAGCCTAGAGCGGCAGCTTTTCATGTAAGAAGCACCATCTGATATCTTAACTGGTGAACATCCGAACCAGACCTAAGACTCTAGTTTCCTAATAAAAGACATCTGTGGCATATTATGGATGTGAGCCACGATTTGCAGTGCTTACACTGAAAACCATCATTAGGAGGGAAATTACTGTGCCTTTCCCAGCTGCCGAAAGTAAAGCGTTTCTGCTGATAATTCAAAGACTTCTAGTGAAACACAGAACGGACGAGCTTATCTTTCTAGTCTTCAGCTCTGACTTAAGGAAACATATAAGTCAAGTAACAATGGCTTATATTGTACTGGCTTCAGGAGTCCTACTCACTTGTAAATAGAAGACAATGATTTCTTTTCCAACAGTATTCAAAGGAAGCTAATTCAGTCAGCATATGGACTTCAGAAGTGAGGTAAGTGTTGAAAGATTTACATTAGAAAAGGTCAGGAGTAATTTTCACTAATAGTGAAAAAGCACAGTTCAAGTAAATAAAATTTGAATAGAGAATATAGGCTAATGCTTGACCATGTCTGGAATGGGCCTGCTCCCCCCCCCCCTCTCATCAAAACAAAACATTTGAACATTTGATTTAATGAGGCATCCTCCTCGCAATTGCTTACCCCTCCAGATGTGCTGCTACCATCTGTTCCTGGCATGGATTCCACAGAACTGGTGCTCGCTATCTGTTGTGGGAAAGCCATAAGAAAGCACATGAATACTAATAAAACACCCAGCTCTTTAATAGCTCAATACTATGAGCTCTTGCACTGGCCAAGGAGTGTTTGGGAAGGGTCACTATGACTGCTGTTACACCGTTCTTGTGGTTGCGAGGTGACCCAGAGGTGCAATGAAGGTCTGCACTGTTACATGGACACCAGACCGTAATGGTATATGACACCACTGATGAAAGAGCTGTTGTGAAATATACACAGAATAGCTAAAGACAATGGGCGGCAACACAAAATACCAGAGAGTCATTTCAGCCACTGTGGATACAGTTCTACCCAACATTGTAATTTGACATTGTGGAATGATAAATGAGGTATCAGAATAGACCTTCTCTGTCTAATATACACAGGATATCAGTAGTTATACTTTATTATAGTCTATCCACCTTTTGTCCAGGGAGTTCCCATTTTAGCATTTCCCAGCAAAGCACCTGCATGTTAGGACTGCTCAAGGACCCAATGAACTTCATATCTGAGTGGCGATTTGAACCTGGATTCAAAAGGCTCATACAAACATACCATAGGCTATACCGCACTGGCTCTTTTTGTGCACACCAACATATATCTGCCCATGATATGATAACATTTTGGTTCTAATAGAACATAAAATCTTCATATTTAAAATTCTTGAAAGCTAGCAACACTGGAAGGGGTGTCACTCTGCCCATCAACGGGTACAGTGTCCAACAAATTAGAAATCCCCAAAGGGGCTCATCCACATAACTGTTGTGGGTGGTAATACTGGCTTCCAAGAGCAATTTAGTACTGGGGGTGTACTATCATCACCTGACCAAAATGCTGAGAGAATCTTGAGATGGAGAATAAAATCCAGGAGACATCCAAAGGAGAACTGCTGTAGTAATGGGTGACTTTAATTACCCTCATACAGACAGGCTATATGCTCCAAACATAACAAACTGGTAACATCTATTTCTAGATATCCTAAATGATGATGTTCTATGGGAATCAACTAGAGGGGTAGAACTCAGAACCTGGTGTGAGATATAAGTACTGTTGATCCAACTGGGAACAGTGATCCATAATACTATCAAATTTAACATATATGTAAGCGGACAATTGCCCAGAAAGTTCTACACAGTCACATTTGATTTCAAAAGAGAAAAGCTCCCCAGAATGAAGAAACTGGTAAAAAGGAAGCTAAGAGGCAAAGTAAAGAGGACCCAATTTCTCCAGAATGCTTGGGGGTTTTCAAAACCACAATGAAAGCTCGACTAGAATGTATACTACAGTTCAAGAAATGTACCACCAGGGCCAAGAGGATGTCATCATGGTTAGCAAGCAGAGAAAAGGAAGCTCTTAGAGGCTATTAGAGACCATTTTCTTGAGAAAATTGCAGCTTTGTTGAAAGGAAAGGGAGAGGAATTCAAGGAGCACATTGTTAAAAACATAAAGACCACCAACAAAAAACTCTTTAAATACATGAATAGCAGGAGACCAGCTAGGAAAGCAGCTGGATCTTTGAATGACATGGGTATCAAAAGACTCTTAAAGGATAGAAGAGAAAGTTCAGAGAAGCTGAATGAATTCTTATGCCTGCCTTCACAGAAGATGTGGGATAAATCCCTGTTTCTGAACTTTCTTAGAGATGGAGTATGAGAATAGCAGTGATAAGTGACTACGTTCTAGGTCTTATGGGCAAATTGAAAACTGACAAAACACTGGATCCAGATGAGAGTTCTTAAAGAGTTCAAATGTGAAATTGTTGATCTTCTAAGAAAAATATGTAACATGTGCCTACTATCAATCCCCATACCTGAGGAGTGGAAAGTAGCCAACTTAACATGAATGTCTTTTAAAGGGATCCAGCAAATTACAGACCAGTTTACTTATTCCTGGAAAACTGGTGAAAAGCTCTATTAAAGGTAGAACTCCCAAGCATATAGAAGAACAAGTTTCAGCAAAGGTAGGTCCTGTCTCACTAACCTTTCTTAGTACTTTGAGAGTGCCAACAAGTATATAGATAAAAGTACATCGTCAAATATTCCTGAGTAAGTTTATCAGTCGCAGAATAAGAGGAGAGGTCCTCTTAAGAACCAGTAACTGGGTAAGAAACAGGATGCAGAGAGAAGGAATAAATGGATAGTTCTCCTAATGGATGGAAGCAGAAAGTGGAGTCCACCAAGCAAGAGAGCCAACCTTGCATAATCAATCAAACACACAGCACACACATGCTATTTGAATGGTAATGCCCATCTACTTTAGGTGGGCGGGCCCTCAAATATTTTATGGGGGGCGTGAAAGGACCTTGACCTGTAGGAGTTGATTCCTATGCCACCAAGGATTGGTACTAGAACCTGTGCTTTTAATCATGTTCATAAAGTGAGTAATGTAACTCAATATAAGCAAGTGTCAAGAGATGGAGAAAATCGCCTTCCTTTGTCCAGTTCCCCAATGGAAAGTCCCAGGAGTGAGGCTCCACTTATGGGAACTCTGGATCAAAACCACAGGCTACAAATTAAAAACAAACAAAAAAATGCAAGTTTAAGTGCAATATACCGTATTTTTCGCCCTATAGGACGCACTTTTTCCCCTCCAAAAATGAAGGGGAAATGTGTGTGCGTCCTATGGGGCGAATGCAGGCTTTCGCTGAAGCCTGGAGAGCGAGAGGGGTCGGTGTGCACCAACCCCTCTCGCTCTCCAGGCTTCAGGAGAGCCGCAGCGCCAGCCCCACAAGGTCGGGGGACAGCAGGGAGGCGGAACGCCGCCATCCCGCTGTCTCCCTATGTGGTTTAGAGGCTGACGGCGGGGAGATGCGTGCTTCTCCCCGCCGCCAGCCCCGCAAGCTCCGGGGACAGCGAGGAGGCGCGGCGCGTCTTCCCCCTGTCCCCGGACCTGACGTGAAGGCTGGCGGCGGGGAGAAGAGCGCTTCTCCCCGCTGCCTGCCCCGCAAGCTCCGGGGACAGCTGGGAGGCGCGGCGCGTCTTCCCGCTGTCCCCGGACCTGACGTGAAGGCTGGCGGCGGGGAGAAGAGTGCTTCTCCCCGCTGCCTGCCCGCAAGCTCCGGGGACAGCTGGGAGGCGCAGCGCGTCTTCCCGCTGTCCCCGGACCTGTTCTGCATGCAGGCGGTGGGGAGAAGAGCGCTTCTCCCCGCTGCCTGCCCGCAAGCTCCGGGGACAGCTGGGAGGCGCAGCGCGTCTTCCCGCTGTCCCCGGACCTGTTCTGCATGCAGGCGGTGGGGAGAAGAGCGCTTCTCCCCGCTGCCTGCCCGCAAGCTCCGGGGACAGCTGGGAGGCGCGGCGCGTCTTCCCGCTGTCCCCCGACCTGTTCTGCATGCAGGCGGTGGGGAGAAGAGCGCTTCTCCCCGCTGCCTGCCCCGCAAGCTCCGGGGACAGCTGGGAGGCGCAGCGAGTCTTCCCCCTGTCCCCGGACCTGATGTGAAGGCTGGCGGTGGGGAGAAAAGCGCTTCTCCCCGCTCCTGGCCCCACAAGCGCCTGAGGGGGAAATAAAATTTTTTTTCTTTATTTCCCCCCCAAAAAACATGGTGCGTCCTATGGGCCGGTGCGTCCTATGGGGCGAAAAATACGGTATATGACAGCAAAGACCCACAGGAATAATGATCACTAAATGCTTACTGATGAATCTGGAAGATGCTCATCTTCTTGAGAAAAAGAGCTGTTATAAGCTCTAAACGTTTCACTGTTCTGTTTATGTTTTTCAATTGTTGCTTGAATGACCTGCAATAAAATTCCAAGAAATGCAGTAAGTAAAAGTAAGCTGCAAAATCTTATTTAGAACACAAAACCAAAAACCTTTTTAAAAACAAAACAAAACAAAACAAAACTGTTTGCTGATGTCATTACCTAAGAGTGTTGTTTCTACAAGATGAAGAATTTCCAAGTATGACTTACAAAAGTAGAGCCTCAAATTAAGAATGTATTCTGTAAAAACTGAAAGGTCACTTCAGTTAACCAACTATAAGGAACAAAAGCACTACCAGAATTATATAAATGTAATGGGAGAGGTAGGCAATGGGTCTTCTGCTAAAACACCAATAAGATTTCAATGCAGAAGTCATCAGTTCCTCACCCCGAAGCAATATTTTCCATTACTGTAATAGAGTACATGTGAGGCTGCCTTTGAAGACGCAGTTAGTGTAAAATACTATTGTGGACATGCTAACTGGGACTCGCCATTAGGAATCCATCTTGCTTCTTCTGAAGCACCTGCATTGGCTATTTGTCTATGTTCAGGCTCACATTAAAGTGATTATGCCCACTTTTAAAGTTATTTCTTCATGGCTTGGGACATATTTGACCATTTTCTTCACATGAGTGCCTTAAGATAATCCTCAGAGACTTTGGATACCCATCATGAATACACGGCTGTATCCGACCAAGCTGTGTAATGACTTCCTGCTTGCATAACGGGACTTCCTCTCCCTCTACTCCCTCACCAATCTGCTGTGGAGGGTTGGAGGAAACTCCAGGATAGATCTGGGTGGAGTGCAGCATCACATGGGGCAGAGAGGCTGTTCTGTTGTTCAGGCAGAAGTCTTTGCACTAATGGGATGGCTTTGCTAGATACAGCCCTTGGTGGATTATGATTAGGGAGCAGTCTTTTCTGTTACATTCCTAGTTATGAAATACCATCGGGAGGTTCACATTTGCCTACTCTGACGTCATCTTAGTACTAAAGTCTTTTTTTTACTGTCTCAGGCATGTTAAGGGCATGCTTTCATCTCCAGTGTCTGTTTTTTTATAATGCTTTTTTTTTAAAAAAAAACTTTTGCTAGCTTTATTGTTAGTTTACTCAGCTTTACTTATCTTTGTATAGCTATATTTTATTGTTTTATTGTAAGTTGGTCAGGGAAAGGTGTCTTTTTGGCAGGGTGAGGTATAACAGCTTGGAAATAATGAAATGGAGAAAAAAGTTCCTATATGCAGCTTAATGTACTTAGCAAAGAAGAACACCGAAAATGAAATGGGCTGGCACAAAGGCTAAGTAAAATATGCTTATATTGACCTGGATCCATTCTTTCTTCTCTTCTTCTGTCCTATAAAATGCAGAAAAGACATACATGTTGTATACATGTAGCATATTCAGTAGCTGTTTCAATATCTGCAGTCTTATAAGCAGATAATAGTCTTATTCATCTCTACAGTAATTCATGTTTTGTTAATGGAATATGATATGCCACCTATTCTAAACTCGGCAGCATATAATTGAAAACTACCCTTTGCTTCCCCTTTACCTTATTTATGATTCAAAACAATAGAATTTACTAGAATGAATTATTTTCTAGTTGAATTAGGCTTCTGCAGCCTAACATTCCTTCCTCAAAACATGCAGAATGAATGAACAAAATTCTGTACCTAGCTTGTAGCTCCAATGATCTCTTCTTTCCTGTTATTGAGAATGTATGAGCCACGTTTTGCTTGCTGATTTCCTGGACCTAGGAAACCAAGTATATTTTACTATACTTTAAAATGCAATTTTCTAAACACTTTTAAGATTACCAAACAAACCTCTACTCTCTCTAAATAAACAGCAGCAACTATTAATAATAATGAACTGTTTGTTTAAAAATAACATCTAGTGTCTACTTTTTAATGACAATGCTTTCAGAGGCATTATTTACACAAGGGTTTTTCTGAGATACAAACAAGGTTTGCCAGCTGTAAGGTGCAGAAGCAGTTGGTGGAAGAGACTTGGACTCTAACCTAGACTGTATCTGCGACTTGTCTAGGCACGGAGAAATGTATGGGTCCACATCCACTATGTTTTAAGCTCAGCGGCTTTCAAGTGGCACTGATGGAACTGCAATGCCAAAGGAGAAACTGACTGTGGCTTTATTGTTGTTATTGTTTGCACGGTCCCCCTGTTGAAGTCTGCAATACTGCATACTCATTTCCTGCAGTTCCATCTTCAATAACAGCATGTCATGTTCCGCCTTCCACGTTGCCTGTGTTTTACTTTGCTTATGCATTTGGGGATGGCCAAAGGGCTTGTTTCTCAACAAGAGTGACAAATCCTGAATCACAGAATCATAGAGTTGGAAGGGAACCTGAGGATCAACTAGTCCAAACTTCTGCAATGAAGGACTAAACAGCTGTCCCTTATGGGGATCGAACCTGCAACCTTGGCATTATCGGCAGCACGCTCTAACCAACTGAGCTATCCAAGCACTGTTATAAAAGTATATTATAAATGCAAGCAAACAAGATACAAACCTGCAATCCTGCAATATCGATCTTTTCTCGCACACTGAATTTCTGGCCTATTAATCTCAGTTTGGGCACGCAGTACAACACCATGCTGTTAAACTGCAATTGATCGAAAATTCTTGTTATGGTATGTGGAAATCACTTTACTATTCAGACACACCCTTCATTATAAAATCAGTAAGTATAGCCACACCCTTAATTGCAAAATCAGTTGTTATAGCTCATTTCTCCAATAAAGGTTAAAATTTCTAGCACTGTGGTGTGTGAAATTTATCAGGAATTCATTTTTATAGCAACAGCTCATGGGGGGATTGAGGAAAGCTCGATTTTGACTGTGAATCATCTACCTTCTATGAATTGTGATTTATTATTATTATTATTCAATTTCTTGGTCGCTTCATCTTGCCCAGGGCAACCCAAAGCAACTTACAACCAAACAGACAAACAAACAACACCCCACAATAAATACATTAAAAGCAAAAGGAAAAAGAAACACATTAAAAACATCCTGGCCATGTACAAAAGGCCACAGGCCTGGTTACAGAGGGGGGGGGGAATTGCCTGGCAATAACTATGAGTGAAATTCAATGCCACTGCCAGACAGAATGACACCCCCCACCACCCTCCTCTCCACACACACTATATTGGTTGTTCTCCTACTCACCCACCCCAGAGCCAATTTCCAGGGAGGGGAAATACCCCTTGTACAAGCAAACATCCTCATGCAGGGCTTGTGACAACACAGGAGTCAGGTGAATCCTGCCCTATACCTGCAATGTACAATATACCTGTGCAAAACCAACCTACAACATGCTGGGAAGATGCCAGAGTGTTTTCCAGCAGATATTTCAGTAGTATTCTCTGCAGAACTATAAAAATAAGAAAAGCTTTCTATGTCACATGTGGTCTCACACAGAGAGAAACTATGTGTGGATATTATATTCAGAGAGCCATGTCAGAAGATCAACAGCTAATGGCTGGCTGGGCCTGACCTCAGATTTCCAAAGTGCTGCTCCTGTTTTTTGCACAAAATGGTTGACGCTGTCCACTGTTGAGCCTGTGACTGTTAATGATAATTTAAAAGATTATACTTAAGTCTGGTGGCAATGGGTTTGTCAGGTTAATGTCTATGGACTATTTAATATTCGGCAGCACTCTGGGGTAAACTAATAAAAGTGCCAATTACACAAAACCCAAAGCATCATCAAATACGGGTATGGCGACAGAAAGAACATTTTCTTTAAAACAGAACAGAACCTGCTTTTGTGAAAGGAGTATACATGTGCAATACAGAGCAGACTCTACCAGCAAGATCTGACCAATCAGATCAAAGGAGACTTTGTGTCTACAAAGTAGGTGAACACTTTACTCCTGTGAAATGAAGTAACTCACCAGAAATAGATACCTATCCTGAGCGGTGCCATTCTTTGCTGACAGTTTCTGAATATGCCCTTCTTTAATCAATTCATTGGCTGGATTAACAATATCCTCTTCTCCTCCAAGGCGCTCATACACTTCTAACAGCTTGTGCATCTTTTCCTACAAGCACAAAAAGGAAATGCCAACTCAGCTAACAGCTAGTCTTTGTCTATTGCTTTACGATACACACACTAGAAGAAAAAAATAATTCAATTAATTAACAGGGGAAATGCTACCTACTGAAGAATTACTAAATATTGGTATTAAAAAACAAAAAACAATGAACCAACAAAAAATACATGAAAGAAGAAATAAACAGTGCAAGTCCATGGTTTTCCACAGCCTTAAAAAAGCAAATATGAAAACAGAACGCACTCTAGCAACATAAAGCATTTAGTCCTCTCTATTTTAATCATCTCTTGGTACTTCATTGCATTGCCACAGAATCCCAAATAGCTCTTCTGTCAAAGTAGTCGGGAAATTGATTCCCAAGATCATAAAGAAGATAAAATTCTAGCCCTCATAGCAGCAGTAATAAGAGCTGGAGGCTAGAGAAAGACACTTTCATGGGGATCTGATGCCCACATATGAATTTTAGCAAGCAGGGGCTGCCTTATATGTGTCACAAAGGTCTGTACACCAATTTCCAGTGCAGCCATTAAATTTTTCCTGACAACCAAATTCTTCCCAGGGTAGACCCATTGGCATTGAAGGACGTGAGGTAGTAATGTTTATTGATTTCAACAGATCTATTATGAGTACAGCTAGTATGTTGTTGTTGTTGTTGTTGTTAATCCCCCACCCCATTTTCCCTGACATAGTTAAAGGTGGCTTACAAGTACATTAAGAACCACTAAAAACAACAATTAAAAAACAATTAAACATTGATAGGATTAAAACTACACACTTCAGCTTCCTTAGAAACTGTTCCCCATGCCTTGCTATATGTGTGTGTTGCAAGCTGCATGGTTTCGTCATTATTGCCAGCCTTTGATCCCATCCACTTGGCACTCGGAGCACTGGCAAGATAAGAGACCCTTTGAATGCAAATGTTCCCTAATCCTGTGCAAGAATAATGGTGTCTCAATAAGAAAGATGAAAACACCTCTAACTTGTGAATCTGAGAAAGAGAAGAAGCCACAACTACTTCCTGTAAAGAACGCCCAGAGTGAGAAACAAGTGAGTTCATTTAAAACATTGCCTATAATTATTTCTTACAAAAACAGAAGTGTTGCTGGGAGGTAAAATTAGACAAGTAAATATGCAACATCTAAAACAAACCTTGCATTTTCTTTAAAATGTTTTCAAGAGAAGGCAGGATGATTTTATTAAATAAACACATACACAAAGCTTGGATCTTATAGAAATTGTCTCAGTATTGTGTATATGCGTGCGCGCACACACACACACACAGCCAGAGTTTTATGGATTTTCAGTGTTTCAACACGATTACAAAGAAGTATTGCTAATCTTTGTAAATGTTCTTATTGCAGTTAGTGCATACATTGTCATTGCCATTTTGGAAACCAGACTAAGCCTCCTTTCGGAGTTTGACTAACTGAGATGTCAACCACATGAACACTAGCACTTAGAGAAGCTAAGAAACTTCTGTAGGCAAAGAATATGCTCTGCTGCTTATTCCATCATTGTTACATTTCCTATAGTATTTTCACTTATAAACAACTGTCTTTATATATGTCTTCTTAATGACAGAAGCATGGTCTTTAATCTGGGTTTGGCAGGGTGGGAATATACCTTAGGAACATGTTCACTTGCCATACTATAAATAGCTCATTGTGAGCCATGCATTCATTTGCCTAATGACGAGAATACCTCCTGCGCCCAAAATGGTATTAGGGTCACAGGCAATTGCGATTTCACACAACACCTATCTCATATATGTTCATATTCATATATGGGTAAAAAAGGTAAATATATGGACCTGCTCTCTGCCATATATAGGGTCAAACCCCCTAATTGGCCTGTTTCATTTGCAAGAACAATGGCTGAATATTTAAAACTTATGAACATTTTTAGAATACACAGGAAAAAAACTACAACAAAAGATGAGTTTTTGAAAATGGCTACATAAATTAGTATCAGTCACAAGAGAGAAAATGCCGGGGGGGGGACAGACCTCATATACATAAATAATAGATAATAACTATAGAAAGGCACTAATTTATACTTCAGTTTGATCTAGATAGTTTGAATAAGTATGAAAAACCAACATTAAGTCTTCATGGAGTAATGAGAAAACCACTGGTTCAAATAGGAAGCTCAGTTAATGGCTCAGGTGATGATTCAGTTACACAATTTCTACTCACCATCTTTCGGATGGCTGCGTTTGAATGGTTTGCCGCAGTAGAAATGAGCTCCAGTGATTCTGCAATAAAGCAGCAGCAGTTACACATTCTCGAGATCATTATCAGTTAATAGTGCAGTTTTTTATTTCCCTGATGTGTACAGCATTTCTGCAAAAATGCGGCTGCACATAAATGACAGGTTTGTAAGGACAAATCCATTGAATCATATTCCTGTGCTTGTGAGGGTCAAGTGTGTATGCAAGAGTATTAACATAGGACACATTTATAATATCTGAAATAAGTAGCACAGCAACTTGTGTGCATTCAGATTTACATGCTTGGCAAAAGAATTAAAAAAGTAAATAAAAAGGGGAATGAGGGAGGGTGTTCCAGGAAAAATGACTTTGGCAATCCTACCTGCCATTGAACCCAATGTGTTTTGACTATATGTGAATTTGGTTTTATGTGTGATACCCAGAATGTAACTCCCGCGTAAGTCGAGAGTCCCCTGTATACAGTGCGCAACAGTAAATTACCCAGTAAATTACCAAGAGAGGAAAGCATGCAATATATGAAGAGTTATTTTGCTTAGGCACAGCCCTATTTCTACAACTTCCTGTGCAGGAACAGGAATTTCTTTTCCTTAATTTATGGTTGGTGTTAATGTAGGTTCCTGATGTTCAAGCCCAGCCTCAAACACCTCTCTGAAGGTGTTTCACATCTGGAACATAATTTGTGCCTTTTCTGGTTGTGTGCTTCCAAGGCACATATTCATTATATAGAAGGAAGCTGTCTTTAGCAAATGCTTCTCTTCAGTTGCCCAGAATCCGCATAAGGCACTGCAAGTCCCCTTTTGTCTGTACTTTTCTTTGTGGAAGGAAACCTGCAGGGGAACTGATATCACATTAGACTTTCAGCCAGTTAAGCATACAAAGCAGATCAAGTAAGACTGAGCGTATGGCAAGCTATTAGGAGGAAGGCTTGCTTCTCTGTCCCAGCACATGCTGAGTGTGGGTGGGAGGATTGCATGAACTGGCCTAGATACTTTTGAACAGGAAGAATCCTACATTCAACTCATAGCACCTAGGCGGAAAATGGCCAAAGATATGTTCTTTACATGTAACACATAGAATAATGTATTATGGCATTTAAAAGATATAGATCAGCAGATGGGGAACCTATCTATTTCTGTCCCTGTGTAAAGTTGAAATCCTACCCAATCGGAAATTCAATTTCTCTCTCAAAAAAGTTGGCTGGCAAACAGTTGAAATGTCAGGAAACATTATGCGCCATCATGACACTTCAGCCAACTGATGTCAGAAGCTTCACTAACACAGAATAAGTTGATTGGAACTATCATTATCATGCAATAGGTATGTATCAGGTGCTGTGCACTAAGTAAAAAAGAAATGTCATCTTTGGTTTAACAGGTCCACAATAGAAATCCATCAGTCAAAGAGTGTTGTTGTCAGATTCTGACAAAAGAGGAAAAGGTTTAATTTTGAAAAGCTATAACATGATGCATATTTATGCCCCCACACAGAATATGATGCCGAACCATGTGGATGAAAACTGTACATACTTTCAGCATCTTTTCGGTCTAGTGACTCTTCAGGAAGTTTTTTAAGGTAATCCTTTAGGAGAAGCTCATAGCGTGGAATTCTCTGTACAGGTTCCAGCATGTGATGCTGTAATGTCAAGTTTCCACATATTTCTTCTTTCTGTAATTGAAGGAAAGCAGGCTGATTTTCTGAACATTTTTTTATTTTTATTTTGCCATATCCATATACTTAAACCATTTAATGATGTAGGACTGTAGAAAGATGTTCATATGCTTAATTAGTCAGTTTTTTAAATTATCATAAAGATGCTGGTGGTCATGGCAAGGTAAATACAGAATCAAGCAAAGTGTTTCAGATGTACAAATTATCATCATAATAAAAAGGGGAAGGAGAGGAAATGACATTTAGTTACTATGTCATGCTGGATCCAGGCCCAAAGGCATCTCTTACTGATACCTTGGGTTTCAACCTAGGCTCAGTCCAGTACAGCAGTACATCTCCATATCTACTACCCAATTCATGTTCCTTTCCTGTAACAGTATTATTTATTTCGTTATTTCTCAGTGGTATATTCATCACAAAACAAACAAGTACGAAGTGTTGTATACAGAATAGACCCAATGGAAGGAAGTCAACACCAAGCTCTTCTGATCATTCCACCAGTGCAAGTATTTCACCTTACCGGGCAGAACAATCCCCTGTCTCCTCCCACCATGCACTGTTCTGGGAGTTCTCGGGACCACCCTCCCACCACCACCAGTCACTTTAGGGAGGCGTAGAGGGGCATCCAGGGAGAGGAGAGGGAAGGAGGCTCACTGTGCAGGAAGAAATCCTTGCACAGGGCTTCTGCTGCTGACTGGGACTCAATAGACAAATCCTGCCCATTGAAATTAATGGACCTAAGTTACACATGTCTATTAATTTAAACTAGTCTGCTCTAAGTAAAACTAACATTGGATTCAACTCAAAGTCTGCAAGTTAATTATGATGGAATACATTGATCAATATAATGACTATGCATGAAGAGAAAAACAGGTTTATCTTAAACTATGGATTAATGCAAGCCAGCAAATGTTGATGGTTCCCAGTTAGAAGGTTGTAGAAGCTTTGTTTCTCCGCTGGTCCTACTACTGAAGGCTTAGCTTACAGTACTCAGGCTTAGCTTAGCGTTATTTCTGAATCCAGGATCGTGGTTTATTTTGCTCTGGACAAACCATGACCTGAAACCAAGGTCTTACTGTTCACGGCTTGTCTAGAAGAAATAAACAATGATCTCAGGTTCAGACATAACACTAAGTCAAGCCATAAAAAGTGGCTTCTTCAAGGAAGTTATTTTTCTTTTAAGCCTGGCTTCAATTCAGAGTTTATAATAATAAATTTCATATGCCCATTTAATGGTTTATATTTATTGCAATACTCTGTGTAAAACCAATGAGCTGGCCAGAGATCTAGCTGGCACAATCACATGTCACTGAAATCAACCCTGCCTTCCCTAAAAGGTTTTCTTGGCTACAGAGCTACACAGGCAGACCTATCCAGTATATGATACCATAAGTGTGTGGAATGGAACTTTTTCTGGTTCACTCCCTCGCATGTGTAATGTCAACAAGGCATGGACTGTGATAAGTACAAATGATTTATACCTGTATGTTTTGAATAACAGCTTTAAAAGGAACAGATCTCTGCATCCATGTGTTCACCATGTCCATTGCTCTGTCAAAATTCTTTACATATTCTCCATACATCTTCAGAAATGGAGCAAGTTTTTGGACGATGTCTCCGAGCCTTGGGTTTGTATTCCTGTAGACAGAAGAAATAACAAGACAAATTTAAAGAAAAACACGGAAATGAAATATGACATCAACTGGCAACTACAATTACACATCCTATGTTTGAAGGCAGTCTGATATAATTGATCTTCATAAATTACAAGTATAGTTAAAATGATGTGGATGGGGGGAAATTCTACTTACTCACTTGCATTAAAATTAAACACACGAGTTTGAAAACAACACTTCAATTCTTTTGTAAACAAGTGCTTCTATTATTACACCATTTGGAATTCAAAATGGCAAGTTTTGTAAAAGTGCATATTTGAATTATCTCGCATCAAGTTGTGTGGCAGTAAAGCTGCTAGCACGTTTGCCAAGCTAAGCAGGGCACAGTATCGTTTCACACTGGATGAGGGATCGTGTGTTAAGATTCCTGCTTTGCAGGGGGTTGGACTAGGTGGCCCCGGGGTGCCTTCCAACTCTACAATTCTACAGGCAAACACCAGTTGGAGTCTCCACAGCAGTGGTGTATGGGGGGAGCAGCAGCAGCAGCCTCCTGGCATTGGAGCTGGCAGTAATGAAGATGGGGAGCTCTAGAATGGCAGTGATGGCCCCACAGGCACAAAAATGCCCTGTTGCCAAGCTGCAGCTCCTCTGATCTCACCCCGCCCCATCCTAGCAAGTACAGCATTATTGCAAGCAGGGAGCAACAATCACCCTGCCCCTTCTCAAGGACTGATGCTGTTGTTTCATAAATGCTTAGGAAACTGTATTCCCGTCCTCTATTAAACTTTATTCTCTTTCCCATGCTTTAATACCCGGGACTGACCAATCTGAATGATTTGGTGTCTTATGGCTGCTATCACATTATTCACATTTTTCGAGAACAAGTTAAACAGCAATGAAGATTCATGAGGGACAGCCATGGTTACACCTCTGTTCATTATGAAAATTCGTTTATACGTATCTTTTGCCTGTCTTTTAACCAGGTTCTCATCCTTATGAGGAGCTGTCCTCTTACCCAAGGACAGCTTTATTTCCTTAGAGCAGGGGAGGCCAACTCCCGAGAGACTGCGATCTACTTTCAGAATTAAAATCTGGCAGTGATCTACCACTCCAGTCAAAGTTGTTGAGCTTTTTTAGGGAGGGGAAACGCCCCATTTTGTTGGGGTTCCGTTTTTTGGCGTGGGACTTTTAGCGTGAATGGGAAACATTTAGCAGAACAGCAAAAAGTCTGTCTTACGTTACAGAGATCAGGAAAAAATACAGGCAGGGGAGAGGGGCCAGGGCCAGGTGCTCTTAGGCAAAAGCAAAGGGAAATGAGCCCACAATTGACAGCGATTGACTGCAACCTCCCGGGGATCCCGGTCGACCTGTTGGACACCCCTGCCTTACAGAAACTCGACCAAAACTTTTTAACGATCTAAATATATGTTTTTCAATAAGCGAAGTATACAATATCTTTTTAAAGGACACGTCAAAGGGGCCTGAGCGCAGGCCTCACTGCATTTTTGGTTGCGGATGTGAATTAGTCACAAAAAACTAAACAGATAGCTATCTCCACGTATGAATTCTTATTAGGGAATACTTTTACCAAAGACATTTGTGTGCTTATGGTGCAATTCTATTTCCCAGCCAAGGCTTTGACCCAAGGCTTTGTATGCTAGATTTGGAAATGGAGCTTTCACAAAGATGGGCTTCCCTGAGGCTAGCTCCAAGCATGCAGTTCAGATGCAAGCATGGAACAGTGCCTAACACTGAAAACAATGAGAAAGAGCATTGTTCCTGCACCAGCTGCTGATCCCTGCCTCTCAAAAGACAAAGGAAAGCAAAACAAGATAGAAGCTTGTGCTAATGTGGGCGAGGCTTAGTAGGTGCCATAGTTTCAGATGCAGCAGGGGTTTCAAAGCCAGTGAAACCACATGGTGGAACTATTTCAGGAGGGCCATCTCCTGAACTTTATTCTGTAAAGTTCATGGAACACTCAGGAGTGTTAAGATGTGACATACAGATACATACCAATAACCGTGCATTATATTTTGTTGTGCTAGCATGTTACAGAAGTGGACGTTTTTAGTTTCTAGGAAATTCTTAACATAGAAACATTTGTTTGTAGTCCTTCATTTACCCACCACTCATCTGTAATCCTTGTTTTGAGCTCAGGCAGAAGAAACTGTTCGTGGAAGCGATAGATGGAAGAAATATTTGAAAAGATTCCTGTTACCACATCAGGTGGAATCCCCGCCTCAAACAATTTAGTGCAAAAAACCTGCACCAAAACACACACACAACATCAGAACCAAAAGTATATTATTTATACTAATTTAAGCAGCTGGATGTTGACAGATAACGGATATGGATTTTTGAATTTCTCCCCAAGATGTATTCAAGAGACATGTCTAGCTGGTTAGAAGGACTCCTCAACTAAAGACATCCATATATATTTCCAATAAATCTGCCACCTGCTTATTTCAAAGCCATTTGTTGTTAGCCATTTAGAGTGAAAGCCAACTAAAGAAAAATCATGGATTTAACATATAAAGGTGCTTTACAAATATTTTCAAGTATCATTCTTAATTAACATTTGGCTAGACAAAAAAACTAGTGAAAGAAAGAAAGAGGCTAAATGGAAAGGTTTCTTTACAATGTGGTCCAATTATATATTTTTCTACTTCCGCACAAGACATTGCACAATTATTTAAAAGACAACAGACATCTGACTCAGCTATTACAGATAAATTTGACTTTTGAGGAAGTTAATTGTCCAAAATAACTACCATCAGCTATACAGACATACTAGAACTGCTCTAGTAGAGAAAAATTAAGTTTTCTTACAAGTTTTTAGCAAGGCCAATTTCCCATATAGAAGTAGACTTACCTGATCCAGAAGATGAAGCCTTTTAACATAAGCTTCTTCCGTATGAAGAAGTTCACTTGCAATGTTAAACAGCTTCTGTGGCTCCGAACACTGCAGACAACATGAAAAAGGCAATGTGAATTTTCAGTCAAGATTACAAATGCTGAGGAAATAATCGTTTTCATATTATGTTCTTGCAACTGATGAAGTGCACACTGCCATAAAAAGTCTTCCGTTTTACTGAGCTGATGAAGTATACATTTGGATGGTTCGTGAATCTCTTTATGGATGGTGTATGTTTCACTGTTTCTCTAAAATCAATTCAGTACACAGCAACCTCTTATGGTATAGTTACAACTATCTAATTTGCATATTTCACTCATTGTCATCAAATGTGAACTATGGAACCCTCTCACAAGGCATCCTTTAGTAAAATTTAGTATAATATGGAGCAAAAATAGGGAAGAAATCAAAGTATGCCTTTCCTGTGGTTCGCTAGTGGTAATCACCTCCACAGAAAATGTCCAAATTCAATTTATGGCCTTAAAACATTGCTACTGCTTCATTTTAAAACAAACAAACAAACAAACAAACAAACAAAAAACCCCAAGAAATGAAAAGGGAAAAGCAAACATGTTTAGGGGCATAGTAAAACAGATTTTCTTACTGATTTTTGATCTTGCATAGTCAATAGCTAATCAAATGCTTTTATGAGGAACAAAAAAGTTAAAAGGTGTTTATGGATTGTTGTTGTTGTTACCATGTCTCTCTAGCCCTGAAATCCCTTCTCACTAGGAAAAAAGATGCTATAGTCCATGTATTGGGGCAAACAAACAAAAAGACAAAACCACTCTCAACTTTTAAAAAAAAATAAAGCTCCAAATTACTGGTTTCAGAAAACTAGATAAAAATACCTAACCCTTGCAATGCAATGTTGCTTTTTCAAAACTTCCTTCTTGACTTCTGGTCTGAGCAAATCTGATGACGAAACTCTAACAGGTGGCTTTGGAACAAGACCCAAAAAAACTTTTCAATTTAAGGCACCCTGCACCTCCTAAGCTCTGCATCACATGCCAAGTTTATTTGTTACCAAGGCTGATGGTGACAGCAAAGCATCACACTTGATTAGAGCAAGGATATGAAGCTGCTTAAGTTCTCAGCCCAGAACTTCATCTCTGGATTTCAGGGTTTATGCAGACACATTCACAACTATTATTCTATTCTGCTTCCACCTCAGGATATAACACTGCTCAGTAGCAGGAAGAGAAGAGGGCAAAGGAAGTGAAGACCGAGTAAGTGAACTGAGACAATCCCTGATAGCTAATAAAATATGATAACCTGGTCAGCTGAAGTGTTCATCACATGGCAACTGTCTTTCATCTCCAAAAACAATAGGCTTCAATGAATAGAAAGCCTTCACTCGATTAGGTTATTCATCTCTATATAAGATATGCCTGGGCCTCTCTCATTCCTACGATTTAGCACTAATATAGAATATTTCCATATCTCCTTTCCACTTTTTTATTACCAGTCCAGTTAACCAATTAAAATAGTATGGCAGTTGTGCTTGAACATGGGCACACACTTGCAAAATCGCTAAAATCAATCACTTTCATGTCATTTCTTCTTTTAGAAGTATCCAGGCTGAGATCTCCCATATACAACGTCAGCAATGTCAGTCAGAGAGACATTATCAAAAGCTAATAAGCTCCTTCTTGTCAGTTTTCATTGGACAAAAGACAGAGAAGACACACAATTATTCAGTCATGTGTGTTCAGGTTTCTAATAAATGCTCAATGACATTGATGCCTTACAGCATAAAATAAGACTCCATAAAAGAGTGACGTGGAATGAGGCATTTCTTACTTTCAGGAACACTATCTTTAAAAGTTAAGAAGGTTAATCAGTATTTTCATTTCAGTATTTTACACACAAATGTGCCCATTAGTTGTTTGTTACTGCCCATTTTCTCACGGGGGGGGGGGGGGTCTAAATAGAATGCACAGCAAAGTATCAGTCTGCCAAAATTAGAGTAAATTAAGAATAATGCCATTAAATTGGATAATTATTTGGATTTTTAAAAATATCAATAATTTATTTCTCTTCATCTTTCCATTATAGAAACAGTGGATAACTTAAGGAAAAACAATTTGATGTGATCAACTGTATTTCAACACCGAATTTCTCAAGTATCTGTTTTTCTGTATTCCATTATGAATTGACCTTATCATTGCCTCTTGACTAATGTGTAGATAAGAACTCAGTAATCCACCAGTATTCACATTTCCTAGAATTATGGGGTCATCCAATCTAATCCTCTGCATTGCAGAAATCTCAACTAGATCATACAGGACAGATGACCATCTGCAACAATTCTTTCAGGTTAAAAAAAACTTAACATGTGTATTTTGAGAGAAAATACAATTTAAAATATGTATTCTTTTAAAGTTGTGATTTAAAAATAATAATCACAGATTAAGGCAGAAATAGGAGACTTATGGGTAAAGACAAGCTAAAGTGGCATGGAATGGCATCTCTACCCCAGCATCAATACTCAAACTAAGCTGAGTGAAAAAGAGCAGTGATCATGGCAAAAGAATGGAGAACCTATCATTCTGTGAAATAATCTGGATGCTGTGCACAAATGGTTTTTCATGCCCAGGGTCCCAAGTTCAATGACTCACACTGAAGGATCTCAGGTAATAGGCTGGGAAATACCTCTCTTCAGAGACCTTGGACAGCAGTAAAAATAATTGGCATCAGGTTAAAGGTAAAGGGACCCCTGACCATTAGATCCAGTCGTGACTGACTCTGGGGTTGCGGTGCTCATCTTGCTTTATTGGCTGAGGGAGCCGGCCTACAGCTACTGGGTTATGTGGCCAGCATGACCAAGCTGCTTCTGGTGAACCAGAGCAGTGCACGGAAACGCCGTTTACCTTCCTGCCAGAGTGGTACCTATTTATCTACTTGCACTTTGACGTGCTTTCAAACTGCTAGGTGGGCAGGAGCTGGGACCGAGCAACGGGAGCTCACCCCATTGCGGGGATTCAAACCGCCGACCTTCTGATCGGCAAGTCCTAGGCTCTGTGGTTTAACCTACAGCGCCACCCGCATCCCACATCAGGTTAGACCACTGGTTTTCAACTGGTGTGTTCAGGCCCATTATTGGCTCATGACTTGATAAGAGCATAAGAAGAACCCTGGTGGGTCTCTCCAGGGCTAATTATAATTATAACTATAATTATACTCCACCCATCTGGCTGGGTTGCCCCAGGCTCTCCGGGCAGCTTCCAACACATATAAAACCATAATAAAATAATAGTAGCAATCTGATCCAATATAAAAAGTCACAATAACTTTAAAATCAACAACTTATATCAAACAAAGCAACATTCAACAATCCATCAGAATCTAATAGTAAACAGTAAAATTAAACTTCAGCAAATAATAATTAAACAGTTTACACTTATCAACCACAATAAAGAATTGCCGATCTAAAATCAATAAAAATAACAGCAAATCGCAATGCATAAAATACCACAAAACATACAAAACCATGTAAAAATAACAAATTGAGAAACAAGGACGCACAACTTATAAAACGTTATCCCTGAACTTTGCTCTTCTGCTGCTGCTGTTCTCAAAGTCATGGTCTGGGAAAGGCTTCCAGGGCTGGAGGGTGGAGCAAGGCAGGTGGGAATGCCATTGCCTGATGAAGAACAGAAAGTCTCCCTCTCCTCACCTCGTCCAACATCCTATACTCCCAGTGGCCTACCAAATATCTCTGAAAAGCCCAGAAACAGGACCTGAGAACAACAGCCCCACCACCACCACCACCAACTGGTATTCAGAGACAAGCCGCCTCTGATAGTGGAAGCAGAACATAGTAGCCATTAATGGCTAGTAGCCATTAAGAGCCTTATCCTCCACAAAGGATGGGTTGCAACAGCAGCACTACCACATACAAATATATGGAGGGGAAATTAATGAGCAGGCCTCCAAACACATGTTTGGATTAAAGGAGGATCTGAGTCTAATAGACTGAAGACTGCTGGATTAGACAGATCAATGACCTGCCTTCATATAATGAAGCTCTTGCCAATTATCATCACAGTAGTCAGCTACTGTTGCAATGACTACAGAGAAAAGGTTTATTTTGAACAGAGTGCAATATAAAAGGAACACTGAAAAATGCTATTGAAAAATAATTGTTATGCAAACTACAAAAAGACACTAGTTTAGGAGATGAAGAGGTGCAATAGAGCAAATGAAAACCTGGATTAGTGTTTTCAAGAGGTTTCTACTCATAATTATAAAGAGCAGCTTAGTCCTTTGAAGAGGCCTCATCAAACTTGCAACAATGTACCTCTCTACATTACGAATGCCTACATCACACCAGGAAGTGCCCAGAAAACAGCACACGTCAATGTGATCAAGAATCCTTATCCTGGTTTTAAAAAGAGTAAAGAAAATTGAAATTGGGGTGGGAGTGGAAGCAGCCTCTCAAGTGCTCCACTTAAGACTCTTCTTGTGACATTGCTGGTCCTCCTTTATTCCCCAAAGCTAGTTATATTAATTACTTCAACTGTGTCATTTCTGGTTAAGTGATGTCAACAACATTCTGGAGTCCCCAGAGCAAGACAGGCTATCAGACACATTTGCTCAGGAACTTACCACATTTCCTGTCCAGAGCTTTAGTGCAGAAAGCAGCTGCTGTGCAATGAATGCAATGCAATGTTTTGCCTATCAATATTAATCCTTTCACTGTGGCTTACATGGATCAGGTGTACTGAATTATTAGCGTACACAACATGGTGGTGATGATAATACCGGCATGTAGAACTGCCCAAAATCCAAGTGCACTTTTTTTTTTAACAAAACAGGGAAACAGAAACTAGGTTAACACAGGGTTTACTTTCCTCATTTAGCTAATTTTAGGGCATGCCATACCACTGCAGAAGAACACAGGCAATTCACGTGCTGTTGGAATGTACTATGCCCCAGGGTATTGCCTGAAGGCAAATGAAGATGCCACCCTGTTGGAGCTGAGCAGGTCTGCTTCTAGCCAGTATCTAGGTGGGCTACTTTGGATTCCGTGAAAGAAGAAAGGAAAGAGGGGAAATGTAACGAAGTAAAATTAATAAGTTCCCATTTTTAGTTTGAATGAAATCTGCCTTTAACGTTACAATTCTAGTTCTCCAAACAGTAATACAGTGGTAGAATCATAGAATCATAGAATCATAGAATCATAGAGTTGGAAGAGACCACAAGGGTCATCGAGTCCAACCCCCTGCCAAGCAGGAAACACCATCAGAGCACTCCTGACATATGGTTGTCAAGCCTCTGCTTAAAGACCTCCAAAGAAGGAGACTCCACCACACTCCTTGGCAGCAAATTCCACTGTCGAACAGCTCTTACTGTCAGGAAGTTCTTCCTAATGTTTAGGTGGAATCTTCTTTCTTGTAGTTTGTATCCATTGCTCCGTGTCCGCTTCTCTGGAGCAGCAGAAAACAACCTTTCTCCCTCCTCTATGTGACATCCTTTTATATATTTGAACATGGCTATCATATCACCCCTTAACCTCCTCTTCTCCAGGCTAAACATGCCCAGCTCCCTTAGCCGATCCTCATAAGGCATTGTTTCCAGGCCTTTGACCATTTTGGTTGCCCTCCTCTGTACACATTCTAGTTTGTCAGTGTCCTTCTTGAACTGTGGTGCCCAGAACTGGACACAGTACTCCAGGTGAGGTCTGACCAGAGCAGAATACAGTGGCACTATAACTTCCCTTGATCTAGATGCTATACTCCTATTGATGCAGCCCAGAATTGCATTGGCTTTTTTAGCTGCCGCGTCACACTGTTGGCTCATGTCAAGTTTGTGGTCAACCAAGACTCCTAGATCCTTTTCACATGTACTGCTCTCAAGCCAGGTGTCACCCATCTTGTATTTGTGCCTCTCATTTTTTTTGCCCAAGTGCAATACTTTACATTTCTCCCTGTTAAAATTCATCTTGTTTGTTTTGGCCCAGTTCTCTAATCTGTCAAGGTCGTTTTGAAGTGTGATCCTGTCTTCTGGGGTGTTAGCCACCCCTCCCAGTTTGGTGTCATCTGCAAATTTGATCAGGATGCCCTTGAGTCCATCATCCAAGTCGTTGATAAAGATGTTGAATAAGACCGGGCCCAAGACAGAACCCTGTGGCACCCCACTAGTCACTCTTCTCCAGGATGAAGAGGAACCATTGATGAGCACCCTTTGGGTCCGGTCAGTCAGCCAGTTACAAATCCACTGAGTGGTAGCATAGTCAAGACCGCATTTTACCAGCTTCTTTACAAGAATATCATGGGGCACCTTGTCAAATGCCTTGCTGAAATCAAGGTAGACTACATCCACTGCGTTCCCTTCATCTACCAGGCTTGTAATTCTGTCAAAAAATGAGATCAGGTTAGTCTGACATGACTTATTTTTCAGAAATCCATGCTGACTATTGGTGATCACAGCATTCCTTTCTAGGTGCTCACAGATTGTTTGCTTAATGATCTGCTCCAGAATCTTCCCTGGTATTGATGTTAGACTGACTGGGCGGTAATTATTTGGGTCCTCTCTTTTCCCCTTTTTGAAAATAGGGACAACATTTGCCCTCCTCCAGTCTGCCGGGACTTCACCTGTTCTCCAGGAATTCTCAAAGATGATTGCCAGTGGTTCTGAGATCACATCTGCCAGTTCTTTTAATACTCTTGGATGCAGTTCATCTGGCCCTGGAGACTTGAATACATCTAAACTAGCCAAGTATTCTTGTACTATCTCCTTAGTTATTCTGGGCTGTGTTTCCTCTGCTGAATCATTTCCTCCAAATTCTTCAGGTCGGGCATTGTTTTCTTTATCGGAGAAGACTGAGGCAAAGAAGGCATTGAGGAGTTCAGCCCTTTCTGTGTCTCCTGTTTGCATTTCACCATCTTCTCCTCTGAGTGACCCCACTGTTTCTTTGTTCTTCCTTTTGCTACGAACATACCCATAAAAGCCTTTTTTGTTGCTTTTAACCTCTCTAGCAAGCCTGAGTTCATTCTGTGCTTTAGCTTTTCTGACTTTGTGTCTACACGTGCTGGCTATTTGTTTGAATTCCTCTTTGGTGGTTTCCCCCCTTTTCCATTTTTTGTACACATCCTTTTTTAATCTTAACTCAGTTAAAAGTTCTTTAGATAGCCACCCTGGCTTCTTTAGGCACCTTCCATGTTTCCGTCTCATTGGTATTGCCTGAAGTTGTGCTTTTACTATCTCCCTCTTAACAAACTCCCAGCCATCATGAACTCCCTTTCCTTTTAGTATTACTGTCCATGGGATCTCACCCAGCACTTCCCTAAGTTTCATGAAGTCGGCTTTCTTAAAGTCAAGAAATTGAGTCCTAGTATGCTTGGCTGCTCCTTTCCGTTGTATAGTAAACTTCAGAAGAGCATGATCACTTGCGCCTAATGATCCTTCCACTTCTACCCCATTAACCAGGTCATCGACATTGGTTAGGACCAGATCTAAAATGGCTGTTCCTCTTGTTGCTTCTCCCACTTTCTGGACAATGAAGTTGTCTGCAAGGCCAGTGAGGAATCTGTTTGACCTTATGCTCTTGGCTGAGTTTGACCTCCAACAAATATCTGGGTAATTGAAGTCCCCCATTACTACTATCTCCCTTCCTTTTGCATGCTTGGCCATCTGTTCCAGGAAGGCATCATCTATGTCCTCCGTTTGGCTTGGGGATCTATAGTAAACTCCCACAATGAGGTCACTATTATTCTTCTCTCCCTTAATTTTGACCCAAATGCTCTCACTTTGGCTTTGAGGTTCTAAATCTTGGATCTCTTCACAGGTATACACATCCCTGACATATAACGCCACTCCTCCTCCTTTCTTGTCTGGTCTGTTTCTCTGAAATAGATTGTATCCCTCCATTTTTACATTCCAATCGTGGGACTTGTCCCACCAGGTTTCAGTGATGCCTATTATGTCATATTTAGTTTGCTGTACCAAGAGCTCAAGCTCATCTTGTTTATTTCCCATGCTTTGTGCATTAGTGTACAGACATTGAAGTCCATTAGTCATTCCCCCGTGTCTCTTATTTAAGGATTTTTTCCTCCCACCACTAGGTCTGCTTGCTGTTTGCTCCATTTGGTCTATGACATTTGGATGATCATCTTCATCAATTAATAGACTCCTACCTTCAGGAGCATTGTCTCCCTCCCCCACATTAGTCAGTTTAAAGCCCTCCTGATGAGGTTTCTTAGTTTTTTGGCAAAAACATTCCTCCCAACCGTTGTGAGGTGCAGCCCATCGCTTGCCAGAAGTCCATCCTCAAGAAACTGCAGTCCGTGATCTAAGAATCCAAACCGTTCCTGTTTACACCATTTGCGAAGCCAGCTGTTTACTTCCACTATTTTCCTCTCTCTCCCTGGGCCACGTCGTTCAACTGGGAGGACAGATGAGATGACGATTTGTGCATTTAATTGCTTCAATTTCCTGCCCAGAGCCTCGTAGTCTCTTTTGATCTTCTGGAGGCTATTGCTTGCAGTGTCATTGGTTCCCACATGAACCAAGAGGAAGGGGTATTTGTCAGTGGGTTTTATGATTCCTGGCAGTCGTTCAGTTACATCTTGGATCTTAGCCCCGGGGAGACAGCACACTTCCCGAGACATCTTGTCAGGCCCACAGATCACTGCTTCTGTTCCCCTCAGTAGGGAATCCCCTATCACCACTACACGCCTTCTCTTAGGTTTGGTCAGGGTTCTTCCGTGAGCGGTCCGTTCCAAGGTCGCCTGCACATTCCCTGAGGACTGACTTTGCTGCTCATCTTCATATACGTGATCGACTGTAATGAGGGAGAGATCCTCAAATGGAGTCTGCTCTTCGTCTTCCATGCTAGGGGAGAGGACCTCAAAGCGATTGTGTATTTCTAGACAATCAGAGCGAACCCTGGGCCTCCTACTTCTTTGAGTCACGTTTCTCCACATATCGGGCTCCTGTGTTGGTGAACTAGCCTCCTTCTCAGGGGAGTCCCCTGTCTCCTCCTTGGTGGAGACGGTGTGCTCTGTTGCTTCCAAGAAGAGCTCCAGCTCTCTAATTCTTTGGAGCGTAGCTACACGTTCCTCCAGTTGCTGGACTTTGTCTTTTAGGAGGGCAATCAACATGCAATTGCTGCACGTAAAGCTGCCTGCAACCTTTGGCAAGATGGCAAACATTGCGCAGGAACCGCAGGCGACTGCAGCTGTTCCCTCCCCCTCCATCTTGAGAATGTGTCTTTGGGCTTGAGACTAGCTCCCCTAAATGTAAAAAATGGTTCAAACTGCGCGCGCCGATAGGCGCGCGCCGCTGCCCTGCAAACACTGATAAGCTCCTCCCACAGCTAATCACCTGCCTCAACAGAAACCCTGCCCCCTCTGACCTTTGACCAGGGAAATCAGCTAATCAGCCACAAGAATCACACACACAAGAAACCCCTTTTGGCTCCTTCTTCAGCCGCTGCCCTGCAAACACTGATAAGCTCCTCCCACAGCTAATCACCTGCCTCAACAGAAACCCTGCCCCCTCTGACCTTTGACCAGGGAAATCAGCTAATCAGCCACAAGAATCACACACACAAGAAACCCCTTTTGGCTCCTTCTTCAGCCGCTGCCCTGCAAACACTGATAAGCTCCTCCCACAGCTAATCACCTGCCTCAACAGAAACCCTGCCCCCTCTGACCTTTGACCAGGGAAATCAGCTAATCAGCCACAAGAATCACACACACAAGAAACCCCTTTTGGCTCCTTCTTCAGCCGCTGCCCTGCAAACACTCCTGTTAAGTACTTAATTCGTTCTGGAGGTCCATTCTTAACCTGAAACTGTTCTTAACCTGAAGCACCACTTTAGCTAATGGGGCCTCCTGCTGCCACTGCACCGCCAGAGCATGATTTCTGTTGTCATCCTGAAGCAAAGTTCTTAACCTGAGGTAATATTTCTGGGTTAGCAGAGTCTGTAACCTGAAGCGTATGTAACCTGAAGCGTATGTAACCCAAGGTACCACTGTACTCCTAGCATTCACCCCACTACAGCAGGAAGTGAATGAGGCCTGCATACCTAAGGCCCATGGTCCTCCCTCCCCAGTCTATTTCTAGACCCCCTTGTGGAACGTGCTCTACAGAATGCTGAGAAAGAAGGTGAACAGGGATGGGAGGGATGGAACAATATGGGTTGCAAAGAAGGAGAAAGGTTAGCAGATTAAAAAAAGAAAAAAGTCAGATTGTATGAGTTGTGAATCCCTGTTTCAGAGAAAGCCTCACTGTACTTTGCATCTCCAGGTCTATAGAAGAAGGCATTTGAACAGGGATGCCATGGATATTTTAAAAAACACATCACATCTGCCTAATATACAAGCAAAACATAGCCCAATTATCATACAGTGTTGGAGGAAGAGTCAAGCATATATGAGATGCTGCTATAATTGAACATGGGGAAATTTAACTTCCAACTAAATGAAAGCCATTCAAAACATTTGGTCAAACTAATTTAAAATTCCTTCCATATATTTTGCCAATTTAAAGGTTCAGGTTAAAAATATTCTAAGCTTTATGTTGCAGTTGTAAAGTATGTATTTCCCATTTTTATTCAGTAGGAAAGGTCAAAAGGCCCCCCGATATAACATTATTTGTTAAAATAATGCATTATATTAATATGTATATTAATAAAATGTATTATTCAATTAAGATGTTTATTAATAAAATGAATTGATTATATGATGCATCTCATATATGTATGGGCATCTAGATATGCATAGTTAAATAAAATAGGGAAAACTGATCCTAAGGACTGATGTGTACTTAAAGATCAATCAGCTATGGTCGTAATTAAATCTGGACTCCCCCTATATAGATATTACTAGCTCCATATCTATAAATTAATTTTTTCGCCATGACATATTTTATTATATTGGAGACTCTGTTCGTTCATCATGCTATATTCTACAGCAAAGCACACACATTGAGAGACTGCATTCTTCAGAATATACTTCCAGGTTTTGCCTTAATGTTGGCCATTACTCTACCATTAATGGTTGCAATGACACCAAAATCAATGTTTCTTGCCCTTTCTTCTGACTTGACTCGTATTAATACACTGATTAGTCTCAGACATATGGATAAAGAAACAAACTTTTCAGAGCCTAAGCCCAAGTGAGTCAATTGCAGTACTTACTATATCTCTGATGGGGAAAGGTAGCAAACTATGTCTTTATGGGTATTTGAACTCATAATGTTACTTATGATTCTATTAATGCTATGCTTGCTAACAAAACTGTAAACTGCTTTAGAAGTTCTGCCTAAATATGGAATATACCTCTTTTAAATCACCCCCATCACTAGAAGCTGTGCAAGTACCCATACTTAATGATTCATTTCATCCTCTCATTTTCTAACTCATGGCATCTCCTCCTAGATCTCCTGTGTAGACCCAAATCCTTCAAGATCTATTGATAGAAAGCTGTATATAAATGAGTTAAATAAATCGAGGCATCCCCATGGTAGCCACTGGCTTAATGCTAGTTTGGAGTCAATCTGGATTTTGAATGACATCTTCTTGAAAATAATCAAGAGCCTTGTAGTATCTTTATTGTTGCAACATACAGTCATCCCTATGGACCATGTTGCAGATGTACATGATAAGCTTCAGGGCAAAAAGAAGCCACATAAATTTATTATTGTTGATTGAAAACATTATTCTAGGTTTTGGGGCAGCTGAGCAATCATTGACTTATCAATATGGTGAGACGAGTATTTCATAGAATTGTAGCTTTGGAAGAGATCCCAATGGACATCCAGTCCAACTCCCGTGCATTGCAGGAATCACAACTAAAGCATAGATGACAGATGGGCATCCAACCTCTACTTAAAAACCTCCAAGAAAGGAGAGTCCACTGCCTCCCAAGGGAGACCGTTCCACTGTTGAACAGCTCTTACACAGCATGGTTACTGAACTCTGGGAACAGGACATCAGAAGAAAAGCCCTGCAGAATTAGGATAAGAGCTATGCAGTCCAGCATCCTGCTCTCACAGTGCCCAATCAGATGCATATGGGAAGCAGGACATGAGTGTAACAGCACTTCCCCCACTTGTGGTTTCTGACACTGCTAGCAGCTCCAGGAATCAGTGTATAAGGAGTATCTTCTATAATAATATTTCCGAGGTCTGTGCATGTAAAAATTTGTCTATGTGGAAATCTTTACTTCTTAATCACATCAGTGACACAGACAGGAGCTAAAAGGGAAAGGGAACCTCTGAACAGAGACACATACCCATTCTCCAAAAAAGAACAGTAATAAACCGGTGCTTAATGGAGAGTGAAAAGAAACTGTGGTATCAGCTTGCTTTGTCTGCCCTTCCCTCTGCCCATCTTTGCATGTCTGGAAGTTTTGAATATCAACCATGAAGCTGCTGGCCTATATGCTGCAGATTTCAAAATGACAACAGCAGTCACATTTCAGTCTAACAGGCAGATTTAAAAGGCCAACAACAGGCTTCCGGTTCCGCTCTGACTTATTGGAGGCAGCCCCCACGATAGCGAGAGATGGTTGGCGAAGGAAAAACAAGGATGATTGAGGGTAATTATCCCTGAAAATTCCTCCCAGGGATGGGGGTGGGGAACAGGTTTCACACACAGTTTGTCTCAGGACCCGGCTCTCACTCCGATATGGAATACGGGGGACAGGGAGGTGCTGAGTGCCAAAGCGCTTCGCCTGCTGAAAACCCTCCAATGCTGCCATTAAGAAACAGAGGTTCTCCTATTAATTAGAGGTCAATTCTCCTATTAATTAGACTAAAGTACAGGTGCATGCTAGAAGAGATGAGATCACAAACTGCGGAAGAAATCAGCTACAAGATTTTAAGCTTTGAACTTGAGATAAGTTCAAAAGACATGGTGCAAAAGAAAGTGGGGAGGAGGGGAGCCTATGGCTTCTTTCGTTAAAGTTTTCTTCTCTAAATTTATGATTTGACAACCCTCCTCTGAATTAGTTCAAATTATATTTGTACAAGCAAGAGTGGAAGAAATTCGAATATATATATATATATATATATGCCTTTTCTTCTTTTGTTCCTTAATTACTTGAGGGATATCTTGAGTGATTTCTTGAGTGATTTCCTGAATCCCACTTAGGTGGGTCATTAGGTGTGGATTAGTTGCTAAAGCCTTCGTGTCTTGAACTCTTGAACTTTGTGAAGAGTTTTTCTGAGAAGATGGCTGTACTGCACTTGGTTGTGCTCTGGCTTGGCTTATATATATATATGCAGGTTTTGGTGTCCTCGGGTGTCTTCCCGTGTAAAAGTTGGGGTGTCTAGGCGACGTTTCGACGAGGTCTCACTCGTCATCTTCAGGCTGGTGCTTTCGGCTTCTTGTTACTGGAACAGAGCAGGATCTCAGTGTTTGAGTTCCTATAAATACTGTTGAGGAGGTGTGGTGTATAGCCTCCAATGTTCTGGGCAGAGAGGAGGTTCCCAGGCTAGTGTGCCTTTTCTTCTTTTGTTCCTTAATTACTTGAGGGAAAGGCACACTAGCCTGGGAACCTCCTCTCTGCCCAGAACATTGGAGGCTATACACCACACCTCCTCAACAGTATTTATAGGAACTCAAACACTGAGATCCTGCTCTGTTCCAGTAACAAGAAGCCGAAAGCACCAGCCTGAAGATGACGAGTGAGACCTCGTCGAAACGTCGCCTAGACACCCCAACTTTTACACGGGAAGACACCCGAGGACACCAAAACCTGCATTCCTGTACCCGTGAAAATCTACGAAAGCATATATATATATGTATATATATTTCAACAATAGCAATAAATCAGCAGTAACTAATACATCAGTTCATTACAGTTGACTATCTTTAACAATAGTTAACAAACTACAAAACATCACTTTGAGTTAGTCAACTTTTCATATTTAATTTCACCTCTTTCTTAGCAAATCAGAAAGAAAAGACCAAAAGAAGAAAGTGAGAAGAAAATAAAACACCAAAGGAGGAAGAAGGGGAAAGAAAAGAAAAGAAAAAGAAAGAAAGAAAATTCATTTAAAAAGAATTTAAAGAAAAAATAAACACATTTGACTTCCGATTAGACTCATTGTATTATTATTTCTATTGTTCTTTCACACACAGTTCCAAATTACTGTATTACTTTCTCTATTTTTATCAGATACCCAAAACATTATGTTTCTTATTTTACAAGAATCATTCTAGTTCTGCCAGGAGATGTTTATTATTACAATAGTTTTCCAGATATTCTTTTTTTAAAATTCCATTCTTTCTGTACCTTCTATTGGATTATAAATATGGAATAGAACATCAAACAGAGCTGTGTGTGTAAAAAAAGGGGGAAAGGGAGGAAAGCTCTATTTTTCAAAAGGTTTATGATGGAAACTTAGAGCTGACTCTTCCCCATCCTTTATTATTTATGAAGTGAACTGAATAACGCTAAGAGGACTTGGAATTTAATTTAATTGGAAGTATAATTGCTCATATATCTTCAGTTAGAAGAAAGGATGAAAGGAGTCTGAACTGCCAAAGGAACCGATCATATTCTTTACCGAGTCATCTGCAGTTCTATAGACTGCTCTTCTTCCCAGGCTGAGAGGGAAAATGGTGACAGCAGGTTACTGTATTTACTGGGACAGAGTGACTTTTGCAGCTGTTAAAGTTGCAAAACAACAAAGTACAGGACGGAGCGATGGAGAAATTTCAGGAACAACAATGGGATATCAGCTCCGCCCAAGGAATGATGGATAACACCAACAACCAGGGGGAAAGAAAGACATAACATCTTACAGGAACAGGAAGAAACACCATGGACAGAATAACTGCCATACAAAGGAAGAACAAGGATATAGCTTGAGTTCTTCACTTGTAGTTTTGTAAATCATTTAATGGATCAACACAAATAGAAGTTATTAATTTTGCAGTTGTTATATAAGGGATTATTTTTTTGACCTGAAGGAAACTGAAATTAGTAAGATTTTGGAACGCAGAAATAAATAAAATAATCAAACCATCAAATCTAGCACACGGGGGGGGGGGCACTTTATCTAAATTACAGTGGTACCTCGGGTTAAGTACTTAATTTGTTCCGGAGGTCCATTCTTAACCTGAAATTGTTCTTAACCTGAAGCACCACTTTAGCTAATGGGGCCTCCTGCTGATGCCGCGCCGCCGGAGCACGATTTCTGTTCTCATCCTGATGTAAAGTTCTTAACCTGAAGCACTATTTCTGGGTTAGCAGAGTCTGTAACCTGAAGCGTATGTAACCTGAGGTACCACTGTATATATTTCGGTATTTGAACGATAGGCATTAATACGTGTATTTTAAGTTGGTATTGTTATCATGAGGCTATTATTGGACTGTAATTGAAAACTAATAAAAATTATTATATAAAAAAGTAAAAGGCCAACATCAACACCTCCCAGAAAACAATAACAAACCAAGGGGAAGTTGGAGACCTCAGAAAGAAAGAAGGCTGGGTCTGAAACTCAAACTGACTACATATCCACCATAGACTAGGACTGAAGAAAAGAGAAAAATAAGAAAGACAAGGGAGCTCACTCTTCAGCAACAAAACAACGCTTTGCATAGAAGTGACAGGCGTCTGACTGAAGGCCTTAGAGAGCCACTGCCAAGCAGTACTCAGCTACTGGGGGGCAAGTGTCACAGACTATCTGACTCAAAATCATGCAGTTTCGCATGCTCAGCAAATTTTGAAGATCATTCTTCCCCACTGCATCCTGTTATCAAACCAATACAAAATATAATATTTACCTTATTAATGTCCACACATTCCAGTTTTGGCACCTCTGCTGTCTCTTGCTCCTCACTGCTTCCCTCATCTATGTCACTGTCTTCATCCTGAGCAGAGTCTCTTTTCTGCTCTCCAGCGGAAAACCTGGCACCCTTTTTGTCCGTCTCCACCTCCGCTGGGTTCCCTGTCACATTGACCTTTTTCTGCTCCGCACCGTCTTCATTCAGGAAAGTCTCTCCCGCCACACTACAAGAAGGGCTGTCAATCCCACTGTCCCTATTGGGAATTTTACCATTACTGTTCAGCTCCACGGATGAGTCCTTAGGTACAAGCTCTTCCGTGGGGGCTTTGCTGACCTGCACATCAGCACAATCTTCAGCGCTTGTGCCGTCATCTATATTTAGTTCTTTCATTTTCATTATGTCTGTGTTAGACAGTTCAGTGCTACACAACATGCCAGGTTCGTTCTCATCCAGCTCTTTATTTTCATTGGTAGAAGATGCAGTGGAACCTACTGCATCACCGATGCTTGGGCAACACTGTTTGGAAGAGTCTGTCTCAGGTTCCATTTTAAAAGCTAAGTTGAACTGGTTTCTTTGAACAACATGGATGGGCCTCCTGCAAATGAAGATAAAGACAAAGGCACTGGGTTGTTGGCATCACATACAAATCCACTTTGAAGCTGGTGCCCTTGGTTTAACCTCTTTCAGACCAGAGGCTATGTCTAACTTCAGATTGAGTGAGGTGGCCTGCCTCAAGTGGTAAATTCTGGGTCTGTCCTTAAAAAGCCAGCCAATTGTCAAGCATTGCTTACCACTACCAAGTATGTCAGCTGAACTTTCTGCTTCATGGCCTCAAATGCTTTTGGCTGTCTCTGTAAGCTTCTTCTTTTCATTTATTTAAAACTACAACCGGGCACAGAAATTTCTTTAAAATATCTTTGAAATATAACAGGTGGCTGCCATAAATATTCACATTATATTAAACCATAATAAAATTCAGTTTTTAAAGGAAATGAAACCCACAAATTCGTCCTATTAAAATTTTAAGGGAACCATATTGAGGAAGTCATGGCCTTCAGCAAAGTCACTCCTAAATAATGAATAAAGAATTTACGGTTTGCTAAAAGACTAGCCAGATATATTTATCTTCATAACAGACTGCAACATCCCAAGAGAATGAAATTATAAAAGTAATCTATAGCATGCTTACTCAACATTTTTAACACCAAAAAACAGTCCTATAAGTTCTCGGTTTTCTGACAAGTTAACCAGTTTTAAAATCAATCATGTCTAGAGAAAATCCGTCCAACCTAAATAAATCACTTGTTGTCCAAGCACACCTATGCCAGGACTGAATTGTGTCTCTTAGTGTATGGTTATGTGTTTATCCTTTTGGAATCTGGGCTGGCAGCCCAACATCATTTTTACTGTAATCCTCTGTTGTCAAAAATGTGTCATCACTGAGTGATTTACTTGTAAACCATCATCAATTATCAGACACATTTCAAAACTCTCCACTAGGTTTTAGATGGACTTGGCTTAATTGCTGTTGGTATTAAAATAGACACACCATTTTATGTATTTCACATTGGTGAGTTATTATACTTTCATTCTGCATTGTTACAACGTATTTTCCCTTCCAGTTATTTAAAGAAGAGAGGAGGATAGCAAAAGTAACCAAAAGTACTTACCTAATACTTTCGAATTTTTCAATGAGTCTGTTAATGTCTGGTGAGGTCTGTGTTGCTTCTTCTTCAGGCACTGGGCTTCTTGTTGACTTGGGATCTGCTGGCAAAGGCCTAGATGGTGCTGGAGGAATCTTCTCGTGCCCGGCAGGCTGGAGATGAACAGGTTTTGGAGGTACTGAAACAAACAGAGTGAGAGAGAGGAATGGTCCGTCTTTCAGCAACCAAGCCAATTGCTCCACCTCTACAAAGCTGAAAAGTCCACTGCTTTATTATAGTAACACCAATGTAGCGCCAGACTGTTTTTATATATAAGAACAATTTGTTTTAAGCCAAGACTCACTGGGCTTCTCTTTTGCATTTTGGTAGATCTTTCAAAGACTGACGGAACGTAACCACTTCCTTGTTGCTAAACAGGATGCATAGCACACAGAGACACTGCATTTTGCAAAAGCTCTACCACAACCCTCAGTCTTGAAATGAGCATTTTCGGTAGTTGTGATCCAGAACTTTTGAGTTCTTTTGGATTAAAGCACTGAACAAAACTGATAAGAGTTAATAAAGATTTTTAAAGATCTTCTCTCATGCTTATTCTTCTGGAAATTCAGAAAGCAAATCAAGAATTGTCCGTATTCCTTTCTTTTTCCTTCCCCCACCTCTTTAAGGTATAAGCTGCAGAAATTTCCTTCCTCTTTTGCTGCTGCACTAAACATGCTACTGTAAGAAAGCACTTACCAAGTACTGCTTTCTACTCTTTTGGTGGGGGTGGGAAAGAGCATTAGTCCTACTGCAGCAGTCTTTTGGAAAATGCAGCAAGCCATGCGAGGTCCTCATATTGTTCACAAGTAAATAGTAGTTTTTCAAGCATGCAAGCGGTAACCCATAGCAACAGGGTTCATGTCATCTCACTGTTCCATACAGCCAGAAGCAACTTAACTTAACCAGCCTTTAAACTAGACACTGTAAAAAAGGGGCAATTAATTCCAGTTGTTCACATCCTTCAACAGTTGCTGGCAAAACACACTCAGGTTCAGACTGCTTAATGAGGAAAGGGGTAAAGTTTAAAATGTTGAACCTCTCTCTAAAGCATGTTGGGTTCAACATTAAAAAAAATGCACTGTATTTTTGTATAATATCATCAACATATATGACACTTTACAAAGAAACATATGCAAAACAGACAGGAATTTAAATAAAATGTTTAACTGAGTAGAAAACACCAAGTAAAACATAAAATGTTGTCAACTTCCTCTTAACTTGAAGCAGGTGAAGAGTGGGGTGTGTGGAATGGGACGAAAGTGGCTAAAATGAAGAAGAAAAGGTTTGGAAAACTTATGTTTTAACACTTACTGGCATTGTAAGTGCTAAGGTATGAATATATCACCTGCAATGGACAACAAAGTAAGGATATAAATATCAATGTCCAGGAGAAACATTTTGCATTGCAGTTTGTCAGATAACCCATTAAAATATATGTTGGAACACTGATTTCTGCCTTAGAGGAGTTCATTAAAGAACATCAACTTACAATACATCATTTGGGGGTTAGAATCCATCAAGGAGTCTGGTTTCCAGGTTCAGAGGGAGATGGTTATTAGTCCCAAATAAGCATGATCCCAGGTAAGGGCCAAAAATGGCAACCCCTGGGCAGAAGGTGGTCACATGATAGACAAGAGGTAAAGTTCCAATTTTTTTTCAGCAGAGACACATCATTAATTCAACCTCTAGTCTAAGAAAGAACATGCCAGACCTGGAGACAGTGAAAGAAATGTGTGGTTGTGAGTGGATGGAAGGGGTTCCAGGCTGTATCCTGTTAAAGGATATAATTTGATTATTAATGCTCCAACCCATCTTTTTCTATATACACAGGCATAGAAAACAATTTAATACATCTTACAGATTGTGAGATTTAGACTGCATACACGCTATACCTTCAAAGCACATTCCTTCCCTCAAACAATTCTGGGCACTGCAGTTTATCCCTCACTGCCTTGCAATTCTTAGCAAACCCTTAACAAACTACAGTGCTCAGAATTCTTTGAAGGGGAAAGATGTGTTTTGAATATGCTATAAAGGTATACTGTGTATGCAGTCATACATTTTTCATACAACAGATCCCAGAGAAATCTTTTTGGAATGAACATGTTTTTTTAATATATATTTATTACCCTTAGACTGGATTCCAACTGCTAACACGTTATTTCAATTAAATTTAGTATGCTATACTTTTTTCGTTCAGAAGCAGCCATTCTTCATGATTGTCCTGGCCCACCTGCCATGTGCAAATGTCCCTATCCCTGCATTTTTTTAATGGAAGAGAATGGCAGAAAATTAGTCTATCATACAGAACATGCCTTCGAGGTGAACAGTGGGCCAATGGTGCACTGCAGAGATGGCAATAAAAATCAAGTGAAACCCAAACAGTACCTTTCTGTTCCATTGATAGCAACCCAGTTGAAGTAATGAACCTCTGTGCCACTGCAATGTGCTTCAGATCAAAACTTGCACCACTTATGCTATTTTCTGAATTGCCTTGTGAAGTTCAGCCCTCACTATTATTACTATAATTATTATTTAAAAATTTACTGCCCTTCATCCAAGGATCACAGGGAGGTTCACAATATAACACCACAAAAATACCAACACAGTAACAAACAAAAGCAGTATCTCACCTAGTTATAGCAATCCATACATGGAAGCCCTCTAGCTCATATAGCCTCTCAGAAGGCCTGATAGGGTGGCCATGCTTCGTTCAACATAGTTTTAAAAATAACACCAATAAATTACAAACCTTGGGGTTTTGGCAGAGGATGCTTTTTGGCCAAATGGCATTTGGTTTTGGGCTTTCTTCCAGGTTGAAGAGTGCACTGAATGGGATCCACACGCTGCAACTCACTACATGTTTCCAGCACTGTCCTTGAGTCAATGTGACATTTGACTTGAAAAGAAGAATGAGGGCAACCTGGAATAAAGAAATGAATTTGTATTTACTTCCTCCTTTTGCTAATGAGTAAGCAGAAGACTCTTGTCACATGAACTGATCTAATGATTGACACATCTACTTCAAAGTCATCAGTTTAAATCCATCCATCCCTACTGTCATCATGCAAAGGATGGCTGATGACAGAAAGATAACAGCTTTCATGAACAATTTTTCAAGAAGAGTATTACATAATCTGCATTGAGGTTCTTCTACAATCAAGTAGTGTATACATTTTAGAAATAAACAAATAATCCAAATCAGGGCTGTAGAAACTGTGACCCGGAAGGCGTGATGTTGGATTGCAATTCCCATCAGCCCTAGTCAGCATGACCAATTGTCAGGGATGATGGGAGTTGTAGTCCGGCAATGTCTGGAGGGCCAAGATTCCTCACCCTTGCTCTAAATTTATTAAAATATTCTAACCTTGAATGACTGTGGGGATACCCATATAATTGTAAAAACATTTTGTGTGATGACAGGGGCCATGTCAGCCCCCACCTCTGATGTCCAGGTGCTGAAAAATTCAAAATATTATATAACACACTAGCAGGCATTAGTAATAGCTACTAGTTAGGTATTATCAGGAGCTGATTGGTCATTTAACCAACTGAGTTGGTGTGTTTGCTCATTCAAAGTACCAGAAGGAAAAGAAAAACACCATTATGAATATATGCGCCATCAGTGTTGCATTTCAGAAGTTCTGAGGATCTGCCCTCTTCCTTAACCCAGTATGGTTAATGTTCATGAGCAACTCAAAAAGTAATGCTATCCATATTTTTACTTCAATTTCGAGAAAACTGAAAACAAACCCATATGGCCCCTTAAAATGACCAGGTTGAAAATAACACTACAGCTCTATATGGTCTGTCTGCTGATCTCAAAGAGTCAATACTAGTGTTAAGTGGTCAACCAATGACAACAAAAAAACCAGAATCATAGAGTTGGAAGGCACACCAAGGGTGATCTAGTCCAATTCCCTGCAATGTAGGAATCTCCACTAAAGTATCCATGAAACTAATACCCTGGTTCATGCAAGCAGTGTAATGTCACACAAACAAACAAACAAACATAGATGTTCACACCCACCCTTCTGTGAACTCTGAAACCACAACTTGCAAAGTTCCCATTCACAAAAAAGTAACTTCAATGCACCATGTGAATTCATGACTTAGATATTACAGTGGTCATTACTTAGCATCATTTATCTCTCTGCCTCTGTCTCTCTGTCTCTCTCTCTCTCATTCTCAAGGGTTACACACTTGTTAGTCAAAGACTAAAAAGAATCGCACTTGCATATCCAGGTTGAAATGCAGGTAGAAGGTGAGGAAGAGAGGAGACCAAAGGAGTTGTGTGTCCACTCCTGGCTTCATGAGAGCAGCCACAGCACACAGCACCTGCCAGATGAAAGAGTGGGGGAGAGAGGGGCCTTGGAACTGGGTCAGTGTGGTCACTCAGCAGAGCTGCAGGCTGAGTGGAAGGGTTTGAGCAACCATCCCTGGACTGCTTATTCTCAAGACTGAATCATCACAGGGTGTTTGTGAAATAGTGGTTCAATAGAGGTAAAATCATTCTTTCATCCTTCTACTTTTAAAAGCATTGTTTATTTCTAATACTTGCTTTGGCAATGCATCCATATATCACAAACTGATAAAAGCGGCATTTTCTGGGATGGTGCAAGCTAACAGCTCAGTTGTTTTAAATGGACCTCATCAATCCACATCAGCTAACAATCTTTCTCAGAGAATGCAAAGAACACGGTTCAGTGAACTCCTAGTTGATGATTAAAAAGCCACTTCCTTATCAAAAGCCACCACCTACGTCATAAGTGAAAACGAGAAACAAGCAGTGCTTTTAAAAAAGAAAAACCCAACATCATGCAATACAAGCAAGCTACACGGTACACTCTTCCACTACCCCCCCCCCAAAAAAAACCCCTTATGGTGACATTATATTAACTGCACTAGAAATATAGGCGCAGTACAGAAATAAAAATTCCCAATCCTGTCCACAGGTTCACAAGCTAAAATGCATGAGACAAATAGCAGGAGCACAGCAATAACAGAATTATTGCCCCTTCTCTTCTGGGCTGCCTATGGGACAAGTATAGCACAAACCCTAAAAGTGGCAGATTGTGGAAGGACCCTGAGGGGAAGGGAAGCGGAGGTCTCTCATGTAGAGAGACTAGGAGAGGAGAGGAAAGTTCCCATCTGACAGCTGGAAAAACCTGCCTTTTCTGGAAGGGATGAAGAGTTAGTTCATCAAAGAGAAATACTGTATATGCATCTGTTGCAATGTTTCTGAACTTCACATAAACTGCTGTTGATTTCCCCCTCTATTAAGTTGTAGGAGTTTGTTGTTAAGAAAGGTGTATTAGCCTGAACCTGAAAAAAACATGGAATAATTCATGCTGTTTTACTGGGTTTGTGGAATTTATTGTTGGGGTGCTGGTGCAAATAATTTTACATTACTGCTTACTTAGTATGCTTTCATTATGTATTATATATTATCTACTATTATTTTTTACTATGTATTGCTTATTATTTTGACTTGTATTTACATTACTGTTTTAATTTTTTTGTATTGTACAGCTGTTATATTAAGTATTGGCATACGTTGTTTATCATGTTCATATATTGTTTATCATGTTCTATGTTGCAAACTGCCCTATGGCCTTTTGGCAAATAATTGTTTGGGGGGTGGGGTGGGGACACAAGTTCACTTAAATCATTCAGCTAAAATAACAAGAACCAGTCAGTGAAGACAATGATACACTTTGATCACCACCAGAACTTTAGACAAACACAAAAGTAAATCATTTTGATGGCTTTGGTATTTCAATCATGAAGCTTACTGCAAGAATTGGTAAGGGTTTTATTCAAATCTCAATAAGACAATTTCTACTCTGAACTAAATGCCAATACAATCTTGTTTGCTTAAGTGTTCTCTTTTATTTTATTTCAGCACAAAAGGTCATTGGATCCAAGTTTACAATCATTTTAGTTAAATTAATGTTTAAAAACATATATTTAAGAGTTCATGCACTATTATTGTGAAATGTATTGGGAGTACAACATCAGTTAATAAATATTTGTATAGCAATTCATCCATCATGCCAAGACTGAGTGCCACCATAATAATAATAATAATAATAATAATAATAATAATAATAATAATTTATTATTTATACCCCCACCCATCTGGCTGGGTTTCCCCAGCCACTCTGTGCGGCTTCCAACAAAATATTAAAATACAGTAGTTCGTCAAACATTAAAAGCATCCCTAAACAGGGCTGCCTTCAGATGTCTTCTAAAAGTCTGGGAGTTGTTGTTCTCTTTGACATCTGGTGGGAGAACGTTCCATAGGGCGGGTGCTGTTAAATTCCAGTCCTGAATTAGGAGTTCAAAGGGGATATGCAATATAGCCCTACTATTATGCTAGTAAAACCAGTGAAAATCAGTTCAAAAATAAGACAATTAAACATGTACATAAATATACACATGTATATTTTGAATATTGCAACCAGGGATGGAGGAAGAATTTGCAGAACCTTATTCCAAAGCCTTATTTCAATCCAGGAAAATCACGATTCAGACTGGATCATGAGTCCACTTTCGTCCTGTGGATACCATTACAAGGTGGTATGAGGGCTGCAGCACTGCCTTTGTCCATTCCTCACTGCTTTTACAGAGCTCCAGAAGTTACCCAGTCGCTCACAGTCTTGTGTGGTTAGTGCACTGGGCTCCTTGCTGCTGTGTGCATTGAAAGGAATTGAGCAAGTTCCCCTGGGAGCAACGGCACCTGATGACATTCTGCTGCTCTCAGAAGAAGCTGTATTAGGGAAAACATGGCTGCCTCCATGTAAAAACTGAGGGCTGTCATTCTACCTTGTATGAGACCCCTCTGAGAGCCAGCGTGGTGCAGTGGACCTGGGAGACCACTTGGCCATGAAGCTCACTGGGTGACCTTGGGCCAGTCACTCACTGCCTTGCAGCCTAAGCTGCCTCATAGGGCTGTTGTAAGGATAAAATGGGGAGCAGGAGAACTATGTATGCTATCTTGAGCTTCTTGGAGAAAGAGGTGGACAGAAATGAAATTAAATGCTTGGTGCCACCTGTGCTGATAAGGTACTATCCCATCTAATCAGCCCATTCAACAATATTATCTAGTTCATATCATATGCTATCTAGCCACAGGAACCAACAGCCACAGTTAAGACAAACTGGCCTTATCAAAGACATGTAACTATGTCGCACAATAGCAAGTAACTCCTCACTTACAAACACTATGTAGCCTGGCCTAAGCTATTGAAATGTCACCTATTTGGGATGTTGCTCTTTAATTCAGCTAACTTGGACACTCACACTTAGACCACACATCTGAAAACAAGAAGCAAGAGTGAATCTGTCAATGGGAACCAAATCATCTTAGGAATTAATATTTTGTTTCCAAATGAAGAAACTCTTTAGGACTGGTTAGATTTTTAAATTGAAACTTTTTTTTTAAAAGCAATTCCAGTTCAAACAAGGTAACTATAAACAATCAATTAATAACGCAACAGAAGTTGACCACTTAGTTCAGTGAGGCCCCATCTGCACTACACATTGAAAACACTATCAAACCACTTTAAACAGTCATTGCTTCTTCCAAAAATTCATGGAAAAGTGTGTTCTGCACATTCTTAGGAAACCCCTATTCCATTCACAGAACTTCATTCCCAAAGTTCCCTGGAAAGAGGAACTGACTGTTAAAAACCCTCTGAGACTGATAGCTCTGTGAGGAAACATGGGTTTCAAAAATATACATCACCCACCATTGTGCTATCATATAGCTGCTCCTACACTATTCCCAGTAACATATTCAAATTTCAGCATATGTTGTTAGGGCAGATCACATAGTTACATTTTACTCTAGCAATGACTGCAACTTCAAGGCTTTAAAAATGTGTATAATAAATGTAAATTTAAATATAGTTGTTGCAAGTACTTGTCCACATTACATATCCCACTGAAGGAATTAGCAGAAGCAGAAAATGATAACTGCCAAGAGTTGTTCACAGTAAATTTTCTAACTAAAAATTTGTTGCATAGAGCAACCACTGCTTGATAGTCTTCAACTGCAATCCTTTACACACCTGAGAGTAAGTCCCATTGAATTCAAATAGGTTTCCTGCTGAGTAGGCATGTACAGGATTGTGCCATTATTGATTTACTTCAAATAGGTGTTTGTCTGCCCTTCACTGCAAAGCAACATCATGGCAGATGCCATTATCACTGAAGCAACGCATGTATTAAAATACTCTTCATAGCCAGGAAATGACACATAAATAACAACAGCCACTAAAGGAAAAGCAAGTAAATGCCTGGACAAAAAGACATGTCCTCAGCTGCTGCCTAAAACTCATAAGAGGAGGTGAAAGGCATATCTCAAGACAGAAGGGCGTTTGGGTTGTCACAAAGAGAGTCTTAGCAAGCTGAATCACCACCAGGTCTCTCCTCCCCCACAGATGGGCAGGTCGATATGGGAGAAGGTCAGGGTGTTTTCAAGTGCTTGCAGCACTTACTAAGTACACCGTGAGCACCCAGATATCAAGAAGATTGTGGGGTTGAGGGAGGGGTGGTCAATAAAAGCATTCCAGTACAATCTGTAGTTGCACCTTTAATGGTGAAAGCAAGCCAGCAAGCAATACTTACGTGCGCTTCAGTTGTTTCCAGATATAAAATGCATGCTCCACTGTGAACTTTCACTTCACCCGCTCCCAAAGAGACATCTCGTTTCTACTTCTGCTTTGCTCTATGCACTACCTTTGCATTTTACAGGAACTGAGCTTTTGTAAAAACACATGAACTGCAGTTGTCATAGCAAAGACTGATAAAAATCAACCCGCTTTGTATCCCTGAAGAACTTTGCTTAATAAATAAAAGGATGCTATTTCATGTTAAGGAGAAGCAAATGCTGTTTAAAAACCATTTGTTTTAAAACAAAACATGGCTTACACAATACACTAAAGTAGGAAACTAATATTTTTGTAAGGAAACCTTCAGCTTTCGAGATCAGCTAGACAGAGAAAATAGGAGGCTCAAGAGAAGCACCACTGTTGCCTAGTGAGATAGGATAATTATAGACCAAGCAAGAAGTCTTTTGGCATGCATCAGTATCATAATACCTTTCATAAAAGCACCAATATTGTAATCTCAGCTATTGACAGAGCAAAATTATCCTTACTGATAAAAAAGTTGACCTAGTTTAAGATGTATAAAGGGAAAGTACAGTGGTACCTTATGGGACGCGGGTGGCGCTGTGGGTTAAACCACAGAGCCTAGGACTTGCCGATCAGAAGGTCGGTGGTTCGAATCCCCACGGCAGGGTGAGCTCCCATTGCTCAGTCCCTGCTCCAGCCAACCTAGCAGTTCAAAAGCACGTCAAAGTGCAAGTAGATAAATAGGTACCGCTCCGGCAGGAAGGTAAATGGCATTTCCGTGCGCTGCTCTGGTTCACCAGAAGCGGCTTAGTCATGCTGGCCATATGACCCGGAAGCTGTACCTCGGCCAATAAAGCGAGATGAGCACCACAACCCCAGAGTCGGCCACGACTGGACCTAATGGTCAGGGGTCACTTTACCTTTACCTTTACAGTGGTACCTTGGTTTGCAACCGGATTACCACCACATCAAACCCTGAAGTGCGTGTCCCTTTGGGGGGATTACAACCCATTATTAGGGGATTGCAACTTTTTTTTTTTTTTTTGGAGGCCCCACTGGCGAAAGCGCGCCTTGGGTTACAATCTGTTTCGGTTTACAACCAGACCTCCAGAATGGATTGTAAGCATGCCCAGACTCACAAAGATTAAGTGAGAGAAGAATTTACTAGAATGTATCAATAAAATGTTCCCGTTAAACAAGAAAACAGAAACAAGTACTGTGTATTTCAAGTAGTAAAACCCATCATACACCTTGATACAATTTATGTGTGTATATGAAAAGAAACAATTAAAACTACTGTGATTTAAAACGACTGTGCTTTTGGACACTTATTTCCAGGAACTGTTTCCAAATTTGGGGACACTGTTCTGCTCTCTGCAGTAGAATGTCAGTATGCTTACATTTATTAAAAATATAACTTTGCAAGGGATTGTAACTGATGAGATTTTGTAGGTGTATTTTGGAATGGCAAAGAAAAATGTTTGATGACTGTGACTGGTGTCCTTCTTCCAACAGAAACTAAACCCAGCTAAGAATTGCACCCCTGAAACCTTCCCCCTACTCAGACCAGTGTGGTGATTATAAACATATAATTTTATATCCTGAAGATACATTGTTTCTCTGTATGTTATTACTACCTAAGCAATATGATCCCAGTCTTCATTTTAATGTGGAGGAATAATCTGCTCATAGTATGAATGTATTTTGTTATTCAGGCCTAAATTTCTTCTCTTCATAATCATCTGTGCCATTGAGAAATCTAGCAGCTGCTCTGGCCTTCCATACTGAGTTTACATACCACACTTCTGACTGCAGAAATCCATTGTTGTGATTTTAAGTATGTTGTCCAGAGCACAAAAACAGCTCAAAATAAATGAGGTCTGCAGTTAATTAGACAGTTGATTTTTGCATGAAGGTGCATCAAAGCTCCAGAACTATCAAGCCAAAGTACAATGTAACTATCAAACATAATCATTTGACAAAGGCATCCAAGGTACCTCTAATATCAACACTGTACATTCATCACCATATTTGGAAGGCAGCTGTGACTAAGGGTTTACTAAAGGGAAGGAGTTGGATTGGAATATAGAGGAAAAACATACATCCTTTGGCAGAAACTATCTGACTTTGTCTCTAAAGACTGATTATGCGTCTTGAAACGAAAACCACTGGCATGGTAATATTCCATGAATACAAAGAAATTACTTAGAGAAAAAGCAAGTACATTTCCTATTCACTGAGTAAACTGGGTGAGAACAAAAGAAGACCTGAAGATAACATAGCTGGGGCAAACAGCTTTTCTTTGTGTACCCGGAAAAGGAAACATGAAAACAAAAAACAATAATACTCAAAAGAGATCAAATTAAAAACAAATCCAACATTTACCTAAAGTGCCCAAAGTTCTGTTAGTTTATATTAGATGGCAATCTGATTCCAAATGTATTTATTAGGAGCCTTTTGGCACTTTAAAGAATAACAGATTTATTGTGGTACCAACATATGCCTACTTTATCAGATGCATGAAGTAGAAAGATGGCGGAGAATTTCATTCTGTTTGTTCTTTAATGCCAAACTACCTAATTTGCACTTAATGTGCTTTTCCAAATGTGGGGAACACGATCAGGCTAAAAGAAAGCAACAATAAAAGCTCTATGTATTTCAATATAATGAGGCAGAACCAGAGCTATGAAGTTAAACTCAATTAGCAACACTCCAGAGACTTGGGGAAGGGCAATCTCTCAGTAGTACACCATTTCTTTTGCATGTAGCATGTAGAAGATCCCAGGATCAATCTCTGAAATCTGCAAGCAGGGCGGGAAATGCCTCATGTCTGAAAACATGGATGTGTGTAGACCAGTAGTAGTCAACCTTTTATACCTACCGCCCACTGATGCATCTTTCTTGATGGTAAAATTTCCTTACCGCCCACCAGTGCACGATGGGAGGAGGATTCAGCTTGTGCTGTAGAACCCCCTACCACCCACCTAGAATCCTGAAACACCCACTAGTGAGCTGTAGGGACCAGGTTGACAACCCCTGGTGTAGACAATACTGAGTTAGATAGGCCAATAATTCATAGAATCATAGCATTGCAGAATTAGAAGGGACACCAATGGTAATCTAGCCAAGGCCCCTACAAAGCAGGAAACTTTTGCCCAACATTCATTCATTCATTCATTTATTTATTTATTTCCCTCCCTCCCTCCCATCTCCCCAGCCACTCTGGGGGGCTTCCAACAAAAGATTTAAAATACATTAAAACAACAGTCATTAACAACTTCCATAAACAGGGCTGCCTTCAGATGTCTTCTAAATATCAGATAGTTGTTTATTTCTTTGACATCTGATTGGAGGGTGTTCCTCAGGGCGGGCACCACTACCTAGAAGGACCTCTGCCTGGTTCCCTGTAACTTCACTTCTCACAGTGAGAGAACCGCTAGAAGGCCCTTGGCGTTGGACCTCAGTGTCCAGGTTGAACAAAGGGGGTGGAGACGCTCCTTCAGGTATACTGGGCCAAGGCCCATCTCTGCCAACTGAGCTATCCCAGCTCAATATAAGGCAGCTTTCTATGTCTATTTTCCACAAATACATGTGCATTCCAAGTGGCTTATAGAAAATAAACAGTCTGCAACAACAATACAGTCTGAGAATAGGGAACTCTGGGCTTCTGGTTCCTGTCCTGCGCCATGGCAATGGCTCTCTCAACATCAGAGAGAGGCACAAGCTGAAAAAAGGGGATGGAAGGGGTTAAACCATCTCCTATAAACCTCTCAGGGTACAGAAGGTACTGGCGACCTGCCATCACCTCAATGGCTCGCCCCCACATGGATCAGCACAGGGACGGGTAGAGGCACTAGGTGCTATGCACTTCACCCTGATGCAAAACACCCCCAAATCGCCATTGGATACTGTGATGTTCCTATGGACCCACCGAAGTTCCTATAGAAATTATAAACTTGGTTAAGTAGTGCCCACAAATTACGCAGCAAGCTAGAACCAAGCCACATGTGTCATCTTTTACAAGGTGATGGTTCATGACTCATACCATCTTATGACCACAGTTAATGAGCTCACCGTAGAGAATGACAAGATTTAAGAAGGAGGTAAAGTAAATCCAACACACATAACTAAAGCCTTGGCAGTCAGGATTTTTTTCCCTTCAAATGAGAACTCATCCAACCTGCATGGAAAAGAAACTAAATTACTTAGATTCAGGTTGGTGAGTAAGAGCCAAATTCTCTACACGCAAAAGAGAGTATACAAGTTACTGAAAAGAGGAGTGAACTACAACGTCTAGACATTTTGTGTCACAGCACCAAGACATTTTAGATCAGATATAGGGATTAGCTGCAGATTCAGAATGCTAGCTTACATCTTGAGCTAACTATGCTTGCTAACAGTATACCATAAGACAGGGATGGAAAGCTTTTTTGTGTCCACAAGCACATTTACAAACTAGAAAGCTGCCATGGGTACCACACCCACCCACACACCCCACAACCTATTCTATTACCTACAATAGAATTCTTCATTCAAACCAAATTTCAGTATTGGGAGGGACCCTGTATTAGCAAAACCATCAGGTTATTTTTGCTCACTAGATTTTTGTTTCATTTCATTCTTTCAACTGCAAAATAGCTATCTGCAATTTGTGGTCTGTTAATGCTGAGTCTAAGTGACAACTGGCAAATCTACTTTGTGATGTATTTTACTTTGTGATGTATTTTAATATATTTTAATCTTCGATTTATTGTCTCATTGTGAACTGACCTGCCATTATTGATGTGGGAAAGTATAAAATGTTTTACAGTATTATTATTACTGTCCCCCCTTTTCAGTTGTTCGGTAGTACTCAATGTGTTCAAAGTAACATGAAGAAGAATATGGGACCGTCACACATTCATGCTTTTGTACAGCTGCAAACCTATGAAAACGCACAGTGTTCCCAATTATGAGGAAACAAGCACGACATGTAGACAGGTTGCAGAAACGCAAGCAAATGTGTGCATTGCTAGGCGGACTGATGCAGAGATGCTTCCTCCACTGATCATGCATCACACTGCCAGAACACATGAAAAGGCCTCATGTGGCATCACTAGGCGCATTCCAGGCAAAGGGAAATATGGATACATCAGTGATCTTTCAGTTGCTTACACGTTCTTCTGGGAAATATGTAGGGCTGCTCCAATTGTTACATATATCCAGTGAAGAGTATTTCTAAATGATGAGTTTTCTTTGCTAAAAGGATGGTACAAATATCTTGTCCTATTCATCTAGTTCCTCAACAAAGGGATGTGCAAGCCCCACCACTACTATGATGGTGCCAATGCAGACAAGAAACACGTCAGCAGAGAATAGTGTACATATGCCTGAGACTGTCAGCGCTCCAACAACAAAACAAGGAACAGATTCAAAATAACTAAAACAGCTCTAACAAATCTAATATAACAAAGGCGGCAGCAAAACAACATCATGTAAATAGCAACTGAGCAATATTTGCCTCCAACATCAGTGAAGCATCAATCTGACAAAGGCATCTTTCCAAGGAGAGCAGAGAATGGCACGTCTATGCTATGTAATTCAGTTAAAAACACATAGCCTAAATAATTCACAGATTCAAAAGCAGTTCTTGCAAGACACACCAAGAGCTGTAGTTTACTAAAAAGCCTTCCTAGATAGCTTCCTAGATGTCTCCTGAGAAATCTCTATGTGGGACAAGAAGCTACAGTTAGAACTGGATATGGAACAACTGATTGGTTCAAAATTGGGAAAGGAGTACACAAGGCTGTATATTGTCTCCCTGCTTCTTTAACTTACATGCAGAATTCATCATGCGAAAGGCTGGGCTGGATGAATCCCAAGCCAGAATTAAGATCGCTGGAAGAAATATCAACAACCTCAGATATGCAGATGACACAACCTTGATGGCAGAAAGTGAGGAGGAATTAAAAAACCTTTTAATGAGGGTGAAAGAGGAGAGCGCAAAATATGGTCTGAAGCTCAACATCAAAAAAACGAAGATCATGGCCACTGGTCCCATCATCTCCTGGCAAATAGAAGGGGAAGAAATGGAGGCAGTGAGATTTTACTTTCTTGGGCTCCATGATCACTGCAGATGGTGACAGCAGTCACGAAATTAAAAGACGCCTGCTTCTTGGGAGAAAAGCAATGACAAACCTAGACAGCATCTTAAAAAGCAGAGACATCACCTTGCCAACAAAGGTCCGTATAGTTAAAGCCATGGTTTTCCCAGTAGTGATGTATGGAAGTGAGAGCTGGACCATAAAGAAGGCTGATCGCCGAAGAATCGATGCTTTTGAATTATGGTGCTGGAGGAGACTCTTGAGAGTCCCATGGACTGCAAGAAGATCAAACCTATCCATTCTTAAGGAAATCAGCCCTGAGTGCTCACTGGAAGGACAGATCGTGAAGCTGAGGCTCCAATACTTTGGCTACCTCGTGAGAAGAAAAGACTCCCTGGAAAAGACCCTGATGTTGGGAACGATTGAGAGCACAAGGAGAAGGGGACAACAGAGGACGAGATGGTTGGACAGTGTTCTCAAAGCTACGAACATGAGTTTGACCAAACTGCAGGGGGCAGTGGAAGACAGGAGTGCCTGGCGTGCTCTGGTCCATGGGGTCACGAAGAGTCGGACACGACTAAATGACTAAACAACACCACAAGATAGCTCCTGTAAAATCTGAAGAGGTTGGGTTTACCTAAATAGCCGACCTGAGCCAAAACTGATGTTCACATGGATGTTCAGCAAAACTCTCTCTCGCCCAGCAAAAATGGCTCACCTTCTAGCTGAAGCAACTGCATGATACTCCTATGACTTTGAACACTGTGAAAGACAATGAACTCCCCTACTCCTTACAGTGCAGCATGGGAAATGCAGCGTGCCCAGTTGCCTCAGTAATGGTGAGGTGTCTTGCCTTGCTCCTTTCCCTTCCTTTCCCCATACAATGGGAGAAGTTTTCACCCTCTGGACACACAGACAGAGATGAGGTGAAAATGTTTGCTGTGGGAGAGGGAAGGAAGAAGGCAAATGAGCACCACACTCAGTCTTCCTGCACTACACTGCAAAGGTGGGTTCATAGCCCCTCTTGGCAATGGAATATGTTGAGCAAGTTGGTTCAGCCAGGAAAATATTCTTCTCCTTTACAATGGGGGAAATGCAGCTTCATATGCCCTCAGTAATAACAGTATATAGCTAAACAGGAATTGCTGCTATAGCAATGTGATGTCCTCTTGCTCATTTCTGAGATCCTTGATTGGTTTGGTGAGGGGAAGAGAAATGGTGCTGGAGAAACATAATCACGCTCAAGAAAAGGATCTGAATCCATTGTTGACCATTATTTAGTCGATGTCTGTCTTTAAAATGAATTCTCTGACATTTCTACTGATTACTTGACACAGAATCTCATTGCAAACCACTGCACTAATGAGAATCAAAGCTTCAACTCCATCCACATATGCACCTGAAGTGTTTTCTAACTAGCAGGAAAGCATGTCTACTTTGCTTGCTGTCCAAGTATGGGAAGGTATAATTTACCAACAAAGCACTAGCTGAAAAAGATGCTTTGCTACCTCTGCAATAAGTATAGTAAGTTAGAGAATGTCATCTGGATTCTGTATAACCTGAGAATTTGTGCTAGCACATTGCATTTCTAGTATTAAAAACAATTCATTGGGAAGAGGCCTGAGAAATCTCTTCTCAAATTATTGAGATATTCAAGCAATTACAGATGAGGTTTCTCAGCTTTCTACACAGTTGAAGTAGCTTTTAGCAAATGTGCCATAGCCAAATCTGAAGTATGAAATAGTGCCATTCTAGCATACACTACACATGTATTTCCCTGGGTCTTGAAATATAGAGTCACAATTAGGTAGCAACACTAAGCACTAAAGGGGCAGCAAGGAGTGAAGAGTCAACTTTATGCTGCTGCTCCATCAGTAATTCAAACCTATACTGGATCTTCCATCAGTAAGTCAAAGCTGGAGGTCTAGATTCTGTTGAAGTACTGTCGAAGCACTACATAAAAGTATTGGTAGGATCTCTTGCGTGCAATCTGAGCAGTACAAACTTGACCTGAAATGTTTGTATGAATGAGCTTTGCATAGGAACATGGGTGTTTACTATGACTGATTGCTCTGATAGCAATCTAACAGTCGTATATTTGTGCAAGGGCAACACCAGCTGAATTCATGCCTAAACACTTATAACCAATTCATTAGTTTTAGCACCTACATATTTTGAACTTGCCGGGGATGCAGGTGGCACTGTGGTCTAAACCACTGAACCTAGGACTTGCCGATCAGAAGGTCAGCGTTTTGAATCCCTGCGACGGAGTGAGCTCCCATTGCTCAGTCCCAGCTGCTGCCAACCCAGCAGTTCGAAAGCACATCAAAGTGCAAGTAGATAAATAGGTACCAGTCCGGCGGGAAGGTAAACAGCGTTTCCGTGCACTGCTCTGGTTGTGCCAGAAGTGGCTTAGTCATGCTAGTCGCATGACCTGGAAAAACTGTCTGCAGACAAAACATTGGCTTCCTTGGCCAGTTAGGTGAGATGGGCGCTGCAACCCCAGAGTTGTTCGCGACTGGACTGTCAGGGGTCCTTTACCTTTACCTTTTTTTATTTTGAACTTTGAGCCAAAATGTGTTGTTGTATGAGCAGAAGGCGCTTTAATTCAAGCAAGGGGGTTCCCAATTTTTGGAAGTTTCCCCAGCTACATATCATTCTGCTACAGAGGGTCTTCCAACCCTCAGAAATGAATTTCCAAGGAGTGTAAAGGTCTGCAAAGGGAAGGGAGAGTCAAAAATGCTTGATTATGTGAACAGAATTCCATTCTGATCATGGGGTGGAAATTAGGGCTCTGTTTTGGTGTTTAAGAAATCCCTAGCATTTTTAAAAAAAATAATTGTAGAAACTTTTAAAGTTTTGCTAGAAACCAGCAAGGAAGATTAGTAGCTGCTGAGGGTCAAAACCATGGGTAGGCAAACTAAGGCCCCATCGCCTTCTAAATCCAGCCCGCGGACGGGTCTGTGAATCAGCGTGTTTTTATATGAGTAGAATGTGTCCTTTTATTTAAAATCCATCTCTGGATTATTTGTGGGGCCTGCCTGGTGTTTTTACATTAGTAGAATGTGTGCTTTTATTTAAAATGCATCTCTGGGTTATTTGTGGAACATAGGAATTCATATGTTTCCCCCCCAAAATATAGTCCGGCTCCCCACAAGGTGTGAGGGACAGTGGACCGGCCCCCTGCTGAAAAAGTTTGCTGACCCCTGGTCAAAACTCTGTCTCTGCAATTTGCATGTCCTCCCTCCTAATAGAAAAGTATGGTAATAAACTCACTGTCACTTCCATAACAACGAATTCAGTTGCAGATGCAGCTTTTTAAAAATTTCTTTTTACTCCTCTAGGGAATTAAACTAAGCTGTAAGACTTCTCCAAAAAAATGGCACATCTAGAAACATTTCTGACACCCCAATTTTAAATAGTCATCCAAGCCATCTGTCTATGATGGCATAGCATCTCTGGTGCAAAACCATCAAACCTCACGCTTTATATTCCTAATTGCTCAATCATGCAGCTGTTATTATAACTTTCTCCTAAGCTGTCCCCAGAAATCCTGTCCTGTTCTCAGAAGTCCAGAGATAGGTTAGGCTATCAGGGATGCCTAACCTATCAATATGCCTTTATTAGTACATATAACTTATTTTTTGTCTCTACGCCAAATGGTTTTTTGAAATGGAGCAAATGTGTACGGTTGAATTCATTCTTAATAAAATAAAATAAAAACCCCAACACACATATTTATAGACACAAAAGCAGATTCTAAAAGAATGCTCTAATTCCATCGCAGGAAGCCATGCTGAATGGAAACAGGGAATGCAGAGAAGGAAAGGTCAAGCTTCAAGGATACAGAGTAGAAGCATCGGGGGCAGTGGAACCACCTCTGGAGGGATCTGATACTTTGAGCACAGGGATCCAGAAGGCAAACCACAGAAACTAACAGGAGTATTTTGAGGAAGGCTGGCCAAGCATAGCATTTCAGCATCTGCGCTCATGTTGGCAGGAGCCCTTTCTAATAAAGTTATTTTACATTACGTGTGTTTATTCATATCAATAGAGACACCACTATCATTCTCAGCATATACAAAATAAGGAATAGCCCTGTTTGTGCATGCTGACGTGATTTTGTTTCCCGATAAAATGTGCAGTTGTAATAATAGAAGAATTCGAGTATACAAAGGAGGGGAAATGAATGAACTGGGTAGATTACATGAAGATTTGTAGAGAACGATACAGCTTAATATTCAATAATGAGTTTGTAAGCATTATGCCAAGGACAGAATAGTGTTCTCACATTACGCATTGCCATTACTTTTATCTGTTTAAGAAGGCATGTGTAAAGGTTTCCACAGCATAGTAAGAAAACGTGAAATGGAAACCATGTTGTCATGGTGATTCTCCAATCATTATGTACTTCACATTTTTAAGGTAGGTTTTTATTGCCGTAACGCAAGTCGACCACACATTGTCCCAGTTTCACAAAATGAAATACTATTAACAGATAAAACAGGTATAAAACATCCACCAGGGAACCAGTCAGTGTCAGTTCATGCTTTCAAACAAACAAAGGTATATATTTTTTAAAAATAAGACTGCTGACACATCACTTTGTGATGCGGATAGACTAACAGAAAATAAAATGTATTTTAAATATGATGAAAATTCAACATATGAAATTGTATGAATTTCACCCTTTGCATTTTTTGCATTTAATAAAAATGTTAAAAGTGTTTGAAGAAAATATTCTTAATTTCTAGATGACCTTTTTAAAAATAATAATAAAGTCAACCCAGGTCATTAAAGCAGGAAGAGCAGCAATAAGATGTATAGCATCAAATGTCATTTTGTGCACACAAAATCTGAGATGACAAACACAAATAAATGTATCTTTTTGGGGGGGGGACATTAAAAGACAAATTTGTAACATGAGAACCTATTCAGACACCATTTTCTAAACAAATCTTGGATATACATTAAAGAGTATACAAGAAAAATGAGATTTGCAGTTGATCGCAGCATGAGAGCTTACCCGCAATTCACCAGCATAGCACATCCAGCCATCTGCCCATTTTTTCCTTGAACTGGATTCAGGGAATTGCCCTGTTGATTTCACAGAACGATCATTCCGAAAACACCTACCCACAAAGTTAATCAATTAATCAATTAACGAAGACTGCTTTTCCATAGCAAGCAATGTGCTGACAACTAGGTCATAGGAAGGTTGCCTCTCGGTTGCTTCATTAGGGTCCCCCTTTTAAAAAACAAACAGTCTATCCAAAATGCTGCTTATTCTGATATTCATTCAGGAGCTGGAGGAATACACTGAGCCCTTCACAATGCCAGCTTGCATGATGAAAGAGCAAAAGTAGTTTTCAGGCTGCAGAATGCCTTAAAAGGGTTACCATGGAAATAAATGTGGAAAGGGGAGGGGGCTTCTCTGATGACAAATGCTGCTTCTGAACAGAGACAAGCTTTGAAGGGAGGCTGAATGGGGGCTGCGAAAGAGGGGAAGAAAATGCATTTTACTATTACTACTAGGATCAGACCTGCATTTGATTTAGATTTCAATTGTTTCGCTATGAAGCTGAATTTATTTATTTTTAAATGCATATGGAGTTGCCATAGAAACACAGGAGGAAGGTCCTTAAAGCAGCTGCTGATCTCTAGTGCCATCAAGAACTAGGACACCTGAAAAGTGCTTTATTTGCATTTCCACAGAGGAGTCTTTGTGCCAGCCAGTTATAACATTTTGATGAAAATATCAGTGTTGGTAGAGAGAGAACTTGTTGCAGAGTAAGATAGGAAGAACTGAGATGAATTAAAATTGAGAATATGTTTTAGTATTTGAAATGCTACAAATGTGTTCTTGGAGTGCTCTTTTCTGAAGGAGAATTCAGTGAACACTGTTCAGTTAACAGTCCACACATGGAACAAAAAGTAGAATACTTGGCATCATCAGTCAAGATGGAGCGAGTCAGTGTTTCCATTAAAAGACAACTCAAACTATTCATGTTAGATTGAAAACTTGGCATTGAAGATCTTCATGCGCACATCACTTTCTTTCTACAACTTGGTTATTGGGCTTTGCACACACTGACTACACAGGGGTGAGATAGAAACACGCACGCACAAAGAGGTCTAAGCATGTCTTCAAAATGAGTCTACAAAGGTTAGGTAAAGGTAAAGGTACCCCTGCTCGTACGGGCCAGTCTTGCCAGACTCTAGGGTTGTGCGCTCATCACACTCTATAGGCCGGGAGCCAGCGCTGTCCACAGACACTTCCGGGTCACATGGCCAGCATGACGAAGCTGCTCTGGCGAGCCAGCGCAGCACACGGAACGCCATTTACCTTCCCGCTGGTAAGTGGTCCCTATTTATCTACTTGCACCCGGAGGTGCTTTCGAACTGCTAGGTTTGCAGGCGCTGGGACTGAACAACGGGAGCGCACCCTGCCGCGGGGATTCAAACCGCCGACCATGCGATCGGCAAGTCCTAGGTGCTGAGGTTTTACCCACAGAGCCACCCGCGTCCCTTCTACAAAGGTTACTAGCCTACAAAATATTTTACTAGTCTGCAGGGGACTAGGAGAAGAGTTCTGACCCTCATCCAGCAACTCACTTTATTTCCGTGCTGGCCACAGAGTCCAGTCTGCTTTCCATGCTGGGCACAGATGAGTGGCATAGCTCTGTTTCTCTTTTACAACAGCCCATACCCTTGCCTTGTCATGTAATCACCTGTCACCGATATCACCAAGGTAAGAGCTTGAATTCAAGACTTCGCCTGAAATCTATAGATGGATTTAAAAATTCATATAACACCTATGAATATTTTTAAATTAAAAAATCATATTATACTAAACACGCTACCTAAAAAAGGATTTATACCATCATCTCAAAAATATTTGCCTTCATGAACTGTGAGCTTGTAAGAAAAAGGAAGTTCTGAGAAAGAATCCTATCTGGGTGTATCTGCAGTCTATAGCGAAGTGATGGAAGGCACCATATAGAGAAACCACCCTTCTTTATTTAGGTTTTTGAATCTTTTAAACATATGAAGCAGTCTTATACCAAGTTAGTCTAACTTCATTCATTACATTTATATTGGAATTCCCAGCAATATTTGACCTTTCAAAGGAAAAGCTCAGATGCTACATCCCCCAATAAATGTCCCTGGAAAGTTCCACCCTGTGGCTTTACTCCAGATTAAAGGGGAAACTGCATGTGTTTGGGCTGACATGCTTGACAAAATACTTTTAAATGCTACCACTTATGCATGGGGTGCTACCATGAGGAAAAGCTTTTGTGCCGTACATATCAAAATGCAAAAAAACCCAAAAAAACTTCCCCATATTACCCTCTTTCAAAGATCTGTCAAAAAAGCAGGCTTTGTGCCATGCAAATCTAAAACCATTCTAGGTGGCGCAGGTGCCTCTAAGAGGCCTACTGTCCTACACAATCCTGTGGGGAAAACCTTTCCCATATTCTCTGACAACACTTATATAAGACTGTCATATCAATAACACCCTATGGGACTGAACTGAAGATCGATTATGTCACTAAAAGGGTACTGGAATCAGTGCCATTAATACCTAAAGCTGTGACACAAAAGCACACAGTGGCAGATATTAAGGGTAGGCAGCTTTTCAGAGAGTTTCAGATGGCACTGAAGGACTGTCATTTGGGGTTCTAATATTTGGTGATGGACTACAGTCTGACTGATCTTGCAGACTTCTGAAAGATGGAATTCAGACAGCATCCCAGAGAAGATTTCATGGCTGTTGCAACAGCATTATTTTGGTGAGACTGTCCCAGGATGACAAACTATGTCCTCTTCTGTATCCTACAACCCCAAAATAGCCAGTGTAGCTTTGAAATCAGTTTGAGAAGCTTGTTTTAAATTAGCAGCATTGCTCTGTTACATCGGAGGCAGATGAGGCAGTGCAAGTCCTGAGTTGGTGGTGGGCTGGATGAGAGATAACATGGTGAGGCTGAATCCAGGAAAAATTGAGGTATTGTGAGTGGCTGGGTGGTTTCCAGGTCCAGGAATCTGGAAGAATTGGTGTTCCTGGATCCATCTTTGCTGTAGGAGACAGAAGTGGCTACCATAGTTTAAAGAACGCTTTCTGTGCTTCTGCTAGTGTGGCAGGTAGGGCCATTCCTGGACATAACCTCAAGATTAGACTGCTGTAATGTGCTCTGTGTGGGGCTGCCCTTAAGATTGGTCTGGAAGCTGAAGTTATTGCAGAAAGTGGCAGCTTGGCTGTTGAGTGGAGCCTCCTACCAAAGGCATGCAACATCACTTTTAAAAGAATTGCACATTAATAAATAAACTAACTTCAACATGTTAAAGGATGTGCAGTTGTCAACACAACGTGCAATGGAAAAGGGAAAAAAGAGGCATTGCAGCTCTATTTCTCTTGCAGTCCTTAGGAAAGGAATTGGCCAGATGAATAGCTGCTTTGGAATTGGTCAGTTTCAGAACCCTACTGAATTGTATTAGTCAAGGAGAAGGAGCTAGTATTACAAATTTGGATAGGAATTATAGTAAGCCAAAACTATTCACAAATTTCAGCAGGGTAAAGAAATGCCTCAGTTTTTCTAATCAATTGTTTTTTTAAATTCCCTGCAGTTAGAGCTTTCAATTACATTGCCCAGACTTGCTCTTGGTATCAATGGGTTTCACTTGCCCCTTGTTTGCACATAGCTCAAAGCCAAACCATGGCTTAGCATGAATGGGCAAATGTGTAGGCTCCTGGAGAGGAAAGCACAGTCACTGTGATCAAGTCTTTGTGAAAGCTCACAGTTTCTCTGCAAAGAGCTAACTCACAGGTGACATGCTAAGCCAAACCACATCTTAACTCAGCACAGCACAAGAGCGAAATGACTAGGGGAAAGGAAAGCAGCCATGAAATCTTCTCTGGGAGGCTGCCCGTTGACTTGTTAGCTCAAAGCCATGGTTTGGCTCAGTGTTATGTGTGAACCAGGCCTGTGTGGTTATTGCATGCCAAAATCTTTTTGGCTGAATTGTGATGTTATCCTGCTCACTGTATGATCCCAGATTGGGAATAATCCAGCAGTGAAAAGGGAAGACTGGGGAAACCAATGGCACCAAGCAACACTGGAGAAGGGTGAATATCCAGACAAAGTGATTTTCTGGAAGTATTTCTACCCTGCTAACACAGCTATTCTTAACCTACAAATTGAGAATATTTGGCACAGCAAGGTTCTCTTCCCAAAACATGTTACAAAGCTAACAGTGCTTGACTGGGGCTATACCTCAACATCACTGAGCGATGGATGGAGTAGCTCCAATTTTCCTGCATAAACTATCATCTCCACACCATTTTAAAGCACTGTATCTAGAGAATTTAAATATGATGAACTAAGATGAATTATCTACACAAAAGATAATGAGCTGTGTTTTGAATATTACACCTCATTAATTGTACAGCTACATATTTACTTAAAACCAGTGGAGTTTCAGAGCTATAAAGAACACTGAAGCTGTGCAGACCCTGTTCAGAAATGTGGCGTGTGTAGTGAGCAGACATACCAGAAGACAAGGTCTACATTAAGTGGAGCTCTAAATAACAGTTTGTGTGCGTCAATACATTTAAAGAATCGTGGGTCTAAAATTAACCTTGCATGAAACCAAGACTAGGTCATGTGATGTCTCACTTTGAAACTATTTCAACACACCTTATTTTTCTGTGCAGTCTTAATGTAACAGCTCTGCATTCTATCAGTATTAAGATCAAAAGAATCTCACTCACAAAGCAGAAATGCCGACTGATTGGAAGAGAGAATCAAAGATCCCAGCACAGCCTCTCACGTCTGTGCGGTAATATATATAAAGCGAGAAAGAATGTCTGAGACAGAAAGAGATCACAAGTGAGCAGCCTTTATAGGGTGACTGATTGTCAAAACTAATTCAGAACCACGTACACACTGACATCAATACATCCCCCCCCCCCAATGAGTTAACCTACCAAAAGTTGGATCCTCAACTATTTTCTTTTACATCTGGAGGAGGACCTTCCAATTAGATAAAATGGTTTGCTTCTAACAGCACATTGTATCTCAGAGACACATTTATATCGAGAAAGTCTACATAAAATTTTTAAAAAATCTTTATTGAGTCATGTTTCATTGAGATCTATCAGTGTTCAAGAAAGGTATCATATTATGGTGCATCTTATAAATTTCCTAACTCCACAAAATACACATCAGGGGTGTGGGTGTGTCAAACTGGTATTAAAACTGAACATTCCAAATTCAACCCAACATCAAAGGAGACAAAGGGGGGGGGAGCCAAACAAAATGTTAAAACCAATGGTCTTGCTTCACTTTGTTCACCCTACAGGCTACAATGCATTGTTGGCAACTGAGCAAAACAATATACTTCAGTAAAATTATGGGTCAGTTTAGATGTGATGCTTGCTGCATGCAAGAATAGGGAAAATTCCTTTGTTAGATGAACCACTCAACCATCAACACATTTAGGAAGTTATTATTATCCTGTGTACTATTTGCCTTTAAGTGATCTCAAGCCCATGAGGTCATGCTGCTGTACATGGTGTTGGTCTAATTAAGTAGGCTTGAGTCCATGAAAGCTTATGCCATAACACATTTATTTAGTCTTTAAGGCGCCACAAGACTCTGTTTTATCTCAGCTTATGAATCTTTTAAATGTGATGACAGTGGCATGGAGCTCTTATGCAGGAAAAGGCTTTCCGCAGACCCTACACCTCAAGCAGGGAACCTCTGAGGCCATCAAGCTAATTTAAGGGGTGCAAGGCTGGCCACATGACACACAACTTTGTCCACTCTGCCCTTCAGCACCTGTTGCTTGAGGTGGCTCCTTGCATGTAGAATACACTCTCCTGGTAAGCTTGCCTGGCACCTGCCATAACTACACATCAAGGAACACCTGTCTCTGTTAGAAAGTTGTGCCTGTAAACTGTCAAGTGGATGAAGTTGGATAATCTAAAGCTGAAACAGAGGTGATGCCCTTTAGACAAAGTTGCCCTTGAAATTGACTCAGAAGTTGCTGCTGGTGGAAATGCTGCTGATTTATTCCTGGCACATACAAAGAGGCAAAAACATGTTCCACCAGTTGCGCAGCTACAGCCTTGCTGCCTGTTCACTTCCAGGCTTCATTCAAGCTTCTCATTCTTAAAGTCCATCACAACTTGCTTCTTCTGGAATGAAGCCTTGCTCTATCAGTGTTCTGCACAATGGGTCCTGCTCAGAGTTCTTTTACTGCATGAAACTAGAACATTATCCACAGGAAATAAGGCTCATGGTCCTGAAGTTCGACAGTGGAATTTGCTGCCAAGGAGTGTGGTGGAGTCTCCTTCTTTGGAGGTCTTTAAGCAGAGGCTTGACAACCATATGTCAGGAATGCTCTGATGGTGTTTCCTGCTTGGCAGTGGGTTGGACTTGATGGCCCTTGTGGTCTCTTCCAACTCTATGATTCTATGATTCTATTCTATGATTCTAAGCTTTAGAACAAGCTCCCTGGAAAAAATAAAACTTGCTCTTCCTTCATCACCTTCTAGAGGTGAATAAAACCAATTTGTTTCAGATAGGATTTGATTGGCATTTCACTGTTTTTGCTGTTGTTGCTTTGCTTTCTATTGGTGTTACTGATTTCATAACACTGGCTTTGTGTGAGCCATGTTGAATGATGGAAGTGAGCACCAACTTCACTTATCCATGCTCTGTTAACTTCCAGGCTGGGATACTAAGATGTGCTTTAGTGGGGCTGCTTTCAAATACAATCTAGAAGCAGCAGTGAGCTCACAACACTTCTAAACAGGGATGCTTCAGGCATTTAGAAGCCCTGCTTCAGAGTGGGGAATTAAGACAAAATAATCCATTGGCTCTTTTCCCAGACTTGCAATTCTAGGATCACAGCATTTAGTGCTGTGCCAAAAATCTGCCTTCGTATTTCCAGAAAGTTGTCTTCCACTGCAAAATAGGCCTCCGTTTTTGCTGCTTCATTCTCGGGGCACTTTTGAATTTCTTGAGAATTCCAGTGGGTACAACATTTTGATCTTAACATATCGTTAAGAAGTTGTCAAGGGTGGTGTATGAATTTCTCTTTCTAGTAAACATTTTCCCAGCACTATGCAGCCTCCCTGGCTGCTCATGCTGAGGAAGTACTTAATTATGCCCTCTCCTGTGCTTTAATTAAAGTGTGGGCACCCAGGGTAGCCATACTGTGCAGGCTACTGGCAAGACGATTTGTAGAATGAATGAATGAAAGCTGGCTAAAAGCAGGACCTGACAACTCCTCCATTTAAATTTTTCCTCTGCCAGAAACACAATAGGATGCAAACAATATTCTCTTCAGGATATTATGGGGGAAATAATACAGGCACTCTTTATACAGTAAGGATTACAGAGAGCATGTATATGAAGCATTTTGTATACTCTGTGATCTCTATAAATAAGGGTTGCTAAAAATAAAAAAGAACCCAACTTTAAAGTGCCAATGAAAGGAGCATTGTACATTAAACTTTAAAATGTTTTCTTTAGAAAGTCCACTTAGTATTGGGTGAATGAACTGCAAGAAAGTAGGATAAGTAGAGTTTGAAACATGAAAGCAGGAAAAGGAGGATAGGCACGTTTTGTGCAAATCCACTAGAGATCAGACTGAGCTGCCTGGTTTGCTATGTAATTTATGAACACTTCACGCATGAGGTTAAGGGGGGGCAGGGAGAGAACTTTCATCAATCTTTGATGAGCCAGGAAAATGGGACAAGGAAAATTCAAGGCAATAACCTTTTTTTACAAGAAGAAAAAAATGACAACACCATCCTTTACATGCCTTTATTTACCCCAAAACATTTTCAGTTCTATAGGATGATTGTGACAAATTGCGTGTTTCTGGAAGGAAAGGGGGCTTTGCAATATGGATTTCTTAACACTGCTACTGCGGCTCTAAAAGAGCTTGGAACAGGAGCACAAAACTGTTTATAAATCATAGGGGCCTGCTAAATTTTCAGTGGCCTGCATGGAAATAAATACCAGGACTGCTGTGTCTATGACAAGGTCCCACAGTTACAATAAATCTTTAGCTGAAAAAGTTATGCTAGATAACATTTCATTGTTGAACAAACCACTAGAGGGCAACATGCTTCCGTATGTATATAACTGGTCGATGCAACAGCTAGATGTCTAAAACACACCAATTATTTTTTTCGAAGTTCCAATTTTAGTTCAACGCAAAAGAAGTATATTAAGGTTGTGAAAAAGCACAAAGTAAAAAGTTCTTCAGCACATTACATAAATTCATTACCAGTACATGTTGCAACAGCGACAAGCACCAAAGCTTGAAAATAAGTATCATAACTGAATCAATTTAGGTGACTACTGCCACAAAGGCTACAAGAGCACCATCCACATTCAGATGGTTCCAGCAACTTACTGGTTGTGGAGGTATTCAATAGGACTAGACAAGGGAAGGGCCAGAGCTCAGTAGGACAGCATCTGCTTTGCATGCAAAAGGTCCTGGGTCCAATCCAGGTAGAGGCATGGCTAGGGGGACAGGGCACACTGGGCGCCACACCGCGGGGGGCGGCACTTACCACGGGGCCTGCAGGCTCCTCAATGCCCAAAATAGCAGTGTGGGGCTTGCGTCTGCCCACTGCCTCTCCCTCAGCTGCTCAACAGCTGAGGGGGAGACAGAGAGAGGACTCCTAGGAGGCTCTGCGCAATGCGCCCTGCCCCACCCCGCCCCATGGGTAGCTTGTCCTGCCCCTGAGTGCAGAAGAAGAAGAAGAAGAGTTTGGATTTGATATCCCGCCTTTCACTCCCCTTCAGGAGTCTCAAAGCGGCTAACAGTCTCCTTTCGCTTCCTCCCCAACAACAAACACTCTCTGAGGTGAGTGGGGCTGAGAGACTTCAGAGAAGTGTGACTAGCCCAAGGTCACCCAGCAGCTGCATGTGGAGAAGTGGAGACGCGAACCCAGTTCCCCAGATTATGAGACTACCGCTCTTAACCACTACACCACACTGGCACGCACACTACCCTGGGCACCCAAGCGGCTAGCTACGGACGCTGTCTCCAGGTGGGACTAGGGAAGATGCCCTGTCTGCAATCTTGGAGAGCCATTGCCAGTCAGTGCAGGCAATTCTGAGCTAGATGGAACAATGGCAGGACTCAGTAAAAGGCAGATTCCTATGCTCCTATGCTCAATGTCAGAAGAGAAAAGGCAAAGCCCAGCATGACAAAACTCATATACCATGCAACATGAGGGATGCTACTGCTTGAATGAAAAGTCTTGAAAGAGGTAAGCTAGCAACTTGGCTTGCTCCATCTGCCTCGGTTGGAAGTGCTAGTAACTTCATGTTCTTCCTCCCAGATGCAACTCATTCATTACCAATTATAAGAAAGATATCCAAGCAATGTTCAGCTTCCATCACTAAGCCTTCCAATTAAACAGCAGTAAACACGTAACAGATTCTCTTTTTCTAAATTAGTGGCATACAGTGAAAGATCAAAATGCGAAACATCTGCATTTTGTAACACACATGTTTAAAATTGCAAAGGCAACGTGGAAAATGTATGGGGAGGAGTAATCCAATTGTCAGCGGAAATTTATTAATTTTTTTCAACCTTAATCATCAAGTGTCATCTGGTGGATTGATGCAGAATTGCATTACAGAAATCATTTTTGGCAGCAAAGTTCTATTATTGACCAGGCATAGTCCTGAACCTTTAAAATTGATAGGAATGTCACCAATAAATTTATTGGGATACAGTTTTCACCTATAGCCTGATAGATCTAAGTCTAACCCCAAACAATTTTAACGCTACTGCTAAATTGTGTGTTTAATTGCAGTGATAGATTTTGCACGAAATAGGAAGGAGACATGCAATTGCTCAGACTGCTCTTGGGCTCTTAATTACAGTTAAGAGCAAATCTACCTGCACTGATTGTTAGACAACTCCATATACAGAAGATGCCCAAGGCAGATTTTTTGTGGTAGAAGAAAATGCATTTTAGGGGATACATTAATCCAGAATACTAGCTGAATAAAGACAATGTCATGTGGCAGCATGCAAAAAAATCTGAAAAAACTATACCACTATAAATGGTAAATGAACATTCCTTGGACTGATTTCTATGCATAAACTATATGGATGGAAACAGAGTATAGATTCTTAAAATCTTACCTTTGGTAGTAATGAGCTATTAACTTGTTTGTAATTCTAATTTGTATCTGGTATTATATTGTCAATGTCCACTTTGGACACTGAAATTTCTGGTTGGTACACATACAATCTAGCTATCCTTTTCACTGAGGTGCTAGTATGTGAAACACGGGTGGTCTCCAAAACTGTTTAGCCCCACAAAAGTATAGCCACAAATTAAATTAAGTGCATATAAATATTAAATTGGGATAATTGAATCAATGTTCCCTAACAACATATAGCAGTAAAGACTGGATATCCCACATCAATGACAAAGTAGTAATTCTCACCATTTGAAACAAGTATTTGACAGAAACCAACAAGAATTTATTAAGGGAGCCATATGGAAGGCACTGAAGTAGATGTTGCAGAAGAAGACAACTTCATGGGCTAAAGCCGTCTACTTTCAAAACTTCCAGGCACTATTATGACATATGGATTGTGCAATGTCCTTCTTTATGAAGATGGCAAATATCTAAAGATGGTATAAGTCATTTTGTTTGGTATTCATAGGACTCAGCCATACAGCTACAAATAAAATGTTTTAAATGTGTTGTAAAGTGCAATATACAAATGCTACACTCGATGGCGAAAGCGAGCTATGCAAAATTCAATATATTTTTCAAAACTTTTTTTAAAAAGCATTTTCACAGCTTTTTTTATATATGTGTAGATTCCACCACAGCCTATTCAGACCAAGGAAATTATGTGAAACTACTTCAGAAAATTTATTTGCATACTAGTTGCCTCTTCACTCTCTATGGGCTACTTTGCACATTAAGCAATGGGAAACTTGTGTTCTCTATTAAGTATCAAGAGTATAAGCAACTGGGAAAAGTCCAGCGTCATGGTAAGTGAAATACAACTATTTGTTGGATTCAGACATTGCATTTGTACATGTTAATTTCAAACTTTAATAGCTAAAATATAAATTATAAAGTCTCCCTATGACATCTTTGAAAAGTTTTAACAGATAGAGACCATGCCCCAAATGTCACTTCAGCGGGGAGTTTTTGGAAAGCCATTGTTGTACATTATGTTTCAAGTTTAACTTTATTTTTAAAAGCCATAAGCCGCTTTTGTGTGTCCACAGATAGAAAACCAAGGAAGAAATAATTCATAAAATTGAAATCAACAACAAGTTGTTATATGAAAACAAACATCTTACTGTTATTTACTATTCAGAAATTCAAGGGATCTTGGTGATTGTTCAGTTGCTTGACAGAGGGAGGGGTTCAACTAACAAGTCCTGTTGGCAGAAGTCCACACAATGATTTCCACTAGGGTAACAGGGCTTCCCCGCTGTCCTCCCCCTGCAGGCCTCCCAAGATTGGCTTGGGGGGGGTGTCAGGAAAACCTCAGAACAGCATGCAGAGGGAGGAGAGGAGGTATTGTTCCATCCACCAGCCTGAAATGCTTGAGCTGATGAAACGACTGCCATAGCACAATCTCGAATTCCTCCCCCAAATTTTCTTCTCAGGTTCAGCCTCTATCAAACGATAAATCATGACTGCTCACTAAATCAAAGTTCCCACCGAACCTATGAGCACTATTAGTTTGGTTGTTACCACGTGTGCCACAATTATCACAGACTATTGGTTGAAGCCTATGGTTATCACTGGTGATGAGCAACACAGATACCCATGTCCCAAGCAGTTTTTGAACTTATTCTCAAAATGTTTTTATTTCTCCTGTCCCGTAAAACAAAGGCTGAGCCCTTTGAGAGAGGGGGATACTAGTGTAATGCCACTCCATCCTTCTCTATCTGCCATAGCCAGTTAATCAGGAGCATTTCCTTTCTTCAGACGTGACACCAACTGAACCAAAAGTTGTTTGCAAACCTAAGCTGTTTGTGATCCAACCCTGTTGTTTTCAACATAGGCTTAACTGTAGTGGATTTCTCAAAATGGCTGCAATTAGGAATACAGTGGTACCTCGGGTTACAGACGCTTCAGGTTGCAGACTCTGCTGACCCAGAAATAGTACCTCAGGTTAAGAACTTTGCTACAGGTTGAGAACAGAAATCGCGTTGCAGCAGCGGGAAGTCCCATTAGCTAACGTGGTACCTCAGGTTAAGAACAGTTTCAGGTTAAGAATGGACCTCTAAAACGAATTAAGTTCTTAACCCGAGATACCACTGTACAGAAAATAGTGCTTCTGAACTCATCTCAAGTCAGTGGTTTTTAAATGGCAATTTCAGGGATGCCTTGGTGCCTCAGAAGCTGAGCAGTAACGCCTGATAATCTTCCCAGAAGAAATTATCCCCCTTCCCCCGCAATTCACTCACATCCATACAGTTATTAAATGACTAACGCTAACTAATTTTAGAACCTGTGAGGTATAGCTGAAAACGTGTTGGATTAGCACAAGGAATCCCTGGCTCAAATTCCCTCTCAGCCACAATACTCACCTAAGGCCACCCATTCCAACTCTGAGCCATATCCTCCTCACACAGTTGGCGTGAGGAGAGCCATCCTGAGCTCTTGGAGGAAGGACAGGATTGTCTATCAATACCAGTCTTTCCTTTGTTAAGATGCAGCTGAAATATGTAAGAAGATGCAGTACTGAGAGTGCTCTCAGGCACACTGTCAGGTCATGTAATACAATACTGAGGCCTGGCCCATGTGAACAGAGTGTGTGTCCTAAATCTGCAGCAACGTGCATGGGTTTCCTGGCAGGGGAGCCACTAAAAAGAGGTTGAAAGTCACCTGCCTTGCTGTACCCAGTCCATAGAGACCCAACCAGCACAAATCATCTAATATTTCCTGACCGCTAATATCAGCTAAGGCGGCATGACCCAGAAGTTCTCAAGGTGTTCAAATGCGGTCTCTTAAGGCTGCCACCTTCTGTTGTGGCAGGGGATGAATATAAGATGAAAAGAAGCCCTCCATTCTCCCATAACCAGCTTTAAAAGAAGCAGTTCCAGTATGAGCTAGAGACTTTAGAAGCAGTGTTTAAGGATCAACACACATGCCAGCAGTTTAAAGAAGATTTGTATAGACATTCACCACCATAATACAAATCCCTTCTCAGCTGACATGAGAAATGCATGGTCTTCAAGCAAGGTTTTTTTCTTTTTTGTTTAAAGGAAGGCTGATTAATACAAGATGAAATCTAGACAGCACATTTTAAAAGAAGAACTGCTTCTCTGTTCTCAATCTCTACGTGCTTTTTTTTTTTGCTTCTTCTTTTTTTGATGTCTTAATTCTCTTCTAGGATTTCCTTGGCTGTCACAGTGCCTAGGGCAATGTTCGCCAGCCCTGGAGTAAGTCAAACTGGCAGTGTGGAAAACAAATATCCCTAACAAAATTAACAATTCGGAATTTCCTGCAGAGCACCAGCTGGCAGAAGATGTTTATTGAAGAGGACAGGCATGGTTCCCCCCCCCCCCCCGCCCATCTAGCAGGCTGACCTAACCACTGCAGGAGCCAAAGCAAACCTCACTACCACCTGGGCTCCCTGAAAGACTGCAGCAAAGAGGACTAGCAAGTGCAGAGGGGTTTAGGGTTTCAAAACTGAGCCTGATGTAATAGCAGCACTGCAAAGCGGTAAAGTAAAACAGGAATTCTTCTATCCCTTTAAGCACACATCCATTACAACCCCCTCCTCAAGCCCTCTTCCCACCACAATCTTACCAGCCAGAGTCCTTTGGATCAGCTGTCGCAAAGAAAAAGCATGCTATCTGCAATCCGGCTTGAAGGGATACATGTCACAGCTGCAGCTCTCGAGGAACAGCCTCTCGTGAACAAAAACTAAGTTACATTTCCATGCTGTCGAACATCAGTTCTTCCAGACTCAGCACTGTTATTCATTAGCAGAACTGCATTCTCTTATTAACTTAGCTCTGCGGAACAGGGAACCCATGATCTTCTCTCAAAATGAGGATTTCGTTGTTGTTCATTTGTTTGAAGTTCTCAACTGACTTTTTTTCCAAGTGGAACAGTGGGGTGTGTAGCCTGATAGAAAGCACAACTCTTTATCACTTCCTCTTTTAAAAAAAAACACCCTACTATGCCCTCTAAACTGTAAGGTCCATATCAAGCCTATAATTAAAGAACAAGTGGAAAAAAGAACTGAAAAACAGGCTGTACTGCTCTATTTTTCCTAATGGTACCACTGTGTTGGTTGAACGAAAAAATGTTAACTCTTCTACGTCCTTATAAAAGCATAGCAAACAAAGCTTCTAATAATCAAGGCCATGACAGGTTTTTTGGAAAAACCACAAAAGTGGTCTTTAACATCACTTAAGTTCTAAATTTAAGGTCTAAACCACTGAGCCTAGGGCTTGACGATCGGAAGGTCGGCAGTCCGAATCCCTGTGATGGGCTGAGCTCCCGTTGCTCGGTCCCAGCTCCTGCCAACCTAGCAGTTCAAAAGCACGTCAAAGTGCAAGTAGATAAACAGGTACCGCTCTGTCGGGAAGGTAAACAGTGTTTCCGTGCGCTGCTCTGGTTTTGCCAAAAGGATTAGTCATGCTGGCCACATGACCCAGAAAAACTGTCTGCGGACAAACATCGGCTCCCTCGGCTAGTAAAGTGAGATGAGCACCACAACCCCAGAGTCATTCACGACTGAACTTAACTGTCAGGGGTTCTTTACCTTTACCTTTAAGTTCCAAAGGACTTTAAGTATTCATATTGAGCACTTTAAGAAATGTCACCAGTCAACTACACTCTTTTACATGACTCCCACACCACTTTACCTTTGTATAAGCTTTTGCACCATAACACTATTTATTAATTTTTTTAAAAGAGAATTTAAATGGCACTTCTGAAAGAAAGAAGTTTCCAAATGAGCACAATGAAGTTTTCCTTTTCATAGACAAGAACAGGAAGCCCCCATGAGCACAGAACTCTATATCGTGGCTAGTGTTTCAAACTAGTTCTGTACGCTTGCATTCAGAGTGTACAACTTCACAAAAGAGTACTCTACTCTCTGTCATTCTCTCTCTAATGAATTACACTTGTCAAAGCTGATAGACATGTTCAAATCATTTGTTGCCCGTATCTCCTTGCTGCACAATAATCACATTTTCCCAAAATATGAACCCAATGCTTTAGGCGGAGAGCACTCTCCTCTAGAAAAGTTAACCTGTGCATTGAAAAACAATACTGCAAAACTGAATGCAAATTTACTGTTATTAAACAAGATCTTGAAAGACTACAATGGTCTTATCAATTGCACTCCATATCTCATTTTAAGTTATCTTAAGAACAAACAGAATGAACTTTTGTCTGGAGCTACACAGACAGTCTTGTCAGCTACATTAGCACAGTCAAATATCCATCTCACCATCTTTAACCACAAAATGATTTGGGCTAACCTGCCAACTCTCCCATGGTGGAAGAAAGGCAAGGGAAACCCTGGATCAGGTAAAGTCGAGGGCAATGTTCCCAAACTTTTTCCCATGAACCACTTGAACTGTAATTCCATAGAATTCACATCATGATACCATACAATACAACAAATAAAAGAAGAAACAAAAAAGCAATTAAAATCAATATGACTATTAAGTGTGATGGATGTGTCCTCTCCCATCTGCAATCACAAATCCACAGACATGCCACATGGACCACTTGAATGACCAATCACAGTTTGAGAACTCCTGTTCTAGGATACTCTATCCCACCTCCCTCCACTGATTAGCATAGTGATACAAATATCACTTCCCCATCCCTCCTTAGCCAGGCACAGGTTTCAGTACTACTGAGGTAGATTGGCAAGAGCTCATATTCCTTCATTTTACAAATATGCCCTATGTCTATAATTACTTTTATTTATATCATTCTTGTTCCTAATTATGTACATTACTCTCAACAAATTTATTTTAGCATCCCAGTGCTGAATTATTGCAACAGAGAGATCAAAGGGGATCTATGCCAGGTTAATATGCTGCTGTATTAAGACACCCTTTCACTGTTTCTCAATCCATTTAACAAGCACATCATGGAAAGTATTGTCTATTCCAATAGTTCAGGCAAGGTTTTATCTCTCTCTGTCCTCTGCTAATCTATTTAAGTGTGACCTCTCCTTGCTGTCTGGCCCAGCAAAACAAGCTGAGCAAGATATGGGACAGGGAGGGAGGGAGAGAGAGAAAGCAGAGCGAACAATTAGCACTATAGGAAAACTCCTTTCATGCCCGGCATGGTAAAACAATGAAAGAACAGCATAACTCTGTGATTATTTTGCTTAAACCAAAGCAAATTAGAAAATAATCTTAGCAAAATATAAATCTGAGTGAGGCACTATGTGTCAATGTACTTGAAAGCAAGAAAAAAAATTTACTATAACAATTTCACCATATTTATTATTATGTACATAACAGTCTAAATATGAGTTAGGCTCCTGGAATTTTCAGAATTCTACACCAATGCTATGTCCAGAATTAGTTATTTAGATGCTGTTGCATGGTCACATATTGGAGCAAGATTTGTACCTTTAAAAAATACTAACTCATTACAGTACAGTGCAATACTGTGCATTTTTGCTCAGAAGTAAGTCCCGCTAACTTCAATGTGATCTACCTGCAATTCAAGGGGAACCGTTCTTACTCTAATTGTCTTACTTGTCTGTAAAGATCTGGAAACCCTTTGGGGGGGGGCTGAATATTAAGAGGTGCAGAACTCCAACTGCCATTTTTGTTCTCCTGAATATTTTTACAACTGTTCTCATTCCTCGTATGGTTTCCTAGTTCCCAAATTTCCAGCTTTGCACAGTGCCTTTAAACTACAGTGTGGTTTTCAGTAACAATTTCAACATCTCTCTTCATGAAAACAAAATTGGAAAGTTAGAGGAATGAAGTAATGTACAAGAAAAAATATTAAATCTAAAAGCATTAAATTACAAAATACACCCATATTTTAATGTAAGTTTCCCCCCCCAGCATGAGTTCCTAGTAAGTTTAAGTTACTTTGCTAGGCACATCTCAAAGTAAAAACAATTTTGTATACTTTCTGCTGGCATATTCTGGACTACAGATAGAACAGGTGGCTTGGTCCATCAGAGTCATGCTACACTATTATCCATCAATCGTGTGTTAGCTGGGTCCTGATGACTGATTTAAGTAACAGCAAGTAAGTGGAGTCATGTAACACGACGAGGCACGTTTCTGTACAGTTACTGCTGCTCACATGATGAACTTCATCAACTGATTTGGCATGGCGTATGGCCACCATATGAAGAATTCCTACATTCTAAACTTAGAAGTTGCAAGAACGTAGCCAAGAATGAACAATAAGACCCTGATCTCCAAAGTAACAGTAATACCTTTTATGATACGAAGATTTGTATAAACTTTCAGTGGGATGCATTAACATAACATAAATATATATATATATATATATGTATTAGCACCCATCCTATTTTTATGATGGTAAGTTGTTTTAAGATGTTTTTCATATTGTGTTTTAATGCTGCAGCCCGCCCTGGAACCTTAGGGAAATAAATAAATAAATGAGCAAGCAAGCAAGCAAGCATTGGCAGGATTATAGAAGGAGGGTTGCTTCTTTGTTCCATCTTTGTTCATGGAGGCAGTTTCCATGGCAAAGAGTACCTATCACCAGCTATGGCTGGTGTGCCAACTGCACTCTTTCCTGGGAAGGGATAATTTGGCCACTGTGACATGTGTTGGTAACCTCAGGTTTAGACTGCTGTAATGTGATATATTTGGGGCTTCCCTTATGGCTGGTCCAGAAGTTGCAGCTGGGTCAGAATGCCATGGCCCAGTGGTAAGTGGTACACTTTATTGGGTGCACATCATACGATCTGCATTGGCTGCCTAGTAACCACTGAACTAGTTGTAAGACCCCCACTACTTATATGTAAATCTCTAAACAACTCCGGGGCAGGTTACCTGAAAGACCATCTTTTGCCTCCATTGCCCGGTAAGGGCAAGAAAGCGTAAAGCAACAAGTAAGCATAACAACAACAACAGCTAGCTTCAAAGTACAGATTGCTGAACACATTATAATTCAGTCCTTGTCTCCATTACAAGTGGAAGCTCTGGTTTTAAAAATTGTGCTTACTTCTGTTCGAAACAAGAATCAAATGGTTTCCATAGCAGCCTGAAAGTAAGACTAAAACATGGCTTGATTGCTAATGCTCCATGGGAAACCTTAATCTAAGCCATCAATTACTTTTCAATAGTAGAGAAATTTGTCACAAGCAAATTTGCAGAACTGAAACAAGAGTTCTCCTCTGAATGCCTATGGGAAGCCCACAAGCAAGACATCAGTGAAAAAGCCCTCTACCTTTGTACGCTTTCTGCGTGCTAGATGACAAGCAGGTCTTCTCATTGACATCTCCAGATACATGCCCTCTAGAGGGAAAGCTTAGCTTGCCAAAGTGAACTATGATTTTACTACACCTTCAGAATCTTCTTTAAAGCTGAAGCAGCAGCTATGATCAGTGTTGACCACAGCTGTGTGTTACAGTATGTTGGCACTAGCTAATAATGCAGATATACTACACAACCACAATTAACACAAACCATGGTTGCAAACCAATTACAATCATCAACTTGCCAGGGGTCTTCAGAGTGCCTTCGTTTCACAGGCTCCACCTTCTGATCCCAAATTCTGCTGCAATGGTCAGTACATTTCTGTAGTCCTTACAGCATACAGAAAGATTCAAGAATAGTAATAGTGATGAACCCCTTTACTGTAGTCTGGTGAGGTTTACCACTTAAGACTTTCTGTGATCAGGACACTCTTTGGGGAAGTTGAAAGCACCAGATTGACTCTGCCAGCATGCCTTCACACTACCGCCCTGCCTTGTCCAGATAAGCTGCAGGAACATCAGTGTTAGGAGGAGGATTTCACAGCTCATTTTTTTCACAAAGGCTAACTGGCCAGAACTGGCTAGCCTTCTTTCACATGTAACTAGGATTAAAGCCATGGTGTTCCCAGTAGTCACAAAATTAAAAGACGCCTGCTTCTTGGAAGAGAAGCAATGGCAAACCTAGACAGCACCTTAAAAAGCAGAGACATCACCTTGCCAACAAAGGTCCGTATAGTTAAAGCCATGGTTTTCCCAGTAGTGATGTATGGAAGTGAGAACTGGACCATAAAGAAGGCTGATCATTGAAGAATGGATGCTTTTGAATTATGGTGCTGGAGGAAACTCTTGAGAGTCCCATGGACTGCAAGAAGATCAAACGCATCCATTCTGAAGGAAATCAGCCCTGAAGGACAGATCCTGAAGCTGAGGCTCCAATACTTTGGCCACCTCATGAGAAGACTCCCTGGAAAAGACCCTGATGTTGGGAAAGATGGAGGGCACAAGGAGAAGGGGACGACAGAGGATGAGATGGTTGGACAGTGTTCTCGAAGCTACCAGCATGAGTTTGACCAAACTGTGGGAGGCAATGGAAGACAGGAGTGCCTGGCATGCTCTGGTCCATGGGGTCACAAAGAGTCGGACACGACTAAATGACTAAACAACAACAAAGGATCTAAGAGACTAGGATTCAAATCCCCACTTAGCCATGAAGCTCACTGTGGGTGACCTTGGGCTAGTAACTCACTCTCAGCCTAACTACCTCATAGAGCTGACACAAGGCTGACTAGGCATGCCACCTGGTGCTCCTTGGAATAAACATGGGGTATAAACACAATAAATAAATAATAAACTGCAACTGCAGTCAATAGTCAAAAAGGTAAAACTAGAATCAAGCTTAGTTGTGTATTTTTAAAATGTTTTGTTTATTGTTCATGACTACTTTTATGTTGTAGTTATATATATTTTTCATGTTGTAAGCTGCCTTGAGCATGGTTTGAACTGTGAAAAGGCAGCGTACAAGTAAAATTCTGTAGGTAGGTAGATATGGAGAGGCATGGGAACAGGGTTATTTAGGGGATATTTTGTGCTGTCTTAATGGCTGTGTGTGTGTGTGATTGAGATATATAGATATACTGACATAGCTATATAGATATATAATACTTTTTCTTAAAGGATAGGCAGCAGATAGATTCTGAGGTTTGTGTTTGTATCATCATGACATGACACACAGGTCCAAAACATAATGGAGGATGCAAATCCTGTATTTCTGGGTGGGCACTGTGGACTTTGCAACAGGTTGGCCCTCTTTCAAAGTAATTAATTAGATCTTTTAAGATTTACAAGCAGAGCAGAGCTCAGAAGCAGGTCTGACATTTTTGACAATGACTTAAGAATTACTTTGCTGATTTACTTTCTGGTTCAAGATGCTTTACCTCTGTACACAAAAGCCAGCTGTTAGACCTAAGAAGGTTAGGATGTTAGAGTGTGAATCAACATTAAGTCTGAGATGCGCCACTGATCCCAGCTTCACTGTTCTTCCAATCTGAAGAGGAAGAGGATTAGTGATGAAAAACCATTGTAAATGAGTTGTAAGACCGCAGAACAGGTGTTTACTGCCAGGGTGCCTTACGGTACAGTGTTCATCCTTTTGAGCCCATGAATGAATGTAAGTGCCTTAATGCTCTTAAACTGAAGGGGGCGTGTTTTAGAATCTTTATACATGTACCAAAAATAATAATAATGCAATTTGCTGTTGAAAGTTTCGAGATACAACCGCTTGTTCAGACGGCTAGCTTAATAGTTTTTAATCTTTAGACTGCTTTTTTTCTGCATCAGACAGACGCCATCCATTCAGCAAGTAAAGATTCAAATAGTGCCATGAAACTGCAGTTGCATCACATCCCAGAGGTCACTATAAGCCATTCATGATTCAGCTTTGCAATATGTATGAAAGGCTCTGAGACAGCAGAATCACAAGCACTTTATTCATTCATGCCTCAGTCAGGCATAAAAATACTTTTTTCTGTAACTGAACAGTCATCCATCTAAACGGAAGCTATCAAAGGAATATCCAATACATCACAGTCCAATAAAGTGTTTTAAAGGAAAATAAAATATGGCCTGAAAGTATCAAGTTATTCATGTTCACATTAAAGAAAAATCATGAGGCCCTAAAATATTTAACAATACTTTACTACAATAGAGCTCCCTTTAGCCAGCTTTAGGTTACTCTTCTAATTCCTTGAAGACTGTGTCATCAAATGAAATGCTTTTTCCTACCCGTAAAAGATCTGAAGCAGAGAAGAATGTTTTTCCATTCATTCCTTACATACAGAAATGTTAAATGTCTCTTCAAAACTCTTAACTCACTGCGTAATCCACTGTATTGTAATACAGTATTGTTTAGAGGTTTGTGTTGGACAGGGCTGTTGCTGTTCTTGATATTATTTTTGTATCTTTATTTAATGTGTAGATAGGCTATTGGTTGTTTACTTCTGAGTGCTCTATTATGTTTGCAATTGTGTATTTTTTCATGTAAGCCAGCTTGAGCACAGTCTGAACTATGGAAAGGTGGCATGCAAATAAAGCTATGTATGAAAGTATTTATGTACTCAGAAGTCATTCCTATTGAGTTCAATGTTGCTCACTTCCAGGAAACTGTATACAGGTGGCAACCATTTTGCGTGCTCCCAACTGACGCATAGTTGCCAAAATGCACATTGTTTTCAGCCCCAGATGGAGGCAGAACTGTGGGGGGCGGGCAGAAGGCGCTTATGCCAAATATTGACCCACGCAATGACCCAGGTCAAAACCCCCATGCAAATGGGGATTTGCCTATATATTAGACCACTCAAAATTATTCTACAAATAAAATTCTGCTGGCTTTTATCCTGTCATATCTCCAGTCTACTTTTCACAATAAACCAACTCTTGTTTATCTTTTGTCCAAAAGTAAGGAATGAATTGTTGTCTACATTCCACAGCGCGGCACTATGATCTTCGATAGAATAGCTATTGTCTAATGACTGCATGAGGTTCCCCTCAGCAATTTAAGAGCTTACAATCACTGTTTTAGTGCTCATATTTTGCCCAAAGATTTTCCTTTTGATTACCACAAAGAATGTGGAACAGTTCTGCAGGCAACTGATGGGTTAAATTCTGAAGGCAATTGTCTCTTTCAGATGATTTTTGACTATTATATGACGGCTAACTGATTCAAAAGCTTTAAGCAAGGACATCTCTCAGAGTGGATATGCACATTTGTGAGAAGGTAGCAGAAGCACTGGTTAACTGAGATGTGACAAATATTGATGAAACAAAATATCATCTCTAAATATTCAGTGAGCATACAGTCGTACCTCGGAAGTCGAACGCCTTGTGAGTCGAATGTTTTGGCTCCTGAATGCTGCAAACCCGGAAGTGAGTGTTCCGGTTTGCGAACATTCTTTGGAACCTGGACATCTGATGCGGCTTACGCAGCTTCCGATTGGCTGCAGGAGCTTCCTGCTGCCAACTGGAAGCCGCACCTTGGTTTCTGAACATTTTGGAAGTCGAATGGACTTCTGGAACGGATTCAGTTCAACTTCCAAGGTACGACTGTATTTAAGGAATGCAAAAGGAGTCCTGCTGAAGTAATCTGGTCAAGCATTCTGCTCTCACAATGGCCAGCCAGATGCCTATGAGAAGACCACAAGTGGGATATGAGTGCAGATGTCTCCCTCCCTTGCTGATTCTCAACAACTGCAGGCAGAACATTGATTCTACCTTATTCTCCATGAACTTTCTCCATGAAATTTCATAAAATTTCCTTTTAAAGCTATCCAGGTCAGGGCTCATCACAATATATTGTGTCCTGTGTGAAATAGTACTTCCTTTTTCTGACCTGAACCTGCCATTTCTTTATGTGCACAATGCTGCCATCTGACAATCTGACAGTTACCATAAAGAATGGTGTGTGTGTGTGTGTGTGTGTGTAGGCACCAAGTCACACAGAAACCAAGCTTATTTATAATTCTGAACTGGTGTAATTGAGACTATTACATCAAACCCACACAGAGGCTATTATCCAGTACCTACTTACATGAGATTTTTTTTTTAAAAAAAAACACACCATTTGAACTCAATGAAAATTACTTCTGAGCAGGCATACGTAGGATTGCACTGTGAACATTTCACAAATTCACAGTGCACTACTTAAAAAAAGGGCCTATAGGAAAAGCCAGTGGAGATATCCCTGATTACTTCAATGCTTTTGAGAATGACAAAAAAACCATTGTTTGGCATCACATGGAATCTGTGCTGTCTGACAGAAGCCAATAGAACTCAGTAGCATCTGCCCGAGTTGTCATAGGCAGGAAGACTATCTTGTATGCATTTGTGTTTCTAATGCTTTTTCAAACAAACTTGAACGCAAAAGTATATTCCCTCTATCCCCCTTTTCCAAAGATCTCAGGAGGGGGGTGCCTTGCCATGCCCTATTAATACATCTATACACTGTGTAAAATGCAGTCCCACAACTTTAACAAAGCATGCCATTCTCATCTAAGGCCTCATCCAGACTTGTGCTTGTCCCATGCCTAGAAAGCATGAGCAGTTTTCCACTTGCCCCATGCTGCTTCCCCAAGAAACAAATGTCAATCTGGAGAAAACCTGATTGATGTTTCCTCCAATTCAGTGGTAAAGATCAGGTTTCTTTGGGGGAAAGCGGCAGGGCAAGGGCAAGTCTGGATGAGACCTGAGGGAGTCTAGGGAAGCCATCCTTATTTCTTTTGCAATGCGTGTGTGCATGCTTTGGCATATGTATGTGGTTCATTTGAGAGTGCGCACAAATATTTAACCAAACCCACCAGCGGCATATGACCAGTGCAATATGGCCCTCCTTTTTATCTATTTTCTTTTAATTCTTATCTTTAAAAAAAAATGCTTGATATTTGATGCTTATTTCTGTATGCTGTCTTTTCTTTGTTCTTTCAAGTTTTAATAAAAGAATTTTTTTAAGGAGGTAAATGTCAGCCACCCCTGACCTACACTCTGTTGTGCTTCTCAACTGCTAACCTCTGACACAGAGTGATTTGAGAGCAGAGAAGCGGCAGCCAAAAGGGTAGGGGGAGGTTAACCTTTCCTCTACTTGGCTATTTTCCTCCTGCAATTTCCTAAGTTCCTTTTCCCCCAGTTGAGGTAGTGAACGCATGTCTGATCATTCTGGCTAGTAGAAAGGGAACTGCAGGAAGGAGCTCTCAGGAAAAAGTAGCAGGTGGAGATCAAGTTAGGAGCCCAGCCAGTCTGCTGCTACTACCTGGCACAGCTATACCATTCCAGTCACCACTAGATGCAGCTACGTGTGGTAGTTTTGGCTTCAGGTCTGCATTCGCCAATGCAAATATACAGAAGTGTCTTGCTTAGGTAGGAAAGGGACTGTAAACAAGCAAACAAAAAACCCCACTAGAATGTTATTTTCAAACAACACTCTGACCACGAATCAAGAGAGTGGGGTGGAGAAGAAGACGAAAATGAGTTATCTCTTGTTTATATGACCATGGTGTAGCATTTTAAGCATTTTCCCCATCAGGTAAAATAACTTTTAAAAAAATATGGAAGTATTTTCATAATGGAAAACACTGTGAGCAACTACAAGCATCAATGTACACAAATGAGCGGAATGTTAGTTTCCACATTAAAACTAAATGTGATGCAATGAAAACAAAATCAGTAGTTAACCATGACTATTGATAAAAAATCCACTTTAACTAACAAAGTGACAGAAAACTGAACTAGGGGTTAACACTTTTTAAAAGATTATTAATGTGGCTTTTGACAAGCGGTTTGCAGCATAATCTACTGTAAAGCAGCTTGAACAGAGCACAGTAAATGCAGTTACCCGTCTTCTTAGTCCAGGCATGCAGTAATTATGTAAAATGTTCCTTTTTGTTTAAAAATCCAGATACTTTTGTGTCATGCGACTGACCTATTATCTTCACTGGAGAACCTTAAACTGGCTCTGCTCCAACAACAGTCATGTGCAACACGGCGTGGTATACTGCATGTTCTCATTAGTATTGCTCAATGGATGGAAATGCACATAAAGCAAGAGTGTGGATATAGATCACATTAAAGCACACACAACGACACCTGACCTGTACATGCAGTTCCTAACCTAGCAGGGCAATCCACACACAAAACCCGGTTTCTATGTGCTGCTCTCTCTTGTGGGATTAGGGCAAGTATCTATGGCAAGAGTGAGGAACCTGTAGCCCTCCAGTTGTCAGACTCAAACTCCCGTCAGTCCCAGCCAGGATGGCCAATGGTCAGGGATTATGGGAGCTGTAGTTCAGGAGCATCTGGAGGGGTATCTGCTCAAGCCATTACTGTTTTGGCACCTACCTATTGGAATCACCCCCTCCTTGAATATTACACAGGTGCCATGTCTGCTGTATTTTTGCAGAACTTCCTCTTTAAACAAGGCTACTGCGCTGAGATCTTCCCCAGCCTGCAGCTGTGTTGGAATTATTCTAAAGATTTATTATTATTATTATTTTATCATTTGTTTTTCCCTGCTCTGGGCTCATTTGGAAAGAAGGGTGCAGTCTTAGAAACTCAGGTACATAAGCTGGGTGCCAAATGGTTACAGTCGCCACAACAGCATGTCTATTTGCCAGATGGTTGGACTAGAAGACCCTTGGGGTCACTTCCATTGCTGCAATTCTACTTTTCTATGATCTCAACTACTCTGCTTGACTGTAGCTTGCTCTTAGAATGATTCACTTGTCCCAGTACGCAAGAAGGAGAAACACACATAGTGCAAATGGAAATGGTATTGGTATTAACTATGGACCAACGCAGAGGTTTTTAAATTTTGGTCTGTGAGTTCCATTTGGTTGGCCTGTGGAAAAACTGCAGAACACCCAAAATATATCTGTACTCCCCCTGCACTTACTTTCCTTGATGTGATGATGCCCAGCAAAAGGTCCATGATTCACAAAGCAGCACAGAAGCACAAGAAGTGCATCTTTTGTTGCGTGTGAGTCTGCTGGCTTGATGGAGCTGTCAGCTGCCAATCTGGCACCTGGTTGCAATTGGACCAGCACCAGTAGCAAAACGCACCAGGTGCCTGGGGAATTTCGAGCATTGGAAGGGTGGGATATAAATTTAACAAAAGCTGTTCCCCATCCCTGAGTTATGGCAAGGTGGCTTAGCTTTAGATCCCAGCCCCAGCTTTTAGCATGCAAGAGAACAGTTTTGAACTAGATCCTAATCAGCTACTCCGAAGTAAATTTTGTTGAAATCAATGAACCTCACATTTGAGCTCTGAGTTAATGGTGCCAGCATTTATAAATAATTTACCAAACAGTCTTGTTCAGACTACAGCCTTATTCTCTATAAGCTTTACAAGTTGATAAAGGGCTATTGGGGCCAGTATATTTAAGTTGCTTATGTCATCTAGACCTTTATCAGGTGGACTAGCTCAAATCAAGTTTGCAACAACCAAGCTATTTAAGGTGATGCCATTTTCATTAATCTATTAATATTAATATTACAAAACTTTACGTCCAAAGATTTGTAACTAGCTTTTAAAATGTGCACTGTAAATGGGAACTGGGCCTTTACTGTAGCAGCTGTTCTTGTGATTACATTATTACTTCTTTTAGCCATTATACATGGAAGATGGAAGATAGCTGTAAAACTGAATTTCTATTATGCATACAAAGTTAGCATTTGTTTGCCAGGAATATTGTGCAGCTGCAGTTTAAGATATAAGGTACATCCCTACATTCCATTGAAAACAGAGTCTCACATTTCATCAGTTTCAAAAGAAAACGTTTCCATCCTTTACAGTCGTGGGAAATATGTTAAAAACAGAGTTGTCAGACAAAAGAAGTCAAACAGCAAAGTTAGTAACAGTGCAAGACTGTCACATTTATAATTCTGAAATGCTGATCAGGAGTTTTAGACATTGCAGGTTTGCTCATAACATCCCAAAAATTAGCCCCCAAGATGTTATATTTTGCCAAAAGAGGGACTTGAACTGTGCTTACATTATGATTCCTGGAAACCAACTGTTTCCTATAGTGTATTTTATCATTGTGTATTTTATTGCCTTTTTAGGAATTACACCAAAGTGGAGCAGCATGCCTGCTACACGGACAAATGAACAGAATACAATGCAATACAAAAGACAGCAAAAAAAAAGAAGAAGAAGAAGCCTAAACTATACTATGAATGGTTTGTTGAGCAAGGAACAATTGCCCTATAGGTTCTGCATATGTTCTTAAAGAACACAGGGACAAGTTGTCCGTGGCTTTGAAGTTCAAAAACATCAGCAGCTATTCCCTAGAAAACAATGGGGAGCTGGTATAAACTGGAACGCTAGTATAATATGGTGCTAGCATGTAACCCTGTCAGGAGATGGCCACCACATTCTGCTGAATGAACCTCTCAAACAGTCATGAAAGATGTAAGTCTTTAAAGTGTAAGTCCCACTTTAAGGTTGCGAAGGTAGTCTACACAGCTGACTTGTAAAGGAGAGGCTGCAGCCTTTTTAGCAGGTGGAATGGGGGAAAGTCCGTCTGGCCACTGTAAAACCAGCATTCAGGCACCGCAGTTAATGTAGAAATGCCTCAGTGCTGTGGCACTGAATGATGTAAGGAAACCAAAAGTTCATAACCAGAATTCAAATTCCATAAGTCGTAACTTAAGCTTTTCAACTTCAATCATCTCGGCTGCATCCAGCCTCTAACACAACTGTGCACTAGATAACCCAGAAGTTGCTAACTTCTATTCCACGGGCGCAGTGGTGCCCTTAAGATCAGGTCTTCCGCTGGAACCCATGAAGTCTCTGCCATCATCACCCTCCCCACATGAAAATCATTGCTCACTCACTGCTCCCTTGGTCACGAAATGGTGAGGGTGGTTACCTTTTTCTCCCTTGAAAAGTATAGATAGCTGAATGCCAAAGTTGGAAGAGGGACACTCTTTCCCACATTCTGACCATGTACAAATTGGCTCAAAACACAGTGGGACACACACACACACACACACACACACACACTCACTCACACACTTGCCATGAATTTCAAGTGCATTAGCACTTGATATACACACCAGAGACGGAGCAGGGGTGTCTTCACCCAATTCTGTTTCCACTACCTATTACCTGCAATCCCCCCCCCCCAAAAAACCTAATCAAGAAAGCTGTTATCCTTGCATGTGCAAAGGCTGTCTGAACTGTACACACTGCATTTTCACATTGAATGGAAGGTGGCTTAAAGGAATACAGTGGTACCTCTGGTTACGAACGCTTCTGGTTACAAACACTTCGGGTTACAAACTCCGCTAACCCAGATGTAGCTGCTCCTGGTTGCAAACTTTGTCTCAGGATGTGAATGGAAATTGCGCATCAGAGGCGTGCACGCAGTGGGAGACGCCCCTCAGGATAAGAACGGTTTCAACTTAATAACAGACCTCCGGAACAAATTAAGTTTGTAACCAGAGGTACCACTGTACAGCAAACAAAAGTACTTATCAAGACTCTACAGGATACATATGGATTGTGGCAAATGTCATGTGTGTTCAGCTTCAAACACCAGTGTGGGAGCACATGGGAGCCAAACAGTGATGGGTACGCAGCCCCTCTTTCTTTGTGGATTTCATGGCTCAGAGTAATTCTACTGAATCTGACTTTTACCCAGATACCAGACATATTTCAAATGGCGTGGAGTGTGAGCTGATGCAGGGGAAAGCAAAGAAAAGGGAATAGAGGAAATTTTGCCCACAGCACTTGCTCAAAAATCAAATTGTGGCCCTCAGCCCTAAACAGGTGGAAAACTCCTGAGGTAACCTGTAGCAGTACCTGCAGAAAAAACAAAGGAGGGATAAAGTAGGTATCAGGTGCCACTAAACATTATGTCTGTCCTCTCACCTACTGGCCTTAAATACACATCAAACAGAATGGGGAGACAAGATGGAATCATAATGGAACCCCAAATGCAATGATTAAGAGAGTGGCAAGGCAGGAGGGCCTCCTCCATTGGCTTGCCTGGGATGAAGTGCCAGTTGGCTCCTCTGTTCCATGTTGATGACTGAAAAAAGCAACACAGATCCAAGTGGGTTTCGTTTTACTTTCTAAGCCTACCGTAAATCAGGATTGGGTAACCTGAGACCCAAATGCAGACTTACAGGTCTCTTTCTCCTGGCCCTGCTTCAATGGATGGCCGGAGAGGTGTGTATTCCTCTGTGTGTGTGTGTGTGTGTGTGTGTGTGTGTAGCCCCTTGACTTCTGCATGGCTGGGATGTAATCTACTATACAAACACTAGAGTTCCATGTGTTGCTCTGCCCATTTTTGCCTCAGACCCTGCCCATTAGTGGCATAAGAACATCAGAGGAGTCCCACTGGATCACCAGGGACCATCTAGTCCCACCAGGGTCCATCTAGTCCAGCAACTTCTTCTCAGTGGCCCACCAGATGCCTTATGGAAAGCCCATAAGCATGAGCACAACAGCACTTTCCCCACTTGTGCTCCCCAGTTACTGGTGTTCAGAAGCACAACACATCCCAACCCAAAGTGCAGGAAGTACACAGCCATCACAGCTAGTGGCTGTAGATAGCCTTGCCTTCCATTAATTTGTCTAAAACCCTTTTAAGTCCATCGAGGTTGGTGGCCTTTACTATATCTTGTGGTAGTTAATTTCATAGTTTTATTATGTGGTGTATGAAGAAGTACTTCCTTTTGTATTTCCTGATTCTTCCAACGTTCACCTTTAATGGATGACACTAAGTTCTGGTATTATGGGAGAAGGAGGAGGAGGGACTTTCTCCACACGATACATAATTTTATAGCTCTATCATGTCCCCCTCCCTTACTCACCTTTTTTTTCTATATTAAAAAAGCCCCAAAGGTTGTTCCCAAAATACAAGGCTGTCCCAACAGTCTTGGATTTTATACAGGGAACCATCAAGCTGTTCTATATCGTCTTCAAACTTTAAAAAGGCCCATTACATTACAAGTGCAGACCTTTAGAGCGGCTGGGACAGGCCCCAATGACTGTGAACTGGCCACCTCTTTTCTTTTTGAAAGTGGTAGAGATATGCTGGACATTGAACTTCAACATGCATTTCATAAATAGAAACTGTGGGAAATATGAGGTTTGCATGAACAGTTTCAAATGTTCTATAAATGTGTCTCAGTTTTCTTCGCTCTTTTTTAAATATGCTAGGTACCTTAGTAAGCCAGTGGTTATGAACAGGAAAAGTTAAAATAGCATTACATTCACTGCAATACCTCAAACAGGTTTCTAAAAGGGCAACAAATATATGCTATACACACTAGGGGAGGAACAGCAGGTGCAGATCTGGGGTCTTTCATAACCCAAAGACCCCGAAGCTGGCTGTGCGGCTGTCCTTATGTGTTTTATGTTTTCACTGTTGTTGTTTTAAAAATATATTTTATGCACATAGAAACTAGCAAGCATCCTTAAGAAAGGAAATGGGTTCAGTTTCTACCTTAGCAATTCTAAGAGAATAACAGGTCCAAGCCTTTAAAGGTAACCCTAACCTCACAGGTCTGGTGAAATCTTTAGAACCGGCTTCAAGCACTCCTGGGATGTCTCAAGATGCAATATGCACTTGGTATACATTCCCACTGAACAAAAATTGAACGCAGCAGCTGTTCCAGTCTGCCAAATCTACCACACAATGATCTTGGCAGGCTAGATCAGCAGTCAGTTGTTAACTTGGACTTGTATCCAGGCCCTCAACGAAGAAGTTGTAAGGGGAAAGAAAGAAAATAGGAGCAGCACCCAAGATGTTTGGAACTATTCACAGCACTGAAGTCTCTGTCCCAGAAAGCAAACAGATGATAGACAATTAATGAAGTGATAGAAAAAGAAAGAAGGTGAATAGGTATACAGTGAATAGGTATACAGTGTTTCTTTTACTGTGCTTAGCTTTGGTTACTCATGTCTTATAATATGTACTATTCTGGTTGTCCCACCTCAAACTGGACATTTATTATATTTATATCCCACCCTTTAAGCCTTTAGTCTTCAACCTCAGGCACAGAACTGGGAAAGATCCAGCTGAAACCAACCACTGAATGAATCAATGAATTATACAGACCAATGGTATAAAACAACTTCCTATGTTTTCTGTATCCAAAAGACTTTCAGAGTAGCTAACCAATTAAAATAATCCATTAAAACAATGATCTTCCTATTAAAAAACCAGAACATTAAACAATCAGGGGCTAGACATTAAAAGCACACAAAGCCAGAGCCATAAGCTAGATATTGAACATCTTCACTGTTAGGAAGCATTTGGGGCTTTTTAGCTAAAACAAAGGTAGAGATACTGTTTTATAAACATTGTGGAGAGATTGCACAGGCTCTTATAATACCAAGTCCATTGGCTCTCTTGAGACACCAGCAGCTGCCTTTGGCTCTCCTTCAGCTGTCACCTACCAGCAACCATTTCATCATCTCCATCAGATAAGCTGAGAGACCAACTCCTTTTGGCTCCTCCTCTCCCAGAACTGTTTCCTTCCCAGCTGGTTATAAGGACTCTGCAACTGGTGCCCGGTTTTGCTTTCCCCTTCTCCCCCTTCATTGTTTTCTCCTTTTATGCCCCTCTCTCTTTCTCTCTCTTTTAAATTGTAAATCTGAAAACGGGGACTGTCTTGTTTTTATTCACCTGGAAGCCCTTTCTGTTGAGGAACAGAGTCAGAATGATTTAAATAAATAAATGAATCACCCAGTGGAACTGAGAGGCAGCGAGTTCAACACAGACAAAGCCAAAAGGTAGCACTTATTTACACAACGGATCTGGCTTAATGAAATCTGCCTCCGCAAGGTACTGTGACAGACACTAGCTTAAAGACATTTATCAAAAGGGAGTAAACCACTCAATGGAGAGTAGCTCCATGTTCAAAACCAGTATACCTGACAGTCAAGTGCTAATGCAAAAGGGGGTTGGCATTTGCCATCATGCGCTACACTGAGAACTTTCCAAGTATCTGTGGCAAGCTACTACTGGAAGAACGACTACAAGACTAGTCTTAACCAACATTGAATTCTTAACCATCAGGAAGGGGTCTCCCAGTATTGTTGTTTGAAAAACGTCACGAACAAACTAACCACAGGTACAATCATCATTAAGATGCACATCAATCCAATCCTTTCTAATCACACCAAGAAAGGAGGTCATGCGCCAAACTATATAAACCCCTGTCCTCTCCCTTTCTTCAACCTTCCACATTTTTCAGCAAGGTGTTTCCCTCCAAGGCAGAGCCAGAACAAACCATTTGGCGTCTATTGAGTGAAATGTGGGCCGCCGGATTTATTAGCAGGCAATCCAGGCTGGTTTCAAGGAAAACGCAGGTCTGGGGAGTGGGCTGATATTAACACTTCCAGCGAAACCTTGCATGTTGGAAGTTTTAAAAAGAAAAGCCATTCACTCCAGCACATTCCGCCGCCAGACAGCCAGCTCCCCCCTCGTTCAAACCTTGAGGAAAGTCTTGAAGGAGGGGGGCAGACAGAGAACAATGCAGGACTCTGGCTTCCGTGCAGTGAGATTTGGCAGTCCCAAGCCAACTTGCACGGAAAGTTTTTCCCGAGGCGCAGGGAGATGAGAAGCACATGCAAGCAGGGAGCCCTGGAAAAGGGGTAAGAGAGCGAGAGAGAGATTTAGCAACTGGCTCCCCGAGTAACAAAAGCTGCCACCCCAAGCTCACCTTCTGGCTCCATCTTCAGCCCCTCAGGAGAAGCGCCTCCGCAGCTTTGGACGGGCCCTGAGGCGCACGGCTGGGCTGCACAACGGCGAAGGAGGCGCCCTCAGAAGGGGACGCGGGGAGCTGCTCGCCGTCTCTCCCGCGCGCGCTTTCTTTCCGGCGCCTGCATCTCGCCCTGTGGCACCGGCCGCGAGGAGGAGGAGGAAGGCGGCGGCGGCGCGCGCCTCCCGACAGGGCTGCCCGCCACCGCGGTCCCCACGGCTCTCGCCTCGCCGCCGCCGCGAGCCAGGCTCGTGCGCTGCCCCGGTTGGGGGCCGGCCGACGAAGGCGTGCGGCCCGGCGGGGAGGAACGTGCCCAGCCTGCCAAGGCGCCAGGTGCAGCCGCAGCACAGAGGCTGGCGAGAGCGGGGAAGGGGGTGGGCGCCTTTTGGGTTCAGGTTTCTTCCACTCCCCGCTCGCATCCCACAGCCGGGAAGAGCGAGAAGCCTCTGCTGGCCTCGCTCAAAGTCGGGGGGATTGTGGGTAAAAAGAAGGCCTGAGCTGCCAGGGGAAGGAAGGGGGGGCCCAACCTTGAGAAAAGTTTTGCCTTTGGTCTTTTGTTGGAGGGCAAAGAGTAGCCCCTCCGAAGCCTGTTGCAGCAAAAGCAACAAGGGCTTGTGGTAAGACTCTGCTCTTCTTTTAAGATAAAACAAGAAATATTCCTCAGTCTTCTGCGAAGATGCCTGCCTATGAGAGGTGAAGGAAAGTGATAACACCTGACAAATATTTGAGTAATGGGTGCCCTGGGCAGGGCCAGACCAATCATTATTTTATATTGTTTACTTATTTACAGTTCCGGAGCCCTGTTCGCATCCAGAAGCGAACAAAACCCACGGGTCGCAATTTGCTGCTTCTGCGCCTGCACGTGACCTCATTCTGACCGCTTGCGCATGCGCGAGCGGCGAAACCCGGAAGTAATGCACTCCGTTACTTCCAGGTTGCCTCAACGCGCAACCTGAAAATACTGATCCCGAAGCTACTTCAACCCGAAGTATGACTGTATTCAAATGTGCTCATCATTGTCTGCACAATCCCAGAACATGAAGCACTAAAACAATGCACATTAGTTCATTTAAATCCAGCTTAATATGTAAACAGTCAATGCCCTAACAACATAAATACATCAGCTGAGTAAGGGGCGCCACTCGAATAAGCAGCATTGACTGAAGATTGAACTGGCCGTCACTTTCTGTAGGGTTGCCATATTTCAAACAGTGAAAATCTGGGCAGAAAAGTTATTGAGCTATTTTTATCGAACAACAGCACTGCTGGCATGGGCTGCCATACATCTGATTTTTCCTGGACTTTTTATCGATTTCTGCCCGGACACTGCTGCCGACGTATGGGCAACCCTACCTCCTGAAATGAGGAGGCATCAGCCCAGGAGATGCCCCATGACATCTCTGTGCCTTGGTGATGGTGCTGATGGGTACTAGATGCACCCTGAAAAGTATTTCCCACTACCACTTTAAGTTCCTAGCTTTCAGTCACAGTATGTTAAGGTATGTACATACAACCGGCAGCAATGAAACTGCTAGCACATTTGCAAAGCTAAGCAGTGTCCAGTATGGTTTCAAATTGGATGGGAGATTGTATGTTGTGATGCTTGCATTGCAGTGGATTAGGCTAGACTCAGCTATACAGCTGCAAATAAAACATTGTAAGTGTGTTTTAAATGCAATATACAATGTGACACTAGATGGAGATGGTGAGCTTTATAGAAAATTCAACGTATTTTTAAAAAAGCAGTTTTGGAACTTTTTTTATATGTGTGTAGATTCCACCAGGATGACCCTCAGGGTCCCTTCCAACTCTACAATTCTATTATTCGAACATGGATTTAAGTATGCTCCCCTAAAATAGTCCTGGCCATCACTTTGCTCCCTCAAATTGTCTTGCTCTGGCATCCTAGTGTATATGTGTACAGTGGTACCTCAGGTTACATACGCTTCAGGTTACATACACTTCAGGTTACTGACTCCGCTAACCCAGAAATAGTACCTCGGGTTAAGAACTTTGCTTGAAGATGAGAAAAGAAATTGTGCTCCAGCGGCGGCAGGAGGCCCCATTAGCTAAAGTTGTGCTTCAGGTTAAGAACAGTTTCAGGTTAAGAACAGACCTCCAGAACGAATTAAGTACTTAAACTGAGGTACTACTATACTAGAAAAGAAAGAGGGATATCTGATCCTAAGCAACGGGGTCACATCCGCACCATACATTTGAAGCACATGACTCCCTGCAAAGAATCCTGGGAACTGTAGTGAAGTGTTCTGGGAACTGTGGCTCTGTGAGAGGTAAACACAGTCCCCAGGATTCTTTGGGGGTAGCCAAGTGCTTTAAACGTACCGGTTGGATGTGGCCCATAGCACTTGACCTCACACTTGTATCACCTTTGACTCCCTTGTCATCCAAGCGTTCCGCCACCTCCCTCGCCAGTCTCTTGCTGCCTACTAATATAATTAAAATGGGTTTTTTATGCTTATCTTTTTTGTTTTTAGCAATGCACTCCTAGAATTTTTCTTATGCATTCCTTCTTGTCTGCTTGCATTCCTTTTGCCAAAGTTTGTCTTCTCTTTTGTTTTCATTTGGACAAAACTTCCATTTTCTAAAGGGTGCCTTCTTGCCTCTAATAGTCTCAGGATGATAATGGAGAAACTTGTAGCAATTAATTAGATTAAAATTATGTGCCAGATTACAGAGAGACATGTTGGGTCGGATAAACACACGTGTTTGTTTGTTTAAAGCTTTTTTTTTTACCCTGCTTCTTCAGCCAAAAAGGGTTGTAGTTCAGATTACAAGACATAGGTTGTTACAAGCATAACAACAAAGGGGGGGGGGAGTCCTTTGAGGGAGCAGATGGTCAAGAGGCAGAGCTGGAGGACTAAAGGTGACAAGAAAGTGTGGTTTGGGTCATAAGAGTAGTAAGATGGTGTGGGGAGGACCCGAGCTTTGAAGGTAAGGACAAGGGATTTGTGCTGGATCCAGGAGTGGACAGAAAGCTAGTAATGGGATTTAAGGTTGGGTATCATGGGAACAGAGCAACAAGGGAGGTGCATTATTTTGCCATGATATCTGCTGTTTTTTATGAGCAAATGCTTATACGGTGCTATTTTTCAAGAAAAAGAGGTGCTGGAACTCATTATGAACACTATCCTTGGGTTTTTTTACAGTGGCAATGGGCACCCACCTGACAGGTGGCAGAACTGAGTTCAGGCAAGTTCCGGCTGGGTGGGGTGGAAGCCCTGTGCTTATACATATGGGAATGACCTAACAGCTTTGTAGGATCAGGCCAAAAGTGTATTTCCTGTGTTTGGTTTCTTGGAGAGGAGGAGGGGATGCTTATCAGTGTGGCAATACCATTAATTCTGGAAAGCCAGTGTGGAATTAAAACAAGGCTTATGTATCTCATTGATGAAAGAACAGGGTTGGTGATCTTTCAGTGCTTGTGGTTTCCTTTAAGCTGCCACAGGAAACACTACAAAACCTGGGGAGGAGGGGGAGGAGTTCAGCTCCAGTGCTCCTTAACTAATGTGGTTTGAATTTTATTTGCCTCCCAAGGCAAAATGTAAGGCTCATCTATTACTCATTGCTGCCATCTAATATTCTGCAGTAGAGTTGACATTACAAATCACATCAGAAAAGAGAACCTGCCAGAATGACTAAAAATTTAGGTTATACTTAATAAATCGTAGTCTCTGGCAGCTAATGAAAATGCAAATAATCACGGAGAGGCAGTGTTATTACTATAGGGAAAAAGGACTTAAGCATTCATATACAACATCAACTATATATTTTATTAGTAAGCAGTGTCAAAATACCCTTTGAAAACTACACTTCATGGTACTTCCTGTGTATTAGGATTCTACATCTGTCATGTTGACCATTCTTTGGAGTACATTTCATGCAGGTAGGCGTTACAAGTTTCTCTTATGATTTTCCACTTCTTCAGCAATGATTTGACAAACAGCTCAGTCCTAATCATGTTTTGTTAAGTGAGACATTTCCTGGTACTTCCCATCTTGCAATTAGAGCTGGAGATAATAGAATCTGTGGTATGTGGTACTTGATTTGAGGTTATCATTGTAAACACAGTATTTCCAGTAAATGAGGATAGCTGCTTTAGTTCAGATTTTATTTTTCAGTCTCCGGTGCAAAATGAAATATTTTAACGTGGAGCTTCTCTTCATTGTCTCCTTACACCACAAGAGCAGCAACACACAAGGGGTAAGGAGGATCGGTTCAACTTGAATTTATATAATCATTCATTTTTGCTGACCATAATGCATTGATATTGATCCAGAAGGAAAACATTTTGTGCACAGTTCTGTTCTTCCTGGTGGTGTGCTTTTCACATTACTGAAGATTCCCAAAATATGCTCATGATAAATAAATCTATACATATAAATTCCTCTGCATTTTATGAGTCATCAGAGACTATAAACCACAACATCTGAAAGTAGATAGTTTCTCCTGACACAATTTTCATTTAAGAGATATGTGTTTCCTTCACTGCTGTATGAGGTAATCCTTAGGGTGACCCTCATGTGCTTTTGCCATCATATGATACTCTACTGAATGTACAAAGTGCTTCCTTTGTGCAACAGCTCCCTATTTATAAAAGGCAGGATTTTAAATTAGAGCCCACTTCCTCAAACAAGAATTTTTCTCATGAAGATGAATTAAAATTGTTGTACCCTGAATATTTATGAACTTTGCTACTGAAGTTCTTTGGACTTAGATCCTATCACATGTAAACAAGCAGCAAAGCAGTGAATTACAATTATGCCACAAATGGGAAGCACAGTTACACTTACATCAAACTCTATGATGTTATTCTGGATGCAGAAAACTGAAATGTATACTAAGAAATGGCTTTTAGAGTGCAAGTTTATAATAACTCATTGTCAAGCAGTCTATAGCTCAGGAAACAGATATGGCTGGGGCTAGAGGAATAGGCTGGAAGAAATACTACAGCAACTGCTTGCTATTAAGACTTCCTGGGTAAGAAGGAGATAAACACAGGTCCCCTGGATCAGGCAACACACACAGTTCTCTGCCCACAAAGCTGTCCTATTCATTTAAATGCAGAGAGATGGTTCACATGTCCACAATTCACACATACGTTTCGCCTACCTTTATTGGAATTCATGGAGCAGCTCACCTGTGCACAAGCTCCAAGGGTACATGAGCACCTGCAACTATATCAGTCGGGTGCACTTGTATGAACTGCTGCCACAGTTCAAACATAACAGAAAGATAACAGGACAGTTAAGGCTCTGTTGCTGTGTCTGTTCCAATAGATGGCTTATTCTGATTCAGTCCCATTCAATGCAGTGGGATTTCAGCCTAATAGGGATGTTTGTCCTTAGCACAAGTATTATGTCTTTACTTCAAACAGCAAGTGGCAACGTCTCAAAATTACCTAAACATTTTGATCTGTAAAGCACTCAAATGCTCTGGTTTGTTTGTAAACTATTATTGTTTTGTTTTTATTTTGTTTTCAGGAAACAGCTGACTTGGGCAGGCTTTTTGTGTTAATGTTGTTCTTTGCCATAAGTTAATACTTCTGATGATGCCCTTCACAAATAGCCCATTTCAAGGAACTTGCTCGTGGCTCTTCTTGTGTATGCAACCGATTGTGTGTGTAAGGGTGTATACAATACTCAAAGAGAATAAAAGCTCCAAGCACTGTTTGAATCTCACAATGACTTCCTGAGGTAAATTAGGCAGAGAAAGCAGTCAATTAGCCTTAGGTCACATGGCAGGCTTCATATTTAAATTCAATAGTCTAGTCACTTCACCACACACTGTGGCCACACTGACATTGCTGCTGTTACTGCAAAACTCATTGCTGGATAGCAGGTTTTCAACCTTTTTGAGTCCACAGCTCCCTTGACCAACTACATTCTTTCTGCAGCATCCCTGTGAAGCTCAGGAGCCTAGTTGTGTCACCCCTTGCCTGCAGAGCTGCTTTTCAAACACAGTCCCTTGTAGAGTGTTCCCTCGGCCTCTTTTCCTCTCCTCTGGGCAGCCGCAGCTACCACCCCTGGTCTCTGAGCTGCCCCCCTTGCCCAAAGAGAGGTTCCTCCTCACACTGCCCCACAGGGGCCTGGGAAGCACCCCCTGGCCAACCCCAGAGGCACCACTTGCCTGCAGAGCTTGTAGCTGGGGCTGCTGCAACAAACAGCTATGCAAGCCTTTGGGAGACAGAGACATGAGAGGGCCTCAGAGGAGGGAGGGAAGGAAAGAGGGACAGAGACCAGTGTTGCCTGCGGCACCCCTGACCATCATTCAAGGCACGCCAGGGAGCCACGGCACACTGGTTGAAAACCACTGCTGTATAGTATCAGGCTTGGACCCATTAGGAGACCAGCAGGGGGAGTACTTTTCTTCCTTACTGGAGCTCTCACAGCCAGGCTAGTGGCATACATTAGTAAGATTTCTATCACTGGAATATGAAAGGGGTGTTGCCTTTAGACATTATTCCTTAAGAGCATTGGGGTGTGCACCCGTATATTTTTATTGATTATTTATTTCAACAAAGGAAGAAGGGAGTGGTGGTATGGGAAACAACAAGAGAATTAAATAAGGACAAGGAAGAGGCACAGAGGCAAAAAGCCAACATAACAACCTCAACAGAAGTGGTCAAGAATCCAAAAAAGAGAGATTTTTCCCACAGAGAAGAAGACCCGTGCCAGGTTGACCAGAGCAGGACAGATCTGGATGGCCAGGGGCTGGATGACTCCTCTTTCTCCTTGTTTGCGCACCACACAAGCAGCCCCTCACTCCCATGGACCTCTCTGCAAAAGGTGGCCAGCAAAGCTCCAGTGGAGACAGTGCCATGAGACAGTGCACAGGCAGAAGAAAAAGGCTGGAATGAATCCTGCAGAGGAGGAAGTTCCTCTTCCTCCATTATTGCTGCTGCTGGAGCCAATCACCAGAGACAGGTGCAGGCAGAAGCTGCAGATCTGTTCCAGCCTTTTTATTTTTCCTGCAACCCTCTGCTTCTCTTGACCCCCCCCCCCCTTTTTAAAAAAGGGGTCTGCCTGAGCATTAGAGTGTGGCTGACACACCTCACGCGCACATCTATGCCTCAGAGTAATGTATGACTATACAATAAAGAACATGCAGGGTGTGCTTTTCAGGGCTCCAGAAGGCCTCAAACAAGTGCTGTCCAGGCCTCCCCAGAGGAGGGGAACTTTCCCTGCTACTCTGAGCAGCTTACAGTCTTGCTGGCAAGTTATGCATATGTTGGTGGGGTGTGAGATTGCTCCCTACCTCTAGAATTCTCTCTCTTCAGAGGCATGCATGGATAAATTGTTGTTGTCCTCCACTACTCACCTCTCCAGCAACCACCAGGAAAGTTATCTTCCTCTGATGTTAATATATGGGCAGATGGATACAGGACAATGCATTCTCAAAGATATCCTACTTTCTCAAAAATGGCATGAGAGACCTCTTTGTCATGAAAATACTCTTGTTGACTGCACTTCTGTTGTTAACAAACCACTTTGACATTTATTTGTTTAAGCACACCTGGACAACGCCAACCATTCTTGTATATGCAGTCCTTCTTGTCTCCTCCACCCTCTTATCAAAGCAAATATTTGATCATCTATCACATCTGCTGCCTCTGCTCTTCAGAGCAACAGTGGTGAGCCAAGCAATTGGCTGCTTCAAGGCCAAAGGCAGGTGGTCACACAAATATCATTTAGATTAGAGTGATGACCAATATAGATGGCAGCTGGTGATGCCTTCCTGCTGAACTACTGAGATCAAGAGGAGAAAAATACAGATGAGGTCTCCTCATCCTTGCCATTACGCACAGCACTAGCTCACACATATGATGCTATAATTTCATGCTGATAACCATCCCTCATCGCTGAAATAACAGTAATAACAGTACAACCCTAAGCATTCTGACTGAGCCTCTCGGGCTTGCCAATCAGAAGGTTGGTGGTTCAAATCCCCGTGACAGGGTGCTCAGTACCAGCTCCTGCCAACCTAGCAATTCGAAAGCATGCCAGTGCAAGTAGATAAATAGGTACTGCTGTGGTGGGAAGGTAAACAGCATTTCTGTGCGCTCTGCCTTCTGTCACAGTGTTCTGTTGCATCAGTAACAGTTTAATCATGCTGACCACATGACCTGGAAAGCTCTCTGTGGACAAACACTGGCTCCCTTGGCCTGAAAGCAAGATGAGCGCCGCAACCCCATAGTCGCCTTTGACTGGACTTAACCATCCAGGGGACCTTTAGTTTTAGTTTTTTTACACTCTAGTAAAAATGTTTAGGTTTCAGTGTAAACATCTTTTTTTAAAAAAAACTGTGGTCAGTAGCTAGTTTTTCTGGATGGCTACTATGGGAGGACAGAGTTCATAGAGTTGCATAGAGTTCTGTTAGCATAGTTGCCAACTTATTTTCTTTAACTCTAGGTAACAGGGAAGGAGGTGAAGCTTCTCATATGGTCAGATTTGGCCTAGGACCTCCAGTTGATGATCCCTCCCTTAAATATTGTATACAAGGAATAAAGGATTTATGAGGTGAGCCCACACTGTAGCAATGAAGAACTTTTTACATCAACTTTTTACCTTCTGTTTGTTTGCTGTATCGGATTAAAATATTCAAATAAAATAATAACATTTTGGCAGATGAAGCAAAGTTCCTTTGTAGGCTTACCACCGGAAAGCAGAAGCTTTGTAGTCCAGCTCTAGTTCATCAGCTGATTTTCTACGCCCAGGAGGCAAGCAGCACACACGCATAATATCCAGAGATTTTATATAATTTAAGAAAGGCATAAATGATGCCAGATACAGTATTTGTTAGCTTGCCAATATTTATAGCAACTCACAGAAGCAGGGTAACTACTGTAGGCCACAGAAAATACATACAGTGGTACTTCGGGTTAAGTACTTGATTCGTTCCGTAAGTCCATTCTTAACCTGAAACTGTTCTTAACCTGAAGCACCACTTTATCTAATGGGCCTCCAGCTGCAGCCGCACCGCTGGAGCACAATTTCTGTTCTCATCCTGAAGCAAAGTTCTTAACCCGAGGTACTATTTCTGGGTTAGCGGAGTCTGTAACCTGAAGCGTAGGTAACCCGAGGTACCACTCTACTTTCTTCCTTGGATTGTACACTCTAAATACAGTGGGGAATAATATCCAAGATCACCTAAATGGATTTCTGCTTCTGCAACAAGACTTCTCCTCCTTCTCTTCCCCCAAGCACCTTCCCAAGACACACACACAAGCACACACCAGTCTCTTTCAGAGGGTCCTCTGTTCTCCAGGGAATTCCGCTGGCTAACACCTAGTGAACGTTACACAAAAGCAAGTTTAAATTGAAAACAACACATGAAAAGCTGCGGCCCAGAACTTCAATAATACATTGTGTAACCAACATATATTTGTTTAGATGTATGCAAGGGTCCATGCTTGGAAAAAATGCCTCACCCTTTAAAAACCAAAATCCCAGGTATTAACAGTTTAAGAAAGATGTGTATCTCAGAAGATTGCATGGTCCTATTGAAAAAAACCATACACAATGAACAACTTTTTTTTTTTTTTTTGGCAAAGGGAACATTTCTTCTGAGACAGAGTGAAGGATGAGGGTGCAGTGAGGAGTCAAGTGCCCCAAATAGAAGGGAATTTAATACAGCTGCTTGACATCTCCATCTACTTGCATTGATTGTTGTAAGACAATTTTGTGCAGTACTACCATCTAGTGGTCCCTTTGTAGCATGTCTTCTAATTATTTTTAATTCTTTAATTCATTGCATAGGAATGTTTCCTTGAATTCGTCGCTAGTATTAAAAAGTACCTAGCAGTTTCTGCATGGAAGAGAGCCATCCACAGTTAAGTAGCTTTTTGCCACCTTCTTTCCAATAGTAATCCTGTGCCATTAAACCATAGCAGCAGGAGGCCGTAACCTAACCAGGGCAGCTTTTCTCAATACAGGTAGGACTGCAGTGGAGAAAAATGACAAACCAGGTCCTGAAGTCCTGCTAAGTAAAAATGTTATTACTTACTTGCATTAGCAACATCAGCACTCAAGGTATTGTGGGCTGCCGAGCTCAGTTGTTGCATTTTGGCTTTTCTGTGTCTCCTTCCTTGGTTCTGAATGATCCCCCCTTATTTGCAACTAAAATCTGTACAGTATTATGCCTGCTTCCGGGTTGTACCACACTATTGGCTGGCACATAATTCATATATTATTTTTGTTCTTTGCCCCCTGATACAGGGAGGTGTGTTCCTTGATAACCTTGCTTCCATGGGAAGTGTTCTGTGTTGTCCTCAACTCTCGGTCCTGTTCTGCTCCCTCCAGCCACATGGTGCTACTATTGATGTTCCAGTGAGCCAGTGTGGTGTAGTGGTTAAGAGTGGTGGACTCGTAATCTGGGGAACCGGGTTCACGTCTCCGCTCCTCCACATGCAGCTGCTGGGTGACCTTGGGCCAGTCACACTTCTTTGAAGTCTCTCAGCCTCACTCACCTCACAGAGGTGTTTGTTGTGGGGGAGGAAGGGAAAGGAGAATGTTAGCCACTTTGAGACTCCTGAAGGGGAGTGATAAAGCGGGATTTCAAATCCAAACTCTGTTCTGTTGGGTTCTGTGTGTTCCTACCCAGGAGTTAAGATCTGTGGGTGAAGTCCCTTCTTACTCAGGGACTTGTGAGCAACTGTTCTCAGCTGCAGCACTTCTGCCCTCTTGTCACCTCTGTTGATAATTAGACACCAGGTCCAAGTGTGGCTCATTACTCAAGCTTTTGATGCCTAACTTTGAGATATCACTGCCATACAACTTAAAAGTTGGGTACATGGAGTTCATGTATTTTTCCTGTTTTTTTATTGTATGTGGTCATTTAATCAGTAGCTACTCTGAGATCTTTAGAATAAATACATTTAGAAACAGAAGAAAGGATCCCCCTGCTAAATGCTACATCAGAACAATCCTGAATTCAAGGGCCAAATATTCATCATCCACGTACTCAGTATTCTTTGTAAAAGACAGAGTAAAGCAGAGAAAAGTTAAAAAGGTAAAGGTAAAGGGACCCCTGACCATTAGGTCCAATCGTGACTGACTCGGGTTGCGGCGCTCATCTCGCTTTATTGGCCGAGGGAGCCGGCGTACAGCTTCCGGGTCATGGGGCCAGCATGACTAAGCCGCTTCTGGCGAACCAGAGCAGCACACAGAAACAGCGTTTACCTTCCCGCCGGAGCGGTACCTATTTATCTACTTGCATTTTGATGTGCTTTCGAACTGCTAGGTTGGCAGGAGCAGGGACTGAGCAACGGGAGCTCACCCAGTCGGGGGGATTCGAACCGCCAACCTTCTGATCGGCAAGCCCTAGGCTCTGAGGTTTAACTCACAGTGCCACCCACGTCCCTAAAGCAGAGAAAAGTTACTTGAGAATAATTGTCCAAGGGCAGTGAGCAGAAAAGTGCCCCTCCTGATAGTCTATTTACAATTGCATTCAGATCCCCAACCTGCACTAGATGTTAGGCAAGCACAAACGTTGACTGGCTTTAGGTGCTTGCTGAAGAACTGGGCTGCAATCTGACTTCTGAGTAGACATGGTGAATATTGTAGTGTTTTCTAAACATTCACTGCTGTAATTACCTAGCTCACAGTATTTTAATTTTGTTACTGTGGATTTTCTGGTGGGGTGGGTGTGTTCTTGTACAGCGTGGTTCTTATTTAATTGTTGTAAACCACCTGGAGTTTTCCATGAAGAAGGATATATAAATATTTTTTTTAAAAAAATGAAATAAAAATAGTCCCAAGTTTGATAGGAGCAGCTCTACTTCTCCTTTTCATCTGCAGGTGTGGCAGTGGATGTGCTGGACTGTTGCATTGCCTCGGTAATGTACTGGATGAGAGGGAACAAACTGAATCCAGGTAAGATTGAGGTACTAATAGTAGGTGGTTCCCTAGACTGGATGGGTGGCAGGTTGCCTGCTCTTGAGGGGTTCCGCTCACTCTGAAGGAGTGGGTACATAGCTCAAGGTTACTTCTGTATCCTCTGCTGTTGCTTGAGGCTCACTCAGGTGGCTTCGGTGGCGCAGAGTGCCTTCCATCAGTTTCAGCTGGTGGCTCAGCTACACCCCTATCTGGACAGACATAGTTTAACTTCTGTCATCTATGCTCTGGTAACCTCTAGGTTATATTACAGCAGCATGTTATACATTGGGCATCCTCTGAAGATGATTCAGAAACTTTAGCTAGTGCAGAATTCAGTGGCTAGGTTGTTCATCAGGGCAAGGTGGTATGAGCATATTACAATGGATCCTGGCCCAACTGAACTGGCTGTCAATTAGTTTCCAGGCTCAATTCAAAGTGAGGTTTTGACCTATAAAGCCTTAAATGGCTTAGGACCACAATTCCTCAAGGACCATCTCTTCCCATATGAACCGACCTGGACCCTCCACTGTGAGAGGTCTGGAGGGTGGCAACATGAGAACAGGCCTTTTCTGTGGTGGCTTCCCACTTGTAATTTCTCTCCACAGAGAGGTTCACCAGCACCTTCATTACATATCTTTAGGTGCCAGGTGAAAATGTTTTTCTTTAACCAGGACTTTGGCTGATCAACATTCTATGCCCTTTTAGGATGGGGGTTATTGTTTTTTTCTTGTTTTATTACGTATTTTGGGTTCTATGTTATGAACCACCCCCTGATCTTCAGATGAAGGGCAGTATACAAAATCAATCAATCAGTCAGTCATAATAATAGTCCTTTTATTCCCACTTACTCAAATATGAGTCTAGGCTGGGAAACAATGGTGTGAGCTTCACTACTGAGCTGTTTTTTATTCTTATATTATTTTGTTGTTGCTTTGTTTTTGAACAGCCTTTGTACTTTTCGAAATGAAAAGTGCTATATACATGGTTTTAACAAATAGTCAATCAACAGGGAATTTAATTTTTTAACATCCATACCCAATAGTGAATCAAATAGAGGAAGCTGACTCCCATGTTTATGGCCCCCTGTATAAAATGAAAAACATGTACGGTAATTCATTCACAGAGACACTCGCTCCACTTTTCACCTAAAAATATCTTAGAAAAAGCAAGCCAGATGTGACATCTGAGTAAGAAGCAAACAAGATACACAGGAAGGAAAACCTAGAGGAGGAAGAGGCTCCAGGTATCACTTTCCCTGTATAGATAGCCCTGCTGTCATTGGTTGTGATAAATAGAAGTTGCAGAAAGAGGAGATGTCAGGAAGTGGTTCTGTCAAACTGCCCAGAATAGCCAATAAATTTGCAGAAGGTGATAATGACACTTGTCTAGGCTAACAGGAATAAACTGCTAGCAATGCCTGAATTGTTGCTATGCTAGTGCTGGTAGGTTTATGACACAAGGACATTGAGGGATAATAATGCACTCTGTGCAGTATGGAGGACATACATGCACATGCAAAATTATTTTTGAAGATTTGGTTTTTTGTTTTGTTTTCCTGTTTATGAGTTTTATACAACCTGAGGTGCCTTTTTCTTTTGAGGAGAGAAAAACGCAATTAATCTCTTTCATGAATAAGCATATCTGTCAATATGATTTAAAAACAAAATAAATAACCTTGGGTGAAGATGTCTTACAACCATATAATTTGTTTATTGCATTTTGTAATTACTACTGGCAGTGGCTCTGGCTTGGCTCTTTTCCAGCTCTGCAACCTGGGGTCTTCTGACTTTCAGCGACGGGACACATTCCTCCTGGGGAACTAGAAGCCATGTGGACCACATGTCAACAGTGAGCAGGAACCAAAGGCAAAGGTGAGCAGGGAGGCAGCTCTTACTATTGTACAGCAGGCTACAGTCCAGCTAGCTGTGTCTTCTTCTACCCAGGCAAACAAGAGGCATTAGCTTAGTTCAAGGGCCAGGTAAAAGCACTGGATAGGGAATAGAGCAGCACCAGGAAGGCGAGTGGTCTGAGAGGTACATGACATGGCTAGCCCTGAGGGCCAGAGGGGCCTGCTCAGGCTCCATCCAGCCCCAGGCCTGAGGTTCTCCCACTACTGCTTTAGCTGGAGATGACAGGAAGTGAACCCAACACCATTGCAATGCAAGGTATGTGCTCTGTTTCCAAGCCATGGACTCTCAACCTGCAGCCCAGCTGAAACAATTGTTTTATGTGGCTACAGGGCTTTTTAGATGGAGCTCACCAGAACTCAGTTCCGGCACTTCTCAGGTGGGCACCATTGCCATTCAAGGGAGTTCATGGTGAGTTCCAGCACCTTTTCCTTAAAAAAAGCAGCACTGGGTAGCTTAATTTTAGAAAGCCAGACTCCAAAGCCGCAGACCCTATTTTTAGAAAGCCCACCCCACAATCTGCAATATCTCCAAATTTATGATCTTCTTTACAGTATATGGTTGTTGTGAGCACTGCAGATAGCAAAATGTGAAGCACTCTACAATGCCAGATAAAATACCCTAGTAATAGGGATTTATGTGGAATTAGAAGCAAAAGAAAATGGAGTGCCAAGATTTCAGATGGAAACAAGAGCAGGGGGAAATCACTCTCAAATCGTGTGGCAGTTTTAAAACATCCCAAAGGATGAATCATTGTCTGTCAGTCCATTTTGCCCCTGCCTTTTAACACATTTTTTAAGTCTATCTCCACTGGACCACCACATTTGGCATTGGAAAGGATTATGGTGGTGGTCTGATTCTAGTGCTGTATAGCCCAATTCCGCCATATTTACTTGAAAATAAGGATCACTGTCTTAACCGCAGATTGCTAGTTCCGCTATCTGTGTTGGACGGGTTGAGAACTATCCTTCAAGGACAATGTAGTCACAGCAGATCTAAGAAAAGACAATAAACAAGACAGTGTGGCTGCAAAACATGGCGTCATACTGCCTATTTTTACTCCACTTATCTCATGAAGCTTCAAAGCAGCTTATAATAAATAATACAGTGAAAATGTTTCTGACATAAATGAACGCACAAAGGTGGCTGTCTTCCACTTGATGTGTTTTCTTTCTCCTTTTTATTGGTTTCCTCTTTCAGCGACAAGGTATATGGTTTGCTGCTCTGCAGAATTGCCCTCTCACCTGTCTATCAGTCACCTCAGACAGAAATGGTGTTCCATATTTGGAGATATTTGAAAATGAGTGTTGAAAGGCTGCACAAGTGGGAGGCTGAGACCCTCTGCATTCTTTGCCAGCTTCAGATTGTTCCCCACCCTCCACACTAAGAAGTTCTAATATTAACTGTGCATCTAATTTAATATCATCTATGCCTATTATGATGTGCAAATGTACTAGGGAAATAGTACAGGGCTGGTTGCAGATTGTAGATACAAAGCAATGAAGGTTGCCCAGTATGTTCAAAGGATGTGCTTAACTAGAACTTTGTGGCACAGCCCAACCTATGGCTTTTATCACTTTTGTGATGTCATGGTAGCTGGGTGCATTGTTTCTGGGTAGAAATGGTGCCCATGAGTGTTGGTTCCTTTATATCTAGGCACTGTTGCACTTACTGCCAAAATGAATTCACTTTTTACATCCTCCTAGGCAAGAGAATGCATCACTGCTGCCATCTCCCTTTCAGAGTCAGGAACGTGGGCTACAGAAAATCCATGTTCTTCCACAATGTGGCATGCCGGGAAGGCAAATAATTCCAGCATTCCCTGAAGTTAACAAAACAGTGATGGAATTCAGCAGCTCAACAGATCAGTCACCTAGTTCGTTTAAACTCAGTCTTGCTCTCATAACAAATGTCTACACTATAATTCGATTATTTTTTTTGTCTGTGAAGAGCGTCACTATAGGCAGGCAACAAGCACTCAGCATTAAATTGTTGATTGTTCATGACAGGTGGGAGTAAGCGTTAGGTTAATAGAAGGTTCCTTGCCCTGAGATTAAGCAGAGCAACATCTGTCAGGCGGAAGTTCTACCCTTTGCAAAGATGCAAGCTTGTAAGCCCTTGTTGAACAACAATAATCAGACCTTCATCTAAAATCAAACCCTTAATAGTGTTATTACTGATGACACCCTTCCTTTTGCTTCATGTAAACCTGAAACACCCAATTCAACATAAGAAAGGGAAAGAGAAAATGTGTGCCAAGATAAATAGGTATTGTTTTTGATATGGACTAAATGTTTCTCCTAATGTACTATTTTATTAACAGCTACATTGATTTAGATTTGCTATCACGGCTGCTGGAATAAATCCATACAACCTTTCTGTTCCATATCCAAAAGCAGAAAGGCTTGTTTTTTTATACAAGTTATATTGGATCAACAATAAAGATCTGTTATCAAGAAGCTTGGTTCAGCCGATACTTTCTATACGCTCCCAAACTATGTGTGTGGTTTGCTTTTGCTCTGAGTAATGAGAGTTTCATTGTGGTAGCAGGGGCATCTCAGAAGTGCAAGCCACAGATAATCCAAACATGTGCCACCCACAGACAGGAGACTCTACTTACCTAGTTGATTCCTGGAACCAATTACCATATCTCATGCAAGTATTGCCTATCATTTGGCCATGAATAATCTCGGTTGAATGAATGGATACCAGCCAACAAGCATATCCTGCTTTGAGTAAACAAAATTTGACATGTTCTGAAGAGTTTCAAGCTCCTCCCCTTTCAACAGGTGTGGCTATTGCTGGCTCTCCAGAGCAAGTACACCAATATTGGTTCTCTGTTCGATCATTGCTGAGCAAGGTATTTGAAGGAAATGCCGCTCTGTCGGTAGCATGCAATCATCTTCATTAAAGATCCGAAGAGCAGCATGAGCCCACTTCAAGAATCATTGGTGTGCACAGAGCTAGTCCTATGATGAGGCAGAGTGAGCCAGCTGCCTCAGGCGGCAGATGATGAGGTGCGGGGAGTGGCCGGAGCTGTGAGTGCCATGTGGCCTGTGTTGTACCCCCTATGCTAGCCTGCTACCCTCAAGTGCAGTGGAAAACACTGGCATTTCACCAGTACTGGAATAAAGCTCAACTGTCAGTCCAATTGGTTTCTGTATGTGCCTTGCGGGGGCACCATCTTGTCCTTCGCTTCAGGCCTCAAAATGTCTTGTGCCAGTCCTGGATGTACATCTAAAAGCAGGATGGAAGCCATTCTAAGTCTCGTTAATTTCAATGGGAGTGTTATACACACACGTTTCAACTTCTCCCATTGAAATAAAAGGGATTCAGAAGTGATTAACTTTGACTGACTCATGCCTACATGTGTCAGGACCTCGTACATTAATACTGTTAATAGGTCTAGAAATACTTCAGCAAACAAAAGTGGTGCGATTCAAAAACAAACCAGCCAGAAACTCTTCTTTCTCCTTTATTGATACTGCCAATATGACTACCTTTACACAGGTAGATTGCTTTCCTACACAACATGCACTCTTTTTGGATTAATTTGGAATTAATTTGTTTTTGTCTTCTATACCTCCTAAAATTATCAAATTAACACAAGAGCTGTACCTTAATCAGTTTCACGTCTTCCTTTTAAGCAATTATATTAGCTTCCTTTCCCCCCAAGTCTGTGTAAAGGTTACTTGGCAAGAGTACATGCATATGACAATGAAACGAAGACCAATCCACCACTAAAAGATAATGCACGTAAAAACATAATACAGTACTTTGACATTTCAAATAAATACCCACATAGAGATGTAATTTTAAAATGTAATCATACCACTTATGAATCAATACTGTAACCAAAAAAAAAGATGAAAATATATGTCCCCACCTCTAGGAATAATAAAGTTTCTTCCAGCAAACAGAAATCTTTTCCCCACGTCATTTATTATTACAATTTCTACTCTTTTTTCTTTTCTTTTCTTTTTAAAGGAAGGTGGTTTCTCCTCCCCTGAAAAGTACCAAATTTGATCATTCAAAGTTACCCTCAACAAATAGCACCAGTAGGTCCATCTTTGTTGATGCACATCTCAGTTTCTGTTTCCTGAAATCACCATGGATTAGATACAACATGCAAGAGAAAAAAATATTAAATGCATTGTTCTTCTTCTTCTTCTCCTCCACATTTGCAAACAATACTATGGTTAACTGATCCACCACCATACAAAGCTACCAGAACACCAATATTCCCAAAACAACCTCTGTACTGCAACCACAAATGTGTTAATACATCTTGCTTCTTATTTTGTTCAATAAAGTTCGTTTGGTTCGCAAAGTATATTTTGGGGTGTTTCTTTTCTTCTTCTTCGTCTTTTAATAGTTGTCTGCTTGTTCTTTTCTTCTATGCCCCTGAATTTGCATGATGAAGTATCATTGACTAACAGAATTTTTTACAATTTGCGCATATATCATCTCTATAGTAGGTCTACCCATTAAAAAAAAAAATGTGCGGCAGGGGAGTTTGCACTTATTGCTCCACATCGTGACTAGGTTCCAAAGCCGTGGTTCCTTTCTTTTCGAACAGACTAAGCTAGCCTAGGCTTCTCCCTTTAAAATTATGAAAGGCACTACTGGCAACAATTAAATCACAAAAAGGCGCTGAAATAGAACACCCTAGCACTGACAACTTTAGAATTTGTCTTTCTAAAATGTACCACAATTTGGCACAATAAAACAAAGTAGTAACAAAAACAATTCCAATTTGGAATTTAAGTGGTATAATAGTTGTATAAAATTCTGTTAACCAATCATACACCATTAAGATTTTCCTAAAACCCAGACATTCTGGAATTTATAGGTAACACTAATATTTATTTTCAAGTGCCTATAACTGTTTTAACCAGAGCAAAGTCAAGTTTTCTTCTTGTTACATTGAACTATTCCTAAGAATAATAATACAATATGAAAAAACCCCAGAATTTGAATACCCTGGATTTCTCAATTAACATGGCAGTTAAAAATCAGTAATTTAAAACAGATAAAGCTTAACATTTTATAAGAAAGAAAGAAAGAAAAAAGCTGCTGGTGCACAGCACATATACAGTTTAGCAGAACTCCTGGCTTGTGTTGGAAGTTCTTTTCTAAACACAGCGTAGAGCAAAACAATATCGTATAAAACTCTGCCACATGCGGATGGGAAAACAGCAAGCACAAGTCCAAAATGGAGAGAGACTATGCGCATAAGTCACTGGATTTTCCCCACCCCCCTTTTCATATAAACTCTTCTACAAAAAAAAAGAATAAAAAGACGTTAAAGTAAATAGCAAAATATTAAAAGTGCACAGGTTTAAACAATCAGACCATTGTTGGTTGTTGTTGTTGTTTTACATGAATGCTCTATAATGACAGTTACAAAATAATAATAATAATAATAATACCCATGTGAACCTTTCTAATAGGCCATAATAAGCTACCATGGCAATTATCAGATGATGAAGTAGGTTTCTTCAGCATTTGTAAGTTTTCTTCCTGCAGCAGCACTTAAAAGGATAAAGCTTTGTTTGTTTGTATCCAGACATAATATGCCAAAAAGAAAAAAAGATGGTTGAAAGCGAGGGGGGAGAATACCCAACAATGCATGATGCATATTAAAAATTATGTGGTTTTTGCCTTTTTTGGGGGGGGGGGGAAGAGGGAAAGAGAGGTTCATGGTCAATGGTTTCCATTCTTTGTGCAACAGGCTACCGCCACTTCTAAGCACAACGACACAGGCTAAGATACGAAGTTGCACAGTTGCAATAGGCTTCTCCGGGAGCTACTCTACAGCTGGAAAGTGGAAAGTGGGGGGAAAGAAAAAGAACACAAAAAAACATTAGAAATGAAAAAAAAGAAAAGAAAAAACCCTGGTCATTATTCTTCAACTCAAGACTTCAAATACACACAGGGGTGTGCTGCAAGAGCTCCATCGCACGTTAGTCAGCTGAGGGGAACCTGTTAGTCTTCTAAGGTAAAAGCAGTCGATGCAGCTCACGTGTGTTTTTCAAGCATTTGGAACAATGCTCTGACGCACACTGTTAGCAAAAGCTGTGCAGGAAGAAAAGTTCCTTACAAGTCCTGAATCAATATGCTACTCAAGCGGTAAGTAGGCAGCGGTGAGTACGCGAGGGAACTTATCAATGAAGCATAGCGCAGCCCCTCCGGAAACATGCAGCTCAGTCAGTGTATCATGCCAGCCAATGAACAGAACAGGAAGTCATCCAGGAGAAAAGTCCTGCTTTGTAGAGGTAGGTGATGGCTTAGTATGTTTTCCATGCTGTATCCCAACTCAACAAGAGCAAAAAATGAAAGGATTTTTTTAAAAAACAAAAAACCGAGACACTGATTTAGCAGGAGTTAGTCTGAGGAAGCCTGTCCCAAACATCTTTTATCAAAGCTTACACACAAGAAGAAGAAAATCACCTGGGGGTTATTCAGAGTTTCTCTTCCTAGCAAGTTTAAAACCAATCCGGGCACAGGAAACTGACAAATGTCAGAGTGTATCTGGGCTGCTTCGGAATGCAAGCTAGGCACAGCGACTCTGAACACTCCAGACGTAAAAGGATGCAAAGCCTTTGTGGTCGTAAAACAGCCATAGAGATCGCCATGGAAATTGTTAGTAAGCCAGCTGAAAACTGTAAATATGCTGTCTTGAGCAATATGAACAGACACGGATAGACACTGTCACCATCTCACAAACACTGAGACTTCCCTATTTCATTCCAGTGAACTTGAAAACTTGCCAATGCTATCGATTCCATAAAACTTCCTTTTCTCCCCCCCACCCCCACCTGAGTATTCTTGTGTTACAAGCACCACCAGAGAAAAGGATATATTTAGAAAGGTTATTATCAGCTCCCCATCAATGCGAAAGCAATAGCAACCACTGCTACTGATGGAGCAAAATAGTTCCGTATTCTAAATGCCTAGTTACGTCCAAGGCATTTTGTTTCAAAAGGGGTGGGTTCAAAAGGCCTTTTGGATTATTGTGCATCAAAGAGGAGAAAAGCAGGATTGAACATTTGCTAAAAGGTGTTCTGCTTCTAAAAATATCAAAGCCTGCTATTAAAGCTCAAAATCAGGAGAATAGGCTGTGTTTTCTGCAAATGTAGTAATAAAGTGAGGTGTATGAGGCATGCTGTTCTGACACCAATTTTTTTTTTTTAATATTGTGTTTGCTGATTCTTCAGCAATACATTAAAACTGGATCATTCAGAATTGTTTATACATCGGCAGATGTAATGTCAATTGTGTGATTTCTAGCTGCCGGATTCTCTGTTTAATTTTTTTTTCCTCCTTGCAATTTTTTTGCAATTTGTTTTTGTTCCTAATCTCTTGAGGGCTCCAAGCACCACTCTGCTTCCTTCTGCCAGGAAAACAGAGAACACTCCCCTTATTACATTACAGTAACACTTCTATATCTCCTAACTACTTTATAGGCAGAGCGGCAATACAGAGGAAGCAAGCTGCTAATCATCTAAAAAGAATAATGTAAGATGAGGCAGTAACAACACCAAGATAACTGTTATTATTAGCATGGCTTTGGGAGGAGGGGAATATTACTAGGGTCAGCAGGCGCAGCTGTGCTGTCCTGCATTACTTCTTAGTAGTATTCTAAGCATACAAAGTTATTTGAAAAGAGTACAAAATGAACAGGGCTTTACATTAAAATAAAGTTTGAGGCTAGGCACTTTTGAATTGTCTTGTTTCTTTTTCTTTACAAAAATGTGCCTTGTTGTGCTCCTTAAATTTATCACAATTTAAAAAGCATCATTCCCCACTCCAAGTCTTGTATCATTACAATTTCTATAGGCACCAATTATGAAGTACACTTTTTAAAAAAAAACAAATATTATCAAACTTATTGAAATTAAGTGGCCAAAAAGGCCCCTTAAAAGTTCAATAATGGACAAATCATCTTTTTTATAGATGAATATGCATTTACTAACCTACTTCATAATTATGTAAAAACAAGAATAAACTGGTTATGTTTTTATTTCCTGTGCCTAGAATGTAGAGCCCTGTGAAATGTGTGCTTGCATTAAAAATGCAATTTTATTTCATCTTTTTTCTTTTTTGCTTGAACAAAAGACAGAGCTCTGTAATACTATCCTATTAAGCCTTAATACTGACAGTTAAGGAGAAATGCTTGCAACTTGACAATACTAGAACACACTCCTATTAATTCTGTACACGTATACTGTGCAGATATAGTAATAATGAGCATGACCTTACGTGCTTTAAAATCTCATTGATTGAAACAGAAGAGAGTTAAGCACTTGTTTAACTTTCTCAATGAAAATCAAGGAGATTTAAAGTTAGACTAACTTTGGCTGGACGGTGCCCAATATGCAATGCACCTTCTTCCTGGCAAATTACACTGCCAGAAGCAACAACAACATGATACTACAGAAATCTTTGTAGTATATGGTATTGTCCCACAACATAACTGTTCTGAAACACTGAGATCCTAATTTTGTTTTCTTTTAGTGTAAAGTTGCGTTCCAGAATCTCCTCTCTCTCTCTCTCTCTCTTTTTTAATTGTGCAATTTTCAACAGGTTTACCCTCTGAAGCGAAGCAAGGAAGGAAACCCAGGAATTTCAGAAGGCATCCTTCCTACTAGGTTGTCCTAGCTCTTAACAGCTTATAAGAAAGCTTTTTTTGGCTTTTGCTAAGTGGTAATATTGAAAGCAACTACCTGCTACAGCAGATTTAATTTAGATTCGTTTCTGGTTCAAAACACAGATTTCTTTACACCCAACATTACACATCTAATTTTTAAGCACTGCATTTCACCACTTTGCAGGCGTATTAAACAAGGAGATGGCTCTTGCCAATGAAATTATCTCCATTGTTTGAAAAACTGCTTAGAACCCAGGGGAAAGGATCACATCTGCGCTAGACAAGCTACAGTTAGTAACGCCAGGCGTCGTACACCTGGCCTGCACCTTTAACACTTACCGATAAACAGCAAAACCAAAGTCGCTCCTTCTGGAAACAGCCAAGGGCTTTTCCTTCATTAGCTTGTTAACAGCATCCCCCCTCCCCATGCTTGTGAATCAGTTACAGTTAAGACCACTATAATACAACCTGTATTACATGGTTTAACAACATACTAGTACAAAGCCACGCACCACCGCAACATTAATATAGTGGGGATTTATGCTGACATTCAAACAGCACAAACATCAGATGCATATTTACGGCCTCTCTCTCTTTCTCTCTTTTTGCCTTCTTAATCGCAATAGATCTTATACTTCTCGCTGCAAAACACCTGGTTATTAAGCACAGATCCTTCGGATCTGTCTCCGCATGACCGTATGTGACTTACACTGGGGTTACTACTCTTGGCTTTGGAAGCAGATTTTGTGCGCACCCTTTTGGACTGCTCATGGTCCAGCTCAAGATGCTCAAGGCGCTGGGTCAAAGCCAGCTTTTGCTGGATGGCCATACGGAGCAAGGAGTTCAGCGTCTTCTTTTCGTCTTCGGCCGCGGCAAGCTGGCGCTGCATTTCGTCCAGCTGGGTGACGTACTCGTCACACCTGCAATGAGAAAGGACTTTTAAAGCAGCATGGCTTTTTTGCTACCAGCATCCAAGAGTTGGTTCACGTATTAACTTTCAGACACATTATTTGGACTCACAAAGGACAGGCTACTCGTACAGATAGCAGGCACTTACATGTCAAGAGAGCATACTGATCTCAGCTGCAGCAGCTTCTAGGGACTCTGAAGGGGCAAAATAGATCTTTCAGCTTGGGAAGGTTGCTCTAACTGAGATCCACGAGTTCCTGGCTTACATGTTTGACCGATTATGGAAGTATATGGCTTTCATGACTTACAGAAGTAATCGAGATTAATCAGTTCCAGGACTGCTGTGTCCCAAAGGCTATGAGATGCAAGGTTTTCATAGAGAGCACAAGATTTTGATGTTATGTGCTTTTAGCAAGTGAACCCCCAAACACACACAGTCATTTGAGGAGTTACATATCCTTCAATAAATAGGTAATATTACCAAGTTGGCATCTGTTGACTCTGTATATGGTTAGGCACCTCATATAAATCTCCAGCATTGCTAATATAAAAGAATACAATCTTTCCCTTCTCTTCTGCTCTCTGCTTCACAAAGGCCTGAGTTTTTTCTTAAGGCTGGAGACAGAACTGAATAAAGTATGTGATTTTACATTTTCAGCAATGGGGAATGATAGAATCAGAGTTGCAGAGCTGAAAGGGGCCCTGAGGAACATCTAGTCCAACCCCCTGCGATGCAAGAATATGCAGCTGTCCCATATGGGGATCGAACCTGCAACCTTGTTGTTATCAGCACCATGCTCTAACCAACTGAGCTTTCCGGTTTTTGCTTCTTAGCTCCAGTAGTCCTGGGTGCATTCTGCAATCTGTCTTTCACCTAGCAAGACTCCTATTGAAATGTGTTTGTAATTTGATCAGTAACCTAAGCTGTAGTTCAAGGCTCATACTGGTGTCTGTTACACAGGAGCAGAAGAAGCTGCCTTATACTGAGTCAGACCTTTGGTCCATCTAGCTCAGTATTGTCTACACTGACTGGCAGCTGCTCTCCAGGACTTCAGGCAAGAGCCTCGCCCAGCCCTATCTGGAGATGCCAGGGATTGAAACTGGGACCTTCTGCTTCCAAGACAAATGCTCAACCACTGAGCGCCCTTCCCCTCAGAGCCTAGGCATGCATTCAGAACTATTGCGATATTTTAAAACCACAGCTATACTGTAGCTCTGCATTGCTCATCCTCATATGTTAGTTCAGGACACCATAATTTCAATTTATTGCTTTTTCCTTGCTGGAAGGCATCCCTAATTATGTAAGCATAAAGGCAGCTCTAACATAACAGCTAGGAAACAGCTTCAAAAAAAGAGATGCTGTGCCTTCTGGTGCTGGATAAAGACCTTACAGATTGCTGTGCATGACTTCCAGTGCTATTTAAGTTAGGTATCCCATGGGCACACATGGGCATGTGCACACACATGACTGCCATTGTTGGACCTTCTTGCTTTCATATGGTAAAAAAGACACAAATTCAACTGCTGCGATTCTCTCTGTGTGTGTTGCAGGCTGAGCAAGTGTAACATTTTTGAAGGCCTTACTTTTGTGTAAATTCAGAAAAAAATGTGTATTTAGCAGCACGATCTTATGCACGTAAACTTGGATGTCATTGTGTTCAATGGGACTTACTCTCTAGTATAGATCTGCATCCTTAGTGTGCAATATAATTTCTCTCTCTCTCTCTTTCACACACACACACACAGAGAGAGAGAATTCATTGGCCATGTTGAGATGTGACTCTTGCCATAATAAACCACAGAGTAGGCAGATCACCTTGTGCACAAGCTAAGTGCTTATGCATTCAGCTCAAGCCCTCCCTGCTTCACTCTTCCCTTCCTTGAGTGAGGAAAACAAACCATGGAGCAGTTGGCTTCATGTGGTATTCAAATCAGCTCTGGCAGTTTGCTTCTACCAAACCATCCATGACTGGGAAGCTACTTTTTTGTGGGGAAAACAATCCATGAGTGCTGCTTAGGATATAAAGCTAAGCTACCAGCTCTGTGGTTTGTTACTCTGCTCAAGGAGTGAAGGAGCACAAGCTAATTCATCTGACTATGGTTCATGGTGCTACCACCAAACACGGCCACTGAGGAAGCTTGTATCAGTACATTTCCCAGGGTACTTTGGTACTGTAGCAAGTTCTATTTGTTCCCCCCATTACCAACTTCTGCTGACGTTTCAATGTATTTTACCTGGTAGCAAACATGGCCCTCAGAGAAGAGAAGGTAGCAGCATCTTCTTTTAAAGCCTTCAGCTCATTACGCAGCTTCATCATGGTCTCTGTAACCATGGCCTTTTCATTTTCATACTTGCTTTTCAAGTTGGCCAGAGCAACTTCTGCTGTCTTAAAAGTTTACAGAAAACAGCAAAAAGAAAATAGTCACAGTTAATGGGATTATAGAGAATTAAGAAACGGAGAACATCCAAGAACATCAGAGTTCCACACCTGTTTGGAACCTTTACCAGGATCTGAACACAGGATCTGAACACAGAGTACCTACCTTAGTGTATTGTGCATGTGTGAAGAGACTATTAAAAATATTATATACATGGAGGGAGGCATATCAACATTTGTCTAATGAATCCCTTTTGTTGACAACGTAAGCTGTGTAAAATTACAGGACCGCTTACCTGTTTGTTAGCCTTTAGGACAGTCCTCAGAGTTGCTATCTGCTCCCTCTTGGTGCTTAGCAGAGATTTCAGCTTCAGGATTTCCTCCATTAGAGCCTCTTTGTCTTTGTCTACTACCGGCCCGAGTTCCTGGGTGGTCACCCGCTGCCGAGACAGCTCTGTCGTTCTGTCAACCGCTTGTTGCAGATGCTTGATCTGGTCGCGGATTATGGCAATCAGGTTGTAAATGTTCATGGGCTCCTTCCGGGGATCAGATACTGGGGACGGGAGAGACGACACTGGCGAAGGACTGCTGTCCCCACTCCCACTTTCTGATTTTCCTAAGTCTATGGACAACAAGCCTTTCGAGAGCAGGATGGGCGATTTGCGGCCTTTGCCCTCTGGACTGGTACGGCCTCCTTTACCCTCTTTGTAGTAATCCAGCATGACCCGGTTTGGAGTTTCATTGTTGCACATGCAGACGTGATGGTACAAGTTGGCTAACTCCTCGCTGAAGGAGACCAGCTCATCCTGAGCTACGCTGAGGCTTCCCTGTGTTTCTCCAGCAACATCACTTACTTTCTTGAGTTCCTTCTCCAGTCTAACTACCTGCTCTCTATCTTGCCTGCTAGATTTTTCCAATGAAGTAATCTTTTCGGTCAGAGCTTGAGATTCGGTCTCATACCTGCCCTTCTCCTCTTCGTATTTGGATTCACACTCTTCATATTTGGCTTTTAGGCCTTTGAGCTCATCTTTTAAGTCACTAATCTCTGCCACAGCCACTTTGTACTTGCATTCCAGAATCTCTGGGCCATTGATGTCAACCTCATAATAATCTCCATCTTCGTGGCTATCTCGCTCCTTTTCATTGTCAAGAGCTGACTGGCGCTCCTTGCTGACCTGGAGCTTTTTCATGGCACTGAGGTTCTCGGTGAGCCTGACTACCTTCTCATTCTGCTCAGACAGAGCCCCTCGGGTGTTCTCCAGTTGCTTTTGGAACTCTTGGAGTGTAGACAACAAATTCATTTTTTCTCTTTCCATCTACAATGAATAAAAAGCAATGTTTACCCTTTTCTGAAAGTGCATCTACGATAACATCTGCCATAAAGGATACATGGCTCATTCTTTGCGTATATAAAATTCCTGGGTTCAACTTCCAGCACCTCCAGTACTAGTTACAAACAGGCAGTTGTACAAGATGACCCTTAGGGCCCCTTCCAACTCTACAATTCTATTATCCTGTGTACACACAACCCCTTTACCCTTCCTTCATGGTGTGAGCAACCAAACCAGGAAGTCTTCAATTAACAGCAGTACCATGGGTACCAGCTTCAAAACAAGCTATGATATTGAGACTACTGCTAATAATAATAATATCAAGAACCACTTTGTTCATAAATGGCTTTTGATAAATATTTAATTTTCAGATATATAGGGCCAGATTCAACTAAATAGCTGCACCGTGCGAAGTTTCACTAGTACAACGGTGCTTCTCCCCTCTTCATTCCCCTGTACACACCCCAATCAGGTCAGCGTAACCCCCAGTACAGTGCCTAGAAGAGGAGAAAGCATTCCATCAGGCGATAAGAAATGCCTGCGCTGACAGAACAATCAAATTCCAGCCACAGTTAGCAAGGATTTACCTGCATAAGCTGCTGTTTCAGCTTCTGGATTTCAGATATATTCAACTCACTCAAGAGATCAGACACAAGACTAGGCGCTGGAGGGAAGCTCTCGCTTTTCTTCGGCGTTGATGCCTTATTATTGCCATTGTTGATTTTACTCAGGCAGTTCTGCTCAAAGCCGTTCACAATCTCATCATTATTGGGCTCTGTGGTCTCATCGCTGAACTTCAGCCCATCCAGAGAGAAGTTCAAATGGCTCGTGTACATGGAATCATTGATGTTCATATAATGAGACAGCTCCTTCCGAAGGTTGTTCTTCTGCTCTCGTTCCGTCTTCAGGGTCTCCAAGGCCTCCTCAAGCTGGCGCTCAGATATCTCTTTTAACCTTATGGCATCTTCCAGCTGGCTGTTGAGGAACTCGGTAACTTCTTCAAGCCTCTTGATTTCATGTTTCAGCCCTTCAAATTCCACCTAGGACACAGAAAGTATCACTAAAATGCCTGACATCAAAAACGGGGGGAGGCGAAGCAGGGAACGCTCACCGTTGCTTACTAGTAGGAAGAGGGGGACACGAGGAGGGGGGGGGATTAGCGCGATGCAGCAAATGCACCGGCAGAGGCAATGTGGCCACCTTGCCTCTCTCCCTCTTGTTAGGCAGCGCAAATCCTGCTGTCGGAGGGTTAGGTAAGCACTGCTGCCCCCAAACTTCATCTGCTATTAGTCATGGGGTTCAGAGGGCTGAAATCTGAGGCATCAGAGAAGAGCTACAAGCTTTCCACAAGCACAAATCTGAGCCCCGAGAACAAGATATGGCAATTTCAATACCCACCTGGTTCTGCTTCAGGACTGACACTTGCTTCTGAAGGCAGATGTTCTCCTCCTCGAGCTCAGTGTAATCTTGCAGCAAACGGGATTCTCGGAATTTGTACTCCTTTATGTCGTCTCGCAAGCGACCCCTCTGGAGTTCCACGTTCTGATTTATCTGCAACAGGTAATAATAATAATACTTGACTACAATTTGCGTCTGCCACAAAAACTTACAGTCTCAAAGATTGTAATCAATCATCAGATGTTTCACAAAATAACCATGCGTCTTCCTCATTCCCCTGCCCAGAAAAGGAAGCACCATAAAGGGTATAAGCCCCTAAGGGGTAGAAATTGATTTTTTTTAAAAAAAAAGGAGCATCTTTTCAACAGGCCATATGCTTCAAGTGCTAATTTAAAAACTGTAGGTCCGCATTTAGCAATTTCTTTAAAGTGGCCATTAAACATTCTAAAAGGCTGCTATAAAGAGGAGACAACATGACCTCGTAGAATCAGGGTGGATGCTAACTAGTGCTTTTAAAAGCAAGCATGGCTTGTTCTTTATTTATTAAAGAGAACAAAATTGACCAGAGAAAATGTGGAGTCGCTTTCTCTTGAGGTTTAAAATGTGGAGTAAAGGAGCATCTGTCAGATACAATTTAAGTACAGAGAAGAAAGCCAATGGACCTGTGACGCTCCTATGAATCCATGACTTATGTAAATTGTTTGTTAAATGTTCTCACCAATTTAGGAGGGTGGGGGGTGGGGAGAAGAGGCAAAAATGAAAGCTGTGGACCACAAGTCTTCAACTGGTGAGTTGCAACATACCAAGATTGCAGTCCTAAAATATTACCTCCATTCCCCGTCTGCCCCCTGCATCATATTCTGTACGTGTGTGTGTTTTGACAGCCTTGGTAAGTAACATAGCACAATTGTTAAAATGATACTTGTAAGAAAGGAAAGGTTACAAAGAAATCATGTTTGTGGTAATAGCGTAATCTGACCTAAAGCCTTTTGTTGTTTAGGACAGAAGCCGAATAACGTGAGCAACAAATCCAATAAAGCTAACAATAGCTGTCACTCAGGCTGGGATTAAACCATGCAAGTCAGTCATACTGGTCCCACAGGAGAAGAAAATAGAGCAGCACAACCTGCACAGCTGGGGGCTGACCACATAGTCATATATTAAGGGTGGATCGGTTTGTTTCTGTTCTGTTATCAGTTTCACATGTGCTCGATCACAGGCCTGTTCCCTTCTCGCTCCGCGGATTTTTAAAAAATCACATTTAAACAGTATAGAATCATAGAATCATAGAGTTGGAAGAGACCACAAGGGCCATCAAGTCCAACCCCCTGCCAAGCAGGAAACACCATCAGAGCACTCCTGACATATGGTTGTCAAGCCTCTGCTTAAAGACCTCCAAAGAAGGAGACTCCACCACACTCCTTGGCAGCAAATTCCACTGTCGAACAGCTCTTACTGTCAGGAAGTTCTTCCTAATGTTTAGGTGGAATCTTCTTTCTTGTAGTTTGGATCCATTGCTCCGTGTCCGCTTCTCTGGAGCAGCAGAAAACAACCTTTCTCCCTCCTCTATGAGACATCTTTTTATATATTTGAACATGGCTATCATATCACCCCTTAACCTCCTCTTCTCCAGGCTAAACATGCCCAGCTCCCTTAGCCGTTCCTCATAAGGCATCGTTTCCAGGCCTTTAACCATTTTGGTTGCCCTCCTCTGGACATGGTTTTAATACATCTTATGCATGCTACCCCTAAAATACACATTTTTAAATGGCATTTCCATGCATCTTCCCAGGGTATGTGCATTTTTGTTTGCAGGTTTTGAAACTACACTGTAAATTTCAGAGAAGTATGAGATATGACTGATGGCTGCATTCTGATCGACATTTAAGTCCAGGACTGGCAAATCAGGTCAGAGCGCTTTCAAATGCAAAACAAACAAATTTCTTCACTGCGCCTACAACAGATACAGTCAACGAAAAGAGCACAACCCATGTTTTGGAGCTATGCAACAACATACAGAGCCTCATTCAAGGCGTACCTGGAAGAGATCTAAAATTTAAGGTAGAGAAAGACTGAAAATGAGAATTCCACACTTTAACCTCTATGGGGCAACCTCTTTAGTCCAAGAGACGCATCCCTACCCAGTGGGCTGGTCCAAAAGTGAAGGCTACACAGGTGACCATGGTTAGCTAAAAGCAGCCTCACTGGCCAAAAGCAAAGGGCTGAAGGGCTGAAATAAGGCTGCAGGCCAGACATTCCCCACTGCTGACCAAGGGCTATGATGTAGCTCTAGCACAGCTGTAGATGCTTTGTACATTGCCTGGCATCACTTTGCAGTTAAAAGGAGGAGGAGGAGGAGGAGGAGGAGGAGGCCAGGAAAAAGTGTTCACACCATCCAGCTGGGTATGCAGAGTCCTGGTAGACAACAGTGCTCAATGGGGAACGTTGAGCAGAGCAGCCGGCAAGAATGTAGAAGGCTGTGCAAAACCACAGTGCACACATCACTCAAAGCCAGAATGGCCACAGACCAGCAAATCTGAAGTAAAATCAAGGAACGGCACTCAGCTCTAGTGGATCCCTGTCCCAAAATACTAGCACTTCTTTTTTTTATTGTCCTTTTTTTTGTAATAAACTTTTGACAATCCATATGTTTACAAGTTTCTTATAATAAACTTTTTTTTTACAATCTATATCCATACAAAAGAAATTACAGGTTTGCACCTAACAACCTAAACTCCTACTCTTGGTTTGCCTAATAAAGGTATTGCCCTGATATCATTACCGAAACCTTTCTCACGAGAAAGCCCAGCTACCTTTACGTTTTACAATTTGATTATCTGTTTGCTTTTAAATTGCGCATTAAAAATTTGTTGTTCTTTAAGCAAATCGCATCATATTAACTTTACTTGTTTTAGTTTAATAATTGTTTCTGTGCTTGCTTATCTCGGGAAAAGACGCTCTCCTTTATTCCTGATGTGAGTAAAAACCTTCCATGGAAGTGGAGTCTGGGAGGCAGTGGCAGCGAAAGAGATGGGGTAGATTTCATTGCTGCTGGGTGGTTGAGAAGTTCCACATATCCCTTCCACTGCTTATCAGTCTATCTACTGCTTATCTAGTAGGGTAACGCCCTTGGGACTGTGGGAAGAAGGCTTGCAGCAACGAGATTGTTTTTGTTCAGGAGGGCTTGGAGAAAGGGTTAAGAAATAGTGAAACCAGTCTCCATGTGGTGTGTCTAGTAATGGAAGAAGGAAGAACAGCTGGCTTGCATCTCAGAAAGGCCAGAGGCAGCTGAATGTCTCTGAGGAGGCCGCAGTTTGTCTTCCCTGCCCCCATTTCTGCTGCCTGTTACTGGTATGAGAACTAGTGACCCAGTAAGACTGTGCCAGCCTTCAGCTGTCTTAAAGATGTTCACTGAAGAGATTGGAAGAACCTGTTGCTACATTGATATTACTTATTAAGAATTAGAAATGACCGCTTCTCATAAGAGCTTTTCTCAGCAAACATCAGAAATTAAAAATATCGTGTTTTCCTACACAGCTGCTGTTTTATTTCTACACATTTTTACAGCTGTTTAATCACTCCCTCTCCTGCTTTTCTGCTCTCTGGTTTATTTAAAGTTTTCCATTACAACTAAGCCTAAAAGCTTAGTAAATGTTTTCAATCCAAACAGAGGTTCATACCTCTAAGAGTATACGTGATTTTAGATAACATTTCTGGAAGACTCAAAATAAAACTACACATCTCTTTTTCCTCTGTGAATATATCAAACTGTAAATTTCCTGTTGCAATTGTTCCAGGAAAGACTATTTTGCATAGATGGATCACAATTTTAAAACATCCAGATATTTCTGGAGTGAGGAAGGGAATTAACATAAATGTTTTCGCCATCTTGAAAATGGTGCCCTGTGTAATTTACTGCATGCCAAGAAACTTTAAAGGGGCAAATTAAGTGAGCCAAGACCTTGTCGAAATTTCCAAGTAGAAGGTACATTATTGGCAAAGTGTTTCTGCTTACCTAAGACACATGACACACTATGTAAAAGATGCATATAACATGTTAAGTAGGAAGAAGTGCTCTAACATACACACACACATTTCAGGCAAGGATTGGTGTAATGCTGCTGAATTTCCATTCATTTACATCTGGTTGTGTTACTGAGTAAGGAATTGCATTCTCACTATACTCAACGTTTTGGTGACATAAATGAAATCAAGACTTACCACTCCAAGAAATATACCTTAAATCCACCCATAGAAAGCTAACTGCACATTTATTGCAATTCCCAGCTAGCAACTAAATCTCAGGCCTTGATGGCAAGTTAAAGCACAAGGCAATTTATTCGGAACAGAGGGAGCTGCTCATGGACATTACTTTTCAAAAACAGAGTCAGTATAGATTGCTTTGGTAAGACAAATAAATGGATTCCAAACTGACATTTCCCAAGATAAGAAAAGCCAAATGATTTCAAGCCAGTAATTCAAAAAAATAAAATAAAAAAATCTTTACTTATTTCACTGTGCTGTTTGGTCTTCATTTAGATTCTAAATTTAGAATTTGGGCCACTTCTTGAGCAACGAATGTCACAAACTCTTGAGTGACCAGATCTGCCTGTCCCTTTTGGAGTCAGATGGAGCACAGTGTTCATCTTACAGCACCGGCAATGTTGCATGTTGCTACCAATCTTGCTTTCAGGCTTTCAGAGCCTACCAGCTGCCATGTCTCATTAATGTCCTGTGTGCAAAAAGTCCAGAAATCGATTTTATCTCATACAAGGGAGGGGGGGAGTAGTTTGGAGCCGAGACCAACAAATAGTTCACCACCGCCACCCAGATAACGTTTCAAAGCCAAAACAGTGGAAAAGGTATTAAAAGATCTTTTGCAGCAGAGAGTGTTTGGCAGGAATTAATGCACCAAAGAGAGGAAGTGGGTAAGATTTGAAAACGTCTCCCAAACCCTGCACTAAAACAATAACGAAATAAAGGGAAAGGGTCTCTTTGAGATAAGACACATCTTAACATGGTGTTACATTGGCAACTAGCTATTTGTGCATGCTAGTTATACATTTTAGATTTATGAATGAACATTAAGAGATGATTAGGAATTTGGGGCATCATATCGCTCAACCAGAAGTCAAACCTTTATCATCATTGCAAGTGAACATTTGCAAAACCCTTTGGCTTACCTTGAGCTAAGTGAAAGCAGTGGCCAGCCCCAAGCCCTGGCAGAGTCTCTTTCCTTGCCAGTGAAGCAAAGCAGGATCCTGACACTCTGTTTTTCATTGCTGCCAAGGGGAAGACCCTACAGCTGGGTCTGGGATCATCTGCTATCGACTTTCTGCGCCCAAAATTAAGTTGCTAGGCCTTGGGGAAGGGAAGGCGACTGTGACTTGCAAGATCAAGGATTCCATTTCAAATCCTGCTTGCAACAATTCGGCGCTTAAATGCTTGTGACTCTTCCAGGATGATGTGCTTCTTCCCTAACATAGGATCTCACAGAGTGGGGGCAACCTAACATATGGGGATGTAAAGTTACCAAAAAATTAGCAATCTTTGACAGAATATTTGGCTGTTCTAGTCCTTTCCCAAGTTTTTTTGCCTGCCTCAATCATGGGACAACCATGAGGCACACCTATTGGGATCTGAGTCAATGTTAAGCCATCAAGCAGCCACCCTGTCTTCAGTAACAAACAAAGCATACAGACAGTAGTGACGTCAGTATGGCTCAATGAGCATGTCATGCTGTTACGGCAAGTTGAAATTGGTTCTCTTTTAGAAAGGAAACAAACTTCTAGCTGCCACCCAACCTAATTGGCAGTGGTTGCAGGAAGCAGAGGCCCTGCCAACACTGTTGGATACGGTGGCTGGATCTAGCATCTTCCTTTAGCTCTCTGCTCCTCTTCACTTCAAGACAAGATTGAACAGGAGAAGGAGTTGGAACAAAGGGCTTGGTGGACTGCCTAGGGCTGTGTCACACGCCTGCCTAACCCATATGTGTAGCAACACAATAAAGCAGGAGGAGTGAACCTGTGGTCCTCTAGAGATTCCTGGACTACAATTCCCATTATCCCTATTGGCCATGCTGGCTAGAGCTGGTGGGAGCCCAGTAACGTAGGGGGGCAGCAGGTCCCCCCACTTTTGCAAGAAGCAAAGAGCGGTGGACCATTGCCTGAAAAACAAAAAAATATAACAAAAGCAAGAATGCCACAAACAACAAGGCATGACAAAGGGAATTTCAAAGATGGGACATAACTGCTCTATGGTGTAGAAAGGTAAGAACATAAAGGCAGAGGAAGGTTGAGACTGCAGTGTGGTGCTCCAATAGTTAACTAATTCTGCCCTCTCATGCCCTTGATTTTGCCCAGCTCAGGTGTCAGCTCACTGGAAGTTTTGTAGATAAGAGAAATGGATATTGTTCCACAGAACTGGATGATATAATCACCCAGTTCTCACACTAATGTGATTTTTGAATTCGGTTAAAGCAGCTAACAGAACCTTTTCATTTTTGACATATCTGCAAAATAGGTATTTTGTTTGGCTGTTTTCTTTTTAAACTAAGCAAGAAAGAAATCTTTCATCAGCAAAGGCCTTGCGGGAATAACACCCACAAAAATATTGCTGGCATCTACTGGTCATCCATTGACTGTGGTTTCAGATAAACCTTGCCAATTTAGTGGCCCATCTTTTTTACAATGAGCAGTTGGGGGTGGGCATCATATGTGTAGCCTAAAGTAGTCATAAAATGATAACCGAGTCCAGAACTGTAACCCAGGGGTAGGAGGGGGAGGCTTCCTTGACATTTATTCGTACTATTTTCGTAAGACAACATCCCAGAATCTTTTATTCCTTCAGAGGCAGGTCTTTGTGGGAAGCCTATGCTGATTAATGGGGAGAGAAAGGAAACCCCTTGGAAAAATATACCCTGAGACTGTTTAATGTCTGTCCAAATTACCATATCTCCCCATTTGTTTCTCCAAATTGTACAGCAGCTGAAAGGCATCATTTGTGGGGAAATTGAACAGGTTTCTTCATAACAAATGTTACATTTTTATTTAATGGAAGCAAGGATATTTTCTAGTGTCTTTTCCTTCCCTCCCAGGAAAATAATGCTATGCAGAAATGGCAGGACAAATAACGGTAGTAATATGCCAGCTTTCCAAATATACTTTTAATTTTAGGTTTACTGTCTGCATAGGAATATATTCAGATATTTAGGTTAACTGTCTGCATAGGAATATATTCGGATTCGAGTGATGGATGCATTGATCATTTGTGGCGAGGATTAGTCAAGCTTATGCCTGATCCTTGGATCCCATATCCAGAATGAAGGGGGGAGGAATGCCTCCAAATTTAGGAGTCTCAGCTGTGGCTGCAACTGTGGTGAGCAATCTAAACGATGTCAACACCACTAATATGAATTAAAACTGGCAGGGTCTATCATGTTTGTGAGACTACTTCTGGGTCATTTGGAAAAACAAAAACAAAGGAGAGTCAATAGAAAACTGAATGTAGTTACGGCACTGAAGAAGAGGAGATGCAGTTAGTTATTCTAGTCCAGCCTTCTCCATCTGGTGCCCTCCAGGTAGTTAGGACTGCAACTCTTGCCAGCATTTGCAAGCTGTCAGAACTTTTAGTGTGCTAGTAACAACCGGTACTTTGGAACTCCCCACGCAGTGCATTGTGCGCACTTGTCATGCCTATCTGTGACATTCTTCTCAGTCTGAAGTGTGGGAATGACTGGGCCTCACACACTCCCCTTCTTTTTTAACTGAAGGAAGTGGGAAAGGTCGTCACATGCACTGCAATGCAATATCTGAAGAAAGGCCTCTAAAACACTGTGATTTAACAGTTCCAGTTAACTTGTGTACAAATAAAGAACACACCTTGAGCCATGGTAATGTATAGACAGGCTACGTTTCTAGCAAGATCCTGAATTCTGAAGAGAGAGAAAAGTCACCAATATCTCCTTGTTGAAAAAGTAGAATAAAATCCTATTTCTTCAAGAATGCCCATCTTACAGAATCTTTTTGTGAAAAGCAGGGCAGGAAAAGGATGTTTGGGATTCATAAACTCAGCTGTGCGAATAAATATTTAAATATCCGCTACATTTACGAAGTTGTTTGAGGCAAAACCTTTGTAAAACTGCTGAGTGTCTGTTTTTTTAATTGATTTATTTTTTTATGCACAGTTGCATTTTGGAAAGCAGACTTTTATAAAATAATAGTAGAATATTCTGTTGTGCCCCAGTCACGGTAGTAAATCATGAAGTGCTTTAGAGAACAAAAAAGGAGGATGGAAAGGGTAAAGTTAGAAGGAGAATGTGTAAATAAAACTACAAAAACTGTAATGTACTTAGTGCTGAGACTAATTGAGCCATCACTTTAAAGGAGAAAAATCTTTAGAAATGTATTACTAGCCTAGGGTGCCACCTTCAAAAACAAGAGGAACTTGTGTGTTTGGGCAGGGGAATGTGGCCTTCCAGATGATGTTGTACTCCTGCTCCCTTTGACCCTAGCCAACAAGGGCAAAGGTCAGGGATTATGGGAGTTGTAGTACAACAGCACCTGGAAGGTCGAAGTTTCCCCATCCCTGGTCTAGAAAATTCTAGATTTAGGTTCATCTACTCCATGAATCTGCAGAGATAATTCAATATGAGACTGGGACAAAATTAATAAGGACAACCTTGGGCTGAGGTGGGAAGCAGTTTGCTTTACATTTTGACAAGCTTCTTCTACAGCGAACCTTTTCAGGATGTGGAATTCAGGACTTTTAAATTAATTCAATAATTTAAACTACTAGAAATGTTATTAACATCATTATGTGAAGTATTGTTGTGTGTCAAGTACTATTAAAAATATCGGAGCACCTACACTCAGGTGTTTGCTGTTTCTCATTTGCTTCTGATATTCTGTACCCTGAAATCTCACCCCCACACTAACAAACACTATTTAGAAACAGCCTAATTGTGGTTCTTTTGGGGTGGGTATACAGCTTATTCTTTAGCAGACTGAGGGTCAAAATAAAAGTCAAGGGATGCTACATCTAAAAACACACAGAGGCCCCCCCCCCCAAAAAAATCAGGATGTGGCTTTTGGCGACATAATGGTTTAATTAAAAGTTAAGTGATCTTCAGTCGTGCATGGTATGAGTTCTCAAATAATAGAGTACAGTCAGGATAAAGAACTTCAATACACTTGGGGAACGGATTTATTCATTTAGTATATAAAACCGAAACATTAAATTGTGTCTGCCCTGATAAAAGTTTCCTGAAAACGTTGTACACTTCAAAATCAGGCTGTATCTCCAGATTTCTGTTAGATGACAAGACTTTCTACGCTGTCACCTTTAAAAGATATGTTCTGCTTTATAATATCTTTCTTTCAAGTATATCAATGCACAACATCAATAAAGCAAATCAGGAACAGATGCCTCCTTAAATAATATGCAAAGCAAACCAAGCGCATTTCCATGACAATTCATCATCTCTGGAATGCTTTTTCCCCATTATGGGATCTCAAAAGGGCTACAAATGATAAATGATAGATTCTCATTGAGTAAAATAGAAAATTCTTATAATTATTGTAGAGGGGGAGCAAAAGAAAGAAAAACTGTCAGTTTAAAATCAGCTTTGATAAAGATAAAAGGTGAGAAACCCAACAGCTGCCATCTGCTACAGCCCACAGTATGCTGAGGGAGCGCCCAGCAGTGGGGCTGGAGTCCCACCATTCTCTACATCTGAATTTTCCTGCAACGAACAAAAGAAAATGCAGGGGCTCTGCCTATTTATCCTGCAGTTCTTCGTGGTGCCTTAAAGTCAAAGCATTTGAGGGGGGAAGCAAAGAAGAAACCATATGCTGATCTGCCTAATTTGGTCACTATGCAGGGTAAGGGAGACAAGTCCCGCAGACCCAATTTGATATGGTGAGTTCCTTGGGGACACAAAGCTTCTATCTAATCTGTGTTTTATGAGTAGCTTTGATAAGCATACATTGGCAGTAGAGGGTGGCGAGGGAGGGGAGGGGGCTGCCTTCTAGACAATAGTTGAACACTGTACCAGTGCTGCCAGGCAAATTTGGCTGAAATGCACCTATAACTTCACTGTGCAATATAACTATGACCTAAAATATGCTTTGAAGATTGTGCACTAAACCTTTTCTTAAGGAAGGAGGGAAGGTATGGCATGCCATCAGTTTTGTCAAAGAGGCACAGCCAAAGAATGCATTTTTTAAAACAATATTCTCAGATGGTACTCTTGGCAAAATAATAACAATAACAAAACATTAGCAATAATAAAGCAATTAGTATCTCCCACTACACTAAATACCATTGGCAACCATTGGGGTCGGCAGAACGTGTAAAAGAGTGCCCTGCCTGGTTATGCCACCCCCCTTCTGTCCTTTTAGTGGTGTGTTTAGTAACGTTTTCAGGTTATTTCTGGGTCCAGCATCATGCACGTGTGTGCAATTGCGCATCATTTGAATGTGTGCTTAATCAGTTGTTACCTGTAGTTGGTCCCCCAGCCTGTCTGCCATTTGAGGGACGGGCGTTTAAATTTCTCAAATAAAATCTGAATGCCTGTTTATTAACAAGGTATAACAGAGTGTAACATGATACCATAATGTGTAAAACAACCACAAATTATTTAAATCCAAAGGCAATTTCATGGAATAACTGAATTACAGGATTATAATTTAGAAAAAACTAATCACCTAGTGAGAGAGCCCCACTCCACAAACAAGGGGGGGGGGGGGTGAGGAGCTCTAGCTGATGCAGCATCTTAGCCCCAGTGAAAAAGTGTCAAGTCAAGGCAACAAGAGAGCTAAATCACAGAGCAATTTTGGCAGCAGGAAGAGAAGGCCTTCCCTTTGTGACCTAAGAAATCCCGAGCACCCAATAAACATTCCCCACCAAATATGCAGGTAGAAATTTAACAGCAATGTTGAGGCTATCTGTGTACTGCACAGAATGTCACATAAAACAACTATCTGCCTGCTGCACTAACGGACCCATCCAGTAGGAAGAAATTTCAAAGAGGGTGGATTTAGGTCCATTTTGCTTCCTGGAAATGCACCTCTTCGCACACACAATAGTGTTACATGATCCCTGTCTTTCTTCTCCCCAACCAATTTTCTCGTTTTGCTACCACCCCCACACCACATTTAGCTTGGCTGCTGTTGCTAAAGCCTGAGTGCCCTTTCAGATGATTTTATTTTAGTGGGCATTTAATGAAGTACTATCATCTCCTGCCATATCACAAACACATTCCAGACATGCAATATATCCGCCTTGCATAATCTCATTCCCACCTACTTCTTTTTCATGTTCACTAAGAGCCAATTCACAGGACAAGTAGTTTTCAAGGGATGTACTTAACCTATTATAAACCCCTTCGTCGCATGAAACAAGACATAGGATCTGCTTCGGCAAAGCAGGGTTCCAATTTAGCTACACTTCAAAATCACCTGGTAACCCTGATTTCAAAACCTAGTTCAACTGAAACCCTGGTTGCTCAGCTGTGGTTAACCTTTCTACCTACGTAATGCTTCACTTCTCCAACATGTGACCCTTCAGGTGTTGCTGGATTACAACTTTCATCATCCTTGACCACTGATCAGGCTTGCTGGGGATGATTGAATTTGTAGTCCAACAAAACCTGGAAGGAACCCATTTAGGGAAGGCTGAGTGAAGGCAAGGTGACAGACCTGGGAAAGAAGAGCAAGATACTGGATCCTGTTCGCACTGATTATGTAATAATGGGTGCTTCAACTGTACATGCCCTAACATACTTGAGTAAAGCTTGCAATTGCTTATGTTGAAAATGTGATTCATCTACAGGAAAGCTTTATATTACGTAGGTATTTAAGCAGCACAATTAGTAGGGGTTTTCGCTAGATATGGACAAATCCTGGCAGGTTGTATTTTGAAGAGCCAAACTGAACTGAACCCTGTGCTCGGTGCACACTCCAAATAACTATTCTCCTGTTTCTGCAAATCCAGAGTAGAGTCCCTAAGGTGGTTGGATGGTGCCTTGTACGCCTCCTTCTAGCAATTCCTGCAGCCAAGTTGGTTGCCAAATGTATTGCTCTGCTTTCCTTTGGACCACATCAGCAAGGCCAACAGGAGGGTCTTGCTGCCTGGGCAGCCCAGGGCCACAATACACACAGCCAAGGCTTGCACTCCAGGGAGGTCCCTTCAGTGCTGCTAATGCAGCAGTTTGACTTCACCCCTGGAGGTGCACTCCATTGTCTATCAAGACAAACAGATGCCAACAAGTTCCTGCTTTGTATGAATCCTGTCAGCACAAGTCACCAATGCCTATTATGAAAAGCAATGGGGTTTAAATTCTAATATTTATGTTGGATATGAGTTGTGAAATTCATTGTGCTTATGCATGTTGAATTTATTTTATTTATAACTCACCTTTCTCCCAGTTAAAGAACCAAGGCAGCTCACAGAATAAGTACAACTAAAAGCACACAATGAATATAAACAATCAATTAAATAACTAATTAAAAACAGCACTGAACATACTTAACACCATTTAAAAGCTACCTTCCCATGGAAGTGAGTTCCACAGTCTAGGAGCAGTCATTAAGTAGGCCCTCGGTGCCAATAATGCATGTCAAAGTTAAATTTAAAAGATATTCTACAGAATATGAACCACTGACTTCTGCAAAATTCTATGTATATTTGAGGGTCAACCCCTTGATTTGGGGTACAGAGCCTGAAAAGCATAGAGTGGTTTATTGCAAATCTAACAGCATCTTAAATGTCAGTTCCTCCCCATTCTAACAGAACTGTATGTGACCAAAATTGTGCATGGGGCTTAATGAGTTTTTCATATTTAGCTGCAGGGCTGTCCCTCACCCTTCCATTTGGTAGTCTACCCTTTCCTTTGTTCTTACATTGCACGTGCACTTTCACGACAGCTTCCTGAATTATTTTCCTCTCTTTTTGTGTTAGCTGCCAAACACCTCTTGCACCATGCTACAGCATTTATTATCTTGTTCACGTCTATTATTGCTTGCTCTTTTTTTAAAAAAAACCAATAACAAAACAATAGAGTCTGTTTTCTTTCAATAGCATCTTTGGAACAGGGAGGGGAATCAATCCTGTCAACTTTGCACATATGATTCATTTGCATCTTATACCTCATCTTGCTGTGCTGCAATTACAACAAGTCTGGGCTTTTATTCTGAACTATCAGGGGAGTGAGTCAGTTTTTTTCATGTCCTTTCAGTCATGTTTTTCAGCTTGGACAACACTCTGGTAACATTAACAAAGCAGGGACAATATCCTTTTTTTATAATGCATATATACCTATCACTCATTTAACAGGCCAGTATTCATGAACCAACCATCCCACTATGCAGACTCTTCCTTTAGAATACCCACATTAATACATGTAAAGAGGCTTTTCGTTTAGTCCACTTCTTTTAAAACAAGAACTACCATATTTTTCCGTCTATAAGACAGCCCCATGTATAAGATGCCCCCTATTTTGGAGGGACTCTGATTTAAGAAAATGGAGGGAGATGTATCTGTGTATAAAGCAGCCCCAAATTTTTGACATTCTTTTTTAGGGAAAAAGCCTAGTCTTATACATGGAAAAATACGGTATTTGTAAGGCAAGTTCTTCTGCTTAGAGCATATGACTTAGGCTTGGCTCACAGTGCAAGCTTTGGAAACCCCCTAGCTGGGAAAGTAAGTTTTGTCCTGTCCTTAAAAGCACACACACACACACACACAACCACTAGTATAACAGTTTCTGAGAGATGAGAGGATAACAACACACAAAGGACTAATCAGCATTTTAGCTATAAATCCCATTGGGGAATAGAAGTGTGCCCCTGACTTTAGGAATACTCTGCCCTCAGTAATGATGTTAAGGCAGGTGCTTATGGGAACTTGGAGATATGGAACAATTAGGCTACTGTGTATATAGAAAAGAGCACCAGACAGAGCCAATGTAGGCAGATGGGGCCTAACAACAAGCTTAGCTGGCTACTATGGTGACAGAGCTGGCACCTAAAAATAAACACTTGCTGAAAATAACACTGGTTGAATGGGGGAGATAAAAGAGCCAGTGGGGGAGAAATCCTATATACAGTCAGACAAATCTGGATGAATAGACCGGGACCCAAGATTTCTTCATTCTCTTTCCCCCAGCCATACATTTCTTGTGTTCCATTTGTATTTTTTAAAGGTGAAATTAAAGGCTGTAAGCTCTCAGGGTGCGGGGAACCCTGCTGGGAATTTTGCAGTTTTTAAAGGGGAAAATATTTAACTCCGCCTTATATGAGAGAGCACAATCCTCTCCCCATGTACATCTGAAGGGCAAACGTAGGGAGAAAGGTCAAGGGAGCAAGAGCTAAGCACAAAGGACAGTGATGCTTCCCCATACATGGGGGGGGGGGGGAGAGACAGGTGGACAACATGAGCACTGGCTGCAGGACTGTGGAGGATAATTTGTGCCATAAACTCTGGGTTGAAATTGCTGCATGACAACAGGAAGCAAGTGGACTTGGGGAGCGGGAGCAGAGAAACAGCTTGAAAGAGCTTGTTTGTTTGTCCTGCAAAGCAAAGCAATGCAGGGTTCAAAACGGCCAATCCCGAGCGTTTAAAATACAAAGGAAACCTTAACCAAAGGAAACCACAACCAGCACAACTCTTCCTTCTAGTCTTCACATGTCATGGGAACAGACTAATGGCAGATGACCAACATCTGAAATCTTCTAATGTGTTCAAACTGGCTGCTGCAGTCAAACAAAAATCATAGGAATCCCAGCCTGAAGAAGGAAGACAGTCTAGAAAGCTCGTTCATGCTACAGTGGAACAAAATTAAAGACTAGGAAGGAGAACACTCAGCTTTGGATTAATTCCCCAGTACACACACCATTCATTCATTCTGCCTACCTTCTTTCACTCACCCCTAAAGTTCTTTATCTGGGAGAAGGGAAAGGGCTGGTCTGCTCTCTGTAAATAACCAAATGGATTTTTATAGCTTTAGGTGAATTTATAGCTCCGGGACAGTTTTATTGAATAAAAGCCTGATTGCTAATGTAAACCATGATTGAAAAGTTGAGGGGGGAGAGTGGGCCGTACTGAAATCATTATAATCAGAAAACTCCATTTTGAAGATTAACATGTGGTTTATTTATGCTGCTCAGCCTAGCTAAGATGAGCCATAATGCAGACAGAAAGTACCAAAGGAACTTTCTTCAAAGGCAGCCTCAGAAAAATTGCCACTTTTATGGTTTTTAAAAAGAAATGGAAATTGCTTGTACCTTCCAGATACCACTGAATGAACTGAGGGCTGGCGTTTTTTTCTAAAGATGGTTTGGTCACAGATTAGGAGAGGCTGTTGAGCTTATTTGACTTAAAAGCAAATAAATTGTATAAACTGCATAAGTATTTGGCTTTTCACTCCATTCTAAAAATGGAACAGCTCAGATTGGTGTGTGTGTGAACACACACACACACACACACACCCCTCAAAACCACATGGCTCACCTTAGAGAGCAACAATCTCGTGTTGTGTTTGTTACATGTGCCCATTGGAATATAGAAATCTGCCTTATACAGAGCCGGATCATTCCTTAATCTAGTACAGTATTTTTAACACTGAGTGGTAGAGGCTCTCAAGGGCTTCAGACAGGAGTCCTTTCCCAACCCTTTCAGGGGCTGAAACTGGGGTCTTTTGCATGCAAACCATGAGTCTGTCACTATACGATGGACCTTTCCCAAAAGATGACATGGGGAAATTAGTGGTACATAGTAGTCTCAAGAGAATCTCCAGGAGGCAGAGGCTGAGCTAGCTCATGGCAACACCACACTCATGTTGTATCAACAAGCCTTAACAAGAACAAACTAGAAAACTGGCTAAACAGTTTTCCAAGAAAACTGCAGTGATTTCTTTTGGATAGTATGTCTCAAAAGATCATAATGCCTTAAGAAATAGGCAGATTGTTGCTGTGCACAGGAGTAAGAATCTGTTTCAGTCATTACAATGGTTTGAAGATGCATACACAAAACAGGCAGCTGTCTTAAAAATGCATTCACACACACACACACACACTTTAGCACATGCCATGTCACAGAACATGTGCAACTCAACCAGGAATGACTGTGCCCTAGTATTTAGGGCCCTGCAACTGTGACAAAAAAGCACTGAAGCAACCATGCCCAAGGTCTAAAGTTTACAGTGGCTGAGTTGTGATGTGCACAGTTGTGAGCGCTGCCTCTGGATACTGGGAGAAGGCTCTTCTTGCCTCTGCTCCAAAAGAATCTGATTAGCTGCTGTAGGCAACATGAAACTGAACTAAATAGACAGATCTTTGGTCTGATCCAGAAGAGCTATTCTTATGGCTAAGTTACCCGCTTAGCAACTGTCAGTCATAGAAAAGCGTTCTGACATGTTAAAGGAAGGAAAGCAATGAGCAAATGCTGCTCTCTGATTGATGTTGGTTTAGTGGTTCCTTTTAACTCGGGTTCCTCTTGCCCAGACTTGTATTGCTCTGAAACCAAGCAGAGCAGTCCTAGCTCTGGCTGGGGAACCATGGCCAGAAGACCATAATAGGCAAACAGTGGCTCCACCATCGAATCCTAAGCCTTGACACCTGCATTGGTCAAGGGAGGTGCTGGATGTGATGGAGAGCAGATTTCTGGGTATTTTCTGCTAAACCAGTACCAGGCTGGCATAACAGATGCCCAGGCCCCTGTCTGGCAACTGGATCAGCTTGGAATCAGGCAAATCTATAGACAGCCCTGCTCCACCTCATTTTGAGATTATTATTTTTCATTTTAAAGAATGGATGGGGGGCACTACATGTTTGCATACATATGTGTCTAAGACTGGGGCAACACATCTGTACTGACTGGTAGCAAGAGTCATCTCCAACCCTACCTCAGAATGCCAGGGACTGAACCTAGGACTTTTCTGTATGCAAAGCATGCCATTGAGAGCAGAGCTCCCTTCCCCAATCTTCATTCATTTCCCCCCTCCACACATCTGGGGGATTCCAGCCAGTGAATCAGAAACTACTCTAACTGATCTTACTTACTCATTCCTGCCAGGGAGAGACTTCTGTTCTGTATTACACATATATCTCATCTGCAGCTTATCCTCATATGCAGTGCTGATGAAGGAAGACAGCTTCACGCAGTGTCAACAGCTCCCTGAAGATCAGCCTCACTTGTTTTCAGCACTTTTTGCCGCACAATCTCATACAACCCAAAGCTTCAAATAAAACTTGCATTCCCTGCTACGGTGCTTCTTCTCGCTTCCTCTCAACTAAAACAACCAAGATTAAACCGCTCAATATGTTGCAGAAGGAGGATGAAGTAGGAAGGCTTATGAAATCTGCAACTTCCATACCAGTTCAAGCAGATATATACAAAGTTTAAAATAACCTGATACTTTTGTTTCACACTGTTTCCAAGAGATGGAAACTGAAGCAGTCAACGTTGCATATGATACACAGCTTTTTGTGGAGGGGGGAAACCAACATGTTCCCATTTCTACATTTAATGCCTCATTTCACCAGAAAAAAATGAGACAGGGAGGGTCTCGACCAAACATAAATTATGTTTGTAAATCATGTTAAAGAAGTAAAATCTATTTTTTGCCATAGCTTTAACAATCTATATCTATATACACAGAGAGAGGGAATCAGAGCCAGATATCTGCAAATAAGCATTTACATAACAAAACTTTATACTTTGAGCCAACATGTAATCCATAACCCCATCAGAAGAGCTTCTTCCCATTTAATGTGGCTAATGCTTCCTCAATATGGTGAACAGCATAACGTTCAGAGAGGACACAAGAACAAAGTGGCAATTAGGAAACACCAAAAACAAAAAATACAAAAAGAGTGGGAATGTGTAAAGGAATATCTAGAGAAATGCTGTCCTCTAATAAAATCCTTGATATGTTTAAATAAAAATTTGAAAAATAAAATAATAGTTAGATAAGATACATGATGTAATAAAGAAGAAACAAGAATAACAACACAGTGGATGAGAGAGAGAGAGAATAAAAGAAGCTGTAATGAGGTGGTGGGAAGTCACTGGGGAAGATATGGGATTATTGTATGTATTTTGACATATTATATATATGGAAAATAATGGAATATGTATATGAATAAGTAACTGAAAACTCAATATAAATTAATTATAAATTGATATATAAATTAATACGGGACGCGGGTGGCGCTGTGGGTAAAAGCCTCAGTGCCTAGGGCTTGCCGATCGAAAGGTCGGCGGTTCGAATCCCCGCGGCGGGGTGCGCTCCCGTTGTTCGGTCCCAGCGCCTGCCAACCTAGCAGTTCGAAAGCACGTCAAAGTGCAAGTAGATAAATAGGGACCGCTTACTAGCGGGAAGGTAAACGGCGTTTCTGTGTGCTGCGCTGGCTCGCCAGATGCAGCTTTGTCACGCTGGCCACGTGACCCGGAAGTGTCTCCGGACAGCGCTGGCCCCCGGCCTTTTGAGTGAGATGGGCGCACAACCCTAGAGTCCGTCAAGACTGGCCTGTACGGGTAGGGGGGTATATAAATTAATAATAAAAAAGAACAAAGGTGCTGTAGGTCACAGCTCCCACCTCTAGGATACTGCCTAGCCAACTATGTTCTCTAGAAGGGTTCACAGCAGGCTAACCTCAAAAACAACATATGAAGCTCATAAATACCCCCCCCCCCAATAATCCAACATCCTTTCATATTAAAGATAAATTAAGTTTTGTTGTTGCTTCTCCAGCCATGTAGGATGGCCATCTAATTACTACTTTTAGCTTACTGCTACTTGTATGCAGGTTTTAGGAAACCTTAAAACTATTTGTTTTAATGTGACATGGTTTTAACATTTAGATTTTAACTAGGGGCTGCCGCCCCTACTTGCTCTCCTCTCCAACCACACCTGCTCTCCAACCACACCTACTCCTTTGCTATCTGCCCTTCCGTTACATCTGACCAAATCCCCTCTTTTCACACCACACCCACCCCATTGCAGATCCCCTCACAGCTTGCCCCAACCCCTTTTAAAAGAGAAAGGAGGCACTTCACAGAGCAACTTAAACAGTTCACTTGGGCCACTTGCCAACTGTGCTTCTGGCTTGGCCACTTGCCTGCTGTACCTCACACTGCAGTTGCAAACAGCAACGTGTCAACAGCCTTACGTTTTTATGTATATGGACAGATATAGTTAGTTTGAGGAGCGACTTCGTGGGCCCTGCTGAACTGAATGGAAGATAGAGAAATGCCTTTGAAAGTCCCCAGCATGCCTAATTTAAGAAGAGTCTATCAGAAACATAAATAGGCATGGTTTTCCAAGGGAATATAACAAGACAGTCTCAGAGCTTTTGCACTTCAGGCATTATGGGCCAATAACTCTCACCTCTCTCAGTTCCTGAGCAACAGAATTCAAGCGTTCATTTTCAGACTGGGTGTTGGCAAGGACATTCCTCAGCTGCTTTAGCTCTGTCTGCAGTTCCATGACTTTCTTCATGTAGTACTCTTCCTTTGTGGCGGACTCTTGAATCAAGGTTTCTTCCCTGCTCTCTCCATCTGCTGCTACTTTCTTGTGGTTAGTGTGAGCCTGACCAAAAGCCTGGGGGGAAATCAGAAAGATCTTTAATGAATAAGTTTAGCAACATGAATGTTTATTGTGCATTGAGTATACCCTGGTTAAGAAGCTGAAGAGTACGTCAGTCTCCCCAAACCCGTTAATGGGCAGAAACATAAATACTTGCTGTATTTCACACATTATGGGGTATTTGAGTTGTAACCAGTGAAGCTGTCTCTTTTCCTTTCCACTCCCCTCCTCATGCACCCCTGCATGCCCCAACTCTTGTCCAGATGGTTGGTGAACCCCAAAACAGATTGGGGAAGCATGCAGAGAGAAAAGAAGAGGTCTTCTTGCACAGGAAGGAATCCTTGCAGTAATGGGACAACCTGGTTGGATATAACATTGTGCTCTTTTCCTTTTTCTAACACGATTATCTCCTTGTTGTGAGGTGAGGATTTGTATTTGTGCTAAAGAGAACTCCCGTTTTTCAAAATGGCAACCTTGTAAGTCAAGTACATAATTGTTTAAAACAAGCAAGTGTGAACACTTGTGAAATCATCACAACATCCCTGTCAGTTGGATCACTATAATTTCCATTTTACAGATCTGAGGATGCGGCACAGAAATGCACTAACGGTCATGTACCAAAACCATAAATTGAGTGGAGATTTCTGAATAAGGATATATGCAGAATCTACATGCATATATTTCCTGGTCTGAACAGCCCTATTTCCTTCAATAACATTAAAATATAGGAGTTGATGTCATTTCAGAACAAGCCACAGCTCTGCTTTCTGAGGTAATTTCCTCGGGCTCTATCGTCCATCATTTCCCTCTATTTCAGGCAGCCCAGCACTTATTTTGAACTAAAAGCTTCCCTAGATTACCTTAATATACTTCAAATAAATTGGCTCAATTGCTCTGAAGAACACCAATCAAAAGGCTAACATGAAAAACATTGGGCTATGATACATGGGTGGCCACCATGCCACCAGAAACCTAAAGTACATATTGAAGTATACTGGCCACGCATAAAGCACATAGTTGGTGATCAAAGAATCCTATGATTAATATGCAAAACAGTTCTTACAATTCTACTTGCTCAAAGAGTCCTGCCCCATTACCAACAGCAATTATTTTTACTATAGATGTATAACGATTAGGAACTCTTATTGTTAAACCAAATCTATACATACTGTTTACATGTACTACTGTAAATTTGTTGGGGTTTTTTTTTTCTTTTACAACTTCATTGCTAACAAGCTATTTTTCTCCCTGTGACCAAGTTGGAATCTACTCCAAGATGTGTTTCAATTTACCTCTTTGTGTGTTATCAGACACCTGCAATCAGTTCTTCAGAGAGCTCAAATAATTTTAAGATACAGTGGTACCTCTGGTTACGTACTTAATTCGTTCCGGAGGTCCATTCTTAACCTGAAACTGTTCTTAACCTGAAGCACCACTTTAGCTAATGGGGCCTCCCGCTGCTGCCGCACCGCTGCTGTGCAATTTCTGTTCTCATCCTGAAGCAAAGTTCTTAACCCGAGGTAATATTTCTGGGTTAGCGGAGTCTGTAACCTGAAGCGTATGTAACCTGAAGCGTCTGTAACCAGAGGTACCACTGTATTTATAAAGGCAAATTGTCCTACCATTTTAAGGAGCCACATTCTCGTCAGGATCCACCTGACAGATGGACTGATGTGTAAGAGCTGAAATGAATGCTGTCTTTGAACTACACTATGTCTTTGTAACTACTGCCTTCCAAGACAGATTTGAGTCTTTCAAGTGAATTGGTATGTTCAACATGCCAGTTCTTTCTTCCATTTCATATAAAGATTGCTGGTACGAATGCTGCATTTTCAACCTGGTCAAGGGCAACCCAGGATCTCTCCTCCTTCTCCAAACACTGCTCCCTGTTTAATGATCTATCAAGTTTTCCATTGGCCATTTATGTCTTAGCCGTTCAGACCGTATCTGTCATCACAGGAGGAAATTTATTTCCTACATGCAAGAAGTAGGCTTCAGAATTTCATTACTTCAGCATATTAGATAGGAAGCATTTGCTGATACGCTAATTATTGAACAAACCGGACTAAAGCATATGATTGAACATGTCTGTGCCATCTTGTATGCAAGCCACCCACTCATTGCTCCTATCAGATTGAATCTGATTTCAGATAAGCAAATTAGAGAAACCAGAGACAAACACCCATTGAGGATATTCTGGCCAGGTTCACACAACAGTCCTTAGGGAAATTAAAAAGCGTCACATTTCAGACAGAAAGTAGCATGCCATCTGTGCAAGTTACTGTAAAATGAGTTTCAACTGCACACAGCAGCTTAGAATGACTGAGATCTCTATATATGTTAGGGTGTTAGCAAACCAATATAACTGAAATAAGAATCTACAAAAAAGTGTAGCAAAGTTTACAAAAACTTATAATCCCCCCCCCTTAACACGCAAATCAATTTCTAATATCAAAATCAATCACATTGTAAATTGTTATCCGTCTCGGAACTTCTTTTACCTGTTCTGAGTCATTATGTACTCTGTCTGCTTCAATCTTCAATTTGTGTTCCAGGTCACTCTGCATAAAGCTATGTTTCCTATTCGCCCTTATGGGTAATCTAAAATCTGTGTAACTTTTCTTCCTTTCATCAGAAGCAAATAAAATTTCCAGGCACAGGAACATTCCCAAAGTGGATGAAGCTTGCAAATTTTCAGCTTTTGTTGAGGAAGCAAAAGTACTTCTTGAACAAGCCCTTGATATATACGGTAAGTAAAAAGTAAAGGGACCCCGGACCATTAGGTCCAGTTGTGACCTAATGGTCCCTATACGGTAAGTACTTTGCCACAAAAGACTTTTGAAATGACAATATTTTTTGCATAGTACAATACACACCCGCATGGGACGTGGGTGGCACTGTGGGTTAAACCACAGAGCCTAGGACTTGCCGATCAGAAGGTTGTCGGTTTGAATCCCCGTGACGGGGTGAGCTCCCGTTGCTCGATCCCTGCTCCTGCCAACCTATCAGTTCGAAAGCACGTCAAAGTGCAAGTAGATAAATAGGTACCACTCCGGCAGGAAGGTAAACGGTGTTTCCGTGCGCTGCTCTGGTTTGCCAGAAGCGGCTTAGTCTTGTTGGCCACATAACCCAGAAGCTGTACACCGGCTCCCTCGGCCAATAAAGCGAGATGAGCGCCGCAACCGCAGAGTCAGCCATGACTGGACCTAATGGTCAGGGGTCGCTTTACCTTTACCTTACAACACACACACACACACACACACACACACACACACTTAAGTGTATGGATGCATACACACAAATACTATGCACCTTCCTATTATTGAGGTATAAGAGTTAAAACTCACTATTGGGGACACATTTGCATTTGTTATTACACAACTGGCTGTTTTTATTTTTAAGGTGTTTGCAGCATGCCTTTTCCTGGGTGTTTGGCCTCTTCAAATTTGTGAAATGCTAGCTATATTTGGGGGAGGAGAGAGAGACTGCTTCGAAATCCAACGCATTTTATGAAAAGGTCTGGTTTTGTTATAAATATACAATATAAAGGATTTCTGCCTCCCACAGTGGCACCTGGGGTCTCAGTTCTTAAGATATCATGCTGACTGAACCTTTGCCTTTCCTTTTAAGCTCATAAATCAGATGCTTATCATAAGGACTTTCTTTTCTCATTCCTATCGACCCATTTGAACTTGTAAAGAATTGTTGCCATGGCAGTTTACACTCTCAGACCTTTCAGCAAGGCATTCTTCCTTTCAAATGAATTTGCTGTACAGCCACCTCAACATTTCTCCTTGCAATTAAAGAAACAAGGCAAAAACAAGACAAAAAAACCCCAACCGTTAAATTTTTATTGACATTTCTGAAGGTTTGAATAAAGTCCAAGATTGATCTCAGGTTACACAGTCGATATTTTCCCCATGAAGCTATTATGGATTTTGACACCTCTTGTTTCCTGTGCCACAAAGGTAACTGTTCATCACAATAATATGATTCTGTTAAACTGCACATGCAAGAGCACACAACAAGTTGCACATGTAGATTTATGTCATTTTTTAAAAGGTCTGCCCTGCTGCACACAGGGCAGGTGTAAACAAAACATTCCCATTGTTCTGAAACTCCTAACTTGTGAGCTTGCATATCAAAAGCTTCACAAGGCCAATGGCCACAGATGCATATCTTTCGTTCAGACCAAATGCCTTCCCACATGCTCAGGTTTTTTTATAGCTAGAACCAAGTTAACCATCAATTCTTTCTTTTATTATTTTATTTTACAAAAGTTATGCACTGCTTATTAGAACAGAAGCCCTCTAATCAGTTTGCCATTATGCTGTTTGTACTCTGCAGGGGTCTTTCAGAAATCACTGTATACCAAAAGTCTGCCTCCCCTAAGGCCTCTTTACACATTACGCACAGGGAGAAGACAAACAGGGTGGGAAAATGGCTGTAGGGTCATGTATTTGGCTTCACCCCCAAAGTAGCACTGCCTTGCTCCTGCCCCCACTGCCACTATTACTATGTTAAGCATTAACTTCTGCAGCCTTCCCTGCAGGTTGTGAATTCTCCCTTGATTTTAAAGGGCTGATTGCTAAAGGAGACACCATGCCCATACACAGCCCATAGCCCCTTTCACCTTGCTTGGCCTCAGCGTGAAAATTAATACTTGAAAAAGGCTCTAGTCATACACACATTATGCCCTGTTTTGATCTTCTGTATCTCAACAGTGAACTGTGCATCCATCAGTTCTAGCACTGAGGCAGGCGATAAAATGGCCAGGCAGCCAACTGTGCAGCTCATCCTCTAGTCCCCTACACACACACACACTCTGATCTGACTAGAGAAGAGTATTATGAACTGTAGCATAGTACAAGCCTAGTACAATTGTGGTGATGGGAGACCCTTGTTTCTACCATCTATACAAAACAATGGTAGTTTTGGGGTGCTGCTACCATAGATGCATTTTCACACCATGAGGGGGCAAGTGCTGATGCCCAGTTTTGATCTCTCTGCTCAAAAGCTGCCTGTGATTCTCTTACACCTGCTGAGCAAGCAGTTCTGCTGCCATTGTAATTTTAACCATACCAGTGGAGTCTTAGGATGAAATATTTTAAATGCTAAGGTGTATTTTCAAGCAAGCAAAATTAACTTTGCAAACAAAATAAGTTGCCAATTTGGAACCGCTGGTTATTCATCTGCAAGAACCACGGGGAGGCCAACACAAACTTAAATACTGTGTATATGCAAAATGTTAAAAAACAGTATAGCAATTAAAGAACATTTTAGTGACTGGTGTTTAGTAGGGAGGGGTTTGTGGGGAGTAAGCAATTTGTATACCTCCTACTATATTATTTTAATAAGTTTTCCAGCACAGCAATTATGGCCTGATTAGGAATACTTTATGCATCCTGCTGTGACCTTGTGCATCATTGTTGATGTGTTTCTTGACAGGACTAGTAGTCAGGTGGAGCTAGCAATATGCAAATTTATCTTCTCCATTAAGCTGCATGTCAGGAGGGAAAAATAATTCACAGATTAAACTCAGAGTAGCACACTAAGAAGATGACACAGCCTCTCTCTTGATCTGGTAATATCATTGCTGGCATTTTGAATCTGTTTCTACTCCCCTTCGTTGCTTCCCCCATCAATATATTCATTTAAAAAAAACCCAGGGCATTAAACAAGAAGAGAAGTGCATTTTACAAATTAAAGGAGAATGCCCACCTTGCAAAAAAGTGGGAGCTGTCTCTGATATTTATTAAACAAATACAATTAGCAATGGAGGCATATAATGAACATTCAGATAGACAGGAGTTCATTATACACGCTGACGGAGCTGACACTGTGAATGTAGATCATAATGATATTTGAATAACTAAGGCATGGGAGGTAATAGTTCTTAAGGCATAAATAAATTGCTGTGGATCTGCAGAAGAGAAAGAAAGCACATTCTGGACTAAGCCAGGGGAACAAGGTTTTCCAGTGGTTGCACCCCCTGCCTCCCAGGAAGAACATTGCAGCAGGAGAAGACTACCCTTTCCCTATCCATCAGCCAAGAAGAAAAGACCTGCAGCAGAGCGTTTGCTGCCTTCTCCCCCATGTCAAAAGAACACTCAGCTTTAACTACAAGCTCCCTTTGCACTGCAGAGTTGAAGAGAGGCACACTCTGACCCCCTCTGTTGACCAGGAAAAGAAGGGCTGTTGAGCTATATGGGTTTGGGGTGTGTGTATTATTATAGATCCACTGAAAACCACTTTGGGGATCATCTGGATTAAAGGATGGGATATAAATCTTCCAAATAAATAATACACTATATATATGTGGGCCAAACTGGGTGTTACCTGAAAGGTGTAACCACAGCCAAATCACATCCCTTTCCTGCCACTCCTGATTACATCAGGTAAAGCTGATGCACAATATGCCAGAATTTCCCCATCTTAGGGCAGAGAAGTGCTGACTGCGCTGATGGTCACATCATGTGTCTCTTTAACTAATGTCACCAGGAGGCAAAGAGCAGCCACACCTTTTAAGTCTGAAGCCGACTTAATTTTAGTCATGCAGTCAGGCAACAATGCCTCTGACATAAAGCAGACACGACGTTGCAATTATACAGAAGGACTTTCTGCGCTCAACATTTTCTGAACGTTTCCCTCTAAGCTGCTCGTTCCCCACCCCCCCAAAAAATCCAGAATAATTTTTAAAGTTCTCTAAAATGGCTGAGAGCACTAAATGAAGGGCAAAAGGCTAGCCTCGCCCTGTCTGCATTCTTTATTTATTTGTATTTCATTGTATTTATATGCCACTCTAAGTGGTTACACAGTGCATGTGCAGCGCAGTTCATAAAATGGCATCACCACAGAATGAGCTTCATAGAATGTGAGGCCATATACCTACCCTTGATCCATCACTGCCATTCTGAAGCTCCTTATGGCAAGCTAATGAAGAACACACCTGGGAAATGTACCTGTACAGTGGTACCTCTGGTTAAGAATTTAATTCATTCTGGAGGTCTGTTCTTAACCTGAAACTGTTCTTAACCTGAGGCACCACTTTAGCTAATAGGGCCTCCTGCTGCTGCCACGCCACCACTGCACAATTTCTGTTCTCATCCTGGGGCTAATTTATTAACCCGAGGTACTACTTCCAGGTTAGCGGAGAGTTTGTAACTCAAGGTACCACTGTACTTTGCTGTACAGACCAACTGCCTACACAACTTCAGGCTGGAACCAGCTTGAAACAGAAATATGATGCAGGATTAAGGAGAAAATGCCAACCATGAGAAGAGACAGAGGGAATGAGAAGAGTGGAAGGCAGCATGGTAGAAAATAAATTGGAGGTAGAGACAAATGAATAGAGAACAGAAACAAGTGTTCTCTGAATTCCTCGTACTAAGTGTATCTCAAATGTCCTATCCAGTCCTACTTGGAGCTTCAGGAGGCAGGGTGTATACAAGGAACCTATTTCCAATGCTCCTGGCAAAAATATATTATAATGTTACGTTACTTTCTGGTTCAACTTTATTAATGTTTTATATACAAAGTATTGAAGGGGGGGAATGGGATTCCCGGGTCTTCTGATTGTACAATGCATTGGAAAAGAAGAGGTCATATCATTAGGTCACTTGGGCTTGCTGTGCTTTTCTGGCAATGCTCCAGACCCAAATAGAGCCAGCCCCAGACGGTCAGACTGCGGCTGAATTTAATCCTCAGTGTTTGTTGCAGTGCGGACATCTGTCTGCAAGCAACTTCCCCGAAGCCATTGAATGTGCACACATGGGCCACTAGCCATCCATCAACGAGTAATTGCTTTTGGTCCCAGCTGACTAAAGGCAAACGGATCTGGCTCGAAAGAACAGTCAGTCTCCTGAGCCATCCCGTTCCACTTATTAGTGCAATAATTAGAGGCCAAAGAACTCAAGACACATCCATTTTATTCAAAGAATCCATAAAGAAATAACACCGCCTTTCATTGTAGTTAGCACAGGGTGATCTTCCGCCACTGTTGCACAGAGGGTGCTGGGGGAGATGGAGACAGACATACACATACACTTTTTGTTTTACAATGAATGCACAGAGCTGCAGTAATTCCTCCCTGCCCCCTTACACACGTGGCGACCCTAGGAGACAGATGGTCTGGTGCACTCATTCCAGGCCCCTCCATCTCCCTAAACTATCTCTGACAGTACTTGTGACTGCACTGACTTAAAATTTGCAGGCTACGTTATGCATAAATGACAGAATACTTAGGCTTTGCGTGAGATGTATTGGCAGTGCTTTCTCTCTTCCTGGCATACACGATCCTGATCCGATTTGTCAGGATACTGCCCTTTGCCAAAATGTATACAATGTACCCATAAACGAATAGCAAGCAGAAGAATCCCATCCTAGTTCCCTCCGCCACCCGCCCTCTCTCCAGAGCAATTTCTCTTGTTCTAAGCAGCTACACTGACACCAAAACCAGGCATTTTGAGCCACTGCTTGACGGCAGACATGTCACCTGACCAGATCACACCTGGAAGGATTTACAGAATTCTGGCATGGCATATTTCCAGCATTCCCCTCGCTCCCCCCCCCAAAAAAAAACCAATTACTTCCTAATGGCTGAACAATAGATGTACTGTTAAGGCAAAGGGTGCGCTGAGCACCTCTGAGGCTAGAAAGCTTTTATTTGCCAATGCAATCCCACAGACCGCACGTGACCTGCCTTGCCCTGCAAACAGATTTGCCAGCAAATGGGTCAGGCTGTCCTGCATAATTCATAGCAGCCTCCACATGATTTGTTAAGGTTAATAAACCGGACAACTCAAGCCAAGCAGGCCTGCAGCGTTACAGGGCAAGAGTTCTGAAATTATTCAGCGTTACTATCCTGCAGCGCAACTAACCCCTCCCCTCGCAAAAAATAAAATAAAAATAAATAGCCGCTGCCCTAGGAACTGTGACACAAAGACATAAACCTAGCCCCATCTCACCACAAACTCAGTTGAATATCACCCTTAGTCTTTAACCCTTTGTTCTTGGTAAGCTTTCAGGCTTGCCATTGCAATGCGGTTTAATTGGTTAAAATACAAATTTCAAGCCTATCGGAAAATATAAATTGTAATCTTGGCAAGATCAGGATTTGAGTGAATCCCAGAAATAGATTAAAAATACGAAGGTCATTCCCCCAGCCCAAATCCAGATCCGAAATTAATTTGAGTTCAGATTCATGTCTTCAGTTTGGGATTATTATAACAGGTTTTTTAAAAAATGGTTCCGTTCCCTCTCCCTCCCCCTTCTTATGCACCCGCCCCAAATAATTAAGTAATTAGGAAGCAGTTACCCCAGGAGAATAATAATTCTAGCCAATTCTGACTTTTACATATTTATTTCCAGCGAGCGTGATTCTTTGAAACCTTGCTGTAACCCTCTCAAAAGAACAGAAGGATTGAGGTTCATGTATAAAGAGGATGATATAGCTATGGGGTCAAACACTGGTCGACTAATCTGAAGACTAATCTGGGGATGGCACAGTAACATCCAGAAGAAGAATCATCTCAAGCTGTTAAATCAGGCTATAGTGTACGCCCTGCATATGCATATTCTAATCACTCGTTACCTCCAGCTGAAAACTCACATCCAAACATTCCTCCTCAGCAAAAATTATCAGAATACGGTGGTGTTGGTTTTCTTTAAAAAAGTAAGTTCATTTAAAGTTTTTTTTTTCTGATTACAAAATGGTACAAGGATAAAGCAGCAATCATGCTTACTCAAAGAAGACCCCACTGTGCTAAATGTGGCAGCTTCATCTCAAAAAAAGGTGTGCACGGGATTAAACTGAATGAGGATTACTTCTGCACACATGTGTGTACAATTCCTGAAATGCTGAGCATTAGTCAAGTCCTGTGTGCTGGCTGTTGTGGTCAAATCCTGTTTGGGGGCTTCCCATAGGCATCTAGTTGGCCACTGTGACAACAGGAAGCTGGACTAGAAGAGACAGGCTTTTCTCATGTTTACAAAAGTATGTGCAATGTCTCTCTCTCTCTCTCTCAAGTAACATTTTTTACAGATCAGTTTCATTTGTTGAGACATTAGGAAGAAAAGGGGGAAAGAGGTGGAGGGGGGAAAGGTGAGTAGGGTTGGGTTGGGTGGCGATGTTTCTATTTTACTTAATATATGTGGGGTTTTGTGTCAGAGGACTATTGTATTTTAATATTTTGTTGGAAGCCACCCAGAGTGGGTGGGGAAACCCAGCCAGATGGGCAGGGTATAAATAATAAATTTCTATTACTATTACTAATCATTGTAGTTCCAGGATGCAGTACTACTTGAGGAGGGCATGGAGCAAGACTGGTGAGGGCTGTAGCCTGAGAAGGGGCGGAGCCAGAGGAAGAGTCCTGAGGATTAAATAGAGAGATCTGGAAGACTGCCTTTGGCATGAGGTTTCTCACTCCAGATTATACCACCTAGAGGATGATCAATATCACATTCCAATCATTCAATATCAGGGCTATCAGTTCATCAACAAAAATACATCTACATTAGGGCCTTTTTATACTTGTCATCGACAGGTATGTTCATCAGAGTGCAGCCCTCCAAGTGTGAACTTGGTCTTGAATCCAAGTCTGCAGCTGTACTGTGTATCAAAAAGCCCTTAGGATTCCACCTACATGACTGGAGAATCTGTATTTGAATATGCTAGTGTATTAGGTGCCACAGGCATTGTGCTCAAGTGTCTTGTTTTCCCTTTATGTGCAAAGAACTGCTAGCTTATGCAGAAACAGTAAAACTTTGTATTCAATGAGAGAAGGTGCTGGTTACACAGGAAAAGCTTGGAGAAACTTTTCTTTCTCTCTTTTTTTGTGATCTCCTGTAAAGCATGTGGATTTAAGTGTAGGCTTAGATACACCCTCAGACAGCATGAGAACAGGGAATACCTGAAGTAAATCCACAGAAAATGCCCAGGGGGAAAGCCTGGAAGGTAATCCAGGAATTAACGATGAGGATGCTGTCTATGTCCCCAGCAACTGAACCCAATGCCACTAGTAATCTAAGCAGTGCCAGAATAACCCTATGTATGCACTTAAGAGCCTAATAAAACATTTATTAGGTTTACCCTAATAAATAAATAATAATAAGTAGTTTACCCTACTTCTTCCTAATTTGCAGAGCCAAGCACTTTTCCTCCCACACCGAGAAAGAGAGAGAGAGTGTCTTCCATGAGGCATGCTTTAAGGCAACTGAAGAAGATCTAGGTTGCCAATGAACACCGCAGATTCTGCATGCAAAGCAAATGCTCTATGACTTTGCTGCGGCCCTCCCCCAACTCCCTCAAGGAGCTATCGCAAACACCACTTCCGCTTGTCTGCAAATTTTCCATTTTAACACAACGCATTTGTATGAACCGCCCCAAATTGCCCCACCTGATGGAGGCTGCACCATCCGAAATATCTGCTGCACTGACTTTTGCTGCACTGAAAAGCAACAGTGCTATCCTATGTCACCCTCCTTCCCTGTGTGTGTCATCTTAAAGAAGATAAAGTTGTGTGTGTGTGTAGAGGAGGAGGAGGAGGGGAAAAAAGAGCTCAACATGTTATCACAATCCACAGTGGCAGTGAAATGATGTAACCTTTATCACACTGCAGGCCTCCTGGAATCAGAGCTCTCCTCACAGCAGGCTCCAATTAAACACTTCTGCTGGAAGTGTGAGAAGGGGCATCACTAATAGCCCATGGAGCGCTCTGCTGGGTGGTAGGGAGGGGGCGAGATGTCTGTCTAGCAACTTTTTCCTAGAAAGCAAAATAGAGGGAAAGCACTTGGGAGCCCTGTCCCTCCCCACACCACCACCACTTCTAAAGCAGAGGGTCTACATTCGCTTCCACATCTCCAAGGCACTGCCAGTTTCAATCCAAGTCCCACAAATACATTGTTGTGTCCCCCAGTCTCACCCATTCCTCCAGCTGAGACACCCAGTGACATGTGGCTCTGAAATGTCAAGCAGAACAAGGCTGTCCTTTAATAAATGCCACACTGCCCTTTTCTCTGAAGTGAAAGGCTGATAGATGAAGCTAATTGTACTCAACAGATGAACCAACATTGAGACATTAATTGCTGCTTTCGCCCATTCACAAGGCGCGTTTCAAGGCAGGCTGGATTCTCCCCATTACATTTACATTACCATGTACAGCATCCCCCCCTTGACAATAATGCTGTGTTTGGAAGCTAACGGGCATGGACACGTGATTATGATAAATGCCGCTAAAAGGCATTTATTGTAATTCAGTCAAGGAAAGAAACACCCCAAGAGAAAGTGCTGGTGCAGAAAGCAGGACGAAGCATTAAAAATAAAGGAGTCTTATTGAGAGGAGCTCCCAATTGCCCTTGTTAAGTGAATAGTCTTCCTTGAGTGAATGTCTTCTTTAAGGGGGAAGAATAAGAAAGGAATCCAGAAATCCAGAAACATGACCCTTATTAGCTGGATTCAGAAATGGGCACTAAGGAATATTAGCACATTAAACTGTCCCTGCTGAGCCTCAGTTTCATTTTCGTCTTCTAGAATCCAAACAAGATCAGAGAAGTGGGGGGGAAGCCATGGTCTTGTTCTCTGCTCCATTTTCCAAAGGACTATATTAGATGTGCATGTATAAGAAACTTCACAAATTCTAGGTAACCAGAAATGGTGACGTGAAAAGGGAATGTATTTGGGTTGTGAAAGGCAGTAGGAATTCAGCTACAGCCAATATTTTCAAGGTTTTTGTTTGTTTTGTTTTTTAAATAGCCCCCAACCCAACCCTTGAACATTTATTAGACCACTTCTGAAAAAGGCAGTAAAGCCAGTCTAAAAGTTAAAAACCACAACAAAGAGGCAACCCTCAAAAATCAACCCATGTCGCAGCTAGTTTGACCTGTGAGGGACGCAGGTGTCATTGTGGGTTAAACCACAGAGCCTAAGGCTTGCCAATCAGAAGGTCGGCGGTTCGAATCCCAGCGACGGGGTGAACTCCCGTTGCTCGGTCCCTGCTTCTGCCAACCTAGCAGTTTGAAAGCACACAGTGCAAGTAGATAGGTAAATAGGCGGGAAGGTGAACAGCGTTTCTGTGCACTACTCTGGTTCGCCAGAAGCAGCTTAGTCATGCTGGCCACATGACCCAGAAGCTGTATGCGGACAAACGCAGACTCCCTCGGCCAGTAAAGCAAGATGAGTACCGCAACCCCAGAGTTGTCCGCGACTGGACCTAATGGTCAGGGGTCCCTTTACCTTTACCTTTAAGCTTCAAAGGTACAAATATAGAGAATTCCTAAGCACCACAGCAAATGCCCCAAATAAACATAGCTCCATTGGCATACAGAAAACTGCCTTGACCTCAGGATGATCCGCTGCTGGCAAATGGTTTCCTACACTAGAACAACTTGCTCATAGGAGTAACTTAAACCAGCTTCCACGTGATAGCAAAGTTTAACCTGTATTCATCATCATGCAAAGTAATATATGTTCTACTCTTACCCTCCCTTCCTCTGACCAACCCTGTAATTATTAAATGTAGTTCTGCAGTTCTGGTTGGATTATTCAGTCATTTGAGCAAGCATTTGAATTTTGAAATCTGAGGTCCCTCAGCTGACAGTGCTCCCACCATTGCTTTTGAGATCCAAAGCCTTCTCTCAGGGCCCATCTCCAGTATGCATTTGAAGCTTTATCATATCACTTTAAAAAGTCATGGCTTCCCCAAAAGAACCCAGGGAACTGTGGTTTGTTAAGGGTTCTGAACGTCCTGTTCCCCTCACAGAGGGACAACTTCCAGAGTGGTTTAACAAACAAGCCCTCTTCTGGGAACTGTAGCTTTTTGAGGGAAATGGGGGTGGGTCCTAAGCACTCTCGGTACCCTTAACAAACTGCAGTTACTAGGACCATATAAAGTGGTACGATACTGCTTTAAATGTCTGGCGTAGATGGGGCCTCAGTGATGGCACCCAAGTTACAGAACTCCCTGTCACCATCCTTATTGGCTTTTTTAGAAAGTTTTTGTTGTTGCTGTTCAAACTGGTTGTAATCATCTTCTGGTGTGTTGTCAGTTTCAGTAATTGAGATGGTTTCCCCAATACCAGTGTGATTCTCCTCATTCTTTTGACTGGGTGGTCTTATTTCTCTTGCAAACTACTCAGGCAAATTTGCTAGAGGGTAGCCTTAAGCTGGAGTACATTCAGGGGTCAGCAAACTTTTTCAGCAGGAAGCCGATCCACTTGCTATGAAACTCATCCACTTGTGGGGGGCCGGAGTATATTTTTTTGGGGGGTGGGAATGAATTCCTATGCCCCACAAATAACCCAGAGATGCATTTTAAATAAAAGCACACATTCTATTCATGTAAAAACACGCTGATTCCCGGACCGTCCGCAGGCTGGACTGAGACGGTGATTGGGCTGGATCTAGCTCCCAGGCCTTAGTTTGCCTACCCATGATTTATGCTATATTAAATGTACTACTTATTGCAAGGAGCTCAACATGGTGTGCATGGTCCTCTCCCTCCTCATTTAATCCCCACAACAAATCCTGTGAGGTAGGTTAAGCTTAGAGGCCATGGTTAGTCCAATGTCACCCAGTGAGTTTCATAGCAAAGTGGGGATTCAAACCCTGGTTTCCCAGGTCCTAGTACTACACACTAACCACTACACCATACTGGATGTCTAGTCTCGCAGGTGTTAAGTCTTTTAAGGTGCCAGTGGGTATTTTGCTGTTTTTTCAGGCACATACAGATTGCTTGCATAGAGCTGTCTCCCCAAAAACTTAGTGCAAGCTTCGATGTTAGGCCTCACTTCTGTGTTTGAAACGTTTTACAAACACTGCATAAATCAGCCACATTCCCCAAAGTGAGAAATTATGTGATCCTACGATTAATTACATGGCATCAAGAGCCAAGGGACATTAGTCACAGCAAGGAGGGTGCTTCATTTGTCAGCATTTATTTTTTCCTCTTTGAACAAAGTGAACTCTTTTGACCAGGAAACAGGAAATCAAACACTGTTTGCCCCACTGGAGTGGCAATTTGGTTTTGTTACACACAGTTGAGGCTGTAATCATTATTCACAGCCTTGGAAATGAGATCCTTGTCACACACATGCCAAGTGAGCCCTCCATGCCAAAACACACTTGGGCATTTAGCGTGGCATCTTTTCAGCTCCTCTTTTTCCCGCTGCAAGCCATGTGCCTCCTTATGCCCTGCTCTCAGGAGGCCAGAAGAGGCAGGAGAGAGGTTGAAGGGAAGGAAATCATCATGATGGCCCTTCGACAGGACTGACTGGCTGCCCACAACCACATTACTCACAATGAAAAAAATGCTATCCTGGGGAGCTCAAAGATTGCTTGGGAGCAAACTGCTAAACCAACAGCTGCTTGAGCTTTTTTTAAGTGGCTTAAAAACAGACGGGCAGTCAGAGATCTTCAGAGAACATAGCAAAATAGTTGCAGAGGAGGAGAAAAATTAAAGGTTCCCCAAAGAATTCTGCTGACTGTAATTAAAGTTTTTTTGTTCTTTCAGAAGCAGGGGCAGCGGAATTAAAGGGATGGTAAAGGCTGCACTGAATAGCAATTTTGAAGTTTTTTGGGAAATGTTAATAATAATTTATTACTTATACCCCTGCCCATTTGACTGATAATGTCCTGTCCCACCCCCCACAAGTCTGTTTTTCTGAACCATCATAATGTGCCAGCAAACTAAGCAATACACTCTGTACTTAAGCCCCTCCCCAGCTCCACAACCCCCTTGGATATCACCTGCCACCCAGCCCAGCTCTCTTCTGTACTGGGTATAGGTGTCAATCCCCAACTGACACTGCTCCAGCCATGTTCTCTTGCACCTCTGCTCTCTGCATTTTTGTCTATTCACTCTTCTCTCTTCCCACCCCACATCCCTAATGCTGGCCTGTGACAGTTCTGTTTCTCAGTTCTCCTTCTGTCCCTCCTCTGTCTTCTTCCTTTTTCGGTCTTCCCAAGCTGCCTGTCAGCTCTTCCTTCAGCTACTCTCCCCTACCTGGCTTCAGCCTGTGACCTCTTTGATCCGTTTCCCTGACTGTTATGATCCTGCAAATGCTTTCTTTCTTCTTCCCATCCAGCCTCCCCCTTCTGGAGCTACCCAAGGCATTTTGCCAGCTTCCATTTCATGCCACAGGCAGGCTCCAGGTGCCACAGACATCCTATACTGGTGCCAAGCTGCCTGGGAGGCTGAGAAACATGACTAAAAAGCAATCCATTTAAATGCTACTAATATCTAGAGCATCTGTGTGAAGGAACTTGCAGCCTGCATTACAAAGCCTTCCTGATGGTGATGTCACTGGTCAACGGCGAGTCAAGGTCATTCCAAACAAAACAAAATAGATAATTCTCTCTGGAGGTATATTTGGTCAGAGGTCTCCAAGGAATAAGCAGTGCCAACATTTAGTTACAAAATGGAAAACAGGAAGGAGTAGTTTCTTTCATATGTCCTGATTTTTGCCCAGCAGAACTCCTTTAGATTTTTTTTTTTAACCATGCAAGCAGAAGGAAATCATAGGATCATATGACATTACTTAATAGCAGATGGCTATTTTTAAGCTGTCATGTCAAAAATGCTTTTTGCAGGGGAAAACCAACAGAGGAAAACCAAGGAAATCATTCTGAACACCAGTTGCTAGAAACTGGAGGAGAGCAAAATGCTGTCAGGTCCTGCTTGCAGGTTTCACGTAGGTATCTGGTTGGCCACTATGAGAACAGGGTGCTGGAGTCAGACTAGATAGGCCTTTGGTTATTCTGTTCTGACGCAGATTGTCTCTTAATCCAAGTAGGTTCAGAAACCCATGTCTGTTACTCCAAGTCTCATGCATCCCTCTCATGCTTGATGTCCTGGTTGGTCCCATTACTAGCGCATGTGATGTCCCCCTTGAAGCAGCTGAGGTCAGAATCCTGGCTCTCGGGCGAGGCAAGAAAAAGTCACACAAGTAGGCCCCCAAAGGGGTCTTTATCAGCCTTGCTTCTCCAAAAGGAAATTGCTCGTGCTCCAAACACAGAGCCTTTGGAAATATTTATGAAAATGCAGACATCCCAGATTTCCTCAGATGATCTCTGTGCTTTGTGCAATAACCACACACAAAATCACAAGTCAAAAAGATTTGTTAATGATATGGAACAACAATAGGAAGGGTTAAGGGGAAATACAGAACAATGTTGGACAGGAAAAGAGAAATGTCAGCAGTTTTATGCCTAACAGGAGAATGCAGAGGCATCTTTCCAGCATTAACATATATCGGTACACTCTCTGTACCCTCTTCTACAGCTGGCCAAGTTCTTTCCCTTTTCTTTAAAGAACTACCTTTGAAAATCCTATTGGCTGCCTCCAGATTCTTATTCTGTTCAGTCCCATACAACTGATGTTGGTCTATCTGTACAGTATTGTAGAGGACAGATAAGGATGTTCTGCCTTGCCTTTCATATGCAGCCAGGAAAAAGGTTGAGCAATCTTAACTATGGAGGGCTATATGTACTAGATATTAATGTCTGGCAATGATGGAGACATAAAAAGGGAACCTGGAGCACAGTAAAAGGCAAGGTAAGGACGGGGAGAGAAGCATCAAACCTGAAGTCTAGCAGGTGAAACCGCACAATAACCTGAACTGAAATTCTAACCTCCCAGTCACATTTAAATGTTTCAGTGTCTCAACATTTCAGCTCTTTCTAATATCATTGTGCCAGTGGGAACTGCCATATTTTGGTACCTGTCCAAAAACAACAGCGAGTGGCCTGCACTGTGTTAAAAATAGAATCAAGTTCCTGTTTTCCAGACCTAGCTTTACAGTTAGCTGAAGAACAGGGATCCATTTTGAAGGCTAAACCAGGCTTTAAAACAAGGCAATGGCACAACGCAGCTATCAAAAGTGATGCTAATTATTTTTTAAAAAGCTACATCTGCTGAACAAGAGGTCTGCCATGCTCTTAGAACAGAGACTAATGATTCAGGTCAGAAAGCCTGGTATGCAGTTTTGAAGTTATTACAGTTCAGCAAAACTATTCACCTGCTGTGGAGAAGATGCCCTGCTGCTATTACCCTTCTGATTGCTTGGGAGTTGGAATTTTTACAGCACAAGGCTGATATTCAGCAGTGTAGGGTTTTTTCTCTCAAAAGATCAGTTTGTATATTAAAAAGGAATGTTTTTCCATCAGTCCCAACAGCTTCTTACATTGCACAGATGCCCACCCTGGCATAAACTTCTGTAGATGTTTGATAAAGAGGCAGTTCTCAGATCACCTTTGCATTTTAGAAACAAGATCTATGAGCTTCCTGTGAGGCCTTAGCATAAGAAGTCGCAATAAACGCAGCTTCTCTTTCTCTGCCCTAATTTGATGCCATTTTGCTTCTGTAAACACAAAAGTGCTTTTTGCCAGGGTTTGAAGGCAGTGCTGATGCAACAGTGAAGTCATCTTCTATGAATAATGCCTAAACTGTGCTCTCTCTGCACACAGGAAAATGGTAATCAAAGCTGCTACATAGTTTTCAATGAGCACAATGGACAGATTTTGCTCAGAGGAAGCTTCAACTGCAGAGCAAAATATCAGACAATGTAGCAGCATGGCACAACTTGAATTAACCTCAAGATATTAAAGTGTATTGCTTTACTTATTCTTGCTACGAAACGGCGAAGCTGCTCAAAAAAAAGGGAAATGCAAACTTTCAGATGTGAGCTGAAAATATTGAACATTGGGTCAAGCAGTTAACACAGCAAAAAAGAAGGCAACTCTTGACATAGCTAAGCAGCACAGAGCAGGAAGCAGGATAGGGCAGCTATGTGCCCAAATTTTCCACAGGGTCTGGCCTTCATGCTCCCAATATATTTTTGTCCATGCCAGAAAGGATCAGAAACAGCCACCAACTCATTACGTCTAGGATCATCTTCACAACTGGAAGATTTCAAACAACTTAAGGTTCCCACAAATCCGTGAATGCAATTCCACTGTGGGAATGTCTTCAGCAGGGAAGGCACTTTCCAGAAATGGTTAAAGAAAAATTTGTTCTGATAGGCTTTCCCAGCTGGATAAATGGGTCCTTGCCATGAGTATCTGCTTTTTATATTGATTTGAATTTTACGTGTATCTGATTTTTTAAAATGTTTTTAAGTATTTTTTTGCTATTTTAATTGTACATTGCCTTGAGATGGTTGTGTAGAAGTTAATTAATAAATTATTAATAATTTAATTATAATGTTTTATTATTATTATTGTCATCATCCTCATCATCGTTAAGAAAAGCTAATTTGTGCTGGATTATGTTTCCAGTGTACTTCATTCTAGAGTGGCCACTTATCCCTTGCCTGTGTACAAAATACAGTCATAAGCAGTGGCAGAGCATACAACAAAAGCAAGGCAGCTGCAGTCTTGGCTACACTGGAATATGCAGAGCAACCATATGGTCCAGGTAGCAATGACCTTACGTCCTGTTGTATGACATCGGCCAGTCCCAATACATCTGCCACAGTTATGTGTTATATGCAATTATCCGGCACATGCTCGGTCAGTTTCCTGGAAGGTACATGGTCATAAAAGAGTCACATAATTTGTGTGACACTGACAACCTTCAGTAACAACGAACTGATTAAGATACTTGGAGACTCAAAGCTTTACTGATAGAATATCCAAATTATAAAGACATACACAAAATATATGGCCACTGAATATAAGGCCACTGAAAAACAGACCAATCTTGAAATCAAATCAGACCTGCCCCACAGAATTAGGATTTTAGACAGTGTATAAATAATTGTTTAGGATTATCACTCACTGGGGTGGGGGTGGGTGGAATCAGTTACAAAAACATAAATGGAAAATGGACCAAGGGAAACAGTCCAAGTTTTAAAAGCCTTATCTAAACCTGATTATTGTTTTTTCCTGTGGTGAAGGTGGCTAAAAATAAACTCCTTATTGCAGTCAGCTGTGAGTAAATATTGTTTTATTGCCTACTTTGGAAGTCGTTCCCTACAGGAAGCCATCAAGTCAAATAACATGAGCAGAGCTTAAAATCAGATTTAGTAGCATTTGCAGGCATGCTCTCCAAGATAATGGAGCTAAGGTATCAAATCCTCATGTTCCACAAGCCTAGAGGAGGAATTCTGCACCTTTGCCAGTGTGTATGACTTTCCATTCTATTATTTGCTGGACAGCATTAAGTACTACATGTAATGTTACATTCATTCCAGATACAATGGACATTGTTCCCTATCTTTCTGTAGCATGCATGGGTATTTGCCATCTATAGTAAGATTCTAAAATTTTCTGCACTTGTGCAACACTAACACAATGCTTTCATGTCAATGGTGTACTTAAAAGGGCTCCCTAATTTAAATCAGACTACAACCTAGTACAGACAAAACATTGGATCCTTATAAATGATGCTTTGCAAAACAGAAACTAATTTGGGGCACACTTATTCCCCTCCCCTCCACTTAATTTATTCCCTCTTTGGAACAATTCCCCTCTCTTTTACGTGTACTGATGCAAAGTTGCAAGAGGCAAACGAGGATCCCTTCTGACCACAGCTTGCAAAATCACTTCAAACCATGGTTTCAATCACTGGCTTATAGGGGGGGATAAACCATGGTTTGCATTACCCCTCATTTGTGTCACTCTACAAGTATAGTATGAACCATAACTAGCACCAGTAATGGGGCTCACTTTCAAAAGGGTGGCTTCAGATCTCCTTTGTTTCTCTTTTTTAAAAACCCTTAAAAAAAAACACAATTTATTTTCCACTATTGCAGGCAGGCAGCACTAAAGCAGAGGAATACCGTTCTAGGGGGAAATAAAAGAAAGTTAAACAATGTCCATGCTCATTAGTTTGCTTCTGTACTTCTTGCTCAGCAGTATTAGCCCATGTTTTTATAAACAGTTGTAAATCAAAAGCTACCTTTTTCGCCTAAGCTACTTAACAACATGCTGCCCTACTGCAACCGTGACCTAAATCTGATGCATAGTTGTTGGCACGCCAGCCTTTCAAGTCGGTTCTTCAGAATGGGCTGCAGAGCATATTGGTGAGAGATTGCTAATGTATTATCTCCAGCTACAAGCAGTTCAACTAGGTTTTTGTCACAGATGGCAGCAACTAATTGAAAACTTCTTATAATTAAATTTACCCAGGACCCCCAGCATTCAGCCAAGGACCTCATTGCCTGCTGGTCTGCACATCTAATAAAAAGCCTGTGTCTATTTTGTTTTAATTGACTATAGGAGCACTAGACCGATTACACACACACACAAACACAGCCCGGGGGTTATTGATTCCAACACACCTCCTGCCACCTTCTCAGAAAGCATTTTATTTTCCAGTTAGGCCAGACAGTAAGTGTTATCAAGATATAGCTGCATAACTCATAAATGCTAAAAATTAAGACCGAAAGACAGCTTGATATTATCTATATCTGAATGCTGAGTGTCTGGAGAGTTTCTGTGTCAGTATCCAATAATTTTGGCGGGTACAACCATAAGACAGCTCCCTGTAAACTACATTCTGCAACTTGGAAGCCGATCTCAGAGATGCATCCCATCCACCATCCTTCTCCCCTCTTCATGGGTGTAGTCGTGGGGGGGCCAAGGGGACAGCTTCCCCCCTGAATCAAGTAAATAAACAGAAATACTTAACTAACTGACCAAAAGCATCACAGATCTCTTGGTTCTGCCCACCCCCCTCATACATATAAAGCCTGCCTCCCCTCTAAAATAAATCCTGGCTATGCTCATGCCCCTTTTCCATTGTAATTCCACCTCGCTTCCCAGCATTAACCGTATTTTGCTTTGTAGTAGCAAAGCTGAGCCAATGTTCTCCCTTGTCTGTAGGAGAGTAGTGTGTGTTGATGCCGGGTGTTGTTGAAATACTCCCCTCTCAATTAAAATTTGTTCTGGCTGTGCTCCACCAAACTGGCAGTTGATTTGGCACAAGTGTGTGTATGTGTGTGTTGCTTTTTTTTTGTTTTTGTTTTTTGAAAGCCAGGACTTCTCGTTTCTGGAAAGAGATCACAATAAATCAAAGACCATGCATTGGAAAGGATGTGATCACAATTTCCAATCTGATTTGGCTACATAACAATATCACAACGTCTGTTGAGACTAAGCGACGCTCCCTGGATCTGCATTACAAGCACTCTGTAAGCTGATCCTTTCATAGCACCCTCACATTGCCAATGGGGCACTTTTCCAAGCGTCCCTCCTTTTCTGCTCAGTACAATATCTCATTTGTGTATACCTAGGATAGCCAACATGGCGGCCTGCAGGTGTTGCACTACAACTCCCAACAGCCTCAGTCAGCATGATCAGTGGTTAGGGGTGATGGGAGTTGTAGTCCAACAACTGGAGGGTACCACATTAACTACCCTTGATGAATGCTCAGCAGTTTGGAAAGGCTGTTTCTTCTGCCAACTGGAGCCAATCCTAAAACAGTTCTGGCTCAAACATTAGCAACATTAACGCTGCAATACTTGAATGGCAGGGACCTTCAGACTTGCATTAGGAACAGTAGTCCAGTTGCCTTCTTTTGGAACTTGCCAAAATGCGTCCAAATAAAATATTATTAGCCTTGGTTGAGATTACCTGCTTGTGTGTCATATCCATTAGAACAAATCAAAGTGCACAGAAATTGTACACTAGCAGCTTTATTTCTAACCAACAAGGTTTACTGACCAATCCTTAATGTAACCACTCTCCCATTTACCACTGTATGTGCCATTAGGAAAGTTAAGTAGGTTCGCAGGCCAACTTAGGGTTGACCAAGACCCCACCACCACCACCACTATCACTCATCCACAGGTAAAAGGGAGTAGATTCCAGCAGACTGACCAAGAGGGGTGGCCAGGGAGCTTTGAGCCAGATGGCAAGGATTCGTGGTATTCAACTAAGCTTTGCTCAGAGCAAACCTATTGAAATTCCTGGACCTAATTTAGTCACAGGCATTAGTTTCAATGAGTCTACTCTGAGTAAAACTTGGCTACATACCACCCAAGGACACTATACACAGCAAACGCTACAAGTCGTCAACATTTACAAATGAACGAGGTAAATGAATCCCTCGGTTAAAATTAGACGTGATGAGGCATGTATTACACAGAAGCTCACATCTATGTCACCCAAGAAGATAAGTTTATTATTCTAAATAGCAAGTTGATCACTGTATAGAATCTACCCTCCCCCAAGTTTGGAAACAAGACACAAATGAGATATTTCTCTTGTGATAGTGGAGTCTTTTGACTGTGACTGCCTATGCAATTCTTCCTTGAATTAGTGTGTGTGTGTGTGTTTTGAGAATTCTACCACAAGTTATTGAAGACCACTGTTGTACTACTGGATTGGTCACTGTCCGAAACAATAAGCTCTTTTTAGAAAACCAGGGATTCATCCTCTTAATGTGGCATGAGAGAGGGATTTAAGCTTAATTTAGCACCATTTAGAAAAGATTACCCCTTAATGCAACAGAAGCTGGCAGGCAGCAGCAACAATGAAGAGCTATTATCCAGTGAATCTTTGTGTGCTGGCTAAACTACAGAGCCAGGAAAGAAGAGTAACCGAGTGAACTATATCCATAAAGCCTCTCTTGCTATCAGAACTTGAATTTCTCATTCAGCATGGAGTCCTTGTCCACAAGGCAAGGAGACACACACCACAGGGAGGAAAATAAACTCGGATTCTGTAGGAACAGCTGCTGGCTGTTTTGCATATACATCCCCATTTCACTTCAGGCACAAACCACTCATTCATCAGCATGCAAATCAAGGGAAAAGTGGGGGGAGAAGACAGAGAGAGAGAGAGAGACTAGAAGTTGTCAAATTGTACAGGGAACAACTCCCAGACTGCTGGAGGCTTGAAGTGTAAGAGAAAAGAAAGGAAAACAAAGCAGATGCCTTACTGGAACTAAACATAGCAGGATTTTCACTCAGTAAAAGCAAGGGATAGCAGACAATGGATTTCCACATACCGCAGTGGCAAACACTGTCGTCAAACAGGAAAATACCTGATTTGAATAAAATCTCTGTTCTAGGGCCTTGTAAAGACGTAAATGAATCGGACGCTGCGGCTTATAAATCGTAGCTGCGCTTGAATTTTAACATGGCCCCTTTAGCAGTGTGTGTCATTTTGAATCATAGAATCATAGAATCATAGAGTTGGAAGAGACCACAAGGGTCATCGAGTCCAACCCCCTGCCAAGCAGGAAACACCATCAGAGCACTCCTGACATATGGTTGTCAAGCCTCTGCTTAAAGACCTCCAAAGAAGGAGACTCCACCACACTCCTTGGCAGCAAATTCCACTGTCGAACAGCTCTTATAGTTTTGGGGCACGCTCAGCAGCACTTGGGGGCCACCCATAAGCAGCAAGGCATTGTTATCAGGCCTAAACACCACTTCTACACAAACTTTCAAAATCAGAGACATGAAACAGCACTGCTATTTGGCAACATGCATGCACACACATATATGAGCAAAGTCTCTTAAGTTAAAGGAACAGCTATATACAAAAAATCACTTCTGCAGAGAGCAAAGGTCCTAATCATTTATCACATTTGTAATCCATCTTTTTCTCCAAGGAGTTCAAGATGGTGTACATGGTTCCCCCTCCTCCTCACAGAACCCCCACTACAACCCTGTGGGCTAGATTATGCTGACAGGCAGTGACTGGCCCAACATCATCCAGTGGAGCTTCATGGCACAGTGAGAGTTTGAACCCTGATCTCCTGGGTCCTAGTCCAACACTCCTAAACCACACTGGCAGCTGTGTCCCCCCCCCCCCCATTAAGTGGCCAACTGGCAAGTCAAACTCTTGAACCCAGCTCACTGGGAGTATATCAAGGATACACTCTCATTTTGCATCAGAGAAGTGGCTAGCTGAAAGTTCTTCTCACATGCTGGCTTTTCTCATTACGAGATCCACCCTTGCAACTATAGCAACACTCATCTGCGTGAACCAGAGGTTTGTTGTTGCTTTTTTGTATTTTTATTAAAGATTTTCTTGATTTACAGAAGTATGTGTAATGTCTCTCTCTTGTATTTATTCCATTTGTCACACAGCAAGATTTGCCACATCACCACAGCCAGTGCCCACTAGTAACACAGAGAAGGAGCAGGGAAAAAATCACTAGGGCAGGGCCATCGCTCAGTGGTAGAGCGATACATACTCCGTGTACAGAAGCCCCAGGAGGTTCCATCCCATCATTTCAATAGCAAAGCTGGCAATGTACAGTGGTACCTCGGGTTAAGATCTTAATTCATTCTGGAGGTCCGTTCTTAACCTGAAACTGTTCTTAACCTGCGGTACCACTTTAGCTAATGGGGTCTCCCACTTCCGCTGCGCGATTTCTGTTCTCATCCTGAGGTAAAGTTTTTAACCTGAGGTACTATTTCTGGGTTAGCGGAGTCTGTAACCTGAAGCGTCTGTACCATGAAGTGTCTGTAACCCGAGGTACCACTGTATTTGCCTCAGAAGAGACACACAACATTGAGTGAGAATTTCTGGTAGATCCAATGGGGGAAAGGGCAGCTTCCTGAGTATACATCTGAACAACTTGTTCTCTATATAATGTGGGAAGAAAACACACTTCAGGCCAGTATGTGTGTCTTTTGAAGGCAAACCATAAAGGATTCTGCAGCACTTTTAAGTCAAGACCCATTGTTCCTCAAGCGTAAGGAGGAACAAAACGAAGTCACTTTTTTCCATGCAAAGTGTAACAATAGAAATACATTTATACACACACACACCCTTTCAAAGGCTCTAGGGGCGGCAAATCACAATGGGAAACAAATCACAGCTGTAGATCCCCAAAAGGCAACAGAAAAATATAAAATGGAGACTGAAAGCAGACAACTAGGGGAAATTCTATTATGTGGAAACATTGCTTTGTGCCTGCAGAAGAGTGGAACTCTGAATTCAGAGATGGAATTTGAGGGGGTAAAGCTATAGGTACCACAAGAGTTATTACAGTAATCACAGATACAATGACAGCCCGTTTTTTTTAGTGCCCTGTGCACCAATAACATCTCGGAATGGTGTCGAGAAGGGAAAGGTTTTCATTTGCAATAAACACATTTCTGTTTCACCTCACAAGCGAAGACATTGCCTCACAACATTGACTCCCTTCCAACTATTCCCATCAATTTGCAGATCGTGTCTTTAAAGCCACAGAAGCACCGGAGCATTTCTGCAACAGCCTCGGAATGACGCCATAAAAATGACGTACAATTTCAATTATTACTATCCTGGTCGGTCCAGTGTCATCGGGGCTGTTCGCAATGTGCGTACAGGAAGGCCAAGCTACCTTACAACAACGGGAAGGCTTCAGAATTTTGATTGCTGCTAACAAAGAGGGAGTCTTCGTTAAACAGACAAACAATTAGCTTTGGGCCTCTTCAGGCAAGCTTCGCCACCAAATGGAAAGCTCTCTAACTCCTTTCAGCAGTGCTATAATGCAGTGGGGGGAGGGAAATCACCCAAACACTGGATTGCCTCCATGCCTTTGAGTGAATGGAAGCTTTCAGTGCTTACTGAAGTGCAAGGCCCGTATCTGACAAACAAAAGCTAACATTATGTACAGTACCCACAAAAGCAATGACAAAACTAAGACAGCGTGGCTCCACACAGCAAGTCTTGAAGCCAGAGGCAAAAGGGAATGAGAGTGAGCCGCCACAGGCAGTGGCTGACCCCCATTGCAAGAAGGAACAATGGAAACAGAATGTGGAAAAGGGCATTCCTTTATGAAGTACACTTAAAACACAATGCAAGACTTAACAGTATCCCATGACTTCATGTGGCTGGGGCGGGGGAGTGATGCATATGACCGAAATGGTGTGAAACAAGAGGGATAAAGAACTACTCTACAGCAAAATAAGCAGACGAGGCTGAAGGGTCAATGCATCCTCTCCATCCTTGCAATTTCAGAAACATTAAGAACCCCATATTCTATTATGACAGCTTTGCCAGAGACATACTAGAGGACAAGGAGATTCTATGACACAGACTCCAGCTGCAGTCCAGCACACTGGCAGGAAAAGAAAGAAAGAAAAGGAACAAATACTTCACTACGTTTCTGCAAGTCACAACAATGGGAAGGTCAGAGGCAACACCAGACCAATTTTTATGCTAACAGACTTACTGCCACTGTTAAAAAGAAAAAGAAAAACAAAGCCACATTTTGTTCAGGTCAGTTATAATCCATTTGTATCTCAGAGCATCTGGCCATGCAAGGTTAAACAAAGCAAAAACAATTGCAAAAAGAACTACCATAGATGCTTGTGCAAATACAAAGCAACTAGTACACAATTTGTTTTATGTGTGGGTTTCTCACTGAGCCAATTAAGCACACCCTGAAACAGGCTTGTTTTATAGCCACCCACCTGCATACCTGTTACAAGAAGTGCGGGGAGCGGGTGGCGCTGTGGTCTAAACCACTGAATGTCTTGGGCTTGCTGATTGGAAGGTCGGCAGTTCAAATCCACATGATGGGGTGAGCTCCTGTTGCTCTGTCCCAGCTCCTGCCAACCTAGCAGTTCGAAAGCATACCAGTGCAAGGAGGAAAATAGGTACTGCTATGGCGGTAAGGTAAACAGTGTTTCCGTGTGCTCTGGCTTCCATCACGGTGTCCTGTTGCGCCAGAAGCGGTTTAGTCAAGCTGGCCACATGACCCAGAAAGCTGTCTGCGGACAAATGCTGGCTCCATCGGCCTAAGAGTGAGATGAGTGCCACACCCCATAGTCGCCTTTGACTGGACTTAACCATCCAGAGGGGTCCTTTACCTTTTGACATTTTACAAGAAGTGGCTCCAAGAAAGCAAACTGGAGGAGAGTGGACACTTATGTACTGCAAATGACTTGTATCTGTATGTATGGACAAGCAGTCTAGTAAAATTGGTTACAGGCTAGTATCCAACCCAATCCAAATAACTTTATTGTACTAGCCACTGGACATGACAAATCTGAATCAAAAAGAAATACAAGTAAAAGGGGTGTGGCGCCACAGACAATGGTCTCTGTTTGGATCTCTGTGTCTCCCTTGCAGGCTAGTATCTTTTCTAGCTGAACTTGCAAGACTGCTATAGAATATTTTGGAAGACAATTAGATGTTGTACAATTCTTCCATTTCACTACAAATCTCACATAACAGACAATTTGGGATTTGTCAACCTGCCAGTTAGGAATAGCAGGGAAATGTGGTGTTCATATGTATGTAGTTGCAGATTCTAACGATGTTCTGTTGGTCAATGGCTGTAGGCTAGTTTCGCAACTTGCAGAAGAACCAACAGTGGCCACACACACAACCTTTCATCACCCTCAGAGTTTCGTAGCAACCCACAAATCCTGTCCACAGACAACCCTTTTGGAGATCCTTGTGAACATTTCAAGGTGATTAATTGTTACTGACGTGAACATATGGACAAGACCAAACACTGTTCAGAATAATAAGAATGGCTAGGAGGAATATTCCCAGTCTTTTATAGTTTTTCCTCAAATAAATAAGAGACAATGCAAGGTCAGGGAGGCATTTCATAACATGTAAACATCAACTCTATTACTTCGTAGAATCACAGAATCATAGAACTGTAGGGATCCCCAGTGAGAAGCAAAACCCACAAATCAGTATTTTTCCATGTTTAGACTTATACTCCTCAACATACTTATGAGTAGTAATGTAAGGGTTTCAATTACAGGTGTCACGTTCAAGTAGAATTTAAGGTAGCACACTAATTCTGTCTTCCTTTTCTGCTCTTATATCCCCCTCTCGCTTCTCTTGTTTGCTTTCTAGACCTCCCAAGGGATGCCACACCTCCCCAAAATCCATCTCTTCCATGAAGCCTTTGGCACAAGACCCGCTAGTTCCCACACCCTCTGATAACACACCCCGCAGCAAAGCTTAAGCTAACTTTCCTGTTTCCTCCTCTCCCCCCCACACTGAATTTTAGATGGTATGTTCCTAAGGACAGGGACCTGTCTTCTATTGCTTCACTGATGGCACCAAACAGCAATGCAAATATGGAAACACATCAGACTAAGAACAGGTGTGCAAAAAGCAGCTCACCTGTGGCCAGAGAGAATCAATTCCAGATTTCTATATGCAAGGAAAGATGGCTTTCTTCTTTCTGCTAGGCCACATGTTAAATGCAGGAATGCAAATATCTGAAGCCAGTGATTACTGTAGACTAAGACTGCACTCCTAAGCATATACGGAAGCAAATTCAAGTTCAGCAGGGCTTACTCCCAGGTAAGCAGGATTTGGACGGCAGCCTAATTTGCAAGGCTGCCTTACAATGAATGGAAAGACTTTCCCTGCAGGCAGATTCAGCTCTTCTATCTCCTACCATTATCACACACTCCCCCAGCTATTTTTATTCAGCTAATTACGTGTGGGAAGATACAAAGAATGTATACAGCTAACTATGTTTGGGTTAACACAAGCAGCTGGAAAGCTTATTAGCACAATTACATTATTGTCTAAATTCCATGTGGCAGATTGCTTCATCACCCAAAGATTACACATTTGCATATCCCCCCCCTTAAATAGGAGAGCAATGTAAGAACAGCTATGGACTCTCCCTCTTAGTATCAACCCACTGGAATGGGAGTTGTGGTCCCTAGGCCAAACTAGACATGCTACAGCAGGGGTCAGCAAACTTTTTCAGCAGGGGGCCAGTCCACTGTCCCTCAGACCTTGTGGGAGGCCAGACTATATTTTTGGGGGGAGGGGGGGAATGAATGAATTCCTATGCCACACAAATAACCCAAAGATGCATTTTAAATAAAAGCACACATTCTACTCATGTAAAAACACCAGGGAGGCCCCACAAATAACCCAGAAATGCATTTTAAATAAAAGGACACATTCTACTCATGTAAAAACACGCTTTTTAGGATTTAGAAGGTGACTGGGCCAGATCCGGCCACCGGGCTTTAGTTTACCTACCCATGTGGTACAGGGAATCTGTGATGTTACAAGGAATCATTGATCTCTCTCTCTCTCTCTCTCTCTCTCATTAACAGCCTCACTTAGCTTTGTACCTTTAAATTTTCTCCACTTACAGCCAACACATTTAGTTTGGATTGAGAAAGGGGTGGGGGAGGCTCAAATAGTTGCACTTCTCCGGTCTTCAAACCAACAACTTGGATCTCCTAATTCACAGGAGATCCTGATCATGGATCTCTCGCATAATGTCTACCTTGGTCATCAATGGCAGTGAAATATCCCAAGCCCAAGCCCTCAGTGATAGCTGCTTTGCCCCTCTGAAAAACAGGGGGAAACAGCATATATATTTTTTATGGTAAGCAGAAGTGTAAGTGCAGTGACTAAATGTTCCCATGCAGACACAGAAAACTGCATTAAAAAAACATACATTCTGCATTCTTCTGAGCCTTCAATATATTATCTTTGTTCCATTCTGCTCTCAATAGTAAGAAGTATTCAATTATTACTTTAAAATTAACTGAAAGTCACCAGCCATTTCAGTAGGTTGATTCCCCTTGAAATTTGGATACAAACTGCCAAATACTATTTGCTTTTACACTGCCCCTCTCCAAAGGGATTTTATTCTTATGCATCCTCCCCCAAAGGCTACAAAAAAAACGCTAATTTACAGCCCTATGAAATGTAATTATGCGGGGGTGGTGTGGTTTCAAAATACAAAGTAACTCTCTTACATACAAACTGTTATGGTTTGCATTATCATTCCCCCAGCCCCACCCACACATAATGTGCTAAAGACAAAAGAAAATTCAATGCGAATCCACATCTAACGGGTGAGCTCACAATCCTAGGAATTTTGCCAAAACAGCAACAAAACAACAATCCCAAACAAATAAGCAGTTATTTCCCCAGCTGTAACGCTCCCAGTAATTTGTATAATCATGTGCCCCAGCAGCATCCCACAGAATTTAAAGTGACATCCTCTTCCAGTTGTGTGTCACGGGGACAGATGCTTTTAAAATGATTAGGTTTCATGTTGTGCTCCAAAGAGATTTCTTAATGTAGTTCACATCAAGGTCACATTAAATTAGCTAAGCCCATCCACTCAGGGTTTAATTGCCTGCACTGTTCCTCAGATGCAAAGCGCGTATGGGGGAGGAATTTCCACACACCAGAGCTGATCTAATAGACTTTGGTTTAGGGAATTAGGGAGCACAGTTTATGCAATTCTTGATTCATGTTCTGCTCTGAATGGGGGCTCTCGCAACTGCCAAGCACACACGCCTCTCCTTGCGTATTCCATCACTCTAAATATTATAATCTCTGAACAAAGCTCAGCGAACAGGCTGAAATCTCAGATTAAACCCCAGAACTGAGCCGTGCATGCACCAAAATCACTTTCCTCTAATTTGCACTCTTGCAAATTTAATGAGAGGAAAGAACATCCTTCGCACAGTCATTGACTTCATAGCAAAAGTATGTTAACACAGATAGAGAACATTAGAATCTAGCCCTCTGTTCCCAGTGAACTGGGCATGTGTCCTAGTTTATATGAATCAAGGCTCTTCCTTGATTAAGAATGTAGTTACCAAGAGCGACAATTCGGAGGAGGCCACATTAAGTGTTTCTGCCCAGCTGATACACACAGTATTGCCCAATATGATGCTCTGGAACAGAGTCAGCTGCCTTATAACAGGTCAGACAATGGCCTGGTTTGGACAATCACATCTTGACTTAATAAGCCAAGATAGGAACCACAGCTTTGCGCCGTCACATGCAGCCTCTTCTCTGTGTGTCATGCAGTAATTAAACCAACAATTCTCCAATTAACTGCAGCTTTTCATTTGTCTGAACCAGGAAACTATGGTTAACAGATTCAGAACAAGCCAGAATCTTAAACCATCAGCCTGGCCTGTTCCAAGCCTGCTAACCACAGTTTCCTAATTCAGACAAAATGGGAAACTATGGCTAATTGGAGACGTCTGGATATAATGACTAACTCCCACAAAGAGAGGACAGAAGGAGGTATGTATGTGTGGGTAACAAAGCTCATTTATATCTCAGACTGGAAAGCTTGGGTGCAATTGTCCAAACTCAGGCATATTTGTCTATCTAGGCCAGTGCTGCCTACCTTGCCTACCTTGTCATATTTCCAATCAATCCCTACTTCCTAACTGGAGATGCCAGTGGCTGAACCTTGGAATTCTTGAATGCAAAGTATGAGCTCCAGCTATAAGCTATGGTCTCAACCCCAGAAACATAACATTAAAAAACAACAACACATTTACAGAAAGGAACTATTACATCTCTAGTGTGGTTGTTGAATCACTACCTACTGAAATACAAACTGCACTCCTTTGATAAGTCAGTAAAACAACCTCTGAAGCCCATGATACCTTTCAGGATCATGTATTGCCAATATGTAGTTCCTAACATGAAGCTTATTGAGTTGAGGACCAGGGCAATGCCTAAGAGTATAAGCCCCCGAAACAGGCAATCTGCTGGTCAGACCTCATCACAGCCATGAGCTCTGCCTCAGTCCCATATCTGCAATATGGGAATGGTAACACTCCCCCACCTTGGAAGACGTGCATGATTTAAATGCAAATAAACAGCAGCTGCTAGGACACAGGGACTCTCACAGCCTTCTTTGCCTCCAGGATTCTAAACTGCATGGGCCATTTCTGATCCCTGATGTCCCTTGTGTTGCTTGAGAAACATACCAGAGATGTACTTCAAGGAAAAGAATATGTGGATTATCAAACTGATTTGGGGCTGCTAGGTTTTGGTTTTGGTTTGTTCCTCTCGTCGCCTGTCCAGAATTCCTTGTTTGTGTTTGGACTGATCCTTGGAGCTCTTTATATGCAAAACTACTCTCTATGTGCAGCTATGAGAAACTTGTAAGTCTTGCCATGCCACTAAGGCCCTGTTATCATGCCCATGCAATTGTTTCCAGGCCTTATTCTGAGATTGAGCTGGAACTTAATGGGGCAGTTTTTACTAAGAAAAAAACCATCCTCGGCTGTTGTTTTTTAACTTTAATAAATTAAGCAATAGAATTAAAATATACCGTATTTTTCGCCCTATAGGACGCACTTTTTCCCCTCCAAAAATGAAGGGGAAATGTGTGTGTATCCTATGGTGCGAATGCAGGCTTTCGCTGAAGCTATACCGCAAGCTCCGGGAGCGATGGCGAGGTTGAGCGCAACCTCGCCATCGCTTCCGGACCCGTTCTGGGGGCTGGGGTCGGGGGAAGCTCGGGCTTCCCCTGCCCCCAGCCCCGCAAGCTCCGGGAGCGATGGTGAGGTTCAGTGCAACCTCGCCTTCGCTCCCGGACCCCCAGCCCCAAGGCTAAAAACGAAGCCAAGACAGCGAGAGGGATGGCTTCTTTGCTCTTTGGGGCTCGGGGGGATTTTTTTTTCTTTATTCCCCCCCCCCAAAAAAAAGATAAGTGCGCCCTATGGGCCGGTGCGCCCTATAGGGCAAAAAATACGGTATATATATATATATATATATATAAACATGTACAGCTTGATACAATAAAAACATCACAGAACCAGCCCTTCCTTTAAACGTTTTACCTAATAGAGAATAACATTCCCAAAGGTTGACTGTGGCCAGCTGCTTATGCTGTAGGTTCACTTAAAAGCAGTCATAAAAACAGAAAAAATAAAATCACAAGGTAATAAAATAATAAGCCTAATAAGCATAGAAAGCATAAAAAGAATGACTGGCATAAAATAAATTACATAGTGGTTCATATCTGTACCAAACATACCAAATATTCATGACTGTTGGCAAATAAACTCATATTTAGTGTGAATTTGACAACCATGAGACTGTTTGGCTCCCAAGCAGAAGCAAAGTTGGAGAGGTCCGCAACACCCCTGGCAGCACGTATTTTATGAGTCAGTTTTCAGAAATGGCAATAAACATGAATTTTTAAAACCATACATCCATAGATAACAAGGTGCGTCTTTCCACCGTGAGAGATCACAAGATGAGCAGCAACAACAGATATAGAATTAATTGTTGCAAAGTAAGACTTCACTGGCAGCAACAAAAAGGTATAGGATACATGGCTTAGCATCTAGGGTGACCTGCATGCCAACAATAATACCAAATTCCATTACAACCTGCTTCTAGAACTTGTGTACATAGTTACATCCCTACCACATATGCCAATATGTTCCTCGTCCCTTACAATCTCGCCAGCATAAGGGGGCTGCTTAATTAAGTAACCCCATTTTAAGGCTTAAGAATGCCCTGTTTGATCTATTATTATTATTATTAAAAGTTCTCTTCCACCCTTCCACCCAAAGAGGTTCAGGGTGGCAAATGCCAAAATGCTGAAGCAATACAATGAAAAATAAAATAATATTTAAAACGTCCAGAAATATTTGCATACCATATCGCTGTGGATTATGGTTAAGTTCTCTTTCGCTAGCATATTGTAATTGTATAAAAGCAACAGATTCAGATTAAATTCAGGACATTGTATTGATTTGGAAGCCCTTTATTTGGTCACTTTGACAAGCTGGAAGTTGGACTAAAAGTCTTTAAAATGCCCCTTACAAAGACTGCAGTCTTAACAAACACTCCATTGGAACTACACAAGTTCTGATCTGAGTTTGTAGAGATCCCTTGGACACAATCTGGGGGTGGGGGAGTTCCACATGTTCCTTTTGGTTTGAGATTTATTTAAACCAGCTGTGTGTATGAACCAGAAGTTCCTATTTCCTGTCCATAAAACATTGCTAAATGATTCGAAATGCAGATGGGAAACATGGGGAGGGCCATACGACGAACCAGCTTCTGCTTTAAAAGCAGACTAAAGCTGAAAAATAAAGTAGCATTTCGTGAAAAACAGATGAAAGCATGGTGATCTTGCTTAGTGAATGCAAAAAGTGCTGGGGCAGAATACTGCATTTGCCAAAATCTATCCATCCAAGTCATTAGATTTCAGAGTCTGTGCTCCCATTAAGTCTCTTGATTTTGTGGGTAATTGGAGCACAATGCCTTTTTTCCTTCTTCTTTTGAATTCTGTGGGAGGTGAGAGCCACACTGCCTGCACTGATGTTCCCATCTATACCAAAGGTTTAGCCAGAGTTCACACTCAGCTTTGAAACATTAGTCCTATCCCAGTTCCCACTGCTTACAAACTGCACTATTGCAAGCTAACCCCTTGTTAACATCAGAGGTGGCTGACCATTTTTCAGGTTCAAAGGGCTCGTCAATTCTCCCAAGAGCCACATGCTAGACATGGGTATGGCTTCCTCTTTCCTGAGCATCTAATGCCACCTATATTTCCTGAAATTCGAAGGCCTTCTTGAACTATGGTTGCTCTGTAGGGATGAAACAGTGTAGTAGGTCTAGAAAATCACCCCTAGACTGGGGTTGGGAGTCTTACATCTATGGGATGGGTGGGTGGGTGGGTGTGCAGGTTCTCTATTCCCAATTTCTCGCCTTGTGCTCACATTCCTCCTTTCCAAATATGTTCAGTCCTTCACCGCCACTCTAACCCTAAGACTGCAAACTCTTTCAGGCACAGGCTTGTCAGTTGCTGCCACTGCCAGTTACGTAACGGTGGTTAATTATTATTATATAGCCTCAAAGTTAATTAAGCTTCTTTGTTGAGCCCCAGGGCATAAAAACAACAACATATTAAAACAAAAGCACTGTTAAAGCATACATGTATCAGTCAACAATATATTAAGGCATTTCATAGCTGCCAGAGGATTTAACACCACAGTGCAGGTAACATCGACTATTGTTTGCCAAGAGCCACTCCAGCATCAGCAAAGGGCCATGTAGTTCAATGCACAGCATCTGTCTTGCATGCAGAAGATCCCAGGTTTAATTTCCAGGTAGGGAAGGCAGAGACCCCTGCCTGAAATCCTGGAGAACTGCTGCCAGTCAGAGTAGGCAGAACTGAGCTAGAGTCTGACTCCGTATAAGGCAGCTTCCTATGTTCCTATCCGCTGGTTCCAACAGTTTGCATAATCCACCAGGAACACACAGGCAGAAAATGGGAGTATGGCTGCAATGCTGAACTTATTGACTAGGGAGCAAGTCTCAGAGAACTCAGTAAACAAGCACAGGTACCTAATGCCTGCAAGTATTCTGCAGCCAGATCTCCACAAAGGCAGGGAACCTCTCCTCAGTCCAAGGGCTGCATTCCTTTATAGGCAACACCTCAGTGGCCAGAGCAAAGGATGTGGTTCTCACCTTTTGTACAGGAAGCTATATTCCAGCCATAAGAAAGAGGAAGGTGCACAGACATCTTTGTAACCTCCGTTGAGGCAAGCAAGAGGCATTGTCAAAGTTGAAGGACATATTCGACCCAGCAAAGCAATGAAAATTGCTTGGAAGGATGGCAAGCATAGTCTGGGGGGAATCCTAAGGCCTATAGAGGCATTGTTCCACCCCTGCCTCAGATTATACACCCATTTTTTAAAATAAAAATTCACTTCAGCTAAGTGAACTTTGCTTATTCTAGTTATTCAGAAAACTGCAGTAAAAATATAAAAGTCGTACTTTGGTTGTCAAATGCCCTGGAACTCAGACATTTTGGCCCCCAAACGCCACAAGACAGGAAGTGATTGCTCCGGTTTGCGAATGTTCTTTTGGAACCCGAACATCTGACGGGGATTCCGCGGCTTCTGATTGGCTGCAAGAGCTTCCTGCAGCCAATCAGAAGCCGCAATTTGGTTTTTGAATGTTTTGGAAGTCGAACGGACTTCAGGAAAAGATTCAGTTTGACTTCCAAGGTACGGCTGTTCTTGTTCATACCAATGCAACATGAAGGTAAAGGAAGGGCTCGTTTAAAACAGTATATACACGATTACATGGAAACTTTCCCCTAGAACACTTGCCCAGCCATTATCTAACAATGCATTTTATTTTATTTTCTATTTTTAAATATCCCCCCCCCCCCAGATAAAGAATTATAATCTCATACAGCAAACTACCACAACTACCATGGGCGTATTGATTTAATTATGTCCCGAGGAAACGTAGACATCATTTTATTCTCCCCTGCCCCATTTTCCTACTAGCAAAGTTCAAATTCAATGAATCAGCCTATGGCAAAAAAAAAAAGTCTGCAATAAATAAATAAAAACAAAATAGCCGGCAGGAATAATGTCCTGGGGGTGGGGTGGAATTCTCCTTCCACATCAGCCTGTTTATTTCTTGCAAGATCGGCAGTTTCTCGCTACCAAGGATCCAGTCAGAGTCTAATTCTTTCTTTTTTGTTCTTCGCTGTGAGAATTACTTAGATGCCAAAGTTTATTTGTGTCCCTTCCTTGTGTTAAAGTTTTCATAGATCATATTCCAAATCCATGCTATATTCTTCCCTGTTGCTCAGCTACCGACTCTGAACAAATACATCTCTGCATTCTGCCAGAAGTGGAGAGGCAGAGAAAAACAGAGAGAGAGAGAGCCCAGACAAATGCCTGGAGAATGAATCACCCACTGGAAGTCGCCTTATGCCCCTGCAGTGTAACCGATTAGTCATAACCTCACATACAGTAGAATGGGAACAGAAAATGGTGAAGCTATTCACTGCACCCCGCCCCCAGCTTGCCGCCCACTGCTCAGAAGGAAGCTATTTTCACATCACATGGATTCAGCTCACAAAAATGTCAGCCTTCAAATACAGGCTTTCAGGGAAATTCAGCTATTGTGCGATACGCCTGAAAGCAAAGGTTGGCACTGGCCTGGGTGCCAATCTGCACCCAGGACAAGGTTTTAAGGCTTTGTGTACTGATCAGGTAAACAACGAGTAAATAGTGAGCGAATAGATACGCTTTAAAAAGCAAATGCAAGCTCACCACAGCTGGTGCTTGATGTATTTCGGAGATGAGTTCCCTCTACAGACTGGGGGGCCAACGTGGACACGGAGAAGGCTGTCCTCCAAGCTGCGACAAAACAAACCTCTGCAAGCAGTGGCATAACTAATGGGGTCTCCCCTGAAAATCTTACATGTACAGGAAGGTCTATATAGGAGAAAGTGTTATTTCAGACAATCTACACCTGCAGAGGTAACTGGGGTGGATGGCCTTTCGCATGGTGGTCCCCAGCCTATGAAATAAACTTTCCACTGAAAGACAGTAGACATGTACTGTAATGAGCTTCTAATTGCTCTTCAAAACATCATCTCCACCCCCATCGTTCTGCCCGGACGCTGAGGTCCAGCGCCGAGGGCCTTCTGGCAGTTCCCTCATTGCGAAAAGCAAAGCTACAGGGAACCAGGCAGAGGGCCTTCTCGGTAGTGGCGCCCGCCCGCCTCCCATCAGATGTCAATGCGATAAATAACTACCTGACATTCAGAAGACACCTTAAGGCAGCCCTGTTCAGGGAAGTTTTTAATCTGTGATATTTTACTGTATTTTTTGTTTCTATGGAAGCCGCCCAGAGTGGCTGGGGAAACCCAGCCAGATGGGCGGGGTACAAATAATAAATTATTATTATCTAATTATTTAAACTTTCCATGGCCTCCATATCCAATTGAATGATTCCCAGTTATTTTACAGTAATTGTGATAGGTTGCTTTTACTGGATCGTATTAATTGAATACTCCATTTTTTGTTTCGCATTGGATTGTTTTATTGTAATGTCTAGCACCTTGGTATAAATGCTTTCAATAAATATTAAAGGCATAGTCTTTTGAAGACACAAAGTTGTTTCAGACAACACAGTTTTACAGTCTCCAACTAGGTGGGTCACCTCAAAAAAACGAGCAGAGGGTCTAGGGCAAGTTGTGCAGATGATGGTGAGAGGATCCCAACACATTGGGGATGGGTAAAAAAGTTGGGTCTTAAAGCTCAGTTTCAGGTCATCTGCAAAATTATTTGGGGCTTCTTGATATTTCTTCTTGGTTTTGCTCAGGTTGCAATAACAATTCTCTTCCAAGAAACCATTCTGCTTCTTGGCGACTCTCAATCATCCAGTCAGGTTCTGAGCAACTGACCCCACTGTATGTAAAGTAAAAGGGCAAGGTGGATGGGGGCAGAGAAAGGCCAAAAACATTATTTTACACATTTAACTGCAGAATCCTATATACTCAGAAGATAAGTCTAACTGAATTCAATACAGCTTAGCTCCAGATAAGTGGGTATAGGATTGCAGCCTAAGAGAATGCTACCTGTGCATAAATAAAAGAAAATGTCCACAATATGCAGGCTAACTGGTTCTTCTAGACATCCTGCACAAGAAAAACTGGAATACGTGAAGCAAATTAGCTCCTTCTATTGTAAACAAAGTTTTTAGAAAATAAAAACGTATCAGTTTGCCTCAGCCCCTCTACTGTTCTTTATTATTGGGGGGGGGCACATAAATATTTTTATTTGTTTGCCAAAATGAGGCAGGCACTTCATACAGAAGAGGAGGAGACTTACAGATCCAGCCCACAGGTTTGCTCAGGAGAATTAGATTGTGCCCTAAATGGAATAAACAACAGCTTTTCAAGAGCTTAAACAAATAAAATCCCTGGTGGATCAACCCTGCCTTATAATTTTAAAGATTTTCAAAAACAGCTTGCAAATAAATTCTAGGAACAAATGAAGATTAACATGATTCACATAAAATACAATCCAGTGGAACATCAGCAACAGAAAAAAGTGCCAGCATTAAATAAGATCTAAAACAGAACCAAAAAAATTACTGTTGGTTAAAAAAGTTAGAAGTTGGGCCAGGGAGGGAGGGGACAACTATTGGCATAGCACCAAAGCCTCCAGTCTAGGCACTAATGCCTAACACAGCATGGTGCTAGATACAACATTGCAAATTGGGGTGCCACCACCAGCTAGTCCCCTTCCACAGTCACCATCCACCACTTAAGACCCTTTGGACATGATCTCAGCTTAAGGGGAGCTACCTGGATTTCCTGCCCAATAGTACATGAACCAAGACTTTGGCTTTTAGTAAATGATTGAGCTAGTCTAGAATCATTCTCCTTAAAAGGGGTTGCTTTCTACACCGGAGGTATTTGGTCTCGCATGTTTGTTACACAGCAGAGCATTAAAAAACAAATTTGTACTTTCCTTAACTTAAGAAAGCTTTTTATCACATAATTTTGCTGAACATGAAGTTCTTTGCTATGCGGCCAGCTGGAATGAAAATGGCTTATTCTCTCCCCACCGCGCCCCCACACTAAAATCAGCAAGACCTAAAAATATTTAACCACGATGAGCTCTTTATCCTCGCCCTTTCCCAATAACCACCTCAAATGTAAAGAGGAATGTGGGTTTTGAATTAGCAATAGGTCATTTCTGCAAAAGCTTTAAAAGGCTCTAGCCTCATCTTTTAAGCCAACCACTCAATCTCATATATATGTATGTCTTACTACTGCATATCCCTTGCATTATAGAAATAAATAATTCAAAGTATTATCAGGTCTGTGAGCGCTAAGGAATCAAATCATGAGGATTACATCCACTGGCCTCACCATTGGCTAATCAGAAAGCAGTTCCAAACAGGAGGAACCAGTTTCAGTTTCAGTTTTCAGCAAGCTATAAATCTTGCAGACATCACTTAATACAGATCAAAGCACTAGGCAAAGGAGATAACCTCTTTTGAAGTCTTTTTGTAGGCCTTTGTTGCCCCCAGTCCCCACCAAATGAATTGTCAAGACTGCAGATGATTAGGCTCTGCATACAATCCCTCTTTCAAGTCAAAGTTGACTCTTGCAAAACCTCAGAGAAGTAACCCTGATTTGTCTGTAGTTATCTCACATTGGACTGGATGCTTTTTCCCCTCCAACCAAAAGCAAAGGTTAAAAGGTGCAGCTAAATTCTGGATTTACTTGGTTGCTCTTAGTGTTACTAACTTTCATGGTTGTACCACCAAGGCACGAGTTAAAGAGGGGAGTACCACATAGCTCTAGTAAGCGCAGAGTGAGGTTCCACTCATGCAACAAAACCTTTCCCCCTCTCCCCACTGTGTGCCCCTAAACTTGTTCTGGAGGTTCCACCAACCAGCCAGAGCAGACTTAGGGTTGCATGAGTGGACCTCACACCATGCATGCAACAACTTAGTGGAATCCCACCCAAAGAATCAAGGACAGAAGAGGCTAAGACAAATGTTCACTTATCATGAAAAATAGTACATGGGTCTTGCATAACCTCTCCAATGCTCCCAACTCCACTGCTGGCCCTAACTGCTCCCTGCCCCCATATATCTTCTTTCTTCCTTGCTCTCTGCCAATCTAGTTCAACATTTATTGCAAATGCCTACTTGTTATCCTGTTTTGCAATTTACATTCACAGAAAATGGGTTGGGGGGCATTTAAAGCGCAGAATTTGGATCTGGCTATCCAACAAATCAATATGGCAAATGAGTCAAATCTTATTAGGCAGCAAGTCCACACCTGACATTTTTCCTGCAAATGTTACGTTTTGTTTCACACAATATTTGCACTGCTGCTAATTATAAGATGAGGCAAGCAAAGAATTCCTGAATCTAAAGCAGAATCCCTTTAAGGGAGAAAAACGAGAAACCACATCAATTGAAGAATACATTTCCACAAGTAAGTGAGAGATTCTTTGTGTGGAAATAGAGGCAGTCCTTCTACAAAGATCAGATGAGGATAAGCACAGAATCATCTTATCTCATGAACGGCTCTGGAAGTAAGGTGATTCACCTAAAAGCTAGCTGGGAGAATTTCACACTTTATCATTCCTCCATGGAAGTGATGGATGTCATTTACAGATCTTCATGCACTGTAGCAAGCTTCTGCACCAAACATGTTTTTGCATGCAAACCTAGCCCAGCACGCACATGGCAAAACAGATGGTCTGTGCTGTCAAAAGTCTCTAAGACAGGGTATAGATTCCCTTAAACTTAATGTCGGGGAATGTGCACATGGATCTAGTTAAGTCACTAGCTGCAGAATTTTTTTACCCTGCACAAAGAGAACAACGTGATGACTGTACAAGTTCTAGTTACATACTTTCTTCCTCAGAGGAAATAATACACATTTTCACAGGATGTTTGCCTCTCTACTAATAACTGGGTGAGGGTACATAAAATTTCAGGATGTAAAGCAGAGGCAAATAGAGAGACAAAGAAAGAAAGAGAAATTACATTACAGTGGAACCTCCGGTTACGTACAGTCCTCCTTACGTATGCTTCAGGTAACGAGCTCCGCTAACCCAGAAGTATATGTGAAGTAAAGTTGTGAACTTTGCTCCGGGATGCGAGTGGAAGTCGCATGGCACAGTGGGAGGCCCCATTAGCGAAAGCGCGCCTCATGTTAAGAACGGTTTCAGGTTAAGAACGGACCTCCGGAATTAAGTTCGTAACTGGAGGTACCACTGTACAGACCTACCTTTCAACCATTAAATAACATGAGGACACGGAATAGAGGAGGAATTTGATTCAGTACACATTTAAAGCCAAATCTATCAAATTCCCTCTTTCTGAAACACAGCTATCCTTCTAAATTTATACTCAGCCATATTTTGTGGTGAGGTTCTCCAACCAAGGTTTACAAAAATGCATATATGAAGGGAAAGCATGCACAAAAATGAAAATATTAATTTAAAGAATGTGTGATGTTGTTTAACATCTACATGAAACTGCTGGTTGGGATCATCTGAAGTCTTTGAGTACATAGTCCACAATATGCTGATGATGCACTGCTCTACTTCTCCTTTAAGTCTACAGGAGTGGCGGATGAGCTAGACCAATGGCTTGCTTTGGTAATGAAATGGATGTGTGTCAGTATACTGAAGTTCAATCCAGATAAAACCGAGACACTGTTAGTGTCTGGTTCCCTAGACCAGATGGATGGGAGGTGGCCTGTTCTTGATGTGGTTACACTACTTCTGAAAGAGCAGATACATGGGAGGACTTCTGACTCCATCACTGTTGCTTGAGTCTTAAGTGGCATGGCAGGCTTTTCATCAACTCTGGCTCCTTTCTGGAAAGGCATAGCCTAACTTCTGGAAAGGCATAGCCTAACACTCTGGTAACCTCTAGGTTAAATTACTGCAATGAGTTATATGTGGGGCTGCCTTTGAGGATTGTCTGTAAACTACAGTTGGTCCAGAATTCAGTGGCCAGGTTGTTCACTGAGACAAGATAGTCAGAGCACAAAACACCAATCTTGGCCAGATTGCACTGGCTACCAATGAGTTTCTGAGCCCAATTCAACGTACGGGTTTTAACTACAAAGCCTTACGCAGCTCAGGAGCCCAAGACTTCAAAGACCTCCTCACCAACCCTGACCAGAATCTAGGCTGTTCTCCATGTGCCTCCTCCATACGAGTTCTGGAGGGAGACAACAAAAGAACGTGTATTTTCAGTCTTCCCACTTGTGGAATGCTCTCCCCATAGAGGCTCACCTGGTACCATTCTTACATACTTTTAGGCATCAAGCAAACCTGCTTTATTTCCCAACAGGCCTTTGGCTTTTAACTATCCATGGCGACTTTTAGTGGATGGGATGTTTCAATCCTGCCTCCTAAAAATATGGATGTGTTTTAGATTTTTCAGTTTTATTTGATTTGGCTTTTAACCTGAATGTCATTTGATTATTGCTGCAAGTGGCGTTGAGTTGCTTTTGTAAAAAAGGGCAACTAATAATTTAAATAAATAAATGAAGAGAATTGATTTTAAGACTGGAAAAATGAGAAATGGAGGCAACGAGAATGGACAAATCCTTCCATCCCTAGTAAGGTCAATGATCATTTCAGCATAAGCATTATTATGCAAGTGGATGAGAACAACAAAGTGTTGCAGCGTGGAGTGCTCCTGTTCACTGTGCTAGTCAGCCAGGCCCTCATCCACAATTCTCCATTCCTCCCCTCACTGGGTTTTCTGTTTTTCCTCCCTCAACATTCAGTCAGCATACTATAGTCACTGACTGTTGGAGTTGGGGTGGGGATTCCCATCCTAAGTTTTCTTCTTTAAAAATTTAGAACTTCTCCAAGCCTGCTGATACACCCCCGTCTTGTGCGTGGGTGGTACTTTCTTGGCCACATAAGCAATGACACTCATGCTGAAGCATAATAAATAGATGGAATAACAAAACTAACATGGATGTCTTCACAAAAGGTCTGCTTCATTTTGCTTAATGACCCTGTACTTCTTTTTAAAATGTACTTGGCTGCCAAAGTCTGAAGAACCTGATTTGTATGACAATCTCAAATTAGCAGAGTTATTGGATCTGACAATCTCCATAAATGGTCTGCTTGTTTCTACAAAAAATGCTGAGATGACTGGCTGCAGGACCCACTTTTTCTTTTTAAAAAAGAAGGGATACTCCTAATTATATTGGCTCCATCCTACAGAAGTTCCACAGCCATCAGTTTTCAGTGTAGGGTATTGATGCCTTCAGAGATCTGATTCTCTCATTATACTAAACCAAACCATGGCTTACCATGCCAGCTTCTGGAGGAGACTGTGACTGTGCTTTGCTCCTCCTCCAGACATTCTACTGTTGTGCTGTGCTGAACTAAGTATGGTTTGGCTTATGGCCTGAACCTAGGTTTGCAGTTTAGCACTCTCCAAAACAATGCCAAGCTTGTCCATTGTTTTACAGCTCATGGATTGTTAGAGTTAAACCATGAGTATGGGTTCAGATGACATGCTAAGCCAAACCATGACTTAGTGCAGCATCAGAACAAGGGAGGAGCAAAGTGTCTGATCTTCTTTCCAAGAGGCTGCATGTTTGTGGTAAGCCATGGTTTCACTTAGCATTGTGTGCAAATGAGGACAGAGTAATCAGATTTCACTGTATCACCACCATGCATCACATCACCATGCCATGTGTTGTGAGCACAGCTTAAATACTGACATTCAGGTTGAGTTTGGAAACCAAAGTGAATAAGGTTCTCTACCTCATACCCTCAGCAACTTCTATGGTGGAATATTTGCAACTTCTAAAGCCAACATTCCTGTGGAGCAACCTGAATACACAGCACAGAACTGTAGCTTATCAAGTCCCACTATGATCAGGCAAACTTACTTCTGTGTAAAGATATAGAAGATAAGACTAAAAATCTTCTATGTAAACTTACCCCAAAAAAAGGTTCGAGGGTGGGGGGCAAGGCCATTAAATAGGTTTCCTCCCACCCACCCCAAAAGCCTATTCAGCATACATCTGTTAAAGATTTAGTCAATCTCTAATGAGATCCAGATTCCTCCATAACATCATAAAGGTCTAAAGAACTATAATTTCCCCTATATCAGCCCATAGACAATCAGTCCTTGCATCAACACTGTGTACTGTATATACTTCAGGTTTTTACAAATGCTGCACAAACAAAAACTGAATTCTGTCAATCATGCAAATTGAGAGCATGTGCTTATAATCTGCTTATTTTTGCGTAACATATTCCAGTTCTAGTAGTCAGATGAAAGGGCAAAGAGGATGCTGTATTCCTATGCTTTGATCACTGAAATCCCTCTTCCCCTCCTCCTATCAAGCCACAAAAAGTCCTCACATCTGTGCTCATGTTAATGGATGCAGATGCTCCATTAGCACAAGGTACAGAATAGAAGGGGTGGAGAACAGAGAGCAAAGAGAGATTAAACTGTTTTGACACATACAAACGCATTCCCTATATAATAACTTTCCCCATGATTCCATATTAGCATTTCCAGACATACCCACGAGTCCACAGACATGCATTTCCAGCAATGTAAAAATATTTGAAAACATGTACAGCTTTAAATGCGTCCTGAAAGACACCCTGCTTTAATTAATGTGGACAATATTAAGCACATTGCTATAAATCAGGTTTCATTACGAAACTGCATCAGCACAGGGATTTGCAGTATCTAATTAAATCAACACTAATTTTGCTCCCTTAAGGAGACATTTAAGTTGGCCCTGCATTGCTGCCCTCACTACTGACAGATTTCAGGGCATCTTTGGTATGGGGCCACCTATGGGGGCACCCACATGACCACAACCATAGAGCAGGGTTTTTTTTTCTGCTGCCACATCAGCAGGGGCATTGCACGTTAGGGTAAATCAAGACTGTAGGTGGCCACCACCGACGGGAGTTCAGCATTGCTCCCATTCAAAATCAGCACTGCCGTCTGTCCGCCACTAAAATGCATTTAGGGGCAGCATGAATAGTACAAGTTGGTGAGAAGAGTTTCAAAGTTCCTATGGCTCTCAGCTGGTACCAGTGTTAGAAACTCAGATATATAAGCTAAACGCCAAATGGCACTTTAAAACTGGGTCACAGTCACCACAATTGAATGTGTAGGTACCTTTTCTTTTGCAATGAAATATGATGTTGTTATTGTTGTTGTCATTCATTTCCTTTCTATACCAATACAGTCATACCTCGGGTTGAATGTACTTCAGGTTGAGCGCTTTCAGGTTGCGCTCCGCGGCAACCCGGAAGTAACGGAGCGCATGCGCAGACGCTTAAAATGACGTCACATGCATGCGTGGAAGTGGCAAAACATGACACTCGCACGCGCCGACGCGCCATCACATCTTACGTTCTATTCAGGATGCGAACGGGGCTCCAGAATGGATCCCATTCACATCCCGAGGTACCACTGTATATCAAAGTGTTTGACAACATATTGAAACATCAAATAAAACAATTCAGAAGAAACAAATTCAAGCTTCAAGGAAAATATTTCAGAACCTTCTCTAAGGGATATTTTGCTTTTCCCATATTTATTTACCTGCTTAATTTATTGAGCTGCCCCATAGCAGAAGTACTCTAGGAAGCCAGTGTGGTGTAGTGGTTACAGTATCAGACTAGAGCCTGGAAGATCAGGGTTCAAATCCCCACTCACGAAGCTCACATGGGCCAATCATAGCCTCCTAACCTACCTCAGAGGGTTGTTGTAGAGATTAAATGAGAAGGGGGAGAACCATGTACTCCTTGGATGAAAAGGTGGGATAAAAAATGTAATAAACAATTCCTTCTGCTTCCCTTCTCAAGAAAGCTGGAGGAGCCAGCCAAATAGAAATGTCAGTCGCTAACTTGGCATCCAGAGATCTCCATGTGGTCGCCATTGGCACAGGGCCCGACTGATACCTAACAATTTACTGCAAGCATGTCGTGCCAGAGCAAAAAGGTCTGCTCTCTGAATCCCTCAAATACACCCCTCTAAGTTTTTTCTAGTTAGCCACTTCCAAACCACATCCAAGAGATAAGTCTCCCCCTTCCTGATTCACCACTCCACACAACTGAGATGACAAAGAAATGTCAGAATTTGTGTATCATGCCATCCCAATATGAATCTTTGCAGTCTTTCCCCTAATCTTTCCTCCTTCCTATCATGTTGTTGAGTGGAACAGAGAAAAAGGAAGCTACTTTTATTCCTCAGCCCCAACCACAATGTCCCCAACAGGATGGGAGGAAGAACTACATTTGGTCGCACAAAAAATGTCAAAGCACAACTAAAAAGTTAAACAACTGGTGTCCCAGAGTTGAAAACCTAGCACCTAATAAAACAACACACAAAACACTATAAGCCATAGGCACCCACTCTTCCATTACAGTTTGCAATTACAGAAATGAATTGAGAACAGCGGAGAGGCAAGGAGCTGCACGAGAGGCCTTAACTCCTTCCTGTGAAACAGACGTTTGGAAAAAAGCATGTCTTATATAACTAGAAGCGTACAATGGGCCAGCACTAGAAAAACAGTATTTCAGATTCTTAGGGGCCAGGCTTGCACAGAGCCAAACAGTATTTCAAAATTGTAGGCTGATTCTCAAAGTGCCCAAGCAATCAAGATAGCAGCTTTCTGGCGCCTTCTGAATTTACTCAGTGGTCTCTGATCAGTTTATGCTGGCACATGCAATAGGCCTAATATTAATTATTCAAATATTAACGTTACAACCTCTGAGCAAAGAAAACTTATCTAATGAACTCTTAACTGAGCCATTTAAGATTCAGATTCGTTTCTGCACAAATGTCAAGCAATATCGTTATTCATGCTTCCAAAACATCAAAACTCTACATCAGCCAGTTGACGTGGGCAGAAATAATTTAATTCCCTCCAGAAAGGCCTATCCTAGGTTCCCTCCCATTAAATGGCAGAAGGAGACAGGGGATCTTCACCAACAAGGCAGGCACGAGAGATCCCTGCAAGGAGCGGGAAGGAGAGAAAACGACGGTCTGGTGGACAGATGTCACCCGAGCCCAAGAGTATTAATCTCAAAGTATCCTCTGTCCGGCACATTTCACGGCAGTGCAAGAAGATACGGCAGATGTCACGGGAAGGACACGGTGCATTAGAGAGGCGCAGACATTGCCGAGCTGCCCCTTTAAGGGGGCTGCAAGGCGTGACGCCAGCAAAAGGGGAGGGCCAAAGGCTCTGGATCAGCTTCTTTCTGTGACACTGCATCGCGGGGGCCGGGGAGAGAGAAGGCTGGTGCGGCTCCCGCGAGCTGGGCGAATCCAAAAGGCGAGGCTGCCTTGCGCGGAGAGCTGCGCACCCGCAGATCTTCCCAAGCCAGGGAGAGGGTTTGCAAGGCTCTGCATTCGCCACGCGCCCGGCACGCACTGGCGAGCCAGGCCCAGCTGGCCTTTGCGATCGTGGGAACGGGGCTGCTCGGGAAGCCTTCACGCCTAGGCGCGCGCGCGCTCCCCATAACACCCACCACCGCCCCCTGAAGACGTTAATCCACAGAATGCACACGTCTCCACGAGCAAGCAGGCAGGCAGGGGAGCCTTGTGCGCCGGAGTCTCGATTGTGAGCTAACCATTAGCCCACGCTGCCTGCCTGCCTGCTATATTTATTCCCGCCCCTTCCCGCAAAAGGCAGCCGGCGTTCAGCACAGTCCCCCTCTCCCCTGCATCGCGCACCGCCTCCTTGCGCCCGCTAAAGCCCATTAGATACGCCGCCGCAGCAGCAGCTGTTGCTACCCGCACGCCCCCCGCAAAATAAAGACAGCGCCGCCCTCACCTCCTTCAGCTGCTCCATCTCGGTGCGGATGGTCTCGTACTCCAGCTCCAGCTCCTCATACTGCTGCTTGAGCTGCTGCTTCTCCTCCAGCACCGCCAGCCCGTACTCGGCAGCCTGGATCTTCTCACGGGTGGTTTCGCCCAGCTCCTGGAAGAGCCGCTTGATCTCGGTGCGGAGCCACTCGGGGCCCGACTCCATCACCAGCTTGGCGTAGTCCTCTTCTTCGACGGCCAGAGACATCTTGGCGGGGGCGAGGCTGCTCAGAGTGCGGGGGGCTGGTGCGGCTCCAGACGGGAGTGAGGAGAAGGGAGGAAATGCGGCAGAGCGCGAGAGCAGCAGGATGGATCCGGCGGCGGCGGCGGCGGCAGCTGCAACGCCGCCCCGCTCGCTCCCTGCAGCTTTTAAGACCAGGCGACCCCCCGAGCTGCCATGCCCCTCTCTCCTCCAGCGCCCCTAGCCCTGGCTGCCATGAAACGGGCAGGCTCCTTGCGCCCCTGGTCCCCCGCGCCAGTGAACCGGCGGCTCCTTTACACCATGATTCCTGCGCCGCCCTCCTCCTCCTGCTGCTGCTGCTCGTCTAGCTTAGGGAATGTGGGGAAACCGCAGTGAAATCATTCAAAAGGAACGGCCAGTCAGTCGCCCCGAGGCATTGTAGGGCTTGTAGTCCCGGCTCCACCGAGGCCGAGCCGCTCGCTGCGCTCCGAAGACTACGAGTCCCACAATGCAGAGGGAGGAGAGCCCCAGATGGAAGCCTGGCCCTGCCCTCTTGAAGGAATTCTCGGAGAAGGGGAAGAACCTGGCAGCGAGCGCTGTTGTTCGTCATCGGCTGCGCTGGAAGCCGCTTGAGCGCTGCCACCTGCAGGCCGTGCCCAGAACTGCCTGGCGTTTGGGCTACATTGCAGGCGGGTGGGCTCTTGTCTTGCAGCAAATACATACTCTGTTCTGTTTAGACATCCTTCCTTCCCCACAGTGGCTACCGGTATTGTTCCATGCACCAATAACAGTGAAATCCTACGGGCGTTGCCCGTGGGCTTTTTGCCTAGCCTGGTTGCAGAGCATAGCTGAGCCAGAGCCAGGCGGCAGGGCCAGAGCTGCCCACAAATGAGGCAGGGTGAAGCAGTTGTCTCAGGCAACTGTAACACAAGAGGCAGCTTCCCGCATACCCAGAGAAGCTTGGCAAGAGGGAAACCCGGTGAGAGGAAGGCATTCTGGCGTTCCGCTTTGCCGCTGCTCTCCCACTGCCCCTAGGGGCAGAGAGGCCAGTGCCAAAGCTGTCTGGAACACCCTCTCTCACTGAGTTTCCATTCTGGATGCCCTGGTGGAGTTTGTCCCCTGGCAAGGCTTTGCAAGGACTTTTCCTTGAAGCATTTGCAAAGGCTCATGCCCCCCAACACACCATTTCAGGGGTGGCAGTGGGATTTTTGCCTCAGATGCAAAAATGCCTCACTCCACCCCTGGGCAGGACTGAAGCCTGGATTTAATTGGGGCCTGAGCAAGGTGCCTGCTGGACTCCCTTCCCCAGCCACACCATGATATCCTGCCTTCCTACCCCCACCCCTAGTTTACCAGGCAGCGGGACAGGACAGGCTTCCCCTTATCAACATTTTTGCTGGGGAGGCAGAGCTCAGCTTGGCATTGTGAAGTGATGCAAACCATCCCACCAGGTGAGGTGGCAGCAGCTTGCAGCCTTCATTTTCCCAATAATACCTCTGGGTTCTGCTACATCAGGCCAAATGGAAGTAAATGTCATTATCACATTGGCATCGCACTACACTGGGGGCCAGAGGCATTCTGAGGAAATGGAGGTGGCAGGGGCTGTCAGGCTTTCCCACAGCTCCATAATGTTGGCTTGTGCACCACACCCCTCCACTATAGTAAAAAGAAGAAAAAGCAATGTCAGTGACTCCAGCAATCTACTCTTGCGAAGGACTCTGGGGTTTCGGCGCTCATCTTGCTTTACTGGCCGAGGGAGCTGACGTTTGTCTGCAGACAGCTTCCGGGTCATGTGGCCAGCATGACTAAGCCGCTTCTGGTGAAACCAGAGCAGCACACGGAAACACTGTTTACCTTCCCACCAGAGCAGGACCTAGCTTTCAAACTGCTAGGTTGGCAGGAGCTGGAGCTGGGACCGAACAACAGGAGCTCACCCCGTCACGGGGATTCGAACTGCCAAGGCTCAGTGGTTTACACTTAAGACCTTTCAATTTACCCACGACTTATTTTGACTGGGAAAAAAGTTGTTATGTGCTAATAATCTTTTGTATATTATTCTTATACTTGCTTTTTTGAGGGGGGTTGTACACCACATTGATATGGAGTGGCTTATAGGTTTTTAATATAAATAAATACATAAACGTTTCTATCACAAAACTGGTGCTGATGTCAGATCTGTGGGAAAAAGTTATTTGTCAGTTGTATCCCAAATTCCCTACAAGAAGCTTGGAGCAGCAGCATTACAACCCCACAAAAACTTTGTGAGAGGGGTCAGGCTGAGTGAGAAAGCTCTAGGCAACCCAGTGGGCTTCACAGAGGAAGAGAGATTTTAATCAGAATTTCCCACAAAACCCTATATTCTGCTCACTGCCTTTCCAAGTGCTACTTGGCATGCATTGTATTCTTAGACTTCTTAGACTTTCAAATATTGTTTGACAAAGTCCCTCACCATGGGATAAGAGGACTGGTCTTCATAAGAGGGTTGGTAACTTGTTAAAGAACAGGAATCAGGGAGTAGGAACATAGGAACTATTCTGCCAGTGGAGAAACATAAGAAGTAAGGTCCCCTGATGATGCTTTTTAACTTGTTCATAAATGTTCTAGAGTTAGGGGTCAGTGGTAAGGAGGCTAGGTTTGCTTACAACACCAGGATAGTGAAACCGCTAAAAAGATTGTGAAGAACTCCAACAGGATTTTTGGAATTCATTCCCACGAAGTAGCAATGGCCACCAACTTGGATGGCCTTCGGTATAAAATTGGATAAATCATACTGTCAAAAGCAGTATGCTTCTCAATACCAGTTACTGGAAACCACAAGAGGGGAGAGTGCTGTTGAACTCAGTTCCTGCCTTCCCATGGGCATATGGTTGACCACTGGACTACATACATACATACATACATACATACATACATTTGTATGCAGCCTTTCCACAGTTCAAACCATGCCCAAAGCAGCTTACAGCATAATTTTTTTTTGCAAAACCACAACATAACAAAAGTGGATGGGAAACTGGTCAGATTTGTTGGGGCTATTATAAAAGTCTTACCTCTCCAAACGGGATGAATGGGCATTAAAGTGGCAAAATAATTTACTGAAGCAAATGCAACTCACCATTTTTCTTCTCATCAGAAATAATGGGCAGTGAACAGAAAAGTGCCAACCAAAACAAAAGAAAAGAAAAGAAAAAAAACAATTATCCATTCTGAACACACCTGAAAATTAGATCACTCATCATTTGCCCCACCTACTGCCCAGGGGCTTTATAAAATGCTTTAATCATCCTCCTTTCAATTATTTTAATCCTCTTTGGCACATATAAAACATCGCCCTTTTAATAAAAGGACTCATCAGTGAAAGTTTATCAGCAGAATCAGTGCAAGTTTATCACGTGGAATCCTGGCTAATTTTTTTATTATGGATTTTTATGCAAACTCAGTAATTCACATGGTGCATATAGTGAGGCTGGATTTATCATGTGAAAAAAAAGTGGAGGCAACACCCTCCTTTGCTGCTTTGTTATAAAACTTGCCTGAAAGCAAAATATTAATGGTTTGACGTAATCCGTTCTGAAGGAGCTAATGAACGTTTGTTTTCTTTCTCTTCAGCCCTCATTCTTCTTTGTTAATTGGCTCAAACATGAAAATTCTCACATGTCCTTGAACACTCTAGCATGTATTCAGTTCAGTATTCCATCTGTTCATGTTATGTCCACGTGCCCAGGAATGAATTATACTCTTAATGGCTTTCGTTTTAACGTCTCATGAGCTTAATGGGAGTGAGCAATAAGAAGCATGCAATGCTGCAGAATTTATTTTTGCATTTATATCCCACTTTCCATCCAAGGAGCTCATGGTTCTCCCCCTCCCTGTTTTAACCTCACTACAACCCTGTGAGGTTGGTTAGACTGAGAGATGGTGACTGGCCCAGGGAATCTGAATGCTGATTTCCCAGCTCCTCCTCCAACACTCTGACCACCACACTACACCAAATAATGTTGTTGGTGTTTTATTTGGATACTGCCCATGCAACCATGTTCTCTGAGCAGCTTACATAGACAGTACAACACAATGAATTAATTTTATAATGAAATGATTTTAGAATGTTGTATTATTTTCTTGTTGTTAGCTGCCCTGAGCCCGGCTTCGGCTGGGGAGGGCGGGATATAAATAAAAATATTATTATTATTATCATTATTAATTCGCAAAAATAAATACTGAAACAGAAATAAATAAGCAAAAAGCCCATGAGGAAAAAAGCTTCAAGTGCAGCTAAAACCTAGCAAGAGGGAATGATCCCAAAACTAAACCACCCTATAGATTGTAATTAAAAGGTCTGGGAAACCAAGAAGGTTTCTTCACCTAGCACCTTAAAGACCAGGACATTCCATAAGCAGGGCACCACGATCGCAGAGGCCATCTCCTTAGAACGAGGTAGGATCTGCCCCTTCTCACCTGCGCTACATTGAAGCTGATTATCTTGTCCTATAGAATTCACTGGAAGCCATCCAGAACCCACCTAAGTGAAAAGCTTCTGGTAGTTGATGTATAATGAACTGAAAAAAATGTTGAAATATACATTTGTTAAGAAACCAGAAGCCTTTCTCTTAGGAATCATTGAAAATGAAATAAATAGAAAGGATCATAAACTTTTCCAATATGCAGTAACAGCAGCAAGAATATTTCTGGCCCAGAAATGGAAACAAGAACAAATACCAACATTGGAGGAGTGGAGAATGAAGTTGATGGACTATGCAGAACTTGATAAACTGACCGGGAAGATCAATTAAAGAAGATATAATTTGGATGATTGGCAGAGAGGCTGAAGGAAGTCTAAAAATGGAAAAATTTATAGAAGTTGTAATGTGGTGTAATTTGTATTTTCTTTTGATGGAAAATCAATAAAATATAATTATATTAAAAAAAAACCCACCTAAGAACTCTAAGGAACCAAAAGACAAAAGATCAACAGAAGAGCTACCTCTCCAATGCCTATCTTATGCATCTTCTGCTTCCTTCCTGTTTCCTTGGATCGTCTCAATTCTAATCTGTAGTTCAAACTCTTCATTTCCCACAGACTCAGTGAAGCTACATTGTGGGGGAGAGAGAGAGAGAAAGAACATTACTGTCAAGGGGAACACTTTCAAATTTCGTGAGCAGTCTGGGACCTAGCCTACTTTCCCTGCAGTAAATATGCTGCAGAGATTACAGCTGCAGTTTTATACCCCAAAGCGGGCTTTATTAAAGCATAAATTTATAACAAATCCTGCACTTTATGATTAGAAGTTGAAATACCATGGTTGAAATTTGTTGTGTTGATAAGCAGCTGTAAAGGTGATCCCCTGACTGTGCCTCTAACTGAAAACAAATAGCTTAAAGGAGCCTGTGTAAACTGCAGCATGGTAACTCTCAAGCTGATGAGTCGAGTAGGAAATATACTAAGGTGTAAAGGAAAAGGTAAGGGACCCCTGACCATTAGGTCCAGTCGTGGCCGACTCTGGGGTTATGGTGCTCATCTCTCTTTATTGGCCGAGGGAACCGGCATACAGCTTCTGGGTCATGTGGCCAGCATGACTAAGCTGCTTCTGGCGAACCAGAGCAGCGCACGGAAACGCCGTTTACCTTCCTGCCAGAGCGGTACCTATTTATCTACTTGCACTTAGACGTGCTTTCGAACTGCTAGGTTGGCAGGAGCAGGGACTGAGCAACGGGAGCTCACCCCGTCGTGGGGATTCGAACCGCCGACCTTCTGCTCGGCAAGTCCTAGGCTCTGTGGTTTAACCCACAGTGCCACCCACGTCCCATACTAAGGTGTAGTAAGTAACAATTGTGGAAAGCAAAGGAATGCTTCAGGCACCTTCCTCTAGCCACTTCAATCTCTGTGGTAAGAGGTGGGTTCTGCCCCTTCTCACCTGCCCTACATTGAAGCTGATTATCTTGTCCCATATAATTCACTGGAGGCCATCAAGTACACAGCTAGTCACAGCTGCATTACCCAGCTGGGTTCAGCTTCTTGGTGGTACAACAGAAGACTGTGTGCTGACTGTCATCTTTTGTATGGATGTATCATGTACTAGCAGTTCGAAAGCACCCTTGGGTGCAAGTAGATAAATAGGGACCGCTTACCAGCGGGAAGGTAAACGGTGTTCCGTGTGCTGCGCTGGCTCGCCAGATGCAGCTTGTCACGCTGGCCACGTGACCCGGGGGGGTCTTCGGACAGCGCTGGCTCCTGGCCTTTAGAGTGAGATGAGCGCACAACCCTAGAGTCTGGCAAGACTGGCCCGTACGGGCAGGGGTACCTTTACCTTTTTATCATGTACCAGAGCTGTTGCCTGTCACTCAATGAAGAGTTGTGTCAGTAGCCTTGGCACAAATTAAGCCTTACTTGCACCAAAACAGGGGCATATATGCCTGCAACTCTGGAAACAACATCATGTTTTTCCATGTTGCACTGGCACAGCCGTGGGTACATTGCATTCTGACTCCTGACTTGTGCATTCATGCAGGGACAAGCCAGGCAATAAATCTCCCCTTCGGGTTGCATCCAAACAAGGGCTTTGAAAGAGCGAGCAGTGCCTGTGGTTGAAACCAAATTCCCAGTTCCAGCAAAGCACTGAAGAGGCATCCATTTACTAACATTCCTAAATTCGGTGGAGACAATCATGTTTTGATCTATTTTCTCTCTCCTTTCATGTTCTTCCCTCTGTCTCACAGCCTCTACTCCAGCTCTCTTCATTTAGTTCAGAAAGAACCACAGCTTTATTTGAAAAGGCTGGGGAAGAAAATGTTTCACAGCATCCTCCACCCATTCAGTACAGGAACACAAAGAACTTCCGAGTATTCTCAGAAGCTGCATTAAGCAAATTAACATAAGAAGCTCTGCCATGTGACAGAAGAAAAGTAATGACATTCATTGCTCTGGGCATCAAAAGCCCCACGTTTTGTTACACCAGCGGATGTCAATTTTTTGATTGTGCCTTTCTGAAGATAGCCCTTGTTTACAGGCTACTGAGTATAATAACTTTTAAGTATGCCTCTTCCTCCCTGCTCCATGCCTATTCCAACATGCATTTAGCAGGTAAAATGCATGTTCCCTCCCTGGAAGGCAGGGAGCAGGCCTTCCAGGACGCACAGCCCAAGAGGTTCTCTGAAATGCAAGATATTGCTTCTATTTTCTCTAATAATTCAGATGTTCAGACTTTAATGTGAACAATTTCTCCATTGTTCTAGATTCAGGTAGGTAGCCATGTTGGTCTGACTTTGGTCTGAAGCAGTGTGCAAAGTTTGTAACAAGAACAAACTTAGTTGGTCTCTAAGGTGCTACTGGACATTTTTATATATATATATATATATATATTATATATGCAGGTTTTGGTGTCCTCGGGTGTCTTCCCGTGTAAAAGTTGGGGTGTCTAGGCGACGTTTCGACGAGGTCTCACTCGTCATCTTCAGGCTGGTGCTTTCGGCTTCTTGTTACTGGAACAGAGCAGGATCTCAGTGTTTGAGTTCCTATAAATACTGTTGAGGAGGTGTGGTGTATAGCCTCCAATGTTCTGGGCAGAGAGGAGGTTCCCAGGCTAGTGTGCCTTTTCTTCTTTTGTTCCTTAATTACTTGAGGGATATCTTGAGTGATTTCTTGAGTGATTTCCTGAATCCCACTTAGGTGGGTCATTAGGTGTGGATTAGTTGCTAAAGCCTTCGTGTCTTGAACTCTTGAACTTTGTGAAGAGTTTTTTTCTGAGAAGATGGCTGTACTGCACTTGGTTGTGCTCTGGCTTGGCTTCGTGTATAGGGGCGAGCTGTGGTTTTGTGGCCTGTGCCAGCCAGATCTGTGTAGGGATTGCAGGGGGGTGCAGCATCCGGAGGTGCCACCCTGGTTTGGCTACTGGATGGTGTCTGTAATTTATCTGTGGAGAGGGTCTGGGTTTGGGTCTGGTGTGGTTGATTGGAGATGGCGTTCTGTGTGCCTCTGGATCTGGTGTCAGATTTTGTGGGGAGGGCTAATTTCCAGATGTCTGGCAAGCGGGATGTGTCGTCACGCTTGTTCATGTTGTGAGGGTGTTTCTCTATCTCGATGGCTTCCATGATTATTCTCTTGTGGTGATGTTCCATGTTAAAGAGCAATTTGGAATCTGCAAAATTAATTTCGTGTCCTGTTTCTTTCATGTGTTGGAAAAGAGAGGAAGTTTTTTTCTTCTTTTTTGACGGCATTCTTGTGTTCTGCGATACGTGCATTTATTCGTCTGTTTGTTTGTCCAATGTACGTGGCTGGGCAGACTTTGCAGGGTATTTCATAGACCCCTTGGTTTTCCAACTGAATTTTATCCTTGGGGTTTCTGAGGATATTGGCTATTTTTTGGTTGGTGCAAAAGGCTGTTTTGATATTGTGTTTATGGAGGATTTTGCTAATTTTATCTGTAGTGCCCTTGATATAAGGAAGGAGGGCTATGCCATTGTTTTCTTCTGTGTCTTGGTTTTTGGGGGGTGTTTCTTTTTGGATTAGCTTCGTAACCCTGTTTTGCTGGTATCCATTGGCAATTAACACATTTGAGAGATTCTGTAACTCAGTTGTCAAGTGGTCTTCGTCAGCCAGGCGTTTGGTTCTGGAGATGAGAGTCTTGGCTACGGAGTTTATTTGTGCAGGGTGGTGGTGTGATTGTGCATGTAAGTAGCGGTTGGTGTGTGTTTTTTTTCCGGTAGATAGTGTGTCCTAGGGAGCCATCAGGTTTTTTGTAGATTAGGACGTCAAGGAAGGGAAGTTGGTTGTTGGCTTCTATTTCCATAGTGAATTGTATTTTGGGGTGTAGGCTGTTGAGATGTGTGAGGAAGCTATCCAGTTTTTCCTTCCCGTGTGGCCAAATTACAAAGGTGTCGTCAACATATCTGAGCCAAAGTTTGGGTTTGTGTTCTGACTTGTCTAAAGCATTGGTTTCAAAGTGTTCCATGTACAGGTTAGCGATGACCGGTGAGAGGGGTGATCCCATAGGTGCTCCTTCTATCTGTTTGTATCTTTGTCCATTGTGGATGAAGTACGTGTTGGTTAGGCAGTGGTTGGTCAGGTCCAAGATGTATTCGGGGGGATTGTATTTGTTTTGAATGGCTGTCAAGGCTTCATTAATGGGCACTTGTGTGAAGAGAGATACAACATCGAAGCTCACAAGTAGGTCATTGGGTTGTAGGTTTTGCTTCTTTATTGTTTCTATGAACTGGAAGGAGTTTGGAACGTGTGAAGAGATGGATTCTGCATAGGGCTGAAGTTGCTTGGCGAGAAATTTAGCGAGATTTTGTAGAGGTGAGCCTATGGAGCTGACTATTGGTCTGAGTGGTGTTCCTTCTTTGTGTATCTTGGGGAGGCCGTAGAGTTTGGGGCATCTGGATGATTTTTCTCTGGGGATGATTCTTAGCTGGATTTCTTCACTGATAGGAGAGGCTTTTATTTTGGATTTGGTGGTTTTTTTCCAGATAGGTGGTGGGATCTGTTTTTATAGGTTGGTAGGTAGGGTCTTGGAGTAGATTTGATAGTTTTGCTTGGTAGTCCGATGTGTTCATCACAACAGTGGCATTACCTTTGTCTGCTGGGAGAATGATTATGTTGTTGTCTTTCCTCAGGTTGGTGAGTGCTTTCTGTTCTTCTTTGTGTAAATTGCTTCTGGGTGGTTTGCTGGAGCAGAGGATGTTGGTGACTTCAAGTCTGATTTTATTGGCTTCATCTGGATTGATTTTGGTTAGGCTAGCTTCGACTCCGCATATGATGTTTTCCGTGGGGATGCGTCTCGGGGCGACTGCAAAGTTGAAACCTTTGGAGAGTACTTTGGTTTCAGTTGAGGTGAGGATCCTGTCTGATATGTTATGTACTGTTTGTTTCATGGGTTGTTGTGGAGGGTGGCTGGGCTTCTGGCGTTTCTCTAGTTTGTGGAGTTTGTTGGTGTGTGTGTCTGTCTTGTGTGAGGTCTCCGTTTCAGCTCTCCAGACGGCTAGTTGTTTGCATTTGTCCCAGAGTGCAGGGTGGATTTTGTTACAGAGTTTGAGGTGAAGAGTGAGTAGATCTTTGTTGGTTTGGTTTAGTAGGTATCTTTTCTTGTGTAGTTCGTTTCTGATTAGAGATAGTTCAGTTCGTTTCAGGATCCTTTCGGTAGCTGGGGTTTTAGAGTGGAATTTAAGTTGGAAGCATGTGGGAATTAAGTTGTTGTCTCGGCAGTTGCGTAGGAACAAGAGATCACATAAGATGGTGGCTCTTCGGATTTCTAGTTTCTCGTAGGTTCTTGTCAGCTGGAAGGTTTCCTCCCCGTAGAGGTGAGATATTTGCTTTCGTAGATTTTCACGGGTACAGGAATGCAGGTTTTCCTGCAGCTTTGTGAATCACAAAGTTCAAGAGTTCAAGACACGAAGGCTTTAGCAACTAATCCACACCTAATGACCCACCTAAGTGGGATTCAGGAAATCACTCAAGAAATCACTCAAGATATCCCTCAAGTAATTAAGGAACAAAAGAAGAAAAGGCACACTAGCCTGGGAACCTCCTCTCTGCCCAGAACATTGGAGGCTATACACCACACCTCCTCAACAGTATTTATAGGAACTCAAACACTGAGATCCTGCTCTGTTCCAGTAACAAGAAGCCGAAAGCACCAGCCTGAAGATGACGAGTGAGACCTCGTCGAAACGTCGCCTAGACACCCCAACTTTTACACGGGAAGACACCCGAGGACACCAAAACCTGCATTATATATATATATATATATATATATATATATATATATATATATAAACTTCTCCATTATTTGTTAACCCAAATCCAAAGTCCTATGAAGAGAAGCCTTTCCAGAAAATTCGCAGAATATTTTGGTATGCAGTACATCAGTGATTTCCTATGAACCCTGTAAACAGCATAGGCACACTGAATGCCCACTGATGTGCAACCAGTCAGGCAAGTAAGCAAGAAACTTTTATGCAGAGTGTTGGAGCACTAAGCAGTATGGTACAGTGGTATCTTGGGTTAAGTACTTAATTCGTTCTGGAGTTCTGTTCTTAACCTGAAACTGTTCTTAACCTGAAGCACCACTTTAGCTAATGGGGCCTTCTGCTGCCGCTGTGCCGCTGCTGCACGATTTCTGTTCTCATCCTGAAGTTCTTAACCCGAGGTACTATTTCTTAACCCAAGGTACTATTTCTGGGTTAGCGGAGTGTGAAGTGTATGTAACCTGAAGCGTATGTAACCTGAGGTACCACTATATTATACTTCAGAAAGCTATAGAACCATCCATACATCAGAGCCAGCCAACCTCCAAAGAACAGAGAAGATGAATTTCCATATGTGAACAAAATGGTTTTTTGCTATGGATGATCAGTGAATCTGTGTTTTCACATATGCATTTGCCTTCCAAAATCTCTTTTGATAGCACTATCATCCCAAAACATGACAGACAATGTTCAGCAGCAAGCAGGAGCCTCTATTTCACAGGCACATCTGGTTGCTTTTCAGAAATGGCAGATTGCCAAGGACAGAGCTCGTGTGGGAGGATGAGGCTATGTGATTAGCATAATAAAAGCTTGTAATGACAGTTATGTCCAGACTGGCATGAGTCCAGAACCACCACACCTGCATCAAGGCATAATTATCTTAACACTGCTTTTGGGAATTCTGTCTCCGCTAGGCAGGAAATGGCTGGCCTCTGCAATCCGCCCACTTTTCCCTTTTAACCTACTGAATACATTATGGAAGTCATGATGAGAGACACAATCATGCTTAGCATCATTTCTATTGTGTATTTCAAATACAGTGGTACCTCAGGTTACAGATGCTTCCGCTTACAGACTCCGCTAACCCAGAAATAGTACCTCGGGTTAAGAACTTTGCTTCAGGATGAGAACAGAAATCGCGCAGCAGCAGCAGGAGGCCCCATTAGCTAAAGTGTTACCTCAGGTTAAGAACAGTTTCAGGTTAAGAACGGATGTCCAGAATGAATTAAGTTCTTAACCCAAGGTACCACTGTATTCAGAGTTTGTGTGCATTATATCATCAGGCCTTCCAACAGCCTTTGATGGTAGAACTATTTTTGCATTGCATATGATGAAGGCTGAGGAAGATAATAAATAAATGTGGCTTGCCTAAAGATGTTCAGTTAGTTTGTTGCAACGGTAGGATTTTGGGGGGTGGAAGTCTACCAAAGTCACATTTCACTAGATTGCCACCTTTTGTCAGGCAAAATGAACGACACGTCAGGCAAAATACAGGACAGGTTGGGAAGGCCATGCGAACCCCCTCTCTCCTGCTCTTTGACTCAGAGTCTCTGTCTCCAACCCATCTGCCTCTGCCCACACAAAAACTCTTTCTCCCCACCCCAGATGCAAACCACCTCTCTCGCTGTTCACCCCACTCCTGCTGCCACCAAAATGTTCCCCCAAAAAGCCCAACAACTTTGGCTGATCTCCTTAAGAAAGGCTGATCACGTTTTTCTAGGGATGGGTGGGAACCCTCCATTTCACACTCTTAGGCTGCAAAGATCCACTCACTTAACTGCGAGTAAGCACAACTGAACTCAATGGGGGTTACTTTTGACTAGATTCATATAGGATTGCACTGAGCTTCATGGCGGAGTGGGAATTATTTGAACCCTAACCTCCTAGGTCCTAGTACAACATTCTAATCAACGCCCCACACTGGGTCCCAATATAAAACGCCATTTGGTAATATTGCATTGTACTGGTGGTACTATTTATATTACATTGTAACATTATAATTTTATGTGTGCTAATCTTGCATTAATATTGTCTATGAATGCCATAAATAAACAGAGCAATTTGCTTTCCTCTGTTGAACACCATGTATTAAGCGTGGGATGTAAATACAGATATAACAATATGTACTAGAAATGGGATGTGTTTCTAAAAAAAAAGGAAAAAGCTGAAATAGCAGCAGACAGAGAATTAAGTTATTTTAATCCAAAATCCGAGCAGACTGGTTTGACTGAATTTCAAGAAAGTAGCTCTAAATGGGGAGGGGAGGGGGGCTGCCTATCTTTCGCTGACAGCTTTGTCTTGGCTCATTGCAGAGGGGAGAGACACAGGGGGGAAGATGAGCAGAGCCCAAATTCTGGGATGTCTGGCATGCCATCTGCCAGTGTGTATTGCAAACTGGATACTGGGTGTGCTCACTCAGCAAGAAACTGCAAATCCAGGCAAGGCAGGAATGGAATGGTTGCGTGTAGGAGGAGGGAAATATTTAATCTTCAGCTGTTCACCTAGAGCTACACACAGCCCCTTTGTTTAAAGCCTGCTAAGGCACCACTCAGGGACTGGTAATTATCCTTCCTTCCAAATCCCGCTCCTAATCTTCATTTATGTATTTATTTTCTTCCCTTGCATTGGTTACTTTGTATTGCCTCTGACTTTTAGCGGAGAGAGAAACTGTACGAGATTATTTATTTCTGAAAATTCATGCTCTCTAAGAATTATTTCGAAAAGCTTCAAATTCAGATTTGAACTAATATCTAGATACTAGCATCACAGCTGAATTTGGGAACTGTAGCGTGTGATGTGTGCTGATTCCAAAGACCTAGTTTTTGCAGCACCCTTCACAAACTACAGTTCCCAGGATTCATCATAGCTATTAAAGTGGTGTCAGAGTGCTTTAAATGTATGGTCTATATTCCAAGCCCTCATGAGGTTACTGATACACATTTGGTCATCACACACGACAGGGGATTAATTATTCCTGGGTGGCAGTGCAAGCCTAACCATGCCTATTCAGAAGTCAGTCCTATTGCATTCAGTGGGGTTTACTTAGATTGCAGCTTTAAAGCAGACCTTCACCTTGTAGAAACCTTGCATTGCAATGGGCCTTCCTGGCTGACATTATTTGGTGCCTGTGAACCTGTATGGTGCTTGGAGGAGGTGTGAAACAGATACTGTCTTGGTTTTGCTCCAGCTGTTTAAAGGGAGACTGTTTCCTATTGCTAGCTTTCTTGATCAGATTAAGGCAGAATTAGTAGAGGTCATCCTGTTAATTAGAAAGGTTATTTTGCTAAACAATGCACACCCAGTCTGATTTCATTCTTTTGAGCTCCCAGGAACCAGAACTGTACGTGGTATTCCAAGTGTGGTAACAAAATAGATCAGTATAAAGCTACATCTAATCTGACATTTACTTATTCAAAATTACTTTCAAATTATGTTTGCTTTTTAAAAAGAAAATTCCAAGGTGGTGTACTCTATTGCCATGGACTGGTTGGATGCAGAAAAATAGTGGGAGGAACTAGCTGGAGAACCATCAAGGGAAGGAGGCTCAGAGCCTAGGGAATGGTGGTGGGGCAATGATGAGTGGTCAGAGGGAGAAGACTGGGAAGAGGTGGTGTCACAAGTTGTGGAGGTATCAAGGCTTAGTGAGCTGGGCGAGTCTGTGGCAGAGAGAAGTCCAGAATTGGAAGCAGAAACTAAAGCAGGAGGATGGAAGGAGGGAGGCCAAGAGGCAGAGATGAGTCAGGCTGGTGCAGAGTCACGGGTGTCTCCCCCTCCTGCTGCGACAAGCTCCCCCTCCCATCTCCCAGAACCAGAAGAGGGCTGAAATGGACAGACTGTATGGAGTGACAAACTGTATGCAGGTGCAGTCTCCGATTGCTTGGGAAATGCCCTGGAGAGGAGGTGACTTAGACAGCTGTGGAGAGGCAGGGACTTTCAGCAACTAATTTCATGGAGGAAGACCCACAGGGAATGAGCTCATTAGGCCTGAAACTTAACCCAGTCTGTGGAGGTCCTGGTTTTGCTAAGAAGAGTTACCTCAGACTTGGAACTGTGGGTGATTTGCTGACCAGCATGCTTTGTGACTGCTTTCAATGTAAAAAAAAAAATTACTGTAAGACTACATTAAAACAAGACACAATATCCAAATACAGATAAATATCTACAGCTGAGTATCAGTGGCCAGAAAATGCCTGGGTGAATAAATGCATTTTTAACAGACAATGAAAGCATCTAACTTTCAGTACCCTGCTGTATTTCAGATATTAGCACATATTTTTAACTCCTTTCCAAAAATGGTCCAGTGTTCTATCTCATGGACTTCAAACTGATAACATTCCCTGACAAGTTTAAAGTTAGAAGGAATTAAGAGTGGATTAAACCTGGGACCTCTTGTATACAGAGCATGAGCTCTGCCACTGGGCCACAGACCTTCCACTTTGCCTTTATTACCATCCTCGCCACCATCATAATCTTATTTATTCAGTCACCAATAATTACTAGGTGGTGTACACAATTTGTTTTACAAAGTCTATTCCTTGCCCACAGGCTCACAATATAAACTTGACAGACACAATAGGGTAGGGAGGGAAGGAAGGAAGGAAGGGAAAGGAAAGCATGTTGTTGTTATTTTAAAAATTATAAATAATAAGCAGAATTGTTCCTCAGAAGCCATGGGAGATTTTATTCAGCAGCTGATGCAGAGGGAGAAATGTACAGCAGAAAATTTCATAGGCTCAAGGCTGCCAGCTGGAGGATTTCAAGAAAAGACATAGGTATTTTCATTGGGAGAGTACATTGCTCCTGATGGCTGACTGATGTATTTTCCTGTAGTATTTTACGTGCCATTGACAGCTCAGAACTCACCAGCAAATAGTTGCAGATTTCAAGGGCTCCTTTCTGAGTGAAAGGAACGCTTTCAAAAATCACCTGGAGATAGACAGCGCATGAGAGTGAAAAAGGAAAATGGAAGAGAAATGAAAAAGTTGTTAACAGCAGGACCGAGTTTTTCTTGCGTTCATTAGTTTTATTCAGACTGTAGAGTCTACTGCTGTGCATGTGAAGCAAATATATATAGCCTACGTTATCTTTGGAATCCTTTTGTCTCCAGGAGTGTTCTCTTCCTGCCTACAATTTTTCAAATGGTTCTTTTCCTTTTGTCTGCTACTGTTTCCAGAATCACTCGCTTCCGTGCTCCCATTAATCATCCCTTGGCTCTTACCAGCAACACCAACTTAACTGTAACTAGAGCTCCCTTCATGTGTGAATTGTGTGCATCACATGCAGAACCCAACATGATCCACGTCCAAACTTGCACAGAAACCTGTTGTATGGAGAGGTCTACGCACACAGACACTCCTCTGGAAAGTTCTAAACCTTGGGTCAGGTCTGAGAAGCCAGGCAGACTTTTTGACCCATTATGCCCCTTCCTGGGATTGACACTTGAAGTGGGCTGAGAATGTGATATGAAAAGCAAGAGTTACTCTTAAAGTATTCATTTTTAAGTTCTACGGCCAACTGAACTCTGGGATTTTGAATTATTTTAATAATCACCTTCTTCTTCTTCTTCTTCTTCTTCTTCTTCTTCTTCTTCTTCCCACTAACAAGAATATTCCTGTCCACACACAGACAGACACAGCTTACAAAAATGAGAGAAGATGTGAACTTCTGCACAGGAGACATATAGTGAGAGAATGCTCAGCCCCCAAATCATTTTTTAAATCTTAAAACAAAAAAAAAAAAGAATAAATCATATTAACAGTGGAATATAGTGTAGGTGCCTGCCCCCTCTACTATTCAACAATTTTAACTGTGTTTCTAGGCAGAAGCTGAATTAGCAGGAGAGTATACAACTGACAAAAATTACATTTAAAAAAACTGGCATGGGAAACAAAATCCCTCAAAGAAAAGAACTAAAACAAAATGTTTGCAAAATAATCCTGGAATGAAGGTTGGACTAGTATCACTGACCACTAATTACAACACAAATTGTATGACTTAAGTTCCCATTATATAAATAACTACATACTGCACATTGCAATTAGATGTCCATTGCACACGTGTGTACTGACACACACACACACACACATGCACCCTCCCCTCTACCTCACAACTTTCCATGCAATGTCTGTGATGTCCTGTTTGAAGGAAACAGCTCATTATTTCAGGTAGAAAATATTGCAAAGTATTGTGTGTGTGTGTTTTAAGGGCTATCGTTTCAACAAAAACACAACACTGAGACAATGTGGACTGGACACAAGACTGAAAACAGTCTTGTCTTTTTTTAAGGTACATGGTTGTTAATGCCCAACTAGAGTGTCGTTTTGTAAACAGGTGGGATATAAATGTACAAAACAAATACTAAACTGTCAAACAAATACACATTTCTTAAATATTAAAAAAGAGGTGTGTATAGATACACCATGAGTAAGAAGCAATTCCTTTTTACTTAAGAGGTACCGTAAGAATTTTGCTCTGTAGCAAAGGAGTAGAACACATTCCATAGTGCTCATACAAAAACTACACACACACAAAAATCCAGTTCTCTGTTTCATTCTCCCTGTTTGCTATAACCAAATCGCCACAAGCTGCTGTCCTTCAGATTTATGGCATTCCCAGAAAGAGTATTTCTGCCTGAAAGTGCAGAATATGCTCTCTGCTAATGCCAGCAAACTGTATGGAAATTATGGTCCATTGTACTACACAAAAGACGCTCACAGTCAAGGTGATGATTACCATTAAGTCAAAACATGCATGTTGTGCTGGTAAGAGCAGAAAAACCAGCCAGCTCTCGTATATTACTTAAAAACATATCTATGACGCACAATGCTCTTTGCATGACTGAACCTATTCTGGGATGGGGTGCAGCTTCAAGATACACCTTTATAACGACAGCCCAAGATGTGCATTTGCAGTATGTCCACATATACCCAGACTGATTCGAAATCTATCAGTTTTGTTAAGTGAGGTTTAGAATGTAAAGAATGTAAAGGAACAGGTCGAACTCCAGCAGGGAGATGGCCACCTCAAGCATCCGCCTTTGGGTGTCATGAAAGGAGAGCAAGTTGTTAGTTGTTGCATCTTTTTTATGACTGCTAGTGCCTCTAGGGGACTTGGGTACTATCCACCTTGACTTGGGGGGGAAGGTGCTATTCAGTGGGGGAGCCAGGTGGTCGGGCACCTGGAGCAGTGCACATAAGAGCGGGATGATCCTCCCAGGGGGTGGATCGCCCCACCCCCTGGGAGGATCGTTGCATCAGCAATCAATGGGGGCGATGTTGTCACACACACCCCTTAGGCATGACACCTGGGACGAAGCACCCCTCCGCTCCCCCATCCCTACGCCACTGGTGCTATTTGCTGCTCTGCCTCTGGCAGCAAAATGTCTTGGGCTGCTACTACCAAGGTCTGCCGAGTCCCGCATGCTGTTATCAACAGCAACAGGTCAGATGCCTGTGAGAAGCTGAGAGGAAGGGATGATTGTACTCAGCACCTGGTTATACTCTACATACATGTTTAATCTTTCTCTTCTTTTTAAACCTTCCCTCTTTTTCCAGAGATGTCAGCTCCCATAATCCCTGACCATTGGCCATGCTAGCTTGGGCTGATAGGAATTTTTGAGACTGAATGGGCCCCATCCCACTTCTTAAATAGTATGGAAAAATATAAGGAGAATTTTAAGAAAACGATAAAAAAAAAGTGTTTCAGTGGAAATTTTCCTCAGGGACTCAAGAATGTAACTTGAGTGTTTATGCAACATTTTGTCTGTTGTGGGGCGACTAGAGTAGGAGAACTCACAAAAATTCACCTTTGCAGCTTGCACAACAGTGTTTTCTGTTAGCACAGAGGCATCACTGGATAAAACCCATTTTATTTTTATTTTATTTTTAAAGGAGGAAGAGTGTGTTGTTGTACAGCTATAGCCACATGTTTCCTTCCTAGAATAAACAGTCTAAAATATTCCTTCCAGGCTTTGAAGAAAATGCATAATTTGATTACTATCGCTTTCAAGATCTTTTATAAAGGGCAATGCAAATGTATAATCTCTTCATCTAGTCATTATCTGGTAAACTTTCTTTTTGCTTCATGTTAGTCCAAGGAATATGCAGCTACTTACATTTGGGCCTGACAAGTTTTGACTCTGCTGATTAATGCTAATTATGGAATTTAGTAAAAGCAGGTAAAGGCATGCTAACAGTATGTATCAGTATCTTGGCAGGATTATCATAGCTGTCAATTTACAGATTTGAAAATAAGGGACCAGCAGCCTTGAAAATAAGGGACCAGCAGCCAAAATAAGGGATTTTAGTCAACCAGTTAAAAGGGACCAGATAAATTTGGAGTGCAGCGCCGGTTTTTAGCCCCTCATTTCAAGACACCAGCCGATGAAACACTGCAATTAAATAATTACAAGCAGCAACCACTTTTCGCGCAAAACGAAGTCCAAGCTATGAAGATGCTGCTGCAATTCTCTATCTTTTCTCTCGTGCTCCATCTGCAGCTCTCAATTCCATCAGGTGGGGCGGGAGGAGGGGGGGGGAAATAGCGCCCAAAGTAAACCCGCAGATCAGACCATCTATGCTAGTCTACCACCACAAATCTATGGGGAAAGCGCTTGCGGTCCTTCCCTTGTAGCCCTTGGAACACCTACCCGCGCCTCCTCCTCCTCCTCTTCCTCCTCTCTGAATTGCTGTCTCTATGGTTGGCCTCGCTCTCCTCCTCTCAAGGCTCCTTATCAATTCATAGGCTGCACCAGGCTGCCCATCTCATTCGGGTCCTTCAGTGGCACAGCCGCAGTACGGCCTAGCGGGAGCGGGAGCGGTGGTGACGGGCAGAGGGGAGGCCCCAAGCAGAGATGCTCAGTTTGGCGGCCGTGAGGAGGATGGTGGCGGAAGGGCCCGAGGCTCCCGGTGAGGAGGGGTTCCCAGGGGTCGAGGCTAGTGAGAGGAGGCCAGAGGGGGGGCGGGCCAGGCAGCCAAGCAACACAGTTGGAGCCTCCTTCCTCCCTGGCAGGCAGGGAGGGAGGGAGAGGAGCTGCTTCCTTTGAAACCCGGGAAATTTAAGGGACATCCATCAATAAGGGACAGCAGTGGGACATGGCGCTGGGATAAGGGACTGTCCCTCCAAATAAGGGACGCTTGACAGCTATGAGGATTATGCGTGCATAAATAATATGAATTAAATAAGGTAACATCACTGCTATCTATTCCCAGAGTCTTGTGGCACTTTGAAGACTAATTTCAGCAACCACAAACCACATCAAATGCTTGACAGTAAAAGGATAATATACTGAACAGATTTCTTGTATATGTATGTATGTATGTAACTATCAAAAAGGAAAATCATAATCAAATAATTTTTATATATTGTTATGATCTCTATGTGGTATCTAATGACATGATTTTTCATCACTGTAAGAATCATTTTATGAACAATGCAGCCTGCAAACTTTGAGGGCAACTTAGTGGATGGCTTCAAAACATTCTAAATGCAGTAGTACTCCTTTCAGGTTCTTTGCAGTTTACTATTCTCTAGAATATGAGAAAATGACAAGCACTCGAGAAGCCTCTCTGAAATGATACAGGATGCCTGCAGGCTGTCAGGAATTGCACTTTTGAGTAGGCACCGAAGCCCTGACCTGATACGCTCTTGCCCTGCATTTGTTGAAGCTTAATCAAAAATAGAGAGAGGGATGCAAATCACATCTGAATCAGATGCTGACAAGTTAAACTAACAAAGCCATGCAGAATTTGGAAGGAACCAAAGAAAAAGGACTTTGCGTATGGCAGAACAGTCAACAGAACAAACATGCATTATACAAGCTGGACTGTTAGTAGTACAGTGGTACCACAGGTTACAAACATTTCGGGTTACAGACTCCGCTAATCCAGAAGTAGTACCTTGGGTAAAGAACTTTACCTCAGGATGAAAACAGAAATTGCGCAGCAGCGGTGCGGCGGCAGCGGGAGGCCCCATTAGCTAAAGTGGTACCTCAGGTTAAGAACAATTTCAGGTTAAGAACGGACCTCCAGAATGAATTACGTTCATAACCAGAGGTACCACTGTATTGGAAAAAAAGAGGTTAAAGATCATGCCTATTTTTCCATAACTGAGGACACATCCAGACTTCTGCTTGCCTTGCTGCTTTCTCCCAGGGAAACCCAAGCCTTACCACTGAATCGGAGCAAACGTAATTGGGTTTTCTGCAGATTGGCACTTGCTCCAAATCAGTGCTAAAGAGTGGGTTGTCTTGGGGAAAACAGAGGGACCAACAGAAAACCACTCAGACCCATGCCTAGAAAACACGAGACAAGCAGAAAACCATTCAGATGCATGCTTTCTAGGCAGGGGAAAGGAGAAGTGTGGATCAGCCCCGAGTCACCCACACCATACATTTGAAGCACATGCCTGCCCCGCAAAGAATCCTGGGAATTGTAGTTTTTAAAGGTTGCCTTGAATTGCAATTCTTAAGTGGTAAACTACAATTCCCAGGATTCTTTAGGGAAGGGAACCCTGTCCTTTAAATGTAGGTAGCAGCTGCAGAAATAATGGGTCATCAGCCAGTTTTTGCAAGCACATGAGACTGAAGATTCTAGAAGAGGAAAAGAAAGTGGAGTTCTAAAAAGGGGACCAAAAACGGAAGGTAAGCAAGTGGTTTCAGAGACAACAGTTCTGAATGCAGGTGGGAGTTCCCCATGATTTCCTTACAAAAAAAACATCACTTCATCCTTTTCATAAAGTCTTCCCTTCTGTTCCAATCCTCTCTGCTTGTAATCTGCCTGCTGTTCACCCCTTGCTTACTCCTCTTTATTCTGTACTCTTTGCCCTTTTCTGCACAGAGAAGGCATTAAAAAATAGTCCAAAGAGCTGCCAACCAAATAAAGAGCTTTAACTTACAGTCACAGATGCAGGAAGCAAAATGCAGGTTTCTTCTCCTGCAATACCAAAATCCATTAGTAGCACAGGTGTGCATACACCCTGTGAAGTTTTATGATGAACTTCAAAACAGAAGCTCTTTTACACTCATCCTACGAAACAGATCATTCCACTTCTAAAAGCAGACTGTAGAATAGTCTAGGAACAAGCAGATGCTCTTGAATTCCTTTGTTACTGTTCTGTGTCAATTTGACAGCCAGGGCACTCCTAGCATAGTGAGGTAATCTCAGGCCTTGTGGCTGGTACAGACAATGCTGAACTGAATAATTATTCAGTGACACCATTCAATAACGGAAAGTGAGGGAGAAGTTATTGGATGCATTATAGGTTGTTATTTTTTTATTATACCTCTGTGTGTTTGCTCAATAAGCCTCCACAGAAGGAAATATATCCAACAAAGGGAAGTATATCAGCAGCAATTTAAGGATCCAAATGAAGCATTTGGGAGTCAGCTGGGGGAAATTAACTCACTGAGAGAAGAGAATCTCTCTTCTGAAATGTTATTGTAACCTTTATTCTTTTTTTCTACATTTGACTTTTCTGCAAAAAGCAGCATATATATTTTTCATCTGCCCCCCTGCCCCCAATCCGTAACAAGCAAGTTTTTAAATCGGTGTTTATAATCCCTGTCCTCCTACTTGGTCTGTTTCCTGAGGAAATCCCAGAGGCCAGCTCCTAAAGAGTTTTTGTTAATAGGTAATCTGGGTGTTTGGCATATGTCCACTGCCCCATATAAGTATTGTCCCTTGGATGGACAATGTGCCTCCTTAAGCCTTTAAGAGCTTAGACAAATGCTTTCGTGTTGATGCTTTGTCTCCCCAAAAGGTCACCCCACACCCACGGGGCACAAGACTGATTGCTTCTTGCTGCGATGGAGTCTTTTTACAGGAGAAAATCAAACCTTAACGCATGTAACAAATTCTACCGCCCAGGTCTGAAAATTCATAGCTTGCCAAATTCTGCAGTCCTTATATTTAATTGAGGGGCTCAGTTCTATAGCAGTGCAGCCTCTTACCATAAGTGGGTAGGTAGAAAATCACTTCCATCCACTCCCAACTGCATAATCATAACATGCACGGGCAAACGTAATTACAGGACCTAAGTTAGTTATGACCATGAATTTCAGTGGGTCAGATATGACTAACATTGGAAATAGCCCAATGGCTAATAGTATGCAAAAGCAGTATCCCTTTTGCTGTAGTTTGTGATGACTGCAGCTGCTGCTTATGAAACTCTCTTTTATTGGATTTCTAGCAGTGATGTAATTGTTCTTACTAAGGGAGTTCTCTTTGACTAACGTCAGTAGCACACATGAGTGACTAATAGATTGTTCGTGAGGATTTGAAATTTCCCACAACCAGCCCAGTGCAAGCCAATGCATGTTTACACAGAAATAAATCCCTTTATCCTCAATGGTACCTTACTCCCAGGTGTGTGCCTAGGGTTGCAGCCCAGCAGCCCAAACTTAGAAATACTCAGAGATAAATCCCACTAAACTAAATGGAAGTTATACCCTAGTAAGTGGGTATAGGCTTACAGATGCAATGACCCAAAGTGACATGAAAAAAATTGCTAGATCTTGAGAATCACAGGAAGTCAAGCTTTTCTCACCTATCAAACCCCAGGTAAGGGCATTTTGAAGTGGTATATAGTACTATTTGCCACGTTAATATGGATAACTTTTAGGAAGGCAAACCTTATTACGTACATTATGCTAACAGAACTGAAAAATCCATTACCAGCAAAATCCTCACAAATGTGGATTTTATGTAATCCTTCCATTAGGTAAAGATAAAGGGACTCCCGACCATTAGGTCCAGTCGTGGCCGACTCTGGGGTTGCGGCGCTCATCTCGCTTTATTGGCTGAGGGAACCGGCGTACAGCTTCCGGGTCATGTGGCCAGCATGACTTAAGCCACTTCTGGCGAACCAGAGCAGCACACGCCGTTTACCTTCCCGCCGGAGCGGTACCTATTTATCTACTTGCACTTTGAGGTTCTTTCAAACTGCTAGGTTGGCAGGAGCTGGGACCGAGCAACGGGAGCTCACCCCATCCTGGGGATTCAAACCGACGACCTTCTGATCGGCTAGTCCTAGGCTCTGTGGTTTAACTCACAGCGCCACCCGCGTCCCTAATCCTTCCATTAGTTACCAGTAAATTTCAGTGTGGATGTTGTCACACTGTTTTATATTGGAATACTGTAGGGCAAAGCACACCACTGTGCATCTATGTATGTAGTGTGTGTTGATTGCTACTTCTAGGTGGTTGTGGTGGTGGCTATGGGATGACTGTTTTTCCTGCTTGTATCCCATCTCCCCTTTTCAGGAATATACTAACAAGGAATCCTGATGGTGTGCTTTTAAGGAGAAGATGTGGCATGAGCTCCTTAGCATGGATGCTTAATCAGGGAAAATACTCCAGGCTCACCAGTAAGAGGAGCCAGCATGCTTCCCAAGCCCTGCAGGTATGTCACTTTAGATTAGAAGATGGATTGAGAAAAGAGATATTTTTAATACAGTCTGGGGAGTTTTGTGCCAACTCTGAAATACTGCATTGGAGTGCATAATTTAATTGTGTAACAAGCAAAGCCGCATGATTTTAAGCCTGGTTCCTTTAAAGGCCAGATTCCTCTTGGCTCGTCAGCTGAAATCTGATCAAATGATCATTGACCTTTCTGCAGACCTTCCAATGCACTGATGCAGAAACAGAAGAGTAGTTTGGAGTCACATATGCTTAGGTAAATAGATGTGCACCAACATGCATGATTTCCACATGGAATTCATGTCATCTTTCAAGGCTGCTGTGTTGTGAGTCTGAATTGCATGTTGTAAATTCAGATATAAGAATACCTGGATTCTTTTTAATTTCAGATTCTTTTATATTTCTCTTGCACAAAGGAAGCCCTGTGTGACTTTTAAAAAAACCCCAATATATTCTATGGCATCGGATGAAGTTATTTTAATAGCATTTGGTGATGAATTTCATCATGCAGTTTAAACAGGGTTAGAAACTAAGATATGAAAGCGAGAAGCTAAATGGCACCTTAAACCTAGGTTATGGGTGCAACAACGGAATGTCTCTAGGCACACTTTTTATAGCAAGAATACAAAGCAGAAAATGAACAAACTGCAGCTAAAATACGTTCATTTTTTACATGGTCTAGTCTAGTCCTTCCCCTGCCCACCCCCCCAAATATTCTTAAGAGGGTCTCATCTCCAGTCTTCAGAGAGTAGCTGCAAGTGGGGAGGCAGAAAAATGTCCTCCTTTCCCTCCATTTTGCAGTTTTAATCTGAAATCTTTGGCGCAGTACTGCACCCAGAGCTCAGAATGTGCTCACGCTAATGAAATCCGCTGTCGTAAAATGTGCCTAGAACAATGGGAGTTTCGAACGCTGAGTTTAAGTGGCTTAAACATTCAGGGACAAGGAAATTTAAAAGTCCTCATCAATGAAGCCTTTTCTAGTTTGATAGATGAGGAGTTGAGGCTGAGAGATAAACTAAGTGGCAACATTTTGTGAACTGTGGACTTTGGAGAACAGCAAAGCAAGTTGAAATTGCATGGAGTAAGCGGACTTTTTTTGGGTTGGGGTCTTAAAGACTCAGAATGAACATTTACTGGTACATTTGATTTTCAAACACATGCAGAAGTAAATCTAGATCTTTCTTTATCTGCCTAGGAAGGGAATTGTAGCTTTGGATTATTACTTTTGTTTTGTCATGCCACATGCCCTGAAATTATTTCCATTTGTAAATTTAAAAAAGGTCCACAGCTTATGTACAAATTATAACAAGCATATAGAGGGTTTCCTAAATCTTGTCAGTGATGTATTCTGTAACTGAGCCAAGCCATCATCTCTGTGGATGAAATATTATACAGTTATAATTCCTTCCTTCTGCCTTTCCACATGCTCTTGATTTGGCTCCTTGGCATTAGGTAATTAATATATCAGTAATAATGTAGGCTCCCTGAGGAGTCTTATATCCACAAAGGGTTGGACCAGCGCTGGCACTGAGAGAGCAGAATGGAGTAGCAGCATACAAATGAATTAAACTCCAGCAAGACGTGTGTTTCTCACCATAGCTATCTGCCCCAAAGTCTGATTGCCATATTGCATTATTTATAGTTATCACATTTATATCCCACTTTTCCTCCAAGTCTCTCCCCCTCCTCATTTTATCCGTATGACCACCTTGTGAGGTACATTAGCCTGAGAGGCAATGACTGGCCCAAGGCCACCCAGTGATCTTCATGGCAGAGTCAAGATTTTAACCTGGGCCTCCCAGATCCCTAATCCTTAGTCCAGCAATCTAACGACTCCATCACATTGGCTTCCACATACTTAAAACATATATGTATACATAACTTAGGCTTCAGTTCTGTAAATGATTACCTTAGGACTCAACAGGACTTATTTTTGAGTATACATGTATAGGATTGCAGTAGGATGGCACTATTAACTAGTTTCAGGTGTCTTAAACTGAGCCAATCAAGGACAACTTCATGACATGAAAAAGTGACCAAACTGGATGACTGGATTCTAAAGGTAAGGATGGATCAAGGTGAAAAAGCAACTCTTTGAAGGCTGTTACAGTTCCCATCCGTTCTTGACACCTGCTGGCTGAACGCCACCAGAAAGAGGACTGAAAAGATTCTTGCAAGATGAGGCTTTGAAAAGTGATCCAAGGCATGAACACAATGAATCTTAGGCATTGTGAACTGAAAAAAAGAAAAGAAAATTGAAAGCAGTGTGAAGTAGCCCTTGGACCAATGTAAGAAGAATAGCAGCTATTATGTTCAAATTACATTAAGTTTTCTCTTTTGTGTAACAATAAGGAACACCCTGTGAAAATATTTGAAGTGCATTACGGTATATTGAAAATTCTAATGCAATAACACAGCTATGCTTTTATAAGAGAAGTTATAAAAGAGAAGTTAGGACCTACTTTTGAAGGAAAGCTAATAAATTCACCACATATTTCTTTTTCTTTTTTTTAAAAAAAAGTAATTTAAAAACAAACAAACCTGAGATATAAATAGCGGGTAGAATCCAATGGCTGTTTCTCAGGGGCTATTGCTGTGCTGACTGAAGGCACTTTGCAGCAGGATGGGGGGGGGGATTTTTCATGACTCCTCTCAATGTAGCCTTCTGCCCTCCCCCTCCCTCCCCTTCCCCAAATCTGCTCCAGTGGGATGGAAGATCCTCTAGTGCAGAGTTTTTAAGGGTGGAGATATTGAAGAGGAATGATAAACATAGCCTTTCTCGCTGTTCCACACAGGTAGATGCCTTCAAACAGTACAGCAACATTCATTGGATGCCATCCCCATTTTTCAGAATATAGAAGATCCTTACTTTATTTTAATTTTATTTCAAGATACCAGGATATCTACATATTTTCCTGCTGCAGAGAAAAGGCAGACTGGAGAAATTTTGAGCAGGGGGGGGAAAATGGCCCTAAGAGAGAAGGGATGAAACAGCCCCTCCTTGCTGGCACTCCCCTTAAATTTGTAGCCTTCTCCTGGGCCAAATTACCGTATTTTTCGCTCTATAAGACGCACCAGACCACAAAACGCACCTAGTTTTTGGAGGAGGAAAACAAGAAGAAAAATATTCTGAATCTCAGAAGCCAGAACAGCAAGAGGGATCACTGCGCAGTGAAAGCAGCAATCCCTCTTGCTGTTCTGGCTTCTGGGATAGCTGCGCAGCCTGCATTCGCTCCATAAGACGCACACACACATTTCCCCTTACTTTTTAGGAGGGAAAAAGTGAGTCTTATAGAGCAAAAAATACGGTAGATGTGATAACAGAGATGCATTCATGTGTCCCTAATCTCTCACTCCCAAATAGCAGCTGGGAGTGGGGGCATGAGCTGAATCAGAAGTGTGGTCTGAGGTAAAGATGTTAACCCCCCTCCCTGCCCCTGCCCCATTTTCCTAATGAAAATCTCACACCGAGAGCCACTATTTGCCCTGGTGTTTTTGTTTTGTTTTGTTTTGTTTAAAAAAAACAAAATAAAACTACCTGTGTAGATTTATAGGCAAACAGCGGTCTCAGGTGGAAATTTTCATAAGAGAAAAGTCTAAAAGGCACACATCTCTGTGCTGTGATCCAAATCCAGATTTAGCCCTCCTCCATTTTCTATTTGGAGGGGGAGAATATAAAAGGGGGATGATTCATTCACACATCTCGGCTATCATTTGCAGTTTTGCCCTCTGGGAATGCTTTTGGTTACTTTAAAAAAAACACCTGCCAGGTAAAAGTTACATGGAAGGTTTAGCATTATATAAAAGAAACACTGTTCAACATATTCCTCGTCATGAAAAGATTATATGCAACACTAGGCCACAAGGTGGTGATAATTCTTCACAAAATACCTCAGTCCTTCAGGAAGTGGAATACAGTCAGACAACCAAAGAGGCCTTCTTCTTTTTCTTTTACGTGGTGTCTTTTATAAGCTTGTATTGTAGAAGCAGATGTAGCTTTCACTGCAGCCACAGGGAAGAAATTAGGCTTCTTTCTCCTGAAGATATTTAATTGATGCTACTCTCAGGTTACCATATTCTTTTCAATGAATCCGGGGACACTTTTCAACTTCCTACTAAATAGATGGATTTTATCAGGGGGCTGATTTACAAATCCAGGGACTGTCCCCGGGAAACGGGGACATCTGGTAACCTTATCTACTCCTCAATATCTACATTGAGGCTTAATAGAAGGGCAAGTTGGCATAATGTTCCACTTTTTATAAGCAAGTATTGGACACGCTTTATTATTCAGTCTACTTCCTATGTATAATTTCTGAAAACATAATAAATGAAATGGTGGGAAGAGGACCATGTATCCTGCCCCAACTCCTCAGAGAAATGCTGGGATAAAAATGCCATTATTATTATTAATAATAATGATGATGGTGATGATAATGATGATGATGACACAGAATCCTGCTTCAGAACATGGGTAGAGAACCTGCTTCCCTCTAGATGATGTTGGGCCACAGTCCACCCCTCATTCCTTGATGGGAATTGGAGTCCAACGAGATCTGGAGGGCTACAGGTTACTCCATCCCTGCTTTAGGAGAACCTTTTCATTGCTTCACCAACCTGGTCCTCCAGGTGAGGACTACACTTCCCATCAGCATGGGCCAACAGTCATTCTGGTTGAGGCGGATGAGAGTTGTTGTCCAGAGGGCACCAGGTATATCCTCTAAATTCTCACTGCATGAATGTTAACGAACTGTCCCAAAGCTGCCTGCCACCCATGAATGGCTCAGTATGTGGGGTACTCAACATAAAGGTTACTGGCTCAATTGTAATGCTCTAACATGTGAAGAATGACTTTGAGAATAGCACTCCAGCAACAGAGGCAGATTTAGGGGAGCACAACCAGTTTGGGCGTGAAGCCTTGGTGGCGCTGCAGAGGGATCCACAACTGTTATGTAGAATGGAAAGGGGAACAAATTTTGGCATCACAAAGGGCACAACTGAAATTTGAGACCCGCCTTTATTGGCAGAGTTTGGTGGAATTAAAGGAACGAAGCAGAAAGTTGTCTCTAAAAACGCTCTATTGAATTGTCAAACATACAAAAAAATCTTAAAAATTAATTTGCAAAAAGGTCAATATGCAAAACAAAAGACATTGTTATTATTCTGGTCTGTCCACAGGAGCCTAGTTCCTGCAGATGACGTTTTGCTGCCTTTCCAACAAATCCTCTGGAATAAGGAACTGATTTTGCTTCCCATTCCATAAGAGCGCATATGACACTGGGATTTTGCAAAACTCCTGTTCCTAGGTAAATGAAATAAAATTGGGTCGGGATGTCCCTCCTCTTTTATGATTTTATTGTCTAAATTATGACAATGAAGGCTGAATGAATGAATGAATTTAGCCAGTACATTTTTCTGAGGGTACTCAAAGGTATGCAGTACCAGCACCTTTTTTAATGTTAAAAGTGTGGCACTTACTGTAACAACTTCATGGCGATTACCAGCACCATTTTTTCTATATAAAAAGCACTGCCTTTAGCTATTCTATTTTTGCCTTACCAGTCTCTGTTCTTCTTTTTAGCTAGTCTCCTTTTCCTGTTTGGGTTCTTTCCTGCCATCTGTCTTCGCTTTAGCAGTCTTGGTGTAAGTATAAGAAATATTCATATTTCTTCTATGCCTTAAAATATTTTGCTCTCCCTGATTAAATATAACATTTGGGCAATTGTGTTGTTCTCAGGTATGTAATCTGATTCTCAATCTCTCGTTTTTATGTGACAAAGTCTCTACTTGATAGCCTTTACTTTCTGAATCCAACAGCCCATTACTGAATCTGAGTACCAGAAGTCTGGTGCCGCAGGGCTGGTAAAATGGAGCACTGAGAATACCTGCAGCTATGCAGATTAAGCAGTGCAAATAATGGAAACCAATCTCTCCATGTTGGCTCATGGCACTATAAAAATTGTCTATGGACGCTAGCCATCTTTTTGAATATTAGTAGGGCAATGGTTTGTAGCTCTTGGAAGCAGAACAGCAAAACGATGGCACTGCTAGCAGAATGTTTGAAGAGCCCTGCATTCTAAAAAGAAAATACCGAATTTTTCCATGTATAAGACTGTTTTTTTATTATAAAAAATTTAAACAATTGGGGGTCGTCTTATACATGGATAGTGCAGAGGAGGGATGGGCAATTGGTGGCAGCCGCGAGCAGGAGATTGTCAGTGGTGATTGGGGGGAGTTAGTGGCTGTAGCAAGGCCTGCTGGCGATTGGCTGCTGATGCAGCATTTGGGTGTGCTATTGGCTGGGCAGACGATCATTGACTTAGGCGAGGTGTGCAATTGGCAGTGGCGGTCATCAGGCAGCTGAGAGATTGTTGGCAATCCCCCCCCCCCAAAAAAGCTGAACAACTCTGGGCTCAACAACTCTCATCTCCCCCCATTTTCTTAATTTGGGGTCCCCCAAAATAGGAGTCTTATACACGGGGCGTGTTATACACAGAAAATACGGTATAACCTTCATATCTTTAAAGTATTTTTAATGAGTAACTTCATGCAAAGATATAAAATATAACATAATAAAGAGAAAAAAGATAAAACAAAACTATGAAAAAATGGAAGAAATAAAGGTAAGATTTTCTCCAATTTTCCAAACTACTAAACTACTAAATTATACAAATTTGTTATCCAACTGATTTTCCTTAATGTGTCAGGCATACATACGATATAGTACGGTAAAGGGACCCCTGACCATTAGGTCCAGTTATGACCGACTCTGGGGTTGCGGCGCTCATCTCGCTTTATTGCCCAAGGGAGCCGGTGTACAGCTTCTGGGTCATGTGGCCAGCATGACTAAGCTGCTTCTGGCGAACCAGAGCAGCGCATGGAAATGCCATTTACCTTCCCGTCGGAGCGGTACCTATTTATCTACTTGCACTTTGAGGTGCTTTCGAACTGCTAGGTGGGCAGGAGCAGGGACCGAGCAACGGGAGCTCACCCCGTCGTGGGGATTCGAACCGCCGACCTTCTGATCGGGAAGTCCTAGGCTCTGTGGTTTAACCCACAGCGCCACCCACATCCCTACATACGATACAGTACATACAGTACTGTTAATAACTTAGGTATACACTGTGTTTTTGGTAACCACATCACTAAAGTTGAAGCCTGTGTAGAATGCTTGAAATGGGGCATGCTGCACTGAACACCCTGCAGAATAAAACAGAGAGTATTTCAGTGATGGAATTACTGAATATTAAAAAGAGGTTGAAAAGGTCATTTAATATCAACATTAAACGAAATATTGAATTTTTCTCTTCCAGGTGTATCTATGCTGTCTTCAAGCCCACCCCATGTATTTTCAAGGCACTGAGTGTTTACCCATGGTATGTCAGCCGTATATGGGCAGCAGCAGAAGGGAGGTAAGAGTGAGAGAGGAAGCTGGCAGGAAGAGGAAGAGCAGAGAGAGCTACTGACTAACATCAGGCCTCTGGTAGAAGCAGCTGAGTCTAAGAGGCTGAGGTGTGTGTAGGTTTTTCAGTTTTACAAGCAAAGGATCAAAAGAAAAGCAGTATGGTAAGTAGCTGATAGCAAATGTCCCCCAATCTCCCCATCCCCTCTTCTTCCAGCCCCCATGCTTGGTGTGTATGTGTGTAGCTCTGTTTCTGAGGTCTCATCTGCCTATTCCTCTGTTGACAGTGTCATACAAAACCAGGCAGGATTCTTCCACCTGTCTCAATATGAGATAAGCAAAATGCACCCACTCTAGTCATGTGCCAAAAGAGTGCAAATCAAGTGATAAGCACACTATGGGACCGTAGAAATGAACAGAGGTCAAAAGATAAGGCAGCCTTTGCCAACCTGGTGTCCTAATGGGTTTTGTAGTTCCAAGCTTCTGGGGGGCATCAGTCTGGCAAAGACTGCCCTAGAGATATGGTGGGAACTTGTGGTGATGGTTCCCCACCTGTTGATGAAGATACAAGTATTCATGAGGGTTTTCCCAAGCAGATTTTTGGACTATTGGTATTCCTAGGTATCAGTGATTTTATCTGTTCTAAATATCTGATTGTTTTATTGCATTGATTGTACAATGAAAGGTGTTTTATAAATATTTTAGGCAAAGAAAGTAAAATGGACAAATTCCCTGTAATTTGATTGAGAACTCAGCTATACTGGCAAAGAAAAAGCACTTTATATGTGGTGCATATGCATTATAACACAGTGATACCAGATGGCACTGTGGAGTTCTGTTTTTGCCAACCCAATTTCTCATACAAAGTATACACCGTGTTTAACTGAAACACTTCTTTGATATGTCTAGATCAAGCTTGGGTTCCTTTTGGAGGGAGGGCAGGGTAGAAATTTTGCAAGTAAATACTGGTATGGAGCAAAATCCCCCAAAGTTGTGGATAAATGCCCTTGTGGTAAAGATGTCTGCTATCTGTAACCCTGCCTATTTTGTTAAAAGGCGTCTCCCAATTAAGGGCACGTTGCATAAACTTGACACACATGATAGATAATTGGCCAAAGTTGCAACCTGCTGTTTTGAAGTTGCAAACCACGGAATGTTGTAAACACTGAAGCCTTTGAAGTAATTGTGTTTGTCACAGAGAATGAGACTCAGCATGGAGCAATATGCTGGACTAGAATGCAGTACCCAATTTTGACATCAAATTGTCCTGGGCTGGCCCACCTATGAGGCAAGATGAGGCAACTGCCTCAGGCAGCAAGATCCACAGGGGCAGCAGATCAAAACGTAGATCTCACCCCTTCTTCCCTGGCAGGGTGTGTAGGTGTGTGTCATTTTGTGGTTCTCCTTAGGTGCCAAAATGTCTCAGGCCGACCCTGGTCCTGAATATTCTCCTGATGCTGAGGGAGAGACAAAGAAGGACTCTTATTAATGTTGCCTGATATGAAATGCAGCCTCAAAAGGCTCCCAACTTCCTCCTGGCTTCAGGAGGAGAACAGGTTGTGCTCTAAATACAATCTTCTTTACCAGCTGCAAAGAAAAGCATTCTCAAACAAACTTTTAAACAATTATGTAAATATCTGATCTGAGATTGATTTTAGACAGATGGGAAATATCTTCTAGTGTCTGCATTTCCAGACAACAGAAGGATCAGAATTAGCCTTGTACAAACCCCTGAACTCCAGTTCAGTTCATTTAAAAATGTCTCAGATGTGGACTTTAGCTTCTGAGTAAAATTTTTTGGAGGAAGTCACATTTTCTTGTGCAAGATCACTCTGAATGCAAGCAGGAATGGGTTGTTGCAATGTGTCAACACATTATGAAACCTCTAAGTTTAAATACAATTAGCATGAGCCATTAGCGTATAGCTTTTGCAATTAGTAATGAACTCAATGAGTAACAATCCAACCTTATAGGATGTTTTGTAGCAGGAGGGAGGAGCATAGCTAAACTAACTAGAAAGTCTTGTTCCTGAGAATACAGAGAGGTGTTGTCTTCCATGAATTTTGTTATCCTTCTTTGTTACTATTTCAGCAAACTGTTAATTTTGCTGTGGTTAGCTGAGAACACACTGCTTGAAACCAAGAATATTTTGCTGGTAAGTGATTTGTTTGGTGTTCTGTCTAACCTGATCAAAGTTTTAGAATTTTACTGTCTGGCTATATGTAGTAAACCTTACTTGGCTGGTGATTTTTGTGTTATATATGAAATATGATTTCTCATTGTGTGGTTAAGAAAGGTTTCAAATCCACCTGTTCTGGTTTCTAATTAATGGATAGTTCACAACCACTATAAGATAGCAGTTCACATTTAACTGAACTTTAAATCTGTTTAATGCTAAATGCTCTCAAGCAAGAGACTATGGGAATTGTAGTTCTGGGAGAAATAGGGCAGTGATCTTTAGCAAACAATTTCTACTACCTACAACTAAACCTCTTTTAAACCTAGTTTAAATATGTAATGTAGATTTACCATAAATCAACAGTTCAATGAGTACTTCAAAGGAAAAGATGAGACGTTTTGTCCAGGTTACCTTTTGTCCATGGTCTGATTCCACACTTATCATGACACATTTCTTGGTATCTCTGAGAATTTTTACAAATCTTCTCTTCTTCCTCTTCCTCTGCTCTTCCTTCCGGTCTTGCCTGCCCTACACCTTAAGGTGCCAATGGGGGTCACAACATTAATATAAGAAGTTTTATTGATTCTCAGTGTATAAACACAATTACAAAGAGCCCCCCATCCCAACTAACATTAAAACAAATGAGGTGGCTCCTAAAAATATACATCTCAGGTGTTGTAAGCCAGGGTAAAGGGGTGTGTCTCCATCATCCTCTGTATAATGAAGACATCCAGCTGTCTCTCTCCTTTTAATCTAATGCAGTTCAAGTGGTAAATGTGCTAAAGAGATGTCTGGTGCCAGGGACTGGATTAGGGCTCATAAACTGAAGCTCAATTTATTAGACAGATAGGCAGGTGTATTGTTGTTAGCTGGCTTTATGGGAGTGACTATAGCTCAGGGACAGAGCACAGGCAGAAGGTCTTAGGCTCAGTTCCTAGCATCTCTAGTTAAAAGGATGAGATGTCTTGCTCAAGTACATCTCCCACGAATCCTTGCCTTTGGCCATATTGGCTGGATCTGATGGGAGTTCATGGACATCAGCGAGGGGCACAGGTTCCCCAGTCAGGCCAGGCAGATGAACAAATAGTCTAAGACAACTTCCTGTATTACTGATCAATGAGGTGGGGTTTCCTCTTCTGGACGGTGTTGTATTTCCCCTTAAAAATCAAGTTTGCAATTGGGAAGGACTGTTGGATCTCTCCATTACCTGGGAAGTCCAGGCGGTATCTGTGGCATGAAGAGCTAGAATCGTTCACATGTTTACAGCAGTCAGAATCCCTCCTCCTCCTATGCCTTAAGTCACCAACAAGAGAGGGCAACTTTTAAACAGTTTAAAACAAGGATGGGTGACCCCTGTTGCTCTGGAAGTTGTTGGACTCCTATTTGCCCCTAGGAGTTGGAGTCTAGCAACATTGGAAAGGCTACACCAGGCTTCCTCAACCTCAGCCCTCCAGATGTTTTTGGCCTACAACTCCCATGATCCCTAGCTAGCAGGACAAGTGGTCAGGGATGATGGGAATTGTAGTCTTAAAAATATCTGGAGGGCTACAGGTACACTGCTCCTGGCTTCAAGGAGGAAGCAGCAAAATTAGAGGCAGCTGTCACTACATGGTAAATGCCGTATCCCCTCCAAAAATACCTCCCAAATTTATCCCCTAGCCCTCGCAATTTGGGAGAGGGAAGTCACATAACACTCTGCATAAGGCAAACCATTTCTAAAAAGAAATGTTCAATGGAACCCATGTTGTAAATGGGTCTGTCTTTTTGAAAACTACTGCTGCAATTGGTGCCAGAATACAGCCACAGGAGGAGTAAACAGCGTTTCCATGCACTCTGGCTTCCACCACAGTGTTGCATTGCTCCAGAAGTGGCTTAGTCATGCTGACCACATGACTGTCTGTGGACAGCAAGATGAGCACCACATCCCTTAGTCGCCTTTGACTGGACTTAACCATCCAGGGGTCCTTTACCTTACCTTACAGGAGTAGTGACTGGAACTGGCCAGTCAAAACATGCCTCCTCAGCTTTACTGGCTTTCTATGTTTCTGGACACAATTCAAAGAGCTGATTATAATATTTAAAGCCATGCATAGCCTGGGACCTGGGACTAAAAGGACTCACAAACCAGTCTCCTGGATGTTAAGATCTGCATCCATGGCTCTTCTCTGGATACCCCACCTGTGAAAGCTTAGGCTTAAGCTACAGTTCTCATGAGTTTTTTGAGGAAGTCATGGGATTTAAATGAATTCTGTGGACCAGAGTTTTTCTTTTAAGATGTTTTCCATTTGTTTCACTGCTGAGTTCCAGCGAGTTCTGGCTGGGAAAAAGCCCTGATAATGGGCCTTGTGTTTGTGGTGTTTTCTTTTTGTTTGAAAGTTGGTTTAGAAATTTCAGTTAAAAAGTTCGCCCATACTGAATTTGAATGCATGAAACTGCTGAAGCACACAAAGCTTCTTCCTCTCTAGGTCCATTATCAGGGCTTTTCCCCAGACAAAACTCGCTGGAATTCAGTTCTGGCACCTCTCAGGTAGGCACCATTGCTATTCTAAGAGAACGAGGATGGTGTTCGTGGTGACTTCTGGCACCTATTTCTCTGGAAAAATAGCATGGCCCACTATACTTTCTCTTAGGAGCACATCTCTGACAGCCACTCTTCCCAATTTCCCCATATGATCTGGACATGAATGTGTGGTAGCAGTAGAGTCAGAAGATATATTTGCATGCCATCTCCTAAGGCACTGAAAACAGGAAATAAACTCAGTATCATTGTAACAGCTAATAACTAGGTACCTCCCAGCCTTTCACTGTAAAAGAGACATGCAAGAACGTGCTGCCCTTATGTGTCATTTTATCCAGTTCTCAACATTTGGCGTGTTAGGAAGACTAGATGCAAACAAAACCACAATCTCCTGCCACCCCATTTGCATTTCCTTCTTTGATATCTCCTAAGAGCTTTTGTGTCTTAGAAGGGATATAAAGCTATTATTGGCTGGCTGCACATGATGTGGTGTGCATTAATGCTAATCCAGTGTCTGGGAGTTCCTAGAGTTGCTAGCTCAGTGGTTCTGTAATGTAATGAAATTTTCTTCACTTAAATTGGATCGATACTCCTGATATTGTCAGCTGACTGGTCTCCTGAGGCTCAGACCTCAAGAATCTCGGGCACTAAATAGCAGTGGGGACTTGTTCTTAGGAAGAAAATGGTCAGTGCCCCATGACCACGGGCAGACTGTGGCCAGTCTTGCAGAACCTGAGGCTACTCCTTCTCTCCTCTTCCCCCACACTATCGGTATTCACTTTCCGTTGTCTGTCTTCTTGCTTAGAGTCTGCGTCACTGTGGTGTGACTCCATGCCCATAACACCAGAAAAAAGAACATATTTTCCCCAAACAATTCCCATTGAAAATGGCTTTCTTGAAAGGCAAGGGCACTTACCAACTTTTCCTTGTGACTGGCAACACCCAGCCAGTTATTTGCATACAATCAGCCTCAAGCACTGTAACTGCTGGTTCCCATGAGCCAGTTTTAGATTGCCACTGAAAGCAACAGGGATGGCAGTGGAGAGCACTCAGAGCCAGGCCCACAGCAGTTGCTAGATAGCTTTAGTCTCTCTCCCTCCACCCCACCCCTGCTCTCATGCCCTGTGCTCCCAATGACAGCAAAATCACAACAGTCTTGCCCACTCAGATCATGGTGAACTGAAACTGCACCAGCTGCTGTGAGTCAGGTGGTTGCCTACAACAGCTGATCTCAGATTACTCGACACAGAGTTATGATTTGTCACACACCCAACTCAGGATGCACAGTGACATCCTGCATGAGATACACACCCAGTTATCCCTGCTCTAGCAAAGAATTATTCCTTGGCCATTCACAGTTCTCTCTTTTCTTTCAGGAAGTTCATCTCTGAAATAGCAAGACCAACCGAATAGCGCTTACTTATCGAGTTACCAAAGAGACAATTATACATAGTAACACCACAGGTCAGTTGGTTATTTTTTTCTATGCCTATGTTGTTTTCTTTTGGTAGTGGTTTTACTATAAGCACATGGCTGTTATTTTACTTCCATGTGTGGAATTTAAGGCTCATTGATTGGATTCAGATAAATAGTTTCCGACAATAACATTTTTTCAGGCACCATAGAGTGGGGATTGAATGGCAGGAGGTTGTGTGAAGCAGGTGTATGTTGGATTCACAGCCAACACTTGCTGAAGAAACTGTAGCCTAGCATGTCTAACAAACCACAGAAACCTTAATGCACTGGGCCTCTTCAGTCTGTGGCCATTTGATTCCCAATACATAGTCAAAAGCCAGTAAAAAAGAAAGTCTGAATCTGCCTACTACCAAATTGATAAGGGACCGGAAATTTGAACAAAGAGAAATGTAGAAAGAAATGATTCAAAATGTTCTAAGTCAGACTTTACCAACCTGGAGCCTTCCAGATGGTGTTGGACTACAAGGCCCATCAGCCCCAGCCAGCACAGCCTGATGGGATTTGTAGGCAACAATATCTGGAGAGCACCAGGTTGGCAGAGGCTAGTCTGAGTCTTTAATATAATTCAATACAACGTGCATGTTGAGCCAAAAAAATATTATTTTTTTATTGTCCACTTTGTGCCTTTGATGAAATAGGCTTTTGGCTATGAAAAGTTAGCAATACACATGTTGCTTCAGTGATAAGCAGTGTCCTCTTTCTGGAGTTCTGTTTTTAAAATAATGCAATGTAGGCAGAGATTATTTTTCACTCTCTACTTCTATAAGAGCTATAAGCCTAAATTAACTATTATTAAACTTTAAACTATTTTTAATTAAGCTATTATCACTAACTAACTTAATGATAATGCTTAGATATTACTACTAATTACTAGGAACACAGGAAGCTGACATATTCTGAGTCAGGCCATTGGTCCCACTGGGTCAGTACTGTCTACAGCAGGCTTCCTCAACCTCGGCCCTCCGGATGTTTTGAGACTACAATTCCCAGCATCCCTGACCACTGGTCCTGCTAGCTAGGGATCATGGGAGTTGTAGGCTGAAAACATCTGGAGGGCCGAGTTTGAGGAAGCCTGGTCTACAGTGACTGGCAGTGACTTCCCAGGATTTCAGGCGGAGGACATTTACAGCCCTTCTTGGAGATGCCAAGGATTGAAACTGGCACCTTCTGTGTGTAAAACTGTGACTCTACCACTGAGCTACTTACTTTTCATGTAAATAAGATAATGCAATTCCCTGTCCCTTTCTCGGTGGAATTGCAATACTTGATACGCTGCTTCAACCGATATCACCTAACCACTTGATCTACTGTGCATCAACGTCATTGATGATGTATTTGTTAGACAAATATATTATAATTACTATTCATGCATTTCAAGCTTAATTGTGTCTTGTTAGCAATGTATCAGAGAAGCCAAGGCACACCCAGGCTTCTCCACCCCAGCACCCCACCCTTTCTCATGGTATGTTGCCTATAGCAGCATTCTTTCAAACCTGTAGGATTCCTATGTGGAAATCAAGAAATATTATAAAATACAAGTGCAGAGAACTGATGTTGCAGTTATATATAGGTCTCACAACTATTTGGACCTTTTTCGTTTCACTGAGTTGGAAACGAGCAAGTAGATTCCAGTGGCTTAGGAAAAGCATAACAATTAAAATGAATTCCATTTCTGAGGCTCAACACAATTCACAGCAACTCATCCAAGCATAAAGCTATTTCATTGGCTCCTCTACTTCACTGCAGGCCACTTGTCAGATCAAGCTATTTTTTAATAGATATAAAAAGAGGCTCGTCTGGAGTCTATTTTCATTACTTCAGTAAAGAGCTGTGAGGCTCAGAAATGAAGGAAATGAAGGACAGTCCTATAGAATAAGAAATACCCCTTCAAATGTGAGACAGTTGATCACTCTAGGGCCAGCAGTCAGGCTGTGTTCCAGTGAAGGAAAATAACCCCAAAATTATCTGAACAAACTGAATGATGTGGATTTCCAGGTGGTTCCAGCATCACTGAAATGGTACATTACATTTTAGGACAGTCTGTAAGCTTGTCGTCATTACATGGTTTTGATTATTTGTGTTGTTGTTACCCTGCTTGTTGACCGTTTCTAAAGTCACTGCCGCACCGATTCTAAGCATTGACAACAGGGAACCAGCCTCTAGCCATTTGTTTGTCTGCTGAAAACATTTCTGTCTCCATCATTCAGAATAAATCTTTCAAGGCAGCTAACAAGAAGAATGGCAAAATATGGAACAGAGTAAAATATTGAAACCATGAATGATAAACTATTGAAAGAAAACCATACAACGCTATGCTAGAAAACTAAAAGTAAAAATAGTGAAGGAAGAGGTAGTTCATAATTAATTAAATTGGGAGGGGGGGGAATCAATTGTTGTTGGACTCCAACTCCCATCAGCCTACTGACCAGTAGACAGGGATGAGGGAAGTTGTAGCCCAGCAGCATCTGAAGTCCCATAGGATCCGCACCTATTAAAAGCATGAGGACAAAATGTTTTATTTAGCCGGTGCCTAAATGCTAGCAGATTAGGGAGATCATTCTGAAACTTGACCATGATCACAAAAAGAAGCCCTGACTTTAGTCACTACCTGCACCATTTCTGCGAGTCGGGGGAGCTGGAGCAGAGCCATAGCTGTCAACTTTCCCCTTTTTTAAAAGGGAAATTCCCTTATTCCAAATAGGATTCCTCGCAAGAAAAGGGAAAAGTTGACAGCTATGAGCAGAGCATCTGAGAATTATCTCAACTCGTGGGCAGATTTATAAAGGAGTAAGCAGTCCTTCAGATTCCCTGGTTCCAAGCTCTATAGGGCTTAAAAGGCCAAAACCAGTATCCCCAATTGCCCCCAGAAACAAACTGGAAGGGAGTGAAGCTATTTTAATACCGGTGAAGTGTTCTGACCAGTTGGTTTTGACTAATTTTCTGGTGACTACCATATGTTGAAATGAAGTTTCTGAGTAGTCTTCAGCTCATTGCAGGCTCTTCAGCACTTCTTCTACCTCACCTGATGATGGCATCCCATATTGATGGCATCACATGCCAAATCCCTGAGTGACCTTTCTGAGTAGTTGCATGTAGCATGAAATGCAGCATAGAGCTCTATGGGACCTCCTGGCCCTAAAGTTGTGGGGAAGAGGAAACATTATCCAGCATTATCTTCTGAAACCCATCAGTCGGGTAGGGACAGAAATGCCACAGCATGATGCCCCCAAATCCCAACATAGATAATGTAGATGAACACCATGGTCAATGGCAATGAGTGCCACTGAAAGGTCCAGGATAAGTCATGTGACCAGAACGTCCTGTTTTGCGACTTTGCATTGCTATAGCTGGCAATAAAACCTGTTCCTCAGAAATATGCTCTCATTGCAAGTCATGTGACTGCTTCATGTGTTTCTCTTGTATCATTCAGTGCAATCTTAGGTACTCATAAATGTCTCAATGTGTTACCAGGATTTCAAAGGCGGAATTGGTACCTGGGTGGGTGGGTGTGCTGTGTCCTGGATTTTAGGCAAGTCAATCGGAAAACCATAACAACTTTCGGGGTGTCCTGGTTTTTACTTTTTGAAATGTGGCAACCCTACTATGTGTTAACTGGGCTTACTCCCTGTTAAGCGTGCCGTGCTTAGAATTGCAGCCTTACTGCAGTAAATAAAATGTCGTGTCACATACTCATGTGTGAAGCAGTTCTTTCTCAAGGAACTCTCAGGGAACTCTTGCTTTCCCCTCCTTATTTTTTTACGGTTGTTAACACTTTCTGCCTGTACAGATTTGAAATGGAATATGAAAGATCTGAAGGACTTAACCAGATTTACAATCTCTTTCTCTATCTCTTTTAAACAGACACAACAATGAGTAACTCAAATTCTCCTGATTTAGTTCATACAGGAGGAAAACAAGGTAATGAAAAGATGGGGAGACTAAGCCTGGGGGCACATTATTGGCTTAAAAGACAACTGGGCAACCAAGTATAATATATTTTTGTGTGCTTTGCTGTACTAAAGCGACATTTTTCAGAAGGCAGGCATCCATGTGTTTTGTTTCAGCTTATTCTTCTGTAATATTTTGAGTCATACCCATAAAATAGTTTGATACCAAAGTCTGCATGCTCACATCCTGATTTTGGGCTTGGAATGGGATATGTGAATTGGTGAGATCTCTCTTTCAGTTTTAACAGTACCACTGTCTGTAATTTAGCCTTTCCTAATTAAGGTAAATTTTATTTTTATGGAAATTACTCTATGATTAGATTATTCTTATTCTAATTATCAGTATTCACCTTCTATAGAATTGTTTCAAGGCAATGTACAATAAAAACACTATCCGCTTATACTGAACACTCATTTTAAAATGGGTAGCTATGGCTGTCAGTACTAACATCGAGGGCCTTCTCGGTAGTGACACCCGCACTGTGGAATGTCCTCCCATCAGATGTCAAGGAAATAAACAACTATCTGACTTTTAGAAGACACCTGAAGGCAGCCCTGTTTAGGGAAGTTTTTAATGTTTGATGATTTATCACTTTATTATTATTATTATTATTATTATTATTATTATTATTATTATTTTGTTGGGAGCTGCCCAGAGTGGCTAGGGAAACCCAGCCAGATGGGTGGCATATGTATAAACAAACAAACAAACAAATTATTATTATTATTATTACTACTACTACAGTATGTGAGGCTAATTCTGTTTAGATATGTAAATAATACATGAATAGATATGTAAATAATCTAATACATGTTTAGATATGTAAATAATACATGTAAATAATACTGATGGCTTTACCATCAGTAGTACATCAAGAAAATCTTCAATGTTTTTCCTCGTATACTTTGAACAGGTGGGAAACCAAAACGAGGCAAGAAATTAAAACCGCAAAAAGAAAGTGAGGGTGAAAGTTCTTCTGAGGAGCTTAGAACAGAGAGTCCATCACAAGGTAACTCCAAAAGATTGTATGATGCTTTGTCTGTGTGCAGGGAGAACAGATCTTCACTTGGGAGCTAGCACTTGCAAATCAATATTCAGATAAACCCAGCAGCCAAGTTCAGACTAGTGCTGAGCTGAAACAGGGTGGACCTTCGCAAACCTTTCTCTCACCCACTCATTCTGCACAAAACCTGCAGAGTTCCCCCTCTGAGATATGGCTGCCACTGAGGAACTTTTGGCATCAGCTGTAGACCCATCTACAGTATTTCATCTATTTCCGCCCTGGGTTTTTTTTTGAGAGAACGGGTGGGATATGAATTCAATAAATCAGTAATAATAAATGCACGGGACTTTGTAATGCCTTGTCAAGTTTTGTTGTTGCCTTTCACTATGTTAGTATTTGTTTGTAGATGCTGTGTCAAATTATTAAAGAAATGATAACCTGCCTTTCAATTGAAAAGGGCACAAAAAGAAAAATTAAACCACAGAAACAAACTATAACAGGAGTTTCTATATTTTGACAGCAACATAAGCTGGAAAGTTTTACCTTAACCATATTTTTATCTGCTCTATATTTGTGCACTATTTTAGATTCACCCAGAGAAGTCGTTCCATATGGTGAATCAGGTAAGTCGACTAAAATCCTGAGCAGCACAGTTGTTAGGTTTGAGAGGCCCTTGGGTAATACCCCACACTCTGCATCTGTGAGTGGACCAACTGCTTCCTCCTTCATGTTGCTGCTGCAGTTCACTTCACCAGGGACATCTTTACCATTGGGCATAGTGGCGCGGCAACCAGGGCGCCAAGCTGTGGAGGGCGCCTGGCGGAGAGTCCAGGGAGGGGATAGCGGGGAGGTAAGCGAGGCGGAGCTGGGGCTTGGTGCCTGCACACTTACAGCGCCCTGTTTGGACCCTGTTCCGCTCTGCAGCACCAGGTACGAAGAGTGAGGCAGAGGGCAGGGAGAAGGCGTGGGAAAAGCCGCCTCAAAGAGCTGTGTACAGTGGTACAGTTTTGTGATTTAGGCTCAAGGCTCAATGATCTTGCAGCAACAGCCCCGAAATCTGCCCCGAAGTCCTGCCTTGTAACCTCTCCACCCCCCTTTCCACTGTGTGTGTGTGTGTGTGTGTGTGTGTGTGTGTGTGTGTGCGCTTCACTGCTTTAATATGGAAACGGTGTTGTTTTTTCCTGTCAGCTGGAGATTGTCTATTGTGATTGGTCCTTTTTCAACTGGCTGCATCAGTGGCTGTTACTGATTGGTTGTAACAGCTTTTGTTGTTGTTCTGTATTTTTTTTGGCGCTTTGGCTGACAAAAGCTGTTTTTTGGTGCTGCGTGCTTGTTCCAGCGAAGGTATTATTTGTCATTTATTACTGATCTGCCCCTGCTTTAAAAAAGCGCAGAGGCCCCCTAGAAAAAACACATCTAAATATTGGGAGGCGCTGGGCGGATCTTTGCACCAAGGTGCTGTATATGCTAAAGATGGCCCTGGACGTTTTCTTCTCTTTCTTTGCTTCTCTTCTGGGCCAAATTGACATGCCTCTCTCTCCTGGGAGAGACACATGTATCGGTAAACCCTATTTGCTGCCACAAAATGTATGAATTCTTCCTTAAACAAAAGGCTCCACATGGAAAGGAATGGGTTATATCGAGCTTGAACAAAGCAGCTAGAATTTTCTAGCTTTGGGATGTTTCAAGACAAGTCTTCATTGCTCCCTCTAGTGGTAGCTTCACTCAACGGCTTCTGTGCATGGGTTTTATTGTTGTGAACCACCTGACCTTAGGATGAAGGGTGGCATACAAATTTAATAAAATAAGTAAAAATAAATAAAACAATACTGTTATTTGGGTTGATGAGTTGCAGTCAGAAAAGCATGGTGAGCAAGGCAAGGAGCTGTTACAATACATAGAGGTTTATGTTTGGCCAGGTAGGAAGAATCTTCATATATATCCACTTCCTAGTATTGTAATGTGGTTTGTTTCTGGTTTCTTTTGCAAAAGGAGATGCTTGTTTGCTTTGGTCCCCTCCAGACGACCTATTTATTGAACATTCATTCTGATTTGTTTCCACAAAGATAGATTAGGTAATGTCAGCTGTTTGTTGAACATTTGCTCTGATTTGTTTGCAGGGAGATTTATACATCACTGTATCAAGTAATTATCCCATGTTTTCCAATGCATTTCCCCATCACTTTAATTCTAGCAAAACAATTTCCATTTTTGGGTGGGGAGGAGGAGGAGGAGGAAGAGGCAGGCTTGTTGCACAAGATTGCCAGATTAACTTTAATTGCACACCCTGAATTTGTCACTATGTGACTGAATCCCACCTCAAAATCGCGAAAGTCTGAAAGCACCTTTTATATCAGTCTGTGTTATTTTTCAGAAGTTGTGTGCAGAGACGGGGAACCTACAACTGGTAAATATAAATTGCAGATTATGTTGTTCTTTTCTATATAACCCCTTTTAAGTCTTTTAATGCCTTTTAAGTCTCATACAAGTACCATGTTATCTGCCTGGGCTATGAAAGCTTCAACATTGCATGATCTGCCATATCATACAAACTTATAAGCATAGAATGGTCCAACCCCCTGCAATGCAGGAATCTCAACTAAAAACACCCATGACAGATGACCATCCAACCTCTGCTTAAAAACATCCAAGGAAGGAGAATGTTTGCTTTTACTTACAAAGTGTTCTAAGATATTTTGTGAAATAGATTTGTATTTTAAAGCATTTTGGGCCACTCAATGGCGGATTTCCTAAAACAAAACAAAAAACAGAGCATATTGATCCAGTTTTCAAACTAGTCCTTGCTTGTGGCCACAGGTGCAGCTCGGTGTTTGGCTTCCTACGCCCCCCTCAATATTGTGGGGGCTGAGCCCCCTGTTAAACAATATAGAGGGCTCAGCCCATAGGAGTTGGTGCCTATGCTGGGTGGGCAGGAGACAGGCAGAACTGGCCAGGCGGAAGACCCCCAGGCCACAGGGCCTGCAACAGTTGACCCTATTCCCTGCTCCCAGGAATAGCCTTTTAAGAAATGCTGCCTTTGATGACTACCTCCACTGTGGGAGGCAGTGAAACTGAATTGCTGGGAATCACAGGTGGGGAGGTTGCTTTTATGCTCAGGTGTGCTTGCAAGCCTCCCTTAGGCATCTGGCTGGCCAGTGTGAGAACAGAGTGTTGGATAGGATGGGCCTTATTTTGTCCTTAGGTATTGCAAAATGCCCTGAGGTCCATTGACCAATGCACCAAATAGAAAAATGGCAACAATAATAATAAAGAATAGAATTCAGTGGCTAATATGATGTGGCTCAGCTTCAGTTTGTGTACCTGGGATTGACTTTTACTTTAACTGAAATTTCATTTCCCATAGCGTATGAAAATGTTCCCTGCCATCCACCTCACCACCCAAGATGGTGGCTACCAGGCATACGAAAAGATGGTAAGAGTTTTTCTGACCCTCAGACTCAGGCTGTGGGCACCTTACCATTTACTCTGGCTCCAATGCACTCCCGCCCCTGAGTACACATGACATTAGCCAGAATCCATATGTATGTTGTGGTTTCTTGAGTAATGCTGCTGTTTCCCTCGGACATGTGTTTCCATCCTATTTGAAGAAGTAAGCCATGGTTAAGCTGAGACGTGTGTTTCAGACATCCATTGTGCATCCACAACTCTGTTGAATAGGACTTGGCAGAGAGGTTGCAGGCACAGAGAAACAAATCAGGTCATAGCACGTACAGCACTTTAGAATGCAACTTGAAATGCACGAGGGGGAAAAGCCTAGCTGTGTTTTCAAGCCATTAACATGCACATGCCCTTAATTGCAAAACCTGCTCAGTGTGAACCAGAAGTTCTCCCATGTGCAGGTACCTGATAAAAATGCCAGAATTCATTCCTAGAATTGTGAATAAACAGTGTAGTGGTGGTTTAATTATGGATGTTTAAATTCTAATGCTTGTGTAATTGGTTTACACACTTGCAAACAGCTTCAAAGACTGTTTTGTCATTAAATAGTATACAGTGGTACCTCGGGTTAAGTACTTAATTCGTTCCGGAGGTCTGTTCTTAACCTGAAACTGTTCTTAATCTGAAGCACCACTTTAGCTAATGGGGCCTCCTGCTGCTGCCGCGCTGCCGGAGCACGATTTCTGTTCTTATACTGAAGCAAAGTTCTTAACCAGAGGTACTATTTCTGGGTTAGCGGAGTCTCTAACCTGAAGCGTATGTAACCTGAAGCATATGTAACCCGAGGTACCACTGTATAAGTAAATAAATACTGCATGTGAGCACATGTAGGACAGAGTGCCTTTTCCACAACATTGCATAATCATTGGCTTCCCGTCTTGGACTTCCATATATAAAGTTCCTAGTAATTAAGCAGTAAACTCGCTTAAAGTCTTCACAATTAATTGCTGATTCTTGGCGTTTTTAGCTGTGTGGGAATAAAGCATAGTTCCATATTTTAAATAATGTATATGGCTAAGAAGGTTGCTGACTTAAGTTCTTCACTTGAGTTGATGCCTCTGGAAAGTATACATAAATTATATATATGTACAGTGCAGTTAGTGAAAGTACTGGCTGTTGGTCTAAAGTATGTGAGTAATCATCCCCTTACCCCACCCTCCACAAACATATGTATTCCAAAAGGACATGACCTTCACTAGTACAGGAAAAATTTAAATTGCAGCCAATAGGGGCATTGAGTTTGATTTTATGATATCCTTTAAGAATGTAAGACCCCTCTCTTCTCTCTCATTTCAGATGAATTCTTCCATTTTGTCATTCTTTGTTTTGCCATTGGAACCTTGTTGGTTTGCTATTACAGATATAAAGGTACATCAAAACTGGAATGCACTGCTTTCATTTGGGTAACACAGAACATAATGTAATACAAACATATATATGTATATTTTTAGACTGGACAGTTTCCCTTGGTATTGGTTTGATGACCTTCGCAGGCTTAGAAACAACTGGAATATATTTCGGTCTAGGTAAGTGTTTCACATGTACCACTTGAGACAGCAAAATAAGCTGCTTCGTGTATTTATACCTAGGTATAAACTTTAAAATATACCAACATTCATTTGATGTTTAAATTACAGTTTGAGCTGTAGTGAAGCTATTAGCGTGTCCAGTTTTCTTTGCATATAACCATTTGTCTTTCATTTCCCTAACAGTGCACCGCATTAGAAGTATCCTGGAAAGTTTCATCCCCCTGCTTCAGAGCATCAGAACGCCTGGTAATACCTTCTGCCCTCTTCATGTGTGTTTATATACCCCTGTGGAATCATTTGGGTACAGCACATAGATAATAGTTGTAGTTTTGCCATTTTTTAATAGAAAAACTCTATTCATCCCAGGAAAAAAGGGCTCAGGATTAGGAGATTGTGTGTCATCTCCGAAGATTGTCATGGTTTTGAGGAGAGACCCATGTAAACTTTCCTGAGGGTCCTTAGAGACAGAGTACTAAAAGCACAGACTTCTTCGTGCTTTTAACCAGCAGGCTTGTGCCTATTGGGACTGCTGCCTCTAAAATCCCTGCTTCTTTCAAACTTCTAAATTAAATGCTCATGAAAGTGACATCGAAGTGCTATCTTTTCTGACCCACAGACCAATGTGTGGTATTTTGAAATAATCATACTGACGAGTTTCTCTCTCTCCCTTTGTCATTGTGTAGGTTTGAAAAAGATTAACTAAATCGGAGGTGTCAACAGAGCTGGGTGGATCCTGTTAATATTGACAAGATGTTTACAAGGCTATTATGGCCAATGTAAAATAATATGTTAACTATACAAATGTGAAATTTCCTCAGTTGGAGAAAAGAATCAGGCTTACAGTGAATCCTTTGCTTCCTTGGTGTATCTTGAGAGATATATGTAAAAGTTGCCAGCCTTTTCGTATTCATTGGGTCTGTGGCTGTATGCTGCAACCCCACTTTGTGAATGAATATCAGCTATTTCCACTCCGTCTTGTATTCTACCATGCACCAGGTCTCACCAACACTGAACATTGGTGCTCTTATCTATGGCTGAAATCGCCTTCCCTACACTTGGTCAGGACAAAGGACTGTGCATAGCCCATGGCTACGTCATGGGAAGTTCTTTACATATTCCGTGAGCCAGCTCATATGATGAGTAGTATGTGAAATAGCTTCAAGACACGTTTCTCAAGTCATTTGTGATTGTGTGGGAAAAGCTAGTTCACTTGGTAATCACTGTGCATGACCACAGCTGGCCTGTGGAACAACTTGGAAGTGGCCTCCATGTGGCAGCCATGAGCCATTACTGTGGGGCAGCTTCTATTCATTGTGGTGGAACTTCTACGCACGTCCTTGGCTGGTTCTTGCTCTTCATTGTCCTATCATCCTGTCATCCATTTGCAGTCATCTACACTACAAGGCTTGCCAATGTCACAGGAACGATACCCCATTTCTGGCTAACACATGGGATATGCTTTAGGAAAAAGTTATGCTACATAATGCAAGCAATGGGCAATCCTAATGCCCATATCTTGAGCATGATTTCAAAGGTGTAATTTTGCGTGCAGTGTTTCCCCATCTCTTCAAAGAGCAGCCTTCTGTTGCTCCTGCCTTTATCTGGATCATGGGGCATCAAGCACAATGCTATGCATTCCATTCAGGTGAGAAATTTTACTGTACCTTTATCAGGATACTGTTTGTTTTGGTAAGGCATGGTAAGATAAGGTAACGAATAGGCTGGGCAGTGTAATTGTACAGTAGGGAACAAAGTCTTTATTGTATAATGAAAGTAGTAAAAACTCTGGTGTGAACATACCTGATTTGCTTTAGTTCATTAATGTTTAATAGCTTTGGGCAGGTCTTATTTTCTCTCTTGGCCATTTGACCAAGAATTCAGCTTCAATACCTCTTCCAGTTTTCAATCTTGACAACTTCAAATTTTAAAAAACAGGCGTTTCGGGGGGGCGGAACTGTGGCAAGGAATTTTCTGAAAAGTGAATACGAGCTCAAATGGCAAAGTAAACTTGGAGGATCTGGTAATATTGGTACTTCCAGTTTGTAAAAAAAAACACAAAATGTAGCTGAAACTCATAAGCCCATTGTTTTGAAATATTCCTACTAAATCTGGGGAAATATTTTGAAATAAATGCCCTGAATCAAACGCATAGGGGAAGAGCAAGTATTTTTAAAATTAGGAGGTGGGCGGAAGTTCCTAATATTCTTCTTAACTGTATTAATGTAATCCAGCTATTTCACTAATAATAATTTATGTTTAATTAAAAGTATCTGCCAAAAGAACAATGGCTTAAATGATTGGACTTTATGTCATTTCATGCTGGCCTGAATGATGTCTCAATTGTGTCCTTTAAAAAATGCATTGATGCTGTGTTGTCACATTGATATACATATGAAAGGCTACTGTTGATGTTGACAAGTTAGATTTTCTGTTTTGTTGTTTGTGCGTGGTCCTACCTCTGCAAGTATCATAACTTCATTTAGAATCACAAAAGTCCAGTTGAGAAGTAAGGATTGCTGTAGATGCAGGAGGTCAGTGTATCCAAATGCACATGATGGCTACACACATCTAGTCAGATCAGGCACCACACTTTCATGCGAGGCCCTGAAATGTCATTTATAGAAGACAGCAGAATTATATTTCAAAATAAAATAGTTGCATACGTCCTTTGGCTTCCAAAGGCAAGCGAAATCTCGCTACCAAACAGACCCATGCCTGGGAAGAGACGTAGCTTAGAGGCAGAGTAGTTGATTTTATGCAGAAGACCTCATTATCATCCCTGGCATCACCAGGCAAGGCTGAGAATGTTCTGCCTGGAGTCCTGGGAAGCTGGAGTCAGTCAGTGTAGCCAAAGTTAAGCTAAACCATGGGTAGGCAAACTAAGGCCCGGGGGCTGGATCTGGTCCAATCGCCTTCTAAATCCGGCCTGCGGATTGTCTGGGAATCAGCATATTACATGAGTAAATATGTCCTTTTATTTAAAATGCATCTCTGGGTTATTTGTGGGGCATAGGAATTTGTTTAATTTCCCCAAAAAAATATAGGCCTGCCCCCCACAAAGTCTGAGGGACAGTGGACCGGCCTTCTGAAAAAGTTTGTTGTCCCCTGAGTTAAACGGACCAATGATCTGATTCCCTAACAAGGGAGTTTCCCATGCTGGGCTTGCTGAATGACATTCTGGTTCAGGGACACCCCTTTTGTGAACTGCACTGGGAGACAATAGGAGCCATGTACACACCTACAGGCACAAACATGCTGCAGCTAAGTAGGTCTGCCCCAAGATGGGAGACCATCTGGGAGCAATCTGCAAGCTTCTCTGAACTCTGCAGCTGAAGAACAGGATACAAATAATGAATAAATAATAAGAAGCTGCTGTTTCCTCCTCCACTCCCTTAACCTCTGTTTGATTTCCCCATACACTCGAGATGGCATGCTCCACCTCGCTCCAAGCGCAGATGGTTGAGCAGGCTAATAATAGATCATAAACCTCAGAGAAGCCCAAGGACATGCTGTCTGTGGGTTCTTGTTTGTTTTAAATCAGTGATGGGTGAGCCAGAGACTCAGTCCAGATATTCCAGCTCAGTCAGCACTGATCTCAAGCAGACAGTACCGAGGGACAGAAAACCCGGGCTCTTGGCCTTCCTAAACTGATGGGAGATGTTTTCTTCTCTCAGCACATGCACAAGAAGTGTGTTTGGTCAGTATTTAAGACAGGGATGAGTAACCAACTACCATCAGTCTCCAGCCAGTTTGCAGAGACAGAGGCTGACAGCAAGTAGGAAAGGGACACCAGAATCTGCTGGCGATAGAGGAAGAGGAGGATGGAAGAAATAACAGCCCCACTACTCTTGGCTGAAAATACAGTGCATGGAAATGTTTCACCTGAACATAGGAAGCAGGTAGTTGAAGTGAACTCTTTGCTTCTGTATATCATATTTCACTACTGTGCCAAATGGGAAGTATTTCTGGACAAGCTGGCAGTTATGTGAGAGAGAAAAGTTTCTCAACAGAAACAGAAGAAGGGACTGAGATGTCACAGTGCTACATTCAAAGCCCTATGGTCAGCCATAAAATTCACAAGTGTTTGGAGAAGAGAGAAGCATTATAAATCATTTTGGTACATTAAATTACAGCAATTTACTTGGATCTTTCTGTTTTACGTTATGTGCTATTGCCTTATCAGCATGTAGGTTTCCAGAAATCCTAACAGTTCAAAACAGCAAACATGATTTTTCTCCCAAAACTTTTACTTTTATTAGAATTCTTCCATTAAAACTCTGCATATAATTTCAACCCTGTTTGAAAGCTACAGTGTTTGGCTTTTTTTTAACCATCCTTATCCCAACACACTGCCCCAGAACACAATGGGTGTACAACACAATCTACTCTGCATTCCTTGATTTGGACACTGCCACCTTCACAGCCTGGATGATGCCATCCTTATCGATGCCAAACATCCTAAGCAGCTCAGCTGATTTTCCACTTCTTGGTATGTGGGACACAGCCAAGCGAGAGACTGTGATCCCTGGTTCTCCAACCACAGCCGCAGCGACGGCTTCTCCAATGCCACCTAGGGAAAGATAATATACAAATGGATGATAAGTCAAGGCTAACAAGCTTTATTTCTTTGTAAGCAGCTTAATCTAGCTATTTAAAAAGAAAACAATTGGATAGTTCAGAGGGATTGGAAAGGTTGCAAAGTTGTTTGTCCCATGAGAGGCTTTTGCCTAAACAGTTTTTCATCTAAGAGGATTAGTGCTTTGATGCCCAATCAAGACAACTGATCTCCAAGAGTCCATCCAAGCCAACCAAGTAGAGTAGTTGATCATGAAGACACAGCAGATACAAAAATGCTATTTTATAAATGTCTAAAGGAGGACTTGTGGTAAAATGTTGCAGTGTGGAGTGCACCTTTTTAGTGTTCCAGTCAGTTAGCTATGCTTTCCTCCACAAAATTCCATTCCATTATATCGTTCCCCGCCCCTCCACAGCAAACAATCAGCATTCTGAGCACAATGAGCTTGTTCATTCCTCAATGGACACCTTTGAGGTTCCTTAGCTATTCCCCCCCCCCAAAGAATTTTTTTATGGGAATGTTGGGGTTCACCCAAGCCTGCTGATACCTCCCCATTCTGCGAGGATGGTGCCATTTTGGCTATATAACTAATGGCGCTCCTACCCTGAATATCTGAAATAGAGGAAACAATGTCTTTGATATGTAGCTTATTAGATGATGTTGGACCCCCCATCAGCCCCAACCAACTAATGGACAGGGATAATAGAGTAATATCTGGAAAGCCAGCAGCTCCACTACAACAGCAGGAAATGCAACTCCAACACAACAATGTTTAACTGTTGCAAGAGCACACCCAAGCTAGGATTGTCAAGCTAGGATAGTCATGAGAGAAATCTCTTTCATTTCTCTAGGTGTCTGTACCATGTATAGGTAGAGCTGAAGCACAGGAACTAGAAATAATCAGTGTCCATGTATTTCTCATCATCGTTATTAATCACCTTCCATGTATGTCCAATGCAATATACAAAATATAAAAAACCTCCAAAGTTAGGAAACAGCACAGAAGAGGAATTTAAAAACAAACAAAAAATGGACACCCACAGCAGAGACATACCGTATATACAGTACCAAATTTTTTCCCTTTGTTATCATGTGTGTTGACCTACCTTCATAGTAATGGTCTTCCACAGTGATAATTCTGCCTTTGGTTGCTCTTGCATTTTCAAGTATAGTTTTCTTATCCAGAGGTTTTATAGTGAATGGGTCAATCACTCTGATGGAAACTTTTTCTGAGAAAAAGAATGGGAACAGAATTATGCACCAGAGCATGTGGCTCAACAAAACACAGGAGAGGGGACTTGCTAATGTTTAACATTTCATACACATTTATTAAAGCATTCCAACGGGGGTCTTTGAAACCACTAAGTATTTGGTTCTAAGAATGGGCAGAATATAAGTCAAAAAGAAGCTGACTGATAAGTAAGCGTAAGCCTTACTTTCTCGTTTTGTCATTCCCTAGAATGAGGACACTCATGACCCACTTCCAAGGACCTTTACTATGATAATTGATCTCCAGAAGAATTAAGCCACCCAGAAACTAGCTTGTGGAATATCTAAAGAACTAGATAGCACAAGGTCATCATTCAGCTTCAGTCTTCTTAAAGCACAGCTGCCTGCTCATTTATCCAATGGCTATAATTGCATTAACTTAATAGTACTCTCATCTTGTGGACTTCTCAATAGTGAGATTTCCTTTATTCCACCAGAGGTTATGTTGGAGAATGCCAGGAGTCTTGGATAATCATGGCCCAGTACACTTCCGATACTAAAATGATGATATCTGCAGTGAAATGAGTAGCAACACATGTCTTTCAAGGAATAAAATGAGGATGGGGAATATGTGAACTACTGCCAGTTAGGTAGCCTGTAACTGAAAGTGTTCAGGTATGGTGCAACCTGTATGTTTCAGGAAAGGTGACATTTCATCTACTGTGAAGCAAACCATGGTTTACTTATCCAGGACTATCCATCTAGTAAGATCTTGTGCAGATGCAATACAGTGGTACCTCTAGATACGAACGGGATCCGTTCCGGTGCCCCGTTCGCATCCAGAGGTAAACGTAACTAGCGACAGCGCATCTGTGCGTGCACGTGTCACTTTTTGCCGCTTCTGTGCATGTGCGTGGCGGCATTTTCGGCGTCTGCGCATGCGCAAGCGGCGAAACCCGAAAGTAACGCACTCCGTTACTTCCAGATTGCCAAGGAGCACAACTCGAACGCGCTCAACTCGAAGCATATTTAACCCGAGGTATGACTGTATTCCTAATCAATATACCACATGCTCACTGACTTCTCCTTTCCCTCCTTCCCTTTCATGCATGGTTCGTCTTGTACATGCACTGCACTGAGGCTGATCATAGTTACTCCGAACCAGGGTGACCTCAAGTCTTTAGAACCAGTTTGCATCAGATTCACCAGTCCCTGTCAAAAGGGAATCCAGTTAGCTATTCTTAACAGTGATGTTAGTGGCGTAATGTTACACCATTGTTAAACAAACCATGGAAATTCACAAGGAAGAGAGGCCATGCAAATCTATATCACATTCCCAGTCTCTTAACCAGTTTCGATTGTTTGTACCAGGGCTACGTTGCTACAGATAAGGTACATGTTTGGGTTTGATTTTATATATTAAACTAACTTTTTTCTTGGTTTTTTTTTATAAATAGACTTAAGGCTCCAAGGAAAGATGTAGTAATTAGATTACACTTCTAAAGAATTTCCTGTCTCCCCCCCGCCCCCCGCCCTTTATAGCCCTCATGTTCTTCCCTACAAGATGGCTGGTGTGCATTTCTCAAAAGAGTTTGGTGTAATCACCTCTCTTCAGTTGCTCAGCTGCAGCCAGTGCCTCGTGCAGAGTTACTCCTGCTCCAATAACCGTGACCTGGTCATCTTTGCTCTTGAATACCACCTGATAACAACAGTAAAACAAAGAATTAGATTTACTGGGAAAAGCTAGTAAAAATCACAATGTTCAATGACTACGTTCTTGTAGTTCAAATCTTTTAGCAACTTTCAAAATGGCGCTCACCTTGGCTTGTCCAACATGGAAATCTTCATTGCTGCCGTAGATCACAGCATTTTCTGGACGACTGGTTCGTATGAAACAGATGCCCTGTTTTCAAAATGAACACAGGATAGATTGTAACACCCACAATAGCCCATGGAATTAAAGTTCAAAACGGGAAAAAGGCATTTAAAAATCCAAACATCAAAACTAGTCTTTTTAAAGCTGAGTGTGTCTAATTCTGGATGGGTGACCACCTAGGTATTATAAGCATGACACCTTGGGTTCCATGAGAGAAGAAAAGTGGGGTATCAATGGAATGAAATAAACAGCCAACCAACAAGGAAACTCTGACAAATTCACAGCAATGAACACCCTTCCCTATATGCCTCTGCAACAGAAGAGAGCAAACTTCAGATTTGGAGGCAGTAATGGGTCCTTATCTTTTCTCCATCCCTATGCAGCAACTGTCAATCATCTGAGGTCATGAGGATGCCAGGCGATTGACGCCTGTCAAAAGTCCCTTGCACATTTCCTTCCTAATGCCCACTGCACTTGGGAAGTGCTGCACAATGAGGAGTCCCAACGTTACCTATCCTCCATCTGATGTCATATATGATGTCAGGTGTAAGGCTTGCCTGAAATGAACTTGCAGGCCAAATGGGAAGGGCCAGCAGGTTTCCCCGCCCCTGCTCTAAAACTCCCAAGCAAGCACCCTGCGGAAGAGTTGCAGACCTTTGTATTTGCAGCCAATTCCACTGCCTTTTCAGTGGATACAGCATCACTAGGATAAAATACAGTTGAATTAGGAATGGCACGGAACATGCACAGATCTTCCAGCCCCATCTGTGAAGGTCCATCTTCACCTAGAAAAGAGATGGTATGGGGTGGGGGGTGAAAGAAAAATATCAGTGTTGAAAAGTGAACAAACTTCTCTGTAGACTTCTTAAAACAAAAGGCATCCAAAATAAATACAAGGCACTCACAGGACATGGAAGGCTACCTACCCTCTTCTGCTTAAACTTGGAAATAGCAAAGAAAGAAGATAGAAGGAAACTAAAAAGAAAGAAAACTAGGGTTATAAAGAAAAATCATGGAAAAATGCAGACGTAAATGGTAACTAAAACAATAAAGCAGAAACTAAACCACCACTACCACAGAGGCAAAAGGAGAATGAGAAGGGATATGGAGCTACATACATGAGTACAGAAATGAAAGGAAATAAATACACAATTTTAGCCAACAGGCAAAAGAAAAATGTACAAGGTGACAGTAGGCATGTCTCAATTATTGGTGGAACACAAAAGAATTCATGATTCTGTCAGAATGTCCCATCCTGGGAGGGGGCACTTGAAGGTCATAAGAAGCTTACTTTTCAGCAAAGATTGGCTTAATGAAACCCACAGAGAGATGCATGATAATTAGGGATATATTTGGGGAGGGGGTGTAGAGCAGTGAATGGCACAGTTCAAATCCCTCCAGAGCCAGCAGTAGGAAGAGCTGTGGATGAATGTGTGCCCTTCTGGTGGAAAAGAAAAGTATTTACAGGAAACCAGTTAGAAGAACTGAGTACATTTTTTCCAGCTTCTGCTTGGTTGAACTGACTTGTGAACACTGTCTGCCTCAAAAAGGAGCCAGAGGGCTGCTCCAAAGTCATTTTTTAAAAAAATGTGGGAAAGTGTCTGCTTCCTGTTTCAGTACAATTGCCACACAGGATGCAGTGAGTGTTATGGAAATGGCACTACCACATTCTTTATATATATATACCTATTTAGTCAAGGACCCCAAAAAGCCCCAGTCGGTTGTGCATCTCTGCATTTTAATAAACTTGAGGGGGTAGAGGTTTCTCTCATCATTGGAACTTAAGATCCCATTCCTGATAAGGGCAAGGATTAAACCTGCAGTCTCCTACATACAAACACACACTTCAGAAGTAGGCGAAGCTTTTATCCTGATGGCTGTGAGAGTTCTACTGAAATAAGATCTTGGCATGTGCAAAAAACAAAAGCACATGTCCCACCCTACAAACAGTAATAGAATGTGTGCACTGAAATATACACTGGCACCTGTACTTAAAAGAGGGCTTCACTGTACTGTTGAAGAAGCAACTGGAAATTCTTTGAAGAGAAGCGCAAGTGGCAAGTGGTGTTAGAAAGAATCTGAGGCTAATTAATGGCTAAAGCGAGCAACCTGACCATGCGACAGCACTGAGAGACAAGTATAGCAAAGCCCAAGCTGAAAATTCCTGAACCACTGCCAAACTGTTCAGGCTTCACTGCTTACATTTCCAGTGCAAACTCTGAGTGCAGCATGAGCAACTCTTAAGCCAATAAGGAAACTTCCACTGCGCTTTCCAAAGCTCAGATTTAAGAAGAAATTTGTGATAAGCCACTTGCAGTTCTAATCAGCTTTTAGTATGGTATCATTACTGAACCATACACTTTGTCAATGAGCTATGAAGGAACAATATTGCTCCCAAAGATTTGGCAGCTGGTGGCAAAGGTGATTAATACTCATATCTATGAGACAAAACACTGTTCATAATAACCCAATTTGCACACACCCCTAAGGCAAATGAGCAAGCATGCAGGTACCCAGAGAGAAAATTATGGCTACTTTGCTTATCTCTGGTCATGCTATTGCACTGCTTGTAGCTAAACCAGGGTTTGGCTTAGGGTTACGTTTGAAAACAGACTTGAGGCTTGTTTCCCCCAAATAACCAAGGTTTTTGCTTGGTATAAGTTCTGGTTTTTTGGGAGTGAGACTAACCACAAGCATAAGTTTACACAAAATGCTAAATTAAAGCATGTATTTGGCTCATGGCAGTGCAGCAGAACCAGGGGAATGACAAAGTGCATCAGTTTTCATGCTGGGCACCCACATGCTTGCTTATTCTTGCTAAGTCATAGTCTGGTTTAGTATTATGTACAAACAAGGTCATTATCCATATAGCAATAATAGAATAAAAGCTTGGGGGAAAAGCTTGCTTTGCTGTTTTAATTTTGTTGGGTATAGCCAGAGCGTCCTGCACGTTGACACAATGGTAAAGTGTAATGGTCATTTGGAACTAAATGAGAACACACAGCATTTTCTAGCACATGTTGGAACAATCTCTGATACATCCAAAACTCACTTTATTTGTCTCTAATGTATACATGGAATGTCTATTGTAGGCAGATCAACTATGTGAGGTTTGAAAAGTACACTTTGGTCAAAGGACTTAGCAGACCATCAGTTTTACAAGCCTCATTTCCTCTATGATGCAACAAGTGATATCAAATAAAAAGCAGAGAATAAAATTTGTAGACTATGATAATAAGGTGGGGGGGGGGAGATTCCTACAGAATTTTGAAATTACTTCCACTTCATGGGTCTGTGTGCCTGCATCTGGGAGACTAAGGCAATTTGCTGAATAAATTTGAAGACGCTTACCAATGGATACACCGCAGTGAGATCCACAGAGGTTGATGTTGCTCTCGGAAATTGCTGCCATGCGGATCTGATCATATGCCCTGGTGTAAAATGTGGCAAAGGTGCTGGCAAACACAATGTTTCTGTCCCGGGTTGCACAACCAACACCAACGCTCACCTGTAATTGGGGGGGGGGGAGGGGAAGAGCGGATTAACCAGTTCCAGCAAAATGTGAGTGCTACATGCTGAGTTAGCTAAATGTTTTATACCTATATAAACTATATACGTTTTATATATTTATATTCTTCCTCCGAGGAGAGGTTCAGGACAGTATACAAAGCTCTTCCCGTCTCCCTATGTTATCCTTACAACAAGGTAGAGAAAGATGGGAGTGACTCAAGATCAGATGGTAAGTTTAATGGATGAATGAACTTGGTCTCCATGCTCTTGCTCCAATTGCTACGTCACTAATTGACTAATAGAGCTGGAGTGCATAGAGGAGTGGGAAAGGAAATTAGAGTTACGTGTGCCGGCAGAATGATCATAGCAGTGCAACCTGCTCTCGTGCACATGTTTGTGGTGCATGAAATGTGCTTAAGCTCCTCAAGAAATTAGAAGTAATGGTTCTGGTTGCAGCAGCCTGATATGCAGAGCTCTGAAGCAGAAGCTCTCTGACAATGGTAGGCTGGATATAGGGAGAGCAGCAGCAAGCAGTCCAAGGCCTGAGGGAAAGGAGAAACAGGGCAGGAGATGCTCTGAAAGAGGTGGGAGGCAAAGAGAAGGTTAACTATGGGGCTGAAAGAGGAGGAGAACTATGGGGGTGATGCACTATGAAATGTGCCCTTGAATCAACATGGCCGTTGCATGTTGCAGTGCACCTAGAAACCCTAAGCCCGTGGTTCCCAACGTGGGGCACACGCCCCACGGGGGGCAATTTGATTTTTAAGGGGGGCAATTTGAGAATGAGTTAGACCAAGTTAATGGCCTTTTAGCTTCCCCCACATGAATAGGAGTTCCCTTTTTGAATACAGTATAGTGGTACCTCAGGTTACAGATGCTTCAGTTTACAGACTCTGCTAACCCAGAAACAGTACCTCGGGTTAAGAACTTTGCTTCAGGATGAGAACAGAAATCGCACGGCGGCAGCGGAAGGCCCTATTAGCTAAAGTGATACCTCAGGTTAAGAACAGTTTCAGGTTAAGAACGGACCTCCGGAACGAATTAAGTTCTTAACCTGAGGTACCACTCTAATAATAATTATATGTCACTGGGGAGGATCAGGATTTTAGAGATGTTTAGGTGGGGCATGCCCCCCCCCAAAGGTTGGGAACCACTGCTCGAAGCTCTTTAGGACATTGTATCTAACCAAGTCATCTTCAGAGGAGAGTCACCAAAATCAACGGACAGCACGAATTTGAGTCTATTGATTTCAAAGGGTCTGCTTCAAGGAAGACTTAGTTGAATACGAAACCTTATTTATAAAGGTAGGGTAATGGCAATGGTTTAATTATCAGAGTGAGAATTTATCCAAAAAACCCCTGCTTAGTTTGAAGGAAGAAACAAGCGAAGAAACACCCAAACAAAGCACCTTACCATGTTTTGTTCAGCGATGTAGCATTCAATGAAACGGCTGGGGTGCTCTTTTTTGAAGAGCTCAGAGAAAGTGGAATTTTTGGTATCCCCATCCAAAGCAACCACACGGTCACAGGCATGGCCCAGTTTGGCAAGGGCCAAGCCATAAGCTTTGCGAGTAGCAAACTGTGGAGAGGAAAAGGACATAGATGCCCCGTTTTCATTATGTTCAATTATTCTGTTATGCTGCAGTTGCAAACCACATAAATAAAAACCTTCGAAAATGAGTCCAAGACAAAACTCTGCATGACCAATATTACACTGAAGAGTTTCAAAGAATCTCTAATGCTCCCCTGTATGTTATAGTATGTCACATCAGTACCTCATACTTGGGGCCAACATTTTAAATGTTTACCATTCTGATCCTAAGCATAGAGATTATCATAGCTAACTGAAGCATCTATAATATGGCCTTGCAATCCTGGTTAACTTCAAGCTTTCTGGTGTTGTGCTAGTAGTACAAGGGTCTTTATACCTCTAGTCATCAAACACATCACAGCTGAAGCAGAAAGACCTAAGAAAAGGCCTCAGGGGAAACTGTGCTGAGAGAAGCCAGATTGTCTTCATACAGTCACACCAAGTGCAGTGTCGTCCTTTACTTGACTAAAAGCTAGCCATGGGAACACAACCAGCAAATCCCTAGAGAAGTGGAAACCCCAAACCACCCTTGCATGAGTTTCTCCTTCTGTCTCTGTTTACTTTGGCATCTAAGAGTTTCCATAAGGTTTTTGTCTGCAGGCTCAGGTAAGATTTCCATGCTCTTCAAATCTGACGACAGGGAGAGAGACTGGTAAGTCTTCCTTTTCTTCTCCCATTTGCTGCATTACTTCAGCTGCCTGACAGCTATAACTTGCTCTGCATCACAGCAGGTGAAGGAGACAACTGACCAGTATTGTGACTTTGCCACTACTAGACAAGAGGGACAGACAAACTCTCTACATTGGTTCATTCTTAAAGAAACAAGAAGTCTACCTGGGTCTAAAAATGGCAACCAAATTTGATCAGGATGTATCCCTTCCAGTCTGAAGTAGGAACATGCGGCCTTCACTTGTAGCCATCCTGAATGCAAAAGGCATCTCATGTGTGATGGCTCCACAAGTCCCATTCTTAGCAGTTACCTTAGAAGTGACTCACTAGAATTATGGCCTTAAACAGGCATGAAGTAAAACATTTGCTTTGAGACTCACATGTACAAGATCAAGTTTGGCTCATCTTCAATAGTTTGAAATAGCATTTACTCTTCTCCCAAAAGGTGTGACATTTGGAATGGGCATTTTGCTACTATGATGAATTAATTACAATTGGAACTCCACTGAGTAGGCAGCTGAATGTCATCTGGAATATTTTACAGAATTCTGGACTGAAAGTTGTTTATTCTTATTAATCAACTCCATAAAAAACGCAGTTCCCAGAATAGTGAGCAAAAGCACCTTTCCAATCACAAATATAAACCTAAGCTAGAATTGCTTGAGGAGAACAGAGAAACACCACCATACCTTCTCTCCCAACTTATAATTCGGTGGTGAAGGCATCTTGACATTTCTGATACTGACAACTGGTGCATCTTCCTGCGGAAGGGCTGGAGAAAGCTTTTTCTTGTTCTGGATTCTATCATCAATCTCTGAAATGACTTGCTCAGCCATGTTTCTGGGAAGAGGTTTGCCATGCCAGTTTTCCTTATCCTCAACACCTGCGGATTACCATACACATAATTAAAAAAAGGAAATAAGTTAAATACAATACACTTTCTCAAAGTGCCAAAATCAGCAGCTTCTTCTGAGTTAGGCCCAAGTAAGCTAATAAGGTTATTTGCAAATGCAAACATCTTCCTATGAGGTTTAAGCTACCAATGCCTTAGCCTGCCTCATTCCTGTTACTGTATTCCTTTGATCCTGCAGAAAGTCTCCTGACATACTCTTCCCTGATGCTCCTACAGCCAAATTCCTTCTCCCTCCCCATTATACTCCCAGCTCAATTATTCAAAGATGCTGATGCTGAGCCAGTCATGAGAGTGTCATCCTAAGACTGGAAATACTTGGGTTAAAATCCCCACTTACCCCCCCCCCCCATCCAATGTCACTATCATTCAGCCTGACCTACTTCACAGAACTCCTTTGAGTTTAAAATTGGGAAGGAGATTCCTGAGCTTCTCCAAGGACCTAGCAATCAATTAATAAAAATATAGTCCTAGTAATTCCTCCCTTCAGCTTCTCGTCACCTCCTTTCTAGAATAATCTCCTTTGGTGCTTGGGCCCACTAGAATGCCAATATAACACACACATCTGCATCAGTTCAATTACAACATAAATGCATATTGCTATTATCCCTTTTTGGCCTCTCTTAGTCCTCTTTAGATCATGAGCCTCTGCAACACGATCATCACAATTTTGCTTCTGCAATACTGTTAGCTAAACCCTTGGAGCAGGGTGCACTATGTGTTCAAGTAAATGAATAAAATCAAGCCAGCAAATCAATAACCTTGACTGCAATAATGACATGCTAGGTATTCTGTAATTAAGGACCTGAATAAGCAGGCACTCTGTGCAAGCACGAAACGTCTCTTTGCTTCGGGAAAGAGCATCAGACAGACTGAGCTCTCACAGTAACAGGAGCTAAATACTGGATTCTTTTCGCCATACAGAAGTCTCACAGAATGGCAGCATTTGTTCCTGAAAAATGACAAATATCCTAAGTTTATTTAGCTATTTTTGAAATGGCTTAAGCCAGCTGATGGATGCACAAGATTAAAAATGTAACATAATGGGGAGGAGGGGGGAATACATGATAAATGCATAGTGGCACAAACCCCCAGTTGCCTAGCGCAAAGAGATTCATTATTCATTGTGATTTCAGCTGGTTCTCTACCAGAGCAGAAAGGAATTCACATCCTTGCACGTATCCAAATTCAGCAGATGTGCCTGGGCTTTATTTAACTTTTAATAGGCACAGACTGCCAAGCAGGCACGAGGAGCACAAAGATCTCCGCTGCACGGCTAATGAAACATTTGATGTGTCCTGCCACTTGTGACAGCTCACAATTCATACTGAAGAGCCAAACAGAAGACGATTCCTACCTACTATTTACCAAAAAGTGGCAGATTACTTAACGTGAAGCAGGAGAAAAAGCACAAGATATATTTTGAAGGGTAACTCAAACTTCATTTGATATAAATATATGATATGAGTGAGCATCTCATTCATATTTAACAACTACTGAATTTTTAAAAAAATGTCCATGTGATTCTCTTGAAGTAGTACATTGATTTATGGTTTGAATACTGCACACTTCACTTTTCCTGATGGCTTAATTTTTGGACCATAACCATTCTCAGGAATATGGAAGTACATATACAGGCATTCTCCTTTATGCTAGCCCACTCTTCTTCCCTCATCCCCCTTAAATTGAGCCTAAACTTCTATTTTATTTAGCTTTACATCTCAGCACCATGCTTGACATTTTTGTCCCAGGCCTCAGAGAGGTTAGGCTGGCCTCAACTAGAGCCAGGGCTTTCTCGGCTGTGGCACCAATCTGGTGGAACACTCTGTCACAAGAGACTAGGGCCCTGCGGGACTTGACATCTTTCCGCAGGGCCTGTAAGACAGAGCTGTTCCACTAGGCCTTTGGTCAGGGCGCAGCCTGACCCCCTCCTCTGGCAATCTGCACAGGGTCTTGCTTGCTGGTTGCCATCAATTTGTTTTTGATTGATTTTATGGTGAAAAGTTTTTAGAATGTTGGATTGTTTTGATTGTTGTTAGCCGCCCTGAGCCCAGCTTTGGCTGGGGAGGGCGGGGTATAAATAAATAAAATAAATAAATAAAAATTATTATTATTATTATTATTATTATACCGTGTTTATTGCACAAAAAGCTTTTCCTTTACAATAATCAATGAGTTATGCTCTGTTAAGAACAGGGCTTTAAAAAATATTTCTGCTTAATGTCCCAGATTGATCACATTTTATATAATTTGTGTGGAAGACTATTATTCAAGTCCTGAGGTATGCTAATCAGGTTTGTTTAGTGTTTTGATTTGCTTTTGATTTCGTGGTGTACACAAATCTGGCTAAATAACATCAGATATAGCAATGGGTTATGTTGATATACACAATAATTTACAGCTGAAGCTTGGTGTGAAAAGAAAAGGCTTAGAGTTCAGATCTAGTCTTTCCCACTATGGCACATACTGTGTCACCTTATAGGCAGGGATAGACAACATGGCGTCCTTCAACCCCAGCCAACATGACCAACGCCTGTGATGTAGGAAGGGGGTGCGGTGAATGCAGGTCACCCCAGGTTTCATCACTGAGGGTGGTGATCGCGGGGCCTGACCTGCAGCACACCTGAGCCACACATCTCTCCTGTGACGTGGTGGCTCAGACACCTGCAGACTCCACGCTGCGTGAAACAGCAATGTGGGGCTTGCGGACTCTGTGGAGGTTCTGCGCAGCAGCGGCTTGCAGTGGCCCTGAGTGCAGGGCATTTGCGCCGCCCCGGGCACTCGAGCAGTTAGCTATGCCACTGACCAACGCTCAGGGATAGAGGGAGCTGTACTCCTGCAATGTCTGGAAGGCGACATGCCACCCTGTAATAAGGTGTCAGCCATCTTGCCATTTTAGTCACCTGCAAATGCAGAAATGTTTAGTAGGTGTTTCAGCTTGAGTGAGGAACTGATTTCAAAGAACTGGTCCACACTGAAGTCTTACTGGGGGAAATCAAGCCTTTCACACTTAGTGATATGGCGTAAGCATCTTTTACTGGGATCATTAATGACACTGACATATAATCTGAGGTTTTCTGAAATCAAGCAGTATATATATTGACTTGTAGCTCAGTCTTTTCACCACTATGCTACACCAACTATCACATTTATTTCTCTCTCATTCATATATATGAGTATATATATATGTGTGTGTGTATATATATATGTTTATGTATATGTGTATATATATATGAGAAATAAATGTGATAGTTGGTGTAGCATAGTGATGAAAAGACTGAACTTGTAGTCAGAAAACCCCTGCTTTTGAATCTCACATCTGCCTTGAACTTACTAGGTGGCCATAGGCAAACCACCCTTTCAGTCTCAGACCCCTTTCAGCAAAACAGCGTTAACGTTAATGCAGGGTTGCTGTAAGGATTACATGACAATATAAGTGTTATGAAAGCACTATGTAATTCCTTATCATCATCCTTATCCTTAATAAAAAAAAGTGGCTAAAAATACTATTAACAAGCAAATCATAGCGGTAGCTGCTGCTCAGCTGAAAAGTCTGCCGCCTGGCATCACCTGTTATTCCTTTGCCTTTATAAGTCTTGGCAATAATTGCAGTTGGCTGATGTTTGGCCTGGCCAAAGGCTTTGCACAGTTCCTCCACACTGTGCCCATCGACGACGATAGCATGCCAGCTAGGAAGGCAAACAAACAGATTAGCTTTTAAAAGGATTTGCAGAGGCAAAGCTTTTTATAAGAGCTCCGTGCCGAATAAGCAAAAGCAAGCACTGAACTGGTACATATAGTTATATATTATTAATAAGCTATACTACGGCATTTTTTGTTGCAAGATGCAGCTAAGATCCAAAGAATAGCTTAAGTGCACCAAAGGGCTTGGCACGCCCAATGAGATGTTTTGCTATGTTTTTTGAACAGCAAAGCCCAAGCTGTATCACAGTTCGCTTTATCAAACTCCTCAGTAGTTTACCATGTGGCCTGGGGAGCTGCAGTTTGAAAGAAATTAAGACCAAGCTCTCCTGGATGCTTAGGAATGAGCACACAGTTCTCTGGATCCCAGCGACATGTCAGAATCAGAAAATGTTGCACTTGGGCTTGTAGCCTTAGCTTATTCGACTTCGTCTCTGACTTATGGCACGCTGAACAGTAGCTGAACAGTAGCAAATTTTAGTCCTAGCATATTCAGCCTAACCTTTATAAATGAATAATAAAAGAAGAAGAAGAAGAGTTTGGATTTGATATCCCGCCTTTCACTCCCTTTAAGGAGTCTCAAAGCGGCTAACATTCTCCTTTCCCTTCCTCCCCCACAACAAACACTCTGTGAGGTGAGTGGGGCTGAGAGACTGTGACTGGCCCAAGGTCACCCAGCAGCTGCATGTGGAGGAGCGGAGACGCGAACCCGGTTACCCAAATTACGTGACTACCGCTCTTAACCACTACACCACACCAGTAGCTAAGAATATTAGGCAAGAATGTGTCATGGACTAAAAGATAAATATCTTCCAAGTATTCATAAGCATAAAGGACCTTTGCAAAAACCAAGAATTATCTCTCTGAATAATAAGTTTTTACTTTTTCCACTTACTATCACATTCTCTTAATTAAAATAACTATAAACTAAAGCAAGGTCTAGAATACTTGTTAAGGACACAAGAATCTATAACAATAAGTCCTTTCTGAAACAGAGGCAACACCTATGAGACCTACAGACTCAAATAGTTCAATGGGGCCTTTAAGCGTTTTAAGGAGTGAGGAAATAGCCAGTTTCCTCAAATGTGACAAATTTCAACAGAGCCAGAAATAAACGCTATGAAAGCATGACTGTCAACGGCTAGACAAATAAAAAAAAAGCTTCCTTGCCATTTTGTGCTCTTCAAATGAAAGAACAGACTGACTCCTGGACAAAATTTAACAACCTGTATTGGCCTTTACTTTTCTGTATTTATGATCCCTTTATATTGACTATCATGGCTCCAAGTTGGATGCAGACGTCTCTGTTTGTGGAAGGGATTGAGATTCAGTGGAGGCTCCCAGTGCATGAAGAAGGCAAGGTGATTTTCACCAAATCTGCCTTCTCCGTGTAGCTCCATGCACTCTGTATCCTGACACTCTGGAGCAGCTTTTCAGAGAGCACAGGAAATTTGGGGGAGGAATCAGGGGGGAAATGCCCTCTTCCTTCAGCGAGAGAGCCCTGTGGGAAGACTGCTGCCCATAGAGATTTTGACTCTGCATTTAATGATCCTCCGGACCCAATCCACAAATTGAAAAGAGCACAGAGCAACCAAGGTTGAAGACATCATATATTTCTCAAATACATACATACATACATACATACATACATACATACCCAAAGGCTTCACAACGTTTTTGGTAGATTTCAACGTGATGCTGCAGAGGCGCAGGGTCACTTTGTCCAAGTCGGTTAATGTCAAGAATAGCAACCAAATTATCCAGCTTGTAGAACCCAGCAAAGGCCATTGCCTCCCAAACTGAACCTTCAGACAATTCTCCATCACCGAGGACACAATAAACACGGTAGCTGCGCATTGAACAACAAAAAGCAGGGACTAAATATTCAGTATCGTAAGTTGACAAAGGAGGAAAAACACTTTTGCAGATAAGCCTACACAGTATGGACAATACAACGGTAGCCCCAATGAAACATTTTGCCTTTAATGACACTCTTCCTACATAGATTTTGTTGGCTCTTCTTCAAAGCCTATAACATGCTTCAGCCCTCTGAGGAATTTTGCTTTTGAGTACTTTCCTTTCTTTCTACCATTTTTGTTGCATCATTATTACATAACCTAGTTAGGTGTTACAGCAGTACATTTGTGTATCTGGAGAAAATAGGTTTGGATCTTAGGAGCAAAAGGCAGTCAGGGGCACAGCCCATCATGCCAGCCACATGCTTCCTAGCCTGACAGACTTTTGGTATCAAAAAAACTTCAAGTGACAGCCATGTGAAAGTCCGGTATATCACTTCCTTTTATTCTTAAATTCAGACCCTGTCACCATCCCCAGCTTCCTGTGTGGCTGGGGAAGAACTGGATTTCAACACAGACCTGCTGCCGTTACATTCGGTTTCACCATTAGGACAGGGGCAGGAAACTTGTGGCTGCCCGTATGCCCTTGGACTACAATGCCAACTATCTGTGAACAATGGCCATGCTGGACAGAAGTTTCTAGTTCAGCAACATCTGAAAGGCCTTAAGTTTCCCACCGCTGACTTTGCTACAACCAGAATGAGTGCACTTCGCATACTATTACACGGCCTTCTCAAACTTGGGTCCCCAGATGTTATTGGACCACAACTTCCATCATCCCTGACCACTGGTCCTGGTAGCTAGGAATGATGGGAGTTGTAGTCCAACAACATCCGGGGACCCAAGTTTGAGAAAGGTTGCTATGTTTCCAAAGCATGCTCTCTGGGTGTATGATACTAAAGGCATTAAGATGTCTTGGGTTATTTCTGTTCTGGCAGCCAGTGTATTTTGATTTATTCCTTTAATCAGAGAGAAAGTATACAATCCTCATTAGATGGGTCAATCCAAATGTCTTGTTTGTGTTGGTTTGTGACTCATCTATACTGGAAAAGCTTAAGTGATTTATAGTACTGGATGCGACATAAAATAAAGTTTATGAGCCTAAAAGGTGAATCAGACAAAGGCTCATCTAGTCCAGCTTTCTGTTTCTACCAGCAATTCAGCAAATGTGTTCTGGAAAATAGTCACCAAAACATAATTTTAAAATCTAATTTAAAATAATGAGTCAGTTTTGAAGACAGGAGGAAGAAAACACAATTTTTTAGGGCTGTGTCAAAGTAATCACAGAAAACTTACACATGTGCAGATAAAAGCTTTATGCTAGCTATGCCATATTTCTTATGGCTGCCATCCGCAGGAGTATGGACACAAGATTTATGCCTGCATTTGGGGATTTAGTTTGACAGGTCACACAAGGCTTGTGGATACTCTCCGATGTCCTGCTATACGATCAGGCTTGCACTACAGACATAAGCCTGCCTTAAATGTCATGGCTTCTCCCCTTCCCCAAGAATCGTGGGAAGTATTGATCTTATTAAAAAGCCCTCTCCTCCCTTTATGGAATGAGCCTATGGAATGAGCTGCTGCAGGATATGATAGCAGCCACTAGCATAGATGGCTTTAAAAGCAGATTAGACAAATTCATAGAATATAAAAGGCTATTAGCTGCCACTAGTTATGATGGCTATATGCTACCTCCAGATTTAGACAGGACGCCACTGAAATACAGTTGCTGGAAACAATAGTGGGAAATGTCTTCATATTCTGCTTGTGGGCTGCCATGGGGCATCTAACCGGCTAGACCAAATAGGTCTTTGCTCTGTTGCAGCAAGATTCTGTCAGCACCCATGCAAAATTACAGTCATTTAGAAGCTATGTCTGACATTACTGGAACCTTAAGCACAGATTAATATTGGTTTTAGGATTCTAACATAAATGTGCCCTGAGAGGACAGCTTTTTTTCATAGTCATACACCATGAGAAACGGGGCTGCAGACAAGTATTATTCAGCTCCATAATGCAGGTTTTTAAGACCAAAATTCAAGCCCTCCTAGTGTAGTTCACAGAACTAACTTCATTTGTTCCTGTAGGCTGCTGTGGTTGTTAAGAGGCCTAATAATGTGTGCCCGTGTGCCCTAGAAAGTATTTAAGGAGCTCGTAATGAGCAGCAAGAATAATCTGAAACACACATTATTCTCTACTTTTGGTTTTTCCGCCTAAGTCAAAGCCTCACCTAAAGGTAATCAAAATGAGTAACCAGAGGGAAGCTGTGAGTCATTAGTGCCAATTATTGTAGAACGAGAATGTAACCTTGAGGGGGAAAAGGTGCTCTAACAATGACTCTTACTGTAAAGCTGGAATGAATGCGTGCCTGCTAAACACACCATCACTGTGACTCAGCAAAATCCTTGGGAAAGCTCAGCTATTACTTAACAAGTGCTGCTTATAATCTATCCAGCCAGAGGCAAGGATTTGCACATTATTCAGTATGTATATTTGAGTCTAAATGCTTAACCTGTAAGAACTGCTACACCTCAAGGGAAAACAAGTTGGGACACTAAAATGCTTGAAGTTTTGTTTGCTTGTTTTATAGTTCATAGCTCCAACCAGCACCAATGGAAACTCCCTTGAAGTGACAGCATGAGGCATATTTAGCAGAGGATCGAATTTCCCACCCACACATCACTATTAGCTGTAAAAAAAACAACCACCAAACATACAAATGCAACTTCCAAATGCATTTAGAGTCATGTTTAATTTGGCCCTCAGTTGTGGCCTACTGCAGTGAAATAAAAGGTTCAGCCCCACTTCCATTATACTGGGTTTACCCCAACTTCTTTCGTGTCATTAGCATCTGCCACATGTAAAAGCACTGGGAGCGACAGTCTTGCACAGCAATGTTCCTTCTTGGTACGGCTGATTATATTAATATAGATTAGAAATCTTTTGATTTATTAAAAAGGTGCCCAAGACTCAGCCTTGCATTTAAGCACTAGCCTGGTAGTCACAAGTGATTAGGAACTGCATGCAGGTTGAGCGGATGATGCAATTCTAAGCAGGCAAGTGAGTGGTGTTAACAGAGGGATAGAGGAGTCTGTCCCTGCTGAGCAACCAGCAGAGAGACTAAGGGAGCTGCCAGAGGATGGAAACCCTTTCCCATTTACCTCCAGCACACAAATGCCACAGCTTGTTGCAAAAGGAACAGAGCTTTCTATCCATCCTTTGCTAGCCGCCAGCAAGCTTGTAAACATTTCTGCAGGCTAGTAACTTCTATGGGCTTATTTACAAGGTCTGTGAGTTTTAAAAAGCAAAGCAAAAGAACTGATTTAAAAAACATTCTTAGAAAAAGCTGCAGATGGCAGGTGTTGTCTTTGAAGAGGCATCCCCTGTCCCTTCTCTCTTACAGAGGATGAAAAATCTCTAGTAAGATGGCACCTACTGCAACATGTGCAGGCATTCAAGAGTATGCTTGCCTTGTTGTTTATTCTGATACAAATTTACATAGTTATAGTCAACTAAAAACCATATGATCAAGTAACTAGCATTTCTTTAATCAGGTGACAGTTCTACTTTATGATTTTTTCAAATGAGCAAAGGCCAATATGGATTGTGATGCATCTTTGTAGGCACAGCAAGGGATAGAAAGAGCCACTATGAAGTAACCACTGCATTGCGCAAATTGATGCCATTTTTTTCTGGCAGACAGGTTGACATTTAATGGGTGATTTCCTACCCATCCCAGTATCTCATGATGGGGAACGCACCGGCAGCAGCATTTAAACCTAATATGCAGCTGTTAAAAGGCCCAGGAGCTGATGGAACAAAGTTGACAATCCTAGATGGACTTAACATCCCTCTCTCAGCCTTAAGATTTTGTGAATCAAACTCAACTCCAAGTGACAGGGTTCCCCCCCCCCCCGCCCCCGTTTAGCTTTTCTGCATTTCCTACTTCCTCAAATACTTCATAGATGACTGTATAATTTCTGGGCTGATTTGTCTATTTGCCAAAACATCAGTGTGCAAATTAAATGTATTTGTGTGAGAGGTGAGGTGGGGTGTGTGAATATAGCAAGCTGGCAATAATACAGCAAGGCAGGAATAAAAATGAATAAATACTGATGAGAGCAGTTCATGCTATCATCTACAGTAAATATCATTTGTGTTAGAGCACGTATCTGCAAACTTTATTAGTCACCTAGCTAAATTACGGTTTTACAAAACCCTGGCTATTCCCCAGCATGACGTGCAAAGAGCCAATGAGCACCAACCGTAGGCAGAGATAAAGTCTTTCTATGAATACCACCTGCCAGGCTGCATTAAGATCAGCACATCAGTGTACACAGAAATGCTTTCAAGCAAGTGAAGTGTGCAATGTAAAATTGCATTTACTCAGCAACCCAGCTTTTCATGCTCTAATACTGTCACATAAAATACATCAACTTCCCCAACACACACAGACAAATGCCTTTGGATATCTACTTTTCTTTAACACCACATGAAGATTTTCATACCAGTTCTAACAGGACTATTGCCCTTGAACTCACTACGAGTTGCACAACAGGGCTCTTCTGCATAATATCCTCTAACACCTTTGTTGGACAACGCTGTGTTGCCATAACAATCTTTGAACAAAATTCGCTTTCGCTCAAGCTAAATACTGCTTTTATATAAAGTCACCTTTCTATTCCATTGTCACTAGCATTATTTCTGCAGAGGTATGGAGATTCTCGCTCTTTCTCTCATACGTACATGGGCACCGAACAAGCTATAATTGCAATTCAAAAGGTTGTGGACCAAATTTGGCATTTCTGTGCCCAATTTAACAACAGATGAATCTTGTTAATTTAGCAGGGTCTGCATTCTCAAACTTGAGATTGGAAACTTGATTGTATAACAGCATCATGGGCAGTTTTGCTTCATTTCCTTATCCATCCATATACCTCCACGCAAGCAAAGAGGGTGAAATATTTTCAAGATACCTGGCTTTGTCAAAGTACTTCCCGGTGTAGGCCATACCGCATGCAGCACCCAATCCTTGACCGAGTGATCCAGTAGCGACATCAGTGAATGCTTGTTTCTAAAAAGAAGAAGCAATAGCATGTAATCAAAAGAGTACCTACTTCATAAACCCTAAGCTTTCAATCCTAGGCACACCAGCAGTGAGCCCAGTTGGGGTTACTTCTAAGTAAGCATTCACAGATCAGGCTGCATGTTCAACCCTGACCCAAAGTTCCCACAGGTACATCTAGTGCAGCAGGGAAAGATACCAGCCTACCTCTCTGAAGACTAATTTGTGAAGCTCACCTTTTCACCATCAATACTCATCTTTTTAGCCATCTATATTATCTAAGTACCGTACCCCACCCAGCCCTTGAAATCTGGCCCTTAGTCAGCCTTAGCTGCCAGATCAAGCACTCCCTCTGAGCACTTCAGGAAGTCACAAGAAGAGCCTATGGGCTGCATCCAATAGAACTGGAGAGCCATTCATGCAACAAGACTACTACCCCTACGTCTTCTGTGTGACCCAAAATCTGCTCTGGGTCAGATTTTAAGGGTGCACAAGGGGCTGCGGGGAAGAGGAAGCAGACATTCCCATGTGCAAGAGGAAGTATGTTGTGTGAGCAGATCAGCAGCACCGGATGCAACCCTACATGAGTAAATTAATGCAATACAGGTGTGTCAGGAGTTAAGTATTACTCTGCAGTCATCACCTATACTGCACATCTCTGAAGGTCTGAGATGCAAAAGCTGCACCTGCCCCAAATATTTAAAGCCCCGTTTTCTGCTCTTAGCTGGCAGCTGTTGCAATGGTCATGTTAAATAGATTCTAACAAACGAAGAAAGCATGCTGAACTAATTATCTTGATCAACTGTACGTTTCAAAAACAGCTGCTCACTAGGTGAACCTGTGCCTGGCGACGCTCCCTCTTAACATCAGTCCAGAGACAAAGCAGACTGAGACTAGGCAACTGTCCATGGATCTGCCCTTCTACCACGCTCAAGAGCAGAGGGTGAGAGATAAAACTCTACAGCCACTTCCATGGGCTTCTGCATCTAGGGCAGGCAGTGGCAGTATGTGGAGGGGAATTGTGATGAAGCATCCATCCATTCTCAGAGGTATGAGAGATGTGTCGGAGCATCATAAAAAGTAGCCTGTTTTAATACCATAGCTAATATTGACATGCATGAAAGTAAAGGCATTGAGTGCCCTTCTAAGATGTAAAAGTAATCTTCTTTGGTTGCTTTCTCAGGGGGACGGGACACCTTTAACTATACTTCATTTGTTGTCAACCCATGGGTTTATTTCTGTTAAACATTGCTAAACTATCACTACGAACCAGATGTTGACAGTAGTGTAAAAGGTGCACAAACTTTTTGATTCCTAAGGCAATCTCCCTGCGTTTTCCCAAAATACTCACTGGCACAGGGTGGCCTTCCAAAATGGAATCAATTTTCCTCAGGTTTAGTAACTCTGATTCATGGAGGAAGCCTGCCTCAGCCCAGGCAGCATACAAGATTGGGGCTGCATGACCCTAGATGAAGGGAAAGAAACAAAATCAACAATTGCAGACCATCTTAAGAAGAGAGGCCAAATAGCATCAAGGATATGGAAATTCTCATGTCAACATGTTGTCCTCATATTCTGCTTGCAGGCATCTGGTTGTCTACTGCAAGTACAGGATGCTAGAGTAGATGGGATTTTTGCTTGATGCAGCAAAGCTCTTGTGGTGTTTTTTTTTTTAAAAATTAACTATTGAGGAGAAAAACCATTAGATATCACACTAGTGACATGGTCTCCTGAAGGGTCTTATTCAAATCGGAGAGTTTAAATGAGGCAAAAAGGGACAGTGAACTAGAAGGGGGAAAGGGGCTCAAGAGAAAATGGGGACGGCTGTTCTAGAATAGGAAACAGCATGGCAAACATGGCAAAAGCAGGAGTAGGAAGTAATGGAAAAGAGGGTGGAAGCAGACAAGCAGTTAGAACAGCAATAAGGTAAAGTTTTAAAAAAATAGGTATGTCTACATGTGCAAAGGGGGAAAAAAATATTTGAAGTCAAAGACCAGAAGGCTGCAAATACTTTCTCCCAGTCCCTCCTCTGTTCTGCTCATTGTAGAGAGAAGCAAATGCCCAAAGTGAGAGATGAGAAAACAAAATCCCAAGGATCCTGCAATATATGGGGCCTCCTGCTTAATGGTTTGCTTCTCTTCATAAGTGAGTTTGAGCCCCACTCCCCATCTTAAGGTGTGCAAAGAGGTAGAGAAGGAGTAACAGCCCAAAGCAAAAGACAGCCGGCTGAATTTCAAGTTCCACTGAAATTAATGTCCCATTCACTACTTGTCCTACTGATACCAATAGGACTTAGGTGTGACTAACTTGATTGGCATTTGAGCCAATGTCTCAAAAGCCCAAGGAGTTTGAAATAAGTGCATGAATCCAAGGGTCAGCGCAGAAATTGTGAAGGATGGCAAAGAAATTCTTGGGTTTTTTGCATTGTTGTATAAGAACACTGCTGAGGTTTTTTTTTTGCAAAGAGCCATTAGGAAACAGAGTAGAGTATTCAATCAGACCTAGCCTTCAGGAGAGTAATGAAAAAGATCTAGCTCTTACCTTGGAAAGAACAAACCGGTCATTGTTAGGATTTCTGGGATCCTGCGGCTTGTACCTCATGGTATGGAAAAACAGCACAGACATGATTTCTGCAGCACTGCAACATGACGTTGGGTGGCTGCAAATCAAAGCACACGGAGCGTTACAACTGCAGCCTCTTGTCAGGTCACATTCCTGTCACTGAAACACCAACATGCTCATCCTTCCAGGCTTCCACAGGGAAACGTGCCATTAGAAGTGCCTGTGAGAACTCCTTCCATCTACTATCATCCTAGTGTCCATTAGCTCTGATCAGTTAAGAGAAGAGGATGTCGTGTTATCTCCCCCAAAATGGATGCCGAAATGTAAGCTTCAGTGACAGAACACCTTGAGCTAGTTTCTCTCTGCTAAGATCAAGAAAGAGCATCTGAATCAGCAGCAATTGTGTTCATGAAGTTACACATTCACCTACTTTTAGAGAAAAGCTTCATTTTCTGTGAAAGGCCCAAGGAGATCTCCTTGACCTGAACGAAGCCCTGACAATACTTAGGTATTTTGGAAAAATGGCCCCTCGCCTATGGTTTATTATACGTGGCTAAAGGGTATTCGCCACCTAGATGCCGCTGGACTCTACTTCTCACCAGCCCCAGCCAGGATGATGGGAGTGTAGTCCAGCAATATCTGAAAGGACACAACTTTGAAAGAGCACTTATCTGACTAGATGTTAAGTTTTAATGAGCACTTATAAAGGAAAATTAAGCTTCAGAAAACAAATTGGTGCATTATGACATTGAATATGTTTTCTCTCTTTCGAGAGCACAAGTTGAAGGAGATTTGCAGCAGGGATTTCAATGACATTGTGAAGGAGCATGTCATCTATGATTTTCTCCTGAGCTTCAGGGTAGGGTTTCAGTTGGTTTGCAAAATAATCATGTCAGTACATTACTAAAAGGAAGATGAACAGGAGAGATGCCCTTTCTAGCACTGCAGATTATTAGGCTATTTCAGGACAAGAAACAAGTACGATTCTGTTTAACCTAGTATAAACTTGAAGTGGCTTGCTTTCTCCTCCTATATATCCCAATGTGATCTTAAGGATCAACAGCAAACAATTCTTGTAGTACCACACCTGAGCATCATGTTTGGGCAGCAAGAGAGATTCTCCACAGTTGTTAAACTACCGTATTTTTCGCCCTATAGGACGCACCGTCCCATAAGGCGCACCTAGTTTTTTGGGGGGGAAATAAAGGAAAAAAATTATTTCCCCCCCAGGCGCGGGGTTGGGGAAGCCCGAGCTTCCCCCGACCCCAGCCCCCAAACAGGCAGCTCTCTGCAAGCCGTGGGAGCCCAGTGCTGGCTCCCGCTGCTAGCGGAGAGGTCCGCGAAGCCTGGACGCGCTGAGCTCAGCGCGCGCAGGCTTCGGCATGCAGGCACCTCTCCGCCAGCAGCGGGAGCGCTCCCGCTGCTAGCGGAGAGGTCCGCGAAGCCTGGGCCCCTGAGCTCAGCGCGCGCAGGCTTCGGCATGCAGGCACCTCTCCGCCAGCAGCGGGAGCGCTCCCGCTGCTAGCGGAGAGGTCCGCGAAGCCTGGGCGCGCTGAGCTCAGCGCGCGCAGGCTTCGGCATGCAGGCACCTCTCCGCCAGCAGCGGGAGCGCTCCCGCTGCTAGCGGAGAGGTCCGCGAAGCCTGGGCGCGCTGAGCTCAGCGCGCGCAGGCTTCGGCATGCAGGCACCTCTCCGCCAGCAGCGGGAGCGCTCCCGCTGCTAGCGGAGAGGTCCGCGAAGCCTGGGCGCGCTGAGCTCAGCGCGCGCAGGCTTCGGCATGCAGGCACCTCTCCGCCAGCAGCGGGAGCGCTCCTGCTGTTTGCGGAGAGGTCCGCGAAGCCTGCATTCGCCCCATAGGACGCACCCAGATTTCCCCTTCATTTTTGGAGGGGGAAAAGTGCGTCCTATAGGGCGAAAAATACGGTAATTTCTTTAAGAGGTTTCTAAAAGCCCCGACTTGCCTTGAAAAGAAAAAGAAAAACCTCAATAGATCTGGCTTTTGAATAGTGGAGTGGGAATTCCTTTCCCGCCCCACTTCATTTTTCATTTGTGAACATTTGTCATACCCTTTTAAGATATTGCCTACCCTGAAAGATTATCACAGGGAAACTAGAAATTAACATTTCTAGGGATTGGAGAAACTGAGAAAGCAAGCATTACCCTGCAGTGAGATTTACTTTGTCTCTAAAAGACAGAATTTATAAGAATGCATACAGTTAATTATAGATAGTATAACAGCATTCCATAAGCAAGGCACCTGGATTTCAGAATTTGGACTTATCAATAATATATCATTTATTTTAATATATTTAACAGAATTTTACAGCTCAACCCTATGTAAGATTACTTAGCCCTGCTTCAAGTGTAGAGAAACCTTTTGGCTCCACAGGCCAGATCCAACTCATGGGCCAAATTTAACAAGTGAGTGAGGATGCCTACCTGCCAACCCACATTCTGTCACAAACAATATCAAGGATTTTTGCCCTTTGAAATCCCAAAGTCAGGACTTCAAAGTTTGTAGGAGGCAGGAAGGCACTGCTAACATCTGTTTCACTACAAGGGTTTTACAGTGAAACAGCTGCTGAAATGAAAAAAAAGGTAGCTTTTAGCAGTGCTTTGCTACCTGCTGAGAGCTCTGAAAGTGCAGCCAAACTCAGCAGATTTGGGTGTGTGAGGGAGTTTCCTGTAGGATCACCCTTTCTTTGCATCAGCCAATGTACCAGGAGGGCAATCCTGCTTAGTGCTGGGTACCAGTTTTGTGCAGCATTTCAAAGGCCCCCCACCCTTATCTGTATGACCCTCAGGTGTTGGACAGGTGAGCATGGCTTGCACAAAATGGCTTTGCAGTCCAAATGGGGAAAGTTGGCAGGCCAAAACTGGCCCCCTGGGCTGGAGGTTCCTCCTTCCTGTCCTACTGGGTTCAATGAGGCTTAAAAGGTAAAGGTAAAGGGACTCCTGCCCGTTTGGTCCAGTCGTGGATGACTCTGGGGTTGCGGCGCTCATCCAGTTTTACTGGCTGAGGGAGCCAGCATACAGCTTCCGGGTCATGTGGCCAGCATGACTAAGCCGCTTCTGGCAAACCAGAGCAGTGCACGGAAACGCCATTTACCTTCCCGCCAGAGCGATGTCTATTTATCTACTTGCACTTCGATGTGCTTTCGAACTGCTAGGTTGGCAGGAGGAGGGACCGAGCAACAGGAGCTCACTCCGCCGCAGGGATTTGAACCACCGACCTTCTGATCGGCAAGCCCAAGGCTCAGTGGTTTAACCCACAGTGCCATCTGCGTCCCAATGACGCTTACTCCCTAGTATAAGTGTATTATGGACTGCAGAATTAGAGTAAAACTGTTTGTAAATTTATGGCTGAAATCTGTGACCTAGGATCACGCTCAATTTTAAACATGACTAGTCTAAAAGCGTCAGTAGCTTGTAATGATCCAGTGGAATGAATTGTCAGTTGTACTAGCTGACATGCTATAGGGCAGCTATAATAGTTAACAGCCAGAAATCCTGTTCATAGAGTAACGGTCTACTAGTTTGGCTGTCACAAGGCATTTTTCCCTTTGACTACATTTTCCATGCATGTTAGCATTTTAAAATCCTAAATCCAAACACATGATACAACAGTTGTATGACACCCACAGGATTTAAGGCTATATAATGTGCTAATTATCAAGCTGCCAATTAAATATTGCTTCCTAATCCAAACCCCTTTGGGAACAGCACTCTCGTTAACAATTTCTTAAAACACATGCAAATGCTTTTTAAAAAAAAAAAACAGGAGTAAAGGTTAGTGCTCATCCCTTGTTAAGTGCTTGCACGCTAGGAAATAAAATAATTAGATTTAAGTCACGACTCAAAAACATGTATTAGTAAATATTTACACATGGCTGTTAATCAGTAAACCTTACATGCTTGCTTAAAAGGCTTTCATTCCTTAAATCTTATAAATGTTATACTTAACCATCTCTCTAAAGAACTGCTGCTCTGAGGGTAAAGTTTTTAAATAAACCTATTGGTGAACATGTAGAAGAAGAAAAATTAAACAGGGAATGAAAACAAACATTAAAAAAATATTAAAGCAACCAATTAAAAACATTTTACCACAACAATTCTCAATTCCAACAAAGAATCTTGAGGCACCTTAAATGCCAGCTAATTTATTACAGCATATGTTGTAGTGGACAAGAGTCCATTTCATCAGACAAGACTTCTTGCTGTTTTGCTGCAGCAGACTAACACAACTCCCCTCTGGGCACTCAGATATAGATACAGATATAAATATATAGATATAGAAATATAGATATGTAGATATATTTGTGGTACGAGAGTTCAATAATTGTTAGCATTTTAAAAACATTTTAAAGCAGGTTTAAAATTATATTAATAAAATATAAAAACTGAAAATTGAGCTACCTATCCACTGGAAGGGGAGACGTTACATGTGCTTAGGATTGCAACCTTGGTTACCAGGAAGCAAGTCTGATTAAACTTGGCAAGATGGACAACGCAGTTCTAGCCATGTCTACTCAAAAGTAAGTCTTACTGAATTCAACAGGGCTTACTTACAGGTATGTGGGAGTATGACAGCAGCCTTAGGATTAGATTGCTAAATACTGATATTGCAACAAAGCACACACTAAGCAATAGTGTTCTGCAAGTACCACTAATTTTCATAAGACTTCTGCAAAAGGCTTCAAGCAGATTTCAAAATGAACTAAGGTGTTGCAGAAGACGTAGTAGAGCACATCCTCTACCTTTCAGCTTCCATCATTCAGTTTACAAGCCGGGCTACGCTCCAATAACTGAAATTCAACACATTCCATGTAAAAAACAATTCCTGTTGAAACTAGAGATTTTCAACTATTGGCCAATGTGCAAAATAACTTGTTCCCTATACATTTGCAAACAGCACTCCCAATACGGACAACATGTTTTGGAAAAGGAATGCAATTCTATGGGAATACATTCATACGTAACTTCCTTCTTGCAATTTCTTAAAAAATAAAATATTCCTCTGAAACTACAATAACCATTTGTTCTTTCCCCCCTAAACAAAGAAAAAAGAAAATCAAACCTCTCTTCTTTCAATCGTCAAATTCTATTAGTTCTGGTCAAACTGCTTGGATTAACACAAAACAAACAGAGCTGCAATACCAAAGATGCCTACTCAGCATGGACAGTTGATTAAGCAAAAACGCACCAAGTGCCAGCGGGTGGGGTGGAATTATGCAAAGGCAAATATGACCAAAAGGAGTAGAAAGGCGTAACAACGTGAAAGCATAAAACAACCAATTTCGGCTTTTACCAAGAAGAGACATTTGGAAACATGCACCACAATCTTGATGGAGGTTGTGAACCCATGTTTAAAAAAGTCACTTATTCCAGAGGAAGCAGTAGTCAAGAGACTACCTTGAGTTGCTGTACTGAAAAGGACCTTCAAAAACCAATGTGATTGCTCAGGTTGAGCATGCAGGGCCAGCTGGGTAGGACAGCCAGCAGCCTACAGCCACCAATCACCAGGTCTGTGAACTCAGGGCTTGTGCTGAAGGCAGGGATGCTTCAGGAAGTTGCTATCACTATGCAACATGGTGCAGACAGCACCTAGCTCTATTTCTCCTTGTCATCTGAATCCTTGACCAGTGCCCAGATGCATGGGAGGCATCTAATGAAACCAGCGTGGCAACATAAGGAACTTACAGATGAGCTGAGATGTAAGAAGGGAATGAATAAGAAATGGGAAACCCCAAAGGAAGAGTATACATGAGTTACCAGCAGTTGCAGGGAAAAGGTCAGGTGGGCCAAATCTCAGACTTGCAAGAGAGGTTAAAAATAATAAAAAGCTCAGGAGTCATCAGCAAAAAAAAGCTAACGCTATTCTAGGCTGCGTCAACAGAAGTACAGTGTTCCAGTCAAGGGAAGTAATAGTCCCACTCTATTCTATCTTGGTCAGACCACACCTGGACTCTTGTGTCCAGTTCTGGGCACCACATTTTAAGAAGGATGTTGACAAGCTGGAACATGTGCAGAGGAAGGCAACCAAGATGATCAAGGGTCTGGAAACCAAGTCTTATGAGGAACAGATTAAGGAGCTGGGTATGTTTAACCTGGAGAAAAGGAGACTGAGAGGAGATATGATAGCCATCTTCAATTATCTAAAGACCTGTCACAGGGAAGATGGAGCAAGCTTGTTTTCTCCTGCTCTGAAGGATAGGATTTGAACCAATGAAGTTACAAAAAACAAAGAAAGAGAGACTCAGGAAGAACTCTGACAGTAAGAGCTATTTGACAGTGGAATGGTTTCCCTTGGGAGGTTGTGGACTCTCCTTTGTTGGAGGTTTTAAAGCAGAGGTTGGGTGGCCATCTGTCATGTATATATAGTTGGGATTTCTGCATTGCAGGGGGTTGGACTAGAAGACCCTTGGGATCACTTCCAACTCTATAATTCTATGAGGACCAGTAAGTAGATACTGAATCCAGACAAGAGGGAGGTCTTGTAGATTAGTAGATTGCTTTCTCTGGAATTAGGTAGACAGCCTGTTCTGGGTGCAGTCAGAGTCCCCTTGAAAAGGCAGTTACATAGTCTGAGCATGCACTCATTCATCATTGCCACTCAAGGAAGATAAGTGTCTTCATGGACAAAGGCTGACTCCTTCTTCCAGCTCTGGATTGTTTGTCACCATCGCCTACTTCTACCTCTGGCTCCTCCCACAACTGGCATGTTACCTGCCCCCTGGAGGCCATGAGACCCTTTTAAGACTCTACTAGATGGCTCAGTCTGGACACAATAGGGAAAGAGGACTAAAAGACTACCTAAGCGTCCTCAGGCACTTTTCTGTTAGTGCAAACAAAGAAGAGGGTAGGGCATATGAACTGGAGACTTGCAGAGCCCCATAACATGATTCATCACGCATTTACTTCTGGCCATTTTCTGCTCCCAAGGAGTGGCAAGAATTGATATCCATCTATTCATTCTACATCTATTCATTCTAGTATCTGGCCCCAGGGATAACAAAGGAGGAATTAGATCTTGCCGAACTGAGTACTGAGTCTCTGCTCCCTGCTATTTACTAAAGGAACTTTTCAAATAAATATTGATTCTGTATTTGGATGTACTGTACAATCACATTGTTCCCATCTCTTAATTTCCCAGTCACTAGGCTTTGCAGCCTCACAGTCTCCTTCAGACAGAACTCCAACTGACCTCAAAAAATAAAACAGGAACCACCTTGATGTTGTAAAATGGTAAATATAGTTATTGCAACACCACACCGAGAATATGAAAGGCAACTTCCTTCTAAGGGTTCTGCTTTATGGTTAGGTACTTTCTTCCCCTGCCCCCAGAACCTGCTCCATTTTTTCCCCACTCATTCCATATACTTCCTCAGAAATGGTTTTGCCTTAACAAGTTTCTTTGTTACAAGAGATGTAGCAATTTGTGACAGAGTCACATTTTAACGTGCATAAAAATTAGCATAGGCTTTGAAAGCACAGAAGAGCTGTGACCAAGGCTGAGGAATGCTATTTGCCCTCAACTAGAGGCACACTCAAAATCTGGTGAATCCAAACTGCCTCTCTATCCATTTGCAAGCTCTTAAGTTGATTGCTAAAGAATGCATGATATATATTTGGGAAGTCTGAAGCTGAATTAAAAAGAAATAGAGATTGCAGAATGAGGCTGCATTGCCTGCTCTGGAGAGGCATGGCATTGACAGAATCAATTTGCTGCTCTGGATCCAGATTTGCTGCTTGAAACTCAGCTGGCAATGGTGGCTAGTTATAAATGGTTTTTGCGTGCCCAGGCAAAGTCCCCACCCCACCCCTCTGGGAACCAGACCTCAGGATCAAGCAGGAGACACGACAACATCCTTAGGGATTAAAATGGCCACAACTTTATTGAATTTCACATGTAGGAAACCTTGGCACAGGCACTGGGTGTGTATCCCTCTCAGCCCCCCTGCTGGGGGTCTGAGGCAAGTCACGGTCGAGCAGGAATATGGGGCCACTGCAAAATGTGTGTTTACGCAACTGGCTCTCTCCCACGTCGCTGGGGGGAGTTCTATGGCCCACTTGTTGTGCCCCTGTGGACAAAGACTCCCCTCAAGACCCCTTTAACAGGGTACCCTGGTGTCGCTGCCGCAAAAGGGATAAGTCACCACTTTACCCTCTTTCAGTTGTTAAGACTAAAGGATTCTGCCCAATGCCTAAAATCGCCAAAGTTGTAACAATTGCTATGGGGTAGACAAAACCTGTAGAGCAGGGGAAATTCTTTCCCAGCTGTGAGAAAACAGCAGCCATTGTACAACCATATCAACACCAGAGAACCCAAAAGGAGAAAGGTTAGCCTGTAAGAAAAAACAAGATTAGAGGTAAGCTCTGGCCCCTTTTTATGCTTCTGGAGCGGACCAGAGTGAAGCCTGCTCCAACTCAGTCTACTGCTCTTGCCCCACCCCCAGGCTGCCGCGGATAGGCCAGAATTTGAATCTGGGTTTGGTGGGAACCCATCAGGCACTGCGGCAGCCAGGAGGGTGGAGCAACTGCCCGCGGAACAGCATGGCTTCAGAAGGATGGTGAAGCCGCACACCGAGTCACCAACACCACCCATAACCAATATAAAGTAATTTTGAGCTCCAACTGGGAAAATAAGGTTTTTGCCACCTTCTACATGACTTGGTGAACTTTAGGATCAAGCAAAACACACTCCTTTCAAGGCAAATCAGCACAATGATTAGAACTAATATCAGTTTTAAAATACACGTGCATTTAAATTCTTGCTGTTGTTACTTCTCTTACAAAGGGACTCGTTATAAGGCTGTTCACTGTTTGTTCCGAACTCCTCTTATACTGTGAGCTGCCCTGAACACAACTACAGAGAAAGCATCTAGTAAGAGTTAGGCTATGAAAGAGGAGAACTATCCTGTGAGCAGAATAGAGCACCCATGAAGATGCTACAACTGAAGTCACATGTGCACTTTCATTTTCCCCAGCTTTTCTGCCTTAATGGTGCACCAAGGCATCAGCCATACCTATGGTGTGTCAATTCAGACAATCATGGAATTACAGCTAGTACAAGCAAACTCACTTCATATCATGTTCCCCGTTGTAATTTTCAGTTCCATTACAAATCATGGTTTCTCAGGGCTGATGTCACATTGAACCAACGTTAAGGTTGAACTATGGTGCAATTGTTTTAATTCATTCAAATTCAAAATGGATCCATCACTTTTCTTTTGTTGCAGCTTTGTTACCCAACACAAGGTGGAAGGGTTTACATTTATATATGTATGTATTATGATCCCTAGTCCTTCAGATGGACCTCAGAACAGAATGTGTGGTTGTCAGAATTTAGCATTCCATTTAAATGAAATTCAGTGCAGGAATGCCTCCAATGATGGCATTTTCATGCACCTTACAAAATTCAGTGAGATCACTGCAGACAAAAGGAATTTAAAACGTGGGCAGATGTTTCAACCTTACAGAAAACTTTTGCTTTTAAAAATTAAATTTTAAAATGTGACAATGTGAACCTTAAATAATATAGCACACACAATCAACAGAAAATGAAAAAAATACAATCCTTAGCTGAAACAAAGTAAATATATTGTAAAGAGATTTTAGAAAATCAATGTTTGTCAATGGAACATTAAATAAACCTGTTTGATGTGGGGAAATAGCTTGATTTTCACATCAAAAGACAATGGATTTTTCCCATCGCAGAGTACAAGCAAAACTAGACTAACTCTGGAATCTGCAGACAGAGCCTAAAATAACCTCTATTCTAAAGCCTGAATAAACTGCCCATATGAGACTTCAGGCATTTGAAAAATAATCCCACTTTGGCGAACTTGAAATTTTGCCGATAATTAGTTACGACTGTTGGGTACAAAAGAAAGAATTTGGCCGAAAGCATAAATTGTTTTTCTTCCAACTGTGTGTCAAGAGAGCATTCCTGACTTCCCTTTCTGTCATATCATACGCATGAAGAACCTTATATCCCAATTCATCTGTGTCAAAATTACACTGTCAATATTATACTCTCACGCTTTCTGGACGCTCTGATTTTAGCTGCCCACTTTAGCTGCACATGATTAAAGCAGACAGCATTATGGTAGAAGGGCTGATTCTGCACGCTATCCACACTGAGCCAAACATTTGGACACACACACGACATGCATAAACAAACTGTATGAGTATAATCAGAAAAGCCCCTATACAGTATTTAAGAGCAATTAACTCCATTCTCTTTCTAAAAAATAAGCTTTTGAACCAATCTATATGATGTAAAAAGGGTTGCTATGCAATGAGCCCTTTATCAAAACATATAAAACACAAAAATATTTCATCAACACAAACATCCAGTGTTCAATGTTTTATCATTCTTATTCATTTTTCACAGCCACAGGTGAGGTAATAATTTTCACACCCAAGTGTATTTGCAGATAACTGCTGTATATATAGTTCTGATCTGTATCTTCCAGGGACAATTATTACATCCAGCACAATCCTAACATTGGTCTATTCAAAAGTTGCCCCATTGAGTTTAATGGGACTTACTCCCAGATAAATGTGTATAAGGCTGCAGGCAACAGATGAAAATGGGTTTGTTCAGCTCCTTGGAATTTACACAAATCCCAAATTCAATCCAGCTACAGATGAAGCAAATAAGCTATCTAATTCTATTTGCACCTTCGCTATATCTGCAACCTTCTAAAGTGATTGGTAATGGCTACATCTTCTATCCAAAGAAAATCCTCCATTAAATTGTATGGCTGTTGAAAGCTTTAGGTTGCCAAACCAGGTTTGCTTATTACATGAGTTGTGAAACATAACTGACACCTAAAGATTGCTTTAAACCTGCATTTCAAAACCTAGTGGAAGCTCTGAACCCATTTTGCAACTCAAAATTCAAGGTTTCCCAGTAAGAACAAAGATCTTCAGCTCTATATTTTACTTATCATTACTGCTTTTTAAGAAAAGGGAAAAAACAGGTGGTATGCAAATAGGTATGTTTAAGATATCACTAGCCCATTTGGGCAAAGCTGTGAAATTAATTATTGCTCCAAGAGAAACACCCTATTGAACTCAAATACAATGTTTAGGTAACAGTGTACGCACATTGTGGCTTGATGACCGATGCATAACTCAATAGATTTCAACAGTCAGATCTCTGCAGAAATCCCCAGGACTGCACACACACGCAACTGTAAGAGGCAAGATTTGGACCAAATTTCATCCAGAGGCACAGAAGTCCACACAAACAGCTGGTAGTGTCAAGGCTGCTCGACACATTAGTAGCCTTGTTCTAGAATCATTGTAGCAGGACCAGGGAAGGAAAGCACAACTATCTTCTTGGGCTACACAGTACTGTACTAAAGAGACACTTAAGTAGGGGCTACCTTTTGCTAGCTAGGATTATTAAGAGTGAAGGGACGAGACGAGAACTTATCCATCTTATGGGGTGAAATGCGAATAATGGTACGATCTGCTTAAGGAGACAGCAAGTACATTTTCCTACCTTCAGGCAGTTGGATAATGCTTTGATATGTTGTGGGTTGGAGCAAAAAATAGATGTTAAGAGAGTTGACCCCACCTTGCTCAGAAAATGGTAAGGGTCTGTTCTTAGGAGGATAGCCAGTACCCAAGTAAGATCTACCCTGGGATAATGGTGGCATGGGACAGAAGGCACCAATAGAGCAACTTTCTGCCCCCACCCCACACTGTGGGTGGGAAACGTGGGGCAAGATCAAAGGCGGGCAGCCAGTGCTGAATATGTCAGGCAGACTGCTGCCATCCCTCCGTGAGTTCATTTCAGCCGACGCTCAGCTCTGGAGAAACAGGCGTCTATTACAGGGGAAAGGCATGCAAACGGTGCTCGGTTCAACCTTTAGCATCTCCACTGTAGGGCTGGGAGAACCTCTCTGCCTGGAAACCCCGAGTGCCTGCCGACTGCCAGTCCGAGTCGCGCAACACTAAGCTAAGACCAAAGGTGAGGCAGTTTTCCTTCGTCGTGCTAAGCAAGACAGGCTGCCTTGATCCCTCATCTGCGAGATCCGGGGCCTTCCAAGAGAGAAGGCGTGACTGGCCGGCAGGCGTGTGAGCCCCGGCACTTCTCTGGTGAGGGAGATTCGCTGTGCCTGAGTCGAGCCCGGCTCCCTCCCTCCCTCCCTTCCTCTCCCCCTTGGCTCACCCGGAGCCAGCCGCGGTGGTGGCCTTGATGGAGTTGATGCGCAGCCGATTGGCCGTGTCCTTCAGGGCCTGCAGCGTCTGCTGGTCGGGCTTGTGATAATCCTCCATGGCGAAGCAGGAACGTGGCCGGCGGCGGGCTCGGGTTGCAGGCGGCGGCGGCGGCAGGAGCTGGAGCGTGTGGCGCTGGACAGGCCCGGGCTCGGCGACTGAGGCAGGAGAGGCGGAGCTGCTCGGCCGGGCGAGGAGGGGCCAGGCGCCGGGGCCACCTCTGCCAGCGGCGCGCGGGCGGAGTCCTGCCTGCCTGCCTGGCCGAAAAGCCCCCGCCTCCCCAGCAGCGCGCTGCCTGCGGACTGAGCTCTCCCGCCCGCCTGCGAAGGCCAGCCGCTCCCCTCGCGAGGAAGAGAGGCGCGGCTGAGGCGCAGAAAACAGCCGCGTCCTCTTCCCTCTCGCTCCGCGCGCAACGGGAGCAGGGCGCGGCTGAGCGCCATTTGCGCAGCGGCGAAGTGGAAAAGACCAGGGTGCAACTCAGCCCGCGTAGGGCGCAGGGCTTGCTTTCTATCCGGCCCGCCAGGTGCTGTTGGACTCCGGCTCCCATCACCCGCAGCCAGCACGGCCAATGGTGAGGGATGCTGGGAATTGGAGTCCAAGAACACCTGGAGGGCCCGCAGGTTTCCTCCCAGCCCCGCATTGTAATGGCATTCTGTGCTTGCGATGTTGCTTGGCTTTAAAGAGGAGCAAACTAGTCGGTTTGGGGGGGAAATGCTCAAAAATTGAGAGAGAGCCAGTGTGGTGTAGTGGTTAAGAGTGGTGGACTCATAAACTGGTGAACTGGGTTCGCTTCCTCACTCCTCCACATGCAGCTGCTGGGTGACCTTGGGCTAGTCACACTTCTCTGAAGTCTCTCAGCCCCACTCACCTCACAGAGTGTTTGCTGTGGGGGAGGAAGGGAAAGGAGAATGTTAGCCGCTTTGAGACTCCTTCGGGTAGTGATAAAGCGGGATATCAAATCCAAAACTCCTCTTCTATTTTTCTTGAAAAAGAGGCGCTGGAAGTCACCAGGAACGCCTCCCAAGTTCTCTTAGAATGGCAATGAGGCCCACCTGAGACGAGTTCTGAGTGAAAAAAGCGCTGGGAATAATATTCTGCACCTCCTCCATTGAAGACTTTAGGTGTAAAATGAACCATATTTCTTACATACATTAGCCTCCACTGCGCCTCAGTTTTCCCCATGGAAACACTGGGTGAGCGCCTGGAAACCCCTGGAATCCTGCTTGGGGGTTCCAAAGCTGGGAGAAGTCCCTGACAAGGCCCTCTCTTGTGTCCCTACCAAGCGTGCCTGTGAGGGTGGCAGGACTGAGAAAAGGGCCTCCTCTGAAGATCTCAGAACATGGGCAGGTTCATAAGAAGGAATATGGTCTTTCAGATAGCTTGGAGCCAGAGAGCATTATAACTAGCACTTTGACTTATGCCATGAAACAGACCAGTGGAGCTGTTAATGCTGCCTATAACCAGACCCGGTCAACAATCTGGCTGCAGCTCTTTGGACCAGTTGAAGTTTCTGAGCACTTTTCAAAGGCAGCCCCATGTAAAGTGTGTTATAGTGATCCAAATGGGATGTAACCAAGGTGCATGTGTCACTGTGGCCAAGTACATCTCAAGGAACGAATGCAGCTGGTGCACTAGCCTTAACTGTGCAAATGCACTCCTAGCCACTGTAGAGACGTGGGCATCCATGCTCAGGACTGAGTCCAGGAGCATTACGTAGGGGTTGCTCCGGGGCCCCGTGCACATAAGTGGAATCGCATAAAGTGGCGAGCACCCTCTATATGCCTATTACCCCCTGCTCTTCAGCTCTATCTTCTGCTCTCTCTCCACTCCAGACCAAAATAAGAGTTTGAAGTTGAAGCTCTGGGGCTGGCTGGAGGCCCCGTGGAAAAGCGGCAGCTGCTGCTGCTGTGCTACCCCGTGCATCAGCTGTTCGGTGGGGAGGCTGAGCGGCTTAAACAAAGCCACACTATGCCTCTTTTGGACTTCCTCTGCCCTCACTGACATCCTCTTTAGGTTCCAGGGATGGTATGGTTCCATTTACTTACCGTATTGGCCTGAATATAACCCTCTTTCCCCCCAAATTCTGACCATGAAAAGTTAAAGTGTGGCTTATATTCGTGACCTTACGGTATGCAGCCAGGAGCACGGGGCAAGCAGCGCCAAGAGTGCGGTAAAGCAGTGCCCGCCTCACGCATAGTCCCCGTCCTCTCCCCCCAAGGTCAGGAAGGGAGTGAGGAAGGAAGGGGAAAGGCTGCCAGCAATGCAGCACAGCTCCCCCCCCCCCCCAGTATGCAGCCAGGAGCAGCAAGGAATGGAGCAGCTTATATTTGGGTATTTTTCCTTCCCGCCCCCTCCAATTTTAAAGGTGTGGCTTATATTCAGGCCAATATGGTATTTCTCAGCGCTGTGCATATGTGCGGTCATGTACAAGTATAACGCACGTAAGTAGGGGGATGCTTGTATTCAGGTTACATCTTCATCAACTTGAATGAAACAGTTAATTTCAGAAGACATCCTGGCTTTTTAAAGATGCTAAGCCTGTCAGGTGAATGTCTTACAGCATCTCCAATGATGTTTTCTCCTTAGCTTCTTCCCCCAATTTCATAATTGCATATTCTCTGGGTAAATGTAGCATCAGATGTTCGTATAACATATGTTAAAGATTTATATTAAAAAGTTAAAGCAAACGAAAAGGAACACAGATGCAAGAATCTAGGGTTGCATTCAATGTTAGTCCACATACAGTACCTCCATTGAAGTTAATGGGCACGACTAACTCAGATCCATTAATTTCAATGGGTCTACTCAATGCTAGTTGGCTACAATCCCAAGAGTCACATTTTTGTGTTAAAGTACAGATACGTCTGGTTTTTGAAGACGGTACCCAATTATCAAACCTTCATAAAAGCTTTCAACAGCTCTCCTAAGCTGAACTCCCTTTTCAAAAGGTGAACTGCCACCAAGAAGATATCAGGACAGACCAGAACATTTGTCTTTGAAGTTTTATTACAAAAATATATCTGCAAACATACAAAATTTTCAATGAAAAATGCTTATTCTTAAACATTTATGCAATAACTTAATATTTGCCAATATAATAAGATGGCACAAATTACATACCCATATACTGAAATGTTAATGAAGCATTATGGTGACAGTTTTAAAAGTTGCTCAAATGCTAGTGGGCACAATCCAGGCCACCACAGGTGCAGTGCCAGTATGTAGAGGATTCCAACAAGTTCAATATATATCAGCTCCCAATACCCCCACCTATATATGTGCGTAGAAGGATGAATAACTTCAACCAAGCAGTCAAGGACTACGAATATGAATGAGACACACGTACAAAAGTTCCATTCCTCTTCCTATCGGTCTCTTGTACTTCCTATGTGCCCACAAAAAATGGGGAAACAGGGCTCTATTGATCCTCTGGGAATCATTCAGGTGTGAATGCTGTGCCTGTGGAACAGGACCATGCCCATTGTTTTCCTATAGTAATCACTTAAAATCCAAAAGATCGGAAGCACCTCAAACTCTTGATATGCATGCGAGTGCAAATTAAAGCGCTAAACCCAAACACTGAGTGTAGTGTGCATTTTTAACAGAGAACCACCATGTGCCCACAATGTTAAATTGGTACAAAAACAAACCACAGGGGGAATATTATTGCAAATGTTTCCCACTTAAAGTGAAGATATTGCACCTTTAACATGTTCACGAAAGATGTCCAAAACTGAGGTGAAATATATATTGCACACATTCCTCTTTTTAAAGATATGCTTAAGAAGCAACTCATGTAAGCCAACAAGAGGTGGCTGGGTTTTTGTGTCAGACCACTCCACATTAAATATATTTCCTGGAAAGTTCCACACTAATTATACCCGTGCCTAAACATGGCATTGGTGGAATGCCCTAAATTCAAGCAAGAGAGAACTACGGGGGGGGGGGGAAGATACCATTTAGTATGCCTGAAACATGATTATACTCTCTGGCTTAGATCCAAAGTTCCAGGGAGTGAAATGTCACTCTCAGAAGATGGAAATGTGGAAGCGGTTTCCACCAAGTCTTCCTTTCTACCAAAACTACTCTGGAGGGCTGAGGAACCTTCCAGAAAACTGAAGCAGCATGGGGGGGGGCAAGGAGGAAGTGGGGATCTGCAAGATCACCTTCCCCCTTTCCTTCAGGAACATTTGTCTCTTCCACAGAATGAGCTTTTCTGTTCATCGAAGAAACGTTGAATCCAACCCCATGTCAGAATAAGACGTGCTTTTACTTGTCATACTGTCATATTGTGCCTTAGCTCTTAGCAGACTGTTTCCATTTTGCCGGGTGTGTCACAAATACAGAGTTGCTAGGCACATTTTTAACAAAACATTGTTAATGCAACAGAACAAAACAGCAATGAGTTCTTATTGAGTAAGCTGCTTGTTTTAAAGCCACTTTTGGATGGACAAATATTAAGCAATTTTTAATAAAATGCTGCATATAGGCAACATGCTTAAGATACTGAATATTGATTTTAGGACGGTCTAAAATCATACATTTGCTTGTGGGAAATAATACCTTGCTAAAATATAAGCTTGAAAAGAATGGCCCAAGTCGGTTAGCTATGTGCTTGTTACTGTTGCATGCAGGTAAGAATAAAATGTTTCATTATAACTCTAAACTTCTACGAGAGATTAAAAGACCAAATTGCACTGAGAACAGATCTATTGTAATCATTCAATTTAAGGAACTTCATTCCATCAATTTCAATAGGTTTACTCTGAGTATGATTACTGTTGGATATGACCATATGTAATCAGGCTAAAGCTGTCCAGTAATTTCTGCATTTTGTAAGCATCTGTGATTTTTACCTTGCAGCAGAGTTTTGTTTTTCAAAGCAATTCTTAAAATGTTTTGTTTTGTTTCATTTGTTAACTTCTCACGCTACAATAAGCAATAAAAGCAGAATGCTGCTTTGTATTGCCTAGCTTGTCTGTGACCTCCCAGCTTGAGCCTGCTACATACACAAATGTTGTTAACGGCGTGTGTAAGATCCTAGGTTAATGCAAATCTACTGACAAAAAAAAAAAAAAGATTTAACTTTCTTCTAGCTAAGGGAATTCTCTTTGGAAACAGAGAACTATTTATTGATGCTGCACATACATCTACCAGTTGAGAACTCTGACCTGCCAAGCTACCAGATGAGGTTTGTAGGGAATTATAATGCAAAATAGTAAACAGGAGGACAAAGTGTACTGGGACAAATATTCTTTGAAACAGTGATGCTGTCTGAAGCAAAACTCTCTCTCACTAACCCCTTGAAGTCACAAAACCGTAATGGTACATTCAATATAAGGGAACCCTTTATAGCAGGGGTAGCCAACGTGTCCCCCAGATGTTGGATTACTATTCCCCTCAGCCCTGCCCAGTATGGTCAGTGGTCAGGGAGTTGCAGTTCAACATCTGGAGAGAACCACACTGGCTACTTCTGTTTCATTTCCACAGATATTTGGATACAATGCTTACTTTGACCGTTGTGACCAAGTTCAGCTCAATATCGTTATTCCTCCAATATTATGCTTATGGCTAAGAAGGTTTTCTTCTTTCCATACACAATAATTAAGGACTGTTCTTGAGTCTTTATTAACTACAAACACAGCATTATATAAATTTGGTTCAGGGGGTATGGTTAATACAGCCACTTAAAATAAACTGAAGAGTACTGCAGTGGCTTGATTCCTGCCCCGCCCCCCGGAAAAAGCTTCATACAGAATAATTCTGTTTAAATAAGCAAGCATGTTTTTCTTGGTGCACATACATGGGTGTGCTATCAAAGGTCCAGCATTTAAGTAGAGCTCTCATGTTTCCTTAAAAAAAAAAAAGGTCTAGAAAGCCTGAAAAGAAGCATTTGAGTTTTACCATTAAAGCCAAAACATTAGTCGAATATGCTTATCACTACTAACATATTTCCCTGAATTCTGCACATATATCTGATATAAAATACTATGTTCGCAACTAGAAACACTGAGTTCAAAGGCCGAAGAGGTTCTCTCAAAAGGCATATTTTGCTAAACATAAAAACATCTACCTAAAATCACTCAAAATGAAGTACATATTTTGATTTTTTAAAATCCAACACGCTATATATCAAAACAATGATTTGTGGTGGAATCATAATTAAAGCTTGGTAGATGAATTACATGATAGTATCTGCACCTTGAAGGGATCATCGTTACATTTAAATTTTAAGAGCAACAGGTACATTCTAATTCAGGACCTTTTCCATTGCAAACTCTACCAAAAGAAGGGGGCCTTTATAAGATCCTGGCTGTGCTTTTTATCAACCCCTACTCATTTCAGTGGCTTGCACAGGAAACTGATTGTAACACATGGATCCTCCATTCCAGCAATGCTCTGACAAATAAGCAGTGTGTGTTGATCGGTTAAAAGGATTACAAAATTACCTTTCACAATATAAAACAAAGACCTTCTACTAAAAAACAAAAACCACCCCATCCTTTAATATTAGTATTGCTTGAACATATTGAGATTTATGTTACACTAGAGTATTGCTAGCTACTATCACATGCCATAATGAAATAAATACAAGTCAAGGAGAGACCGATAGCAGCATATAAAACAACAAGGAGATCAGAGCAACTTCCTTTGGGAAGAAGTTTGATCTTTACAGTGGTAATGAAATCTTAACCTTCTATGAGAACTCACAAAAACCTGCAAATGGAGGGGAAATATGGGGAGAAGAGCAGACTGCGTTTGTTGTTTATGTGCCCATTTTTAAACACCAAAAACGAAATTATACACACTTCTCTGGGTTCCTTCCCATCTATGCTACAGGCAAACCTCCAAAATTTGCATTAAGCCTGGAAAGGACAATGAGGTGACCACAATGATGTTCCATCCATTTCTGTTTAAAAATTATTTGCTTGAAAATAGTATCATTAACAAAATATAAGAACACTGCAAGTATTGTTAAAGGGGTATTTCATAATCCACCTTCATTTTGCCTTAGTAAAACATAGGGATGCATAAGCCAGCACTGCATATTAAGGGAGTCAGCTTGATGGTCAATACCATGCTGAGTCCATCCAGCTCTAAGGCTAAAAAAAAACCCCCCAGCATTTTTACAATGCTTTCCACTGTTTCCTTCCAAACCCTAAAAGGATATTCTGAATTCCTTCCACGGCTCTTTAAATCAGAAGTTAGCTTCACAACTTGTTATCTTTACTCAACTGCCAAAGATGGCTTAGGCCACATTCACCCTAATTATTTAGATGTATGTACCAGATGAAGAAAAATCAAAACAGTTTTTCATATTACTCTAAACCCACTCAAAAATAATGTGCTGTTAAACATGAAGACCATTTTCCGCATACAGAAATAAAAGCCTGCTGGTGATTGGTCACAGTGAAACCTAGATCACTTCTGAGAACATTAGTCATCCATTTTTAAGGGACAAGGTCTCCTTACTTTAACAAAACTTAAAACTTCAACTAAAAACAACCTTTAAAAATATTAACAGTTTCACAGAAGAGGCATAATTGTTTCTGAAACAATTAGGTGGTAAGTTGAACTGTATTTACTTCAGTTATAGTTTGATGCTGTCCGTATTCTTGGTCAAGACTTGTAAATAAACTTCATGAAGCGTACTAAGAAAATTCGCATCGTTCTGAAGGAAAGAGAGGGGGAAACCATAATTAAACCAATGACAGAAATAATTCATTACTTTTTCCTACCCAATTCATTATTCTACACCTATTAACAAAACCTGTAAGTTTAGGAGTTGGGTAGGAGGCATGAAGGAGGAAGTTTAATAAAGCTATACAGTGGTACCTCGGGTTACATATGCTTCAGGTTACAGACTCCGCTAACCCAGAAATAGTACCTTGGGTTAAGAACTTTGCTTCAGGATGAGAACAGAAATCATGCTCTGGTGGTGCGGCGGCAGCAGGAGGCCCCATTAGCTAAAGTGGTGCTTCAGGTTAAGAACAGTTTCAGGTTAAGAACGGACCTCCGGAACGAATTAAGTACTTAACCAGAGGTACCACTGTATTATCAATGATATATCGCTCAGAAATATCACTGAGCATATACAGTGGTATCTCTGTCCTGACCTTATGGGATAAATGTAACTGCCCAATTCAGTGCTCAAGGCTATTCCAGTGTAACTTGGTAACACTATCAAAATTCATTTGGGCTGTTTAGATTGTTTTCAACCTGAGGAAGCAGTATGGATTTTAAAATGAATTATTTCTACATTAAAGCCAGATCAATCTTATTTACAAGGGTACACTACTTGAAACCTTTTAGAAGGGTGCTTGCAAAGCAACTAAGATAAGAAAAGGTAAAGTGAATGCGGAAGTACAGAGAAACAAAGAGAAGTGACGAAAACTAGTGACAGTATTATGAACTAACAAATCCATGTTAAGTCTCAAAGTGAAAGCTAACGAGGGAAACCTGCATAAGTGAATGCAACTGTACAAGAAGAATCTGAATTAGTACAGCAAGCAGACTCTTAAAGACAAGAAGGCTCATTTGTTTTGGATGATAACTAAGAACCAGACAGAAATGAAATAAAAAGTCAGTATCTGCATATGTAGGATTTAACCTGCCTTGAGGTTTGGATCACTATACATTTCCATTTAGTCTCTTCTTGCATTTTGGGTATAGCGTGGGTTGAGTTAGGCAGGGCATTTTCACTATCTGACCTCCATGGACCAGCTGAGCTGGCATCATCATCATCATCATCATTGCCCAGGCCTCTACAAATATACCTATACGCATGGCCTGGGACTTTCAGTGTTCCCATCATGTGAATTTGCACCTCAAATTAAACATCATCAACAACAAACATCCTGTCAGTTATCCGTATTTCTGGTTCTTCATTGAAAAAAGATACCTTTGTGTACTAGGTGGGCAATTCTAAGCCAATATATTCATGAAAATTAGATGTGACCATTCGGTATTTTATGGCCTCATTCTAATGGGAATGTGAACCTAAAGTGCCATTTAGAAGGGTGAGGGCCTTTTTGTCATGCCCCAACAGAGGAATCACCTCCCAGGAAAGGCTCGCCTCTCACCTATTTTAATCTCTTTCCATAGTAAAAAAAATCCTCTCTTATTCTCTTAAGAATCAGCTATATTAATTCATTTATATCTACATTTAATGGTAACTTGGAACGTGGTTTTAGTGAGGATGTGTAGTGGCTCTCCATTACCGTTTTATTACTTGACTTTTAGCCTCTGCTCCAGCTGTTTTGTTTTACAGGGATTCTGTGCTGTCATTTGACTGGTGTTTTATTTGGACTGGTGTTTTAAATTGTTTTATTCATTCATCACTTAAAGAACTCTAGTTATAATAAATGTAACAATCAGATGAGCTTTGCATTTTGGATCCACATATAGCTTATCATTGTAGCACTATTTTTTAATACTCCTCCACTGAAGGGAAGCGGAGTTTAATAATAATATTATCAACCGTTAACCAGGTCGGACATATACAAAGCAGAGAGCAGACTAAAGGTCAGAAACAGCATTTGTGAAGGTTTAAGACAACACAAAGCACATTCTCAAGATCACTGAAAGTGCGGCATGATTTTAATTGCAAAGTAAAATTGCTGACAGTTGACCTCTGTTCAAAGGGGCTCTTCTCCCCTCCCTTCGCAGTCAGCAAGTCTCTTTGTTTCACTTGCGGTTCTGACAGGGGAAAAGAAACAGCAGGTTGTGCAGAAAAAAAAACTACAAAGAAACAAAACAGAGGCCACAAAGCTGATTATGTGACCCGGGTACAGGCCCATTTTATTCCTAACAATTCTATTACCAAAACACTAATTTCTGTGTCCTGTTATTTTTAGATCTGTACTCTGTATGCAAGACTTACTGATATCAGTATAGAACGAACTAGAGAGCCCTGATGTAGCACAAAGGTTTGTGACCCTGGCGATGACAAAAAGGGCAAAACAATCCTCTTAATGTAAGCCTGTCCTAGGTGCAAGATCTCTCTTTGTGATTCACTGGATTTATTGGCACACTTACAAAGCAGCCTTGCAGCTGAAGCCAATACATAACTAAAAAAACAATTTTTCAAATCAGCCAGTGTGCTTTTGCTGACTAAATACGAGCGTCAATTAATTCTCAAATATTTCATAACAGAATAAACTGAGAATGGCCAAGCCACTTGGAACTTCTAATGAACAAACTCCTGTGGTAAAGCAGGTTGATTTGTGATCTCCAACTACACCTTTGTAACCTATTTTGCTAAAGGTTTTCATGTATAAAAGTCAAACACCTTCCATCTTTATTTTTCCCATCCTTCTGAACTTACAGATTAGATTCACTCAAAAGAAGTGAACTAAGGGAAGGTTGAGCAGTTCTTTAAAATGCAGACAGCACTTATTTCTTCCTCTGTGAACAATTTGGACAGTTCAAAAATCAGAACCCTCTACGTGCCCAACACGTTTCAGGTGCCATGGCCACAGCAGACTTTTAAAACAAAATTTGCAACTTGGGAGGTCCCGATTATCCACTTTTCCCCTTCAGCAGTTATCATTTGGCTTAGAAACATGAACTCCAAATATTTCTGAATCAGTCCTGAAGGGCATACCTCTTGCCTCAAAATCCTTAGATAGTGAGTTACAGTCGTACCTCCTTTTGTGTCCGGGATCCATTCCGGAGCCCTGGACGTTCAACAAAAGAGACCCTTGACAAGCGCAGCTCTGCACATGCGCAGAAGTGTGATTTAGTGCTTCTGCGCATGCGCGAGCAGCAAACCCGGAAGTAACCCAGTACTTCTGGGTTTGCCATGGATGTTCAACGAAATGGACCCTAAACAGGGAGGACTCAAAATGAGTGTACTTGGTAGATGACATTTAAGTTAGCATACTTAATAATAAATTGTGTTATTTAACTGAATTAACAATTCTCATGTTTTTAAGGTTATCAGTATCATTACCACTTAAAATATTGGTAACAGTTTTCTAGTTGCTGCTTTTATTGCTAAATGATCTAACACACCTATCGATGTTATTCTTCCTAACCTTCTTTATGGTACCCACTGATAATCAGCACTTTATTCTGAATCAAGAGTCCAAATGAGTCACTGACTGTACCTTTATTAGATATATTAAGGTTTCTTGAAGCTGAGATCTAGTAAGAACTGCCGGAGGTAATGTTGGAACATCCACTGCTCCAAGAGTGAGAGGAGAAGAGGAACCAACTTTGTTTTCGATGTCGGAGGACTTCATAGCTGACTGTTGGAACACACTAGGTGACAAGAGGACTGAAGGTGCCATTGTGGTTGTAGCTGCAGCAAACTGTGGGGAAGCAACCTGCAAAAACAAGAAATCAAATGAGATGGGGATGATTTCCCCCCTCATTTTTAAAGAACTATCTAGATATATTAAAGCCTCTTCTGACATTACCTTTTTGGTACTGTTTGAAGCCCCAGTTAAAATAGCAGGAACCAGTGATGTAGCTTCTTGGAACACTGGCAAAAGAAGTGGCTGCTTCACTGGCTCTTATGTGACCTGGGCGCTTCCAACATTACACAAGCTGCGGGGACTTGCATGCAGAAATGAAGCGGCTTAAGTTGAAAGGGCCTCACAAAAGCTATGGATGCTAAGAGTAACTACTGTGACCAACCTGGATCACGACACCGTTCAGGAAATAATTAATAAACCCAAATTTTTATTCTGGCATACTGATGTGGTAGCTCAAAGAGAACTCTGTAGCAATTTACAATAATATGGATAGCAATACAATTGTTGATGCCTTCTTGGACTCTTTGTACCAGCATATAAACTCGATCTTATAAAGAAATGAGAGATTACTAAGATGTGCTCTGGAAAAATTGGGCAGTTTTATAGAGAGCAGCCAATTGCATTATTGTTTTATGAGCTACAAGGGAAAGGATTGTTGGCTAGGCATATTTCAATTCTTGCAAGACCTGGAGGTCTCCAGAAGGAGTATACTAGTAAAGGAGAACTAAAAGGTAAAGGGACCCCTGACCATTAGGTCCAGTCGTGGCTGACTCTGGGGTTGCGGCGCTCATCTCGCTTTATTGGCCAAGGGAGCCAGCATACAGCTTCTGGGTCATGTGGCCAGCATGACTAAGCCACTTCTGGCGAACCAGAGCAGCGCATGGAAACGCCGTTTACCTTCCCGCTGGAGCGGTACCTATTTATCTACTTGCACTTTGAGGTGCTTTCAAACTGCTAGGTTGGCAGGAGCAGGGACCGAGCAACGGGAGCTCACCCCGTCGTGGGGATTCGAACCGCCGACCTTCTGATCGGCTAGTCCTAGGCTCTGTGGTTTAACTCACAGCGCCACCCGCGTCCCCTAAAGGAGAACTAGGTCATCCTAATTAATGGATAGGGATCAGGATTCAAGACACATTAGGTTGTCAGCCTGGATGGAACCAGGTTTTGTTGAGAATTGGCCTTTGCACAAATCCAGACAGGGAAAGACACTCTGGTGATGCAAGGATTTAAATACATACTTGGCTTGCCTTTGACAAAGCTTTGGGGTGTGAAAATGTTTCAAGCTCCTTGCTTTGCTGTGCAACCTACAATTTTAAAGAAAGAAATACATAGTATCTGAACAATCCAGCATTCTTCTTAAATTTCCCCCTTTCATTTGTTAAATAAGATACCTACAGTAACCTATTATAAGAGATCGTAACCAAAATTGTCAGTTACGTACTGTACTACTCCTCACCGCATGCTTGCTTGGAAAGGTGAGACTTGGTCTTCCAGATTCAAGCACAGTTCTCTGACCATCTAGTCTCTACTGACATAATCAACAAATACTGTTTTGGCCGGTTACACAATTTCATCTGTATTGGACCAAAGTGTTCTGATCAATACATCACTTTTAAAGAAAAACACTGAAAACCCAACATTGTTAAAAAATAACTACCGTATTTTTCGCTCTATAAGACGCACCAGACCACAAGACGCACCTAGTTTTTGGAGGAGGAAAACAAGAAAAAAAATATTCTGAATCTCAGAAGCCAGAACAGCAAGAGGGATCGCTGTGCAGTGAAAGCAGCAACCCCTCTTGCTGTTCTGGCTTCTGGAATAGATGCGCAGCCTGCATTCACTCCATAAGACGCACACACATTTCCCCTTACTTTTTAGGAGGGAAAAAGTGAGTCTTATAGAGCAAAAAATACGGTAACTGGCTAGCCAGAACAGCGTTATAAAGCACCCTTTACAAGACTAGTATCCAATACAAATGTCCAATTCACCCGCTGGCAAGAAAGAAATTGTGTTGGCACTTTCAGACTCAAATAACATAGTGTAATAACATGAGAACCGCTGCTAATAGCACTAACCTACCAATGGTTTTACAATCAGCCTTATTGCTAAAGCAATCTACATATATTAATTTACTAGGAGCCGCAACCCCTGCTCATTTTGCTCGCCCAAGCCGTGCACCTCTGTCCCCCCACAACTCGCCTAGGCAGCAGCCCAGGCAAGCCACAGAGGAACAGGCAGGACAAGCTGGGCAGCTCCCCAGCAATAGTCCTGCTCTGCTGCCACTTCCCTCCCTGGCCTTCCATGCTGATAAGGCTGGAATAGCAAAAGTCACGAGAGGCGTGCAGTGGCAGCAGAGCAGGACAGCTGATGGGAAGCTGGTCTTCTGCAGCTCACCTGGGCTGCACTCCGCCTGCTTGCTCCACCCACTTGCCTCCATACCTGGGCCACCCGCCTGCTTCTCTATTGTGAACAGCAGTGTGATAACACTCTAACCATTTTATTATACACTAAGAGAACTGACCTGAACAGGTGGAATTGCTTTGCCAGTCAGGGCTTGTTTGGTGTGGGATTCTTTGAAACGATCTGGGGTCGCCAGCTGGCTAGCGGCAGAAGAGGAGTTAGACGCTACTGGCGCTTTATTTGCCGACTGCTGCATAACATCATGTTGTGGGGTCAACCTGAGTTTTTGAAGGAGATCCGTATTCGCAAGCGACATGTTCGAAGCGCTTTCTGTACTGGTTGCAGCCAAAGATGTTAAGAATTGGTTCTGACTGGGAGTGATGTTCTGCGGACCGTGGTTCATATCAGGCGGCTGCTGATTCACAAGCGGAGACATTTGCTTGGCAGCCTGCTGCATAACTTGCAGCATGTTATTGTTTGTGCTGCCGCTCTGAAGCATTTGCACACAGGGAGCTTCTGCGGCCAGAGTGGAATTAAGGTTAGGGCTTAGCTGTACGGCATAGTTTGGAGCTTTATTCACTTCAGGTTGTGGGGCAGAAGGTGAGGCAATCAGTAAAGGCGGCATACACTCCTGTGGCAATAAGGTACAAGAATTGCTTTTGAAGCTTGAGCCATCCAGTTTCCCCAGAGGCTGATGGATCACTGTCGACTGCTCAAATGAAAAAGGAAGGAGCAAATTGTGCTCTCTGCATGAGGAGTCAGGCTTCTTGGTTCTCTCTGGATTAGAGTAGGGAACTGGACTGTGCTCCTTTGGAAATGACGTTCCAAATAACTCTTCCACTGTTAGGTGTTTTGGTATGGATGAGCACGGCTAGAAATAGAGGAAAAAAGAACGAGCAGAAGCTCAGCTTAAAATGTATACAAAGACAGGTCTCCAGTAAATTAGTGGTAGTGTGTAGAATTTAAAAGAGAACAGCTTACTAAAAGTTGTAGAGCCATGCAAAAAACACACTACGGGCCATAGGTTTTATCAACAATATTTTTATACTTATGGGCACAATATGCTTGTATATCATGATGAAACAATATACGCTAACAACCAATTCTGGGAATCCCAATTGTAAGAGGTTTTCCCCTACTGCTTTTCATTGTCCTTAAAATTGCGTAGCATTTTAATCTACAAATACCCTTAAGGAGAGAATATTTATGAGGTGACTTTAAAAAATGACGGAGCCATAAGCACACTTGCCCTAAGAAGCTACTTATTTTCATACTCCTTCACCCATTCTATACAGATATCGCCATCCTATCTCATGGCAGTCCAAATGATACTCCAAGGAATTATCAGTTTTGCTTCACAAATAAGTAGTTCATATTTGTAAAGATTACAAACTATAATAGATAAGTACAAAAAAGGAGTTTAAAGTAGAAGTAAGATCTGCACATGGGCATAGGAAGGCATGAGCTGCTAGAAGGCCAACAAAAGGGTCCTGGGTTACTTTGCCTGGCATGGTGTGTTACTGTACACAAGGCAGGGCTCCAGCATGGAGGAGAAATGGGGTTGTGTGTTATTACTGCAAGGATTTATTTGCTCCCTGTGCACAGAAGCAAATATTCATGGTGAGAAAATTAGCTCCCTGCCACTTTCAGAACTGCAAAACTCATTTATATCATAATTTTTTTTGAAGCCGTTTCATAATACAATATAATAAAAGACAAACTAATTTAAATGAAAAGAAAAAGGAAAAGCAAAGTCCTCTCTCAAATAGATCTTAACCCTTGTCTCACAGAGAATGGGGTTGACCCTTCCAGTTATCACCTGAGATATTCCCTTTCTTCCCTTCCCTGCCTCTCACACAGGGCCCTTCACCAGCCAGCCATTATCTTCCATGTGTGTATAATCCCAATAATGGCCCAGAATAGAAGACACCGAAAAGGAAGGGAGGGAGGGGGGGAGGGAGAGAAGAGAATAATAAAAGGAAAAAAGGTGGTGGAGAAAGAGAAATAAAAAGGATGGAAAAACTCCTGTGATCTAGAAGTGTAACATTTTAGAATCTTACAGCACTGGTTCACTTTAATCTTCAATTCCATACTAATAATTGGGACTATGCACCCCAAACCCCATTAAGAGCCAAAAGTCAGATAAGACTACTTCTGATCAACTGCATCAATTTAAAAATTGAAACTTCCAACATCCAACATTCTCCTTGTAGATCTGTCAAAAACCCTCAGTGGCTTCAGTAAGACAAAATGGCCCTAAAACCCCATTTCTAGAAGGAGACTCTCCAAGATTAAATTGTGCACCACTCCTTTTCCTCCATTAGATGGCACTGTTAACAGGCACAAGACCTACAAGACCTGCTCATCTTATTTCTTGAGACCAGTTTTCTGTATTAGTATACAGTATCTTTCTTGGCTATCTGTCTCACTTCTTAGCCAAAGCTCCTGTTTAGTTGACTGATAAGCTTTACGATGTCTGATGAGGGTCAAAACCTGGCCTAGGTGGTCAGACTTCCCTACTGTTGCTGTAAAAGCAACCTACAGAACGGGCAGAATCCAATGGGCGCTGCCCCATGTTTAGACATACAACAGAGTCATGAATGCTGCACTCATGGTTCTCACATTCTACTTTCTAAGCTTAAAGCACCATGGAAAAGAAAAGTTCCCATCTAGCCTGTTTCTCTTGTGTTAGGAACTCTTGTTGTTTTTAAAGCAGCAGGGGAAGCTTGAGATCACGCCACCTGAGGCGGCACCAACAAATATAATATGTGATAGTTCAGCAGGTATAGTTCAACACAGCGGTCATCTATACAGTGGTACCTCGGGTTAAGTACTTAATTCGTTCTGGAGGTCCGTTCTTAACCTGAAACTGTTCTTAAAGCACCACTTTAGCTAATGGGGCCTCCCGCTGCCACTGCGCTGCTGGAGCACAATTTCTGTTCTCACCCTGAAGCAAAGTTCTTAACCTGAGGTACAGTGGTGCCCCGCAAGACGGAAAATCCGCTAGACGAAAGGGTTTTCTGTTTTGGAGGTGCTTCGCAGAACGAATTTGCTATGGGCTTGCTTCGCAAGACGAAAATGTCTTGCGATTCCTGGGGTTTTTTTCCCCGCCCCCTTTTTCTAAGGCACTAAACTGCTAATAGCCTTTTAGCAGCTAATCCGCTAATCCCTTAAGCCTTTAATAGCCGCTAATAGCCGCTAAACCGCTAATAGCACTAATGGGCTTGCTTCGCAAGACGAAAAAACTGCTAGATGAAGAGACTTGCGGAACGGATTCTTTTCGTCTTGCGAGGCACCACTGTAATATTTCTGGGTTAGCGGAGTCTGTGACCTGAAGCGTCTGTAACCTGAAACTTCTGTAACCCGAGGTACCAGTGTACCTTTAAAAATGAAGACACAGGGGTTGTTTACAATGCTGTCCCTTCTCTACACAAAAGGCTCTTTGATACAGCAGAAGAGGGAGGGGGTTGGGGGTTTTTTTGTTTGTTTTGTTTTTGGCAAATTGCCCCTTTCTTCTGCCCCAAGTGATCTTCCATGTTGTTCTGGAGGGTCTCCAGAGGGAAGGGGGAAATCAGTGAAAATTATTTCCCACCCCCTTCTGTTTATAGAATCCTCTGCTGGATCCAAACAGCTGCCTATGAACAGCACTGAATGCAATCTACAGAACACCATGTTCCAGTTAGAAGGACCTATAAACTCATAATGGTTGTTTCAACTGGTGGCTCTGCATTAGTGTTAAGCACTTCCACTTGCACAAAACATGGCCCCTGATTTTACTGATCCCTCCTACCCAGGACAAGTCCCCTATGCCCCTCAAAAGAGGACCCTCTGAAACACTATGGGATATTGCACAGAGGGCGTCAATTGTTGGGGGGAATTGGTGAAAATGGGGTGCCTTGGCTTACAATACTACCATTGGATACAACCAGTGCTTTTTTTTCTTTAAAAATGTTAAGGAGTACTCTCATTTTGACTCAAGAAAAACACCATTTTATAGTTAAAATCAGGAAAAATAAATACAGTAAATGGATAAAAGGACAAAGATTCACAAAATGTTTAGGGGTATGCGCCCCCATGTGTTCCCCCCAGAAAAAAGCACGGGATAAAACCCAATGATCCACTTATTATAAAGGTAACAAAACAGTGCAGTAGTGTCACAGTGCTTTAAAATGAACGTACATGGTCTTGCATTTGTAACATTGATGATCCATGATCTGAAATCTCTGTATTTTCCGTCTTTGTGGGATTTGCACTTGGTTGTGTCCAGCAAATGAGGTCACTCTTCTGATTCTAGAAAATAAAATGCATTATTGTTTTTAATTCCCACTCAGACGTGTTCATTTGTCGCACCCCTCTATAAACCCACCAGGAAGATCTCTGCCTCGCTTGCTCTTCTTCTCTCTGCACTTTATGCTTTTCACAACATACTATCTATTCAATATTGTGGAGATCACATTGCACAATCATATGATAGTTCTGCCAGTGTCATGCTAAAGGCACAACTTGATCAGAAGCTGATTAAACATTATGGCCAGCATCACCCAGCTTCAACCCAAACAGTTCTCCCAGCTGTAGTCAGCTAGACAAGAATGCATGACTCAGGCCATTTGGGTTACGCAAATGAATGGAGAAGATATAGAATGTCTACGCAACAGAGTTTTAAAACATCTCTTACAGCTATATAACTGGGTGCACGTCCTCTAAAAGGGTAGATGTGCTTACACTTGTGAAAATACACACCAAGGTGTACACAGAACAATTATAAAATTAGCTAGGACAGTCATGAGTCCAGCATGTTTCCAGGCATTAGGCAAATGTACTAACAGCACTAAAATAAAGTGATGATTCAGCTTCATGGTTCAAGAGACCTGCCAGTTTAAATCTTTTGAGTGTGCCATTTATGATGCAGTCAACAGAGCTGAAGTTGACAGTCTTTGCTGCTGTTGGAGAAAACATTCAGTCGATATATTACCTTACGCAAAGTTTTTCCCCAAGTACAAGCTTCAAGCTTCATGAGCTGACCATCAAAACAAGGAAGTTAAGCCGACTGTAGCAAGCTGCAAACATGGCCAGCAATGGAAACCTGCCACATCACTACAACTTTGCATAAATATGTAAAGTTTTACTTTATCTTACAGATTTAAAATTCACAACATAGATTGACAATACTCTCTCTGCTGTGTCCCTGCCCCCCCCCCCCCCAATTTCCTGCACTTTTAGTGTTGCTAACATTTTGGTAAGGAATTTAAGTCCAATTTAATTGTTTAAAAATGCAATCCTAAAATATCATTGATTGTTTAATGCCAGGTTACAAAAAGTGTTATAATCGTTCTGAAGAGGGAGGGGGGAAATTAGCTATTAAAAAAAAAAAAAAAAAGAATCCACCCACTAACCAAACTCATTCATTTTCACATACCGACTGGATGCAGAGAGTACATGAAAGATTAAGCTGATTTAGAATCCTATATTAAATCACTCAGGCAGTTACAAAGCTCTTTTCTCACTCCTGGCTACACATTCTCATGCCGACTCTCTGCCCATCACATGTGGGCTGCACAGCAGGATTATTTTATGATCCATCTGGACTGTACTAGGCAGATTTTTCTATAAAATGCAAATTCATCTATAATTATTATAGACTCAAGATAATTGGCAAGGAATTAGGAAGAGGAATGACATAAAAACATACACATGCTTGAAAAAGCATGCAATTAAAAGAATAAGGAGCAATAATGTATAAGTCACATGACACAGCAACAGAGAGAACCCACAACTAAACAACATAAAACACTAATTCAATTTATACCAGGAGTTTATTTCTAAAGCTTCTCTCTCATTTCTTTCATTAAACAGGTACTTTACAGAGCTGCATATTTAGAAGCATCACCTCTGAAAACCAAATTGGATAGCTGTGGTTTAGGGCACATTTCAATAGCTGGAGGAGTTATGCAAAGTATGCGCAAGAATGTGGAGTCGGAGTCCCTGCCTCCCACAGATGGAAGAGGCAGCATTATAATGAATTCAACCTGCCCTGAGTGTACAGAATGGTGTATACATTAAATCAAGTGATTCAATTCAACCTGTCCAAGCTATTCATATTAGACCCCAAGAGAAAAGAGGGCGTGCATATTTAGACAGAAAGTTAGCTTACAATGACGTTTACAAGACAGACAAGTAGACATATTTTCCAGAATAGTTCACATGATTAAGGTTGCCAAATTATTTCTGGGCTTCTCATGGATGAGAAGATGACTTATGGGAAAATTGCCATAAGTCATCTTCTCATCCATGACCGGGAACCTCTGGTGGGTCCAGGCCTCTTTCAAAAAATGGAAGGAGATACTCTGGACCCAACTAATTGAAACTGCTCCTTTTCTTAATTCATTCTACTCCACCACCTTAAAAAAATCAAAATCAAGGAGTACTTGCTAATTCTCTTCTCTCTTATTACCTCTAGTCCTACCTGATTCATTTAACATGTCTCCCTGAGGAGGGGGGGGAACAAGATGGGTGGGGGCTTGAAGTAGATGAGGAGTACACGGTGCACACGTTTCTGAAGGACTGGACACCCCACCACAGGCGAGTTGGAGGGATGGTGGGGAGACTGCCATAGTTAATAAAACCTAGGCAGTAATGGATGTGTGGTTGCAATACAATTAAGAAGACAGAGGGTGAGCTAGGCAACTCTACATTATCTAGACAGATTACTACTGAAGGTGAGGGTTGGGAAGGCATTAAACGAAGAAATTTAAACTGATCGATGTAAAATACTAAGGCAAAACCATATTTGCATGTTTAACTCACATAACCCCCTTCTCCCAAATAAAACAGAAGCTTGGGGGGGGGGGGGAATCTCTCTCTCTCATTGTTTCTCCTTATAAGTTTTCAGTCAACACTGTCAGAGCCAAGACAGATTATGTCGCCATTATTTTATAAACCATGACAGGCTACTGTTTCGTTTTTAAAAGGTACAGCAACTTATTCTAGCTTGGATAAACACCAATGTGTCTAAAATTGGTATTCCAGGATAGATGAAAGCCCTTAGCCATTTGCTTCATGATTCAACATGCCCTGAGGCATTGTAATATTGCCATGCACTGCCTATGATGATTCACTGCTCGCTCTTTCTCCTTCAGGAAGTTTGGGTAAGGAGAAAGAAAACAGAGTGTATTATAGTACTGAAGACTGTAAGGAAAGTTTCTAGTGTGAAGTTGTGCTAGGGGGATACTAAAATACAGGCAACTTTGTTGTTGCCCAATTTTCCAGGACTGTTGTTAATATAATCAACTTTGCACAGAAGGAACATGAACCTTGAGTAATAGTATGCAACACCTCCATTGACATTTATCTCAGCTTCCAGAAAGGCAGCCATTTGAGATTGAAATTAAATTTCAAAAGCCTAATTATGTACAGTGACACACAAAAATTACATTAATGGAAATCCAGTTATTCTCAGAAAAACAAGGCAGGACAGCCCCATTTTGCCAGTGCCTACTGCTAGAAAAAGAAAAGAGAATGAATGGAAATCATTGAGGGATAACCATCCAACAGTTAGCAAAAGAAAGTACACCAAGTTTATTTTGGCTCCCACTAAAATATGTAATGCAAGTCTGACCTCTGATTTCTAATACAGATACTTTCCTTACCTGTTCATATTCAACCTTAGCTTTGCTAAGCATCTCTAGGATATCAGTGCATCCATTAATCCTGCTGACACTTCTTCTGTCCTGGAACAGCAGCTGGGATCTCTGAGCTTCTTCTTGCACTACTCTATGATAGAGGAGGGGGGAAACAGCATATGATTAGATTTTATTAAAAATGTACAACAAAACACACCATTCATATTTTCATGTTTCATATTTTGAACTGAATACATGTTTCATGAATTCTGTGCACATCTTAACCCCAACAGAGTTTACGTTCTAAACCTGAATTTTATAATTTCAATTCATTGCTGGTTTCTACTTCCCAAAACTGGCAGGGTTTTGTACAGTGGTTATGTACAGCATTTAGATAACCTAACAGTAAAGCCATGTAAATGGGAGCAAGTAATACTGTAAACCAACACCTGTGATTCCACTGGTTATGACCAAGTTAGGCCATTCTCAAGGTAGTAGAAGGAGTAAATGTACTTTCTAAAAAAAAAGCAGATCACTTACACAAACAAAAAGCTTTTGCACATTTGAAGGAATTTTGAATTTGGGCTACTTGTAAATATGCTCAGTCACCAAGACACGCCAATTCACTTTTCATGTGAACATTTCCCACTTTTGTAGACATGTACAGTGTGAAATACAGCAGCAGCCCATCAAAAAACAACACCAGGAGATTCCTCTATAAAATCCTTTATTAGCCACTACTGCAAAAATGTTTTATTGCCAACCAATAGAGCCCAGTTTATTATGACATTTTTTGGCACAAATTATCACAGGAAGCTCTAAGTGCATTATGGGAATAGCCTGATTCTCATCAGCTGGATGGTGTGCTTGTGTGCAAAATTCTGTATAAGAAAGAATAAGATTAGAGGGAAAGAAATACAAATGATATAGTCTAGTCACTGAGAGGTATGTCTGATCCCTTCATGGCCTATTTTCAAGTGCACACTTATAGCCTATTTTATTTCAACTTGCATTTTTAGTCAGAGCCTTTTAAAGGTTTGTTTTGCTTCTGTTTTGCAATATACTGTGCTAACTTTTAGATTTCAGTTGATCATATTGTCACATTTATTTTGTTTTAAATGTACCTTTCAGTGTACATATGCATAGAAAGATGGGATATCAATTTTGTGTGTGTGTGTTTTAAAGGAGACTATTATTTTACCATAACCTCTCTCACTGGTCCAGAGCAGGAACACTGCTAGAAATTTAAAGGATCAGGGCACAAGCCCATGACCCAAATATGCATTACATAGGAGCCATCTCCAGGGGGCCATGGGCACCCACAGTAACAACTTGTGGAGGCTGAGCCACCACAAAGTCAATGAGAAAAGCCAGCAGGCGGCAGCGGTGCTGCCTCTGAGAGAGAGAAGCAGTTCAGCTCTGTCCTCGCAGCCAGTGAGCGAGCCATCCTTTTCCAGGGCGTGGATGTGGAGGCAGAGTCTCTCTGCCTCCAAGTCTGAGCCTCTCCCCACAGAAAACAGTGCACCGCTGGCTGCGGAGAGGAGGAATAAGAGGAGCCACCACCGCCACAACATGGACATGTGATGTCACACACACACGCCTGCATGTAGTGTGTGTGACGTAGCACGCCCATGTTGCAGCGGCAGGCACCCACAATCCCGAGGACGAGATGGCATCCCTGATGCATAATATTTGGAGATGCTAATTTACAAACATAGATGCCTCTCAGCAGCTGAGCCCACAACTGCACTATACAGTTTATATAGTATCATACCACATAGTCATGGCTTCCCCCTAAAGGATCCTGGGAACCATAGCACGGTAGCAATCTCTCCCTCTTTCCAGGGAACTTTGGGAATTGTAGCTGAGTAATGGAAAATAGAGGTCTCCTAACAAATCTTAACTACAGTCCTCAGGATTCTTGAGGGAACTCATGGCTATTTAAATTGGTATGCTTATGCTTTAAAAATGTATAATGCAGATGTGGCTTAAGATGATGGGTGGCTGGGTATCAACACCACGCTGCTTCAGAGGGCATCCAATCACCCTAGAAAAAAAGCTTCCTTCAACAAAGCTTTTAAAATGGGAGGGAAAGGGGCAGGAGATCTAGGCTCTGGCTCAGAATAGCCAGTGCTTGGTCCCTACTTGGGAGCCTGCTAAAAACTTAATGATCCACTTTCCTGAAACAGGTTAGATCAAAGCCACCTGAATTAACACACAGTAACCTTCAATGAGATGGAGTAGTGATTTATTTTTTTTAATCTAGTCTCCTGCAGTGAGAGTAGATTTGATTATTAAGAACAGGAAATGCCATGTCAAAAGCATCAGGCTATATTACAGGCAGCTGATGGGAAAGCCAAAAGGTGATATCACAACAATCATAGAATATGTCAATCACGCCATATCTTCTCTTCATGAAAAGATGCTAGGGCAAGTTAACTCCCAATAGCTTACTCCATCATTACATTAATGTTTCCCCAGTCTAGAATGAAAAACTCACAGAAACAGAAGATCATAAATACCAATAAATTCCCTGGAGAGGGTTGAGAGTGGTCTGTTCTCTGAGCTCTAAAGTATTTGCTGATGCAGCTATTTGATGTCAAATAAGTGTGTTTTGTCCTCCAAGACATGACATTACTATAGGTAATATAGAGGGCATGCTGAACACACGCTGCGATAAAGCCACCAAATTACACAACAAGAAGAGAGGCAAACCTTCACTAATTGGCACAGACGATCTTAATTTGCATGATTCAGATCTGAGAATTTGGATTCTGTATCACTGGATCAATGCAGATGTAATGCTCCTAACATTGTAACCACGGTTAAAAAACTGGTAGCCATGGGATTGTGTGCTGCTTGCTATAAATCCCTCTCTCTCCAGCACAAATCTAATCCCCACTCTTATCCATTGGTTTGACAGAATTTGAACCCAGCATTGGGTTGCAGAATCAGGAGTGTTACGTACAGTGATCTACTGCAACTCCTCACTCATTTTGAGCAACGGATCGCACCCGTTCAATAATACTGTTACTTTACAATTATAAAAATGAGCCAGTTTATGATAAATTCTTGACCAAAGAATTGTCCTGCTGGATCTGGCCCAGGGCCTATCAAGTTCAGTATTCTGTTTTCACAGTGGCTAAACAGGTGTCTACAGAAAGCCCACAAGCAGGACACAGGGGCAACAGTGCTCTCTTGACTGTGATCCCCAGCAATAGGATTTGTCTAGTCTGAATCTGTATCAAATTGTTTTATTCACTTGCTGTTTGCCATCCTAGGCTTTTTTCGGAAGAAATGGGGGAGGAGAAAGTTAATTAAACAAATTAATCCATCCATCAAATAAGCTAGTATTCAGAGGCATGTAGTGTCTGATACTGGAGGTACCAGGGCTATCTGATATAGCATTATCCTCCAGATATTTTGACTTTGCATGCACTATAAGAGAGCTCATATCACATTGCCTGGGTGCTAAGACATAGTTTGGCTTAGCATTGCATGCAAACAGGGAAAGTAAATGGCCTTTACTCTAAGCACAAAATTAAGCAGTACATTACAAACTAAGTTATCATGAATTTTTACTGGCGGCACAAATATTGGCAAAGATACATGGTTTTATAGGAAATGCTATAAAATGCAAACTAGAAATAACACAAAGTTGTTTTTAAAAAATGAGATACTTACTTTGCCATGAGTTTTGCTATTCGGTGACAATCATTCTTGTCATAGAACCAGATACTGTAAATTGACACTTGAGGAAGGTATTTAAAAAAAGACAGTTAATTAATTATTATTATTATTATTATTATTATTATTATTATTATTATATCATTTTGATTACAGAATATCTTCAAATAGAAAACATCAGGATGCATAGATTACAAATTCTGTACTTAAAATGATTTATGCACATATGAGCAGTACTACTAGCTAATTTCAAATATTCATGGAAACAGGAGCAACAAATAATAAAACAGATGTTAGGGTATGGTATTACACTTGCTAGTGAACAATTTAATATGTACAACCATACTGAAAACAAACATCTTGTTCCCAGGCAAAAGCTTTAATCTTAGGCCAAACAAAAGGTTACATGTAAAAAGCTCCCGATCTGACAGGTTAAATTACAGGCGGGTCAGATAAAATGAGCACTTAAGACTAGTGCAGAACCCAAAGTGCAGTGCAAATCAACATAACATTCAGCCCAGTGATATGTGTATGATAATTATGAACCATTCACTTAGAAGTCAGTAGCCGCTTAAATTAGACTTTGGATTTAAAATTATACAGTTAACTAGATGTACCAGTAAGTCCCATTTAGTTCAGTGGGACTTACTTATGAGTAGGTATGTGTATGCTTGTACCATTAAAATACTATGAAGTTAACAACATTAATTCAAAAGAGAATTCTGTATAAGCGTTAAATACATTTAAAAATGTATATTTCACTTTCTGCCCTGGGAGTGAAAAAGAAAAGGTCTAAACTAAAGGAACCAGAAATTTGTCAGACTGCATGAGTCTTTCCTTTTGCTTCACTCTGTACTTCTAGCCTTTCATCTGACACGCATATGCAGAGTCCTTTCTGTGTCACCTTCCTGGCTATAAACCTTCGTTCTATTCTTGCAAAGTAGTAAAAAGGATCTAGCAAGAAGGAAACTCAAGGTCAGGAGGCAAGGCAGCCAGAGGAAGAGAGACAAAGTAAGTAACGGGCTAAATAACAGAGTCCCAAGAGATGATGGGTAAAGGAAGCAAAGGATATGGAGCAGAATAAACAAAGGAAAAGGCACTGTTAAGAAAACCATCGCATGGGAACAGGAAGAAGAGTAGCTCTGCTACTGGGGTAGAGACAAAATGAAGACGCAAGATGAGTGATGCCCAGTTTAGTAATCTGATTTGAAATAACTGTGGACTCTAAAAAAGATATAATATACTACAGATAATAGAACAGGGATTGGGAACTGGATCAAGCTAGCAGGCCCATAATTCCATGGAACAGGAAACTTGTGGCCAGGTCTCAGTGTTAAGATATTCTGGCTCAATTCACACAAAGCACTAAACCATACTTAACAAAAATTGGGATTCAGTAAGGGACAAATTCTTAAATAAAAATGGGGAGATGTGATTCCATTAAGCATTGTGAAAGATTAAATCTTTGAAAGCAGGTGACTATTGCAATGCAAAACTATCTTTTAAGGAAACTGGTTCATAGCTGTGTCCTAAACATCAAAAAAATCATAATACTCAGTTAGAAAGTACTTCTGAACACACTGCTGTTGCTTTAGGTTCAGGTGGCCTCAGTGCCTTCTATCAGCTTTGGCTGGTGGCCCAACTGCACCCCTATCTGGATATGCCCAACTTATGTCATCTAGGCTCTGGTAACCTCTAGGTTAGATTACTGCAACACAATTATATATGTAAGTCTGTCTTTCAAGACAGTTCAGAAAGTTCAGCTGCTGCAGAGTTCAATGGCCAGGTTGCTCACTTGGCCAAGACAGTTTGAGCATATTACAGTGGTACCTCGGGTTAACTACTTAATTCATTCCGGAGGCCGGTACTTAACCTGAAACTGTTCTTAACCTGAAGCACCACTTTAGCTAATGGGGCCTCCTACTGCTGCCGCGCCGCCAGAGCACGATTTCTTTTCTCATCCTGAAGCAAAGTTCTTAACCTGAAGCACTATTTCTGGGTTACCGTGTCTGTAACCTGAAGCATATGTAACCCGAGGTACCACTGTACACCAATCCTGGTCCAACTGCACTGGCTGCCAATCAGTTTCCAGGCCCAGTTCAAAGTGATGGTTTTCACATATAAATCCTTAAATGGCTCAGGACCACCATCTCATATGAAGCCCTTCTTCATGTGGTTCCTCCACGAAAGGTCCAGAAGGTGGGAACATGAAAATGGGCCTTTTCTGTGGTGGCTTGCCGTTACATATCATGAGGCGCCAGGCAAAAACATTGCCCTTCTCCCAGGCCTTTGGCTACTTAAACAATCTCTGGCATTTTAAAGCATGTGGGGTGGGTGGGTACAGTACTGTTTTGTTTTTGTTTTTTTGTTATTATGGTATGTACAATTGGAAACTGCCCTGTGAGGAGGGCAGTATAGAAATTTAATAAATCATAATAATACAGTGGTACCTCGGTTTAAGAACAGTCCTGTTTACGAACGATTCGGTTTACGAACTCTGCAAAACCAGAAGTAGTGTCCCAGTTTGCGAACTTTACCTCGGTCTAAGAACGGAATCCGAATGGTGGAAGGGCACCGGCGGCAGAAGGCCTCATTAAGGAAAGTGAGCTTCGGTTTAAGAACGGTTTCGGTTTAAGAACAGACTTCCGGAACAGATTAAGTTCATAAACCGAGGTACCACTGTAAATACAAGTGACATCTTCTCACAAACATTTTCTAACTCAAGGGAAGACCAATAATAATGAGCTGAATTCATTGCACAGTAGCAACAACTACCAACTGTAATATAACTTATAAAAGACAGGGTGTAACAATTCAAGGTGTTAAAGCATGGGTAAGCAAACTAAGGCCCAGGGGCCAAATCCGGCCCAATCACCTTCTAAATTCGGCCTGCGGATGGTCCGGGAACCAGCGTGTTTTTACATGAGTGGAATGTATCCTTTTATTTAAAATGCATCTCTGGGTTATTTGTGGGGCATAGGAATTCATTAATTCCCCCCCCCAAAAAAAAACCATATATAGTCCAGCCTCCCACAAGGTCTGACGGACAGTGGCACTGCTGAAAATGTTTGCTGACCTCTGTTAAAGGTTATGCTAAGAAAGAAAGAAAGAAAGAAAGAAAGAAAGAAAGAAAGAAAGAAAGAAAGAAAGGAGAGAAGAGTCTTTGATTTAATCTGGAGTTATTAGCACGGTGAAACAAAGCATATGTCTAAGAGGATATCAAAGCCAAGTACTAATGGATGTGTCCTGAACAAAGCTAGCTATCGAAGACAGAAAAGAGATAACTGCTTTGCAACAGAACACAGAACAAGAAAGTGACTGCTGTTTAACACATTAGCTCATTGCACCACACTATTCTACATGTTTGGCTGCCCTCAACTTAAACTCCATTATAAACACCCTAAATGCAATTTTACCATTTCTCTCTACAGAAATAGCAACAGCAGTCCCACTCCTTATCTTTCTTGAGAAGGCAGAGTTAAAGCAGTTACTAAAGATCCATTCCCCTTCCCTGATCAAACACATGTCACTCTGACAACACTGCTGATATCCACATGTGGCTGGTCTTCAACTTTCTGGACCCACTTTGATATTTTTACAGCAACGAAATAAGACTGCCTGGCTACAAAGGTATATTTAGGGAGCAATCTGTTGTTACCACCAAGGTAACAGAGTTTCAAGTACATCCTTCTGGAATTATATCTCTGCTGCTGCATTTCAACTGGAAAAAGGACATACAGAGCTCAAAAAAGAAGAAAAGGGACAAGTGCAGGCAATATCTTCCTTTGAGAATTCAGAGTTGTATACCACCACCTATCTTTTAATATTAGCATGGAATTTCGTTCTCTACATCAAGACAGTGACATTAGGTACAAAGGAAGAATAGTGAGTGAAACTGATTTGGAAGCATACTTCTTTAAGACCTTTAGAGGTAAGTTCAAAATTGTTGATTTAAAAACCCAAGGTTCTGAATTTTTTTATCACATTTGTATCTATGAATTTATTAAATGGTTGATGCTTAGACTTTAAGCCCTTTATGGAGAAAGGCACAGTTACCAACCCTGTAGGACACTAGAAATGTTTTTACTTGCAGTCATATCCTTTTTGTCACTGAGTGCTTTATACTGCTTCCCGTTATGCAGTTTGGTAACTACAGCATATCACTGATGTTACAAACATATTCAATATATTATGAATAAAAGATGGGAATTCCATAACGGTCTTCTCTAGAGCTTCTGAAGTTAACTTAGTGACTTTCTCAATACAGATTAAAATAGGTCTTTGGTGACATACTGAATAATTAGCATAAGTCATGCTAGCTTTTAAAAAAGATTTAAAGAATATTCCAGCTGTTACTGTTATCAGGAAAAACACAATTTTTCCTAAAACAAATAGCTGGAGATCTGCATGCCTTGCTCCCTCAGCTGTGGTCAAGAGAGGACAGTGATCCAGCAGACTTGCCAAACTGATTCAAAATATCCTGCTTTTTGAATTTCTCAGGTCCTTGCAAACATTACCTCTGGTGGCAAGAGAATGGTTATGTGACATGTCTTTGATCTCATAGCAAAGCCTTGAATGAAAGGAAATAGGGCTGTGCCAAACTAAAGTAATTAAATTATGATCTTTGGGGATAATTTGCTTGTTCCCATTTCCTATCTGGAATATAGTTTTAATGAAAGGTAGGACAGAAATGCTGAAAATAGCAAATACATGCTATGCTGAATAAGGCCCATCATGTTTGGCGCAATTTGCCTCCAGCTGGCTGGGGTGCCAGCCCTAATCAGCTCTGAGCAGTGGTGACTTGGAGAAGGGCCACAATGCACACTCAAATCTAGCATGGCCTCCCCACTGCATGCTGCTTCCCTAGACTTTTTACTTCACCCCCCTGCCTCTCCCCTAACCAAGCATCTGCCCATCTCTGCTAGCCTTTGATATTACCCTACCTCAACACATCAGTTAAGAACCATTATTTGCTACTAGTCAATCAATTGGAATTATGGAGACAGGTGTTCGAGGACACAAAAAGACCAGAGAGGTGTCGAAACAGAAAGACAGAAGACTATATAACACACTGAATTAACACTGTTTATGGATGGAACACAGCTGGAAGAGTGGCACCCCAGAAACTGAACTGGTGTTTAGAGTCTAACTAGCTACTGTCATGTCACACGTATATTACTTTAATGGCAGAAGTGGTCCAGGGCAGTTCAAAAAGTGGGGTCTCCTAAATAACAACATTATTCCAAGTTTATACTCACAGTTAGCATTTCTGTACAGAAGAAAGGGCTCGTGTAGTTGAAACTCCAAGTCTTTGTTTACAGGCTCAACCAAGTTGTGCATATTCAGTCGATTCACAATTGTGAAGCCATGGTAAGGTGACGCAGACCTGTTATTTCAAGAGAATAACAAAACAACTGTGTAAATTAGTGGTGGCCAAACTTGGCACGCCAGCTGTTTTGGGACTACAATTCTCATCATCCCTGACCACTCGTCCCATTAGCTAGGGATGATGGGAATTGTAGTCCAAAAACAGCTGGAGGGCCAAGTTTGGCCACCATTGGTGTAAATGCATAACATGGATATCCAGAGGAAAAAACTATTAAATAAATGCATTATATGAATAACAACCTGCTTTCAGGAAAATAATCAATAGCAATGATGGTGATGAAATGTATCCAACGCTATCACTCAAATGATGGTGAAGCAGAATGGGGGAGCTCTTTGGAGAACTTTTTTTAAATTTAATAATTTTTATACCACTTTACAAGAAAAATTCTTTGCAGAAAGGGGGCCCCAGTGGGCAGGTAGAATCACCAAATTGCTTCCCTCCTGGTTCTGTTGACAGAAGCTTTTCCATCAGCAATTACTCCTTTGGGAATACCCAAATGACTTTAGTAAAATCAAAATGCCATGCAAGCTTGCTATTTGAAACACTAGGTGTTTCACAAGCATAAGGAATTCTGGGAGTGGTACTGTTCTGTGACCTATTGTTCAATGGCTAATTGGAGATATTATTCAAGAGCTAAGACAAAAGTTCATGCAAGAAGAATAGCACTCCTCCTAAATCAGACAACACACATGTGCTTGTGGAAGAGGCCAAGCTCACAGATTGGCACCTTTCGATCTAACCAGATGAATTGTTGTATTTCTGTATCTGACTATCAAAAAGATAGCAATGATTAGTCTAATTAGTCTAATTAGCAATATTGTAACTAAAACTAGGGGAGGGGAAGAAGAGATGCAAAATCTTTTTTTAAAAGAAAGAAAGAAAAGAAAACTGATTTTCAAGGCTACTCCAAAGAGGATTAAATTCATTCTTCTCCTTCATTTAAAATTGTATAGCAAGTTTCACATGCCATGAAAAAACACCGAAGGATATTTTGGTATGCTTACAACCTTGTATGCAAAACTTTTAGAGCAGAATGCTATCATTTCAGGTTATCAATAGCAATTCAGAGAGAGGGAGTGGGAAACATAACTTGTAGAGGCACACTTAAATCCAATTCTCAAACTTTTCATAAATGCTAATTCATGCCAAAAACAAAACAAAAAACAGAACAGTGCAAGTATAGAGTCACCCCCACCCCGAAATACACTTCAGAAAGCACTTCAGGATCAAAAGTATCAAATATACCAAAAATAGCTATAAAGTATGTATTTTCAATGATGAGCTATTTTCTAGGAAAAAAACGTTATTGCAAACATACCCTTTCTTATATAAATAAAAAGTATATCTGTGTTAAGAACAGCTGTGTTTAAAACCAAACTAAATAACAATAAATTAAATATTTATTGGGAATGCAAGAGAAAAACGACACAAACTGCATTCTAGCACACTGCTAAGCATGCTATCCCATAAAGTTAACAGGCCTAAAGTGTCATTGGGCTGTGTCTGAGAAACATAAGAGGTCACTTTAATACATACTTTCTTCTTAATTTTCTACATCTATTATAACAGATGGACTAACAGCCTGAGTTAGCATGTCAAAAATAATTAAAATTCAACTGAAGTCATGATTACAGCAGTAAAGGTCTGGAAATAGCATGTGTAGAAAGCCCAAAGGCATTACAACAGTGTAAACAAGAAGAGTGACATTTTTGGTTTTGACTTATTTTATCTAGATCTCTGAAAAGGTTTTGGAGAAAACTGATCATATCGATATTTTTCTTGCTGCCCAAAATAAAATAAATGGTTCACAAGAACAGTTTTAAAAGCACTGCTAGCATTAAAGCATTACTGAGAAGACTGTTATTAAAGAGTTATTTTTTAATCCTTAACTGTATACATGTACACAAGCAGAAGGAAATCAGAACAGCACAGTCCTAACCATGTCTCCTCAGAAGTAAGTCCTTTTGAATGCAATGTGGATTACTTCCAGGTTAGTAGGGTTAGGACTGCTGCCTTAAGTACCAGGAAATAGGCCTGGAAGCCTACATTAAACTGTACAGACCACAAAGCACCCATCTCATCTTCTACGGATAACTGAGCGGGTCAGAAAAGGACTCTCATGTTCTGCACCCTCCAAGTTATATGTAAGGACAATACCAACTAGGGTCCTTAGAGATGTCCAGTATGCATGATAAGAGGGGTGAGAGTGGGAAGTTCAAGAACGGAAACAGAGAGTTAAAGACCCTCAGCCAACAGACAGAGTAGTTAAAAAGCATGCATATTCAGTTGTAACCTGACACTCCATCTGTAACAGTCAACCATTAGAATGAAGCACACAGCATATCTATGTTACAGGCCTAAGTAAACCCAAAGATTAAATTGCTTTGGTGATGAAGACATTTCCTAATCTCATCACCCACAGATTACAACACTCTGCTGACCACAAGTGTCCACTACCTTGTAAAGTGATTCTCCGTGCCACCTTCAAGCACCAACTCATCCTCTAAATATTTCCAGCAGTTAAAGTTGGCCTCCTCCCTCAAAAAACTCCTGCAGCTCTATTTCAAGATTATACCCTCTATTTACCATATATTTAAAATACTCCCTTTAACCTCAAACTCTTGTGTCACATTAAATTATTCCATATAATGATGATACACTGCAACTACTATTCTTTTGCTTAACAGCATTTCTATGGCCATTCTTTCAAGCCAGTTTAGTTCAGTAAGTCAAAACAGAAAGGAAGGAAGGAAGGAAGGAAGGAAGGAAGGAAGGAAGGGGAGAATATTACATAAGTGTCGCCAGTTACTTACTGTTAATACCAATCCTCTACATCCCCTCTACCATAGGTCTGAAGATACTATGGGAAACTCTCACAGTTATACACTTCCCCTCTTCATTGCAAATTCAATGCTTACTAAAATCAGTCGGGGGAAAGATACATTACCACTGGCAGAGACTGCCACCTGAAGAGGCAGCTAAGAACATAAAATGGTCCATCTAGTCCAGCATCCTGTTTTTACAGTGGCCAACCAGATGCCTATATGAGAAGTGCAAAAGCAGAACCTGAAATGGACTAGGTTACCTCCCCTTGGGCCCAGTTCTGCATGGGAACCACTAGGGGTCAACCGCTAACATCCATGGAAAGAGCAGCTGAACATTTTTGATGTAATTAAAAATATTAAATCATTATTATTTATATTTATTTGTTACTGACTACAAACATGTCTCTAAGCAGCTAACAGTTATAAAAGCATATATAATACAAAATATAAAATACATAAAAGAGAATCTTAATAAACCAGAAATGCTCATCTGGCAGCATTAAAATCCTACCCCACCCTATTAAATATGAAGACCAAATCTTAACCACATATCACTAGATCATTGTCTTACAACAACCATAATGACAAAAACTTATGTTATTGTCTGTTTTGCCATTATTTACAGAAGGAGTGCACAGACTTGAGGGAGCCATTTCATTTTTTTAACTAGGAGCCTGGTGCAAAAGGCATACAGTTAACATTCTGAGCCCAGGAATTTGTTATGAGTAGCAGAACTGAACTGGACTAGATGAGCCTCAGGGATCCCCTCAAACTCTACAATTCCAGGAACTGAACTCATAAGGCTTCCACACAAAATCCCTCTCCTGAGTATTCCCACTTTTGTTCATCTCGACTGTATAAGTTAGTGAGGGAGCTGTTTTGTTGCTGTCACTGTTAATCGGCTGGGGAGTCAGAAATCCTTGCCAATCTACTTCAAATTGTTAAGAGGTGTACAGTGGAACCTCGTGTAACTGATGGGATCCATTCCGGAGGCCCATCCGTAACACAGAACTGATGCAAGCTGAAGCACCGCGTCTGCACAGGTACGCAATTTAGCACCTCTGCGCATGCGCGAGCGGCAAAACCCAGAAGTAACCCGTTCTGGTACTTCCGGGTTGCCGCAGGATGCAAGACGAACACATGCAACCTGAAGCGGACACAACATGATATGACTGTACCAGAAGATCCCAATCTACCTCCTGCATGCCTGTAATTTACAGTGCACAATACACATCATATCCAGATTATGTCCTTCCTCGTGGAACTTACAATCTAATTATTATTGTACATTCTACAGGAGCGCCTGTATTATGAAACTAACAAGTTTAATAAATAAGAAGAATTTTGACTGTGGGGAAAACAAATGGTAGAGAGGGAAAGCAGAAGCAAGAAACTTGAGGGCTGAAAAAACCAAGTACATATTAAGGTTGCCTTTTACTTGGGGATAAGGACTAAACAAATTAAGCCAAAGGCTTCACAGGAAAGGCGCATCATGATGAAGGATTTGAAGGGAGACAGTGCTCTGGGCAAAGGCACCAGCAAGGGATGTATAGAATGGAACTTCTGGGAGGGCTGAAAGGATAAATTTTGAAGAACAAAAAGTCACAGGCATGTATATAATGGAAAACAAGGGTAAAAAGAAAGGATGTTGCACAAAGACAAGAATTTTGTGGCAGATGCTGAAATGAAGCCAATGGAAAGCTTTATTGAGTTATAAAGCTTTCCACACTGAAGGCATATGCCACAAGCCATGTCCTGTGAGAATTTGGCTAAACTGGCTGTGATTATCCAGGAAAGATTTATCTGGTTCACTGGAGGAAAAATCAGTGAAATTTGAAAGAGGCAAATTTAGTGTGAAAACAGTTACTAGGAAAGTATTTTCTTTCTTTATTTAAGCATACTATAGCCATTTCAAATGTGTACAGTACTAGTTACCCCTTCTTAAGAAGGATATCCAAGAATTGGGGAAGGTACAGAAATACCATTTAATGTGACCAAGGAACAGGGAGGTTCTTCCTTACAAACACCAGAATTTGAAGCATATTTGTTTACATAAAATATATGGCAAATTTTTAAATAATATCATATACAGGGTTGCTAACGCCAGCACAACACAGTAGCATGTAAGCTTTCCTGAAAACCTTGTTTATCAAAAGAACGCCCAAATTTGTTTTCTTAGAACTGCAGGTAGGGGAAAATAGGCATGCTCTATTTGAACAGCAAATAGTTTTGCAATTCATAGTGTTGAAAGCAAAAGTGACTCTAGAATAAGATTGATATACACTTACCTTTTATATACAAATAAAGTACCTTCAATGTCAGTCTTCTCCTATAACAAACAATAAGAAATTGTAGCAATAAATTAATTTAAGCATTACAGCCCCTGCTTTATATATTTTCTTACATTTATATCCCTTTTTTCCATCATGGAACCCAAGGTGGTGCATTTGTGGTTTCTAAACAATCGCTGACCAGAACTACTTGTTTTCAGCTCAAGTGCCTTCAGCTCATTCCCTGAGCTTTACGTTTAACATAAAATTATAACTATAGCACTTAATGGATCCTATTTATTTCCATGGTTAAGAATACAACTGTTATGGCTGAATGCTATGGCTGAGAGCTGTCAAGAAGGTGGTTGAGTTGTACATACTAACATCTGCTCCAACATAATGAAAACAAACCCTGAAATTATGCTAGAGGTCTAGAAAAATACATTAATACAAATGTTTATACATGGTGGCATTTAATATTGCTGTATGTAATGTAAGGTGACTCCAAGCAGGAAGGCACAGCATTCCATACAATATTTAGAACTTTAAAAAAATCTATGGTGGATTCGTTGGCATGGTTCAAAAGGTAATGATAAATAAATAGGGTGTTAAATTGCATGTACTTTTACATTTGATCTGTCATGCTAAATTCGTATTAAAAATCTGAAGTTAAATATTTGTTGTTTTTACATGGATTCTGTGGGCAACTAGGGAGAGATAAAGTGAGCTACTAAATAGCATCACCTACGCCACACAATGAGCAAATAAGATAAATCAGACGGTCAAAGTCACTGCAGAATTGCAGTCTGCAATTTTTTTTAAGACCATGAAGTTTTCCACATTACCATTCTGTTTCTGAGTCAGGGGTTGCCAAGATGATGCCCACAGACATATACATGCCTGCAGAGGTTTTCTTTAGAGCCCATAGGGTCCCCTGCCTCTGATGAAATTAGTATTGGAAGAATAATTGTAGCCAATAGCCTAGGTTGTGTTATGTGTTGTGCCCACAACAATTTATCTGGTGAGCAAATGTGCCCATGGACCCAAAAAGGCTGGTGACCTCTATTAAGAGCTATAGACTGTAATATATACTGAATATTAAAATGGTGTATATGTTTGCAAAACTAAGGTTTTTAAAGTTAATGGTCAATGACCACAGTAGTCTCTCAAGCATTACTCATTGCAGAGACAACTTGCATGGGAGAGATGAAGTGGCATGCAAGTTTCAAAATATGCTTGCAATAAGAAAAAGTACAAACAAAATCAAATCAAAATATGAGATCACTGGAGGCAAATCAGAACAACTCAGTAGAACAGAGTTTTTCAAACTGCAATGTGTAGGTGTGTAGTGTGAACACTCCCTGCGCTCCTCCCAGGGCTGGAAAGGGGTTAGTTTAACCTCTGGTTTGCTAGTAAAACTGAATTACTGTGTTGTGAAATGATGTCTAAAAGTGTGTCACCAACATGAAAAGTTTGGGAAGTTCTGCAGTAGAAGACCAAAGGAAAGAACGGTAACCCATTCCTTGGTAACATGTTACCACTATGTTACCATTCCTTCGTAACATAAGTGGTAACGTAGGCTCACTAAAGAGCAAAAACGATCAAGAGTGTGTGGTGCTATCTTGGAAGAGATTGCTTTAAAGACTGCGCACAACAGCAGAAAAGGCTCTTACCCACATATTCTCCATCCTAATATCTGAAGGCAGGAGGAGTGGGCAAGTTCAGATGAGAGGAGGTAGCCTTTAAATGGCTGATACCGACCCATTTAGGAAAAGAAGTTTCTGCTACCTCTGTCAGCGAGGCTCTTGGTAAATATAATACAGTGCTTCTAATGAATCCCAAAACTTACTGTGCAGATAGTTCAGTGAACACAAAGGAATTTTTCATACACTAAAATTTTTCTCACATATACATGTTATTCCTAAATTTGCATGACTTGTTGAAATAGTGGAGAGGGTAACAGGTGTGTTTGTTTGTTATTACAACCTCTATGTTTGCACCACTAACCACCATGCAGAAATGTCCTGCAAGGGAAGGTGGGGAGCAGTAAAATTATTGCAAGCTATACCATAGCTCAGTTGTAGAACACATGTTTTGAATACAGAAGGCCCAGGGGTTCAATATCATCTCCAGGCAGGGCTAGGAAAGACTCCTGTCTGAGATCCTGGAGAGCTGCTGCCAGTCAGTGTCAACTATACTGGCCTGTATCTGACTCAGTATAAAGCAGCTTCCTATACAGTGAGAACAGAGATGGCATATGCCACATTGCTCACTGAAAAAGATGTGCATCAACTTCTGATTTGGTCCCAAGAAGGGTCCAAGCCTTGTCAATCCACATGGAACAGGTCATGAATTCTGGATGACAATGACCTAAAATCCTGTTTGGGTACAGTTGTGTGCAATTAAAAATGTATAAACATTCCCTAGAAAGGACGAGTACTTTCCACCTTGTGATCTCTTTCATGTCTAAGTAAGAAGCTGAGTGCAACTGCAGAGTCTTCACCAGTCCAGTAATGCCCCCTTTAAAACAGAGATGGGGAACTTGTGACTTTCCAGCAGTTGGGTGGGTTACAACTCCCATTAGCCCTGACCACTGAACATGCCAGCTGGGACTGATGGAAGTTGGGAGTCCAACAGCATCTGGAGGTGCACAGGTTCCACACACCTGCTCTAAAATATGTGGTTAAGTAGGAAACAGTGTAGGTGGGAGCTCTGTTATTTATTTATTTAGCCTACCTTCCCCCAAGTAACTCAGAGGTCTTTCCACAACCACATGTTTTTTTCTAACAACAGCCCTACCACGTAGGTTAGACTGCAAAATGGTGATGGGTTGAAATCCACCTTCAAACAACCCTCAAGCTTTGTGGCTGAGTGGGGATCTGAACCTGCGTCTCCCTCATCCTAGTCTGAATCATAGTGATAATCAGGTAATCTAAAAGAAAGCCTTGAACTTGGGCTGGCTCCGACCTATCAAGGAAATGAAGAGAAATGTACACAAGTCAAGCTGGAATCCTACTTGGTTCAGATGAAGTTCAGTTCCAGCTTTCATAATCCTGCACTATATAATTAGAACCTGTCGCTAAAACCTTGCTCTCTCACAAATATACATGCACACCAACAGATATGAGCCCTGACAGTATACACACACCAACAGTACATAAGCCATCATTCTATGGATCCATAATTTCAACAACTAATGCAAATCTGAAGGCTGGCCAGGGATGCTATTTCATATTTTGGAGAGGAGGGGAGAGCAAGATCCAGTAAGACCCATTCTAGGATGTGGGCATGGCTAAAAGCAGCATTTTAGGCATATCCAGTCTTCAGAATCTGTGGACCAGCAGCCAGCCACAAGGGCCTCCTAGGACTCAGAAAAAGCACCGACGGAAAGAAAAGTTCACTCCAGTACTAGTTCCTACCAGCAGTTTTTAAACCACCCTCAACTGAGGCCGGCTAATTTGGAAGGGTGTGTTAGGCGCTAACTAATCCGCCCTGAATTTTGAGCCCAGCGAGTTCGTGGCAGGAGGAGGAGAAGAGCACGAGGAGGAGGTGAACCACGGAAAACCAAGGGAGGTGGGCGTGTTCCCCAAGATCTGCGCCAACCGGACCGGGCAGCCTCCTCTCTTCTCCCCCACCGAAAACATTCCTCTGCGGACAGTCACGGATATATAGGAGGGGTGGGGAGGGAAAGCCGCACGTGCGCGCCCGCCCCCAACCCAACCCACCATCTTTCCTTGCGGGGGGCAGGCGCCAAGCGAAGGCGCTTTTGAGCGCCTCTTCTATCGGGACCTTCCTTCTCTGTGAGCCTTTGGACCCCGCGAGGAGACTTTGGACGAGGGCGGGTGGGGTGGAGAGGCAGAGAGAAAAGGGTTAACAGCCGGGGCTAAGAGGGGGGCGCCCCCGGCCGCCTGCCCCCCCCCCGTTCCCCCGCTCAGCGCCCCACTCACCCACTCGTTGGCCTTGGGGCTGAAGCGGTACAGGGCCACCTGGCCGGTCACGTCGGCGATGCTGGTGATGTAGGGGTCGTTCTGCTTTAAGGCCGCCAGGCTCATGTCCTGCCCCGCTTTGCTCAGAGACTCCATCTTGGACCCGGGATCTCAGCCGCGGCGAAGGGGGGGAAAGGAAGGAAGGAAACAGCCAGCCCAGCCAGCCAGCCGCGCGGAGGAGCCCTGTGCGCAGCGCTTCCTCATCCGCCGGCCGGAAACCGCTACCCTGCGCCTTCGGTTCCGTCGCTGCAGCGCGTCGGGTCCCGGGGGTCCTACAAGGGTTCCTGAGGATGCTTAGCCTCTGATCGCGCTGTCTTGTCCTCGTTTCTCCACACGCCCAGGCTTGGCCAGTTTCACAATCGAAATGCGTCGCCCGCCCCCCCCCCACTCACCCAGAAATAAAACCCGGCTATATAACCAAACCAGCTCCTGCAGAAATGCCAGGAGCTCAGGAACACATCAGAAGTAAAGTGAATCCGTTGCTTTCTCCTGCTGGAGCCTCTTCAAGCTGAAGATTCCATAAGTTATTGCTGGTTCTCAAATAGTTCCACGGTTTTTGTTTGTTTGGCGAAAATGTAACTACGTTTAAGAAAGCCCTGAATGTAATGACACCGTTTTATTATCAACTATTTAATTAAAAGCTAATCACAAATTCAGTATAGAAGTGAGGAGGTGTGTAGCAAGAGGGGAAGGGGGGGGTTACGGTTTATCCAGATTTGGGTACAAGAACCTAATTTTTTTTTATATAAAGAAAACATTGACTTTATGTAAATAGCTTTGTGAAAAGCAGCACTGCTTTCTAAATCTCTTAGCATTCTGGGATCATTGGAAGTTAGGATATTTTTGTTTTGCTTTGTTCTGCATTCCACTCTGCCAAATGAAGAACGTGAAGAACGCTTCATTTATAAAAACACATATGATAACAATGAATAATCTACCAAGTATAGCCATGTTATAACCTTAGGTTCAAACAGGAACATAACTATTAGTTTTTGTTTTACTTCCAAAACTGATAGCCATGCTCAGTGTACGGCAAGGGTAATTTTACATTATGCAAATGTAATTTTACAAGTATGCAGATCTACCTTAAGTTGCTATTTCTCAACCTGACTTACCTCCTGGAATGTTTGTGAGGATGGAATGTGGCTCTGAGCTCTGTGGAGGAAAAGTGGCATATACATGAAATAAAGCAGACTTTTCCAGCTGTTTTGTTCTACAGCTACCATCTGGTCCAACATGCATGGCTGTGCTGGCTAGGATTGATAAGGGTTGTAGGCCGAAACAGCTGGAGGACACCAGGTTGGCAAAGGCTACAGTAAAGTATGGGAGGAGCTTTCAAATCAAATATTGTTATAGTCAATGACTACCATTAAACAAGCAAATTAAGAAGCACATAGATGTTTGTCCAGATGTGCATAGTTGGATATAATCAATAAAAGTAAAACAGAATAAAATAAAATGAACATAAAAAAATAAAGTTATGGTCATGTAATGATCTCCAAAGAAGAAAATTACAAGATGTCTGGAGTCAGTTCCTGATGGGGTTTGCTTGCTGCAGCTGAGTATTTGGCCATTGAGAGTGATAGATGTGTTTTGATCTGAGGTGAGTAAAAGAATGTAAAATGCATCTGATTGTCCTGGGTTTGATGAAAAATTTTCAAAGACCACAGTAAAAGGAGCAGTAGAGGAGGTCACGAGTCACCAACTTGACCTCTCCAGAGGTACAGGGAGAGCTTCAAAAAAACCACACATATTCCAAATGAATGCACCCATTTTGCCTATTGCACAAACAACAGCAGGAAAGGGCTATTCAAGCCTGCTTGTGGACTTTTCATAGGAATCTGATTGGCCACTGTGGGAGGCAGATACTAGACTACATGGACCTTTGGTCTGCTTCAACCTGGCTCATCTTATGGCCCTGGGTTCACACCTTTGCTGTTAGTTAACTGAGCTTCAGTAGAAACTCAGAATTAACTTTGCCCTCCCAGAGTGTAAAGGGGCTGTAGCAAATGTAAAGAGGAATTCTCGGTGAAGGCAGCTTTCAACTTCTCAAGTGCTTAAGTCCCTGTGAAACTGCAATATGAAGCAGGCTGATACATAATAGCTTCTGATAATAGATTATTTTCTTAGTTCTCTAACACCACTTCTGGTGGATTTCTTATTAGATGCTATTTTCATTAACATAAGAATGTGAGAAAATAATAGGAGCCCGCAGGATCAGGCCAATGGCCCATCTAGTCCAGCATCCTGTTCTCACAGTGACCAACCAGATGCTTGTGGGAAGCCTGCAAGCAGAACATGGCCACAACAGCACTCTGCCCACCTACAATTCTCAACATCTAGTATACAGAGGCATAATGCCTCTGACAGGGGAGTTAGAATGTACCTGTCATGGCTAGTAGCCATTGATAGCCCCATCCCCCATGACTTTATCTAATGTTATCCAGGTTTGTGGACATCACTGCCTCCTGTGCAAGTTCCTGTGCAACCATGCACTGCGTGAAGAAGTGCTCTCTTTTATGTGTCCTGAATCTTCCAACGTTCATTTTCATCGACTGTTCATGACAGAGCATCATGACAGAGTATGAGAGACATTCATCCACTTTCTCCATGCCGTGCATAATTTATAAACTTCTATTTGGTTTTACATTAGTCACTTTTTAATAGATGCATTAAAAGACACAAATAGCAACCATGGTGTTTCGAAATGGACCATAGAAGCTGGGAGTTTGGCCCCTTGGCAAAGTAATACATTGGTGCCAACATGTCATATTGGGCTGTCGTAATGTTTTCTGTGCATTGCCAGCCACCAAGCTCATAAGGAAAAGACAGTGTGCCTAAGCTTCAATAGCAATGCTACTCGCCAATTCCCCCTGTTCCCATCAACCAGTGTATTGGCTCCTTCCATGCCTGCTGATAGAAGTGTGAGGTTGCATTCTGGAAGTGCAAGCATATGTTCCTTTGGGTTTGTGAGGTTTGTGTGCCCTGGTGTCTCCATGACCTTGGAGGCAGAGACAGGGTTGGCACCAGCTCAGCATCTCATTGACTCTCAGTCATCTCTCCCAAAGGAGGAGGCTCATCACTGACAAGAGGAGATGCCAGCTCAACAGCAGGAGGTGTCTGACTAGGGGTGTATCAGTTTTCACAGGGGTGGAACACTCCTCTTTCAACCTCCTCAGGATCCAGCGCTCTGTCCCCTGAACAACTGGCCTCCTTCCTGGCCTCTGGTACTTATTGATTTAAACCTGGCCCATCCTGCTAGCACCTTTTCCAGGGTCTTCAACCCCAACTCCCATAGCTCCTCCTTGGAATCTGACCATGACATCCATTACACAGGATTGTTGTAATGATAAAATAAAGGACGCAGAACTCTGTACACACCTTAGAGAAAATGCAAGAAATAAAGCACCCAAACCATGCTACATTACTGCCTTCATAAAGTATCATAAAGAGCATTGATAAAATAATAATATATGCACCAAAATCCCCCGCCTTTCGGTTGAAATTTCCATCCTGATATTTGTAGAAGCTTTTATTTGTTTGTGTTGCTCAGGGCTAATCTCAATCAATCACAGTAAATAAACTGTAATGTACAATTGCCCCAAAGTGTTTGCAACATAGAATAATTATTTTTATCTATGTAGACTTGTTTTAGGAGCCTTCTGATTCTTGCATTTGATCCTTAAGTTTACACACCCCCAGGCCTCCAGGAAAGGATAAAGTGTGGGGAGGCTAATGTGAATCAATACACACTGCTTGCTCTTTCCTGTGAAGCCAGTGAAATCCTTTAGGAAATAAATGTAGAGTAGGAAACATTAAAGAAATGGTGAATAATTGAAACCATGTAATTTAATAGAGTACAAGTATAACAGCATAGAAGAACAATTTATGCTTCTGTGTGCTCCCCTATGGTTGTGGAATTAACTAACCATAACTAGTGGCTGTTCCAGCTAACAGATGTGGAATGGCCATTGCTGAACAAAAAGGGCTATAAACCACCCTGATGATCCAATAAGAACAGCTGCCGATGAGCAGCCAGTTTCATTTCTATACCAAGGCTGTTCTCACCACAGCAGTAGGAAAGGTTGAAATAGGTCACAGGCAGCCCTCCTTACATTGCTCAAGAACATTAGAAGGATTAATAATTTATGGATTATCTCCTAGAAACAATGATCTGGTGCAGACAGGTAATCCAATCTCCTGCATCCTTCTGACATGGGATGCCATTTCATCAGGGGATTGTGCAAAGGCGGCAACTTTTCTGGAAAGGCAGCATCGGCCTGCCAGCTGGAGACATACAAATTGCAGGAATTTGCTTCATGAATATGACATCTTCCGTCTGAGGGCGGTAAGTGGTTCTAATGACACAGGTAAAGCTGGAGCTGTAAATGTGCCGCTCACAACTTGCAACCCTTTTTATTATTATTATTCTTAAGAGGATCTGTTTTCTTAAGGCAGCTTGTGGTAAAATAAGACATCCTCCCTTGTCATTAATGCTGCTAGCCAACCACAGATGCAATTTGCATTTCTGTTCTGCTTCTTTTTGTGTAAGAGTCGAGAAAGCTGCTGATTTCTTTGGCGCATTTAGCAAACTTGCATGCACTTTGCAAAGTCTCGACCAATGCAATGGGAACTCTCTTGTTTCCTTACAGCATACAAATATTTGTTCTTCTCTTTTCCTAAATGCTAATGTTCTGAGCAATAATCGGTCACAGGTAATATAATTTCAATAGGACTACTGTAGGTCTGCAGTAAACTGCTTAAATCTGCAGCTGTAACAAACATAAACAGCAAATGTCATTCCTTTGTAAAATAGTGGAAGATCAGCCATTTTTGTCATTAGAAGGTGAGCAAATGCCATAGAAAACAATTGTGGTTGCCTAATGGGGGAAAATGGGGACGTGGGTGGTGCTGTGGTCTAAACCACAGAGCCTAGGGCTTGCCGATCAGAACGTTGGCAGTTCGAATCCCCGCGACGGGGTGAGCTCCTGTTGCTCGGTCCCTGCTCCTGCCCACCTAGCCGTTCGAAAGTGCAAGTAGATAAATAGGTACCACTCCGGCGGGAAGGTAAATGGCATTTCCGTGAGCTGCTCTGGTTCACCAGAAGCGGCTTAGTCATGCTGGCCACATGACTCGGAAGCTGTCTGCGGACAAATGCCGGCTCCCTCGGCCTATAGAGCGAGATGAGCGCGCAACCCCAGAGTCATCCGTGACTGGACCTTACGGTCAGGGGTACCTTTACCTTTACCTTAATGGGGGAAACAGCTCCTGAACCCCTCGGAGTAGGACTCACCTGCAAAAAAAGAGAAAGGCAATCTTATGCATTCTTACCTAAAAGCAAGTCTCAATGAAATCAATTGCAAGCACTTCTGAGACAACCTCATCAGCAGTCTTGGACTGTCTGTCTTTGATTAGGTCCAAACTTTTTAATGTAAACTATGCCTGCAGTGGTATATAGCAACGGGGTGAGAGAGAGAGAGAAGAGTCTGGGTCCTGAACAGTATACCTTGAGATCCTGCAGCTGCTTTGCCTACGAATCGTAAGTGGCAGCATTAAGTAGACATTTGAAAAGGTGTGATTAACATAATGTGCACTTCATAATGAGCCCTCAACTCCCTGACCGAAGCCATAAGCTCAACAACAAGGATGGGAAACCTGCAGATATTGCTGGGCTACAATCTCCCAACATTCCTGACCTTTGTCCCTGCTGGCTGGAGCAGAGGGGAGTTGGAGTCTGAAAACATTGGGAGGGCCACAGATTCCCTGTCCTTGCTTATGATCTATGGTTGCATGGCACTGCACTATCCCCCGAACCTACTGCCATCATCATGCTTCTGCCCACAAAGTCTCCAACAAACACCTATGAATTCTAACCTAAGATTTGGGAATCCCTTGTGTAACAGACTTCTGCAATTGAAAGAGACTTGTAAATATGATTACACTTTAAAAAGGCAACTTTTTTCTAAATTTGGTGTGGCAAATCAAGCTCCAGCATTCAAAGCTCTCTGTATATATGTCTGTAGTTGCATCAGCTTTCTTCCGTGGTTTAGAAAACAGGCAGATTCTTCAGATGAGGCTGAATAGGATTCCACTGAGCATAACGTCTCAAAATTAGCAATGAGTTGTATAGTCGCATAAGTTGCTTTGCAAACAGAGACTTATCAAGTTGTACCCCTTGTGGAATAATTCTGGTGTTCTTGTTTGCCAAGTATTTTAATTACGCAGATTTTAAGTCAGTGTTGTTGATACTTTGTTACGCAAAAAAGCTTTAGTGTTTCATAACAGCCCCTCTTCATTATTTTAACCTGAACTGATGGATCTGGGTGTTTTGGAGTTTGATCTCTCCACTTAAGTTTACAAACATATGTTTATGTGCCTCTTCATTAAAAAAAGAGCGTAGTAGTAACTAGAAAGTAGCAAGTGATGCTATCTGGCTTAACGCTTCTTACATTCAGTTATGATGAGAACTGAAACTTGAGAGATATTCCCTGGAACCAGTATCAGTTATTCCCTTATCATACAGTACAAAACTGTATACATAAGATTCTAGATACCAGCCACTGCCTTAGAATTCTGGAGGCCAGCCATTGCCTTTAAGACAATTCATTTCCTATTCACATAGATTATTTTATACTCTAGCCAGACACCACCACACACACACACACACACACACACAGAGAGAGAGAGAGAGAGAGAGAGAGAGAGAGGCATGCAAGGACTCCTGGTGGTAGTGATGGTAATGATAAAGAACATGGCCTCCCAAAGTGTTTGTTTGGGCAAGGAAAGTGGTGGGGTGAATGTCTGTTGGAGTAGTCCTTAACTCAAACACAAAGTCAAAGTTGGCTCATAAGAAGAATTCTAAAACTAGTATCTTTATTAGGCCAAACCAACATGATTGGTACTCAAGTGCAGACCTGCTCCTTGCTCCCACATTGACTTACCCAGGACCTAACAACCAAATGGGGCTTTAGTCTCTTAACATACTTGAGTCCTCACTGGCAGTGGTGGTTGATGCCCATTGGGGCTTGGGTGGGGTGGAAGGCAGGGAGGCCAACAGCAGGCAGAGCCAGAGTGAATGATAGGCAGAGCCAGAGGCAGGCGGAGCCTACTAATTCTAGTTTTGTCACTATCCTGCTCTCTGCTGCATTCTACAAGGGCGTAATGAGGAAGGAAGCTGACAGGGCTGGTTGTAAGAAATCAGGCAAGTGGGTCTGGCTGAGAGCAGATTAACGTTGTTGAGGCAGCACTGCATTCACTCTAATGGACCAGCTTCCACTCCCCATTAGGCTGGTTGACGAGTTTTCTCTGCCTTAGGATCCCCCACGTCCCCTGAAAGATTTTATGATGCTGCCAAGCTGGGTGCCTTGTGCATGGAGCTGCCGTTCTGGCTACAGAATGGTGGGCACTTTCCTTCCGAAGTTCAGAATCAAAATGCATACACACACCTACTTTAATCTTAAAAGTGGGAAGATGGTAAATCCTATTAATAGCCTAATGTTAACTGGAGTGGTATAAAAGAAAAGAAAACCAGCAACCATGGTGACGAGGAAGGTGTCTTCCTACTGCATGTACATTGTAAACATATCTCAGCAGTATGACCACCACCACATGATCTTAACGCAGGGGTGCCAACTTGAATAAAATATGGGGGAGGTAGGTAAACCCCACGCTGCATAACTGATCATATGACACAGTGCACACACACCATTTGAATAGTAATGCCCATCAACTTGGGGGGGGGCTAGCCCCCTCAAATATTTTATTGGGGGGGGGGTGAAGACCCCTCGGCCCCCAGGAGTTGGCTCCTGTGTCTTAATGCACTGTTAGAATAAAACCAGGGAACTTCTGCAGGCCTGACTTATTATTGTTAGGTCACTGGTCAGTGGCCTTATTAGACTTTGCCCGAGAGACTGTCATAATAATAGAAGAAACTATTTAAAGACTCAGTACCAATTTGCATGACAGGCTGGAATAGATCCCTCAAAACCTTTATGATAGATTTCCAATGCTTGTTTTCACATTTAATTAATATACTGCAATCTATGCTTAATTGTACATCTTATAATCTTGGAGAGATAATGTCACAATGCTTTCATATTTTTGAGAGTGGCTATATAAATAATATGCAGATGCTGGGGAAGCCTGCGGAGGCTTGGCTGCCTCTCTGGCACTGTGCCCAGCAGAAATGAAGGATACAGTTAGTATTCAGCTGCTCGAGTCCTTACAACAACCCTGTAAGGCAAGTCAGTATTATTATTTCCCATATTGTGGATGGAAAAAGAGAAGTTGAGAGAGGGCAGCTGGCCTAAATGAGTACAGTAAACTAACATCTAACTTGTGTGCATTCAGCTTTACGTGCTTGGCAAAAAGAAATCTTTTAAGGGGGCGAAGAGTGGGCAGGCATCTGGGGAAAAAGACTCTGGCAATACCACCCACCATTGAACCCATTGTGTTTTGACTATATGTGGTTTTGGTTTTAGGTGCCATCCCCAGAACCTAACCCCCAAGCAAGTTGCAGGCTTATTGTACATAGCAGAGCCAAAATTCAAACTGATTATTTTTTGTAATAGTATATGCTCCATCATGTCAAAAGATGCTTCTAAGCAGCTAAATTCAGATTCTTAGCCGCTATGCTATGCCAGCATACAAATCTACACCTTATTTTTTTCTGTCTGAATATGTATTTGGAAGTAAGTACCATTTTCAGAGTAGCTTTGCAGAGCTACATGAGCTCCGAAGAGAAATTAAGGCTTTATTTGCATGTCAGCTAGATCCCAGTGGTGCTGCTGGGAGCCAGAGCTGGGAGACCCCCCTGTAAATTGGATTCAAATGGTGAAAAGGCAGAAATAAAGCCCCACCTCCAAGAAAGCCTTTTCTCTGGGTGCAGAGGTATTCCACAAAAAGGATACTTAAAAATAGCAAAAAATAAATCAGCCCTCATAGAGGGAACATAGTAACAAAGGAAGCTGCCATATACTGAATTGATCCATCTAACAACAACAACAACAATTTATTATTTATACCCCGCCCACCTGGCTGGGTTTCTCCAGCCACTCTGTGTGGCTCCCAACAGAATATTAAAACACAATAAAATATCTATCATTAAACACTTCCCTAAGCAGGACTGCCTTCGGATGTCTTCTAAAAGCGCTCTGCTAATACCATTGAGGTGCACCCTTTAACATGTCAGAGCACACATGCAGTGCTGCAGCAAGATGGCAGCATCCAGCAGTGGTTTATGAGGCTCTGATTAATAATTGGCCCTTTACTGGTATGTAGGCCTCAGCAAACGCCATAGTGACTGTTGATAATGCCAGTCTTACTGTTCTGAAGAGCACTCTTCCTATGTGGCAACTGGGCTACAAAGTGTGTGGGGTGGGGGATATTTATGCATGCATCTGATAGAGAAGAATGTGGCTTTTGTTCCTTCAGCTTTACAAGGGGAAAATATATATATTCTGAAATGTACCAGAGCGATCTGAAGCACATAATATTTCAATTTTGAGGCAAACAGCTAGACTCCAGGGAATATCTAACAGACACATACACTCTGTATCAGTAAGGTGTAATATTCTGTGATCAGTGAATACGACATACTGTGGTTTTTCAAGTCCTAGGTATCAAAACCAGAAGAGCATTACAATACAATGTCATTTACAATATCTCTATGGACCAGGAGGTGGTTCAGTCCTCTAGTTCTTCCCTATTCAGTATTCTGAAACGTGTGCCACTATAATTCAGGAGTCTAAACATGTACAGTTTTAAAAATGATGTTTGTGTGACACATTCTGCTTACTCAGAGTGAATGATACAAATGTATTGTTTTCTGTACTGGTTTAAATACAAATGTTACTCATTATTAGGAATCTTTCCCCTGACGAAACCATACCGACTTTGCAGAAAGTAATGGCATTTGTTTTTTAATTATGTGCTGCATTAATATTGCACATATTATCAAATGGTGCACATCGTGTGAGGTTCACAATTTGTTGCTGTTATGTAAATTGCTTGAGGAAGCTTTTTGCTTAAATTTTGTACTGGATATTGATTACAGTTGTGTGAGTATACACTTTTAAGATTTCTCTCACTATCCATTCCTATTGGATGGGAGTGGGCCACATTTCCTCAGTATTAATCTGTCAGGGGTCTGTCAGGGGCTGCATGGCAGCTGTGGGTTTGTTTAAAGTCAGTAATGAGTAAGGCCAGTCCAAAAGTAAGCAGGCCATCTCTCTGTCTGTCTGTCTGCCACCCACTTCTCTCTCCTCACTTTCTCCTTGCCCAGCAGATTGCTGAAGAAGGTACAGATTGCTGTCGCCTAAGTTCTGAAGTGATCATTTGCAAAAGGCTTCTGAAATTAGACCCCCCAATCCTCCCCATCTGCTGTAGGTAGATGTGTTGTTTAGTCGTTCAGTCGTGTCCGACTCTTCGTGACCCCATGGACCAGAGCACGCCAGGCACTTCTGTCTTTCACTGCCACCCGCAGTTTGGTCAGATTCATGTTTGTAGCTTCGAGAACACTGTCTAACCATCTCATCCTCTGTCGTCCCCTTCTCCTTGTGCCCTCCATCTGTAGGTAGATATATAACTGTAATTCCTAAGAAGGACCTCACATACTTCCATAAGCAACATCTTATCCAAGCTCCTCTTCTGATATACATTGCTGTATCCAGGTAGGGGTCAAAACAGGATACAGTGTTGTTGTTGTTGTTTAGTCATTTAGTCGTGTCCGACTCTTCGTAACCCCATAGACCAGAGCATGCCAGGCACTCCTGTCTTCCACTGCCTCCCGCAGTTTGGTCAAACTCATGCTGGTAGCTTCGAGAACACTGTCCAACCATCTCGTCCTCTGTCATTCCCTTCTCCTTGTGCCCTCCATCTTTCCCAACATCAGGGTCTTTTCCAGGGAGTCTTCTCTTCTCATGAGGTGGACAAAGTATTGGAGCCTCAGCTTCACGATCTGTCCTTCCAATGAGCACTCAGGGCTGATTTCCTTCAGAATGGAGAGGTTTGATCATCTTGCAGTCCATGGGACTCTCAAGAGTCTCCTCCAGCACCATAATTCAAAAGCATCAATTCTTCGGCGATCAGCCTTCTTTATGGTCCAGCTCTCACTTTCATACATCGGATACAGTGGTACCTCAGGTTAAGTGCTTAATTCGTTCCAGAGGTCTGTTCTTAACCTGAAACTGTTCTTAACCTGAAGCACTTTAGCTAATGGGGCCACCCGCTCCCGCTGCGCGATTTCTGTTCTCATCCTGAAGCAAAGTTCTTAACCTGAGGTACTATTTCTGGGTTAGCGGAGTCTGTAACCTGAACCCTATGTAACCTGAAGCGTATGTAACCCGAGGTGCCACTGTATTGCTTATCCCCACATCTACTTTTGTTGAGGAACATAGATGTTTTGGATTCTTTAACTTCAAGGAGAGAATAGAAGTCTGCATAATATTAACGTCAAGGTCAGGCAGGGCTGTTGAGTTCAACTATTTTGGCCCAAGCTAACACATAGTTGAGTTTTATTCTTTCACTATCAAGCTGAAGCCCTGGCTTTCTTTTGTTTACTTTAGCCTTTTGCTGTGCCATTGCCTTCATGAAAGAAAGAGACCAGAGCACTCAGCTTTAAACTAACGAGAAAAATGCTGTCTAATTTCCAATGGTCTTTAGAAACAATTCAGAGCATGTTGTCTGATCTAGTTCCTGCCTGTAAGCTGGAACCCACCCACCCCTCGTTATAAATACCCCATTTTTCCTTTCCTTTTTAAAAACGCATTCAGTCGAAAAATTCCAGCTGAGATGGGTTGGATTCAACTTAATGCTAAGTAAGTAGTTCCATTAGTACATGGATTTTTGCTTGTGCAACAGAACTCTCCCCATCTTTCCTCCCAACCCCCTAGATCTATTCCAGGAATTACCCCAACCCTCCGGACCACACTGGGAGGCATGAGGCAGAGCCAGATATAGGGCACCCAGTTCCCCCACACTGGGCGTCGAGTTGCTAACAATGTTGTGAAGGATTAAATCGACTTTTCTTTTAAACTAACAATTTAGGATGCTTCCTTACAATAATCTGAGTGGTGATTTGATTTGTCTGCCTCTTTCAGAATTTAATTTTTGGATCCACCGTCACTTGAATCTCAAATTACTTATCAGCTTCTGCTTAATCGTCACACTGATGCAACATGCTCTGCGTGGATCACTGGCTACTGGCCAGCCATGGAGATGATTGAAGGGCAATGTCATCCCACTATTTTAAAGAATGAATCAAAGGCGTATCACTAAGCCCTACACAAAAAGAATGCTGTCACAGTGTTTCTGTGTGCTCTGGTTTCCATCATGGTGTTCTGTTGCGCCAGAAGTGGTTTAGTCATGCTGGCCACATGACCCAGAAAGCTGTCTGTGGACAAACACCGGCTCCCTTGGCCTGAAAGCGAGATGAGCACCGTATCCCACAGTTGCCTTTGACTGGACTTAACCATCCTTTACCTTTACCTTTATAGCATATACAGTGGTACCTCTGGATACGAACGGGATCTGTTCCGGAGCCCCGTTTGCATCCTGAAGTAAACGTAAGATGCGACTGCATGTGTACGGGTCGCGTTTCGCCACTTCTGTGCATGTGCATGACGTCATTTTGAGCGTCTGTGCATGCGCGAGTGGCAAAACCCGGAAGCAATGTGCTCCGTTACTTCCGGGTTGCCTCAGAGTGCAACTCGAAAATACATAACTTGAAGCTACTTCAACCCAGATATGACTGTACAGTGGTACCTCGGGTCACATTTGCTTCAGGTTACAGACGCTTCAGGTTACAGACTCCACTAACTCAGAAATAGTAGCTCGGGTTAAGAACTTTGCTTCATGATGAGAACAGAAATCGTGTTCCGGCGGTGTGGCGGCAGTGGGAAGCCCCATTAGCTAAAGTGGTGCTTCAGGTTAAGAACAGTTTCAGGTTAAGAATGGACCTCCAGACCGAATTAAGTGCTTAACCCAAGGTACTACTGTATAAGGCAGCTTCCTATATTCCTGAGGTGGACCAGAAAGTTCATGGCTGTCTTCATGCTCGTTGAGCCACTTATTCTGTATGCATTGACTAAGATGCTCTCTTACTGCCACTCCTTTATTACATCTTCAACTTGTCTTGGTCAAATCATACCATGAGCACCACAGTCTCTCTGTCGCCCCAAAGGCAAAGAATGTACAGTGTGCCTATTGCCAAAAGTATTGCAAAGCTTCTGGAGAACTTAATATTGTGAAAGGTAACTAAATATAATACATATTTGTACGGCAAAATAAATAAATCCCAAAATGTTTTGCAGCTGGAAGGATCTGAGGCCTGATGTTCTCGTAGTGGGTAGTATTTGTACAAAGTGTACTTAGTGAGGGAACAAATTATCACTGTTGTTGGCTGGAACACGAAAGGCTTTCAGCATGCCTTGTGAAAGCAGACAATTACCGTTTCTGCACTGATCCTCTGTCACATCGGCTGTGCTGCCATGATCCATTACCATTCTTCTGCGTGCATTAGAGCAGAGGTGGGGAACTGGATCATTTCCTGCACCCCAACTCCTGGGCCAAATTTGATCAGAGTGTTCACTCCCGCAGGCCCAGGACACAAAATGTCTGGCCAAAAGGGAACATTATGCCCTTCATACGCAATTTAGAAACCAAAAATCAGCAATCATAAAAAGGTCACGTGGCCTGCTTTTAAAAGATTTTAATTCTGACGACTACAACCTCTTCGATTTGGAAGTATTTCCTACAGAGAAACCCTCGAGTCCTGGGATACTGGAAAGAAGAAAACTCAAATGAAACGCTTAACACACTAAATATTGCACGACCTTCATGACACCTAATTTCTATCCAGCATTTTTGTTTTTGCTTTGCTCTTTTTATAAAACTCTTGCGAAAACTTTTTAATTGATCTTTGGGGTTCTTTATCCTGGTCTTTGTTGCAAGTGATCTTAGGACAGATTGCATAGTAATGAAACAAATACACACAACAAAATCAACCCATTGAAAATTAAAGCCATGTAAATACCCTAAAATGTGACACTCAACCTGCTCGAGCCAGGTGGCCCAATATATCAACTCCCATCCCTCACCAAAGGCCTGGAGGAAGTGGTAGGCTTTCAGGAGGCATTGGAAGCTAAGTTATGTTGGCACCACCAATATCTCTGGAGGAGGATCCTTCTGCAATCACCAGTCCCAAGGCAAAGCACCTCTATCTACACTCAGTGATGGGACTAAAGGCAGCCTCCTGTTTATGCAGGGGTTACGTTCTGAAATTGAATATAAGGGAAACCCTTAAGAAAAGCCTGCAAACACCCTGTTCCGTTCCTTTTAGTGTCGTTTCCATGACATCTTTATGACATTTCCAGGTCACTCCTGGGTTTGGCGTGATGTGCGTATGCAGGGCCGTGCACATCTTGAACATGCATAAACGGGGGGCTGCCTGTGCAGGAAGAGCCACAACAGGCAAAATGCCATAGGAGATGATGTCATCTTAGCTCCCAGAGTTCCTTTGAAAAAGACTGAAGCCAAAACCAAAGACTCCTTCTGTATCCACCAGCCCATGTTTGAAGATCAGTGGGGGCGGGGGGCGGGGTCCTCCCCACACAGGTGCCCCTTAGCACCACTTTATATTTTTTTCAGACACCAGGAGAGGACTCATCTTTTTTTGGTCAGGCTTTCAGAGGCTGAGTAATGTTGCTAATTATGTTCTTACAGAATGTTTAGAAATTATTTTTATGTTCTTCTTATCATGTTTTATATGGTCTTATTTTTTTGTAGACCACCCTGTGACCATTTTTGGCGGCGGGTGGAACAGTAGAACATAAACAATCTGAAACCTCTGTCCGGTCCTTCACATATTTCACATTACTCGCACACATGCAGCTAGGTAGAGAGTAAAGCTCAGATAGCTAACTAGATAGATGTATTTCAGTGCATATTGTGAATAAGGAAGGCTTAGCTTTCCACTCAGAGGTGCTGACGTCACTGGAACTGTGTGGGTGTAAGTGAGAAGAACTTGTAGCTATTATATAATCGATTCCTCCTATAATATATTCAGCACCTCATACCGACAACAGAGCTAGGGATTACATCAAGATGCTAATGAGGCCCTCCCCACACTCCTCCATGCTTTGTTCTCACAGGTTAGCTGCGTTAATAAAATTTACCACATGTTTTGCAGAGTACCAGAGTTGAGGTGTGCCAGCAGTCCATAGCGGTGTAGGGTCAAATGGCAAATACTCATCTGCCATTTTCCGGAAAACACCTTGGGGACAAAAAAGAATGCCCAGCGCCCACCCTCCCTTTTCCCCATAGCAAAAGCAATTTTTAATTTGAGAGAGAAGAGCTCTATTTTTCTTTTTGCCTCTAGAGGGTAGGAAGAAATAGCTCTGTGATTTTATTCCCTTCCAGCACATTAATTGCTCTGTCTCTATGAGTAACTTTTCAGTTCATCCTCCCCACCCCCCATTTTCAAGCATATCTCTGTGTGTGGTGATTGGTCTCAGCCCTGAATTTCTTTATACTGATCGCTCACTGATTCAACACCATTAGCAATTTGTCATGGATAAAAGATCATCTTAATAAGTGCTGGACTGTAATTGCACTGTGATTCCTCTTGCAATGCATTTCAGTATGCAGTGAGAAATAATTCATTGTCATTTGTAACCAGGAACTACCGTAATCACTGCTTCGCAAGCTAGAACTGAATGAGACAGTGGAAAACCTTGGAGATCCGAAGTTTATTTATTTTATTTAGAAAGATTTATAAAATGCTTAATCAGATAGCAGTCTAAGGGATGTATGTAATAAAATGCTTTTTTGTAATTGGAATTTATCAGAAAGATTAATCTTTTTCAGATGTTCAGTGAACACATGGAGGTGGGCTGAGGACCACACCTACTGCTCCCACTCTTGACTCTTTCTGCTCATTTATAGCATGAATGTTTGTAGGGTCTTAGTACATAAAGTTGTACTGTAAATGCTTTTCCATAATCTAGAGCCCTGATCATTCATATTATATGTGATTATGGGCTTCCCATCAGGGAGGAGTTGAGAAGCTTTTGTTTCTGTTTTATAGTGACCACTTGCCATATTTTCTGAACTCAGATGAACTGTGCTTAAACCATGGTCAGTGGAAACAAGCCAACTTCAAACCATAGCTTATGAACCTGCCTCCTTTATTAACCATAGTTGACATTACTATGTAGGTTTTGGATGGCATCCTTAACTGCTTTTAATCTAAAATTGAACTGGAAGCATCTATTCTCCTCCTCACAGCCAAATTGGAGGAAGAGAGGGAAAGGGGAATGTTTGACCCCATGGATGGCTGGCTCATTTTTTAAACACCAATCCATGGGTATAGCATTATGCCAGAATGCAGCCAGCGGCTATTCTGGAATTATGATCTGCTGCTAGTTTTCCTAGAAGAGCCTCAATGTGTTAAAATGGGGATATTACACCCAATTTCTTGAGGATCACCTATAGGTTTAGAAATAAGAAGGTTGTAAAAATCTGTTCAAACACAAATGCCATTAGTGATTTACCAGGGTGCAGATGGAACAGGTAGGTAACTTAGCAGCCATTATTATTATTTGTTTGTTTAATGTGGTAATTCTGTGATTGGGTGCACAAGACCCTCTTTTGAAGTGCATATTGGCCAAGAATCACATGGCTCTTAGTGTCACAACATTGATCGCTCCCCTAAAATCAAGGTGTATACCAAGGCATTTTGCAAGCAATACCAGCAATCATTATTATTGCTTTGCTAAAGGTTGTGGTTATTGTTCTTTGCCCTATAGTAGAATGCTGAAATTAATATCTTCCCAAACAGATAAAGGGACTTCCTGTCATGTAGTTGCTCCTGGCTTTTGATATGGCCCAAATAGTCTCCGGTTAGTTCTTAGAGCAGCTGCTGTTGCAATCTGTTTGAGTAAGAGCTGCCGCTGCAACCATTGCTTTCTATATTGCTGATTGGAGTGCTTTTTCATCTCAATTTCTTTTGGTTAGCTTGATGCACGCTTTGATGTGCTTCAGCTAAACTTAAACACAGCTACCCCACCGTGCGTGCACACACACACACACACACGCTGGTTTCCATGGTTTCCATGTGCTAGATTGTCACTTGTCTCTATCTTCGCGGATCCTTTTAACTAAATTTGATTCCTGATCCTTTAAGGAACAACAATAATTTGTGCAAACCCTCCAACATTTCATAGAGGGGAAAACAAGGACACTCTTGTAACATTGCACCACCCACTAGTACTGTTCCATATTGCTGGCAACTCTTCACCATCTGCTCTGTGTTGGCTTCATTTACTCTGAAATAGCCTGTCCCACCCAGGCTTCTGAAGCAGGTGTGTTAGTGTATATTGATCATAACAGTTTGAGTGTTTTTTTTTGTTTTTTGTTTTTTAATTTTTTAAAACCTTACTGTTTTAACATAATGTTTTCCCTCACGATGGATATGGTTAGATTGACTAGCTGCAGCCCAAACACACACAGCAACATTTACTATATGGATAAGGGAGTAACAGGAGGTGTATTGAAGGGAAGCAACACAGGATAAACAAACAAGAATTAGCAGCAGCCTCTGCCTAGTTACATAATTGGTGAAAATGTACATTAGGGTGAAAAACATATTTACCACATAGTATTGTTGCAAGATTGTGGGTTAATGGACCAGAAGGACTGCTCTAAGGTGGCCAGATGCATCCTTTTGTTAGGCAAACTACAATTGATATGTTGCCATGGGAATTAAATAGTTAGACAACTGCTTCTTGATGATTCAGGAGCATTTGGGGAATGTTCCGAACAGGGAAGCTTTACAGAGAAGTGGGGAGGTCATCCTCCTTCAAGCTAGGGTGTGGGGAGAAAGTAGGTTGGTTGAGATGCACAGGAAGAGAAACAATGAGCTGGGTTTTTGGCTCTGTAGGAATCTTGTCTGTATTGCTAGCATGGGCGTGGCCAGGATTTATTTTAGGAGGGCATGATTTATGTTGGGGGGACAGAACTGAGTTATCTGTGATGCAATTGGTCAGTTAAAGGTAAAGGGACCCCTAACCATTAGGTCCAGTTGCGGACGACTCTGGGGTTGCAGTGCTCATCTCACTTTATTGGCCAAAGGAGCCGGCGTACAGCTTCTGGGTCATGTAGCCAGCATGACTAAGCCACTTCTGGCAAACCAGAGCAGTGCACCGAAATGCCGCTTACCTTCCCGCCGGAGCGGTACCTATTTATCTACTTGCACTTTGTGCTTTCGAACTGCTAGGTTGGCAGGAGCAGGGACCGAAGAACAGGAGCTCAGCCCATTGCAGGGGATTTGAACTGCTAACCTTCTGATCAGCAAGCCCAAGGCTCAGTGGTTTAGACGATAGCGCCATCCACATCCTTGCCTGTGTGTTTAAGGGGGCAGGAAAAAGGAATTTTGAAGCAAGGATTCCGTGGAAGAAAGAGGAGGAAGTAAGGCTGAGATCTTTGTGGGAGAGAGGGAAGGTTACCTGCAATGCTGTGGGCCATGCTGTAAGATCTGGACTCCCTCCATGCAGACTGAAGGTGTAAATAGGCAATTAAACCCTATTTCTTAAAGCACGACAGCCTCCGCCGTTTCTTCCATTCTCCAAAGGGACACAAACCCTCTGTGTGTGCCTGTGGCCCCATGAGCTCTGGCCACTGCTTGGCAGAGAGAGGGACATGCACCGGGCATTTGTAACAATATAAAGAAAAAAGTATTAAGCACACACTCCCTATTGCTTGTGTGCTTTATATCAAAAGGGTAGAGTGCCTTGAAAGGCCTGAATATTCTTACCATTCCTTTGGGGGGCACCAAAATGGTCTCTAGAGCATGTTCAGGAAAACAGAGACACATGGGATAATTCAGAAGAACATGAACAAGGGTGACTATTTAGAAATAAATGCTATAATTTAAATAGAAATACAATATACCCTGTTAGAAGGTATATATATTGGGTTTGCCATGTGCCCTCTTTTTCCAGGACACATCCTCTTTTTCTTGGGTAGAGTTATCATAGCAATCCATAGATAAAAGTAGACTCTCTCTATATAGGGGTACCTCGGGTTAAGAACTTAATTCATTCCGGAGGTCCGTTCTTAACCCGAAACTGTTCTTAACCTGAAGCACCACTTTAGCTAATGGGGCGATTTCTGTTCTCAACTTGAAGCAAAGTTCTTAACCCGAGGTAATATTTCTGGGTTAGCGGAGTCTGTAACCTGAAGCGTATGTAACCCAAGGTACCACTGTATTTGCAAACTTGCCTTATACCAAATTGGATTGCCTTTTACCATTGGTCCATACATCCCAGTACTCCAAACTAACTCTCACCTTCTCAATTTTTCCCCACACTCGCCTCCTAATGGTCAAGTTTTCATTTCAGTTTCTCTGTTGAACTGCTCACTTCCAGTTACTGCCTTGCTGGGACACAAGATTTCCCTCCACATTTTCCAAATGACCCTGCTATGCAAAAAAACCCCAAAAACCTCATACCTCTGTTCTGATTGTGCCACATCTCTGCATAATTGCAAAACCTGTCCTCTAAAAAACACAAAATGACCCAGCATCTCCTTCAGAGAAGCAAGAGGGAAGGAAGGAGCAATGAGTTAAGAAGCCCAAAACACTCTTAGGAACTCCTCTTAACAACAGGGAGGGAGGGAGGAGCAACAAATCATAGAATCATAGAGCTGGAAGAGACCACAAGGGCCATCGAGTCCAATCCCCTGCCAAGCAGGAAGCACCATCAGAGCACTCCTGACATATATCCTGGAAGCCTAGAGTGTTCTGCTGCCTAGAGTGTTCCGCTGCTCTAAGGCCTGACAAGCACAGAGGTCAGAACAAGGCAGATACACTTAGAAAAATTCAAATAATAAACATGGGTTTTCTGGAGAGGGCAAAAAGAGAAAGCACACAAGTATGGACACACTGAACAATGAAAGTCATGATTTTGCTGGCAAGTGTGGATCGGCCCATAGTTCAACTATGCACATTTATCAAAAAAATACCACACACACAGTAATTTTAAAATTGACCTCTTAAAAGCTCATATACTGACACAGCAAAACCAGAATCTCTTATGCTTCTCTCCCCCCCCCCCCCATTATGGAGCCGTTTGCCATCTGTTACATTAGCAGCAGTGGTGCACTAAAATCACCGCATCTCCAAAATATCATAATTTTGTATGAAAGGAACAGACAAGAGTGCCTGTAAAGTAGTCTGGTATATTTGATCCATACCTTCAGCAAAGAGCATATAATTTCCCAGCAACTGGAATACAGGAGGTGATCTCAGTTGCACTTAACCTTCAACTGGCAGAATTAAGTGCAGTTTCATTCCCAGATGGCAGAGACAGAAAATCAACGAACAACTGCAGTTATTTTGTTAGAAAATAATAAACCGAAGTTGGAGGTGGTAGTGTGGGAGGTGTTGCTCTAGAATCCCAGCGTTAAGAGTCCAGAAACCGGGCTCATTATTCTCCCACTCACCTACTCATATCCCTTTCCTGGGTATGGCAGTTCAGCCATCTTTCCTGCACTTTTGGCCTTGACATTTTCATTGGTCTTAGCGAAGGAGGGTGCTTCTCTTCTGCCTCATTACCCAGCATCTCGTGGCAAGGTGAACACGAATGCTACACAGGCTTTGCTTTCTCAAACCAATGAACAAAATCATGCCGCTTCCTCGGATGACCTATTTATTGAGATCCATCCTGATTTGCTTGCAGAAAGCTTATGCAGAAGTTAGATGATATCCAGTCTTTATTGGGAATGTGTTCTAATTTCTTTGTGGGGTGCTTATATGATAAAGTATTTATCCTGATTTGCTTGCAAGGTGTTTATATGCCTTGCTGTTAATCTTTTGTTCATTCCACACTTTCCAATGTGTTTCGCTGTCTCATTCCTAACCCTGCCCTCCCAAAGCCTGTTAATGTTTTTAAGTGGATGTGTTGAGCTAGGGGGGACTGCTTTAATCGAGTGCAAACTGAAACTTTCAGTATGTAACTCAATTGTTCTTGCAGAATACAGTCTGGAGTAGGAATTGGGTGGAATTCAGTTCTGCTCACATTTAAAGGCTGACTTACCCAATCCATACCTTCCAGAACAACACATAGACTGAAACACAGCTATGTTTTGAAATCTGAATTTTGCAATGCAGTTCTGCAGCCAAGTAATATGTACAAAAATGCATCTACTAGGATAAAGAGTGCATAAAAATGCACACATTAGTGAAAATAACACAGAGAAATGTGTTATATTGGGGGGGGATAAATATTAGGGAAATGTGGTTGCATACAAAATATGTATATTTGGAGAAATTTTCCCTAAGGAGGACTTCTAAAAGAAACTCAGAAACTGATGTGGAAATGTGGAAAACTGAACTTAAGATTGAAAAAATTAGAATGGAAAGAAACCAAAATTGACAATACTCCCATTCCTAGTTTGGAGGAGACTTCAGTTTGCAGCTGGACATTGCTAATGGGCATAAGAGTCCAAGCGCCCTTCAAGACAACACGAATTCTGCACAGGGCTTGGGCAGCTGTTTCTTGTTCATTTCCCCACAATACCCCTCTAGCAAGCACTTCCATTCTGCGGAAATCACACTGCTCAATCAAGTTGCTGGGAAATTGCACTTCAGCCCATAACTAGAAAATGCAAAGGACTGTATTATGAGTGCTGCATGAAACATGTAGTTGTGTGACTATCATGCTTACCTAATGACTAACAGCATTCTTTTCCTTTCTCAAGCCCAGCACCATGTTCCATACATGCTGAAGGATTTACTTGTTTTTAACTGCCTGTTCACTAACTTTCCAAAGCACTAGATTCAGGTAGGTCTGACACAGTCAAAATAAATAAAAAAATTAAAAAATTGTCCAGTTGCACCCTAGATACCAACTAGATTTGTTCTGGGTATAAGCTTTCGTGTGCATGCACACTTCTTCAGATACCACACGACACCTTATACTCAGCATGCACACGAAAGCTTAGAACAAACTTAGTTGGTCTCTAAGGTGCTGCTGGAATTTTTTAAAATTTATTTCCAAAGCATTTCCATCATCTCACCCTTTCTTTGTATATTGCCCTATACCAGCAGGTCTCAGGGAGGTTACAACATAAAACCACAATTGTCAGGCAACTGCCATCAGTGCCGGAGGGAGAGAGCAAATCCAGAGGGATTCCAGAGAGCGTCCCGGGATTGGGAGAGGCAGCCCATCTTCTGGGGAAGAGAATCAGCGTAGCACCAGTGGAGAATGGGGGCAGATGGGGGAAGCGGCGAGGCGGTCCCATGACTCCTTGCCGGCGACCAGCGGGGAGAGTAGAGGTCCTCCGCTGCCTACACCCTCCTTGCGCAGAAGGCTTTCGCGCAGAGAGAGTAGGAGAAGACTGGGCGTCAAAGAGCTTCTTTGCTGGAAGAGGTTTAAGAAACGCCCACTGACGGATTCTGCCAGTGATTGAGTCAGCCACGGGTGAGTGGCTGTCCAGACAGAAAAGGTTCACTCAGGCAACCCAGCCAGGTGTTTGCACGGGCTTACGCACGAGCAGTAAAGATGGCAGAAGGCAAACAGCAGTGAGGCAACTCCCACCTCCTTCCCCACATTATTTTTAACCATTCTGTCTTGCTTTTCCTTTAATTTTACATGCTCATCTTATCCAGTGCTGCAGGATCCATTTCAGGTTTTGGAGCTTGGCTGGGGAAAATACCTTATAGCATCAGAATGCAGGTAGATAAGACAGGTCAGGCGCAGGCAGGGGAGAGATTTCTTTCTCTGTGGTGGATCTGTGGACTAATCCTTTCTAAATGTTGTTTTTTTTATATATATAATAATTTTTATTAGTTTCCAATTACCACAATCCAATCCAATAACAGCCTCATTATAACACTCCAAATTATAATACAATTAATAATACCAATCACTGAGATGCCAAATTATGCAATTTTGGTGGCCTCCAGTCTGCTAGAATTCATGGTTTGATGCTTTCCTTTGTTTCTGCGTTCCAAAGTCTCTAAATGTTGTTTTCACTCCTAGTAACAGCTCACAGTGGAGGCTGGTTCATTAAGGAGAATGTGTCCTTGCCCCACCAACCTCATTCTGCCCTCAGCTAGTCCCACTGGGCCTACCTTCTTAATTAAAACTAGTCTGGAGGAGACACTCTTCTTCTTCCTCCTCAGTCTCTTGTGTTGCCCTTGTACCACTCAGATGGGGAGAAGGAGAGAAATATAGAATTGGCTCCTGCAATTCATTTACTCTTGCTCCACCTACGGTTGGTCTTCCTGCCTTAACAGTCCTCAATGGGCACTAGATGTCCCTGAGGAACACTCCTGTGTTGCCAAACTCCCACACTAGGTAGGTCTCCTTTCAAAAGAATGCATGCACATTTTTGTGGTGTCATCTAACCAGCTCGTAGACTTCATTGGAGTCAGGCTTGAGCCTCTCTTCTTGGATAATCCTGACTGCAATACCAAGAAAAATCACACGTTTCCTTCACCTTCCAATTCCTGTCACAACATGTGCTAATTACATTGTACTCATAAAGGTAAACTGGGACACTGGCGGCTTATGCGGAAACTTATTCTCAGAGACATATTCTTCTGAGGGAACACGCGCCAGCAACCAGGTTGGGAACAGCAGCAGCGGTAACGGTAGCTGGTTCCTCCAAGTCAGCTGTAATTAACAAAGTTGAAAGAAAACCGCAGAGCCTTTGAGGGTGGGGACTACAGAGATAGCTGTAACCGGCTCTCTGTTTTTCACTGTGTTTGACATTTCTGAGATCAAGCTTTGTTTTAGATCACTTGGAAGTGGCAGGGGACTTTATGGATGATGTTGCACTGGGGTATAAAATATAGATGCAGAAGAGAACCTTTGGAATGATCAAAGAGATACCGTTATACAGGTAGTTTTTATATGGTGTTACTGCAAGCGATGATAATAATTAGTTAGAGCGGGCGTGTTTGCCATCAGCTTCCTTATGGCCTCTCTAAACCATTGCGGTAACTTCAGCTTGTATTTAGTTTGATGTTTGGTAAAATGATATGGCATGTGCATGTTTTAATTAGTGCAAAATGCTTGCAGCCAGAATGCTGATGACAGCCAGGCAATTCAGTTCTATATTTATGGGTCCTCGTATTTACGGGACCGCCTCTCCTGGTATGCCCCGCAGAGGACCTTAAGGTCCACGAATAACCATAGTTTAGAGGTCCAGGGCCCTAAGGAAGTCAGACTATCCTCCACCAGGGCCAGGGCCTTTTCAGTGATGGCTCCGACCTGGTGGAATGCTCTGTCCCATGAGACTATGGCTCTTCAGGATTTAACCTCCTTCCATCAGGACTGTAAGACAGAGCTATTCTGCCTGGCCTTTAATTTGAATTCAGCCTAATATTTTATTTCCATTCTCTTCCCTGCCCCTCACCTTTTATGAAGATTACCCGCTCTGAGAACTCACAGCTAATTCTCCCCTGGCCTCCTCGCTGGCCCAAGTAGGACTAATTCAGCCAGCTAGCCCTGCTGGCTATCTAATGCTTATTAGATGGATTTTCCCCACGTTGATTTCTGAACTTTGAATTTTATTGTTATTCATCTTTTTATACTGTATTTTATGCTGATTTTACAATTAAGTGTTGTAAATTTGTTGTTAGCCGCCCTGAGCCCAGTTTTCTGAACCGGGAAGGGTGGGGTATAAATAAAAAATTATTATTATTTATTATTATGATTTACACTGGCAATTAATGTCCAGGCTCAGTCGGGACCTGGGTACCCTAGGAAACACCTATTCCTGTCTATTCTTCCCTATACTCTCTGATTGTCATCTGGGTCTATTCAAAATCCCTCAGCTGGTGCCAGCAGTGGGTAGGGCCTTTTCTGTTGTAGCACCTCTCCTATGGAATGTCTTGCTGAGCAAAGTCCATCAAGCCTCATCTCTGTACTGCTGCAGGTGGTTGGAAGAAATCTGGCTTTTCCAAAAGGCCTTTGATTCATTCTGTAAATTGTTATATGGAGACTGTTGGCATATTAATTTGAATATATAATGCGTTTTTCTAGGAGAATATTTTATTCTGTTTTTATTACTGTTTGATAGCTGCTTTGAAACAGGTAGGATAGAAAATAAATAAATAAAGTAGAAATGTTTAAATCAATTAGTGATTTTTTTTAAAAAAAGTTACAAATATGCAAACCTATTTGCATAAACACACTGTCCAAAAGCCAAGACAACATAGGAGTGGATAATTTTTAATTTAGTACAGCAGGTTGTTATGTTCTGTTTTGTGAAATAAGGTACACACAGATTTTCTACCTAATTCCAAGAGTGCATGTGTAAATAGATATGCATGGAACAATTGTGTATTTGAGGAGGGGGCAGTACTGAGGATGGATGGCTAGATAGGGCAAACTCAACTATTTGAGCCTGGACTGTTGTGAAAATGGGAAAATCTATGTGTGAGAGGGAGGTATCAGTAGGTTTGGGGGAATTCCCAGGTTTGTAGAAGTGCATTTCTAAAGGAAAAAAACATTTGCTATGCTGACAATTAGAACAGGTTTCAAGAGCACTCAGTTTTTAAATGCCCGCTTGTCCCCAGGATTGGCCAGACGTGATGTGGTCCAAGTCACATGCCTTTTGTTCCCTCTTGCCTTTAAGCGGACATGCCCAAGCATCAAGAAGTGGTGTTCCATAAATCAATGTGTGTTGCAAACATTATCTTGCCAAGTGCATTCTAACACACTTCTGTTCCCTGAAATGGACTACAATTCCCTCTTCATCCACAAACATGCCTTTCAAGGTTAAATCTGCCCATTCAGATCCACTTTACAGCATATGTCTACAACAGACCGATTCAAGGGCCGTAAGGAGGGAATAATATGCTATAGTGCTCCCCGTTCAGTTTTACCTCACACTATTTTGAGATCTCTGGATGTGGTGTTCTTATTAAATAATGTTTTTGTTCTTATTGCTTACGCTTTGATTGGTGCACAAACAGCCAGACAGAATTGCGTAAATGGGGTCCGAAGTTCAAGCCGTGAATTCAACCTCTGCAGCAGAGATTTTGTATAAACATTATATGTGAGCAAATTTGCACGGCCTCTTAGAACCTCGAAATCCTGTAGTAGGCCATCCTTAGCTCATCCTTGGAGCTCTCCCCTCTCCTTTTGGATTTACATAGCTCCCAATTTCTTTCACTCCTTTAACTTGCATCTTCCTTTCTCATGCAATGTCCCCTTTGTCTTGTCCCCTGGCCTCATGGTTTCATATTTATTCTCCTTTATCTGTTATGGCTCTGCTGCAAGAAGTACTACACAGGCGTGCACCGCGCTCCATAATAGCGAGCTGCTTTTCTGTGTGGAGGAAGCATAAATGATTAGCTTCAGTGCTTCTGAGTCAGCCTTTGCCTTTAAGCCATCACATCACTGCTGGCTCCTTTCAATAGTGGAACTTGGGCACCACTGGTGCTACTGGCACAAACAAAGAGAGGGAGATTTTGATGCTTAGGAAAGAAAACAATAGTCTGAGCAACGATGCAAGGAGGGAGAGATCTCGGAAACGAGAGTGCACCTCCAGCAACACCAGTAGTTTTAGGCTAGAATCCCCAAAAGATAAAATGAGAGAAGGGGAGAAACAAAACACCCCTGTCTTTTGCCACCCCTTTGACGCACATGTTGACAAACCAGCTGCACAGCCATTGGGACTGATTTTATATATTAAAAAAAACCTCGGCTGCTATGCATCACAAAAATACATAATCTGTTGTCTCAGACACTTCTTCAGGCCCTGAAAGACTGCCACTCTTCTGAGACAGGGAGGAGAATGGTCTGCTGTTCATTTACATTGATGCTGAACTGAAAGCAAGCATAGCCAATATCTACACAAGACAGCCCTAATCAGAATCAGCCATGGACGGCACTATTGGGGGGGATAAGCATAGCAGAGCATTGCTGCTGGCACTAGCAGGTGGCCATGGCTGGCAATACATGAGTGGACAATCTTCCAGCCTACTTCTTCCTTCTCTGTACTGCTATTGAAGCCAGCCAAATACAGCCTAGTATGCCAATGAGTTTATATCCTCCACCAGTTATCTTGCTTTCAGAACCCAATTTACAAGCGTCACTGATGACATTTTATAAGATTGGAGTGGAATGTTGCTTAAGAAGCATCCAGGGAGTGGCTTTCCAGTACAGAAATGTGCATTGCACTTAAAGCTGAAGCCTGAATGTGCTGTAGCAAAACTAGCTTCAATTAGTGGTTCAAAGGCAGATAGATAAATGTATTTTAAAGGAGTGCAGAAGGGAGAAAGGACTTCTTCAAGGGTGGAGATGATGAGGTAGGAGAGATAGAGACCTGGAGCTTCCACTGTTCTTCTTATTAATGTCCGTTTTGAGGTTGTTGTCAAATACTGGAGCCTTCCTTACAGAGACATCCATAGCTTTTATATCACTATATATCTATACATCTACCATCACCATCTATGTCCATGGTGCTCTACAAAGAGCAGCTGTAACTGGTCAAAAGGCTTTTCAATTTAAATTAGATATAGGGATACAATAGATAAAGTGGGGGATGTAGGCATGGCTTAGGTAGGAGAAGAACATGTGGTCTTTTCAACTTAGTGGACTTTGGTTATGAGCTGCTCCAGACTTTTTGGTTGGCGGATTCTTCAGCATTCCACTGATGCAATAATAGGGCGATAATGGATCATCCATACATCATTCCACACTTTATTAGTTGTTTTCTGATGCTTCCCCACTGTCAGCACACTACTGCTGACTGGGCCCTCTTTGCACTATAGCCCAATAAACATGGGGCAACTCAACCCCCATTAAACATTTTGTGGTATACGAAGTTACAGGGTTTCAGCAAGAAGTTACAGGACATGCACTGAGTGGAAATGAAGCAGTATGTCTGCCCTGGAACTTTTGCAGATGAAAACAGTATTGAAAATGGGATTGCGTATAACCACCCCGATACCAGCATGAGCATGAATCGTCATGAATGCTCATTAAAAAGGATGTCCTGGAGGGTCCCCATTTAGCCATTTAGGTATGTGATGCTTTTAAAAAGAACGGGTGTGACTGATCCCTATCCCAAAGAGCTTTGCAAAGGTGGGATATGTAGGCATGGCTAAGCAGGGAAATGCATGATTATTTCAATGACATGCACTTTGGTTTAGTTTCAATAAGCTACAGGGACTAGAAGGGTGATCCAAAGGCTTCCTGGAAAAGTGTTCCAGCTCTTATTCTTTTCTCCCAGGTGTTACTTTTGCCAGTCAAACCCTTCCCCCTTCCTCAACACCCTCCCTTCCCCCTGCCCACACACTATTTTGTGACATTTTGCTTTGCCTAATAATGGCATTGCCCTAATGTGCAAATCAGAAGTTTTACAATTTACACCAACAGCTGCTGTTGCCTGTGCTTTTTACATTTCACTCTGAACTTTTCCTTTGGCACTTTGGATTGTTAGCAGAAAATACCAACCTTAATCACCAGGGAGGTATCATCAGAGAGGGGACGCAGGTGGCGCTGTGGTCTGAACCACTGAGCCTAGGGCTTGCCAGAATCCCAACGATCCAGCTCCTGCCCACCTAGCAGTTCGAAAGCAGGTCAAGTGCAAGTAGATAAATAGGTACCACTTCGGTGGCTTTTCTGTGCGCTGCTCTGGTTCGCCAGAAGCTGCTTAGTCATGCTGGCCACATGACCCGGAAGCTGTCTGCAGACAAACGCCAGCTCCTCGGCCTGTAGAGCGAGATGAGCGCCACAACCCAGAGTCGTCCGCAACTGGACCTAATGGTCAGGGGTACCTTTACCTGGAGGGCTGGAGTGTTGTAGGTCTCCAAACCTTCCTGATTGTTTTAGGGTAGTGCAGCATTTCCTTCTCCTCCTCCTTGTATGAATTCTTAAGGCATATATAAAAGAGATATCAAACTCCTTACAAATACATTGAAATACACTTCACTTTTTGCTCTTTGATTTCTTTGAACTTGTTAAACAAGCCCAACTACACATGTATAGAGTCAGTTGCAATAGCCTGTTCTCTGAAATAGCCAGGTACGCTGAGAAACGTACAGGGGCTATTTTGCTGAGTTTTTAGGTGAACAGAACTCTTAAGTCCTGTACTTTCTCTGCCTCAGCTTCACCCAAACAACACATTGTATTTTTAAAATGAGTGCTTGTCTTCAACAATCAGAAAACCAGAGAGAAATGTTGGACCATTGGGAAAACTGGAATGAAATCTTAAGAGGTAACAAGGTGAGCTCGGTGCAGAAACAACTGAACAGATGTTCATTCAGTGAGCTAAAATAACCAGAAAAAGTGGTTGCATGCTGTTCAGGGGTCTGTGTAAGGAATGCAAGAAGCTGCCCTACACTGAGTTGGACCACTGGTTCATCTAGATCAGTATTATTTACACAGCCTGACAGTGGCTCCCCAGGGTTTCAGACACAGCCTTTCCCAGCCCTGCCTGCAGATGCCGGGGACTAAACCTGGAACCTTTCCCATGAAAGCACGTGCTCTGCCCACTCCTCTAGTTCAGCCCTTCTCTTAATCCAGAGCAGCTAAGTGTCTAGTGGCTCAGCACTGAGGTTTGCTGGGAGACAGAGGGGTGGGGCGGCAGGGAGGCAGCACCCTGCAAATGCACCAGCATTCTGCTTTGACTCTGCCAGTCCATATATATTGCACTGACCTAACCACTGCCTTTTCCTCCCAGGAAGCTGCAGTGACACTGGTGGTGGGAGGCAAGGTGTGCGCTGCTGCCCAACCCTGCACCCCCGCCAGCCACTACTGCATGCCATGTCAGCCAGCTGCAGTATTTTAGGAACACAGCTAGAAGCTGTGCTGTCATTCAGTAAGGAATAACGAATAATTGTTTCTACCTAATAGACTTTCCCAGCATACCTGACACACCCTTTGAACTGGTGTCTTAACTACTAGCCTTCTTACCTGGTTGCCTTCTTGACTTTCCTATCTGCTCTTCTCATTTCACCCGTCACCCGCTTCCACTTGTCACTCACTCTCACTACACCCACTTCATTCTCCTGCTGTTATACATGCTATGATGTTAAGCACCCTATTATGATGGTGAAAAAGCAGTGCTTTAACAGTCAAGGCAAATGTAGAATTTATATGGCTCCAGCTGAGAAAGCTGCTGGTTTCTCTGACATAGAAGTGCCACCCATGATTTCCCTCTCAAGACTCAAGAAAGGAAGCTAGAGAGGGAAGTATATGGACTCTAGGTGTCCATATCTAGCTAGAGAGGGAAGTACATGGAGTCTAGGTGAAATATTAACTCCCTCCTTCCTAATTTCCAGAGGGGTAGTAGCCATGTTAGTTTGTTGCAGAAAAGCAAGTTTTAGTTTTGTTTAATATACAGTGGTAACTCAGGTTAAGAACTTAATTCGTTCCGGAGGTCCATTCTTAACCTGAAACTGTTCTTAACCTGAAGCAACACTTTAGCTAATGGGGCCTCCCGCTGCTGCCATGCCGCCGCTGTGCGATTTCTGTTCTCATCCTGAAGCAAAGTTCTTAACCCGAGGTACTATTTCTGGGTTAGGAGACTGTAACCTGAAGTGTCTGTAACCCAATGTACCACTGTACTTGAGAATGATGTACAAAATATTTCAGCATACAATGAGTAGTTAACAAACAAATAAATACAGACATAAATAAAATAAAATAGTAAACTATAATATAGCTTTCAGTTTCCACAGCGACCAAGCAAATGCACCAATCAGTATCAATAATCAGGTGGTGCTTGTGTGGCAGGAAGGTTTTCAGCATTCGCTGAAAGCATCAAAGAGAGAACAATGCGCTGGATTTATAAAGGGAGGTTGTTCCACATCATGGGTGTCACCACCTTTTACCTAACAAATTTGTTACGGCATAAGCTTTCATCAACTATATTCCACTTAATCACTTCTTATTCTAGTTTCTTATGGCTTCTTCTGAAAATCTTCCTCCTGCTCTCAACTCAGCTCCATAGCCAAATGCTTTAAGCTACCTAGAAAAGGTGGCATGTAAAGTGTTCATTGACCCTGTTTGCACCTCAACTTTTCCTATCCATAAACAAAGGGTTGTTATTCCAAGACAAATTGTTACATAAGGCTGCAGTCCCAGTGCATTTAGGAGTAACCCCCATTGAACACAGTGAGACTTACTTATGAGTAAATATGCACAGGATTGCTGTAAGCGAGCTTTACAATACATTACCTGGAAAGTAGACCCCAGTGCCAAAGTACATTTTCAGTTAAGGAGGGAAATATAGAAGAGACCCTTTCAAATAAATCACCATGATTCTACATTTGCATTCGTCCTCTAACAATATCTATCTATCTATCTATCTATCTATCTATCATCTATCTATCTATCTATCTATCTATCTATCTATCATCTATCTATCATCTATCTATCATCTATCTCTATCTATCTATCTATCTATCTATCTATCTATCTATCTATCTATCTATCATCTATCTATCTATCTATCTATCATCTATCTATCTATCTATCTATCATCTATCTATCTATCATCTATCTATCTATCGAAGGGACAGTAAACTCAAACAGTGTCTCCCTAATAATTGTCACCAGCATATCTTTCTTGCTATTAGCCAATTTTAACAGCAATTTCATTGGATCTCTTATCCAATATGCAAACCTTTCTCAGGTTGAAATGGTTTTTCAAGCAATACTTGCCAGGTTGACTAAGAATCATTGCTGGAGAACCATGCATTTAATTGATGGGAATAAATGACCTAAGGGCAAAGAACTACAGTGTGCAGATTAAATGACTGAAGATATTAATGCCTAGCACTCTTCATAGCTAGGTCTCTGTTCCGAAAGGTACTTTCAAAGAACCAATATACAATAGCAAACTGGAAGGGTCCCAAGATATGGTCCACTTGAGCCTGTTTTACTTTGCATGAATAATAAAAAACCTTATTGTACTGTGTTGATGTACCTGCCAGCATCCATTCATTTGGATATATAATTCTTATTTAATTACTGGAAACTAGAAACTTATATTGAGATGTAAATTTCCTAGTCTCTGGAAAATAATGTTACACCCTTGCTTCCAAACCATAATTTCATGGTAATGATTTGGCTCATCTGTCAGCTGAGTGCCTTGGAATATTGAGAGGTGGTTGTTCTCAACAGGTTTCCATTATGTTCAAGGGCAACTTGTAGGAAGTCGGCATATAGCCCATGATTTGTTTGTTATTTCAGAAACGTTAATTTGATACTGCGCTGGATAAGTTTCAAGCATTTTATAATATCTCATCTATCACTACTCCAGGACATCAGAGATGTTCTCGTGATAGAGAAGAGGTCATTGAGCACTCTCTGTTAGCTTATGAAATCCAACACAGCTCTTTCCTACATTGTTGTTATGAATTACTGTGCAATATCTAATATTTAGCCCCAAGGCTTGAATTTCCTTCCACATAAGTAGATTCCCTGTTATTGTGTTCTGGAGGTTGTAATTGTTCGATCAATACTTTTGCTTCCATTCCCTTAGTCAACTGCAAAGTTCAGGGCAACTTGTACAGGATCAGTGTTTATATTTTGGGGAACAGGACTATAAACAGATTATTTTAGCAAGGGAAGCTTAAATCAGCTTTGTTTAAACTTCGTTTAAAGTACTTTTTTTCAGCCAGAGTGTGCAGTTCCAGCACCTCTCAGGTGGACCCCATTGCGGGCCGGCACTCCACCTGCCCACTTTGTGCCTTTACATACTTCTAAGAAGCCCAAAACGAACATTTAAAGTCAAAACGGAAGCTGGCCAGTATGTGGCCTGTTTTTTAGATCTGTAACTCCACCTAGCTCCTAGTCACTACACTCCTAGCCGTGTGCCTCTACCGTTGCACATGTGTGTGTGAGGGCCCTTCCAAGCTGCTCTAGCCATCTGCCAGAATGTAAGAGAACAAGGGAGGGGGGCACATTTATTTGACTTGCACCAGAACCAGGGGCGACCAGCTAGGGCAGGGGTTGTCAACCTGCGGCCCACGGGGTCATTTAAATGGTCCACGAGCTGCCCCCAAACCGAGCTGCCTGCTTGGCAAGTCCCTGCGCGCTGCACTAAAGTGGCGCAGCGCAGAGCGAGGACTCGCTTCTGCAGCACTGGAAGCACAGAAGCAATCTGGCCCACAGAGCGATCTCTGCGAGAATGAGGTAAAGCGAGGTAAACCTTGCCAACCCCTGAGCTAGGGAGAGTTTGTTGTAGATTTTAGCACCTGTGCAGGTGGTGTGAATGCAGCTGTTGTCAAACCGGCATCTGTTCAGGGCTGCCTTGAGTCACCCAACGACTTACTGTAACAACTTCCTGGTAAGTTCCAGCAGAGAAAATGGCCTGGCTGAGAAATACTGGCAGATGCTTGTCCACAAATTATGGGAAAGCTATTATCTGTTTACTAACTTTCACAGATACAAGGTGCTAATCAAGGCAGACCATATTGGTATTCAAGTTGGGTTTCCAATTATTGTAGCTAATGTGCATCTCTGAACATATATGTGCATATGATGTGACATTACACCAAAAGAGATGTTCTGGATAGCATAAGGTCTCTTCTAATGGATGCCCAGGGTCTCAGCCAGGGGTATTTTTTAGTTCTCTCCACATCTACTTAGGGGGCATGCAAGGCCTTGAACTGTACAGCCTAGTAGTGTTCCACTGCAGTTTTTAGGCTGTGGGGTTGGAGCTCTGGTCGAGCAAGATGACATCTAGTGACATAGTGCCAGTGCAAAGACACTTAAGTTTGAGTATATCCTACCCATATATACATAGGCAGATGCCTTTATTATTGGCCCTTCAGTTAAGCCATGGTACCAGCTATCAGATTTCTAAAGTGATGTTTTCTAAAGTGGAAACAATTTTAACCAGGCGATTTTGGGGGAGGACAGAGAACTTAGGAATATAGAAAGCTGTACATTCTGCACACCTGGCATCAAGCAATGATCAAGCAGAATTTTTGACATATTTTGAACCTGTCTCAGGTAGGTGTGCATTTCATAAGTTAGAGAAGAAAATATGAATGCATAAGTCAAGGATTTTGCAGAAATATTGCTGCTGACAGCAGTATATCATTAATATCTCTGTTTTCCAGTGGCCTTAACTAAAAAAGGATTCTGCTGTCTACATTTCACACTTGTGCTGCTATTCCTGATTTCCCCTAGTTCATTTATCTAAGGAGTTGCTGCTGCCCTGGGACTCTGTCATAGATGGCAGGGTGGGTGGGTGGAATGCTCTGCCAGAGATCTTAAGAAGGACTGCAGCCACCTTCTTATCCTGTCACCCCAACGGTAATTTGTTCAGAAGTGGGGAGAAGGCAGCAGAAATGTGAGCTTTGCAGGTATCATAGAATCTTTTGTGAGTGTTGAAAAGGAACGCTTGCAAAATCTCAACTGCTTTGGGGGCAAATTATAGGATGTTTTCTTGGGCTAACTGTGGGTTGCTTGTACATCCCTGCATTAAGTGTTCTGCTGAACATACAGCGCAATCAAAACTCCCAATTCTGCTTGTGACCTTACCATAGGCATCTGGTTGGCCATTGTGAAAACAGGATGGTGAACTAGATGGACCTTTGGTCGGATTCAGCAGGGTCTGTCATATGGTCTTATTGCTGGTGGAAAAAAGAAGTAGAATTATTGCTCTCTGTATATAGAAACACCATGTGCATCTGTAGAAGCACAACCGGATGCCTTCATCTGCCCCAGCTGTAACAAAACATGTATCTCTCATATCGGTCTCTACAGCCAGAGAAGGCGGTCTAGCCTTCCAACAGTTTTGACCTCACCCCTAAAGGTGCACTCCATTGTCTCCCGTGATAGACAGATGCCAACAATGCAAGAGCAATGTATATATAGGAGAATTTCCTAGATGCCAAGACCCAGGTTTGGGGCAAGTACTATTTGGTGAAAGAACCCCAGTAGATTTAAAATCACAAAATATGCAGCAAAGAGTAAAAATACAGGTTGTCAGACCTTTAACATATGCCCTTTAAAGTGAGTTCCAAGGCTTCCCACTTCCCCTGGCATAGGGGAAGACCACACGTTTGCTAAGTTTAAAATGTGTTTACTTACAAACTCTCCAAAGGTGAGATTCATGTGCTTCCAAAAACTGCACAGGCAGAAAAACTTGGCTTAGTTGCAAAGTGGTGAAAGTTCCTAAATTATTGGTATAGGAATTTGAGTGGCTTGAGAGCCATAAGCTCTGAGCTTGGAGCAACAAGCAGCCTTCTTCACATGTTGACTGAAGGGGAAGAAAGTATTGATTATCTAGTGCCCAAGGTGAGCTAAGCCTGGCAGGACAGCTAACTCTATAGTATTAACCCCTTCATGCATTGATTAGACTTACACACATTAATTATGAGGCTTGTTATCTCACACTTATCTACCACACTGGAGGGGGTTTGGTAGAGGTGCAGATGTCCCTCTGTCCAGCTTTGCATGGTTGTGCTGGATCTTCCATCAGGGGTGGACCTTTGCTGTCACAGAGCTCCTGACTACACTTCTTGTATACTCCCAAAATGGATCTGCTGAATTATAAGATGGTGCAGCTACCAGCATTTAGCCCAATCAGGGCCTCTCTTCTGTGCCACCCTGGAGCAGGCACAACAAAAATACAAGATTTCCCTCCCCACGTTTTACCCTATTCAGAGTGAGCATTGGTGGCCCTATTCCTTTAAGTCCTGTTGCTGCACACCAGCGGCTTGGATTGCTCCTCTAATTATGATTTACATCCCTAAATCATTACTTTTCAGACTAGTGGGGAGACAGTGAACAATTAACAGGCTAGCTTCTTCACATGCCATTTCACTAATATAAAAGTGTGAATGAATTATTTCAGTAAGGTATGATGTGATGTTACAGGGATAACATTGCAGACAAGAACACTACGTTTATTCCATTAAAAGCTATTTCCCCCTCCAAAATCTCATTATTCACAGCATTTGCTATTAAACATAGGCAAGTATTAACATTGAGCATGTAAGTAATGTAATAGCAAATAAGACAGTCAACACTGTATTCCATTAATGTACTAAAAACAAATCAATTTTGGCAGAATAATTGGATATCTTAGTTTACTAAAGAAAGCAGATGAAAAGCACCTATTCTGCAGGATGAATGACTGTATTCATTAGCGTCTATTTCATTGGATAATTTAATTAAAGTGTTTCATATGCAGTTCTAATTATGATATTGCATTACATATTATGATATTGAAGTATGAATGTAATTTTTTTTTAAAAAAATACAACTCCAGAGTGGCAAAACAAAGATAAATAATTTGCATTAAATTACTTGATGTATTTACTAAACTATATGCTATGTGAGCTGCAAAAGTAAAATGTCATCAGTGTGAGAACACTTAGAAACATTGGCTTGGATCCTAACTTGTAGAGTGGGTTTACTGGATCCCCCTGGACAGGGATCCAGTAAACCCACTCTACACTAACTTCTTTTCTTTGAATGGAAGTTCATGGATTTGGGCTTTCTTGCTTCTTTCTGCAGCCCCCTGTATCCCCTCTTGCAAAAAACCTGCTTCTCAGGGTTGGGGGACTGTTGGAAACTGTGTGGAAAATGATAGGTGAGGCTGCAGATTAAGGGGGAGGGATTGGCAGAAGTTGCTCCCTCAGTATGTGAGCAGTGAGGACCTAAGTCAGGTTATTGTTGTTGTATATTTATCTAGATAAAACTGGCTGCCTCTATTATACATGGAAAGAGAACAGGTTAGTGGCTGGTACGGTATTGGCTCATTAAAGAGGTTTGGAATGAATAGGGGATCAATAAGTGGGTGTAAATGGTGGCATGGATATAGATCTGAAAGCATACATCATGGAAGGTGATGGATGAAAGATCCACAAGTACAATCTTTCTAAACTACTCCTGTCATTTTCAGTGGCAAGACTAGGCTGCTGAAGTTGTAGTTAGACGGTGGAGGAAAGCAATATGGCCACCTAGGTGCCACTTGGCCACCTAGGTGCTAGTGTGACAAGAAGCAGAGGGAGCGCTAGTTAAGTGTTTCCGTGTGCCTTGCAAAGAGGGTGCACATAGTGCCTAAAGAGTCTCTGTCAGTTAAGTGAGAGAGAAAGCAACTAACCCTCCATCTTCTGACTCTCATATGTCATTCCGCTCAAGCCATTCTAAGCTATGCCAGAAAAACTCTCTTGCCCCATAGTGGAGGAGCAGCCATTTTGCAAACAGGGACACTCAACGTTCACCAGAGCATCTTTGCCGCCACCAGCACCAATCTCCCTGGCTAACTTTTCCAGCCAAAAGTGGGCAGTAGAGGAAAGAGGAGAAATGGGAAAAGAAATGATGAAAGAGCACTGCAAGTTATGTAAGGAAGAAACCCACCTACTCTCCTCCCTCCCTGAGTGTCCAAGTTCCCTGTCAAGCTGATTGACTCTTCTTGCACTAACAAAAGAAGATATGCACAGTACATTTGCTTCAGTCATGAGGAGCCACATCAAGCCTCCTCCACAGTGCTTTACTTTTAAAAAATAAAATAAAGGCATGGTGATGGTGGGCTCATTTGAGTCTTTCAGCGCATGCACACGATCTGACCTGGAAACCCTTCCCTCCTAACTCTCAGATATGGATTGCAGTGGGAAGGAGGAAAAGGCATCCTGCCCACAACTTCACCTCTTTCAATATGAACAGCCTGCTGGCCGTCGCGTTTTCAACACGTGGCTGGTCCTGACCTAAGGCAAGTGTTAAATTCCCCCTGGGTGACAAGGAAGAGATGCTTTCTCTTCCACCCGCATTGCCAGCTTTCACAAACACGTGTGCAACACGAGAAGCTTCAGTGTAGTTTTTGCTGCTTTCTCCCCCTCTGTGTAAAAAGTGCCCATCCCTCACGCGCAAGGCCTCCCTCCATAATTCCCTTGCTCTTATTTACCAGGGCAGCAGCATCCGCAGCCCAGATGCCACCGGAAGTTCGCATATGGGCAAAACCGCGCGCAAAGCCCAGGCGCTGCAAGCCTCTGACCCTGGAGGTTCCCTTGGTGGCAAATACGCGCCCGGGCGCCTTAGCGCGAGGCTCACGCCCAGTTAGAGGAGCTAGAGGTGGGTCAGACGCCCAGACGCACGCATGCACGCACGCAGCTCTTCTGGGAGTACGAAGCGCAGCTTGCACGCCTGAGGCGGGCCTGGTCTCCCGGCGGCCTTGAACCCCCTCGCAACGCAGTTGCGCTCTCCCGCTTCCAAGACCTTCAAGAGCGCGAAGGAGGAGGGAGGAAGGGGTTAAGGCCGCGGCGCGCTCTTTGCTATTTGTGGACGCCGGTCTGGAGCTCGCCTCTAGGCTGCTTACTGCGCGGTTCAGCCTGCCTCTCTCCTTCGCTGCGCGCGCCTGCTCCTCCTCCTCCTCCTCGCTGAGCAGCAGGTGGCGGCGGCGGCGGCAGGCGCGAGAGAGTTAACCCGCGTGGCGACGGCTGCGCGGGAGGCAGCCAGGCAGCGGCTGCGGGCTCGAGAGAGGCGGCAGCCGGGGCGGGAAGAGGGTGCAGCCGCGGCGGCGGCGGCGGCGGGTTGCTAGGGATGGAGAGCGCCCGTGTCACCCGGATGTGAGTGTCATGTTGGCCCAAACTCGAAGGGATTTGCAAGCAGCGGCGGCGGAGAAGAAGAACCGGCGGCGGCGGCGGCGGTGGTTGTTGTAGTAGCCACAGCGACTCTTCCCACCCACCCCGTTCCAAGCCCTTGCCCTCTCGCTCGCTCGCCCGCCCTGCCATCATGGGGACCGCCGGATAGCAGGCAGCGCAGGGGCAAGGGCCAAGAGGGGGGCATCGCCTCACGCCTGGCTTGGAGCGGCGACGGGCAGAAGGAGGGCGAAAGGAGCGGCGCCCGCGTCTCGGGGGGCCCCGCAAGAAAGTGACCATGATGCCCCAGAAGCAGCAGCCGCAGCTCCCTGATGGTAAGAGCCCCTCACCTTCCAGCCCCCCACCTCCATCCCTAGCCGCCTCCCGAAGCAGCAACAACCGCGGCAGCAGCAGGAGGAGGATGCCTTGGGATTAAAAGAGCGAGGGATTTTGGGGATGTTGGGATTAGAGGAGGGAACCGCGGGGAGGATTAAGGGGCTGGCGAAAGGAAGGGCTGGAGGGCTGGGGGGTCACGGGGTTATGGCAGGCTCCCGAGGCGAAGGCGAGCGAGCCTCCTGCTGCCGCCCCCGGTGCGCGGGCTCCCCGCGGCCGCCTCCCCTTCCCGCGGGAGCGCGTTGCATTGATTTCGCACGTCTGCCTTTCGCCGCGAGGCTGGGGAGGGAAGGAAGGGCGAGAAGCGGGACGCGACGCCTTTCGACGGGAGGGTTGGGGTTTTTGTTTTTTTGCTGTGGGCGCCCCGGGCATGTGCCGTGGTGGTTAAGGCTCTTGCGGAAGGCGGGCGAGCAGCGCTCTCTCTCTCTCCCTCCCCCTTCCACCTCTTCGCCGAGCGCCGAGGGAGAGACGACACATGGGGCTCGTGTGTGTGTTAATCGCCTTTGCAAACAGGCTCGGGCAGGCGCTGCTGCTGCCCCCCCCCCCCGTCAACCTCCCGCTCCTCTTTCTCCCAGAGAGCGAGCTGCGTGGAAATGATTCATCTCTCCTGAAATTGACAGCGACTTTGATATCGCACGCGCGCGTGTGCTTTTCCTCGCGCGCGCCAGGGGCAAGATAAGCCCCCCTCCCTCTTTTGGAGTTCACTTTCAGTGGTGCCCCTTTGCCAAGGAGAGGGGTCAAGAGGTTGACCGCCTTCGTTTTTGACATCTCATAAAAATAGAAAGACGGAAGTGCGGGGGGGGGGGGAGAAGAAGGAGAAAGCAGTGCAACTTGGAGGAGGGGGCGGAATTACGAAACGGTTCTAGGAGAAATAATTGTAGAGTGAATCTGACAACGTTTGCTGTTGCATCAAACGGTCACCTGAGGCAGGAACTCTTCTTCTCCTTGGGTAACCTAGCAATGGACCCAGCTGCTGATCTGACCCGTGCAATCTGATGGGCCAGCCACTCATCATTCTCAGACTCTGTCCCCACTCTCCCTTCTCTGAGATTTAATGCAAGATCCATTAATTCTTTGGACTGTGGGAAACATGCTAGCAACATCCAAGAGTTACCTTCACCCACCCCAAGGGAGCCATCTTAAGCTGTCCCCCAATCAACCTCTGTTTTGCATCTCTGTATGTGCTCACAGCACTGGAGGTGAAGCAGCACAAGAACTAGGTTCTTGTCACTAGATTATGCAAAGGAGCACAGGACATGGCAACATCCCCCCCCCATATTGCCTCAGTAAAGGGAGAAAAAGCATTTGTAAAGGTATCATTGCTACATCTTTGTTCTGTCTGAAGAGCAGTGATCAAAAGATATTAGTTCACCCCCTGCCTGTGCAAAGCTTCTTGACAATTTCTCTTTCTAATTTCCTTTGCATCCCTCGTCTTTCCCCCCTCACATATATCCTCAAGTTTAGAGCACAGTTAGAAGCTGCTTCCCGCATGCACACTTGGTAAGCTAGAATCTAAGATCCTTATCAAGGTCCGTTGCATCTTCTTTCTTTGTAATTTAGGCTGCTTCTTCCAAACAATCCTTTAATTGTAAACTTTAGAGAGATTCCAGTTTCATTGATAATGTTATTCTGTATTCTAGGATCAAAAAACCTTTGATTTGAGAGTTAAGGCACCTACAAAATGCATGTACAAAAAAAGGCAGGAAAAGGATAAGTTCAGGTGTCGATAAACGTGTTGAGCCAGGGTGCAGCAGTTGTGGAAAGGGAAAATTCTATGTTAGGGGTGGAACACAAGGAAAGGGATTGAGAATAAAACAGCCAATGTTATAATGCCACTATACCAATCTATGGTGCAAGTTTACCTGGAAGACTCTGTTCAGTTCTGATTGTTGTATCTGGAAAAGTATATTTGTAGGGTTGGGAAAGGTTCAGAAAAGGCATATTTTTCTCACTCTCTCATAATACTGTAATCTGGAGTCATGTAATGAAGCTGAATGTTGGAAGACTCAGGACAGACAAAGCAACATATTTCTTTACACAGCCCACACTTCGACTATGGACTTCAGTACTGCAGGATATAGTAACAATGGTGGCTTTAAGAGAGGATTAGACAAATTCACGGAGGATAAGTCTATCAGTGACTACTAGCCATGATGGCTGTATACTATCTATAATATTGGTGGTGGCATGCCTCTGATTAGCATTTGCTATGGAACACAAGTGGGGAGAGTGCTGTGACACTTAGGTCCGGCTTGCAGGCTTTCTTCATAAACATCCAGTTGTCCACAGTTAGAACAGAATACTGGTCAGATGGGCCTTTTCGCTGATCATCCAGGGCTCTTCTTATGTTCTCATCCCAACCTCCACATATTGCATGCAATAAGCATGCTCTGCAGTCTCACACATTGTGTTTGTTTATCGCTTCGTCTCTGAGCATCCAAGCTGGGTCTTTCAGTCCCAGTTGTCCTCCCATACAGGTTAGGAGAACACCGAAGTTTAGGACACTGTAGACAATGGCCATTATGGGGATCAGGGCACACTGCCCCCCTGCTATCCCTACCTGCTTTCATTTTGGATTTTTCATTATCTGCTTAGCTTGCTTTACAACAGGACCCAGACAACCTGCGGCTCTCTAGATGGCCATTGTTGAAGGGTGATGGGAGCTGCAGTCCAGCAACATCTGGAGGATCACACATTGGCCACTCCTGGATTAGAGCACATGCTTAGCAGTGACAAGCTATATATGGGTGGCTATGGGCTATATATAGCCTATATATGGGCTAATAGATGGAGGATGTAGAAAAGGATATAAGACCGGGGGCAGTCAAGCATCAATTCAATATACAAGTCAGCAGGAGAAAGGAGGAGGGTGAGTGCTGGATGTATAAGCTAACAGTAAAACGTACATTGGCATTGGCTTTGCAACAGGTTCTCTCTGAAATGAGTTAATTAAATATTTAGAATCCACAAGCAGAGCAGATTCTGATGTTCCAGTTCTACTTTTTGATTAAGAATGCACACCATAATAAGAGTTTTGCAGAAGGCTGGCTGTTAAGAATTAAGTCTTTAGCTTTTAAAATCTAAAAAAGGTACATACTTACAAAAAAGGTACATTTCCATAGACCACCAGCTTCATCTTTGTCATGTAGATGCTATGAATTTAGTATACCTGGGTGTGCTGTGGTGTGTGTAAAGGGCTTCTGGGGGGAAAAACAACACAAGGTGCTTTCATTATACAGATGTTCTTGTTGCTGAATGACATCCAAAAATCTGTGCCCACAATTCTGACTACCATGGAACCATTCTGTCACCCTCTGACATGTCCAAGAAACAGATATCAGGATGGTTTATAGCTTTAATTTTAAAACTTAGACTTAGGGGCCTGGTTTAGGGAATCAGCCCCCCCCCCCCCATCCTGTGGTATCTCTGAGTGTAGCCTTTAACTTTCTGCCATTCATTTCAACAGGAGGAAATAAATAGCTTTTCTTGGGAGAGTATTGTGGTGAGAGCAAAATCTACCCCAGGGTGCTCTGCAATATACATGCCTTCCCTCTATAGAAGTTCTCTTATCCGTCATCACAGGAGGCATGTTGCTAGTTATTATCAAGGGTTCACAAATTTGACTGCCAGGTTGATTGCAGTCTTCCCCCATACCTTGTCTTCTGTCACACCACCCACAGGAGTCTGCAAAATGCAGTGTGACAAAATGCAACATGAAGAGACAAGACTCACCCCTCTCCCAAGCCTGGAGAGATGCAGTGGTGGCCTCTGTTTTCATGCTGTGATTTGGAGGCAATCTTGAGTTTCTTCAAAACGCAGTACAAAGCCACAGGCAACTCTACTCTGCCTAAGTCCTCTGTACACGTCAGTAGCCTCAGAAAAGGAGCAGAGTTAGTAGCAAACACAAATAATGCTTGACAAAATTGGTGGATCCATAGTAGTAGTAATTGCTGTATAGCATTAAAGATAACTGTCTTTTGGGGAAAGTGTGTTCAGTTATCAAAGAGAGAATTACTATGTTAGCCAAGAAGCAATGCATATTTATGTTGAAAGGATTGGTTTGCTTGTTTGTTTATGTCAGCAGGGATACATTCCAGTTTCTGTAGTGATTGAAATGACTTCACATATTATGGATTTAAGAGCATCCGTAATGTTTGCTCTTACATTCAGAACAAGCGGAGGCAGTTTGTACCAAACAATCAAATGAAGAAACTTCTATTAACTGGAAACTGGACTCTTTTATCAATTGTAAAATTGGTTTGATTGATTTGAATCCAGCTTCTTTGATATATCTTTAATATGCCTTGAGGATTCAGGGTTTGTTAACTTTAGAACGTGTCAAGACAAATGCTTGCAAATGTTTGTAAATGTGATTCCCCAAGTCTTTAAATTATTATTATTGTTATTTAAAATGCTTCAAAATATAGTGAAAGAGTTTAAAAAGAACAGGATTATTTTAAAACAAGATAAATGCATCTTCTTCTCCCCTTTTCCCATTTTTTCCTACAGAAGCAAGCTATGCAAATAGCACCAAAATTCCTCTTCCTGGTGACGGACCAATTCTCCAGTCGAACAGCTCAGCACCATCCAAGCAAACTGTGCTATCTTGGCAAGCTGCAATTGATGCTGCTAGACAAGCCAAGGCTGCCCAAAGCATGAGCACCACCCCAGCCCAACCTGTAGGATCTCTGTCCCAAAGAAAACGCCAGCAATATGCCAAGAGCAAAAAACAGGGTAATACATCCAACAGTCGGCCAGCCCGGGCCCTTTTCTGTTTATCCCTCAATAACCCAATCCGGAGAGCCTGCATTGGTATAGTAGAATGGAAGTATCCTTTTTTATGAGGTTTTTTTTGTTCTTACCATCTCTACTCTGAAGACTCAAAAGTGTGTCAAAGACATTGACCTGGGCTTAGACTACATATTGCACAGAATTCTGTATTATCGCTGTATTCCTACTCCCCCCCCCCCCCTTTTTCATTTTAACTCAAATCAGCCTGGGCAAGTTGGAAATTGGAATGGAGAAAATGTCAGTAGAGAAAAGCTGCTTAACCCTTTCCCAACTAAAAACCAGCCCCCCTAAGCCTCCTTCATTCATCTGAGGTGATGGTGGCGAAATCTTCCCTGTTAGATTTTCTCCTCTGGGTGAAAAAGCAGCCTGGGTAGGGGATTAAAACTGCTAAGTTATAGCCTGTCCATGTTGATTTGGACTTATGAAATGTGGCAGAGAGGAGTGAATGTTACTTTTATGTAAGCCTTAGATACAAGTTCTTGTGTTCTTAAAATGCAGTTCTAAAAATATCCTTTAATACATAGTGTTTTGGACTTCAGGATTTATTTCACATTTATTAAGCTATTGTTGAGTTGTTTTAGATACACATGCAGAGATTCATATATGCTTATTAAAGCAAATTACCTGATGCCACAAGATGAGACTTCATTGTGTCATCACTATTTAGAACTTTGTTTTGATAGGATAAATTTGTGCTTCAAAAATGAATGTACAGAAGAGCCTTTTGGGCAAGATGGGTAGCTTTTGATACAGTCAGTACACTAACCCCACAATCCTATACATTTCTAGCCAAAACTAAGTCCTACTGAGTTCAATTGGGGTTGCTCAGAGGTAAATGGGATTGCAGCTTACAATTTTAGTTGAACCAACCCATGCATAAGTATGTGGCTAGTCAAAACTGTTATTTTTATATTCTATAAATGCTACAGATTTTTCACTAGTGTGTTCTTCCATTTTTCTCCTTAGCTAATAATCTGTACGTACCCATGTAAAATTGATGTGCCAAAATTGGGTTGGATCCAGATATAGGCAGATATCACTGTGGTTTTATTCCGTGGCTGTTGTGCCTATGCAGATTCCATTAGCGCTAATGATCGGTATCTAATGATCAGGAGAGAACTGATCTGTAAGCATTTCAAATATTTGAATCAAAATATTGATTAAGCTGTATATATATTGTGCGAAATAATGTAATTTTGCAGTTTCTTACTAAAAAGAGGGCATTGACGAAAGGTCATGTGCTGAAAAAGATTTAGATGAGACAATATAATGGATGCTTGTGGAGGAAGGGTTGTCACTTCCATCAGTCAAAAGAAGAGCTCGAACATGTCAGTTTTACTCAGAAACAAGCCTATTGTCCTTAATGCAGAAATTAGTAAGGAATTAGACTGAGTTGTATGTAAATATATCCCAACACTGGATGTTCCTTAACAAGATACTTCAGACCATTTGACATATTTATATTACTGGCTATTTTTGCCAATTGTGTGGCCTTAGCTGTTTACATCCCATTCCCAGAAGATGATTCTAATTCAACAAATCAAAACTTGGTAAGTATGTGGGGGTTTTTTGGATTTCCCTCTGCTTGAAGTTCTTTATTATTTTTTTTTAATGTACATGAAACCTTAATAAAAGTATGGAATGAATTATACATTTAGCTGGGGTGGGTGAGATGAGAACCAACATTCTAAAATGTGTTTTGCTGCTTTGGTTGCCAGTTCCAATAGGCACGCTCTGGTTTCTGATATAATAAGATGGTTTATGATAATTCTTGGGGCGATACAATTGCATTTTGAGGAACACAGTAATTGGATTTATATGTTGCTGATGTTTTATACCGTCTGCCGTCTTAGTGCTCAGCCCTCACATGAACTTTTATATCTCTATTCCTGTAGTTTCAATTATTTTCACATTTTACAATAAAAATCATGGTAGCATTGAATGGTTTATATTATCAATAGAGGTGTACCTTTAAATGAATTATTCTATGATAAGGATTTACTGGGAAGTAATGGACAAAGTTAGCTCCCTAATTAAAAGATTAGACCCTGGAGGGAAGGGTATCATAATGCTGTTGATTTCAGTGAGAGCATCTGTGGGGTTTGACCCATGTAAATGCAGCAGATACCAAGGTTTATATATTAAAACAATGGACTTGTATCCAAAGGTACTCTTCTGCTAGTGGAAAGTCTCTTTTGCACATGGAATCACTGTTTACAGACTAGTAGATGACTGCATGATAAAATGGTTCCCCAAACCCAAAGAAGTTTCTCTGCTGTGCAAGTTATCTCTCCAGCCTTTTTCACAGGATCATATTATGATCCTCTAGAGTTCATATATGACCGCCTGTGTCTTCCAGTGAACACCTGCATTTCTCATACTGTAACACAACTGCCCTCCTCTCCATACATTGTGACTCTGTGGTCTAGTGCAGGGGTCAGCAAACTTTTTCAGCATGGGGCTGGTCCACTGTCTGTCAGACCTTGTGGGGGGCCGGACTATTTGTTTGGGGGGAGGATGAATGAATTACTATGCCCCACAAATAACCCAGAGATGCATTTTAAATAAAAGGACGCATTCTACTCATGTAAAAACACACTGATTCCCGGAGCGTCCGCAGGCTAGATTTAGAAGGTGATTGAGCCGGATCCGGTCCCCGGGCCTTAGTTTGCCTAACCATGGGCTAGTGACTTGGAAAACATACCTAGGGACAGTTCAAATGTGGCCACCTCCTCATGTTGGGATTTCTGTTCATGTATGGGGGATTTTTTTTTTAAGTGTCCACATGTAAACATCAGGTTGTATGTGAAAAACTTCACATGTTAGATAGCAAGCTAGTTTTTAAGCCTTCTGTGCAGTTTGATTTTTTCCTAATGCTTGAGGCATAGGGTCTTTGTAACAAATAATGTGCATCCTTCTAAGATGAAAGCAGAGGTGGTCTTCAGGTCCTTGTCTGAGCACATTGCCAGCCCCAAATAAACAGATCTGAGTAATCTTTCGATTCTGTTGGACACGATTGATTTTGTCATTTTTTTCTCAATCTTTTTAAATATATTGGTGCTTATCATCCTCAGTTTAGTATTTTTAGAGGTACAATCAAACACTTCTTTGGTATCTTTTGATTGAAACATATAAAACCAAATAGGAAGAATTCAACATTTCTTGATAGGCAGTTTTTGCTTGCTTGTATCTTAGCTTGAGATTCTGTATACAAGGAGTGCTTTGAAGTCTGTAATACTAAATAGTGTTGGTTTGTTTCTCTTTTGGGGTTTTTTTGTCACTGCACAATGAAGGCACTTGTTTGAAAAACCCCTTAAAACATTGGTTACTTGTGTGTGTGCGCGTACACACACACACACACACACACACACATACATATAATGCCTTCGGTATTCTTAATTTACTGAGATTATAACAAAAACGGGGAAAAACAATTCAGGTCACTGTAAAGAACAATCTATGTAGCGGTGTGTCTGAGCAGTCTGTTTTTGCTCCCAGAAATTTAGGACACAAATCTCTGTGTCACTGTCAATCCACTAGGAGGTCTGTGCTAATAACCAATATCATAAAGCATTATTTGAAGTGGGTAAAGCATCTCTCTGCATCAGAGGCTGGCAATTCATTGAATTTTAGCTGGGTTCATCTTGTTTTAACTTTGCACCTTTATGCCGTGTTCAAAACCAATAATTTTGGCTTAGTTCATGGGCAAGTTTAAGTATTTTATTTTTATACGTCTTGCTTTCATTTTTTAAAAATGCCTTTGACGTTTCTTTACACAAAAAAACCTTGTAGATTTTTCACAGAGTTTTACACTGGGTATTGGCAATAGAGCTCTCATTGGATTGTATGTATTATGCAACTGTGTGTTCAGAGAAACACATTTTACATTTGCACGAATCCTTAATGACTTTGTTGAGCAGTGAGGAAAAGCTTAATTGTCTACAATTTATTTGAATTGATTATTGCATACAAAGCTATTTAGATGGATGAGGAACATTTAAAAACAACAGCTCTGTAATATTTAATTCTACAGTACAGTGGAACCCCGGGTTGCAAATGTGATCTGTGAGGGAGGCACGTTCGCAATCCGCAGTGCTGCGTCTGCGCGCGCGGGTCACAATTTGGCGCTTCTGCGCCTGTGCGAAACCCGGAAGTAACCCGTTCCAGTACTTCCGGGTTCGGTGTGGTGCACAACCCGGAAACGCGTAACCTGAAGCTTCTGTAACCCGAGGTACCACTGTACGTAATTGATAGCCCCTGTATCATGAATTGTGTATTTTACAGTAAATTTTACTGACTATAAATCAGGGTGGGCTGGCCACAGGTCGGCTGCCCATGTTGCAGGGTAGATTAGTCCAGACTGTTAGGGCTTTGAATGGGTCCATTCTGCGTATGGCTGCATTGGGTGTCACCCACAGTCTTTGGGTTAATCTGACAGCCCGACTACATGTAATTGGCAGGGTTCTGAACTTTAGAAGGGGAAAGGTGACAGCTTCTTTGCTTGTGAACAATTCTCACTACAGGCAGTGAGAGCCAGTGTGGTGTAGTGGTTAAGAGCGGTAGGCTCTTAATCTGGGGAACCGGGTTCGCGTTTCCGCTCCTCCACATGCAGCTGCTGGGTGACCTTGGGCCAGTCACACTTCTTTGAAGTCTCTCAGCCCCACTCACCTCACAGAGTGTTTGTTGTGGGGGAGGAGGGGAAAGGAGAATGTTAGCCGCTTTGAGACTTCTTCGGGTAGTGATAAAGCGGGATATCAAATCCAAACTCTTCTTCTTCAGCCAACCAAAGACAACCAACCACGCCCTAAGCCACCCCCAACCTCTCTCACCACCAAGGAAACACAACAAGTGAATAGTAAGAGAACCCTTACAAGTAACACTGACACCCCCCCCCACTAAGTAGAATAAAAGAAGCATAGCCACCCCACTTGCCATTCTTCCCTCCTCTTCTCCCCCCCTTTCTTTTCTCTTTTTCTTCCTAATTGTTTAAACCAGTTCATGAACCAAGAACTTATATGTTGACCACTAATAATGAAATGTATGCTGTAGATATTTTTCCACATTTATTATGCTGTTTTTGTGATATACAAATGACATGAGAAAACTTGGTATACTTATTTGTATAACATTATTCTTGTTTATAAAACTCAGTAAAAAACAAAACAAAGCAGCCTATAGGAAGAATATCTGCCAATGCCATCGTGTATTGCACACCTTGAATGCAAACACTAGAAGTGCCTCTTTTATAATAGATTAAGTTTTAGTTTACAATGGTGGCACTCCCTGCCTACGTTAGGAAATGAAGACATTCTTCTGCGTATTGTGTGAAGGGTAAAAAGGAATTGCTGAGATCTGGAAGATTTTGTTGTCGCCCAGGCCACGTGCATCACTAGCAGCATAACTGATTACACCAACAGTGAGCAGTTCACTTTAGTGAATAATATCAGTATGTCAGCTTCTCTATTAGGTGACTTATATGGTGGATTATAAAGTTTAATCCATCTTCCATGGAAGGCAATCAACACAGTAGGCAAGGTGGATGAAACTATTAATTGTACAATCAATTTCCGCCCCCAAATGGATTCTTACAGCAAACGTTAGATTAATACATATTGTGACTGACAGCACTTATAAATAAAATTTACCCATCAACTCATCCAAGGCATTTCGAATCAATTTACAGTGGAGAACTTTGTAAACTAAATGATGACCCCCATATTTCAGCTTGCTCAGCACGATACTTTGCCTACAGATTCTTCAGGAAAAGGCATTTGTGTGACTGTGATCCCTCCTTGCAGTTAGTTTTCTGCAAGACTTTATGGCTGCAATCTGATACAAACCTATTTGGAAGTAAGTGCCATTGAAGTCAATAGGACCTACTTCTGAGTAGACATGTATAGCATGGCATTGTCAGTGTAGAGTTAAGCATGCGGCCTTAAAAAGCATGCGGCAGTGTAAAGTTAAGCATGCGGCCTTAAAAATCCTCATGTGCCTGTGTACTGATGACATAACATCGTCAGTTTCAAAGCACTGAACTTTGGTAGCAGCGGGTAGTTTGGTGCAGGAATAACCTTACTAATAAAGAAAGCTGATTGCTAGGCCAAAAATAAATATTCAGATAAAATGCGATAGCTTCGGCTAAAACATTTTGTCTCTCAGAATAAAATAGGATGTTATGTGATATTTAAAAATGTATAATAAAGCCAGAAAATATTATCATACTGCTTCAGAAACCCAAATCCGTAAATGGTGTGTGTATGAGTGAGAGAGAGAGAGGGAGAGAGATGATGTATTTTTTTCCCCCAATCCAAAGAAAGATGGAGTGGAATTGGAGTAGGATAGCAAAAAAGACATGAATTCCAGAATTCAGTTCTTATTGAAAATGGACTCATTAGCCTTTCTTAAAATGTTAGTGCTAGTGTAATAGTTGCCCTACCACCAATAGTGTAATAGTTAGTTGCCCTACCACCAATAGGTACATAGAAGCAGACTTCTGGGCTCATATTTCTTGCTACACAAGGAACTATTTGTGCAGCTACATGCTGCATGTGCACTTCCCTTTTTTGATCCAGCAGCTTTATATATATATATATATATATATGAAAAAGCTGGTGATCAGCTGTTTGAGAGGAAAACCTTCCCCTTCCCTGCCAAACAACTGATTTTCTCTTTTTCCCTTTTTCTTTTTTTAAAAAAAAGAGATCAGTGTGTGCAGCTCCAGCTGCTGTGCACTTACTTCACTGGACTAGAACAAGTAGGATCATAATTGACAAAAATACTTCTGGAGCAATATGCTCCAGACTTTTTCTGTTAATAGCAATTGGTGTAGAGAATTCATTGCCTTGGAGAATTGCTGCAGCTGTTCTCTTTTTCCTGAAGTCCACAGTTTTGTCCTCACTGCTTACGTTTGGGATGGAATGAGATGTTATGGAGGTCCTTGCAGAAAGCAGAATGAGCTTTGGATTTCATCGTGTGTTTTCTTAGGGGACTTTTGATCTTTGTGGATAATAACGAAGCAGGATGTGGCATAGGTTACAGCAGCATTGCAAGTCTTAATATAACCATTGCGATCCTTTCTTCCCAAGAGTCCTGGCTATTTTAGTTTGGTGAGTGTCCTGATCATTTTTGTTAGAAATTCCTAGTCTCTCTCCTACAGACCTACAGTTCCCAGAATTTTTGCAAACCAAGGATAACTATCAAGTGTGCAATACAGTGGTGCCCCGCAAGACGAATGCCTCGCAAGACGGAAAACCCGCTAGACGAAAGGGTTTTCCGTTTTGGAGGTGCTTCGCAGGACGAATTTCCTTTGGGCTTGCTTCGCAAGACGAAAATGTCTTGAGATTCCTGGGGGTTTTTTTCGCTCCCCACCCCCTTTTTCTAAGGCACTAAGCTGCTAATAGCCTTTTAGCAGCTAATCCGCTAATCCCTTAAGCCTTTAATAGCCGCTAATAGCCGCTAAACCGCTAATAGCGCTAATCCGCTAATGGGCTTGCTTCGCAAGACGAAAAAACCGCTAGACGAAGAGACTCACGGAACGGATTCTTTTCGTCTTGCGAGGCACCACTGTATAACGCATATGCCCTGCTGAGGGAGGGGTTGGAAGGAGTTGAAAGGCATATTGTTGCCCTTCTGCCGGCCTTCACGATCAGAGAGGAGTGCTGATGGAGGGTGGGGGGCTGTTGTGATGGGGCCCCGGGCTTATACTCAGGTGGACGGAAAGCTACTATTGGCTTTTTTCCTAGTGATGGTAGCAAGCAGAAAGCTCTGAAACTGCGTTTGGGTGAGAGCAGAGGAAAGGTAGGGCACTTGGTACTCTTTTGGAGGGTCCAAGCCTTGCAGATTGGTTCTTGGACCGCTCAGCTGTGCTGTTGCAGTGAAATGGCTGTTGCAATGAAAAAGTAAGCCAGCAGGGCATGGGGATGCAGCAGTGGATCTGTGTCTGTGCCTCTCCCAAACCTCACGTAGGATTTTTCTGTAAAACATACCAAGTCTGTAGTTGAAAGATGTCCTTAAAATGCAATAACAAAGCAACAAAATAACCCAATAGAAAACTCAAAGGCAAACGTGCTGTCAGACACTGGTAAGTCTCTGACAAGTGTTTGGCGGAGGCAGGGAGTCCAGGGGCTGAACTAGGAGAAGGGAGCCAGTGATTTATGGGGTTTTGTGCCACCTGCAAGGCAGAAGCCAGAGCTGGAGGAAGGCGAAGAGCCTGAGCGGTCAAGAGACAGAGGAGGAGGTGCAGGACATGTTGGAATAGGAGGGGGGAGGCTGTTCAGGCAAGGGGTGGGCCGGTCGAATCCATGCCATCCTCTGCCTTGCTGTCTGCAAGAAGCAGGAGGGACTTGAAGAGGTAAGCACAGTGATAGCTTCTGCATAACATAATCCCAGGTTGCATGCACACACTCTGTCAGATGAGGGTACATAAACCTGGGGATGGGGGATGCGTGGTCCCACTGTTGCTTTGAACCTGGGAAAGTTAATGTCAGCTATGTGGTTGCTGAAGGGACGCAGGTGGTGCTGTGGGTTAAACCACGGAGCCTAGGACTTGCCAATCAGAAGGTCGGCAGTTCGAATCCCCGCGACAGGGTGAGCTCCCGTTGCTCGGTCCCTGCTCCTGCCAACCTAGCAGTTTGAAAGCACGTCAAGGTGCAAGTAGATAAATAGGTACCGCTCTGGCGGGAAGGTAAATGGCATTTCCGTGCACTGCTCTGGTTTGCCAGAAGGGGCTTAGTCATGTTGGCCACATGACCCAGAAGCTGTACGCCGGCTCCCTCGGCCAATAAAGCGAGATGAGTGTTGCAACCCCAGAGTTGGCCACGACTGGACCTAATGGTCAGGGGTCCCTTTACCTTTTATGTGGTTTCTAGAAGTGTGAGCATGTTTGTATTATCTGCACCTTAGGAGCTGCTGCACATGCTTTTGTCAATAAAAAATTTAACTACTGGCCATTTATCCTCCTTGGCTGGATGTGCACATCTCACAAACAGGAATAATTTAAATTTTAAGGTAGACGTGCCCATTCTTTAATAACAGAAACCCTGTACTGTGCAAACAAACACAATTTTAAATCTAGTTTGTTTTTAAAGGTGATTCCTCTGAATGGTCTTTTGTGAGAAGAACAATATCTCTTTCTTCCTTTGCTCTTTTTTGCCTTCCTGATGAGCACACCCGCTGGGATAATTGCTAATATTCATTAGGCCTTATCTTGAAAGTCTGTACTGTTTTAATTTGGCCTTGCTGCTAGTAAAGCTTTTTTACTGACTGCGTGCAAGCAATATTCATGACTATCTTGATTAGATTCCCCTCCCACTGAATCAGCCAATTTTTGTTGGATCCTATACAGAAGATGGTTCTGCTTTGTACATGACATTGTATTCTGGAACAAAATGGTAGTGTGAGATTGTGTTCAGAATTGCTCCTTTCTCTGTGGGGACAATGTCAGAATCAGATTTTATCTAAGCAGTACCTCTGGCTCTGCACACTCTGGCTCTGTTTATTGCTTTCATGACATTCATTTCCTTGGTTGTCTTCTGGCAGGGATTGGCAGGGCTCTGATGGGGGTGGGGGTGGATGCAGGGCGGCTGGGGTCTGACCCCGGGGAGGGAACCAGCGATTTATGGGGTTTAGTGCCTTATGGGGTTTAGTGCCTCTCACAAGGCAGGAGCCAGGGAGCCAGGGAGGAGGAAAGAGGACAGGTCGGAGCAGCCAAAAGCAGAGGTGGGAGCGCAGAATGTGTCAGAAGAAAAACGGAGGAAGAGGCCTTTCAGGTCAGGGACAGGCCGGACAAATCCCCATGTTCCCCCATCCCACTGTCTCCTAGGACCAAGAAGGGCTTGGAGAGGGAAGAGCAGTGACTTCCATGTAGGAGAAGTTTCAGATTGTGTCCCCACCCCTGGTCAGATGAGGGTACATAAACTGGGGGAGGGGCATGGTTCCATTGGTGCTGCAACTGGACTGTAGGGCGCAGGCCTGGAGAGGATAAAAGGATGTGGGTGGATGGATCCAAGGCACCATGAAAGTTGCTGTAAGTAGGTGCTTTTTTTTGTCAGTAAGGCATGAACTATCAGATGTGTGCCTTCCTTGGCTGAGGGTGCTTTGAACATCTTTCCAGATTTTTCTTAGCTGTGCTGTTTCAATGTGTGCCTCTTTTACTTCGTATATATCCTCCTGGTTCTCGCCCTTGGTTATCTGTAGTCCCTCTAGCCCTATTATTTATTTTTTTCTGTTGTGCTTGGGGCCTGAATTTTGGCTACTCAGCACTGAATATTTCCTCTACAATTTATTTCATCCTTAATTTTTTGCATCAACATGAAAATTGCATATAATTGAAAGGTCTGCTTATAGTTAGGGTGAATTAAGATGGGAAATTTACAGTTTCCAGAGTTCAGGGGCTTAATTCATGCAGGAACTATTTACAGGATGAGTGGAGCTACAAAGCGAGAAATAGCAGACATCTTGTCTGGAGAGAACAGCAAACAAAAAATGGACTCAGCTTTTAGGAGTGGCTTAACTTCGGCAAATGCAAAGACTACAAGCAAATGCTGGCTAGATTACTATACAGAACTTTCTGGTGGTTTAAAGCAACACATGCATTACCTATGAATTCAAGAGGATCCAACAGGAGCCACAGCATGGCTAGCGGGTGAGGAGGAGAGAGAACACTCCCAGCACTTTCAGGGGTGCTGTGCCGAGCAGGTCTTGGCTAGCAAGCAAGGTGGAGAGTTTAAAAGCTCTTTTTGTGCTAGGTAACCCAAACAGACATGCAAATAATCTTTTGAGCTTTTTGCCTTGCTTGGATGGCAAGGCTTGTTCAGCACAACACTCTGGAAGGCTAGGGATGATTGTGCAAGATCTTGTGGGAACTTGGACTGGCCTGCAAGATCTCATGAGAGCACCCAGAACCTTCCAGAGATGGTGTGTTGAGTGTGATAGAGAGCTTAAAAGCTTTTTTCGTGCCGGGTAAACCCAAACTATATTAGCTTGCAAAAAGCCACCCACTGCATTTCTGTCAGAACAGAGATACGAGCTGAGAATTTAACGTTGCTAGCTCTGCGATATATTGAAGTGTACGACCTCTTTTATCTTCTCTTACTACTTGAGATCCTGCAAAGATATTGGTCTAGTTCTCAGTGGTGCAGTAAATCTGTGCCCAGACAGTTCCATATCAGACTGCAGAAGGAGACTCAAATGTCTGTATTTTCCTCCATACAAAACTGTCCATCTGCATAGAAAACTAGCATGCTAGGGGGAAGACAAGCCTTCTTGTTTCTTTTATGGCAGGCACAGTAGCCTGGCTTATGTTATCTCTGGTAGAGCATGTCTTTTCTCATATAAAGCATGTAGCAGCGGTTTGATAAGATCTGCCTGGTCATTTTTTAAAAGTAGTGTTTAAAATTCTTATAATTGTATTTATTTGTTTTGAAAACTTACAAATCACTTATGACACCCAAGATGATTTGCAGAATACACACATGCAGTATGTACGTGCATGTGCTCACAGATATACACACGCACGCACACACAAACCAAATTAAGAACTGTTATTTTAAAAACAGAAATAAATGTCAGGGACAATAGATATTTACAAGCAATTTTTATTGACTATGCAAGGTTTTCTGAAAAGCAGGGGTGGTGATAGGGCTGCAATTCGTGTGCCTATATTTCATTTTCAGATACTACAAATAAAGGGAGATGGGTAAACTCAGTAGTCTGGACACTTATATAATGGTTTCCTTTTTAATTTTAACTTTATGTGACGTTAATCACATAGTTTGCTCTTGAGTGCAAGCTTTTTCCTTTTCATTGCAGACCCTGACTGGGATTCTTTCAAGGTGATAGGGGAGTTTTTAACCGTTTCATCCCTGCTGTTGACCTGATCTGTTTCAGCCCACTCCCCTGACTTGCAATTTTCATTGTGGGTGGAAAGCTGCCATTGGAATGAATGGGAATTCCCCACCCCCCCACCCCCGTGCAAACTTAAGTCTATTCTTGCAGTGATCTGGTGAGATTGTACTGAAGCGGGGAGCAAAGTTGTTGTTGTTGGCATCCCTCTATCATGGGAAACAATGGAGTAGTGCGCCTTTCAGGGTGAAGTCAAATCACTGAAGTGTTACAGCGCCTGCAGTGGCTGTAGAGACTGATATGGGAGAGATATGCTTTGTTGCAGCAGGGGCAGATGAAGGGGTCTGTTTGTGCTGCTGCAGATGCACTATGCCATATCTATCCTTACAATATATCTGATGGCAGGATCCTTCAGACCTTCCACACTGGCAATATGTAAAAGAAAAAGCTTGCACTTCAAGGCAAACTATGTGAATAACATGCTGTTTAGCCTTAGGGCTGTAGGGATGGTTCCATACATACAAGCAAGAAAGAATAAAAACCATTTAAATGTCTGTTCTCTCTGCCACTGGTTCACTTTATCTATAACTTGGGGACATCTCTTAAGCTTCTCAGGAGCAATTTGAATAAATTACTCGAGGTTTCTTAGAGGGTGCGTTCCCCCATGCAAAACAGATTAGCCCTGCAGGTGAAAACTAGTGTTACATAGCCTGGCTGATTTTGCTAAAAGGCATAAAGTGAGATGAGCGCCGCAACCCCAGAGTCATCCGCAACTGGACCTAACGGTCAGGGGTCCCTTTACCTTTACTTTATAGTAAAAAATAAATTTCAATTATTCATCTTTTTATGGGTAGAAAAATGGGGGTGGGGTGAATCAAAGCAATCCAAAGGTTGTTATTAATTTCTAGTGCCTCTTTTCATGTAATCATTTGCAGCTGATCCACAAAGTAGATTGGCTGTGGTTGAGAAGTTAGCATGATTTGACATGAGTAAAGTACAGCATAGGTTTGTGAATCTTCACATTCTTTCAGTTGTCTATTATAACAGAAATGTAACAAGCCACACAGGTATTTTATTTAATTTAAATGTGCAAAATCTGTCCTTCGGGAACCATACTTACTTGCTGGGCAACAATCAAAGTAATAACAATTGCAACTAAAACAGTGGCACACACTGAAAAAGATAAGCAGCAGTAAATTGAATTTATACAGGTAACTCGCAACTTAGGCACATTTAACTTGTGCACATTCGGCTTTACGCTCTGGGCATTTTTTTTTAATGGGGACAGGTTTAAAAAAAACTAAAAAACTTTGGCAATCCCACCTACCATTGAACCCAATGTGTTTTAACTATAAACTATTTTGACTTTAGGCAATATCCCTGGAATTCAACTTACTTCCACACAGTTTTAAGAGCCCTGGGTCTTTTCAGTACTTGGGTCAGAAAGTTTGACGGCCTCATCATGCTGGCCAGGCATTTAGCTGTTATAAATTGGCTTAATGTAGAGTTGGTATGGCACAAAAGTGGAGTAGGAAAAAGAAACGAGAAGCGTAGAATGGAGCAACATTGCCATCCACATTCTCAGCTTCCATAACAATACTGCTGACTCAAAGCAGTCATAGGCTGGCACGCTTTTAACAGCCCCATGCATAACTCAATGCCCCCCCCCTTTCCATTGAGTTCAGTGAGATCTATTTACTCCACCTATTGGTATTACATTCCATCACTGTGGGGTTTGGGTCTGAAGAAGTGTAGGATTTGGTATATGCCTGCTTCTTTCTGGTCACATTTTGCTCCTTCTGCTGACAGAGTTGTGCCAACAGTATTTTTGTGTTGGCATGCCCACAATGTTATAGGGGCAGATTCCCACAGGCAAAGGCATATCCCAAGATAACACTAGCACAGCCAAGCTTCCAGTATTGCCCGAGTTGCCTCACCTCCAGGCAGTGAATCTGGAGTACAGGATTTCATCTTTACATTTAGTAACTGAATTTGGGTGGAGGGAAAAGGGAGCTTACAACAAAGGCCTTCTTTTAAACAAAAGAATGGACAGTTGCTTCTAACCCCAGTGTAACTGTACAGTGTGCTTGGATTAAAATGCCTGTAAGTTGTAAGACTACACAAAAGCAGTAGATAACAACACTTGCCAATTGTACCTAAAGTGCACCTAGTTATACTCTTAAATACAGTGGTACCTCTTCAGGTTACGTACGCTTCAGGTTACATACGCTTCAGGTTACAGACTCAGCTAACCCAGAAATAGTACATCGGGTTAAGAACTTTGCTTCAGGATGAGAACAGAAATCGTGCTCTGGCAGTGCGGTGACAGTGGGAGCGGAAGGCCCCATTAGCTAAAGTGGTGCTTCAGGTTAAGAACAGTTTCATGTTAAGAACGGACCTCCAGAATAAATTAAGTACTTAACCCAAGGTACCACTGTAGATAGCGGCCTTGCCCCACTTTGAGAGCTTTTTAGTTATGTGCCATAGGACCACCTACAAAGATAACAGCACCATTTAATTTCTTCCTTTGCTCAAAAAGGGAATGGGATTTGTGTATTCAAATATGCAACCGAGAGTGTAGGTAATTCCAGCACATTGAATAAACATTTTAGCTGTTATTTCTGAAGAGGGATCTGTAAGAAATAGCTATCTTTGTTGACATTTAAAGTTTTAAGGTTCCACAGGACCGCCTAGAATTATGGGGGAAAGATCAGGCTTCTCATAAATCACAGAAAGGACAAACATGGGATGCTCTTTATCTGAAATGTAAACAGCACAAGGTTATAAAAGCAATATAACCTGACCAATGTAGCTATCAGTGAAAGTAAATGAAGGATAGCCTCATGCTAGCACCAGCCTTACAGGCTTTAGTTCTCAATAAACAAGACGCTGCAACTACTGAATAAATAAAGCATAAGCCAAATGTTTCAGAAAAACTACACTTGCAGTTACTCCCCCACTGCGTTGCTCTACTAAGCTTCTTGGAAACCCCAGTCAGTAGTGCGTGTAACTTCTTGTTTGATGAAAGGGTGCTTGCTAAAAGCATGCATATCACACCTGTACTCGGTGATCTGCACTGGCCTTTTAGTTGGTTTCCAGGTTCACCTAAGAGGGTTGAATAAGATTAGACCCATGTTTCCGGCAAAGACTGCCTTATACTGTGTAATACTGAAATGTACACCTTTCAGACTGGGTCAATATCTTCATTGAGCTATCCACTATGAACCCCAAGGTCTTGTTCCTAGTCCATCACTGCCAACTCAGACTCCCATTAGTCCACAATGTCCACACTGACTGACAGTGGCTCAGATGGGGAACATTCAAGGCCTTACCTGGAGGAGCTGGGGCTTGAACCTGGGACTTTTCACATGCAAAGCAGATGAGCTACACTCCTTCCGTTCGGTTTCAGTTTTAATCATGCAAGGAGGAATCCCAGAATAGGGCTATTGCCACCCGCTCATTGCTACAGACAAAACTGCTGATAACTGCGTCCAGGTTCTAATCATAGGGATGTAAAATGGATTGGGCTGATATGCTGTCTGATGAGACAAGACAATGGTGTTCTCTTTCAGCTCCTCTCATTTGTAAATGGTCCTTGCAGCTGTTGGCTGAAATATATCGGGTGCATTTGGGGTTGCACTAACTTGGTTAGCTCTGTCTGGGCAGCCAAAGGTCTTGTGATTAGAACAGAACCAACTCTTTTATGGGCTGGTAGCAGAGATCTCTCCAGTTGCCTGCCTCCCATGGTCATGGGGTGTCAGAACAACCCTGCATTGCTGGCAGCTGCCAGGGCCAGGCACTTTGGCAAAACTTCAGAAAACTTGAGGTAGCGTCTCTGCGGCACCAGCAGTAAGTAGAGACTGGTGTTCTTGTAGTGGTGATGGTCGCTATCTTGTCTCAGGCAGCAAAATGACTTGGGCTGTCCTGCATTAGAAAGTTTGTTTTCCACACTTCGGTTTCCTTTAACTCCTAGTACAAGGAAGGTCATAATATTAGTTCCATCTGTGTTACATAAAAAGCAAACGGCTGGCTCTGTTTATGTTTCTTTAATGTGGTTTATTCGGTTGATAACTGTCCTTTTATGGTGGAAACCATAAAAAACTGTGTGACAGAAGGATAGGCTGCCCTTCGCCAGTGGTGGAAGTGCCTCAGGCAAGATGGACTGTTTTTTTCGGAGTGGCCAAGTAGCAAAAATGCCTTTTCACAGAACTGAATAGCATGTTCCCTAAAGCAGTATTATGCTTATCAGACACACTGTGGTCTCATCATGCACTCTACCATATTTATGAGGACACTTTAAAAATACAGATCTGCAGCTGATTTCAATTATGGCGCTTAATGTTAGTTATCATAACTGTTTAACTGAAGTGTATTTTAACACTGCCCAGAAAAGAATTAAAGATTCTAAATTTAGATTATTTTGATACTGGGAACATGACACTATTTCAGTGTTCTGTTCAAAGAACAGCGTACAATACAGAATGACATGGTTAAATCCCACAACAGGAATTCATCCGTTCCAAACTTTTCCTCAGATTGGGAATAACTGTTTGGTTTATGGAAACTGCTTACCTTAAGTTGCTTTGTAGAAACAGCTGGAAAGAAGTGTTTGCTTTGTAGAAGTACTGAATGCGTACTCTACCTTTCCAACAACACATGCTCTAATGATGCCGGAATATACCATTTTTTGTTACTGTTCTTCCTTTTCCATTAAGTATTACCATTTCTTAGTCGTATATTACACCTTTCAAGTATTGCACAGTACATTTCAAAACTTTATATCACAGGCATTTTAGAATATAGAGACAGTGTAGAGCAGGGGTCAGCAAACCTTTTCAGCAGGGGGCTGGTCCACTGTCCCTCAGACCTTGTGGGGGGCCGGACTATATTTTTTTTTGGGGGGGGATGAATGAATTCCTATACCCCAGAAATAACCCAAAGATGCATTTTAAATAAAAGCACACATTCTACTCATGTAAAAACACGCTGATTCCCAGACCGTCCGCAGGTCAGATTTAGAAGGCGATTGGGCCAGATCCGGCCCCCAGGCCTTAGTTTGTCTACTCACTGTATAGAGTATCTTCATGAAGCCAATTCAGAGTGATAGCGATCACCTGAGTTGTCTTCATGGTCATGTTTGACTTTCTATGTGGCACAATAACAACATTTTTACAGTGTGATCCAAAATTAGCTGGGATCACAGTGACCTAGGAAAAAAAGAAACCAACATGTAAAAGTGTCATTAATGCAGCAGCTAAGAGTGTCTGTGAATACTAGTGAACAGTTGTGAAAAAGGCAACTATCAGGCAGCTCTGAGGCAACATTTCATCTTCTCTGAAATGCTGCAGCTTAAAATGTTTGCAAGAGAATATTCTTTAGCCCCTTGGAGACCCTTTAGCAGGAAATAGTCACTGAATAACCACTTAAAATATTTTTCCTAACCTTTATGCAACTGCCAAAGAACACAAATATGAATGAGATAGCCTCTGGGCAGATTAGTCAGCAATAAGTTAAGGCAATGATGAGTGTTTGGTCTGAGAGGATATGTAGGAGGACACGACTGATAAAAGAGAAATATTAAAGCTGTCTTCAAGTCCTTTGCTGAGCTTCTGCTTTAATGTGAAGCATTAAATGTGAAGCAAGTGGCAGTTCTTGTAGGTCTCCCTTTAACAATGTAGTAACTGATCTGATAAAATATAGGCAAGTATTTATTTTGGAATGGAATGGAATTGAAATGGCCTCTGTGTTCAGGAAAAAAATAATAGAATCATAGAGTTGGAAGGGAGCCTTGCAGGTCACCCGATCCAAACCCCAACTTAATACAGGAAGTCAAGGGCTACAAAATGGCTCTGCAGCATCTACTTGAATATGTTCAGCTAAGGACAGTCCCTCCCCTCGATAACTGGTTCCATTTGCCAAACTTTTCTCACCATTAAATAAAAAATTATTGTTATTATTGTTATTATTATTATTATTATTATTATTATTGGGAACCAGGCAGAGGGCCTTCTCGGTAGTGGCACCCACCCTGTGGAATGCCCTCCCTTCAGAGATAAACAACTACCTGATGTTTAGAAGACATCTGAAGGCAGCCCTGTTTAGGGAAGTTTTTAATGACTGATGTTTTAATGTATTTTTAATCTCTGTTGGAAGGCACCCAGAGTGGCTGGGGAAACCCAGCCAGATGGGCAGGGTACAAATAAATAATAATAATAATAATAATAATTAATAATAAATGAGATTCCCCTGAAATCTACCCTCCTGCAACTTACGTCCTTTAGATCTAGCTAGCCTTGCCTTCTGGGGCAGCAGAGAACAAATCTTTCTGACTTCTAAGCGACAGCCCTTCTCAGTCTTCCCTTCTCCAGGCTAAATATGCCCGAGGCCCTTCCAACTTTTCTCATAACATGTTTCCCATACTATTGTCCATCTTGTTGTGTTCCCCTGAGCCTGCACATCCTTCTTAAAGTGTGGTGCCTAGAACTGGATACAGTATTCCAGATGACGTCTGGCCAGTGCAGAATCAATTGCTTGTGATTACTGATTGTGATTTGGAAATGCTGGCTTACTTTGCTTTGGAGTGGCCTTCCTCAACCTGGTTGCTCTCCATGCATTTTGGACCAGAAGAAGAAGAGTTTGGATTTGATATCCCGCCTTTCACTCCCTTTAAGGAGTCTCAAAGCGGCTAACATTCTCCTTTCCCTTCCTCCCCCACAACAAACACTCTCTGAGGTGAGTGGGGCTGAGAGACTTCAGAGAAGTGTGACTGGCCCAAGGTCACCCAGCAGCTGCATGTGGAGGAGCGGAGACGCGAACCCGGTTCCCCAGATTACGAGACTACCGCTCTTAACCACTACACCACACTGGCTCTCAGCCCTATCAGCCCCAGGCAGCCAGCAAGTGATGCTGACTAATAGCTTCAGGTCACTGTGAAGGATACAGGCTGCTGTATTCAGTATGACATTGCCTGATGCAGCCCCACAACAGTAGAATATAAAATGTCTTGGCACTAGTTGCTCCTGTCTCATTGATCCTAGGGTATTATAGGAAGGGAGATGATGCAGCAGTTTTGCAGAAGCTAAGGAGGTTTGGGCTTGGCAAAAATCAGGATGGGAGTCTGTATTCCACTTTAAGGTCTCTGGAGTAAAGATGGGATATATGAAATGAATAATTGGTGGCATTTAGCACATAAAATATAATTGTCTGATCCTTTGAGGTCCCTGAAAAACAGTAGGTGGTGGGCCACAGGCTTTCCATTGTCATTCTGCCCTGTGTAAGAACGGGTGTGTGGTGGAGAAGGGAGCCTTTTTCATGGAATGGACAAGTTAAAGGAGAAAATACCTGAAGGGAAGCTGAGGAATATCTTCAGAGGTTTTAAAGAAGAGTTGAAAAAACTATCTTAGTAATAAGTTAGAGTAAGTACTGCTTGAATGTGGCTAGATGACTTTTCAATACTTTTTCCCTAGTTTACATGGTATTTAATCTGCTACTGAGATCTGAGTGTCCTTCCTGTTGTAGAAACAAGGCATTGTGCCATATTTTCCCTCTGTCATCTTCAAAAACCAAGACAGAAGTTGGTTGTCTGGGAAGGAAGAAGCGTGTTGAGGATTCATATCTGCCTTAAGGAGGAATTTCCTCTTCACTGAACAAGCAGTCCTGCATGGGCTACACACAAATCCAGATGGGTTCTGCAACCAGGAGGTTACAGAGGCAGAGTGTGACTCCTTTTGAAAAATATACATTAAAAAAAGAAAAGTATAGAAACAAGGGATTTTTATTCCCTTCCATTATCTTTTTTGCTTGCTTTTTGTGGAAACAGCTCATAGCAATGCTTAGAGCTTTGAAGGTGGTTTTAGGATGAGTGTGATAATAAACCATTTGCTTGTATCTTCTGCTCAGGGCAGAGCAATAATTTGGTTGTGTTCAGTTTTAAGTTTATGATGGAAATTATCTTTTATCCAAATGGAAAACTGAGAATTGCATGGATGTTCCTTGACTTCACTGAGTGGTGCAGAATAAGTAAAAAGCTTAAATCGTTTTGAAAGGTGTTCTCATTTGAAGGGGTCGAGGCTCTCTCTACGTGGAAGCGCAAGACAAATGAAGCTACTTCTGCCTAAAGAGGCTTTCAGCAATTTAACAACCTGAACCTGCCAGCTGAGCAGTGAATTTAAAATGGGCAATGCTTGGCATGTGGAAATTGGTTTTTTCAGCTCAATCAGCTCAGGCATGAGAGAGAATTCTATAAAGTGTGTGAAGAAGAAATGTAGTGTCATGTAAATAGATACGGTATTTGAACTGAAAATCGTTTCTGAGATGAAATAGGGAGACCAACTTAGGGAATAAAAATAAAACTATTATTTTTCCATTTGTGCTTTTATATGTAAAGCCTACCCAGTTCCTTAACAGGTCATCAGTAGTCATTTTTTATTCTTGCACCATACAAATTGAAACAGGCCAAATCACAAAGTTCATTGTAATATAGGACTGAATGCTTTTCTTCAAAGCTGGCTTAGAAAATATTCGGGTTGTAAATGAAATCTGACACTTCTGCCTTACAAGTTGCCAGCTTAAAACTGTCAAACTAAATATAAATGTTGTCCTGTTTATTTTTCTGGGCCGAATCTGGGATGGAGGTGGTCCTGACAGGGGAACGACTTACCATATATGTGAGGTTGCCACCTAGTCACCCCAGTAGGTCACATCTTGTGTCTTGGACACCAACTCAGAAGAGAGCAAGGCACTAATTCTACACTAAAAACACCTTCACCTGTCTCCTATAAAGCATGCAAAGGTACAGGAGGTTACTTGGAGCAAGTATGTTAACTATTCAATGGATAAACAACTGAGAGTATCCTGGTCACTGCTGCTGGTTATGGGGTGGACCTCCCCTTCTCCAACTTAGTGTCTTCCAGATGTTCCAGTTTCCATTAGCTCCAAGCTGCATGGCCAATAGTGAGGGGTGATGGGAGCTGCAGTCTAAAATATTTGTCAGGCACCAGGTTATGGAAACCTGCCCTGTACAACTGTGTTGCCTAGATTTATTTGAGAAAATGAACTAATCTTCTTGCATTGCAGGGAGCTGGACTGGATGACCCTCAGAGTCCCTTCCAACTCTACAATTCTATGATTCTATGTTAAGTAAAAGTCATGAAGACATAGGGCGTGGCCATTTTATTTTATTTTATGTATTATATTTGTATAGCTCTCTGCTTAAAAAAAACACCATATAGCGGTTAACAAGCAATAATACCACCATTAATAAAACAAGAGTTTAGAATTCCAAGGAAACCTATACAAGTCCATCATAACTCATCAAATGTTTACTTTTTAGTTTAACAGATACAAGAAGTGGTTGACACTATTTCTCTCTCTTAAGTGTAACTAGATCAAAGGAGTATATGAAACACTGCCACTATGTAGCCTTTAGTCATGTCATAGGAATAAGAGGTGGGTTTTTTAAATGTACACTGGTACCTCGAGTTACAGACGCTTCAGGTTACAGACTCCGCTAACCTAGAAACAGTACCTTGGGTTAAGAACTTTGTTTCAGGATGAGAACAGAAATCGCGTGGCGGCAGCGGGAGGCCCCATTAGCTAAAGTGGTACCTCATGTTAAGAACAGTTTCAGGTTAAGAACGGACCTCCAGAACGAATTAATCTCTTAACCCGAGGTACCACTGTATAGGTTGGCAGAGCAGGAAAACTGATGATGGAACAGATAGGTGGCATATGAGTTTTGGTAATGTTAATTTTCACTGCTGCTGTAAATGGAATACCTGCCTCATATAAACAAATAATATTTCTTTGGAATGTGGTAGGCACCTCATTAATTAGCAAGCAACACCCATAGCAGAAAATGTACATTTTTGCTAATGTGTGTTCCCGATGATGAATATGCCACTGAAGATAAATGAAATAACGTTTTATTTATAAATGAGGTCACACTATATTTATGTGTATTTGCAAAATGAGGTTATGCCAGAAAGAAGTCAGCTGAGTCCCCGTGCTTTAGCCCAATGCAGACCAAGCAGCAGGAAGAGTTAGGTAAGGGTTCACAGGCTTTTGCTGCCTCCAGCTTTATGCCAGGGCTGTCATGCCAAAGCAAACATTTACTTTATTTTGACAGCTTGAAAAGGTCGTGGCGTTCTTCTTTATTTATATGAAAAAATGAAAGTTTGGGTATTGTGAGGAAAATAATAACAAAACACTTGTCGGCTGACCTTAAAATGCTGAACCCTTCATTACCGTGAATAGGGAAACCCAATACTTTGTAGTTACCATTTTTTGTAGTACAAAAAGCTATTCTATGGAGCCTTTTCTTCACAGACTCTTGTGCGAAAATAAATTCTTGGCCATATATAGCAGTCTGGGAATGGTTTGAACAAGATATTTTAGCTGCACTCACTTTAACCGTTTACCTGTCCCACAGGCATATTGTGCAATTGTGGGCCAGTTTCCATGCATGTGTTCATGACCTTAATAATGATCAGTTCCTTGGTGCTTGGTGACTTGACAGCCGAATGTGGGAATTGACTCATTGCAAAGCATTCTTTCTGAGGTGACATCGAATGATATCCAAGTTCTTCTCAGAGACTCATTCACTCACAAATGCATGCAAATGATCAAAACAGTGTTATAAAGTCAGATATATAAGCTGATCACCAAATGGCTCTTTTAACCTAGGTTGCAATCGCCACAGTGGAATGTCTAGGTGTCGTTTGTAGTGATATAATAATAATGATGATGATGGTAATATAAATAATAATACTTAGTTTCTATACTGCTTTATATTTTAAAGAAAAAATCTCAAAGCAGTTTACAACACCTTAAAACATCAAATAAAACAACCTCGATTAAAACAAATTCAAGCTTCAAGGAAAATATTTCAGATCCTTCTCTAAGGGACATTTTGTTTTCCCCATATTTATTTACTTACTTTATATAGCTGCCCCATAGCAGAAGTACTCTAGGAAGCTAGCGTGGTGTAGTGGTTCTAGAGTGTTGGACTAGGACCTGGGAGATCAGGGTTCAGAATGCATGTGTGAAGCAACCTTTAGCAGTGTTCATAAACCGTTATTGGACATGAGCTCAAGATAACTAGTTCTATTTGTATAGCTCTGATCACACCTGAGCTGTTCCATTCCTTTTTATTACAGTATTATACAGTATTTAAAGAGCAGCTGCATTTTAAAATTATTCAAAGCAAAGCCAGTTTCCAAGGCAGCCCTATGGCATGCAAGAGGGGAACAGAGGTTTATAATCCCTGTGAGTGTGGTCTAGGAAGGCAGGAAGGATAGAGAGGTGACAGAAGTTTATAGTAGGGACACTGTATAATAGTACATCCCTCTTTTCCCCTGTCCCTTCTCAGTTTCTTCCATGTGGGATTTACCACACACTGTGTCCCACTGCTCCCGTACAGTGATGTGAAATAATCAGTACGGATTTTAGCAGACATCTTTTCCCAACTGTTTTGTGCTCAATAAGCGGTGTGCAGCCACCTATTCTTGTCTGCTTATCGGGAAAATTAAGACAAATAAACCTGCTTTCAGAATACTCTCACGTGGTTCTCTCTGGGCATACGTAGTCACTTTGCATTTCCCCTCCCAATTCTGTTCTTAAAGGAAGACCTGCTCTTCTGCTTCTTCCTTCAGGGTTCAACTTAGCCGTTTTTCCAAGTTGAGGACCAATTGTAAGCATCACTTTCTAGCTATGTTTTGGGGTGCAGAGGGCAGCTGTGAAAGGAATACAGTATAGGATTTGCTTGTCATTGCTGAAGTATACCTCAAAATCATTAAACAAGAGGGATGCTAATTCACGAAACAGTATCTTATTTGACTTTAGCATAGTCTTCCAGAGTTGAGGGAGAAGATTGACTGGATCAGTGTTAATGCATCAATTAATTAATGCATCAATTAATTAATGCATCAATTAATTATTTAAACTCTAATTTAAAGAATAAGAGAACTACAAGTCTCTTTTATTCACTCATTTATGTTGCATTCGGTGGCAATTTCAACTGCCATCTAGTATTTGTAAGCATTTTTAATTTTTTTATATAATATTATAATGAATTAAGAATTCATCTTCATGGTTTAAAATAATGAAAAGGAAGCCCTCAGCCCTTCCCAAATATTTTGTGTGCTTGATTAATGTTTAGAAAAAGAATATAAGAAATAAGATGGCTTTATTGTAGTACATACTGCAACCCCAGCTTACGATTCTGAGCAAAGTATTTCCAGAATGTAGCTTCTTATAAATCACATGGTTGGCGCCTGCAGTGTTTCCTATATAATATCTAAATACATGTCAACTTTGTATAGCCAGATGTCTGTTTTGCAGTGTCAGAGCGTATTAGCTGCAAAGGATGGTTATATTTATTCTGTGTCTCTGCTTTTGGGTGATTTACTTATAGTTGCAGTTGTTTTTGACAACATGGTAGTTAGTTAACTGTAGCTATAATTCTTAATTTGTTTATTTTAAATCTTGAGCATTTGTAAAACAGTTGAAGAGGTATCAGCAATGCATTTTATTGAACACCTTGTGCAGAATATAAATGGAATGTATTGATACATGTGCTTGGGGCTAATGTTTCTTTTAAAAATATTTGCTTGATTGGAGCCAAGAATTAAAATGTCATTGCTAAGAATATTTAGAAGCATCCTTTCCTATCTCTTTACAGAGCATTCTTCTATACTTTTATAGCAAAGCATAGGAGAATGCAGTTAGAATCACTAAAAATATAGATCATGCCTTTCAGGTATGTTTTTAGTGAGAGAATGAACTGGCTGCACTGAAGTTCTCCCAAGCCTAAGACATTTGTATGGATCTGTCTTCAGGGCCTTATCTGACCTCCTGACGATGGAGTTGCTGGTGTTTCCCGGAAGGGAGGGTGGGAGGCGAAAGGTGGCTTGAAGGTTGGTGCTGTGCAACTGCAAATGTACCAGCAGAAGCGCTGGATTGGCTCCATCAGTGCATTTGCTCAGTGCTGACCTCCCTGCTGGCTTGCCCCTCCCACTCTCTCTCTCTTTCCCAGTAAGCATCATTGACCTACTGTACTTACCATGAGGTCAGGCAAACGCTACAGCCCCCTCTCTGTCATCTGCTAGGGATCCCACGCATGTACCTCTTGGCAAACAGTTTTTTCATACTAGTAAAAATATTAATTATATTCATGAGTGTTTACTAATCCTGTAAACTATTTAGATTTCCCCCCGGTACTTTAGTATCTAAAATATACATAACCACTGGCAGACATAACTTTAAATTTTGTGAGTATTAACGTGTTTGGTGTTTTAAAATACTCTTTCCTACCTTGAGAGTCACTAATAAGAGAAGCAGGAGGGATTAATAATAATAATAATAATGATGATGACAATAACGAAAGTACTGAAAATCATTGGCTAAAATGCTTGCCGATTTCCAGGTGCCAGACATCAGCCCTGATGTTCCATTGCTTTTTAATTCTGCCCCAAGAGTTTGTGCTAGCATTTATTGGTTTCTTATTTTGCATTAAAGGGTAATTGATAAGAGTTTATTTCCATAAGCTGGTTATGTAAAGGCACTGTGGAGTGGAGAGTGTGTTGGAGACATTATTACCTAATAAAAATACAAGAAATGTTCTCCCATTTTCTTCTGAATAGCTTATCTGAGATGTACTTCTCATTCCCAGATTTTAAGAGACTATTAACTTTGCAAGGCATATTAACTTTTACTGCAAGTTGTGAAGTGGCTATGTTGTCGCTACAAACAGAAAGAATAAAGTACAGATATTCTGAGACAGAGACAATACTTGTAAATAGGATACTTGTGATTTTAAAAACATTGAAACAGTTTTGTGTGTTAAATTCTATATTTTACTAATATTCAGCATACAAAAGTAGGGGTTTTTTTTGGGGGGGGGAGGAAAAATCTAAGCTTCAGCAGTGGAACAGACTCCCTCGGTAGGTGGTGGAAGTTTTGAAGCAGAGGTTGGATGGCCTTCGGTCCTGGATGCTTTAGTTGAGATTCCTTCATTTCAGGTGTCTGGACTACAACACCCTTGGAGTCTCAACTCTACAATTCTATGATTCTATAAATACAAGTCTTACTATTGAAAAAAACAACTTTTAGGCTTCAGTCCAGGGTGTACTTACTTGAGAGTAAGTTCATTTGTAAATTAATGGGACCTACATTCAAATAATATGCATGTGGGGGCAGGCTGTTAAAGGAGCTGCTTGGGGGGGAAAGCTTCAAGCTGTTGTATCCTTATATTTGCACAATGTCCCCATGCGCTCAATAAGCAGTAAAGAATAGTAGTGGAGTGTACAACAGAATTTCTGCAGAACCTTTTGAAGGGTTTAGGGGGGTAGTTTGCAGAAACACATTGAAGGAAAAGAGCTAATCATAAGGGACTATCCTTTATGCTTTTCCTATTCTTTAATAAAACATGGTTATCACTGCTTCAGACTTCCTTTGATTTACACTGCTCAGAGGATGAGAGATGACTTTCTGCAGATGACATTTGTTGCACTTCTGTTAATAGTAATTTTTCTCCAGGTGGACTTAGAAAGAAGAAACGTGAACTGGTTATAAATGCAAACAGAAAAAGCATGCAAGCTAAAAGCATCTACTTGCTGGTGAACCTGGGCTTATAATCAGCTGGAAGGGACAAGAGTAGGATATTATAATGTACCACACATTATTAAGGCAGAAGGCAAGTCTGTGAAGGCTACACAGAGATGCTTTTTCTTGCCATTTTGTATATTTACAAATTAATTGGTACAGTTAGTGGTCTGTGGTTGATGTGTCTCCCCGGTGCTTAGTCTCTTACACAAAATTATCATTTGGGGATGCTTGTAATTTAAGACTGCTAAGGAATTACCTGGCATAAATCTTGGCTACTGTAATACACCTAAAGATAAGAACATAAGAAGAAACCTGCTGGGTCATACAAAAAGTCTATCTAGTTCAGCTCAACAAATGCCAATTGGAGGCACCTGAAAAGGTAATGGTTGAATTACAATTACATCTAACCCAAGATCATCATGGTCCAGAAAAATGTTGCCCTAAGTCCATAAAAAGCAGAGTTACAGGGTGTGGCAGAGAAGGACAAGGAGAGGCTTACACCCACTCCAAACCCCTTTCAGCCCAGTCATGTGACCTGGCAACCCTGTGGAACAGAGGTCAGCAAACCTTTTCAGCAGGGGGCTGGTCCACTGTCCCTCAGACCTTGTGGGGGGCCAGACTATATTTTGGAAAACAAAAACGAATTCCTATGCCCCAAATAACCCAGAGATGCATTTTAAATAAAAGCACACATTCTACTCATGTAAAAACACGCTGATTCCCGGACCGTCCGCAGGCTGGATTTAGAAGGCGATTGGGCCTTAGTTTGCCTACCCATGCTGTGGAACTAAGCTGGCCAAAAAGGTGGTGCAAGTCAAATTCCTCCTAAATTAAGCCCCATAATTTACGCCATCAGCGTCAGATTCTTGTAGTTAGGATTGCTTTGTTCATCACATGCAATCTGAAGTATTATATTACCTATTTATTAATGTTGCACAATATTTTAATAGTCTTTTTTTCCTTCAAGATTGAGATGCAGAAGTATCTTCTCACTGGTGTAGTCAGATTTCCTTCCTCATGACTCCTTAACCTTTTCATTCCTCTATATATGCTCATAGCCACTCAACCACTACGCCTTATCTTCTCACGGCTGAAGTTTAACTCTGAAATTAAAGGAAGGAAGGAAGGACAAAAGGCACATGGTAAGAGCAGAGACTGGCTTTGTCTCCAGACTGGCTTGTCTCCAGTAACTGGGCTCCAGTCATTGGCCCCAGTTTTAAAGCCAGATTTCTGTACCCCTGTATCTAAGTAAAATAAACAGCATTATTAAACAGTAGCAATAATGTAAGCTCCAAAGTTGCTAGGGTTTGCAAGTGATTTAGAATGAAATGTATTTGCAGGGGGAAGGAAATAATAAATAAATCTCCCTTTTAAAATAGCAATCTAAATAATAATTTATAGCCACTGGTAGAACTTGAGGCCTCACATTATTTGTAGAACACCCTTATTTTCATTCTGTATTACATAATAACATTATCATGTGAGCCTCTTAGGGACGGTTTTTTTTGTTTTGTTGAATTAAATCCACAGTGGTAAAAGTTACATGTTCCGCTTTAAGTCCCTAGAAAGAATGTTGACTAAGAATTACAGTAAACACAAACTTCCCTCATCATCTGAATGCATTCAGTGGCCTAGAACAGCAATTTGTCTGTCCAGTTTACCTGCTCTTATGATCCCAAGTCCTGACAATGAATTCTTCCATGGCATCCATGTTGCAACCTTCCAGCAAAGCAGACTTCCACCAAATTTCAGTTGAATCGATCACCAGTCCAGCTTTGCTTCCTGAGTTTTTGCAAAGTGTGGAGAGGAGTTACATGTTCCAATTATTCTGGTTCTCTTTTTAAATTATCAGTTATTGGGAAAGCTCACACTTTTCTACTTGGATTATTTAGGATTTGCCCTTACATCAGTAGAAAGCTTGCTTTCAAGGGATGATACCCAATGTTAGTCATCCTCAGAGTAGTGCCGTTGAAATGAGCGAACTTTAAAGTTAACTTTTTAAAATGTCCCTGTCTCTTGCAAGCTGGCAGTGTTTTGAAAGTGGCAGATTATTCACCATTCAGCTGCTGCCGTTGCCCATTTAGGATTACCCTCTTGGCCTTCTTATACATTAGAAAGACATAGGGCCACACCTGGATGTAGTGGTCCTCAGGGGGAAGTGTTATAATGAAGCTACTACACTCTTGAGCTAAGGGCCACTATTCTAACATTTGTATAGAGTTCTAGGAGGGTTGAAGGTTGACCTGTTTTGTGTGCCCCCACCAAAAGCTATATGTGGGCATAGCTTCAATGTGGCCAATTTAACTGACATTCTGCTTATGATGAGACTTTTTGTTCCATAACCCTCCTTACTTTAATTATACATAACTGCCTGCCATCCTATCAGATTTCAGTTCCTGTCCTTTTACCTGGACTCCCATTCACTGTCAGATCTCCTTGCAAGCAAGTTTTACTCACTTGTCCCCATGACTCCATAATGCTATTTCCTTTTCCTTTAACTGTACTACCAGGATCTGGAGCTTGAAGGCCATTTCACAAGTGACAATGATAGCAAACATCAAATATTGAAGAGATTTAGAACCAAGTTCATACTGTCCAGTGCTCCGTTTAGCTTTATGGCCCTATTTGAATTTGGTTGTACAGGCAACCATTTTACCATGCATCTGCATCACTTGTAAATACATATAGGTCCTCTTTCTAGCAATCTCTTCTTAATTTGCTTCCTTGGTATTTACTTCAGACTGAAGTAACAAGAGGCATGAGTGGGTTGATACTCTATATACTACTCACCACTCATTTAAGAAACCCAAGCAGAAACCCCCCAAAAAGGAAGATTTTGTCATTTTTATTACTGTGTTTTCAGTATCTATTCAAGATAATTGAGTGGCTTAATAGATAGCAGCTGCTGCAGCATTCCACTACAGTTCAGCAAAGTAAAATGTGTGTGCTATTTTTACTGGTATATTTTGTGGATGGTGTATCCAAGTCAATTAGCCGAAGCCCAATTATATAATCATGTTTTAATCATAGGCTGGTGTAAATTGAAATAATATGTTATCAAGAACATCAGAGGGATCCTACTCAGTAGCATTCAAAGGCATGGATTTGTGGCTGACCCCTGGGCCTCCCTTGGTTTCAGCCATAAATGATATGTGGAGTGGCACACAGGTGACCTACTAAATACACCTCTGGGAAAGGTGCCAGATACACTGCATGGAAGCATTTGTTTGAAAACTATATGCTGGAATTTTTTAAAAATAAAAATAGAAACCTTTAGTGGCCTAATTCTTATTTGTGTGTGGAATGCAGAATACTTTGAAATGTGGTAAGGATTCTCACAACATCCCATGTGAAGCAATTTATTGCTTTTATTTCTGCGGCCCAGCTTACTTGCTACGGCTACCTCTATTTCTTTTTACTAAATAAAATTCCTCATGCTGAATGCGCTTCTGGCATGGTGCTCCTTGCTTCTTGCTTGAACCATGCTGTAGGGCTTACTAAAGTGTGGTCCAAAGACCACAAGTGGACTGTGGGCTTCATTCAGATCGTCTCTTGTGGCAGCTCTGCAGAGAGGCATAGCTACACATTTGTGAAGAACTCTTGTGGGTGAGTGAGTGTGCTCTCTCTTTCACACACACAATGGCTGCTCTGTCATTCTCCAAATTTTGTGGTCTGCCCAGGAGGTGATTGGGATGGACAGGAAATGATTGGCTGTGGGGAGAGAGATTTGCCTTTCTCAGAGGACTAGAGCTGCAGCTGGCACCAAGATGGAGGAATCTCCTGAGTAGGAAAAAGCTGACAAGGCCTGAAAGGAATAGAGAGTCAATACATTGGCAGAATCAGGACAAATGCTGAATCTGTCCCAATACTCAAGCTGACAAATATTACACTGAATATTAAAGAGCTTTGTTTAACACAACAGGTGTGCCTATCACATTAAATTATTCTATTGGTTTTGCTCGTATTTTATTGCCTCTTTTATTTCTTACTATATTTTGCTCTATTAAAATGTAAATGGACAATTAGTCCTAGCAGAGATTTCCATCTGAGGGTATTCAGCATTCCTCCCTCTTCCAGCACAACAAGAAACAACCTATATCGTATTTCTCTAGTACCAGTGAAGACTCTGGCGTGAACTTCTTGATCTGGTGTGATGCTACACCAAGTGCACAATTGTTCCAATTGCTCAGGAAACAAAACAGTGACAAAATAGTTCCTACCTTCTATGAGAACGTAAGAAAAAGAGGTAAATTTGTATGGGATGAAAACAGGGCCTAAGAGAGATCTAGAGAGCTGACTAAGAGGAAAACTCAGGGCTTGTCCACACTTTTGCTTATGACTAGAGAGCACAGGTCTGAGTGGTTTTGCCTTTTCCCCACTACTTTCTCACAGAAAAACCAATCTTTAGCACTAAAAATCAGAACACCAATCTTTAGTGCTAAATCAGAACAAATGGCAATCTGTGGAAAACCCACTTGCTGTTTGTGGATTTTGCTGAGGGAAATGGAAGCAGGGCAAACGGATGTGTAGATGGGTTCTCAGAAGACATCGAACTTGCAGCAGAGTAGCTGAAGGCACAGGGGAGAGTAAGCAGTTGAGTTTAATTACAGGAGCCTGAAGGGCAGGGCAGGTAGAGGAGAAAAAAGTCTGAGGAAAAGGCTCAGGACTATTAATTAGGATGCCATGGTGACATAGAGGGTGGCAGGTCTAGGTTCTAAGAGGAGTCCTGAGCCTTTTCAGAGTCTTATAGGAGGAGAGATTCTCCAGCATTGTGACCTGCCAATGTTAAGGAGAAAGGGAGAGGAATAGCAAGGATCTCTCACATAGATGTGACTAACCATACGTATTACAGATTCAGGTTTACTCATAGAGTTGAACAGGGCTTACTTCAAGCAGATATGCTAGGATTGTGGTTTAAATGTAAGCATTTGACCAAGTATATAAATACTTGGTTATTTTTAAAGACTTCGCTTCACTCTAGTTATTAAACTTCTGACATTTCAATTCTCTTTGAGAGGTTTAAAACTTTTCTTGTTTCAAGATCAAGAGAAAACTCATAAGCTTTGTACCCAACTGTTTGAAAGAATATAAACAGTTCTAGACAGTTTGCAAAGTTTAAGTGATACAAAATGATGAAAAAGCCTTTGTAGTTGACATACTGTCATAAACATGTTTTGTTTACTGTTTTCACTTCTTTTTCTCAAGACTCTGTTAAAATATTATTTACTGACATTGTAATATTCTTTTATTTTTGTAACTATTGGGATTAGCCTAAAAAGGCAATGGGAAACATAGCATTAATATTTTTGAACATTAATGAATGTCCACGTTTATATAGTTAAATTCCCTCTTTTTTTCCTTAAAGGAATTGAGTTAGTAATGTAGTGTAGGTTTTTCATATGGCTATTAATGGAGAAGAAACAACTTTTAGTAAATAAAGGCTGGGGTGGGGGGCAAAGTTATTGTGTCCCAGGAATAACTGTCTAAAATACATCAACTAACTGTTTGAGAAGGAGATTTTTACCACTGCATCTTGGTTTATATGACTGTTGCAAAATGTACCTGGGCTCAGTGTATGAATCTTGAAAACTTGTTTTATAAAATGATTAATTCCTTGATCTTAGGAGTTGCTGTCTTGGAAAATAACTGCATAAGATCATTCAGAAGTCCCCGTGCATTGTGTCCTGATGAGTGGCATTCCACCATTAAGTCAAGGTGCCTCTAGATCAGCCTTCCGCAACCTCAGCCCTCCAGATGTTTTTGGCCTGCAACTCCCATTATCCTTAGCTAGCAGGACCAGTGGTCAGGGATGATGGGAACTGTAGTCTCAAAACATCTGGAGGGCCCAGGTTCAGGAAGCCTGCTCTAGATGTTGCACTAGTGTAGCATCAGGACAAGGTCAAACTTCACTGCCACACAAAAAAAATGATATTGGCCACACTGACTCCACACAGAACCTTGTCTGTCACCTAGACCTTTCAGCTCTCTCTTCCCACCCATAAATTTCCAGAGAACCCCAAGGCTCCTAAGAGCAGAGTTTGTAAAACTACTGGTGCATATTAACAAGATTCTGCTTCTCTGAAGAACCAAATACACTTATGTTGGCACTATACCAAAGAATTTGTAAAAATGATCAAGTCATATACCCAAGAAACTTCAGTCTAGTTTAATGGCAGATCTCCTGTAAATTTTATCCAGCTGTTTAGAGTACTGCGGCTTCTGTTTTATTGAGGCACCATGGACTCATTAAGATTCGGGCTTGTTCACATTTGAATATTAATCACTTGCTGGCTGTCACATCAGGTGTGGTTAAATGTTTAATTGAACCTTGTTATTTATTTAGGAAGGTGGAAGTGGAGACAAGGGTAGGTGGGGAAGAATAAGTGATTATTTCAATTACATGTACTCTGGCTTAGTTAACAGGCAATTCAAACACAACACAATGCTTCTCAAAGGAATCAGTTCACACATTTGGCTGAGAATCATAAAAGTGTTGTGTAATTAATTATTGAGAGATCAAGCAATGAATATGGCTGTTTAAACTAGCCCACAATTGTTTCTTAAAAGAACAGTAGCTTTTATTAAAGGAAGCAGCAGCACCCACCTTTCCTTCCACACCTAATGTTGCTCCTCCACTGCTTATTTGTCTGGTTTATATCACTCTTCCATGTGTTGTGGATGGTGTTTTTGTCCACTACTAACCGGCTGTAGACGCTCGCAGCTGCAAGTCAGCTTTGTTCTGATAGATTTTAAGGCTATGTAAGTCAGTAATTTTCTTATGCACGTTTTCGACTACAAAGGTTTTTATTTTTTTGCAACAATATCACTCAAGTGGTGAATTGAGTTTCTAATTCAGGGTTCTGAACTACACATGCCATTAAGATTATTGGCAAGGAAGAGAAAGGACCACTTTAAAATATAGATGTAAAATCATGCTTGTTCAGAATCAGTGCTGTTTTCTCTATCAATTAGTAGTTACCATAATTGACTTTGGTAGAATCCCTGTATAAAGAAGACTTTCTAAAATAACAAGGAACTGACATTTAATTCAGTTTTTAAAATATATATCAAGGGACCATTTGGGAAACATTCATATAACAGGGTATGCAACAGTGAAGTTCCTGCTTATGCATAGTATATTAATGATAATAAAATCACTGCTGGATGCATTACTACTGTGGCTTTGAACCACTTGTCTGTGGACTTGTGCCAGTCCACAAAGTGCTTACAACTGGTTCTTGGCAAGTGAGCTTGTTCGACTTCCTGGTATTTGCGCAACCATCTTCCCTCTAGAAGCATTCAGAGCCTGAGCCTCTTGGCACTAACAGATTGACTTTGGCTGTAATTAATAGAAAGGAAGGACACTGCAAGTGCAGCAGACTCTTAATTAAAAAAAAAAATCATGCCAAAATATATCTGCATGATACATGCTCAAATCTGTAATATTATTTTAAAAAATAGCCAGTCTACCATTTTAAGATGCAAAACGCCCCCATGCTTAGAGGACCTAAGTTGTTACATTTCTCTGGGTGAACATAATATAAGTTTAAAAACTCAAAACTAACTCCTAAAGGCAATGAGGCATTTTGGAGAAGATCTGATTACATCACACATTCTAAGAAATTTGTTTTGGTTAAACCTTTTAAAGTTCTCTGTTTATTTGAAGTGGCAGCTCAGAAAGTACATTCCATGGAAGCCTTCCCTTGCTACTTGTTTATTTTTAAGGGAAAAAATGCACAGCATAATCTACCAAGAACGTCTGCTAAAACATGCTTTTGTGCAAGCCCCATTAATTTCAATGGAACTTATATGCAAAAAGCTTTTTAATGTATGTCATCAACTACAGGGGATAACAAAGAATCTGGTGGCTCTTTAAGGACCATTGGATTTACTGTGGCAGAAGCCTTCATGGACTAGAACTCAATTTATTAGATGTAGTTTTGAAGAGTCATAATAAATCTGTTTGTGGCTTCAGCCTGTGCGTTGTTATGAGCATAGCCAGTGGAATCAAATCTTATAGAACTAAGGTGAGGAGAACTTGGATATTAGCTGAGATTATTTGGTTCCTGGATTCAACAAGAAAACAAGAAAAAAACAACACACCAATGCACTACAGAGGAGAATAAAAATAAACCCAAAGCTCTGCAGGAAGACTAGTTCTCTTCATAGCCTTATTCTTGATGTGAAAAATTCTGAAGGGTTGTGAAATTAAATGGCTGTTTACACAAATTCTTAGAATTTCCTCTCTTGTCAGGTACAGAATCCAAAATTTTACCATTATAAAAAGGAAGTGGTTTGTGATACCTTCAAGAGTAATGTATTTTCTATGGTGTAAGCCTCTGTAGGCTACAACTCAGGCTAACCCTCAGCTGGCATTCACATACGCACAGAGATGTAAAGGAAACAAATGGAGAAGCTGGCGTCAGGTGGCAATGGAGTGCAAAAAGTACAGTCTGAGACCATTCAAGCAGAGCTTAAAAACAGATGCAAAACAAGCACAATGAATGTTCACAACTGCAGTAATTGGTGATTGTATAAATTATTTTATCTGGAGTAGCTACCGTATTTTTCGCCCTATAGGACGCACTTTTCCCCCTCCAAAAATGAAGGGGGAATGTGTGTGCATCCTATGGGCGAATGCAGGCTTCAGGAAGCTCTCAGCAAGCCTTGGGAGCCCGTGTCGGGCTCCCTAGGCTTGCTGATAGCAGCCTGCATCTCAAAGCCTGGGGCGCGCTGCACAGAGCGCCCCGGGCTTCGGTTCCCTGACCTGGTTTGGGGGCTGGTGACGGGGAGAAGCATGCTTCTCCCCGCCGCCAGCCCCACAAGCTTGGGGGACAACAGGGAGGCGCAGCGCGCCTTCCCGCTGTCCCTCGCCATGGTCTGAATGTTGGCGGTGGGGAGAAGCGCGCTTCTCCCCTCCACCATCCCCGCAAGCTCGGGGGACAGCGGGGAGGCGCAGCGCCACCATCCCGCTGTTCCCCGACCTGGTTTGGGCGTCAGGCAGATATCTGCAAGCAGTGGGACACAAGCCTCTTGTGGAGCCAAAGCTAGCCACCCCTGTCATAAGCATTGCTGAGTAATCACTAGTAGTGGGACATCAAATGCAGTTCTGGGTAGGATGCTGTTACATGCCGGTTCCAGGCACTTACCCTGGGTTCATGTTTTCTTTTGGGAATAAGGTACAGCAGAGAATATGGTGTCTTTATGATATATGGTTTATTTACACACACATGTATATATAAGCTGGGCCTACAATGGAGGCATTCACAGCATAATCACCTTGCTTCTGTCATAGCCACAGCCTTGAATTCAAACAGAAATCAAACATCATTCTTTGCCTCCCTGGCTTTCCAGCTTGCAACATTACTTCTAGGTCACATTACAGCAAACTCTGTCCATCAACTCCAGCTTTGTTCTTTTATCTAAGAGCTGCAGGAGGGGCCCCACCCATTAGCCATCTGGAAGAGAAGCCTTCTCTCCATTGCTTTCTTAATGGGGACCCATCACCCTAGGTGATTACCTCATGAGGAAGCTAGCCTGATTTGTCTTTTAGGACTTGCTGAATCCAGGGGTTCAAGAGGCCTGCTTGATTAAATTCTAACACATGCTGGCCCCGGGGATTATAGGTGTCTGGCACCCACAAACTCATAAACAATATAATAATTCTTGCTAATATCCATTGTTGACAAATAATATAAACTCCTGAGATGCTGCTTGTGCTTCATCCATTTAGTATTAATTATCTATTTTACATATTGCCAAAATTTTAAATTAGAAGCACACATTCTACAATCAGAACTCTGCATCACACTGTGGCATAAAAACATAGTTTAAAACAGCCAGGAATCCATATGATTAAATTCAGTCCAGTCATAAATCTAACAAGGTAATGGTGGTAGAGTGGCCCTTATGCATAAAGGCTCAAGTAAAAGAAGCCCTCAGTGAAAAGAGGGACATATTGCACAATCAAGACTACATGTCTGCAGACTTATACCACACACTACTCATCACATACAATGGGTGAACATTCCTGCTCCTTTACCACACACAGATAATCAGCCAGGTGAGCGTGTGTAGACTCTTAAGTGCTGTTGTTCCCAGGCAACACACACAGCCCGAGGGAAGCATATATTAAGGATATTTTTTCTTCAAAAATGGTTTACTGGATATCATTCTTTTGTATGCTGTGACCATCCAAAACTGATTACTTTGTTTTTATCTAGAAGAATTGTTGTGAAAACAGCATTTCCATTGAGTTTGACCAATTACTGCTATTGATTCCAGCCAATATTCACATACTGCCTGAAGGAAAACATATATTAAGGATGATTTTTCTTTATAGACTTCTCTGTTTGAGGTAATTCTTTTGTATGTTGTGCCACCTCCATAACTCACTTTTTTAAAAAATCTGGAAGAATGGCTTCAATAAGAACACTTCTGTGTTACTAAAAATATGTGTGCTTGCAATTTTTTACATTGGAAGAAAAATATTACAACAATGTTGATGATATATCAAGACTAAAAGATATATACAATGTGTGGTATTAACACTGTTACACATGCAGTACATATAGCACTGCTAATATGCATAGCAGTCTACATATTTTGGCTTGGTCCTTTCCTTTAAAGGAAAGGCTTTGGGGGTGGGGATTTTAATTTAGGACTAAAGTGAACAAGAGAGTGACATGGTAGAAGCTCATAAATTGTATGCAAAGTCTGGACAACATGGATAAAGAAATTTCTCTTTTATAGGGTCATCCAATGCAATTTTTTGGGTAACATTATTTCATTAGTTTTTAAGAACTATACAAAACAAACATACAGTGGTATCTCGGGTTAAGTACTTAATTTGTTCCGGAGGTCCGTTCTTAACCTGAAACTGTTCTTAACCTGAAGCACCACTTTAGCTAATGGGGCCTCCCGCTGGTGCTGCGCCACCGGAGCACAATTTCTGTTCTCATCCTGAAGCAAAGTTCTTAACCCAAGGTACTATTTCTGGGTTAGCGGAGTCTGTAACCTGAAGCTTATGTAACCTGAAGCGTATGCAACCCGAGGTACCACTGTATTCAAACCTGGAATACAGGTTATAGTAAACATATAAGCAGCAAAAAATCTTAACTTGGACATATGCAATATAAAATATATACCTATGGCTGACTTTTCTGTATCCATATTTCTTAACTGAGCTTCGCTGAGAGGAGATTTGAGTAAGCTAGGGAGAGAATGGTAATCCAATACAATTGATTGGCAGTAAATTCTGGACAGATACGAAAGAAAGTGCTTCTTCATTATGTTCACAACGAACTTTTGAAACTTTGTGCCACATGCTGTGGTGCCAACTACTAGCTTAGATAACCTATCAATGACCAGTAAGTAAGCATGGTCATATGGAACCTCCCAAGTTTAGAAGCAGTATGCCATTGAATAATGCTAGTTGCTAGGGAGCTGGAGTGCAATAGGACTGCTGCCTTCATGCTCTGGTTGTAGGCTTCCTGGAAGCATCTGATTGGTTACTGGGATAACAGGAGGCTAGCCTGCATGGACCTTGGACTTTTGGTCTGATCAGCAGGGCTGTTTTGTACTCTTTATGTCCTTCCTCTTCATCAAATCCTTAGAATCAGGTTGCTTTTATTACCCTTTTGTCAATTAGCTCCAGATGGCAAAGCTGGGTAGCTTTTGTGAACGTTCAGCTTTGAGTTTGAACGGGGACAGTCTCAGACACCATGGCTTTCTAGTGAGATAGAATCAAAGATACTCTTTACTGATGGAACAGTAATGCCTCACTGTTTGGTCTAATCAGCTTCCTATGGAGGAAGGAACTGAAGTCTTAAATGTGTTATATATTGTCATAGTGATTTCTTTGAGTAGCATTTTGGTGAGGTAGCTCCTGTTTACAAACATTTTAGCACGGCATAGTATGTGTAGGAGTACCATATCTGTGTGTACAGTTTTTCTTATAAGACACGTTCATCTTTTTATGAACACCAAATGCAAACACACACACACGCACAAGGTAAAATTCACAAACACACATTAAACTCCTGCTATGTTTATACATTTATTTCTGTGTGTACGAAAGCAACACGAGATGAGGTTGACACTCTAGAAACACAAGTGAAAAGCATTGCTTTCATTTAGAGAAAGGATGCTCACTCATAAATAAGTGTCACTGCATTCCATGGTGTTTATGCTCAGGTACATGTGCATAGGATAGCAACCAAAGGCTTTTTTTATTATTTATTTAGTATATTTATATTCCACCCTTCTCCTAGGTTGGGATTCAAGGCAGCTTTACAACATTTAAAACATCATGATGAAATACATAGTAATAAAAACAAACTAGTTAAAATCAATAGTTGACTGCTTGTTAAGCTTTTGGGACTTTTTAGTTTAGAGAAGCAGTGACATGATGGAAGTTTATGAAATTATGCATGGCATTGAGAAAATGGATAGAGAAAAGTTTTTCTCTCTCTCTGATAACACTAGAACAGGCTTCCTCAAACTCGGCCCTCCAGACTACAATTCCCAGCATCCCTGACCACTGGTCCTGCTAGCTAGGGATCATGGGAGTTGTAGGCCAAAAACATCTGGAGGGCCGAGGTTGAGGAAGTCTGCACTGGAACTTGTGGAAACTGAATGCTGGAAGATTCAGGACTGATAAAATAAAGTATTTCTTCATGCAGCACATAGTTAAACTATGGAACTTGCTCCCAAAAGATGCCGTGATGGCCACCAACCTAAAGAGGATTAGGAGGAGGAGAGAGCTATTGACGACTACTAGCCACGATGGCTATGCTCTGGCTCCATAGTTGGAGGCAGCAGTTCTTCTGAATACTAATTGCTGGAAACTACTGGGATCACAGGCATCTGGTTGGCTACTGTGAGAACAGGATGCTGCACTTAAATGGGCCATTGGCTCTTCATATGTCCTTACATTCACCTACAATCACACTCCCCCACTCTCTACAATGCTTAGAAAATCTCTGATAACAAACAAAAGACCACACTACTGAGGGGGAGGTGGCGGGAGCAGATGCCACCCAGCACTGCTTTTTTGGGTAGTGTGGGGCCTGCAGGGTGCCCAAGCTGCTGCGTCACTCACAGGGGCCCTCCAGCTGCAGGCCCAGTGCCGCTTGTGGGGTCGGTTGCATTCTTCTTGGCCGCCCTCTGGCAGCTGGGGGTGGGGGATGCAGCAGTTTGGCATGCTGTGAGCCCAGCCCTGGGCTGCACTGCTTTTGGGAGTGGTGTGCTGGGCTCTGGGGTGCCTGGGCTTGCATGCCACCTTGGGTTTCAGCATGCCACCCCCAAAGGTAAGTGGCCACCCCCGGCTACGCTACTGAGCTGGGCTTGATATTCCCCACACTTATTTTAACTTCTCCCTCAGCTATGCCATGTTCTCACCCAAGGACAGCACTACATATCCACACAGCCAAAATACAGCCATCAGCATGCATAAGATTGTGGCCCATGTCCTTTAAGCAAGAGGGCACCAGATTGAAGGCTTTATGTGCTTTGTCAATACCTGGATTCTCGGAAGTCTCTCTAATTTTAGAGTACTTTATGACATCTCACGGTTTTGCTTCCCCCTCCATTCCCTATAAAGGATAAGATAAGTTACAAATACAAAAGCAAAAAATAAAGCACACCACAATTTAATTCAGAGAGCCAGATGGTCCCTTTTTTGTGCTGTGACTGTAACGATATTTTTAACCAAGGAAAGCTTAAAAAGACTGGAGCAGGATACAGGTAAACAATAGCCCTCCTTAATTATGCCTCCTCTTTCTCCCAAAACAGTTAGAATTAGCAAATGCAGAAAGAAGTGTTCGGTCTATATCCGGTTTTTCCAGAAGAATTTTCATAGCACAGTGTTTGTGCTTTTTAAGCACTGCAGCTTCACATGCTGCTTCCAATGTATGCTTCAAAGAGTTGTTCAGCAAAGTTGTTTTGGGTGGTCTGGAAACTGGTTGTACCACAAGTGTTGGCTGGGTGAGCACTTGGCAGCATGTTGTGAGGAATTTGCATGGTGCTCATCTCCATAGTGCTTTGGATTTCACTGTTGTCGCAACACCAGTTGAGGTGTCCGATGCAGTTGCCTTTCCATACTTTGTGGAATCGATTTCAGTTTATGTGACCTGATTATGTGGATGGGACTCTTGCAATGATACGGCCCACGTCTTGCTCTCTTTACTCCTGCCCATCCCAGCTGGTGAAAACCAGTGTGGAGTGGTGCCTGCTGCCCTTGAACAGGCAGTAGTACAGTAGTGACAAGAACCAATCCATTGAATAACTTCTTCGTTATCAGGGTGGAAACGGGCAAATTCAGGAATAAGGATTTCTGAAGGAACTCATGTAAACTGAAGCGGTTATTATATTTGTTAGTACTGGACTAGACTATACTGCTTAGTCCAGCTTTAAAGAGATATGTGTAATAGTACCCATAGGTCACCTTTGTAAGCTCTTATAGATGCCTTAAATGTATAATTCCAGCCCTCCTGGTGTTCTGTATATATTACTGAGGCTTTATTCCAACAGTTTTACCTCAGATAGCACCTAGGTTCTCCTTTTCTCCTCTGGACAACTGATAGTGTTTGCTAAATGGGACTCTTAGTCAGCTTCTTCCTCCACCTAAGCTTCCCTTTCTCAGCTGTGCCCTAGTCTTCTTACGTTGAGTAGGTCAGCCAATTCCCTCATAGGCCATGGCTCACCCTAATCAGCTTTGAGTTTAGCTGGCCGCTGTTTCCCCCCTAGACTGTTTACACACTTATGGGAGTAGCGGGGTGTTGGTGGTGGCGGCATCTCAAACTCAGAGGGAAATGTAATGCAGAAAAGTACAGGAAATGATACTTTACCTTATTAACACTGGCCATTCTGCACTTAAGTTCTCTCTTTTATGATACCAACACTCAACCATTATGTATGTATTCCTGCCAAACCAGGATGCAGGTTTGGCTTTTTATGCAACACGTTCATTATGGGAGTGAGGAAGTAGTAAATAAGGTTTTCCTTTGAACATCAAAGTGTGCCCCAACTTTGGAATTAACTCCCAATTACTTGCACTACTTGAATTTCTTCTGCTTTAATTGATATTGATTTATTGTCTAAGCGCCATTGTTTAGTGCCTTGATTATTTTTAACTGTAAGGTTAATTAACAATAGGCTTTTAAAATGTATTTACTATTATATTTATACCCCATTTTTCCCATAAAAGGAATTCAAGGTGGCATACATGATTGTTTCCTCCCCTTTTTTATTCACACAACAACCATGAGAGGAAGGCTACACTGAGAGACATTGAGTGGCTTAAGATCACTCAGTGAGCTTCATGGCTGAGTCAGGATTTCAGCCCTATCTTTACTATACCACACTAGATCTCTGAGTCGCTCACACAGTTAGAATTTTAAGTTCTCGGACATTACCCAAAAAGGAGCCCATATTGAGATTTTGGTAATTAGCAAATTATTTTTTTCTATTAATATAAACTACAAAAATCTTTGACAGATGCTGTCAAATTGTTGTTGACACAGGTTCGAAAGAGAATTATCCACTTTTTCTGAATTCAAATATTATTGCAAATATTACTGCCATAGCCAGATCTGAAATACACAGGTACCTTGGTTCTCGAACTTAATCTGTTCCAAAAGTCTGTTCGACTCCCGAAACTGTTCGAGAACCAAGACGCAGCTTCCAATTGGCTGCAGGAGCTTCCTGCACTCAAGCAGAAGCCGCGTTGGACGTTCAGCTTCTGAGAAACGTTTGAAAACCAGAACACTTACTTCTGGGTTTTTGGCATTCGAGAGCCGATTTGTTCATCAACTAAGCTGTTCAAGAACCAAGGTATGACTACAATTTCCAGTAAAATTTCCAGAAGCTGCCTTAGGACTAGATGACCTGTCACTCTGATTCTCAGGGTATTTATTGCACTATTCTTTTCCAGGAGGGTGAGACAGGATTCAAGAAAGGAAAGTGAATCTGAAATGAAAAGGAACATCATATACATTGCAATCTCTCTTTTTTTGCTACAGGGGTTTTAATCTATTGTTAACTTAGTTACTAATAGTTCCATTTCTTTCTCTTCTTTGCTATAGAACTTACTGATAGTACCAGTGCAAAGCAATAGTTTGAATAGTACCATTCTATTCTGCTTTTGTCAGACCACACCTGACGTACTGTGTCCAGTTCTGGGCATCACAATTTAACAAGGATGTTGATAAGCTGGAATATGTGCAGAGGAGGCCAGCCAATATGATCAGGGGTCTGGAAACCAAGCCTAATGAGGAAAGGTTGAAGGAATTGGATATGTTTAGCCTGGAAAAGAGGCGGTGATATGATAGCCACCTTCAAATATCTAAAGGGCTGTACCACAAGCTTGTTTTCTGCTGCTCCAGAGGGGAGGACTTGAGCCAATGGCTTCAAGTTACAAGAAAGTAGATTCCAACTAGACATCAGGAAGAATTTTCTGTCAGTAAGAGCTGTTCGACAGTGGAACAGACTTCCAGGAGAGATGGTAGACTCTCCTTCCTTGGAGGTTTTTAAGCAGAGATTGGATAGCCATCTGTCATGTATGATTTAGTTGAGATTCCCGCATTGCAGGGAGCTGGCCCAGATGACCCTCAGGGTCCCTTCCAACTCTACAGTTCTGTGATTCTGTAGGTATAGTATATGTTTGAAACTTGTACATATTTTAATCCAAATTTTAATTTCCCTCCTATTCATAGTCATTGTCTACATTTTTCATTATATTAAAAGACTCTGGAGTGAGCTATGTAGTGTGCCTGACTATTCCTGAAGAAGGAAGTAGGTGTCAGTTACAATTAATGTGAGCGGCTTCTATAGCCCTAGAGATGTGACCCCTTGTTACAGTAAATATGACAGCATGAATTATTTTCAATTATAATGAACTTAATTTTGTTGCATTAGTTATGACACACCTCACTGGGAGCTTGCTGCTTTGATATTGCAACAACTGCAGTAAAATAACAACAACAAAACCAGAATCTGGGAATTCAAAAGCCTTCATCGCACGCAGAAGCAGTGGGTTTCCAGAGCCATGTGCACTGTCTCACATTTCACATAAATATAAGAAGAGTCTTGTGGGATCAGACCAAAAGCCCACTTAATCCAACATCCTGTTTCCTCCAGTGGCCTACCAGAAGATAAGCCTCAAAGCAGGACTTGAGTCCAGCAACACTCCCCTGCTTGTTTCCTCTGGCAGACGGTATGCCTGATGCCTCTGAACCTGGAGGAACTGTATAGCTTTCATGACTAATATCTATTGATGGATGATGCATTTGTCTATTCCCCTTTTAAAGCTGTCCAGGTTGGTGGACCACATTTTGTGGTGGTGAATTGCATAGTTTAACTACGCACTGTGTGAAGATCTACTCCTTTTGTCTATCCTGAATCTCCCATCCTTCAACTTCATTGAACGGTCCTGGGTTGTAATGTTATGACAGAAGGAGAAAAGCTTATCTCTATCCGCTTCTCTGCCCCATGCTTAACTTTGCACATGCAATAATGTCCAGAGTCCATCAGTGACTAGGACATCATCAGAGCCTGCAGTGCCATCATCTGAAGAGCTGGACCAGGTTCCTGGCTATAAGTTTGATGGTGGTGTACCTAAGCTGGAAGTCAGGAATGCACTGAACCAGATGCCACAGCATTCAGGTTCTGTAGAACCAGAGCTGGAACCGTCACAGGCATTTTTCTCCACACTCAAGGAACTGATTGTATCCCACGCCAACTTGCTAGTCCACCATGGAGGAAAGGCGATATGTTCATTCTGAGGTCCGAAGACTGTCCCTTTTAAGGGTTTCTGGTACTCCAACGCAGGGGGCATATCATGGGAGAGGTATCTATCTGGTGACAGGCACTCAAAAGGCTTTGTTCACTTCGTGCTCTTGCCAGAAGAAGTTGCTCACTAGGAGCAACCCTTGGTGGTACTGCAACAACCAACCTGCCTTGCTACCATGACCATTGCGCTCCTCGGGATCGGAACAGAACATGACACTTGTATCATGTTCACCCTTGCTTGCGTTTTTTCTTGCAAGAAAGTGATAGATAGTACTGCAAATCAGGTAACCAAATTGACACCAGAAATCAGGAAGGATCATGGATGTTGCAATATGTAGCCTCCAGAGAATCTCAGCCTACTAGATTCTTCAGCTTCTTATTTCACTGGTCCTTTGGGGAATTAACTACATTATTAGAAATCCATCCTCCAGTTATCAGATGGCTGTTTGACTGAGATTTCTGAGATGAACAAGATTCCACAGTGTTTTGGTATCAGATGTAATATTAACTGGACAGTATTTGTACATGAAATCTTTATAACTGTTGTACATCCTGATGATAACTTCCATTTTGTTCTGTTAGAAAGTAAGCGTAAACAGGCACTTATGTAAGTCTCAGCTGTTCTTTTGGAACCTGCCTTTATACTCGTGCAGTGATTTCTTTGGCATGCTGTGCAGCTCTTTTTAACGACATCTACACAAAAATCTTACACATTGTCACTTCTGTAGCTATTGCAGAGCTGCTAGTTTACATTTCTGAATGAAGGACAAATTAAGGACTTGATTCAGTAATCCAATTTTTATCCAGTTTATCCTGAAAAATAGGTTCCTGCCAGTTTTTACATATTCAACATTGGCATAGATTCCTTTTTCCCCATGTGTAGGTTATTTTCATTAACTTATCTGTGTTGTTATTTTTCGTATGTGGGCTGGCTTTGCACTATCTCACATACGAGGTACAGAGCTGTTCTCACCATTTGCAGTCTTCTCCTGACTTGACAGCAGTTCTTAGAGCCAAACTACACGTAATGTTAAGCACAGGGTTTTTAACATTGTGTCGTTCAGAAAATCCATTAGGATTGGAACTGCCATAGGTGAAGAGGAGGAGCTTAATTCACTTCCTGTTGTGATCTTGACAAAAATTTCTCCCCTGAAGCTTCTGTTTGAATTGGCAGGGAAGGTTCCATTGGTCCCAATGGGAACTTTCTTCCTGATGCAAATAGTAGCTTGTGGGTGGGAGAGGTGTCATTGGGGCTATAATGTTAACTTTCTTACAAACAGATATTGGTTTAGCCCCAGTCTCCATCAGGTGGCCCAGTGATTTTAATTTCTTGTACAGTGGTACCTTGGGTTAAGTACTTAATTCGTTCTGGAGGTCTGTTCTTAACCTGAAACTGTTCTTAACATGAAGCACCACTTCAGCTAATGGGTCCTCCTCCTGCTGCTGCACCGCCGGAGCACGATTTCTGTTCTCATCCTGAAGCAAAGTTCTTAACCTGAGACACTATTTCTGGGTTTACAGAGTCTGTAACCTGAAGCATATGTAACCTGAAGTGTATGTAACCCGAGGTACCACTGTAGAATTATGCCAAACCATAGTTTACTGCAAACATAGGAGCTTTTGGAAAGGAGACTGTGATTGCTTTGCTCCTCCCCCAGTTCTTCCTAGGCCACATATATCGAGTGTATTCTATGCACCAGACCTGTTCCATAGGATGGAGTAAAACCATCCATAAGATATGTTGCAAATGTGTTAGGAACCACCAGTGTGTGCCCACCCAACATAATAAGATCTGTTGGACATGTTCCCTTAAGAGGTGAGATTTTTTTTTGCCTGGAGAAACAGTCAAGCACTGTTTTAATCTAGTCCTTAATACCCTTAAGAGTGTAGGCTCACAGAAGGCTACATAAAAAGAAGTTGTTAATTACAAGAAAGCAAGCATACATAAATTAAAGATACGTACAGTAAGTCATATGGAGTGGCTTATGAGCATACATACAAATAACTGGTGCCTAACACATTGACAGTCCCCATATCTAGAGAAATGAAGGACCTTGTTGTTGGCATTCATCTGTCTTGAGAGGCGACAGAGTATGGGGGTGGTCAAACCACTGCGTTCGCAGCACTGAAGTGACTTGCTGGAAGAAGGCGTACAAGGCACCATTCAACCATCTGAGGGGCTCCATTCCGGATTTGTGTGGGGATATCCCAAATCCTGCAAGGCAGTGGAGGTTTAGGGTTAAGATTTTTCTTTCTCCTAGATGGGCTACTTCCCAGGTTGATGAGCCCCATCTGCTCCTTACTTCCCTCTACAGGATGTGCAGAAACCACTTTCTTGGCCATTGGACCCAGTATTGTGGTTTTGTTTGCTCAACCTGACAGAGCCTGTTTTTGCATGCAGGGGAAGTCCCTAAGTCATTGAGGGTTTGAGACCCATCAGCTACCCTCACCTGGTTTAGCTGGTCAGTCAAAGCATGCCGGCAGCTTCTAGGAGCCACAGTTGAGAGCTGAGTGCAGGGTTGGGACCAAAGATGGACAAATTACCCCAGGAGGAGCACAATGTGTCCCCCACAAGAGGTACTACCCCTCCCCTAACTCTCCATACACCCCTGAAGCACCTTAATCTACAAGAAAACAAAATGGGTGAGCATAATGTTAGTTATCAACTAGGGATAGGAGGAGAGTTATACTGTTACCATCTCTTGTTAGAGTGATCCTGCAATTGGATGAATGGAAGGGGACCAGGCTCCAAGGTTAGGGTTGGAATTTCTATGCCTGTGGAGTTATGCCTTCACCTTCCAAACCAACAGGCAACCATGCAACAGTGATCTTACAAAACGCTAGGTGTGATAGCTGTGGAGTCCTAATTGTTGTTATCTAAAAATGATGTGAAGGTGTATACTTGGAACCATGCTGTGCTGATTAGCCCATGCAAAACCTCAACCTTAAATGAGATTTTGGATCTCACAATTCTGTATGTAAAATGGGAATGAAAGGGATGATGTGGAAGGGTAAAATAAAAGTTTCTCATGAAGCAAGAGTTGATAACTTTCCTGCCAGATATGCCTAAAGATTGTCATTCTGTGTATGTGGGATGCTTGGTGCAAATTGCTGAATTTGGCGTACATGAGTTTTGTATTACTAATGTTCTCTGGAGGGACTGATAGTTACTGGTTTGGGAGTTTCCCCCAGTGTCACTGGTGGCTTATCAATACTTGCCTTCTGGCCGTCTTTGAGGTCAGGAGGTTGGATTTTGCATTCTGTGTCGCTGATGGTTAAGTGGGAGCTGATACCACAATAAGGCACAAGGTTCCATCAAAATGAACCAAATAAAAGTCAAGTCAAGCTCTCTCTCATTATACATTCTGTCTTTCATAGTATCCCTATCAGCAGCTGTGCCTACCACTGGCATAGCTCTGAGCATCTCTGAAGAACTCTCCCCCTGGAGGTCAGGCCATATCCTTGTGTAACATTTCTTGGTGCTTCCTTCAGTGTTTCCTAATTTATCTATTAATTACATAGCTGTTTAATTCTAAACAGCTTTTATCACAACATTTATCATTTGGAGGAAACAGTTGTTAGAATGTCACTACTTTTCACTGCAGGTCCAATTGTTATGCTTCAGTTTCTAGCTTGAAGCTTTCAGTGGAGAATAAAGGATGCCCAAGGCAGAAGTCAACCTTTCACTTCTGCTACAAAGGAGATGCCATCTATTTCATGCTGTGCTAAGTATTCCATTGGAATGCAAGTAAAACACAGCCTTCAGCATATCCTAATTTTGAAAAGAAAAGCAGTAAGCAAAAAGAAGCAGCTTTAATTAACGCATTTTGTTGTTCTTTAAGTAAGTAAATCCTACAAAGCACTCAAAGAGTTATCTGTTATCAGTCAGTGCTATTGGGGAGATTCTCAGTACCTTGCAGATTGAGCCCTTAAGGTATTTCTCAAAATAAGATTTGTAGTGAGCAAAAACAGAAAGGAAAGCTTTTTTTTTTTTTTTAAGAACACACAACCACAACTGACTAAAGTCTGAGTTCACTCTGGGTGATTTCTATTTTATTTTATGCTTTTGGCGCATCCGGAGAATTGTGATGCTTAGTGATTAGTTATATTTATACGGGCTAACAGCAGTAAAAAAAATTAAATAGAAAAGGAGCAGCTTGCACAATATAAATCATGTTGTCTTTGTTTAAATATGCCAGTCTTATGTATTAAGATATTTGTATGGGATATCAGCGGTTCATTCTATGGTGTCAATTGTTCTAACAGGGAAAGGAATTGATCATTGATTGTCTCTGCAGGTGGTTCTGTTATTATGGGCCCTGAGAATACTCCATACTCTTGGTGTGGAAAAGCCAAGTTTGTTTTTGTTATATAGATAATCATCCATATGAGGCTATGATGGCTCATTTACCAGATGTAATGTATTTAATGTTAGTTCTGGGAGTTTATACTTGATTCTGACCAAACTAAGCTTCTTGATGTCTAGTTCCTCAAGAATGAACATATATATTGTGAGAAAAGGTTTTGTGTACTGGAACCCATTTCTTCGGATGCATTAAGTGTTATCCTCAGTTGGTGGGCCTGGACACCCATGTGGGATGGGATCTGGGACCTGCAACAAAATGTTGCAGCAGGGAATGCTCATTGTTTCTGTCACCCCTTTCCCCTTGTTTTTCTGTTCCTTCTCCAGAACAAACCCATAGCATTCTGTGGCTACTGAACATTGTCCTCATTGGGCTGGTTTTTTGGGGGGCGGGGGGGAGGAGTTGTTCTTTAGTTTCCCCACCCTAAATTAGCTTTTGTATATCTGAAAAATTTGGACCCCTCCACATAGAATGCTGATACCTTCCTTGTTTCACTGTGGCTCTTTTTTTTTTAAAAAAAAAGATAAAATCATTTCAACACTTCCAAGCTCTGTTCACTATTAGAAGGAAGTGGTGCACACACATATCATAAACAGTGAAGCCAAAATGCCACAAAGATAAGTACTGTACTACAAAACCTGTATCTTTTCTTTCTTCGATGTATGGCTAAACAAATCCATATTAAGTAGGGTTAGTGCTGTCTCTTTCCACTGCCTCTACTAAAGCTTCATATAAACCTATTGTATTCTGATGCCAAATCCTATTACAGGAAGTTGTAAACTCCCTGCATCTTTAAAAATAACCTTTGTAGAACTGCCAGCACCTTACAGAATGAAAACGGAGGGCTCCATTCTCTTTAGAGCATGCATACCAAGTAACACCGAGTCAGCTTTCAAAAGATTATATAATAAAAGGACAAGGAAAATAACCGTTTTTACAGTGGTAATATATATATATTTCTAACCTCAGACTTTCATAAATTAAAACTGAGGATACCTTGGATAGAGAAAGCACAATGTGTGGTAAAACTCCTTGAGAAAGGGTTGGTGGAGACCTTACATCTTTCTTTCTTTCTTTCAACTTTCTTTCCACTTTTAAACATGCATCACAATATGTGGCACACTTAACGTGTCTCACTAAAGCAGGGCACACTCTCTGTTTCTGTCCCGGAAAGCCTCTAGCTCCCCACCTGCTATAGTACAGTGTTCTGCCTCCATGGTCACAGACAGTTGGTTTCTGAATACCAGTTGCTGGAGAGAAAATGCTCTTGTGCTGAGGGCCCGCTTGCTGATTTCCAGCAGGCATCTGGATGGCCACTGTGATAACAGGATGCATACCCCCCCCCCAAGTGCCCCTATATTCCAGGGACAGTCCCAGAATTACAAAAGCCACCCCAGCTTCTGATTTGGTTCTGGAATGTCCTTATTTCACCCACCAGTGCCACTGCCGCTGAGCTCAGGGAGGAGGATGAGCTGGCACTTGTCCTGAGAAGCGGTGGCAGTGGCCGCTGGAGGAGAGCATCCCATTGCCTCTCCTTGGCTGCTGCTGCCAGCCTCCTCCCTTGGGCATCTTGCAGCGGCTGCTGGGGAATGGGCGATGAGGAGGAGAGGCCGCTGCCGCCAAGATCCAGCCCCACATGATGCATTGGCTTTGAGGTGCAGGCAGAGGACAGGAACGCCTTTGGCAGGAAGAAAGGGGGAGCAGAGTGTATCCATGTCTCATCTTGCCCCTTTCTCAAATTTATTTATTGGTGTGTGTATGATTTTTTTTCTTTTCGTAAATCTACTGCAGAATAAAAATAAAATTGTGATTAAGGGGTTTTCTCAGGGCGGTGGGGTGTGTGTGTTTGCTATGTCTAGTTGGTGTAGTGATGGTGGAAATGCTCTGTGGGGCAGGGGACAAAAACGAGGAGTTGAGGATTTTCATCTGAGGAATATTGCACTGTATGCTGGATGCTGGTTAGCAATTGGCCTGATCTAGCAGGCTCTTTTTATGTTATTAACACCGGTTTAACAAAAAAAGAAGTTGCAATACTATGCTAAAAGCACAAAGCTTGGTACATATTTAGGGGCACCCTGTGAAGCTCAAGTAGAGAACTATTCGTAATTTCAAAATGGCAGCCAGTGTTGTAACTGGTTGTGCAGCTTGCCTGTGCATTAGGAAGATTTCTACTTTACCTGAAGAGAGTGGCTTGTGGGTGAGTTGCACAGGGCTACATAGGCCAGGGCAAAAGGCCAGGTATAACCCACAACTTTTATTCTTCCTGAGGTAATGTGATACAGTGATTTTATGAATTATTACTTGGGGGAGAATATTTATTAAAATTGGAAATAGCTTTAAGGTTGTGTAGGAATTTGTTCAGGAAATATTGTTGGGCCATTGGGCTGATGCAACAGGTTCTTCTCAAGTTCTTATGTCTGCTGTTCTTCTTCTTCTTCTTGATGTAGTTATTTTGTACCCATCATCCTCCCCGGGTGGGTTACAGCAATTTACAAATATATTTTTAATCACTATGCGATCATCTGGACACAGTGATTTTTTTATTAAGAAACACAGCATTTTTATAAAAGGTATTAAGCAAACACCTGGATTAGGTGAAATTTTAAGCAAAGCATTTAGTAATTTTTAAAACAGTGAACAAGTATAATAATTATACAACTCAGGATGAGAGCCATTTTAGAACAAAGAATTTCAAACTGTCCTTTGACAGCAGAAATTCATAGGCAGGTTGTCTCATTTGTCAAGAGTGAGTAGATTGCCAGTTAATATGCCTTTTGTTCTGATACACAGTGACAAATTCAGTAATAATTGGGCAGAAATGTCCCTCTGCTTAATATCCGTCAGAGCAGATGGAAATGTTTTGCAAATTGGTCACAGTAGACCACAGATAGGTCTATCACTACCCTGTATGGCCCTGGCTTGTACCACCCAGAAGAGTGAGTTATCCAATTTATCCAAGTAAGTTGGAGAATATTTTGTAAGAAGGAATATTGCGTGCAAATCCAGCACACACCACTGAATTAAACATTAAGTGATAGGTGATGTAACTGTTTAATCATTGCAATTGTAGACAATTCCAGTATTGCTATACTTTGTTGAGCCTCACTGCTCTGCTTTAAAGCTATGGGTTTTTAAAAATATTAATCATAAAAATAAAATATACCACAAGCACATTCTCATGCATACTGTTTTGCACCCATTGGGATAAGAAAGTTTAGGAGGCTGACTTTTTCCCTTAGACGAATTACTCCTCTTAAGGATTTCCCATCTTCATTCATGGATTTGGAAAATTAGTACTTTATGAATGAAGTTGTTGAACTTAAAAAATGTAGCAAATTAATCCAGCTCTAAGATGTCCTTGCAGCAGATAAATTTAGAGGGAGAGGACCCTTAATGTATAACATTATAATTTAAATATTTTTTGCAAGCTATCCATATTTTATTTCAAAACCGTTTTTGTGAAACTTCTTAACACACTTTCAGTGCTTACTTCATGTAGTCACAGCTTTGCATATTTTCTTTGAAGATTTTGAAAATACAAAGATAAATGATGACTAATGTGCACCATCTGCCTGGGGGGAAAAGATTTCTTACTGAGGACTCAGTTTCTGCTAAGCTGATTTGCTTATAAGAAGGAAGCAAGCCCATCCCTCTGCTATGAAAATGAGGTTTTAATATCTTGTGACAAATTATTAAATAGCAGTATATAGGCACTAGAATAACAATATTTACTCCATAGATTAGGGTCAGTGGCGTCTCTTCTTTTGGATTGTTACAGGAACTCTGGGGGATCAAAAAAAGCTGGTGTGTGTTTTGTGAGGCCTCAAGAACTTCTGATATACTAATTTGTTGGTGGCATGTACTGAATTCCTAGCCCGCTGAAAATATTTGATTGCTGCAATATTGGTTGCCTCTTTGTGGCCCTGGAGCTCGAATGTTTGGTAGTAGAGATGAAATACTGCTCTTTGTGTTGAGGAGACACAGGTGCCTTTGTGATGTCATTATTCATAGCTGATGGTGTGAACCACTTCTGCTGAAAAGTATTGTGTTTCTGAAAACGTCATATGACACAAGTGCTATACCAGCAATTAACCACTAGCTTCCTCTGTTGAGTTGATCTCCTTAGTGATGGGCCAGTAAGCAAACAAAGGAACAAGCGTGAGAGACAGCAATTGGATGGGTGGGGCTCCCTCAGCAGATAAAGCCAGTGTTTAGAGTAGAGAGGTTACAGGCAAAGAGTTGTGTGAGCCAGAAGCTGGATGCAAAAAGGCTGCAGGCCGGAAAGGCAGAGAGAAAGCCATGGCTGATTTCTTCTTGAATCCAAGGCTGTAGCTATGTGTGTGTAAATACACCTTATATCATAAAGACACCACAGTCTGCACTGTGCCTCATTTCCAAAGGAAACACGAATCCTGGGTAAATGCCTTGCATCCCTGTAATCTTTTACCTCCTGGAAATTTGCAAGGAGCATCCTTCTCCCCTAGCACAGCCTTTATTCTTATACTGGCAGAAGAATCAGGTTGAGGTAGAGAGAGCAAACATAAATAGCCCTAGGGGACTGTTTCCCTCAATGTTTCATTGCTCTGAACATGCAATTGCTTCTCCTGATGCTGCACCCTAGATTGGCCCACACTTAAATACACACGATTTAAGCTATTTATGTAGCGCCACATAAAAGTTAACAGGGCAATTTACAAGTAAAAAAAAATTAATAAAACCAATCTAGTTGCTAATCACTCCATTAGACTGGATGATCCTCAATCCCAGCTGGAGGATGGGTCTGTTGCACTGCTTTCTCAACTAAAGATGTCCTTCTCATGTTGCTTATACCCTGTGGGGCAAAACATACATACATGCATGTACCAAGTGCTACCAAGAAACACCACGACCCTGTTCCAAATCTTTAACCTAAATGGACTGTTAAAGCAATGGTATTCAAGTATTGTTGGGCAGTGGGAAGGTAGATTAAGGTAAGGAGCAGATATTCCTGACTGGAAGTGTGAATGGTTTGACAGTCTGTGTCTTGTGGACAAAATGAGAGCTAGTTCAAAATGCTTAATGGAGATGCTATGGGTCTTACAAGTTGCCTGTAGCATGCCACACTTGACATAAGGAACATTTTCAGGTGAAAATCCCTTTTAAAAGTGTAGAATTTCACAGAGAGGGAGAGAGAAAATGAGAAAATGAATGGTCTAGTCTTCTTTCTTCTATGCTGCCACTACTGAACTAATTTTTTTATATGGGCTGTGATGTTTCATGCCATTTTTTAAAAATCAACAACGCCCCATGTGAAACAGGGTTTTAGGATGGGGCAATGTTGGTGTAATGTGTTGTAATCATTTACTTGACTAGTCACTATTCTATTCAGTAATTCTACTCATATTAATTTGTGGTTAGAGTTCAGTTGATGCCAGAATTTCAGTTCAGTGTCCTTTGCCAGTGAAATGTAAATGGAAGCCATTGTTACTGGGGAGACTTCTATTACTGGACCAGAGTGCAGAAAAACGTTAATTCAATTAAATGAAAATAAATATCTTACACGCGTTTTCTAAATATTTGTGTTGAGGTATCAATTTCCTACACTGTCATTACGGTGTTGCCGTGCTGGCTTGATATCAGGCTTGGTGGTGTTGTGCTGGCAATGTTGTTCGTATGCTGCATCACAGCACTTGTTTATCCGCAAACCGTGTTTTAATATAGGGCTGTGTCTTCACAAACTATCTACAACAGCAAGCAGGGGAACCTGTGGCCTTCTCATGGTTGTTGGACTACAGTTCCCATAATCCCTCCTGACCTTTGGCCATGCTGATTGGATTAGAAAGAAAGTAACTTGCACTAGGGATGCGTGTGGTGCTGTGGTCTAAACCACGGAGCCTAGGGCTTTCCGGTCAGAAAGTCGGCGGTTCAAATCCCTGCGACGGGGTGAGCTCCCGTTGTTTGGTCCCAGCTCCTGCCCACCTAGCAGTTCAAAAGCACATAAAAGTGCAAGTAGATAAATAGATACCGCTCCGGCGGGAAGGTAAATGGCGTTTCTGTGTGCTGCTCTGGTTCGCCAGAAGCGGCTTAGTCATGCTGACCACATGACCCGGAAGCTGTCTGCAGACAAACGCCAGCTCCCTCTTAAAAATTCCTCTTAAGTTTATTAATATATCGTGTATGGGTTTATGTTGCTGAGCATTGTGTTTGGTCCTCTGACTAGTAAATAGTGATATAAATTTACATGGATATTATTGCATTGGTTATTATTCATTGTTAACATGCATCAAGCATTCTGGAGATGCAGTCCATAAATGTTTTAAATAAACAAAATAGAACTTTGGTTTCCTATTAATGATTGCCATTTTAATTCATTTCTTTTACAGGAACAAGTAGAATATGCCTTCCTGATAATTTTTACAGTTGAAACATTTTTGAAGATTATAGCATATGGATTATTATTACATCCCAATGCATATGTTAGAAATGGATGGAATTTACTGGATTTTGTAATAGTAATTGTAGGGTAAGTCTGATTTTTAAAGTTTCAATATATAAAGTTTCAATATATTAAAATGCTTGAAAACATTGCCTCGTTTTGTATGTATGCCTGTTTCTACACTAGTGACGTCATAAATAATCTTCTTCACTTTTCCTAGACATCAACATGGTTGTCAAATGCTTGATAGCTCTGCTCACATACACTCCCCACCCCGCACCCCCTGGAAATGTGATGTTTATACAGTAAGCTCTTGTTGTATTCCAATAAGCTGTTGTATTCCCACTGAGTCAGCAGCCAGAAAATTTAATAAGTTTAGGGCTCGTTAATATGCTAATTTTTCCCTATACAGAAGTATAGTTTCTGCAGAGAATCATGTGTGTACCATGAGGTACAATCAGCACAAGAGCTTGAACTTTGTTATCTATGGGTAGGGTTTTTTTTTGTAAACTTTGTTTATATAGTGGTTTCACTGTTCTCAATTTTTACTGTAATACAACTGTGCTTTATTGTGTTGAGTTCTCTTGGGTCTAGGGTGTCAAGTTACACAGTGTCAAAAAGAGGAGACAGATTTGCATAAAATATTCATATGCCGTTTTATATGTATATCTGCCAATTTGAAAATAACCTTCATAATTTAAGTAGAAATGCAACATCACTATAGTGGGGGAACGCTATGACTAGGTGACGTACATGCCTTATTAGCACCCGGTAAGCAAACTAACTGTTGATGGGCAACTTCAAGACCTTTCTGCTTTTCTTTCTTGTGACGCTTTACCTTTAAACCACACCTGAATTGACTGTTCTTAAAACAGAGGACACCTTTAAATAGAGGCCTGTCTTCTGACAGCCCTTCAGATAGAACACTCTTCTCTGTAAAGTGGGGCAGGTGGGTATTGTATTTGTGGTCCTTATGAAAACTGAAGAGTTTGTGCACAAATGTTTCTTTAAAGAAACAAAGCATTTTATTGTGGGGGAAATGTGATCTTAGCCATAGAAAAGCATTAAAAAGCTCTCAGAATTCCCCCCGAGTTTGTTCACTTTGATAAGAGCCATGTGAAGATGTCAGACTCAATCATTGTTGGACAGAAATTAATTACCTCAGTATTCTTTATCAGCCTGCTGAATAGGCCCAATATTTGTTATTTGGCAGTCTTAATCTGGGGATGTTTAACCAGAAGGGGCAAAACAGGGAGAACTAGACTAAAATAGTGCAATGATAGCCAATGAACGTGCTGCAGAAATGTAGAACTAGAAATATCGGGTTGAATTCCAAGTAATATGATTTGAATTACTCTTTTGTGTGGAAACTGTTGAAACGCCCCCCCCCCCACCGGGACATGAGTTGAATCTGTCATCCAGCAAAGTAGAACAGTTCATGTTTTCAGCATATGCGCAGGCCATTGACATCACAGGAGGTGAGCAATAGTTAAATAAGAAAGATGCACATAAAGCTATGTGAAATATTTTGTGGCACAAGCCCACAAACAAGTTTCTTCCTGGAAATAAAGAAAGGAATGGTGTGAAATCTGATGTTTTATTTGTATGTGTTGAAAGCTCTCCTGTGTGGAGCATGTGAGTCACCCTGAGCAGTCTATCAAACCGCAACAGAAGCTTTTTACCATTGTATCATTGCTCTTTTGTAATTTAAAACACAAACCCCTCACATTGACAGCTGTATAATTCAGGAGTTTTTTGGTGTATTTTCCTGGGGAGGTGGGACAACAACTTTGGGTTTCTTGCAAAATCAAAGATGATAAAATCTCTTATTTCTTGTTTACCAGATTGTTTAGTGTAATTTTGGAACAATTAACCAAAGAAGAAGAAGACGGTGCCCATTCGAGTGGGAAATCAGGTGGTTTTGATGTAAAAGCCCTAAGAGCCTTTCGTGTGTTGCGACCCCTCCGGCTTGTATCAGGAGTGCCCAGTGAGTCATTATCTATTTAATTATTTTCTTGCAATTGTTTACTTGAAGAGATGAGATTCCCCATGTCTATGAAACTACATAGTAGATGTTGCCTTCCTTATCGATGAATTTGATAATGTCTATTTTGAGATGTCACTCAAAATAGTTTACTAAAGTTTCGGGATGGTATGTGTGACTATGATAAACGTTCAGTAAGCGGGTAAAGGAATTGATTTTGTGGACTGATCCTATCAATTAAATGCCAAACTAGATGCTACAGTAAAAACACAGCTGTCTCTGAAAGTGGCAGTCCCATGTATAGTTCCCTTCCGTAAGGCCTTGTAGAACCTACTTGTTCCTGACCTCAGATTATTTTCTGTTTTCCTCCTACTGCTAGGATGTGTGGAAACAAGCTATGACATGAGGATATGGCAAATTCTACTAGACCATGCTGAAGAGATAGGGAGAACTAGATATGTGGCTACTATTTTTGGTGTCAATAGGCATGTTTCACATCTAATTTGGACCTTAGGCCTTTCCTTAAATACCTCCAGTGAATGAGAGCCCAGCTCCTCTTGAGGTAGTTTGGTCCACTGTTGAACAGCTCCTGACATTAGGAAGTTTCTTTTAATGTTTAAGAGTCCATGTAATAAGCTTTGGAGGAGCCCTCAGGGAAATATTATGCAAACATTTGCTCTAGATCACACTTTCCCAAACTTTTGACTTCATTGACTCCTTGATAAGCTTATGAAGTTGCCACTGACCCCCAACCCAAATTCTCAGGAATGCAAATGAAATTAAGTCAAGATATAGCACCTATATACCTATAAACAGGATCTGAGAATACTGTTGTGTTGCAGAATCACCTTATTCAAGACAGACATTCCTTCCTCACTTGCCTTTGTACATTCCTGAGAGTCATAGTTCTTAATTATTATTATTATTGTTTTTTTCATTATACCTCATAAACATTTTTCTCCCCCAGGCCCTTTTCAAAATGTGTTTTATTATCAAATTTCCAAACAATAAACATTAAAAAGAATACAAATGTGTCAGAAAATTCAAAGAACCATAGGCATTTATTCACCTGATGCAGAGTGCCGGGGAGGTAAATATCAAATACTTTGGGAAACCTGGCTCTGGGAAATGAAAGCTGGGCTGCTAAAACTGGAAGAACTACTAAAACAAGCAAGTCCAACACAAATGACATGTGGATTTGCATATAATCCTTTCTGTTTCATTGCCATTCATTGCTGTCTCTTTTTTTGAGGTTGTTTTGGATTGAATGAAACCTCTCTCCCTCTCATCTCTTGCTTTTAACATTTGATCCAGAAGCAAGGTCATAATGCTGTGTTTATTAGACCATAATCTGTTGCCATGGAAATGATGGTAATTGGTACAGATTTAGCAAAATTACTTCAATGGAGGATCAAGCTATTGTAGGAAAGATGCCATGAGTGGGGAGAAAGCCTTTTGGTCAGATGCAAAACTCTCACTGCCAACAGACTGATATCTCTAATTTTGTACATACGTTTCTCTCGATACAAGCAAGAGCTGACCTTCCCTCTTTTTTTTTAAGCGACAAGAGAATTAGAATGTCTGTGTGTTTTTTAAACAAGCTTGTTTTTCTGTTCTCAAGGGCATCTTCACTTAGTACATACACTTATTAAAAATTATGCTGGTACTTTTTGACTGTACCTTTGGACACTGGCAATACTCTCTTTGACCAAGTATTTTTTAAGAGAGCAATGCAGAGCCCTGGCTGGAAGCAGTGGGGTGGAAATGAATGATGCAGATCCACATTTTGAACCAAGACTCTGCTGCTTGTGCCACCCAGGGTTAAAGGTGTGTTCAGGAAGCTAATCTTACTTTTTGGCAGTGCCAGCCTGAACCTGGCATAGCAGAGTGGCCTGGAGTGTAATCCTCCTGATGAAATGTGCTGTCTTCAGATCCATTACCTGGCCCTATCCTGCTTCTCCTGTTTCAGAATCTTGCAGTGGCTACCCAGGGGAGGTCAGTGCCAGCAGCACCATGCAGTGCACTGTACTTTTGGTAGGTGCAACAGTGGCTATTCTGCAATGGTGATACACCCCTACTAGGAGAAGCCTGTTGGAGGGCCACTTCTGTCTCAGCATAACCCCACTCAGGGGTTAGGATTGCTCTGCAAGTCTTTTCCCACCCAAGGATTTACAACCCAGGTGTTGAAAATTTCCACCATAATTTAAGAACCACTAAGTGTTAGGTGTTAGTTTCCCAAAATAATTCAGTCTAATTTGGGTAGTTGAGTATTCCACTTAGGGACTGGGGATATATTAAAATAGTTTGCTATTGTTTAATACTTTATTAACTGCTTACATATAGGTCAGCTTGTCAATTTGTAATACAAAGAGCCTGGTGGATTTTTGCTAGACTTTTGAAATAGAACATTTTTTTTTTAAGAATGCTGAACATTCTGACCTTTGACAATCCTCTTAATGGAATACCTCCAAACTTCTGACTGTAGCTGTAGGACAGGCATGGGCAAACTCAGCCCTCCAGATGTTTTGGGACTACAACTCCCATTATCCCTAGCTAACAGGACCAGTGGTCAGGGGTGACAGGAGTTGTAGTCCCAAAATATCTCAAGGGCCGAGTTCGCCTATGCCTGCTGTAGGATTTTGTGCTAAGGGCACTAGGGTTTTATGAAGATGGCCTTCTGTTTGTCCTCTTGTATTGGGTTGCTTCTAGTTATGTGACTATACAAAATAGTATCAATATATCTCTGTGTGCTTCAATATCAATATCAATATCTCTCTGTGTGCTTTTTGTGCTTCACAGGCTTACAGGTTGTCCTGAACTCCATTATAAAAGCCATGGTCCCTTTGCTCCATATTGCCCTTTTGGTATTATTTGTAATCATAATCTATGCTATTATAGGATTGGAACTTTTTATTGGAAAAATGCACAAATCATGTTTCTTTGATGATTCAGGTGAGTAAAGAAGCTGCTATTTATAACTCGAACAGAACTGTTGTGCCTTAAATCCATGGCTTGAAAAACAACTCCCCTGAATGTTTAAAATATTGTTAACCTTGATCTTCTTCACATTTACCTTTATTGAGGATTCAGAAGTGAGAGTAGCCAGGGCTAGTTTGGACAATACCCAGAAGCAGTGAAAACTGGGACACTTGTGGCTTGCTGCAACACCCAAGGTGGACTGTTGTGGGATCTTGCTTTGGAAGAGATCTATGAGAGCTTCCTACCTCACATGTCCTAAGTAGAAGTGTTCAGTGCCTGTTTTCTTTTTTATTGCAGTTTGCAAACACACCCTCATTGTCAACCTCAGATTGAACTACAGGGAAGCTACTACTTTATTAAAATAAGCTCATGTTAAAACCATTGGCAGTTGGACTGGAAGTTAATCCACACATAAGACTGATGCAGCTCCCTGTTACTAAAAGAAGGAAGCAATATTGAGATGATTAATAGAGACACTGGACATCTAGAGATGCTGCAGGGCTAGAGATGCTACAGGGCATCCTAAATATGAACGCTAGTAGTCAAAAATACAGTTTATCAAGGTTGCTAGTTGCAGTGGAAGAGGAGTAAGATCTGGGAATCTACTTCTCATTCCACAGGCTCTGTCTGACACATGATATACTATTGTTTTTGTTTCAACTAACTCTAGAGCAGATCACCACAAGCCTGCTCAGAATTAGGTTTACATCATTCACAATTTCACTGATGTTTGGTTAGTTCTTCTAACTGTGGAAAAGTAAGGACTACAGTCCATTGATGGTGTTTGCCTATTGAGATAGGTAGGACAGAAGTCCAGGAGGCTAACAATAGGTGCAGCCAGAGTCAGTGGCAGGTGGAATCAGGGCTAATGGAAGCAGGAACAGCTACTTCTAGTTTTGTCTCCTCCCCCTACTTGCTGTGTTCTACGAGGCCAATGCTTAGACTAAGGAGGGGTAAGCTGACAGCCAGTTGTCACCCACTGGACTGGTTGTAAATTAGAAGAAATATAGGAGCAAACTGAAGTTGGTTGGGCAGTGCCTTCTTCACCCTAATGGATCAGCCTCTGCTGTTACTGACATAGATATAGAGTGTCACTACTGTAGAGCAGTGTGATAATGTATACAAAAGTGTGTGATGTTGCCTTAATAAAGTGAGTTTCCACCAGGAATCTACATAGTGCAGATTTAAAATAGGCCAAGGTTGTACCCAGGCACAGTTTTGAGTATAGTACTGAGAAGGAATCAGTGTGGTCTGCACACATTTTATGATCAGTTATTGTCTGTTCCTAGTTTGCTCATTAATATGTCACAAGCTTTTCTACAGTTATTTTTCTGCTAATTTCTTTCAGCAGAAACTAAGCCATATGTGTGTGTTTGTGTGTGTGTGTGTGTGTGTGTGTGTGTGTGTAAAATCTCTGAACTCAGCTGCTTTCTGACTCCATTTCAAAACAGCTCTGCTTTTTCCAAGCCGGATGTTGAGAACTTCTTACCCTGAAATGTTTTTGATCCATTTTTAGATATATTAGCTGAAGAGGATCCTGCACCTTGTGCATTCTCAGGGAGTGGACGTCAGTGTCCCATGAATGGCACTGAATGTAAGGGTGGCTGGCCTGGACCAAATGGAGGCATAACCAACTTTGATAATTTTGGCTATGCAATGTTAACTGTGTTCCAGTGTATAACAATGGAAGGATGGACTGATGTGCTATATTGGGTAAGTCACCAGTGATACTTCTTGTGCGTAAAGGAAAATAACCTTGCTTTGAAGCATCCTCTTATACTCTTCTTCCTGTCACTGGATTTTCTTTTCAGGTTAAATGCGTGCTCTGTACATTTAACTTTATGCAAGTTCCACTTTTGCAAGTCAAATTTTGTGTTTCTGTGCTTTCGAATGTTTCATTAAAAAACCTGCTTTTGTGAAGGTACTTTATGTTTTTTTTAAAGCTGACATTTAGCATTTCCCCCCAGTTGCTTCATTTACTTTCAGTTTCGCTTCGGCATGCGTTGAAATAAATTTATATTATTTTGAGTTTATAAATCATTTTGCAAGCATGCTGCCTATGAAGTATAATCAAAACTGGTGATTAAATTGATTCAGATTCCTTATAAGAGGGCAATGAATCATGTCCCAGGTTTCTAGAGCTACTAGCTATTGATGTAGTGCCCACTGCTGGGAAGATGTTGCATAAGGAGTGCTAGTTAACCATTTAAATTATGCCTATAGACTTTCAGTTGCAGGTGCTATACTTTCATGTGGCTACACATGAGTATTCATATTGAGCATACCAATGCTACTAAGGTAATAGTAAATCCATGGCAAAATGTTAAATGAATTCTATGATTCTATGATTCTATGAAATGTTAACAGCACAATTATATGCATATTTATGCAGAAGTACCGTATTTTTCGCCCTATAGGACGCACTGTCCCATAAGGCGCACCTAGATTTTTGGGGGGGAAATAAAGGGGAAAAAATTTATTTCCCCCCCAGGCGCGGGGCTGGGGCGGGGGAAGCCCGAGCTTCCCCCGACCCCAGCCCCCAGAACAGGCAACTCTCCGCAAGCCGTGGGAGCCCGGCGCCGGGCTCCCGCGCCTTGCGGAGAGCTGTGCGAAGTCTCAGCGCGCCCAGCCTTCGGCATGCAGGCAACTCTCCGCAAGGCGCAGGGCTCCTGCGCCTTGCGGAGAGCTGCGCGAAGCTTGGAGAGCTTCAGCGAAAGCAAAGCCTGCATTCGCCCCATAGGACGCACACACATTTCCCCTTCATTTTTGGAGGGGGAAAAGTGCATCCTATGGGGTGAAAAATACAGTATATCCCACTGTGCAGTAGGGCTTACTCTTTTGTTAAATCGTTTAGGATTTCAGCCTAAATCAAATAATTCTGATTAGTTGTTCCATTTGTTTGTAGAATATGTATTCAACCCAAAGTCCAAGGATGATTATAAGAAGAAATAATAATAATAATAATAATAATAATAATAATAATAATAATAATAAAATCCCTCTTAATATCCAACATCATATCCAAAAATAGCTCAGTCAGGGAAGCCACTGAGCAAGCAGGCTGGGTAGTACAGTGATAGCAGCCATTATTTTTCTTCAGTTATGGCCTGAACCTCATAACCTGAACCTAGGACAAAGTGGTTTTCTGGTGAGCAAAATCATACTTTTATTAACCACAGCTACTATCACCCCTCTAGTCTTGTTAAATGCTGCAGAGCATGAGAGTTAATTGTAAACCAACCTGCCCTTCACCAACAGCACCAACACACCAGGGGGCACAGTAGTTAGTCCACCATGAATCTGTAGAATGGGATGGCCTGCAGGTGTCTGAGTCCCTTATTTCTCCGATAAAGTCTCTTCCCTACACCGTTCTTTCCCCTATCCGCAACCACCACAGCCACCCCTTCTACCTGTCTTGTTTTCTGACCAAGGCATCTCCGGACACTCAAGCTCTTCTAGAATACTTTTCTAAACAGTAATGCAACCAACAAACAAAATGTCTTACTTTGCATTGCCACGTTAAAAGAAGGCACTCGTGTGCATAGGGTGACAGAGGAAACATGGGTAGATGTCAGCCTCAGAAATGGCATCCAAGGTCATTTCCAATGTTTACGTATCACTTCACAGTATGGCTTAGACTACTTTTGGGGAAATTGTCAGAGCTCTGAAAGTAATGGACGTATTTAGACATACTGTACACCAAATTGAAGGTAAGGAGCTTGGTTACCAAACATATAATCATCTTGGATCTCTGTTTTTGATGGGTGAATTGCTATTAAGGCTCAAACAGCAAAACAAAACAAAACAAAACATAAAAACCCTAGGAACTATGGCAAAAACATGGATTTAGACTGCAGTACTGTTTGAATCCCTTATAGCTGTATCAAACCTATTACATACTGTTATCCAACTCATTTCCTATAGCTTAATGCATGGAATGTCCAAATTGGATTGATGCTGAAAGCAATTTATCTGTTAAAGTTCCAGTGCTGTTATGTATTTGGCAGCTCAGCTGTTTACCGTCATTTTGGTATATAGTAGAGTGGGGAACCTCAGGTCTGGAGGGCAAATGTAACCTTCCAGCTTTGGGAACTCTTCCCTAGGCATTGTCCTCTCCTCAATGGCCACACACAACTCCTTCCAACCCTGCCCTATATCCTCCTCAAGTACTACGCCTTGCTGTAACTGTTCTTGAACTCTAATAACTCCTCTTGCTTTGTCTGTGTGGAGGATATAAAGTTGTGTGTTCGTGGGATTGTAGAACCCTTTGACTTTATGTGTGGCTGGGATGCAGGCTTCTGTATGAAGGTTGGAGCCACATCCATTGCTCTTGCAGTTTTCGCCTCTGGTCCCTCCACTGGCACACAATCCGGGATGGTTCCCCTCAAGCGAATGCCTCCCTTGGGCTACCAAAGGTTCTTTGTTTCTCTCCTATGTCTGTGTCCAAATTGACCCATTGTTTTCAGCCATGCAATGTTTTTCCTGAAAGTAGTATAAGCCATGATGTGACCTTGAAAATTATCATGGCTATATCTGAGGGTGTCATCTACCCAAATCCGCTTTGTCTCCCTAGGTACAATTGATTTGGTATGGGTACCTGCTTTTAGCATGCCAGTGATGATACAACAACCACATTCTGTTTGACCTACTATAATATATGCATTATTTGGTAATGAGTGTTTGTGATTCAGTTCATAACAACTGGCTTAATAAGATACATATTCAGTGAATTATTCTGGAGCAAATTATTGATTAACTTATAATGTCAATATGTTTCAGTATGTTTATTTAATTTCTGCTTTCTTATGGTTGGAACTAGTTTAGCAGATTGATGTCAAGTGTTTGGAGGAGATGCATTGTCCTCATATGCTGAACTATTTCATTTAAAATATAGCTGTACAGCATGTACATGCACAATGACAGCTGGCAACTGTCATTAAAGGTAGAAAGTGCTGTGATACATGGAGGATTGTTTCTGTGACCAAAGGCAGTCTCCCACTGAAGGTGACAGAAGAACAGCCCTAATGCTAAGTGTTTATGCAACCCACAGGGATTTAATTAAGTAATGCCATTATTCCCCATGTGGCATTAACTTCTAAAGTAGCTTCTGCCACCCATGGAAACAGAAAATAACTACTCCCTGTGTTTACATATTCAGCAACAAAAACAATTGGCACTGATGCTATTCTTGTCTGCTGCTGCCAATTAGTTATAAACGAGTGAAATACCTGCTATTAAGACACAGGGGCTCTGTAGGTGTGGCGAGAGGGCCTTTATGTTACAGGGAATCTTGGAAGGAAAGGGGTATTTCTGCATGCTCTGTACTCAGAAGTACATTGCAACACTTCACTTCAGCATTGGTGGAAGCTAGGCCATCCAGTTCCAGGTCCTGTTGCCCTTAAGTGTATAATTGCTTTTTCCCTTTTCCCTTGTTTTGGTCATTGCAATAACTAGACAGTCATTTACCTATATGCGAGAAAGTGAAGGGGATGGGGTCTAAACTCACATTTTGTCCCTGGGGCCCTAAGGCTTGAGTTGAGTGGTTGATTTTACCCCCACCCCCAATTGCAACCCATTTCCTGATCAAATTTGCAGATGACACCAAACTGGGAGGGGTGGCTAACACCCCAGAGGACAGGATCACACTTCAAAACGACCTTGACAGATTAGAGAACTGGGCCAAAACAAACAAGATGAATTTTAACAGGGAGAAATGTAAAGTATTGCACTTGGGCAAAAAAAATGAGAGGCACAAATACAAGGTGGGTGACACCTGGCTTGAGAGCAGTACATGTGAAAAGGATCTAGGAGTCTTGGTTGACCACAAACTTGACATGAGCCAACAGTGTGACGCGGCAGCTAAAAAAGCCAATGCAATTCTGGGCTGCATCAATAGGAGTGAATGTGACCCACTAGAGGGTGATTAATTGCAGAGGACCCAGTTGTGTTAGGTCCCAGTGCAGTGTTTGCATGAAACATATGTAATCCAGCATGATCTCCATTTGAGTGAATTGTGCTTCACTCAGCTAAAATGTTATTCTCACTCTGCTTTCGATCAACAATCTGAAGAGAGGACTTTCAGCCTAGAAATTCAGAGCTTTGGGTGGCTTTTTACTGAGCACAGGACAAACAACTATTTCCTATTCATATGATTAAAAATAGTCCTGTAAGATGTATTCAAGTAAGTGAATATTAATCAACTTTAACAAAGAGTGGTCTATTAATTATAGCCACCATACAGTATTATCATTTACGTGCTGATCCTTTAACACCTAATGCATTACTACTTGGATTGGATCAGAAGATGAGTCATCATTGCTTATTCTAGCTGCTGCATCCTGTATCTCAGGTTGAGAGCCCTTAATATGGTTTAATCATTGGCTAGCTGGCTGCAATAAATTGTGGGCTCCCAGAGTTCAATAGGTAACTGGGTAACCTGATCTGGGTATAACAGCCCATCATTATGCTTTTATGGCATATTTAAAAAACAATCTATCACTTAATTCCTTAAAGTTTCCTATAAATGACTTATAAAATTTAATGTAATATGTGTGTGGCAGTTAAAATAGCATATAAGAACATTAGATGCCATTATAACACTGAGGTCACATAATAGATTAGGAATATAAAAAGTCGATGTGATTGATTTGGCAATTGTCTGGATCCAAAATCTAGTGCTTGCACGATATCTGATTGATGTCCTTTTATTTGTGCATGATAGGCATTGTGTTTGCCAAGTTAGGAATGGTTTCTGCTTTCACTCTGCAAAATTGAAACTTGCCACAGATTTGCAATAAAGTGTATACTGAGGTACAACTAGATGTTGAAATGCTCCTTGATTTTTTTCTCTCCACCTCTTCCTAGAAATATGGAATATATGTGTGATGTGATATATTCCTGTTCCCAGCTGCATGTCGTGTTAACCCTGTAGTTTTATGCCAAGGGCAGCTTCCCTTCCAAACAGCAGCACAACAGGGAACTTTTTGTTAGAACTATGGCAGAGAAGAAAATTGCTTTAGAAAACCCTCCCTGTGTACCATAGACCCAGTCCTGATTCTGCCTCCCCTCCAGCTGTTATTAAAAGTGAAAAAAGCAAACACACAGTGTGTGGATATATTGCCCACGACCGGTATTAAGGGCAGACCGCGACGACAGCTTAACTCAGCGGTATATTGCTGGTGAAACCGCCTCCTGAGTCCCTCTGCTATGAGCACCCAGCACGCTGAGTGAAAAGCAAGCGGCAGCCAGACCCTGGAAGCAGAGGGTCTCAGAAGCGGTGCTGATTTCACCAGCGATATACTGCTGAGTGAAACCGCTGTTGCTGTCTGCCCTCATACCACTGCAGAGGGAGAAACAAGTTGCATCACCGGAGCGTGATACAGATTGTTCCTCCCTCTGCTTCAACAAGGCCTATGTCCCTCTGGCTTGAGCAATCTGGAGGGACATGGTGCTTGCTCAGGCAGCGGGGGAGAGGGAGAGTCTTCTCATCTCCTGGCTGAGGAGCGCAAACAAGACCCCCCCCCGGGCCCTTTGCACATGTAAAGGGGATGTGGGGCTTGCTCAGCCAGGGGGCAAGAAGGCTCAAAGAAGCACTCCTGCCCCCAGCTGAGCCTGAGAAATAAGGTGGGTCCTGAAAATATACACCTCAAGTTTCAGAATTCTGGTTAAAGAGACATGTGTTCAGGATTCACTGAAAGCTGTATAATGAAGGTGCTAAATGCACCTCTGTGGAGAGGGAGTTATGTAACTTAGGAGTTGTCACAGAGAGTGCCCTTTCCCGGGGCGCCACAACACCCCATGCTTCTGAGGGTGGTGGAACAACCAAGATGGCCACTTCTGCTGAGCTTAGCACCTCAGATGATCTGCAGAGAAGGAGGTGGTCTTTCAGATATGGGGGCCTGATTTGTTTAGGGCTTTAAACACTAAAGTGAGCACCCTTTATTGGGCCCAGAAAAGAACTGGAAACCAATGCTGTTGGAGGCAGGGATTAAGGAACACACAGTGTGACAGCATATTTTTTTCCATATTCCATGTTACCAGGAAGAGGCCCGAAAGAGACATGGAGTGGTGGTAGTGCTATGATTCTTGTAACATCTACTTCCTTGTTCACTTGACATATGCTGTGGACAAGAGGGAACTTGTGGTCTGGTTGTGTTCTGAAGCCCAAAGAGCATAGGGAAGAAGTCGGGCTGGTTTTGCTGGCTGGCAAGCTGTTAGATTTGAAAGGCATTGCCTTTTAAATCAGCTTGATATCTGAGCCTATGAGATCTCAGAGCAGAGTCTTTGAAACCAGCAAGGTTTTCAGAAACTGCCTGTTATCCTCCAAAGAGTGTGGAGCTGACCAGAAGGCTTTGAAGTCTCTGTTCTAGGGTCAGCTGACCTACTGTGCAGATATCAAAGCTTGCTGGAACAGCTCGCACTCTTTCAGAAAACCCTGATTTCCAAGGCTATTCTGGATGCTGATAAAAATACCAGCAACTTAAATGCCAATTAAAATGTTACAAAACCAAGTGAGAAAGGTATAATTTCTACCCATGCAAGAGCTGTAAAAGAGGCTGAGGTGCAAGGGTACTTAATCTGGCATTTAGTAAAATACTGATATAATTCCTAGGAAGCTAAGAGGCAGTCAGAAATGTTCGTTGCTTGTCCTCTGTCTGAAGCAATTGCTTTCAAATACGAATGTCTTTATAGTGTTGGAAATGAACTTTTAAAATCCAGTTTACAAATAATGCACAAAATAACAAGAAGAATATTAGTTGACTAAAGGGTGGCAAACAGTTCTGTGACTGAAGCACTTTCTTCTAGACCTGGGACTATAAATGGAATTGGAATGGCAAATATATCCTTTCTGCCTTCAGTCCTTTAACATCAGAATGTGGATTATGACTCTCTGCACATTTACCATGAATATGAAAAACTGACCTTTTTACTAGTTTAAAAAAAAATCAAAGATGGGCACAGACAGACCCCCCCCCCCCCGTTTTCAAAACAGTTATTAATAATTATGAAGATTTCTTATGGCAGTGCAGTAGGTTTCTAGACACTTAATAAAAATACAGAGAATAGCTGTCATTTATAGTGAAACATACAACTTGTAAAATATTGACAAAATTTTGCTGGAATGGAGGAGAGGTGTGTCAGCTGTGGTGTTATGAGCAGCAGGGAGACAAGCAATAGGTGGAGCCAGAGCTAGTAACTGGCAGAGCCAAGTAATTATATTATTGATCCTCATTTCCTACTGAGTTCTACAAGGGTGACACTATGTATAAGGAGAAGGAATCTGATAGCCCCGTGGAGTTGGAAGTTAGAAGGCAGGTGCAAAACTGAGGTTGGTAATGAGCCCCCATTGGTTATAAGCAGGCATCCCCAAACTTGGCCCTCCAGATATTTTGGGACTACAGCTCCCACCATCCCTAGCTAGCAGGACCAGTGGTCAGGCTTCCAACCTATATAAAAACATAATTAAACATTACACATTAAAAGGCTTCCCTATACAGTACATCTGTTCTTGCGTTTTCTCCAACCCCCCAGAGCAGCTTTGAGAAGGATACTGTGTATGCACAGGGAAGGTGTGTGAGAGAGAAGTTCCGTTGCACAAGCAGAAATCCTTGCGCTAACAGAACAAGTGCATTGGATATCACCCATTTGCTTTATATTTTTGTGTCTGGGTTTCAGCTTCTAAAGTCCTGGATTTTTATGCGTAGAAAACTGAAAGCTGAACAATTAAATAAGATTTTGAAACTTTAAACTTAATTCAGATTTATATATCAAACCCGAGCCTCTTTGCCATAGTAACCCAACCCAGTGCTTTACTTTACCCTTTACTGCCTTGCTTGAGCCACAGTTGAGCCAAAGTCTCTCTTTGTTATCATTTAGTAGCTTCTTTCTACATATTGCCTCCTATGTCTTCTAAATGGGATTTAAAACCTTGGCTGTATAGTTATGCTGAGTTCTAACTCTCTTGCTTTACAGTATTTTTTATTATGCTTTTGGAATGGTGATGATACATGGGTCGTATTTTGCTTTTCTTCACCTGATGATTGTGAGCAAGGGGGTGCATTTCTGTCACTTATCTGTGTTTCTTCCTCACCAACTGTTCGCTATTACAAAATTAAATTAAACTGTTTCTATAAGATCATCTTGTTTCTTACAGATGAATGATGCTATGGGATTTGAATTGCCATGGGTGTATTTTGTCAGTCTCGTCATCTTTGGGTCTTTTTTCGTTCTAAATCTTGTTCTTGGTGTATTGAGCGGGTAAGCATACACCTTTTTCGTCCTAGAAGCAGAGTCCTGTATTCGGTTGCCATGAACACATAGGTATATTATGAGAAGATCACAATAATTGGGGATAAGATTTTAAAAATGAAACACTGGGATTTTTCGTTTTAGAACAGCATGTATCCTTCAGAGGCCATGCAGCGTACAATAGCAAGGGCAATTTCCTGAAAAAATAATAGGCAGATGTAAAAACGCAAAGAGATCATAATAGACTTGTGCTTAGTAATTAATTAACCACTACCTTAAATTCCAATAATTCCCCCCCTCAAACCGTTAAACAAATTATCAACCCCCATAGGGCATAGGTTCTGAAATGTGCATATTGCTATGGTTAAATGTAATTTAGATATTTTAAAGCTCCTAAATGATCTTCTATACATTTTCTTCATCCCAAAAGTAGCTTAGAAGTCTTTTTATAGTACTGCCAATATTGGGCATCATGGTGAACTGCAGTGTAAGTAAGGGATGGAGCTGTGAGAGGGATACTGCTGGTACACTGAATACCTATGTGATCTGTCAATTGCAGGAGGACTCTGCTGTGTAGTGAATAGCTGAATCATAACATGTTTCCTTACATTTTACAGGTAAATGATGCAATAGGATGTGAATGGCCATGGATCTATTTTGTTAGTCTTATCATTCTTGGCTCATTTTTCGTACTTAACCTGGTTCTTGGTGTACTTAGTGGGTAAGCAGTTAGATTAACCTTGTATATTCCACCGCAGTGTGTGAAATGGCCTATGCGTTTGCACAAGCTTCACAGTGATGGCTTTTCTGCATGTCATTTTACCAGTGTTTGCTTTTCTGAATGTCTGAACTTTTGTGTTTCTGCCTGTCTATGACACCCTGTGTTTGCAGTGGTTCCCAACACCCCCCATCACTGAAGAGTAACTAAATGAAGTACTAACTTCCTTAAAGACATCATTTTGCACACAATGAGCGAAAGATGACACCTGTGTAAGCATATATATTTTAAAATATTGATAAAGGCCGTTGTCCATTTCTGAAAGCCTAATTTCAGCATTTGAAAAGCTTATCTAAACAAACATACAATATCTTTTGTGTACTACCAGCAGGATATGCCTGTTAGCAGGTGCTTCACATTTTCTGCTTCTATTGACATTGGTTGTATGTTTTTTACAAATCCTTTGATGTCTCCTGTATATTGGTGGAGATGTCTTACCTAAAGCTATTGAATATCCAGGACATTGTGCATGCAGCTGGCTCTCATAATTGGCTGTGAAGGTCACAAGTAGGCAAACATCGCTATAGCTGTCAATAGGAAAAGCTTGTCAAACTATCGCCATATGTTTTTGAAGCTCCTTACCTGTGTTGTAAGAAGAGCATGGCAGGATGGCACCAGTTATGGTGTCTGCATAAAGGGAGATGTAACTAAGTGGGCACAGTATAGCCCATAGCACTTCTCCTATTTCAGCTTCAGTTCTCCAAGCCACCATGGGCAACAACATTGGCAGAAGAATAGGCCTGTCTGACTGTCTGAAAATGATTAATACCCAAACAGATAGCCACAGCCCAAACTTCTGGCATTAAACAGAATGTGATTACTAGTCAAATGGCAAATAGTAAGCAAATAAGCTTGTGGCATACAGATGTAGGGCTAGTCTGACATCACTGTCTGCATCCATAACGTATCATGCAGGCTTTCAAATCAGAACCTGAAATTCAAGTTGTGTTGTTTAATAATTTTATTCACTCTTGTCAGTAGTTCTTCAGGTGCAAGGGAGCTTGTTCATGCATTCTGCCTTGGGTAAGCCCTTTTTTGGGCATTTGGGGCTTAAACAGGAGGTCTTTCCTCCAATTTCTCTGCACATGCTGGCTCTACTTCAGGTTTTTCCAAATTGAGCAGGAATTTCTGAAGGGAAAATGGATGTTCATCAAGAGGTGCTTAGAATCTTCCTTCAGACCAGGCTTCCTCAAACTCAGCCCTCCAGATGTTTTGAGACAACAATTCCCACCATCCCTGACCACTGGTCCTGTTAGCTAGGGATCATAGGAGTTGTAGGCCAAAAACAACTGGAGGGCTGAGTTTGAGTCAGCCTGCTTCAGACCATCTGAAGTGGGACCAGCACATACGGGAATATTGGAGGTGAGGCTTACATGCACAATCCTGTCCCTTTCCTCGTTGAGCTCACGTGCATTCTCCCCCAAACACCTGAAGAGGGTTTTATTCAAACTGGAAGATACAGCAATAGGCAGTAAGTTAGAGTTCATAGTCATCTATGTTCCAGCAATTATCAGAAATTTTATTGTTTCACGCACTTAAAACTGGGCAGTATTTTCCTAAACTGTGTTGACCTCATTAACTGTGCAATGCAGCTTACACAATGGGTACACACATATTTTCCACAGACAAATAAGAAAATGTAGACAACAGAATGTTTTTGCAGTCCTATGCAGGGTGTAGCTAACTCAATGGCAAATAATCTTTTCAGCTGAGTACTGTAGTAGAAATATAAATGTAACAAGGCTAGCAAGTCTTCTGGTGTCACCCGTCCTCCTATTGTGTGCGCAGATGATTTATGATTGAATGACAATGTTACAGCAAAAATGTTTTTAAGAAGATACTGAAAAGTGCCCTCCTTTGTTTATATATTTGATTATATATTTTTAATATAAAATATATATTTTACTGTGAGCTTAGAAATTTTGAATAAAGACAGAATCTCTATTTTGAATAAAGACAGAATCTCTATTTACAAACAGAAATAAAGAAAAAAAAAACCCTGATTTGTTACACAGTAGCTGCCTTAAACAAAATCAGACCAGTGATCTACCTAAACCCTGTGCTGTTAGCCTGGCTAGTCTAGGGCCAAGTGTTTTCCAGACTTGCAGTAGTGAGGAATTGTGATCTTTTATCAGTGCTTCTCTCCTAGTGTAACAGTATATGCTTAAGCCTACAATGCTGTAGCCCGTTGCCTCAAAGTAAGCCCCATTTGGTTCAGTGGGACTTACTGTATATACGCAAGCCATCCCGAATATAAGCCGAGGCACCTAATTTTAGCACAAAAACTGGGGAAACTTATTGACTCGAGTATAAGCCGGTTCACCACACCACAAACCTGGTGGTGGCGGCAGCGGCAGAGGAAGAACAAGCAGCCCAAAAGGGCTGCTTTCGGGCTGCTTGTTCCTCCACCGCCGCTGACAGTGGCAAAGGTGGCAGCAGAGGAAGGAGCAGCCTGAAAGGACCCTCACTCGAGTATAAGCCGAGGGGGGCTTTTTCAGCATAAAAACTGTGCTGAACAAGTCTGCTTAAATACTTGAGTATATACGGTAATTTTTGAGAGAGAGGTGTAGGATTGCGCAGTAAATGAGCCGTCACAATGGTTTCAACATATTAGTTAACTTCAGTGGGATTTAACTTACTGGATTTGTATTATCCTATGTAGCAGGTTAGGCTAAGGAATAGTGACTTACCTAGGGCTACTAGTGCGCTTCATGAATTTGAACCTATTTCAAGACCAACATTTCCAAGGCCACCATACTCTCCCATTCGTAGAGCCGCTCACAGAACACAACCTAAGTCTGCAAATATGACTGCACTTCCCCAGTAATTCAGGTGAACTATATGCACTAGCTAACCATGCATAAGACTTGCATGTCCTAACTCACCCAAGAAGAGAACATGAGGCTTAACAAAATATTTTTTAAATGGTTGCAGAGGATATGGAGTAATGCAAGCTGTGACTCTTGTTAAAGGACATTTATTAGCTGTCCTGCTCTGAGCTGGTAGATACTATGGGTTTTTCACAATAAAAAAAAGCGAAGTTCTAGACAAAAATAATAGTTAGATATAATTAGAGGATAAATAGAAAAGCCCCCCTGGAAACTTCTTGGGCAAACCCAGTTGAAATGAATGCAAACTGTGCTAATTGGTACCTATTTTGTGTTCTCCCTGTTCAGCTGGGCTTGGTCAGGAGAAGTTGGTTGTTGCCAAAACTGATACCATTTTGTTCTTAGTTTAGAAAATAAAAAAAATTATTGAGTAATTATGATAAATGTTCAAAATGTAGGGCAGCTAGTCAGAAGGTTGTATTTCACTGTTTTACCAGTCTGTTGGAATTAGAATAGTTCCAGTTTAAAGATAACAGTCCCCACCACATCTGTAATTTGCACCATAAAGTGAAATCTAACCTAGTGTGGGTGAGTGTACACTCCTGCAATGGGGCCTTATTTTCTTTTTCTGACTCCTGCTGCCCTCAGCCACATGTTGTGTGAGAGAGAGACTGGAGGGTGGTGAAGATAAATTGGAACTTCCATTATACAAGCAAAATTCCATTTCTCAGACATCATCGGATATCACCTATTAATTTTTGGACTGTAGGTGCCAGAAAGTAGAATATTGCCTTATTATTTTGAGTGAAGAATGCATAGAAGGCTTCAGGCAAACCTAAGCTCTGAATACATAAAGGGCATCTCTCAAACTGATGAGAAAAATATTATCATTCTGCTAGCTTAGATACAAGGATAAGGCTTTCTATATGCCTGTGGTAATAAGCATTATCCCCCTTGAAGTAATTAATGCAACAGATTATCTCCAAGGTAAATGATGCAAGAGCGTTGTAAAATATGCCTCCTGCATCTCTGTATTAATTAGAAAAATATTGAAGTCACCCAAGTTTTGGAGACATAAAAGGTTTAGTTTTTTTTGTTTCTTTTTAAGGGAATGGCTTCTAGGAAAGATTTCCCTGGGACATACATGTAGGTAGTCACATATGCTTTTAACCCTGCTCATAAAATCAGTCATATTGTCATATATAATGTGATTAATAAACACATATGTCTGCATAGATGCACATTTTTAAAACATAACCAGACTTCCACAAGGCAAAATGGTGATGATCATTTAAAAGGTAATAGCTCTCCCAAAATAATCCCTGTGCCTTAAAAACATGGCTGTATTTAGTTCTCTGGATTTTAGGAACTAAAATCTGGAATCTGTGCTGAAGATGTTTCCATATGATATGACTATTTTCTGTGTTGTTGATTTATGCTCAGCATTTTGAAAAGTGTCTAATGTTTTTGATCTTCGTATTTCGTGTGTTGTGTTTGTGAACTGCATGACTGACGTGTTTATAGAATGATGTACATGTAGGTAAGATATAATTTGAGAGACCTTTTGTTTTACATCTAGCCTTCTTTAAAGGTGAGTATGTGAGAATGAAATGTTGAAATTGTTTTTAAAAGAATAATAATTAAAAAAACCCACAAGATTTTAAAGTGGAGGTCATTTTTTAATATAATTTTCATGTAATTTTAAGATAACATAGATTGCAAGAATAGGGAATGCCCTTAGTAAATATTATTTTAAATTAAGGAGTCTGTTGACAGCAAAGGATATATTCCAAGCATTTGAAGGGCACAAATGTTAGATGGCTATCATTCATGTAATTCATTTTGTCAACAGCCATGCATTTCTTTTCTCATTATCACATAGTGGTTCTAAGCACAATTTTGATGACTTGGAGAACTCTAGTTTTGGAGTAGACAAATTTGTTAGGATATTGTATGTATGGACTTTAGCCATTTGAAAGTAATGTTTTATTTCTGTTGAAGTCCCACCCACCCCACCCTGGTCATATTTGAGATGAGAATGTTGCTGAGTCAACTCAGATTTGTCTGTACTTCCTTCTGTAAAATGCTTGATATTTTACCCATTCTGATTTCAATTTATTTCCACATTCTAGGTGCATTTAAGTTATAAAATTGAATCTGTCAACAAAACATTACTTTATGCCTGCAAGCCTCAGTATGAGGCACATTTATAGGGGCACATTCCAGACTTAGTCCTTTGAATAAAGATTGGTGCAAAGGATAGCCATACACCTATGTATAACACTCCTATTTTTAGTGCTAGAATATTATTATTATTAGGACATTTCCCTCTCTATATTATTTATATAAAATTCAAACAACTGTGCAGGGTACTTTAGATTTCTAATCTCATTTATTCTAAAAAAAACAAAACACCCTATGAGGCAGTGTTCCGAGTTTACAAAGTCAAGGCCACCCAGTAAGTCAACAGCTAGGATGGGATGTGAACATTCTTGCTCAAATTTAACACTCAGCTGAGCATAAGGCACTGATGCAGCTTTCACAAGGAAAGGAAAACCTCCTGGAGTGAGCTATGAATGTAAAACTGGGTCTCTTACTAAGCTCTGAGTGCACAGAGCCTTGTAGTATGCATATATTTTTGTTTATTCCTTTGGTAAATTGATTTATATTATTGGTTAAAAACCAAATGGCTAAACAGTTCTAATTAGCTGACACACTGCAAGACTGTAAAAACAGTTTAATTACAAGAATCTAAACTGAAAGCTGCTTCAGAGAACTCTCTGGAGTGGAGAGGCATGTTTTCTTTTCTCCCTCTTATAATAATTGAAGCTTATACCACCAGTTAATTGATGATGTTCACTATCAAACAGACAGATAGCTGATAGCTTCAAAAAGGTGTGAGGAGACAACAAATTAATGGCTATTGTCATGATAACAAAATATTCAGCCTCCACATGCAAAAGTGACATACCTCTACTAGGGTGCAAGGAACAGGAATTGTCACTGTTGTGCCTGACCAGGAATATTTGGTTGGCAACCTTTTGATCTGTTCAGCAAGACAATTCCTACACCGTTTATTTGCTGAGGTTATCTGGTCAAAGCATTAGCAAGCAGTTCAGGGATTTTGCCTTAATAATGTGGAAGTAGCATTTCTGATTTGAATTAATATATTTTTATGCAGAAATAATATTTAAATGGCATACTTGAATGTATTACCAGCGTATCTGCTGAAACTATTTTATTGTTAAACAAAGAAAACTGGAAGTTGTGAAAACAATTCCTTATTTACAAGTGGAACAGCTCTTAATGATGTGTGATAATCTGTTTCTCAAGAATAGTTCTAACCACTAAAAGATGCTTTATACTGAAGACAGATTCTGCTGAAGGCATTACTATTTCTCTGGGTAGCCATGGGAACAAAATAAGATCTTTCCAAACACACTTTAATAAATATCTGTAAGTTGTATTTACTTCCTTGCTCGAGGACAGCAAGGAGTATATATTGACGTGTCCCCATATGCATCCTTCTGTAGGCACTGTGGGTGAAAGTAATGTTTTTATTCATTTAGCATATATTTTCCTGACATTTATTGCATTCTAGCACAACGATCATGCTGTTTTTTTCATGGATCCGTGTAATGAAAAAGAGTGTTGTTTTTTCTATATGCCAGTGTGCACACACATACCTAAGAACACTTGTCTACATGGCACTTTGAGGATTAATGGGGAAAGGCATTTAAATAATGATGCACAAAATAGAAGATGGCAATGAACTGTCAGCTGCAGTTTTCCTGTAAAGGAAAATGAACAAGCCTTGACAGTATTCCTTTTCTCAGCAGAGTCAAGGATTAATAGCCAAAAAAACCCAAAATGAGAGGATAAAAGTGTCCTTTTCTCACATATATCAGTAAAGCAAGAATTAAAAACAAAAGCAATAGCATTCCTATTTAAAATGGTGTGCTAAAAACCTTGATGTGTGTGACCCAACTTTTGTAGCCCATGTTTCAGTAACGGTTTGAACTGTGATCCAACCCATTGTTTGATGAGGCATTTATTCCTGGTGTTTCTGTACATCATCTGAAACTGAAGTTTGAAGTTCAGATCATGATAACGGTTTCAGAATTTTTGAGCATTTTTGAACACTCCCCTTAGCGCCAGGTGTGTTCCGCGAGTCGGAGCGGCAAGGGGGCTTGCTCAGCTGTAGGGCTGGGTGATGTGTCTCACCTGCTTCTTCCTCCCCACCTTATTTCGTCCTTAAAGAGGAAGTAGGAAATAAGATACAGAGGAAGAATCAGTCAAGAGACATTTCAGACATTGTAATATATCAGTACAGTATATCACAATATTTAGCTGTTAATATATCACAATGTTGAAAACAAAATATCACCCAGCCCTATTCCTTGAATAAGAAAAAAGCACATTTCATTGTCTCACACTGGGTCAAATGTAACCTGATGCCGCAGTATGTGTAGTTGCAAAATGAATCAGATTCAACGTGGAATTAAACATATGTACATCATTTTATTTGTATACCGCCTTTCTATAGTTAAAACTATGCTCAAGGCAGCTTACAACATGGAAAAAAAAATAATTACAAACATAACAAAAGAAAGTGGTCATAAACAGTAAATTAAACATAAAAAGTACACAACCAAATTGAACAATTTCCACATAAATCATGAAAGATCTAAAATAAATATACACAATATTAATATCAATAGCAGCAGCAACGCCCCCCCCCCCCCGTTGATCACATCCAAATATCTAAAAGCTCCCCATTGGCTTTCAGCTTTTCTCTGACGACTATTGGATGTGAAGATGGCATCAGTTCTCCAGAGAAGGCACCAACTCCCCTTGCAGAGACCTGAAATATCTCTGCAAAGCCATGTAGGCAGTAGGGATCACTTTGAGTTTCTGCTGGATAGTTGTTCATCAGGATACATATCTGCCAAATCATTTCAAGCAATAGACCATGGACATCATGAACCATGACAAAATTGAACTATTATATTACATTCAGTATTATGTTCACTTTCTGCAATCCTATATAATTAGTGCCAAACTAGATGATATGTGAAACACATGGTTTGGGTTTTGCTTATCTTGTTTCTTGTTTCTATTAAATAGCAGCTGCCAGGGGTCCATTCAGGATTGAAATGGCAGTGTTGCAGGGAGGAGGAAGGCTTAACCTTTTCTCAATGCCACAATTCCAATGAAAACCAGCCCTTCAAGGTTGTTGTTGGGCTTTGGTAGGCTGCAGATGCCAATAGTAGCTTCTTTTCCACAGGAAAAGATCACTTCGGTGTAACTTGAAATTAATTAAAAAAAACAACAACCCACACTTATACACCATGACCCCAATATTAATTGCACTCCCTTCTTCACTGCTGCTATTAAACATAAGCAAAAACAGTTGCGTGAAATGCTGCCATGTGTTTCTTACAACATCTAGATTGGCCATTAGAAGTCACATTCAGATGCTCTAGTGAAAGTGCAGAGGTGTAATAGTACTGTTGTAGCAGTCATAACTGCATAGTCTTTCATGAATCTCTCTCATCTGTAGGGATGAGTAGGTTGACTTCAATCTGTGAAGTCTGATATTATTTCATAGAAGTGGTGAAGACATGGTGAGGGTTCTGGTGGAACATCTGAGCAAGTTCCACTGAAATGAATGGTACCCGCAACAGAATGTGGCAGTATATCATAATCCCCTAACAGGAATTATTCTGTTTAGGATTCTAGGCAGCCACAACTTTCTCTAGCATATTTCAGCTCTGTGTATTTCTTTTTCAACTGACACTCAAGATTCTGTGTCTCCTGGTAATAGTTGAGCATGCTGAGTTCTTACTGGGCTTTTTTTGGGCAGTGTGACATGAGTTTAGATGTCATCTTTACAATAAATGCATTATCTAGGTTCTCACATTTATTGTTTAACAACACAAATCTATGCATGTCTATTCAGAAGTAAGTTCCATTCAGTTCAGTGGTAGTTCTATGAGTTCAGTGAGACTTACTCCCAGGTAAGAGTATGTTCCTACAGCCTAAGGGCACAATCCAAACCTCTCTCCTCTGCAGCAATGGCACCACCAAATCCAAAATGAGCAGGATGGAAGGTGGAGGGGGGCAGTGTGATTTGCAGTGAGACTGGCTCAAATCCAACACGTAAACCCAGCCCAGCACAATGGGGTGTTAAGATAGCTTCTCAATCATTTCTTATTCCAAGAGATAATGAAGAATTTCCAATTTGGGAACACATGCTGTCATGTACCTTTGACTCATTTAAAAGGATCTAATGCATTTGACTCATTTAAAGGGATCTAATATCTGAAGAAGTGTTCATGCACAGGAAAGCTCATACCAACAACAAACTTAGTCGGTCTCTAAGGTGCTACTGGAAGGATTTTTTTTTATTTTGTTCAGATTAAGGGTTTTGTTTTGTTTTGTTTTGTTTTGTTTTGTTTGAGGGTCTTTGGTTATTTAATCTAGCAGGCTGCACTGCATTGTTTTATTCCCCCACCCTCCTGAAGACAAATTGCAGGCTTGAAGAGCAGACTTGAAACTCTGTCATTTACATTCTCTCCTCTGTCCATCATGGGCTCCCTCTATTCATACTGATGTGAGATAGCTTGGAAATTTCCACATAGGAACCTTAATTCTGTTGGGATATTTTGCGTAAAGGAGATTCACCCTTGTATAAGTGACTCAAGGGGACAAATCCTGCTTTTAGGTTTGACATGAACTGCCTTTTTCTCAAATATGTGTTCACACTTACATTTCATTGGTATATGCCATTTCCCCCAGGTGTAATTCCACGAAGCCATTATGCCTTCAAACCTTGGCCCTATTAAGTAGAAGGTGCTGTTTAGAATAATCATTTAATTTCTAAAGGAGAAGTACAACATAATATCTTACATATATCAGTAACGTTGAGGTTTTTAAGGGTGGGAGGAAAGATCCAACATGATGTCAACTTAGGTATTGTGACCAAATAATTGTTAGCTGTATTTTTATTATTATTATTATCAGTACATAGGAGCTTAATAAGTGTATAAGGAATGAAGCATGGTGTGTGACTCGTATCACTGTTGTGATCTGTGGAAACTGTTCACTTTTCTGTACAGTTTCTTTATTTTGTTTAACTGTGTGAAAAAGAAATACTGGGGTCTGGTTTTTTTTTTCCCCCTCAGAAAGCCTACAGCTTCATAAATCAATATTTCTGTTACGTTTTATCTGAACCCAATAGGGAGTTTTCCAAGGAAAGAGAAAAAGCCAAGGCCAGGGGAGATTTTCAGAAGCTGCGTGAAAAGCAGCAGCTTGAAGAGGATCTCAAAGGCTATTTGGATTGGATTACACAAGCAGAAGATATTGACCCTGAGAATGAAGAGGAAGGTGATGGAGAAGGCAAACGGAATAGTATGTCATGTCTTCTCACTTTATTACTGCTAACAAAAGAATATAGTGTGCTCTAAAAATAGTTTACTGTATGGGAGAGACTGTTGCTCACATAATAGCGTTATTCTCTGATGTCTGTAACGTAATTCTCCCCTCTCCCCCACCTGTAGATAACTGTTTCTGTTGTAAATGACTACTTTCTTTACCTTCACTCTAACATTATTATGCAGCAGCCAGATTGCTGGCTGGGCTTGCCTTTGGAACACATATAAACTGCTGCATTGGCTGTCAGTTCAAGGTGCTCATGCTAGTGTTTGCAGCTCCAGATGACTTAGGCCCATATATCCGAGAGAGCTCCTCCTTCCCTACAAACCCTCCCAGGTGTTATAATCAGCAGCTTAGCAGTTCCACATCTGTCAGAAGTTTGCAGGTGGTGGCAGCCCAGAAGAGAGAGCATCAGTCGTGGTGCACCTGGTTTCTTTGCTATACAAGTTTCAGCGAATGCTGAAGATGCACCTCTTTACCCTGTCATTTGACACCTGATACATGTGTTTTCAGGATCCACCCTATGCCTATGAATGTACTCTGTTTTAACTGTTTTTAATTCTGAATTTTAAATTGTGGTAGCCCTAGGACCTGCTGGTGAAAAGCGTGATATCAATATAATAACAATAACAACAATAATAGATTGCAACCTCAGTTACATTTTGTATTAATTCAAGATGTTATGTTAAAAATGTACATGCACATATATGTATTTGCAGGGTTGGCATGTACAGAACTTGCATCCTTGAGATCTAGCAATGAGTCGCAAGAGCCATTTTCGGCCCTAAAATGTCAGACTGCATTTTATGTTACTTTAAATTTTACTGACGAATGTCAACACTGTAAGATTGTTATTGTTTTATTTTGACAAACTGTCAAAATAAATGGGGGTATATTACAGCAAGAAGTAATTTTCTGAAGAGCAATTTTTCTACATAGTGTTAACTGTTAACATAATAGTGCTAACTATTAGAGGCTAGAAATTGCTGACCTGACAGCTAGTTTTGCACAGAATCAAAAATCCTCCTTAACATTTAGGTTTTCTTTAAGCTGCTTAGAGAGAAGAGCTGGCTAGCTGGGGGAGCCCCTTGGCTTTTCAGTCTTCTTCCTGAAGCCAGAGATAGCTGTAGAACAACCCCCAAATTGCCTATCAACATCTTGTGGATGTAGAGAAAATTGGTCCATCTGGAGATCCATCCCTTGGTGCTTCTAAAAGGGAAACAGCAATTTTAGCCACTTGCTTGGCTAATTTTAGAGTCAATGATATCTGTCTCAGGCAGTGATCCTACTATTATCAACCTCTGCAGAGATGTTCTTTGGCCCTGATCAAGCATCCAGTGTCTTTGTGTGTTACTGGTAATGGTGTCTTAAAGCAGCAATCTGTGCCATATCAAGCACATCCTGTAATGGAACAGTTAATCTGTTAGTAATATCGCCATGGAATATATTTCAGAGTAAGCTACTCAGAACATTCTGAATATTGCTACGGAAAATCTTTGAGTAACATAAAATTTAACAAGGAAATCATTAAAGTTGCTGGGCTGCATTATTATTATTTGTGCTCTGTTAAGAAACCTGCCTTTCTCAAAACACAATCTATAGTGCTCTGCCATATCTCTCCTTTTTATTCTCTTGGAAGATTCTCCCACTTAAAATGCCATTGTGTGATACTGTAGTTAGATTACAGAAAATTAATTACTCCCTATCTTATGTGAGAATGACATGCACTTTGTCAACTGATTTCTTAAATGAGTGTAATAAGAGTGATGCTGGTTGGCCTTAGTGATGTGAATTTTTTTTTGCACTTCTTCTGCAGCAACATAATTTGTTTTCATTGCTGTAGAATGATGTGGAAACGACCAGTTTTAATACAACTGACCCTTTTAACTTAGCTTTAAAAAGGTAAATGGACCCCTGACAGTTAAGTTCAGTCGCAAACGACTCTGGGGTTGTGGCGCTCATCTCACTTTACAGGTTGAGGGAGCCGGTGTTTGTCCACTTCCGCAGACAGTTTTTCTAGGTCATGTGGCCAGCATGACTAAGCCACTTCTGGCGAAGCCAGAGCAGTGCACGGAAACGCCATTTACTTTTTCTGCCAGAGCGGAAAAAATCTACTTGCACTGCGTGCTTTTGAACTGCTAGGTTGGCAGGAGCTGAGACCAAACAACGGGAGCTCAGCCTGTTGCGGGGTCTCGAACTGCTGACCTTCTGATCGGCAAGTCCAAGCGGCATGGTTGTTTAAACCACAGTGCCACCCGCATCCCAACTTAGCTTTATGTTACTTCTAATCCACCGTTTTGCAAGGTGCTTTATTGTCTTGCTAGTCCTCGGAGTAACTCTGCAAGTCCATTGTTAATTCCCAGTTTTCTTATTCTGGTTCTGAGATAGAGAGAGTTGGATATGATCAGGGCTGTGTCAGCCATGGGGAAACTGGTATCTGCATGGGCAGACCAATCCTAAACACACTTACTTGGAAGAAAGTCCCACTGTGTTCAGTGATGCTCCCCCCCCCCCCCCCCCGGTTAATGTTCATAGAATTGTAGCCTTAATATTGCATATACAAATCCACCCTGCTCTCCTTTGAAATAGACAACACTGATAGAGTAGAAATACAATTGGTTTTAAAACATGTGCTAAAGTAGCTGGCCTTCCCCCTTATTTTTGGTCCCCAGATATTATTGGGCAACAACTGTCATCAGTCCTTGGCCATTTTGGCTAATGGTCAAGGAAGATGAGAGTTGTAGTCTTGCAGCATCTGGGGCATTCAAGACTGGGGAGAGCTGCTTGCCAGCCTGGATAGAAAAAACACAAATCTCAGGTATCAGTGCCTTTGACGAATTGTGTGCTAGCATCCATGTGCAATTTATGTTTGTGGGAGTTGACACATTCAACCCAAGCAGGCAAAACAATTAACTTGAGTTGAAAGACAAGCCTGATTTGCAGTTCTGTGAATCAGCCCTTAATCTTTATACTCTACTGTAAAGATACCCTTGTAAAACTATCAGGATGATAATTACTAATCACTGAATAGAAAGCGGTTTATGATCTGTGCAACTGCCAGCAATGACTCACCTCTGTTCCCTCAGGATCTATTGTGAGCCCTCCCCAGCTTGGCCAAGAATTACTGTAAGGAGTAAATTAATTTAAGCAAGAATGTAGTTACTACGATTACTTCAAAAACTAATCAAAATTCTGCACCAAGGAAAATTGGTTTTAGGAGCACAGGAAGCTGCTTTACCAGACTATTGGTACATCTAGCTCATCCAGACTTCCTTTTGTGCTTCCTTTCTAGACACAGGTCCACACTTTAAAGTCCTGTGTCTGCACACTTTTTTCCTCTTGAAAGCTGAATTGCCATTTGTTCCGATTCAGCTTTAAAGGGCAGGTTTTCATGGGGAAAGCACTGGGACAAAAAAGAAAAAAAAAAAAAGAAGCACTCAGACACAGTGCTTTAAAGTGGGGACCTGTGGCTAGAAAGCACATTAAATAAGCCCTGGCAGTGCCTCTCTAGGCTTTCAGATACTAGGCATCCCCATTTTTATCTGGTGAATTGAATTCAGGACCTTTTGCACGCATGCTTGACAACTCGGCTACAGCCCTGCAACGTGTATCAATTACAGAAATTGCATTGGCATATGCTATGCGTGCTTTATTTTATATAATTCTGCTTCTGATAGCCATAGGAGAGCTGCCTGTGCAGCTACTCTCCTCCACAAACATACCTTTTGGCTTCTGAGATTTTGCCTGGGAGGCTTAAGAGGGAGGAGATGATCGGGTGCTCTTAATGAAATCCAGAAGCCTTGCCACTTCAGTCCTCTCAATTTTACACAGTCCTAGATTTAGGCTGCAGTTGCTGATAGCAAAGCCAATATAGTCCTCCTGTGTCATGTAGCATCTCAACTGGCATTGCACTGAATGTGGATCCTTTATTGTCTTTTGCACTGCTGCTGCTGCCACCTGCTGTTTTATTGACGGGGTTGCATGTGTTTAACATGAAGGGGTTACGTTGGCCGATTTATTAGACGACAAGAAGAAAAGCAGATTTAGATGTTGCCGTGGGTCAAACAAACATGGTAAAAAATGTGTTCTGTTTTGCAGTGGATGTGTTTCAATCTAGGCAATGAGTTTTGAGTGCTGTTGTTTAAATTCTCAAACACCTGGGAGTAAATATATTCCCTAAATTGCATGTGGACACACATCTTGCATGGAAGTGATTTGCTGCTTGAATGCATGCTTCAAAGAGATTGTTGCTGCAGTGCAACAACTGTAAGCTGAAATTTCATTATACTCGTTTAAATTTCCATTGAATAGCTCTCAATCTAGAAAGGCAAATGAGTCAGATATGAGTACATCACTTTAGTTTCAATGTGATGAAAACCATAAAGCGTTTAAAAGCTCTCAGGATATGATGGCGCATTGACCAAGAACAAGCTTTCTCTTAAAAACAAGGACATCTGGTAGTTCTGCTAATGGCGAAAATGTATGTTTGCGGTGTTGTGCAGTGCCAGCAGAATGAACTGTTTTCATGGATATATTGGAACTTCTTTCTTTGCTTTGTGGGACAGTCCAGAGGCTTGGTGGCTTTTCGTGCAAATAAATTGAAGGACTTTTCTGGATAATGTTTCCTTTCTCAGAATTATCCTTCGCTAGGCCCAAACCAGTGTTGGTAGCGATTGAAATGTGGGTAGCTATGTTGGCAGGGCGGGGTGGGGCATTGAAACATTCACATGTTGTAGTTTTTAAAACCCAGGGAGACACACGCTTCAACATTAGACAGGGGCAGACAATCCCTAGAAATTAATTAGAGGCAGAGAGTAGCCTTTTAAGTGTTTGCCACCTTTCAAGTAGTTAAGTGGTAGAGTGGAGAAATTCTCACTCTCTGGTGAATTAAAAAATAAATAAAATATAAAATAAAATAAAATGTGTAATTGCTTAGAATTAGTAGTGTTGATGCAGGCGTTATTGAATGGTGCTTGGTGACACTGCCATGCCACACTGAGAAAGGTCTGAGAAAGTGTGATAGATAACAGAATCGAAACATTGATGGAAGAAGTCTGAATCCTGTGCAACAAATGACTAACAGTTCAATCTTAGGCATGTTTACTCAAAAGTAAGTTCCCATATGATCTGTGGAGCTTACTCCCAGTTAAGTGTGCATCAGATTGCAGCCCAAGATGTATACTGATTGCTTGGAAAGCCATTAAATTAAACAGAGTAGATCATAATGAGAGTTGTTTGACAAAAACTCAAAAGGATTGTGGACCCCACTACCCCAGATTAATGCAACCCTGCTAGCCACATATCTTGGCCTTCATTAGGTGATTTTGCTTGCTACCAGACTGTGACTAAAAAGAGGGAAGAGTTCTCAGTTACACCTGGCAGATCACAACACATGGTTGTGAATTAGGCACGGTGTTGTACTCAGGCTGGAGTGAGCCATAGACAGTATATGTTCAACCTAGCAGTACTTCAGATCTTTAATGGGGGCAAATATTGTGCAAAACATTGACACCTGAGGAAATTGTTTAATTAGAACAAGTACCAAGATAATAAAAGCTGTCAGAATTGTCCCTGACAAAACTTGTGATGATAGTGAAGGCAGAAATGTTCAAGGACTGGAACTGAGTCCTGGTAATTTAAAAGCCAGTCTATTGTTTGTTTGTTTGTTCTGCTTTAGGTGACAGCCTGTCTTTGTGGACTGGCAAGAAATTGTCTCTCTATTCTGTGTGCTGAGGCAATAATTTCATCTCAGCTGCCATGTGAAGCATTATCAATTTTCTCTATATCCTTGCTCCTCTGTGCAGACATTCTTAAAGTACGCACAGTCAATGGGTTAGCCCCACCTCTAACCTCCATCTACAGATTGAACCAGTTCACTTGTGAATGCTATATTGCATGGGCTTAATAATCCTTCCAACAACATCATGCAATAGGTCAGTGCTATTACCCCCAAGCGGTGTGAGAGAGCTGTGCATGGCAGAGGCAAGATTAAGACCAGGAGCTTCCTGGTGCTTGTAGTTAATTCTTTTAGCTGCTACCATACCAACATAAGCATGGGTGAACATGCTGGGTCTTAGAAAAATGTAAACTGTTGTGCTCTGCCTTTTGCACTAAGAAGAGCCCCGCTTTTGGGAAGCCCACAAGCAGGACATGAGCACAGCAGCCAGTCTCCCCACTCGCTACTACGATTGCAACTAAGAAGATCAGTGCCCAAGGCACAGAGGTGCTTTTCCATTTGTGCAGTTCTATAAGCTCTTTGTGCTGAGCTTATAGAACAGGGCAGCCCAAGTTTTCATGCCCAGTGGGCAGAACCCAGAGGGGAGGGGGAAGTGAGCCCAGAATTGTCCTCACGTTGCCTTGCTTTGGGAAGGCAGCAAGAGGCTCTGGCAGGATCCTACAGCTCCCCCACCTTCTTCCCAAAGCTGGGAAAGCGCTAACTAGGCTTTGGGAAGGGGAAGGGAGAACTATAGGACCCTGGCAGAGCTCTTAGGCCTCCTTCCCAAAACCGACTGCTTCATCTCTTTTACCCTGCTTTGGGAAGGGGAGGGGAGGGCTTGGTGGGGCCCTAAGTGTTGCTGAGGGTCACCAAAAAAGGCCCCGCGAGCCGCATGAAGCCCTCGGACCGTGCATTGCACCATCCTGGTTTAGAAGGTACACGAAAGCTCAATTGAACTTTTCAAGCTAAACCTTTTTATACTTAACTATTCCAACCCTACGCAATGGGCTAATCTGGCCACAAAAGCACCTTAGAAGTTGCGAGGGTTGTAACTTGGCTTGCTGTAAACCATTTCTATCCAAACTGGATTTGGGGTCAGCTTTTTCAGCGCCAGCTAAACAATGGGATTGCACAGAAGAAAAAGAGTAAGCTATCATAAGCCAGCTAACTAAAGCGAACATTTTCACACTTCATTCTGCTCCCCCCGCAAGCTTTTAAATAAATACCTGAGAAATGCACAGCTTTCCTGTGCAACACACACAAAGCAAAGTGTAGCTGGCTTTGCTGAGCTAAAAATCTAATTATATCTTCTATCTTACCAACAGCAAGCATGCAAGCGAGTGAAACTGAGTCTGTGAATACGGAAAATGTTGGTGGAGAAGGAGAGGGCCCAGCATGCTGTGGAGCTTTGTGGTGAGTACAAATCAGCATGGTAGGAATGTCAATGGTTTTATTTCTAGCAATCCCTGAGCAAAGGAACAGTTTTCTTCATCTAAGTTTGTGTGTGTGTGTACACACACACACACGCCATTAGTGCTGTTAATTTATTAACTGAAAACTCTGAGGAAGATTGTCTTTGAACAAAAATGGAGTTCTCTGAGATGTGGCAGATTAAAATGATGTACATTTGTTGAATAACTCATTGAAGCTTATTTAAGTTGATAGTCCTTTACTGCTTATTTTGTAAGCCAGAAATCTGTAGTGAGTGTTCAGCTGCTAGAAATTGCACAAGGTATGGATGCTATTATCATGTTGTTACCTAACAATTCAGACAATGTTTTATGATAATCCCCGTCCGCTTGATAAGTACATTCAAACCATGATTTGTACCAGTGTGATGTAGTGGCTAGATTTAGACCTTGGAAACCTGAGTTCAAACTCCTGCTCAACCCTTTCAAGCTCAGTGTATGGTATTGGGCAATCATTTTCTTCCAGCCTACATTGCAGGGTTGTTGGGGTGGGGTGGGGAAATCTGCTGTAAGTGCCATGGAGGAGTGGTGAGATAAAAGCAGGTAACCACGGTTTTTTGATCATGAAATTTTGATTATAATCTGTTTCTGAACCACTTTGACATTGGTGTCTTAATAGTATCGTTACTGATATGCTTTGGTAAAAGATCAATTCAAAAAGACAATGTTTCCTATGTATGTAAAATATGCAAGCTTTTATTGTGCTGATCCTTCAAAAGCAGTAAAAAGGTGCCATTATTTTGCAATTTACACCAATAGAACATTTCTGTATCAAGCAGACATGCAAGATTGAAATAATTTTAAATGCTTTTAATTTCCAACATAGCTTTCAAGGGAGAAGGAGTTGTGTAAATAATTGTTACGTATTTTCTTTAAAAATATGTTTTCCTTTTCTTTTAGTCAAATTATCTCAAAATCCAAGTTCAGGTCAGTATTCTTCTCTCTCTTTTCCATCACTTTCCCCCTGTACCTTAACTGTTTCCTGTTAATCTACACATATTATGGTTGAATATGACTGAATCTTTTTTTAAAAATGGGTTAGTGTATGGTTGACTATGACAGAATCTTTTTTTAAAAATGGGTTAGTGAATGCACAAGAAATGTATACAGCATCATATGCTATCTAACAACATTTGGCCACAAAAACTTGAGCAGGTAATTAAACAACTAAGCAATAATGGCTTAAAGAACACAAAGAGCTGCCATATACCAAGTCCATTGGTCCATTAATCAAGCTCAGTATTGTCTGTATTATTATTATTATTACTATTATTATAGCCTTCCAGAATTTCAGGCATGTTTCCCCCCAGCCCTATGAGGAGATACTGGTGATTGAACCTGTGACCTTTGAATTCGAAGTGGGTACTCTACCACTTCCCATTTACATGATCGGTCCTATAGAAATGGGATCGTTTTTAAAATTAAGCATGTGGAGCACAAGAGAGCAGGTCACTGCTCTGAGGAGTTTCCAATTTAATGTTGACAAAAGGAAACAGCAGAGGAAGGGAATGCAAATGGATGGGGGGAGTAACAAGAAAAGAATATGCAGCTGCTTTAGTTTCACATGCTGAGGTTTGGACACATGATAAGTAATGAAACAATCTTAACCTTATTGTGCGGTACTCTGCTTTTGTGCAGCTTTTAATTGCTTTGTTAGCCACCTCAGTTGCTTTATATGAGGAAGGCAGAGTCTATTACAGTGGTACCTCGGGTTACATACGCTTCAGGTTACAGACTCTGCTAACCCAGAAATATTACCTCGGGTTAAGAACTTTGCTTCAGGATGAGAACAGAAATCGTGCTCCGGCAGCGCGGCAGCAGCAGGAGGCCCCATTAGCTAAAGTGGTGCTTCAGGTTAAGAACAGTTTCAGATTAAGAACAGACCTCTGGAACGAATTAAGTACTTAACCCGAGGTACCACTGTACAGTGGAACCTCAGGTTATGTTACCCTTGGGTTGCGAAAGCAGCAAACCCCAAAGTGTTTCGCTGCATGCGCAGAAGTGGTCTCTCCATTTGTGAAAACTTTGGGATACGGCCGGACCTCTGGAACGGATCCCATTCGCAACTGGAGGTACCACTGTATTGTTACTATTAATGAGAATTATGCATCTGATGTGGCTTCTTCCTCCGCCTCAAATCTACTAACCTTTAGATCAATGTGAACTCTTCCACTCCTCCACTTATCCTTCCACTGACTTTTTCAGCGTTCCTGAAATGTGTTTCATGAATGGGCAGAATAGATTCTCCCCCAACCCAATACAAAATATTGTATTTTGAATGACTAAATCTTCTAGGCATGCTTCAGAGTTCACCCTGTTCTTTCAACTTGCATACAGTTGACTTGGCTGAAATAATTTTTTGTGTGGGAATTTTTGTACGGTTTTTGGATATATATGGTTAAAATCTATTTGGGCTGATAACTTTCATCAGAGTAGGGAAAAAAATGTTGCTGTTATTAATTTTCCATACTACCCTTCATCCGAGGATCACAGGATGGTTTGCATTCTGAAAACAGAAAACTACATTCCATAGTAGCAAGCAAAAACAATACCCACCCACCCACTCTCCACAACACAGTTTAAAAGGCCATAGATTGTTCAACTAGCCGAAGGCCTGGAAGAAGAGGAATGTTTTGCCTGGCGACTAGAGATGTGTAATGAAAGTGCCAAATAGGTGTCCCTGGGGAGAACATTCCACAAGCCACTGCAGAAAAGGCCCATTCTGGTGTTGCCATTTTCCAGAGCTCTCTTGGAGGAGGCACATGAAGAAGGGCCTCAGCTGATGATCACAGGGTCCAAGTCAGTTCATATGAGGAGAGGCAGTACTTGAAGTATTTTATGCCATATTCCATGGATGCTGCTTTGTAATGTGTCAGAATCACAACAAAAATATTTTTATTTCTTTTGAAATTCACCCAAACAATATTAATGTCCTTTTTCTTTAGGCAGATATTTAGAAGCACAATAAAAAAAAATCAGTCATATTCTCAATATGGTATCTTGCTTTGTTTCTTAACTTTGCCTTTGTTCACACTAAAAACTAAGAATACAAATACAAGTAGCTTGTATTCTTCTCTAAAGTTTCTTACCTTTTAAGAAAGCTTTCTGCAAAAAATCTCAAGGTTGTTGTTTCCTTTTCTGCTTCTCTTTCTATAATTTAATCAATCAGCTATACAACTAAATCTCTTAATCTTGAACTTAAAACTCTTAAAAACTATCAATACCGCATTCATTGGATTTTGGATTTCTCCTGGTAGGAATCTTCGAAATGGTTTTTTTCCTTCCCTAGACTCAGCAGTGAAGAAAATGACAATAACTATGGTTATATATACAGTGGTGGCTAGATGTATCTAAAGATCTATAGCTCAGGATTTCGAAAGCCATAAGAAGAATTCTATATTTTCCCACTCACAGAAAATCTGCTGTCAGGGCTGAAATATGCCCCAGTCCATGTGTGCTTACTGCACCTTCACTTCCTTCTTTAATATAGAGCCCTAGATATTTTTGCTTATGGCCACACAACTTCATGCATTTGGTAGACTTCAGTCTACCTAAACACCTGTTGTTACACCTGTTGGTTTTATTCACTTTCATAACTTAATGGGGTATCTTAACCTTGCATGAGTAGTTGTTCTTGTACACGGTGGTATTTTTTGGGGTGAATAAAAGCCAAAGTAAACTGCGAAGTGTTCCACAATTGTAAATGGTACTTTCTGCAAAAAGGTGATTTTATGAAAGTGGACAGGTTTGCAAGGATGTGCGAGCTTAAGCATAAGGAATGTTTTTTGCAATACAGTGGTACCTCGGGTTACAAACACCTCGGTTACAAACACTTTGGGTTACAGGCTCTGCTAACGCGGAAGTAGTACCTTGAGTTAAGAACTTTACCTCAGATTGAGAACAGAAATCGCGTGACGGTGGCAGCGGCAGGCCGCATTAGCTAAAGTGGTACCTCAGGTTAAGAACAGTTTCAGGTTAAGCACAGCACTCTGGAACCAGAGGTAACCAGAGGTACCACTGTAGTGTTGAAGCTGCCACCATCTTCCTGCAACCATCCTAGAGGGATAGGGGTTGGTGTGAATTGCATGGAAACCTTGGTTCTTCTAATCCTGCTTCCTCACTGGCAAATTCTAATAGGCTCTGTGGTCCCAGCATATACTTCTTCTTCCTAGTCAGCTTTAGCAATTCCTCTGAAGACTGGTATAGTTACTTACCAAAGATCTGGAGTGGCCATAATATTGTGATATGAATAATGTGTTTGTGATCTTTCCTCACCATCAGATGTAAATACAACATACATTCACATTCAAGGCGTAGCTGTGACAGTTTATGTTCATTTGACTCCCAAAGATTAGCAGCACACCATAGTCCTTGGAGTTTTTAATTTGGTCCTGAGTCTTGTTTTTATTTGCTCTTGAGTCAAATGTAGCATATTTCCAAAATATTTTAAATGTATTGGAAACCTCATGAAATGCCAGTTTTTATAAGACAGGGGACTAAGAGGTAGAATGTGGCAGCCACAGATAAAGATGAAAAAGCTTTGTCATTAATGGCAACAATATGAGAGCAGCAAATCCTGACTCCATTTCATCTTCACATTTCTTCCTTTTTTAAAATCAAGTATAAATAGTATCCTTGACTTTGACCCTAATTTTAACCTGAAACTAATTTTAAACTAATCCTGATTTGCATAATCTTTATTCAGACATGATCCCCCCCCCCCCGTCTGATCCAGAGATCTCTATGTGAAGCAGTGGAATGTATGCTAATTGCTGCTTGTTAGACTCTTAAAACATACAGTTGTTGATACCCCCTCTTGAGGAGGTGGGAAAGGGGCATGAGATTCATTTTCCTGTTCCTAAAGTATATGATTGGTGCTGCCACAGTCGATGATAACAACCTTGTCTGTTGCTGCAGAATCCACTGCCACACCAGATGGGTGTAATGCTTGCTATGTAGACTGCTATCGAAGACTGTTCAGAAACTTCTGTTGACCAAGAACATTTGTCAGAACGTTTATTGGATAAGACAGAATGGATCTGTGTCCAACTCTGATACTGTAACCTGTAGTGGCTGCTTATTTGTTTCTGAGATTAGTTCGAAGTGATGGTTCTCAGTTTTAAAGCCTTAAACACTCTTGGGACCAAAGTGTGTTAAGAATTGTCTATACCTGTCACATCTACCGGGTCCTTGAGATAAATCTACTGGGTGTCTGCTGTATCCCCCAACTAACTGAGTTATGGCACATGGGCACGAGAGCAGGGTTCTTTCTGTGGTTTGGTTGCACCTAGAAAAAATTCCCTCAAGCCTAATTTTTGTGGTTTTATTCTGTGTTGTAATACGTCTGCTGTTTTATATTTTAGTCGGCGTTGGCGTCGATGGAACCGATTCAATAGAAGAAGATGCAGAGCTGCTGTAAAATCTGTTTCATTTTATTGGTTAGTTATTGTACTGGTCTTCCTGAACACATTAACTATCTCATCTGAGCATTACAACCAGCCTGATTGGTTGACACAAATACAAGGTAAAATGAAAATGTTTTCTTATTCATTCAGTAACAAATAGAATACTGTTATAGACTTAATACAAAGCCATTTATTTATTTAGCATTTTGTAGACATTCTGGGTTGTTTAAGCTTTGTGAAAAAGAACAATGGGAAGGTATAAGCAAATTTTTAGCCCCATGTAGTCAGTTGCAGCTAGAGTTTATCCAGTTAGATGGATTGCAATCCACAGATTAGATGGGTTGCAATCTAGGCTAATTTGAACTTGACAGCAGTTTACTGTAGTCAAATGGATTGTGGACTGTAACTGTGTGCTGTTATCAAGCACCTCTGGTCTGTGTCATTGAGAGGTTTTTCTGGGTCTACTACAAAATTTGTACTAGGGTATTTGTAGTTGTATCACACGATACAACAAAGCAGACGCTGTATATGTCAATCTTGGTGCATACATCAGGATCCCACTAAAGAAGGAAATGAAAATTTGCTTTGAAATTCTATGAACCAAACTCCTTTATTTCTGAGCTGTGGTTTGGTGGGGATAGGTTGCATCATCATAGCTTGAGAAGAATGTGGAGTGAAGGATTCCGTTTGCTCAAAGTGGTCAAAATAGAAACTGTCGTTGTTTTCTGCAGAACATATGAAACTGAATCAGAGGTGTAAAAACCAATATAATTTTCTGAATATTTCCCCTCTAGATATTGCTAACAAAGTTCTTCTGGCTTTATTCACCTGTGAAATGTTGGTAAAAATGTACAGTTTGGGCCTGCAGTCATACTTTGTATCCCTATTTAATCGTTTTGACTGCTTCGTGGTATGTGGCGGCATTGTTGAAACCATCTTGGTGGAGTTGGAAATTATGTCACCCCTTGGAATTTCAGTGTTCCGCTGTGTCCGTCTCCTCCGTATTTTTAAAGTAACCAGGTAAGATCAAATTAAAGGCAATGAACTTTTTTTTTTAAAAAAAAAAGCAAACCCAGCAACAACAACTTACTGCTGAGTTCTACTGACACTTGTATGATCCGCAGCTCTTTTGTAATATTTCATCACGCACTGTTCTTTTACGGTTTTTTTTTGGTTAACACACGCATTTTAATTTGTAGGCACTGGACATCCCTGAGCAACTTGGTAGCATCCTTGTTAAACTCAATGAAGTCCATTGCTTCACTGTTGCTTCTGCTTTTCCTCTTCATCATAATCTTCTCATTGCTTGGAATGCAGCTGTTTGGAGGCAAATTTAATTTTGATGAAACTCAAACAAAACGGAGCACCTTCGATAATTTCCCACAAGCTCTTTTAACTGTATTCCAGGTAACTTTCTTTCACCCACTATAAAACATTTTATCTTTGAACAACAAAAACTGTCTAAATAATCCTGTCTCCTAAAAAATAAAAATAAAAATCACTACCACAACTACTATTAATTCTGTTTGTGTTAAATAGCATTCTGCTCATTAAAGTCAATATTCTGGTAATTTTGCATCATTTTGTACCATTTGTTCATATCATGTATTCTATCTATCTATTCAGCATAGCTTTTATGTTAACGTCATTAATATTAAGTTGTCTTTGTTCATCCAAAATATAAGAAATGTAAAGTCATTTAATGTAAAAAAAAAAATCTTCCCTTATATTTAACTGTCTTTTTAAAAAAACACAAAATGTTTGCATATCACATGTTTGAAGCTGTATATTGGTAAATTATCTCAATCTTGTTCTACAGTCCAAAGATGCAGGTGTTATGGATTTGCACATACAAGAAAGTATATTTATTTGATTTTTCTCCTCCCCCCCTCAAAACCTCACAAAAATCCAGTGTTGGAGGAAAGGCTGATTTTGAAATTTGGGTAACTTTTAAAAGAAACACTGGGGAAAGAGATAGACAGACAGATAGACAGAGAGACAGAAATATGCAGGAAGAGTTACCTGCTTTTCAAGTTGCTTGCTTTAATTTCTATACTGCTTAATATATTTAAAATATATATAAGCGGTGTACAAAAAACTGAAGCAACAACAGGCAACTTAAACAAAATATTACAGAAATATACACTTATATATAAAAATTTACATTAATGCAAAGTTACTAATAGATAACGCGGGTGGCGCTATGGGTAAAACCTCAGTGCCTAGGACTTGCCGATCATATGGTCGGTGGTTCGAATCCCCGCGGCGGAGTGAGTTCCAGTTGTTCGGTCCCAGCTCCTGCCCACCTAGCAGTTCGAAAGCACTCTTAAGTGCAAGTAGATAAATAGGGACCGCTTTATAGCGGGAAGGTAAACGGCGTTTCCGTGTGCTGCGCTGGTGCTGGCTCGCCAGAGCAGCTTCGTCACGCTGGCCACGTGACCCGGAGGTGTCTTCGGACGATGCCGGCTCACGGCCTCTAGAGCGAGATGAGCACGCAACCCTAGAGTCGACTCATACGGGACATGACTGGCCCGTATGAGCAGGGGTACCTTTACCTTTACTAATAGATATAAATGTTAAAACAATGAAGAACCACTAATTCACACATGCCCTCAAATGTAAGTTAAGGGCTAACTAGATTGTAGCCATTAATGTTAGTGGCAAATTATTGTAATTAAACCAAAACAAAAGCCCTAAAACCAGACAACCCTTAGTTTCCTCTTATTTATCTACCTGTAGTGCCCAAATAATGTCCCTGCACTACTGGGATATCTTCCAGACTTGGCACAACCGGTATATTTCTTGGTGTTCATTTGCTGTTGCTATAAATCATGCAGCCCAGTCCTAGGCAAGTTTACTTACAGTGCAAGACCAAGAAAATTCCATTTGGTATACAGTGGTACCTTGGGTTAGAGACGCTTCAGGTTACAGACGCTTCAAGTTACAAACTCCGCTAACCCAGAAATACTACCTCAGGTTAAGAACTTTGCTTAGGATGAGAACAGAAATTGTGCGGTGGTGGCGTGGTGGCAGTGGGAGGCCCCATTAGCTAAAGTGGTGCTTCAGGTTAAGAACAGTTTCAGGTTAAGCACAGACCTCTGGAACGAATTAAGTTCTTAACCCGAGGTATCACTGTATATAAATAGGATTGCAGCCTTAGTTGAAGATGTTACAGAGAGCAATGTTTGCTAGGTTTAGTGTCAGCATTAGTAACTTTTGGAGCATAGGTGCATAAATGAGGACACTGATGCTTCTGTGGCTGCTTCCAACTCTTTAATCTGGAAAGTAAAAACAGACAGTGCATCCATTCAGACATCATAAATGACATGCATTTTATACAACAGAGATTAGTTTTCATGTGTGTGTGGGGGGGGGGGGAAGCAATAGTGAAGTGGCCTTGAGGTGAGGCTGTACATATATTATCTGTTTGTAGTCATTCTTGCGTTCATGCTGAAGCACATTTACAAAATACTAGATCCCACTTGATTCTGGAGTTAAGTATTCTGTTAACTCGGGATCTGTCTTACACATTTTTCCTAGTGCTTTTCTGTTCTTATAATTTTAAGGTGCACGTTGGGCCCTTGCCTGGACGGATTTGTGAGCTTGCTAACAGTAGTTCCCTACCGTCCCAATTAATTTCTGCAGCTCGTAAGTTTGGCAGCATGGGAGGTGGTGGTACCTGGTCAGTGAAGAGGTGGAGTGACTGCTCCTTCTGTTACAAAGAGGAAAGCTTCTGACCTCCTTGTGACTGCTTCAAGGAGGGAAGTGGCAGTGCAGAAACCTGATGCTTGTTCATAGAATACTATACCATAGCTTAGCATCATGTCTGGATGCAGTGTTACTATAGCGTTCAGTAAAAAGTTTGGTGTCTGCTTGGCTGTGCACTGTACGTCTACATTATTTATTTAAAGGAGTTTCAAAGCTGGTTTAATGGTAATTGCTTTCGGGAATTATAGTTTTCTAGAGGGGCTGGTATCCAGTGTCTCCTTCCTCTCCTGCCTCCAGAGCAGGAGGATACCTCAGCCCCCCCAGAAGCAGATGTGGGCATGCAGAGTGCTGTATGCGGGAGGAGAGGAAGGAGAATTCCTGTTGTGAGTGGAAGTCATTTCCGCTAGCAGATGGGCACAACTGGATATCACCCAGTGTTATTCAAGAACAAACCTACAATGTATAAAACTATAGTTCCTAGGGCTCTTTGGGCCAAGCTATGACAAACAAACCATATTCTGAAACCATATTCAGACTGTTTTCCATTCATATTATGGATGTACCCAGATGAAATATGTGCAAGCTAGCTGATTAGGTACTGAATTATCTCAATAAAACATCAAAGGGGAAAAACCTGGAGACATTTTGATTAGAGTTTTGTACTCTGCATTGCTTCAGAAACAGCAAAAAGTTATTGTTTTTTAAAATTCTGAGTTAAATGATCATTTGCAGAATCTTGGTGGTTTAATAAGAATAGTAAGAGCTGTTCGACAGTGGAATTTGCTGCCAAGGAGTGTGGTGGAGTCTCCTTCTTTGGAGGTCTTTAAGCAGAGGCTTGACAACCATATGTCAGGAGTGCTCTGATGGTGTTTCCTGCTTGGCAGGGGGTTGGACTCGATGGCCCTTGTGGTCTCTTCCAACTCTATGATTCTATGATTCTAATAAAGATTATCACATTGCATTCCCTTGATCATTTTCAGTTGTATCAAGCGCTGCTGTTCTGCTTGTGCAATAGAAATCCCCCTTTTTCACAACTCCTTTATCCTGCGGCTCCCTGTGCACCCTTGAAATCTGGTTTAGAGGTTGCTTTTTTAGGTGTCTGCAGGTGCTTTTGGTTGTGCCAAGAAAACAGTGAGCTTGGATGCATGAATGACTAATGATTTCAGTCTCTGGATTGTTACATCTACAGCCAGTCTTGGGGCTAGCTCAGCCAATACATTTCTTGTCCGTTTAAGTCATCCTAAACATTGCTAATAGGTTCAAAGTGAACCAAGGGATCTCTTTGCTAATTGCAACTTTGAATATTAGAGTTTCTTTTTCTAGCAGTTACCCAGTTAAGAGCTGGTTGTCTGTCTGTTTCCCCAGGCTAGGAAGATTGGAGGTTGGAAGAGAGCTTTTACTTGCATAGGAGCTGGAGGCTCCACCCCTTCTTGGTCTCACCCAGGCTTTGATCCAAGCAGGTGTTTTCATGCACTTCTCCCTAATAGCCTAATGTGTAGCTTGCTGGGTACTTTGGTGATGGCCTTGAAGTTGCTGCCTTACTCACTATTCCCTCTGCTGCTGTGGCCTTGAGACAGCTGGCATGGCAGCCTCCTGGCCCAGGGTACAGGGTAGGGATGTCCAGAGTACATGTCTAGTCAGAGCCATTCCCAGTGTGGAGATCTGCTGAAGGGTCTTGCTCTCCTTAGTTCTCATCTGAGGAGGTGAGAGATAAGGTCTGGACAGAGTGGAGCCCTGACACTGGTGTATCTCTAGTGAACCAGGAAGTCTCCTGTTAAAGTTTCATCTCAGCCACATATTCACTTTGTGGACTTAAGAGAATCTACCATTCTCTCTGCATCAGGCCATACATATCCTGTTTGCAATATGGGGATGATCATTCTAGATTATTTTATATAGCTGCTGCAAGAATTGTTAAGGTAGTGTATGTGAAGAGCTTTAAGCATTTGAAATTCTCTAAAAAATCATGAGTATTAATGCTAGGTCCATGTGCTACATTTGTATATGTGATTGCGTACCAAGTATAGGTGGGATAATTTGTGCAGATAACAAATGTCATGTCAGAAATGTCCCTAAATGCAACAATTTCAGCAGTCCTTTTAGAAAAATGATTCTCCAAAACCCTAAATGCAATGTATTGGCAAAGGCTTTGTTAGATCTAAAGCTCTGTCGCCAAAACAGTATGTCCTTATTTTATAGTAGTATAAAGCAATGCGTAAGAGAAGTGGTTAGAATGTTGTTAGTCATATAAGTACAGCTAATGGAGTATTTTTTCTATGCTGTGAACTGAAGCAGAAACATAATTGATTTTTAATGTTCCGTGTTCACTTATTAATAAATAATCAATTTCTTAGATTCTAACAGGTGAAGACTGGAATGCTGTAATGTATGATGGTATTATGGCCTATGGAGGCCCATCATCATCAGGAATGGTAGTCTGCATATACTTCATTATCCTCTTCATCTGTGGTAACTGTATCCTTTCATTTTTAGACATTAATCTTAATTCTGAAATATAAAGAACATGAATATAAACTACTTAAATCAGAGATTTCCACATTCTGATTCCCCACTCTCAAAATTCTCAGTTAAATATGTGTAAACACTTTGGTCTCCTAACCAGTCATTACTGATAACGTTGATTCTGTTCTTGGTTAAAATAGCTGTGATAAGGAATTGCTGGATCTCTAACAAAATGTTGCAGCATGGAATGCTTCTGTCCAGGTTGCCAGCCAGCCAGATGCCCTCTTCCAAGATGCTCCATTCTGTTTTCCTTCTCTACCTATTCTGGTTTTCCATCACACATAATTTGACCTGGACTCTGTGCAACTCCCAGTCAACAATAGCAATGAGCTACTTTCCATACGTGGTGGAATTATCTGTAACTCTTTCTGTAAGCCATATTGAGTCCCTGTCAGGAAGAAAGGCTGAGTATAAAATTATTATTAGAATTAGAATTGGGAGAAATACTTGGATTGTGTCGAGGATATAATTAGTTATGAAATTCCTTTATGTTAGGTGTGGTGATTAAACAAACAAACAAACAAACAAACAAACAAACAAACAGTGATTATGGGTGATCTCCAATTATGCCAGTATGCAAGGAGAACAGACTTTTGCTGGTGTTATGGGACTTGCCCTTCCTTTCCTTCTCCCAGCCATTTTTGCCAAATCTTAGAAGTTGGAAATCTCCTTGAAGCAGACTTGAGAGGCCACAGGGGGCTGCAGGGAAAGCAGAGGAAGAGGAAATCCACTTGTGCTACATTGGCTATCACCCAAAGCATGTGAAGAGGTGGCCCCTGGTATTGAAGTGGGTTGAGGAGTCACTCCTCTCTGGGAGCTGTCACAGCACCTGTATGTCAGCATGGAAGTGTCACCTGATTAGGGCTAAAATCAGCAACTACTTTTGATCGAGTAAATTTTTAAATGTTGCTTGAGTTGTTTAGGTCTAGATTTCCCTTCCATGTTAGTTTCATTTCAGTTCGGTTTGTGCAAGAGAACTTGTGATCACTGTCATTATCTTGCCCAGGAGAATTTGCCAGGGAATGTAATAGCCATCCCAAGCATTTCACGGAAACCAAAGCATAGTCATAAGCTTGCCTGAAAACGTACTAAGGGGAGGATTGGGGTTGTGCATGCTATTTTCATCTAACATTGTTCCTGCCAGGTATAGCCTCTAGTGTTTACGTGTTTAGTGGAAGGGTTGAAGGGAGATTCTTCTCCTGTTTGAAATGAATGAACTTAGAATCCTTCCCTTGATTAGGAGCCCTGATTCATTGTGCAGGGTCCCCAAACACAGGGAGGATTCTAAACATGCAGCTAAAGCATGAATTCCTACCACCACCCCAGACCTCCTTGCTCAACACATGAAAGTTGGGAATGGAGTTCACAGGAGCAGGAATGCTGGGGATGGGGCTTGTGTGTGCATCCTCCCCATGGATGGTTTCAAGTGAATGTGTGAATTTGCTATTTGCCTCTACAGACTTGTAAACCAATGTAAGTGAGGCATGAGGTTTGTTTGTTTTTTAAACACCCTATACTGGTTTGCTTATGCCCTTCACTGAATTTGGGAATATGGGTTTCATGTTTCCCAGTTGGCAAAGGAACTAGGTTGCCATACCTATATAGCATCCTTAAAATGGTTTGAATTAGATATCTTGCTGAATGTCTTCTTGGCCATTGCGGTGGATAACCTGGCAGATGCTGAAAGTCTGAACACTGCTCAGAAAGAAGAAGCAGAGGAAAAGGAGAGGAAAAAGACTGCCAGGTACAGAAGAAATGGAGCAGTACATGTGAAATCAGCTTTCTTGATTTTCTCCTATGGTTCTTTTGTAAAGATCCTTAAAGAATCAGGGATACTGTAAGCACTTTGGAAAGCTGGTGTGAACTGAGGAGATCCTGTCCCTATTAAAACAGCACACTTATCATTACAAATAAGCATTAGACATGTATTTTCAGTTCTGAAAATGGTCAGCTGGCAATGTTAAACTCTTGTTTAATGACTCCACCGTAGTCATTTAACTTGTGAGAATCTACTGTGTATAAAATCACCATTACAATTTATCTTGAGTTATGCAAGAAGCTATGGGTTGTATCCTACAAAACCATTGTGCTTGAGGAATGACTTCCACAAGTACAATGGAACTTTTCCTCCCTCCAATGCAGAGGGCACACAGCAGAAGGAGAGTGAGGGAAAGTTCCCTTGGGCTAGAGAGGTCATTCCTCACGCGCAATGACTTAGTTGGATTCAACACAACATTGTTGTTTTAAAGACTGAGTATTCAACGGTTCATGATGGTGGCGGAACAAGGACCGAAAATAGAATTTTATTGTAGTCATCAGGTCAGCTTGTAGAGTGAGTTCCAAGATGGAGATTGTAGGCTTAATATGTCCTTCCCAGGGGTTACCAACACTACCAGACTGCAGTACCAGCTAGGGACTTATTCAGCCTGAAGTCAACATCTTGGAAGTGAATCTCTTGGGTATACCAACAGCCTAATTTTTATGCTACTTTTTAATTTTAACCCCCTCCCCCCATGCTTTGTGTAGCATCTTGCCTGCTGAAGAATTGTTGGGAACTCTAAAGCTTCCTAAGCTTTTGTTACATTTTGGCTGCTCCCAATAAAGGTATTGCCCGGCTGTAGATTTTGGAATTTTAACTTAATAATATTGTTCCTACCTGGAGGATGGGGAAAAATGCACTCCCTCATGTGTGAAGACATCCACATTGTACCGGCTTCAGTAAGCCATAATTGAAAGCCTAATTACTGCCATGTGTTCAGACAGTAAAATATGCACATAAGCTATCTCAGTAGCAAATAAAACATTTCCAGTGTTGCACTTGCTGGGACAGAGGAGGGGCGCAGTCAGGCAGTGGTGAGGTTGGGAAAGCTTTGGTTTGGCTGCAGCTATGCAGATGCCTAGCTTGGCAATTGACTTTTTTCACAGCTACCACACATGAGCTCCTTTATTTTCCCAACCCCCTTGTTTTCTTCCTTGTAGAAAAGAGAGTTTGGATACTAAAAAGGGGGACAAACCAGAAGGTGAACAAAAGAAGGGCAAGGATGCTAAGGTACCTTATTTTCACTTCTGTGTGCTATATATTCTTTAAAGGCACAGACACCTGCCAATACTCCAAACTGACTGGTCTCCATCTGCGCTTGTGGTTGTACCTCATGTGGGTTGCCAAGTTCTTAGAATGCACTGAGTCCTCTCATATGGTGGGTGCCTATGGCTACTTTGTATCAAGCCTCAAGGCCACAAGCAAGAGAATTTTTTGCCCAGACGCTTGCATCGACTGTCCCCAAATCTCCTCTACTGTGTGTGTGTGTGTGTTTAGAGACGCAAATTAGATAATATTAGCAACGTGTCTATTTATGACCTGCTAGATTTTATTGGACAGTATCATTAAAATAATAGATGGAGTAAAAGGTTTATTTTCTAACATAATAAGTATTTGATATTTAATTGCATATTTATACTCGGTTTACTGAAAGATTAACAATTTGAGTTAATGAAAATCATTGGAATGCTGACCTCTGACTTATCCCAAGCTGCATGGGCTCTTTATGAGACAATCCAGCTGTAAGCACATTTTTTACTGCTTATTTCTCCAACCAGAATGATTGAATTAATTAAAAATTGTAAAGTGTTGGGATTGGGGTGGGGCTGCTTTGCGGAGGGCAGAACAGGAAAAAGAGTGGCTTGGTTTAGCGTGTTGCATCAGTTTACATCTCCCATTTACCTTTCTTCTGAAGTGTTTTTGTTCTTGTAATAGGTTACCATAAATGAATACGGAGAAGGAGAAGATGAAGACAAAGATCCCTACCCACCCTGTGATGTTCCAGGTACTACTGCACTTAACATATACCGAGAGAAAAAATATTGGGTCAAGTGTAATACATGCTATTTATTAATACGACTAAAAAGAAACAGTATAGATTTCACACATTTCAGCAATTATGAATTATTAGCAGGGAATTCCTGGTGCTCCCCAGGATTTTTTGGAAACCAAAAATATATTGTGGTTTTTAAATGGATGGTATTTGTGAGTTTGGATTTGTCACGGCAAAAATTGGGTGAAGTCACAATTTGGTTTGCCATCTTGATTCAAAATGGCACCTGACTTCCAAACATAGATGAAAACTGTCGCCCTCACCTTGGGAACCCTCATGACAAGTTGGCAATGATCTGAGGCGGCTGAACCTAAGCCAAAAAGCGGGCAAAGTCTTGCCAAAGTCACGTTTTGGTCTGCCATCTTGATTCAGAATGGCAGCTGGAGGCCTAACATCAACAAAAAATCCCACCCCCATCTCAGGAACCATTATTCTGAGTTTGGCAACGCTATTTTGAGAGGCATCAAAATGCATAGAAAACATACAAATGGACAAACCATGTTCCAAACTAAATAACGGACACAGGTTGAGGCAGTTACAGTGATGACTTAAAATAAAAATAAAAAAATCTAGAAGTTCTTCCCTTTCCCACTCTTGGGCAATGTGCTTTCAACAGAGGGCACAATGTCCCTGACTCTTCAGAGAGGGTTTTCAAGGGCATGTGGGCTGGCTACATGAGAGTACGGGAAAGAGAAAATCCTTGCCTGAGTGACATTTTTTCTCACACAACGTTCGACTCCTAGCCTGTATCCTGCATGGGAGCACACCTCTAGATAGATGAAAACATGCAGAGAATAGTACCATAGCTATTGCACCTGCATTAAGGTGTGCTCACCATCATAGCAAGGCCGCCACTCCTGCCTGTTACTTGCAGACAGGGCAGTGTCACTGAAAAGTCACTGGCGGGAGTATCATGCAATAGTCAAAATGTTCTTGTGGCACATTTTCAGTGATCTGTGCAACCAAACAAAGGAGTTGGGACAGAGGCGTGTATTGTAGTTGCAGTTGTGTCGCGTCTATAGAGAGCTTTACCAGTATTCCATGGGCGGAGTGGGGAAGGCAGTTTATTTACACCCTGACAGTTGAAAAAAAACCTCATTGCTTTGATTGTGTCAATAGGGGATGATTTGACCTGCCTGACAGTGAATTTGTGAAAAGTGCACAGAACAGGAAGGGGAGTGAGCAGCCTAGAAAACATGCTCTTAGCTAGAAGCTGCAGACAAGAATTTAAAATTGACACACTGTTTTTCATTGTAATAACTTATATTTGGGAACATAAAGGACAGCCCTGTCAAAAGCCCATCTAGGCCAGCATCTCACAGCGGCCAACAACATGCCTCGAATGCAGGACCTGAGTGTAATAGTCCTCTTCCCATTGGTATTTAGAGACACATGCCTCTCAGAGTCGAAGTAGCAAACTATAATGATGGGAATGGCAGGAATGACCTTATATTAACTAGCATTTGTTTTAAATATCTAGTGGCTATAATCTATTTCCAATATTTTTTTTCTAGTATTACAAATTTTGTATATACATATTAAAGAAAGTAATTAATTTGAAGTAGGTGAAGAGGAAGAGGAAGAGGAAGAACCTGAAGTGCCAGCTGGCCCCCGACCCCGAAGAATATCTGAACTGAATATGAAGGAAAAGATGACACCAATTCCTGAAGGAAGCTCCTTCTTTATTTTCAGCAATACAAACCCGTAAATAACCATTTTATGTATATCCCTTGAATTGTTTGTTATTAAATAGTAAACTACCACATTGAGGCTTCCGTATAAAATAGCAGCACTTTTTTCTGGCTGCAACAACAACAAAAAAGCAATAGAATGACCATACAAAGCTGTTCTTCAGATGTGTGATTTCTTTGCAAACCAAATTTATAGTAGGTTGTTTAAATGATTACGTATTACTTGAATAACATGGTCTGACTAGCAGCTATATCCAAATGTGTGGTTTTTTTAGTATCATCCAAGTTATAAAATTTGGCCACTTTCCATAAGATACTCACATATGCTGTCCTATATGATACATATAAATGTACGTTTTCCAGAATTACTAGTGCAGTTAACAAGACAACGTGGCTACTTTCCAGATGAACAACTTTTTCCAAAAAATAAAGCTCTGCAGTTGCTTAGTTTTAAGCTTCAGGAGCAGTTAACTTCACACTTGTAATGACATTGTTCTGTTTTGTCATTCTTTTCTTCAGGATTCGAGTGGGATGTCACAGGCTGATCAACCACCACATTTTCACCAACCTCATCCTTGTCTTCATCATGCTTAGCAGTGCTTCCCTTGCAGCAGAAGATCCAATTCGCAGTCATTCTTTTCGCAACAACGTAAGGAAAAACAGACTCCCCAAAAGAGTTGCATGCTACATCGTCTTTAAAATGGTCCCTTCGGAATGGGAGCAAACCATGAATATAATAGATCGGTACATAAGCGTAGCTTTTTGAAATTAAGCAGCATGTGGGTATTTTCTTAAGATTCAACAGGATGTTGGAACCAACTTGGAGATTACAAAAATAGTGCAGAGATTTGTTGTGGTTGGAGCCTGAAGTCATAGAGTAGCCTCAGTTGTTGTTTTTGTTTTTACAGTGAAGGGGTCTTCATTAGCTCAGTTACAACACTAATATTCAGTATATAGAAATTCCTAGTTGGGTGTTGGAAATGTACTTTGTTTGAAACTCTGCAGAGCCGCTGCTGGTCAGCATGAAACAGCATTGAGCTAGATGGACCAGTATTAAGCTAGATGGCAGTAGCACATGATGTGGTGTGGTAGTGGCGCTCTCCTGACAGCTGAGCACTGTTGCTTCCAGGGAAGGAAAGGGATGAGGCAGTGGGGAGGTTGCTATGGTGCAAACTCACTGGCAGTAGTACCAGCTTGGCTCTGCTATTGCGTTTGCACAGTACTGACCTCTCCACTGCCTTGCCCCTACCCCTCCTTCCTAGTTTGCAGCCTCGACACCATGTTGTCTGCTCCCTTAACCTCAATATTAGAAAATGAAATGGGACAAGCATATAAAAACTGCAGTCTGCAATGCAACTACACATAGATTTTGCTTCTATTTAAAGTGGGTGTATAATATGCTGTATGCAACTCTCATGTACAAATGCTGCTATAAATATTGTCTATAGCGTTCATTTTTTTTTATAAAATAAAAAAGGCATATTCTAGGCATATTCTACAAAATAATAAATGCTACAAAAAGGTAATTTCAAATCAAGGGTGCATTTGTATGTTACCTATTTATTCAATTTATTACGTGCCCTTTAGCATAAGGTCCCAGGGTTGGTCACCACAATTTAAAATACAATATTAAAACAGTATAAACAAACTACTATTGCCAGAATAGGGTGGGTCCTAAAAATACATATCCCAGTTGTCAAAAGGCCTGGGGAAAGAGGTGCATCTTCAGCATATGATGGAAACTGCATAATGAAAATGCCACACACCTCTGTGGGGAAGAAATTCCATAATTTGGAGCTGCCACAGAGAAGGAACTTCTGAGGGTCATGGAGCTACCAAGTCATCTTAACACCCAAGGGGGTCTGTAGGGAAGGGGACGGTCTTCCAGATATTTGGGACCTGAGACCATCTCCTGTTTTTGGAGGTGAGCAGTTTATACTTTTTTATATATTTGTGGCAGAAATATTTGGTCAAGTGATGAAAGGGTGTTTCTCCAACTTTTTAAAGTATTTCTCTCGTGTGTGTGTGTGTGTGTGTGTGTGAGAGAGAGAGAGAGAGAGAGAGAAACTCTCTCCATCTCCCTATAGAGTTCCATTTATATATTTTCTCGCCTTCCATTTAAACAAGAAAATAAGTGAGAAAACCTCTCTAACACCATTCTAGGAAAAACACTTATTCCTTTAAAAAACTCACCTTAAAAATATTGTGTATGTGTGCAGAGAAGAAAAATTCATAGGAATGGCCCTGCCAACAGAAGGCATTGTTAGAATAATTGTATGCATTCAAGGTTGGTGTGATTTTATTACATGTAAGCACCAAGATCTTTAGTTGTAACAGTGTAATAGGTAGTGCCTATGAAGAAATATTTTCTACACTAGATTTAAATCAGCTGCTATTATTTAGTTTAGCCCTTTGCCTGAAGTGGCAGACATCCCAACCCAGCATGCTTGATATAAAGCTTTCTCATGTACAAGCTCAGTAGGGAGCTTCATGCACAGAAGGTAAAAGTGGTTACAGAGCTCCACATGCAAGGCTGAATAGATGGTTGGTGCTGTCTGTTTTGATAGTGCTGATCATCTGTTTGGGGTGGGAATCTGAATCCATTCTTCTACTCCCCTGATCCCCTTTTATGGACTGGAAGAGGGAACTTGTTGACTCCTCTTGTTTCCAAAGAGGTGAGTGGCATAGTGGAAGGTAATTGCACAAGCCACATTTGTTGGATAGATTGAGTTATGCTACTTATTACAGCCAAATTTTATATATGTCAAGGAAGCATCCCAAAGCTGAAATGAGTCTTCTTGGGTTTATAGGAAACTATGTTTGGGCATATAGATGTTAGGATGAATAAATAGCTCGTGAACACAAAATAGGAGAGTCTTTGCAAGCGCCATGAACTCTTGTTATTTCATATAGAAGAAATTGCTCAAATGTCTATCAGTCACACTTGCAACTTTGAGAAAATGTTGTTTTGAAGATAAATTCATGCTGTAACATGATGACATGACAACGCCTGATTGAAATGTTTTTAATTGGCAAAAATGGGTATCTTTTTTTCCATGGACACATCAATGTGCAGATATACCCTTAAAAGTTTGCCCTGTGATCTGTGCAAAAAGGACTCCATGTGTTTAGAGAATTTCTGAAGGTTCTTCCAACAACATCAAGCTGGCTTAGTAATGTATTCTCATTCAGAATATTTGAATATTCAGTACTCTCTATACGATAAGAACCAAAACCTAAACAATGCAGAGATTGTTTCATTACTATGATTATATTATGTTCTGAGAAGAAGTTGCACCTGTTAATAATTTGTTTGCATTTCTTACAAGAACACTGTGATGACTAAAACATAATGGGTTGAATCCAAATGTCACTCCCAGGCTCTGAGAGCATCACTCAGGCAGAATTTTACTTGGTGTATGATCCTGCACCAGGGAGGTGACTTCTGCCGTTTCCCACTTCACCTGCATCCCACCAGCATTTTATCTCATGCCTGTCCAGGGGTGGGTGGAGGAGCGTTAGGAAATCCACTGGAACAGTGTAGGAGATGCTGCTGGGGTCTGTAGGGGGAGGGGGATATGCAGAATCCCTCACCATTTTCCCAGTGGGATCATCAGATGGACCAAAAGCCTTCCATGAATGGAAGGAGCCTTCCCAACCGTCAAGGGCAAAAGTCTGGGTCCAATACAGTAATTGCTGTAAGGAAAACAATTTGTTTAAATTGCCAGGTGCCACCTGTACTTCGGGGGGACATTGAAAGATGAAGTGGTAACTTTAGAAGTAAATTAGGACAACTGTGAGGCAATTTTCAGTGAAACAAATAAATGTTGTTTGGTCATTGTACATCTATTTATTTCTCTAAATTTACACATGTTCCTAAAGTAGACATTTCTCTGTATGTGATCAAAGTTGTAAATTCTGGTAGTATTTGTAGATGAATTTCTTACTGTGGCACATGTTATGCTTTGCAGATACTTGGTTACTTTGACTATGCTTTCACAGCCATCTTTACTGTTGAAATCCTGTTAAAGGTAATTAACTGTTAATTGATCCTTGTTAACTCAGACACAGCTTTAGCAATAATGTTTGTAACTTTTTGTTTACCTTCCAGATCCTAGGGTATGCAGATTATGTCTTCACTAGTATGTTTACATTTGAGATCATTTTGAAGGTAACAGGTTTACAAAGAAGTTTACTTAAAAAGGATTTTTTTCTGTGTGTCACCTGCCACGAAAAGGCACTTGAAGTGTTCTCCGCCTTTTCACTCAACAACCAAATCTAAACCTTTTTTTGAAACCAAAGGATATTTTTCTTCATGGTTTTTATTCTATTTTACCTTTGGGTGCATGTAGAAGCTACTTTTTTATCATCACATCAATCTGACAGCTCATTTTATCCTTTTTTTCTACTTCCGGTTTGTCAGAAGAAGGAAAACTATTTCACTACGCATGAGCTTTCCTCCTCCCTTTTCTGGCATTTCAAAGAGAAAGATCTTAAATCTTTTAAAGGAGGAGCATGTAATTACTCATTTCTCTTTCTGAACTATATATTCACAGAGTTAAAATAGTAGACCACTATTTTCTTGCAAAGGGACTTGCAAGATACTCTACCCTTTCTAAAACCTACTAGGATGCTTTATCTTGGGTATACATTTAAATACACGAAGAGGCATGAACATGCTTACTTAAATGTATTGCCCATGCATGAGTTCAGAACTGGTATTTCAATGTATAGTCTGTGTACTGATTATCAAGGACATCCACCAGGGGCGCTCAGAATTCTGATGTACAGATTACATTGGTGCACAATTGATGCTGAAGTCAAGCTGCTCCACCATTGCAGAATAAGGAGGAACATATAGAAAATGTGAGCATGCATTTTGATGCCTTCGAGATTGGGATCATCTGTTGTAGCCACTTCCATCTCAAGTTACTTATTGAGTATTCCTGGATATGACACAGGACCCAGTGGTATTATAAGAATCAGTACATAAACTTTGCATTTCCAGCTGAGGATCAAACATAACAAATCTATTTCCTGCTTTATTCATATTATTGTGTGTTCTTTTTACAGTGCATTTTGATTAACACTTGATAATGAAACTAATTTGGGCTGTTTACAAGATATGCTCAGTTTGATAAGGGATAAGGTTTTTAGTTTCAGTTTTTAAAATGTGCTGAATGTGTTTCATATTTCTACCAGTGTAGCATTTCAGAGCATGCTATTTTGAAAAGGGCATGTCTCTTAGCCCTTCTGTTGGCATGTTTTGCCAGGAAAGTGGAAAACTATGTAGCATGATATTAGGGGGACTGAAATAAAGGGATATATGGTGTAAAGAAGATTGTTTATATTATAACGCAGCTGTTCCTCATTCCAATGCAGGGATTGCTAACCTCTTATTGGCCCAAGGGTCTCATTCAGCCTTGCCCAGGGACCATACACCAATGGTGCATGCGACTCTCGCACGCACACACGCACACACATCACACACAGACCCCCTCCTCACCTGAACTGTGCTATGACCCCCAGCCTGCTCATTTCCCCCCTAGGCCTGGGGTCAGCCTGTTCTAGTGGATGCTACATTGTGCTATAGCCATTTGAAGTGAATTGTGCCCTAAAATTAGAACACATCAAAAACCCAGAACCTAGCTGTTCAGGATTATGTAACCAAAAGGAAACATCTGCTACTGATTCATGAACGTAGTTTCTGGTGGCTTACATTTTGTGTGTGCGCCTGCATTTTTCAGTCCACAGTATTTTATTTATCAGTGTTGTATTGTGGATAGCCAAAGACAAAATGTGCATTAGTGTTGCATCAATCATATTCTTTAATTTTGGTCTTTTTTGTAGTATTCCAGTCTCTCCACTAAGCAAGATTCATTCAGTGCAAGCATCTTGTAAACAGCCTTGTGAATCAAGCAGAGGTGAAACAAAATAATTAACTATGACCTTTCTGTTTTCAGCTGACAGTGTTTGGAGCATTCCTTCATAAAGGATCTTTCTGCCGAAATTACTTTAATTTGCTGGACTTGTTGGTAGTGGGTGTGTCTCTTGTGTCGTTTGGCATTCAGTAAGTATTGCAATAAATATATTATGGGCTACTGCTGCTGTTCCTTGTTATGTGTATCTGCGATGTGGTACACAAGTAGCACTCATTTTTGTATTTAATAACTGGCCTACCAACAAGCAGACAATTGCCATAGTTCCTGGACTGAACAAGCTTAAAACAATAGACCATGAACAAATTATTAATCTTATAGCTATACTTTGAGGAAAGGAAACAAAGGAATGTTCGCTTTTCCAGTGTGTAGTTTAATAACTAGAAAAAAGCTAGCAAAGGAATGTCCTGAATAGTACAGGGTCCCTGTACAGCCGGTCATTTATGCAAGAATAAGTTAAAAAGGTGTGCTGTGGGACGTAATGGAACTGAAGGCTAAATCTGTTATCTTCCCATTGTGAACCAATCCTGGCTCTATTTGCATTTTCTTGACCCTGCATCTGTATACCCCCATCCTGAGTTCTGTTTCTTAATCTCAAGTAGTGACAAAATGTTGGGAACAGGCCCTTTACCTATTGCAAGCTTCAGGTTTCATTAAGTGATTCGTCCTTATGACTGTCATGAAAGTTCTTCCAATAGAGGGTGCAGATTTTGAATCTGTCTGACTTCTTTTCTTTTAAAAAATATCTCTGTAGAACAGGAGAAGAAAACAAGGAAAGATCCCCCACAGCGCTAGTTAGAAGGTTGCAGGTTGCAAATGGGGTGTCATTCATGCTTGATTCTATGATGGTTCACAATCACTATGCTGGAGACAAACCTGACTAGAGCCTGGTCTATAACTGTTTCTGCAGCTACTTATTTTGAAACCATTGTTTTATAAATGTGGAGTATACTCAGCCCTGTCTAGGATAGATAGATTACTCACAAGTTGCTGAAAGCACTTTGTGAGAACCCCCTTGAGCACCCTGTTGGTTTATTGATTTAGCAAAGGAGAAAAGGAGGGGAAGGAAAAATGGGAATAACTCGTACACTAATACTTACTCCTATAAGTAAATAAAATTATTTCAAAAGTGGTGAGCTGTTGTGCATGAGTATGACCTAATTTTGTCAGAGCTGAGGAATGAAATTAAGGGATGGCAAGTTAATGCTTTATTTGTTTTTACTTTTCATCTAGATCAAGCGCCATTTCAGTTGTGAAGATTCTGAGAGTTTTAAGAGTCTTAAGACCCTTAAGGGCTATAAACAGAGCAAAAGGACTTAAGGTTGTTACCTGAATTTTCTTTTCTGAACTACAAACAAATAACATTATAAGCATTAGTTAGCATTTACCATTAGAAACATTAATTCATGTTAGAAACATGAATAAGTCATGGGGGCTTTGGAGCCAGTGTTTATGCTTCCTAGAATAAAACTGTTTTCCAGCAACATTCAGCAACATTTTATTCATTTACATACACCAAAATGTGTACTGATTGCCATGTAAGTGCAAGGCAGGCATCTTTAAGATAGCTATTCCATAAACTGGGTACCACTGCTGAAAAGACCCTCTCCTTTGTTGTTAAATAGTATGCCTTCCCCCAAGCCCTAATGGGGTCTCCTTTGTAGCCATCATGCATTACAGAGGGTTTCTGCTTCTCATTTTCCTCTGAGTGGTATGCTGCTTGTTATTCCACGTTTCCCCTGGATCTGGTCCTATCAAATTCCTTGCCCACCTTCTTCCTTGCCCCAGAGCAACAGAAATATTTACACTGAGACAGCTTAGGGAACAGAAAACCTTTTCCATCTGCTCTAGTTGTAAAGGTTTGTGACTGCAAACCTATACATTTTCATGGGAGTCAGTCCCACTAAACTCAATAGGGCTTGCTTTTGTGTTGGCATTTCTAGGATCACACTGCTAGCTTCTAGTGAAGCTGTTTCAGATTGCCTAGTAGGGATAGCAACACTACAAAGATCACCCTTTAATATGCTGCTCCTTATTGCATACAAATTCTGAGGATGAAATTGAAAGAGCATTGTTTGGAATGCCAATGAGATCTCTTAATTTGCTAGGCTGCAATCGTATACACATTTATCTAGGAGCAAGTGGCCCTTAGTTCTGAGCTCAGTCGGTAAAGCATGAGATGCTTAATCTCAGGGTCATGGGTTCGGGCCCCGTGTTGGGCAAAAGATTCATGCATTGCAGGGGGCTGGACTAGATGACCCTTGAGGTCCCTTCCAACTCCATAATGCTATGATTCTATGACATGCATTGTAAAAAATAATTAATGAAATGCAAGTTCATTGAGCATGATGATGAAAACACCCAGCGAAAATTGCACTGACCCTTTATTTTCTTGACTTCCCCACAGCATGTTGTTCAGTGTGTCTTTGTCGCTATCCGAACTATCGGTAATATCATGATTGTTACAACTCTGCTCCAGTTCATGTTTGCATGTATTGGAGTCCAGCTCTTTAAGGTAAGAAGAGAATTCCAACCCTGCCCCCGCCTCAAACCTAGCAATTCCAGAGTCCTGCCCAGAGAACTGCACTAGTAAATTATTCTTTGCAAGCCTTATTGAACTCCAGTAGAGATGCATGTAAAAAAAGATAAGAATAGTTAATGGTTCTGTGCCATGGATTCTACTTCCATGTTCTGTTTTATCCATAGGGAAAGTTCTATCGGTGCACAGATGAAGCAAAACAAAACCCCGTGGAATGTCGGTACGAACGTTTTCCACTTAATCTGCCTGAATTGGTGGTTTTTTTAAAAAAAAGCATTGCATTTCCACAGTAGCTATCTGCTTTTTCCTCCTATAGGGGAATATTTATTGTTTATAAAGATGGAGATGTGGAGAGCCCAATGGTGAGAGAGAGAGTATGGCAGAACAGTGATTTCAACTTTGACAACGTGCTTACTGCTATGATGGCTCTTTTTACGGTTTCTACTTTTGAAGGATGGCCTGCGTAAGTATACCATTTATGAAGGTCTTTGCAGCTATTTTAAAATAGTGAGCAGCTGCTTGTGTTGGACATCATCTTCCTTTCGGCATGATACTTTTGGAAGGACTAGGATCCTTGACTCTCACTGAAGGTAATGAGAAGTGAGGACATGTCTTAATAACTTTTTTATTATTTATCCTGGAGGTTTTTTCCCCACTTAGGAAGATCAGTGAAATTTCCTGATGATTTTCCAAATAGATAATTTAGTTTTTAAATAAAGCTTAAAAAAATAAATTGAAACCTCTGCATTTTTACTTTAAATTAGGTGAAACTTTTGCAAAATGTGTAAATACAATAGTCTTGTTTCATAGTTCCCACCTGCCAGTTGCAACTAGAATTAACACTTTCAGTCTTCTTTACTTTAAATCACATTCTTTCTATTTTTCTTTATAAAAAATATGCAGGCTTCTGTATAAAGCTATAGATTCAAATGGAGAGAACATAGGTCCAATCTACAATTACAGAGTGGAGATCTCTATTTTCTTTATCATCTACATCATCATTATTGCTTTCTTCATGATGAACATATTTGTTGGTTTTGTCATCGTTACATTTCAAGAACAGGGAGAACAAGAATACAAGAACTGTGAACTGGACAAAAATCAGGTAATAAAGAATACACTTTTAAAATGTTATTAACATGGAAACCGACGTCTTGTATCTGTTATTTCAGAAGAGGATGCTCTTCCATTTTATTTATTTCTATTAAAGAGTATATTTCCTCATGAACAATCATTGGATAGTGGTAGAGTGCAGCATGCAGACTTAGGCAACTGAAAAGTTGACCATGGCCATACTACACATTCATGTCTTTCTTTCATAAATAAATTGTTTCAGAAATAGGAAACCCCTCCACATGTGAGGTAGCCTGCATCTAATGGAGGTATCTTAGGTTACTTCTCTGATGTGAAGCTTGTTTTGATGTTATTTCCAGTTAAATTGTGACCCTCACTGCTATGTTTGAAATTTCTGCCTTTTATAGCGTCAGTGTGTGGAATATGCTTTGAAAGCTCGACCTTTGCGTAGATACATTCCAAAAAACCCATACCAATACAAATTCTGGTATATGGTGAACTCTACTGTCTTTGAATACATCATGTTTGTCCTCATCATGCTGAACACACTATGCTTGGCTATGCAGGTAGGAATTGAACAAACTGCCAATTACTCACAGGCACAGAATACACATGGAAACTGTAATGTAAACTAATGCTAAGCCACTTTGCAGTAGACTTAATTATAATTCAGAATTCTAATTGCTTGTATAATTTAAGGATGAAGCCTTGTGCAGGTGTTAAAGGCACAAGAACATTCATTGGTTCAAGATTATGAAAAGAACTAAGGTGTTTTTTTTTTTTGTTTTTTTGTTTATTTACTGCCTACAAATATTCTGAATAGTCTTCTCATCTGTTTCATTTGCAGCACTATGGGCAGTCTAAACCTTTTAATGATGCAATGGATATTCTAAATATGGTTTTTACTGCAGTGTTTACTGTTGAAATGTTTCTGAAACTCATTGCATTTAAGCCCAAGGTAAGAGAATTTGCATTGTTTAGTTAGGATTAGTTATGCCTTTGGATCAGTTATTTTAAAACCACATGTTTTTTCTGATTAAAGAGACAAATAGCAAACAAGGTTTCGTGGTAAAGTATCAGAGAAATCTTCACAGAACTATTCCATCTGATAATGCTGTGCATGCAACTGCAGGAAATGAGATGTAGACATGTTTTTTAAATGGTTGCTGAGTAATAGATGAGGTCAGGAGTATCTTGTTGTTAAATCCCCTCTGTCTAAATCATTCCTTTCGAGAACTGAAAAGTATTCTCCCACCACCTTTAATTGTACACACGCAACACAACAATTATTCATGAACTTTTGTAGACAATACTAAGGTTAAATAAATACTGTGGATCAGCTAGCACACTTGACCATTTCAGTAGCATAATATCACAAACCACTGTCACATAAATGGTCAAAATTAAAGCTGCTTGAACACACAAGTATTTACAAATTGGTTATTTTGACAGCTGTTAGTAAACATTTTCAAAGACACAAGCAGGTTTGAGCAATGGTGAGCGCTTCATATAAACCTGAATTTGAAACCAAAACTTATTTAAAAATTCAGAATTTGTAAATTTTATAATTTTGATGCAGATTTCTTATGTACGATCTAATTTCAACCATTTTCTTGTGCCTGTGGCCTTGCAGCGAGCTTTTGCAGCCTGAGGGCCACATTCCAGAACTGGGCGTGGCCAAGACCAAAGTGGGTGTGGCCAGCCCACATACAGAAACCACACTTGCACACAACACACACCCATCCATCCATCTCACTCACTCACACACCTGTTTTGTCATGCACAGTTCCAGCCTCTCACTCCCACCTGTACACATTTAGACTTAAAAATACTGTACCTTCTATTAGTTCTTATAGGAATTTCCCACCACACACATCTACTTGCAGTGTGTAGGGCATATCCCGTAGAAAGTTACAGTGCATGGGGAAGGCTAAGCCTTCCTTCCCCAGCTGTGAAGCTCCTGAAAATAACCCTACATGGCAGGTGGAAGGATGGGAGCCACAGGCTGCATCTGGCCTTTGAGCCTTGGCCTCCCCACCCTGACTTAAAATGCTCTTTTTTCTTGGAAGTCAAAAAATAAATAAAAAGCATCTTCCTCCTTTTTTTGGAGAACAATAGCGTACTGCATCGATACTCTTCTCCCTGCAGAGAGTCAGCCTACATGTTCGTGGAAGTTCCATTGTTGGAACAGCCTCTTATTTTATTAAAAGCATCTGGGGGAAGGGGTAATTTGGATAAGGGTGGGGTTCCTCCCCACATTAATTAGTAGCCAGTATCCCCTTTCCTCCAAGGTGCTCTTAGCTGTGAAAAGAGAACTGTGTGGATTAAACTCTTAAGTCTGTTAAGTTTTCCCCTCTGCAGCTGATACCAGCTTTGGAAGGGGTAGTTTAGGTGAAGGCAGTAGTGCAAGGCAGAGGGTCAGTGCCCCTCACTGTAGCCCTAAACTAAATTGAAGGGGCCATGCCTGGTTTTGGAGAAATTAAACAGCATCAGGAGCATAGGCTAGTCCTACTGTTAGAAGAGGTGGTCATTTCAGGCATCAAAGGCAAGGGGCAAAGATGGGTGAGGACCTGTTGAAGGGCAGAGCCATGAAACCTGTTCTGCTTTCCTTAAGCTAGCCTGCTTTCCTCAGGTGCAGTAGAGGATGTTCTGCTGCTGACAGCATTGAAGTAAGATTAAACTATCAGTTTGGTTGGCTTTCGTATGTGAAATGGGAGGGAGGGTGCCATCTTGTCCTTCACCTCTTGGGCTGGTCCTGATCAGGCGATCCAATTACAGAACATCCATACCATGTGCATTGCTTGACCATTCTGAATTGGTGATGAGAAATTTGCAAATAAAGGTGTTTTAATGCCAGCTGAAACTAATGTTAGATGTATAATTTCATGAAAGACAACTGTTGCCTAATTAGATATGGAATTGTTTCCTTTTGCCATTTCAAATCAGATTTGTGTGCCAAAAAAGAAAAGATACCTAGTAAGTAGATGTACATTGGGTTTTTGCAGTGATGAAAGCTGTGAGATGTGTGATGCAAGTATACTTGCTGTGACTTGTCCATATATTGCATTCTCCCTTTTCCAGAGTCATCTTTATTTCTTTTACTTAGTGTTATCTATTTATTTATTTATTTATGTTTGCTTGCTTTGGCTTTGCACATGCTGGGAACAATATTTGTACACGCTGACAGGAAAGGTTTGCCTTAAGAGATTGATATGTGACATGTTGTTCCAATATTCTGGCAGGTCCCATAGTATCTCCATTGGACTCCTTCCTTCCAACTAGAAAGTCTTCCCAAGACTCTCACACCACGATGAAGGGTCTTCTAATTGCCTCCTGCTCAGTAGCTCATGTTCTGCTTGAGGGGAAGGTTTTCAGCCCATCAGCATTTCTTCAGGGGTGTCTGATTCCTGTCCATGGTTAATCTTCAAATACTTGAAAGTTGTCACATAGCACCCAAACCAATGAGTTCCAAAGCTATGATTCTAATAGAAACATGGCTCACAATGCTTTAGATTGCTTGAAATTCTTTTTTATATTAATATTGTAAGAACAGAATTCGAAATTACAAAGAAAAACGAAGACTGTATTTCATAGGCCCTCTCTTCATGGGATAATCATGGGATTATCAGGAAAGAACCTTATAATAAAACTCCATACCCTTTAGAGATTTCATTGAACAAATGAGTCTTCAGAAATATCTGGTGGTTTGGAATAACCCATGTAATAAAGTCTGGAAGTGCTAGTTATGCTGGTTTGTTTGTTTTTATTTTCCTAACCAAATTTGAGATTAAAAGATACACTAATAGTACAGAGCAGAACTGTTTCAAAGCTGTTTTAAAAATATTTTTCAATAAGCACACACAAGTAGCTTAAAACGAGCAAGGGGCTTAAATGCTGCCCATTAGCTTTATGTAGTCTGTCTTGCCTTTCACCATTATGTCACAGTGTTTCTGTTCTGAGCACCATCTTTTTCCATTTCAAATTGACTTGGTTCATTTTCAAGCGCTTCTTAAGGAATCTTAATCATACAGCTATCAAAACCGTCTGCATATGAGTGGTGCAATTTTGGGTTGGCTACCCTAATTTATCCCACACTTATGTTCAATGCTACTCTGCTGATCTTTTGATTTTCAGTACTATGTTAGCTTTCTCAACTTGTAGAAGCACACATTTACAGCCCCTTCTCCCCTGAATCTTCTGAGTGCTGTAATTTTAGCTTTTTCACAGCTCATGCCTACAGGGATTTTTTTCCCATAAACAATAGTGGTGATGCATCAGAGTATTGAAGGACATCCTGTACAAGAAACCTGGGGGAGGCAATTTGCAACTGACTGATCCTACTGCTGCCCAAGGGTCAGCTTTCCCCCCAAATAGGCATGCTATAGGAATTTGATTTCTGTCATTTCCGGTGCAAACTGACATGATATACACACTCTGGACCCAATGTGTGGATCAAAATCTAATGAGCCCCTGGGATTGTGCACTTTGTAATCCACTGCTTGGTTCAAAAAATGTACCATCCCCCCCCCCTAAAAATGTGCATTTTGGCCTAAAATACATTTAGAAGTGTAAATGCATTTAAATATTTCATTAAAAAAATAATCACAGAATAATGCAGAAGGCAGATGGAATGGATTTATGAATAAGCCCGTGTGAAATTGTCACAGAGTGGGAATAGATTAATCTGCCTATCTCCAGCCCCAGTAGTTTAGGAGAACAGAATAGCCACCCTAAGTTGTTGTATAGTTTCCAACCTTTTACCCTTTGGAAAAGGATTGGAAAGTGGACTCCTCTGAGGGCAGGGGTATGGAACATCTGGCTTGTGGGCCTATTCAGACCCACCAACAGGATCCAATTTCCACCCTGTCCTGTACAAACCTGTTTACACTGCTCACAGATTCACTGCTCTTCAGATTCCTGTCAGCATGTGGGGATCAAATCATGTCACATATCAGCCTTTCCTTCAGTAGACAATATTGTTTGGTTTTTCTCATGACACCATGGATTTTTGTTTGAAGTAATTTCTGTTTATGAAAAAACTAAACAGAAGTATGCAAATATTTTGACATTTCATGTGTAATCACAAACGTTTGCACCCTGCCTGCTCTGTTCAGGGCTATTTTAGTGATGCCTGGAACTCGTTTGACTCCCTCGTCGTTATTGGCAGCATAGTAGACATCGTTCTCAGTGAAGCCGATGTGAGTATACCCCAGCCAAACCCCTTCAGTCCCACTTCTCTCTTTTCTGTTTTCCTACTTATTTCTATTATCTGGACAAGTCACAGAATTTGGATATATTTCTAAACTGAGTGCAAGCCATTCATAGTTCAGCTATGGCAATTTAGGAAAAGAACTAGCTGCTGTTGGCTTCCCATTTTCTCAGACTTGAGGTGAAAAATGCAGTACTGGTGCATTGCGGAAGCTCAGATTGTGTTTCTGTGTTATAACACTGTCCTTTTTCTTCTCTTTCTTTTCTGTTTCTGTTTTCTCGTGCTACTGAATGCTTGTCCTAACAGCACTATTTCACTGATGCATGGAACACTTTTGATGCCTTAATTGTTGTTGGTAGCGTCGTTGATATTGCTATAACAGAAGTTAATGTAAGTAACCACCATTCACCCCACTACAAAGTAATTGCTGTCCGTCAGAATAGAATAGAAAAGTAGAAATAGAATTAACGATCCATGAATCCCAACACCCTTTTTTGTTTTGTTTCCGAGGAGTGAATTTTTTTAGTACTGTGTGAAGCAGTGGTTCTGTCATTAACACAGCGATGACTGCTGACAGATGCACAAAAGCTAAGACAGAATGAATTCAAGGCCATCCTACTGCAAAGGTGTCTAAAGGAAATTCAGACCTGTACAACCTGTTGCTTCTCCCATGTCTCATAGTTGACCAACTATAAATAGTAGCTGGATTGGGGCTGAGTGAACTTCTTGCTTTGTTCCCTGCCTGGGATTAAAAATAAATGGCTGAGGGGCTGAACTTGATTTGATGACTCATAAGTTGCCTAGACCTGATTAGTGTAAGCAACTGGGGAAGCTCCATTGCTTTTGGAGAATTCACTTTATTGGCCATGTCTGCGATGCAATTGTAGTGTATTTCTAAGTTATTTTTTTGGAGTTGTTGCTAAGCACATAGAGCTGCTGCTTGCTGCCCTGCCTCCAAATACCTTATTCCTCTTCTCCCAAAGGAAACAGTCTCCATATTTCCATTAGAAGGTAGATGGTTCCCATTTCCTGAGGGTTATAGAGCTCCACGAAAGATTCTATTCAAGTCTAACAGGATTCAAGCAGTTTCCAAATTAGGGGTTTTCCCCTTCTTAGACATTCACTTGCACAGATAAATAACCATTCTCTTCCATCATCTCTGAGTTCAGGGTTCTGGAGATTTTTTGAAATCTTAAACCCTCTTCAGACTTAAATGAACTCACTGTTCTTGTTGTTCTCTGTGAATTAGAGGACAAAGGTCTGAATTGGGAAACTTCCTTGATCGTTGGAGCCTTCCCACACATTTTAGAACTCTAATTTTCCAGGGTTCTAAAACACATAGGGAACTTCCACAAGTACAAGAGGGCTTAGAATTCAGGTGGCCATCCTTCCAACTCATGGAAGAAGACATAAGACTTTCAAAATTGATTCTTGAATCTTAATACCTAGCAGATGCCATGTGTTATTGTTCCATAGAAATGCTGTCCTCTGGCTTTCTGGAGTACAGTGTTCATAAGAAAGCACACAGATACCACCAAATTTTATTTCCATGCATATATCTCACACATGAGGGTTTCTCATCTAATGAAACTTTGATTGAACAGATTATCCTCTTTGCCCTTGAGACATACACAGATATTGGCACATTCTACTGCTCTGTGGCCTCTAAATATTGAAGAAAAGGGGACAGTGAAAGTAGGGCCCAGAAAGTCCCGTCACTGATTATCAGCTGGTAAAGGTTAGTGGGCACAGATGAAGCAAAGAACTGGGGTGGGTTTGGAGAACCCCCAGAACAGCATGCATGAGGGGGGAGGGGGGATCATTTTCTCTGGCAAGCTTAAAGCTTCTGCTGATAGAACAGTCAGAAGAGTGTGATGCTGGATTCCTCCCTTTCTATTTGCACATTCCTCATTTAGAAGAAAAGTTGCTCCAGATTCAAAACCTGGACTTCCAGATGTAATAAAATGAAATATTTTTAATTCTTGCTTGCTCAATGTTTTTGCATTTAGGAGGCATATAAAGATTTGTTCACCAAGCAATACTTCAGCCCAAAACATAACTAATTTGGAATAGCAGATGCTCAGATGCTCAACCCTATGCAAAAAATACTTTCCTTGAAAACATACCCAGTTTCTTTAGGAACTGAGCTGCCTGCTGTAAACAGAGCTGACAGCTTAATATATATTGTAGTTTACTTGCAATGAATAGATACTTTCACACTGTGTACTAATGACATCTATAATAATCCGTGTCTTCTTCTTTTAAATATAATGATGTCAGGTTATTTATAATCCTAGAAAAATGCCGTTCTTGAGAGTGGCCAAGACTTTAAAATTAAAGTTTAATATTTTCAAATACTACCCCCCAATTAAATTATACACTATTTTTACTCTAACCTTAAAATGCTGTTTTAAACAAGCAATGTGCCTTCTCTTTGATGTTTTCTTAATCCAGTAATGACTGAAATCCTCTGTAATGAGGGCCTAAAACCTTGTCATATATATTGGGACAGGAATAGATTTATACTCTCACCAGAGTAATGACCAGATCCATGCTTAATAATTTTTAACTTATCCTTATTCCTTAACTTGTTTTAGAAATGATGAGGAGGCTGGTTAGGCATTAGTTTCTGAACTTTATATGTAGAGCATTGGGCTCATGCACACATATGCACCATCCTCTCTGGGTAAAAATATTTATTACATTTTTATCCCATCATCCTTCCAAGGAACTCAGAGTGGTGTAAATGGTTTGCCTTTTCCTGTTTTATTCTCATTCAGCAACCCTGTAGGTTGGGTAGTGTGAGAGAAGATGACTGGGCCAAAGTTAGCCAATGAGATTTGAAGCTAACCAGGTTTCTCTGACCTGCATCTTGACATACAATTGAGTTCAGCACACTGGCTCTCCAGAAGCATTGAACAACTTGGCTAAATACCATATTAATCTGAATTATCGTGGATTTCTCTGAATTTGTTTTGCCTCCCTCTTTTGAAAGAGAGGGTCAAATAGTGGATTCAGAGAAATCCACGATACAAATTGATGTGCTTTTCTAGTGGGACCAAAATTACTTTCTACTGTGGGGCAAGGAACTAGGGATGATGCATGAGCATGCAAGACCACAAAACACATCCCATTTAAAATAAGGTACCATTTGAGTTTCCTTTCAGTGTCTCGAGTACCAGCTGTCATCTTTAAATTTGCCTAACTGCATGCTTCTTATGTGAAAGCAATGTCTCCATGGTGGTGCATTCTTGGAACTGGAAGTAGCTCTAGGCCCATAAACAAGATGGTGACATCAATTTGCAGGATGGCAACATTTGCTATATCAAAATAATATTAATAGTCATTTGTACAAGAACCATTTATACAAGCGAGCAACCTGGACTTCTTAAATACTATTGTACTCTACTCTATTGTAGCATTGCGAATATGTGTCAGTCTTATAATATTTGTGATACTCTAGGATTAGGAAATGAAATTCACCAAACTTCCAGAGAAACTTTGGGGAGGAGAGGGACAAGAAACTGCTGTAGGATACACTCAAAAGCATAGAAAATGTCTTGAAACTCCACTTCAATGTTTATTGCTGCATTTGTTTCAATGAACTCAGGGACAGGTACCTTAACCTTACAGTAACCAGTCAGATAGGTTATGCTATGAGAGAGCTACTTACTCTGCAATGAACTTGTAGACCAATCAGGGTTCCCCACATGTAAACCCAGCACTTTAGCCACTACTCCATTCTGAACCAATGCCTGCAGGAATAGGTGTGTTGTGAGAATTATAGTTCAAATATTGTGCTGTATTGCGATACTGCTGAATTTCTTGCATTTCTGTTGTGTTGTTTTAACTGGTTTTCATGTTCATTTTACTTTTAGAAATTTTTAAAGGCAAGTGAATATATACGGTATAAGAGTTTACAGATCAAAAGGTCTGTTAAAGGCCATAACATATCTTTGTATATTTGCTCACATTTTGTCTAAAGGAAATGCCACATTGTACACAAAACCCCTGAACGACTCTAGTCATCTAAATGGTTCAATCTCACTCAGACATGTGAGTTATTCGTGAACATTACATTCTGGAGACCAACTATATAATTATTAATTGAAGGGCCTATTTCATACCATTTTCCCTTGGATATCCTAGTGGGCCTTAATTGTGCTACGCTTCTGTACATATGTACTATAAATAACCACCAAACTTTCACCTCACTTGAAAGAAATTAGTTGGAAGATTTCTGAAATGCTGTTTTGGGACATTCAGACGCCTTGGCCCTGTAAGGATTGTAATGTTCTCAATTTTAGCATGTCAAGGGTAAGAAACAGTTTGGATGGCTATTGCGGGGTTCCTCAAGAGCATGTTCACTTTGTGTTACACTGCTTGATTTTTTAAAATGCTTCAGTCATGGAGGTGTAGAAGAAAGAGCAAGTTGATTTTTTTTTATATAAATGCCATTTACTTTGCCTGATGGACTGCTAACAGAAAGCACTGAAAGGGTGCACTGTCAGACTTAGTAGTTGTCAGACTTGGTAGTTGTTGAGGTTAGGGCAAGGTGTACATAGCCAGTAAGAGCAGAGTCTTAAAGCTGCTCAGAACAGCGAACAAACATATCCCAAAAGTCTTTCCCAGGTCCTGAAAGTATCAACTGATCTGAGGTTTTCTGCAATTGCAGATCACCTCCTTTCAGTTCCTTCACTGGTCAGGACCAGGTGGTGGTATTCAGGACTAGGTGATTGCTGCCTTGCTTTCTCACAAGTCCTGACAACTATCTGCTCTCTTATCTAGTGAACTTCATTAGCAGTAAACATGTTTACAATGAAACAGGGTCTCAAGTAAACGGTTGGAATTTGCTTAAGAAAACCTAATCATATTGCTATCACCTGAAAAGTTTCCTGAAGATTATTGAGCAATTATATTTACATGCCACCCATCACCCAGAGGTCACAGGGTTACAACCACAGGCAACATGAACAAACTTAGTTAAGAGGACTTTCTACCTCTGGCTGGTAATTTTGGAGAGACTGTATCCAGTACACTTCCAACCACTACAGTCCATACATGCCAAGAAGCAAATTACTTGATAATGCTTTAATGTAAATAGCATTTTTATATTGCTTCGCTGATCCCCAGAGTGGTGAGATATAATTAAATGTTAACTACAGTGGCCCTCTATTTCCCCCTCCCTAATTGTCCACAGTGCGTTGGAAAGAGGACTATAGGACCAGTGTCATTTGTGCGCAATCTGGAGGGCAAGGTTCATGCTTCTTTGACATAGGGGGGAAATAACTGGCTTTGTTCATTTCCTGCCCTTCCAGTTTTGCACTAAAACATCAAGCCAGTCATGTTGAATATGGGGCGTTTTTCTTAAGAAGCAGCTGGTTCACTTTGGCACTAAATGATTGTTAAATAGAAGCAGGAGTAGGCAGGAAGAAGTGCAACCGTTCCTCACATGAGTGCTGTTTCATCACAAGGGTGGCACTTTTTGGAGTGCTTGTGTAATTTTTATCTAGAATTAATTAACACATGAAAACTAAACCAAAAACAACTGAAGCTGGTGTATGTGTTCTTCTTTGTTCATTGATCTTGCAATCATTTTGTAATATTTTCAGTGACTTTAACTTTGCAGCATTACCTTATTTTGGTTTTTATTATTTTATTTATTTTGTTACTTTTATATTTTTGTGTGTTTTGTGCTTCTTGCTTTTAACACTTTTATAAGTCACATTAGGCTGTGTTTTAAGTGGAAGGGAGGAGTGTCAGTTATCTGAAACAACCAAATAAAATATCCACCCCTATAGGATTTAGTGGACTATTATTGTGGTAAATGGTGGCTAGAAGGCACCTTGTATGTCTCCTTCCAGCAACTGCTGCAGCCACCTGGTGCCAAATATACTGCTTTCCTTTCCTTTGGACCACATCAGCGAGGCCAAGAGAGGGGTGGTCTTGCCATCTGGGAAGCCCAGGACCTCCATACACACTGCCCAGGCTTGTTCCCTGGGGAGGTCACTTCAGTGCTGCTAATGCAGTAGTTTGACTTTTTTTATGGAAATGTGACCCCCCCCCCCTTAGAAAGCAAATCCTTTCAGGTTATTTGGATCGTAGCCAGTGTGGTGTAGTGGTTAAGAGCGGTAGTCTCGTAATCTGGGGAACCGGGTTCGCGTCTCCGCTCCTCCACATGCAGCTGCTGGGTGACCTTGGGCCAGTCACACTTCTTTGAAGTCTCTCAGCCCCACTCACCTCACAGAGTGTTTGTTGTGGGGGAGGAAGGGAAAGGAGAATGTTAGCCGCTTTGAGACTCCTTAGAGGGAGTGAAAGGCGGGATATCAAATCCAAACTCTTCAAACTCTTCTAATGATCAGGGCCAGCCCAATACATTTGGCACCTGAGATGATCCACAAAATGGTGCCCCACCAGGGAGGGGTGAGTGAAGATCAACAAGGGGGGAACAAAGATCTACATTGGGATCTGCTGCTCCTGTCAGTCTTGCCTCATGAGGCAGTTACCTCACCTTATCTCATGGGTGGGCTGGCCCTGATAATGGTTGCAGTATAAACTACTGCAATCATTCCCTCTTAATAGCAAATTCAGATGGTTGGATGCCATCAGTTTAGAAGTGAAACTGGACCGTCCCAAAATGGAAGTAGTTTCCACAGAGGCAGGTGTACTCTAGGTACCCTAAAGTATATTAGTTTGTTAATTAAAAGAAGAAGAAAATTTTAGCAATGGTTTGACATGAACCTGTGAGGTTTAGGTCTTAAATAATAAATATAACAATTAAACCTATAGAGATAAAATAGTCTATAGCAACTCACACTCCAGTCTGCAGATAGAACTTCCAGGTTCCCACTGAATGCCAAAAGCTTGAGCTCCTGTCTTTGTTGCTGTTTGGCTGTGTGCATGTGTATGCACTGCTATATAGTTTTCGATTTCTCCATTGTTTTCTATTGGTGGCTCTCAGTTTCACCCTAGGGAAGAAGAAGGAAGTCCTTAAGGAATGAGAATGATACAGCTCTATTAGCTCTGGATGATCCAGTATAATGCTACATTAGTATTCAGACTGTAGTTGGTTGCTATCATCTGTGAAGAAAGCCCTAATAGCCAAATATGAAGATTATATATAGTGGCCCAGGGTTTAGAATGGGGCATGCTTAAGCATGATAGTAGAAGCAACACTCTTATGGTGTTGTTCTTATCAAACAATCTCATGTCTAGGGCATCATAACACTGTCCTCAGCAGTTGCAGGTTAGCTGCTACAAACAGATGATTAAGACTGCATCGTTTAAAGGAGATATGTGATGTCAGGAAGGGACAGAGAAAAGTTCCTTCTTTAAGCAGGAAAACAAACAGGATTTTGTGTTATTCTCCTGAATACCTGTCCTACTGTTAGTCTGAGGATGATACGTTTCTTAAATATTTGTTTAATGATTGGACAGCAAGCATTCTTAAGAAGGCATACAAAATTAAAAAGTAAATTGAGTACATTCCAGTATAGTGGCCTCCACTGGTGTAGGCAAACTGAGGGAATTAGTATTGAGAGTTACGATACGTATATGAAATATACAAAATATTTACAGATGCAAAATAGGTGTCGAGAGGTAAGAAGGAAGGTACAGCATGCATGATGCAGGGTCCCTGTTCAAGCATTTTAATGCAGTGTTCTTCAGCCTTGGGTTCCCAAATGTTGTTGGACTACAACTCCTATTATTCCCAGGCAGGTGATGACAGTTGTAGTCCAACACCTGAGAACCCAAGATTGAAGAGCGCTTTTCTAATGAATACACATAGGTTAAGGTGTTCCTGCCACCACCACCCCTTTTGCTCAAATGGGCACCTGAGAAGGACTATTGTCTATTAATTAGGCTGCAGTCCTATCCATACTTACCTGGGAGTAAACACTACTAAACATAGTGAACCTTTTTTCTGAATAAATGTGAGTAAAAGTTTAATATGTAATATTCAGCTGTGTGTGTGTGTTATTTTAAATGTATTAAATCATTTAAAGATAAGCAAAACACTGCTAGTTTTTAGCTCACTTGAGGCTGCCAAACTCCACTTTATAAACAAAGGTTTTTAACATATGGGACATCTGTGTTGCAGAGCGAGCATGCTTTATTTGAGGAACTCTTAAAATAAGATTTAGTAGCCCTCTTCTTCCATAGGCACAAACGTTAGGAGACAGCTCCTCATGTGCTTCAGCCAATGTTCAATCAATATTTTGACGGTCTGTGTGTCTGCTCAAATAGCGCCTGTGGTTGATATAAGTAGGTCATACTGTAACTTCATAATCATGTGGAGCCTTTAGAAGAGTCTGTCTGTATCTTTAGTTGACTGACAGTGCTGAGTGCCCTTTTTTATATCTCAGCTATCTCTGTCTTGTGAGTCTTAACCTCTCCACTCTCTGTATAAGTGATTATGTGGTCTGTGCTTTTCTGTCCTGTCTTGTCTTGCCTGTATTGATTTGCCTATCTGACCACAATATCTTAACTCCCATTCTTCTGTTCTCTTAAGATTAGCAATAAGTAATGATGCGTACAGTGATAGTGAGCACTCATAAGAGCACATTAAGAGCACGACTGGATCAGACAGCGGAAGGCATCCTGTCCAAAAGCATGCCTAGCAACTTGTTTCCCACAGTGGCCAACCAGATGCCCGTTTATTTTATTTTGGTCTATCTATATCCTGCCCTATACCCAGATAGCTCTGGAAGGGGAACGATAAAATTCAACTAAATGCTGAAATTTCAATTGAAATTAGCACAACACACCAAAAAATACAATGAAACAGCATGCCCCCAATATTCAGACAGTGGCACAAGTGCCCAAAGGCCTAAATAAGCAGCTTGGTTTATAGTTTCCAGCTGTGAAGAGAAAGCATTCCAGAGCCTATGGGAAACTCACAAGCAGGCAGTGAGCACAAGAGTCCTCTCCTGCTGTTGTCCCCTGTGACTGGCGCTCCTAGGAATCTTGCCTCTGACCCTTGAGGTAGACTAGTAGCCATTGGTAGCCTTATTCTCTATGAATTTAATTGTGTGCACAGCATCAGACTGTACCATAAAGATGCGCTGTCAACATTTCACAGTTATTTCCCTAACAATGTTCCATTCACTTGGCAGTGCATGCAAATTACTTTATGCAAACAATTTCTTTCCATTCCTGTTACTATTTTGTTTGTGGTGTCCCCTTTCTTTCTTTTTTAAAAGCACTACAGTACAGCTACAAATACTGTTTCCTTTTCTGAACAATCCAGCACCATATTATGTCCCCACATGGCCAATGAGAAATAGTTTAGCTAGGGTGGAGATCTCATGTACATTGCAACAATCTCTCAAGTGGATTATCCATCTCTTTTTCAGGAGAGAAGTTGTGATTTATTACATTTTTATCCTTCCATTCCTCCAAGGAGCACAAGGCCTAGTTCTCTCCCTTGGGTCTGGTCTGGAAACTCCATCTGCTGCAGGATGCAGTGGCTAAATTGCTGATGGAGCCAGATAGCTCACAGTATGTGACAACTCTGCTAAAACACTTGTGCTGACTACTCATATGCTACCAGGCCAAGTTCAAGGTTACCATGTTAATATACAAAGCCCTGAACAATTTGGGTCCAGGACACTTTAAATCCCAGCTCAGTCAGTGATCTTCCTGAGGAGCACTGTTAGTGGTTCCCCATGTTTCCGAATACCAGCTGCCTTGAAATAGAAGTTGAGTGTCTCCCATCTCATGCTGTGGAATACCTCTTCTAACAAAGACATGGCAGGCACCTGTTTCTCCAAAAGGCAAGAAATCTGCCTGCATCGGATTCCAAGAGGGAATCCGACAATTCATGGCTCTCTCACTCTGCCTCTGGCTCAAGGGTACAACAGTTCAACAGTTCAATCACAACAATATGGTTAAAAATGCAACTATGGTTTAGCATTGCATGCACAGCCTTGGGTTTGTGTTTGCCATCTCCACTTTCCTGTAGTACAGCTTCAAGGAGAAACTAAATATTCCTTCAATTTCTAATTAATCATATCTTAGCATTCTGTCTGACTCATAAACTGTGGTTAATCTTTATGATGGTTTATTGGAAGAAGCCAGCTACATAACAAGGGCTTAAAGTTGGTTCATCTGAGTATCCTATAGTTATTTAAAATGAAATATCTCTCCCCCCACCCGTATTTCTACATGTGAAACTCTGGTTAGTTAAAAATGAAAGTTCAGATCCTTATGGCCATATTGGATAAGGACTGGGGAGCATGTGAGTCTGCATTAGGATATTGACATATCCAAATGCAGCCTTCAAAACTGTTAGTTGCTGTTTCTCAAAGATAATTTGCCAAGTATTCATCTCAGAGCCATGGGAATTGCCCATTCAGCAATTCACCCCCAGTTATTTATTAACTTCAATAGATTTACATATATTTGTTCTCTTCTGTCTGTGTTTCTCCTTCCTTCCTTTTTGTCTTTCTCTTCTTCAGAAAGATAGTTGTTGTGTTTCTGCTGCTACCAGCCTTATATCAGATCACGACACAATTATGCGTTGCATCCCACCAATTGAAAATCAGTGTTTTACGGAAGCCTTACATAATTTTAGTACATTCTCATAATTCAGCTGTAACGAATACTTTCTTATTTATAGCAGGCATGCAATATTTGTCACAGAAATGTAAGCTACAGTGATAAAGCAGAACTTTTCATTTGTTTCCCCCCTTTCCAATCAGCATCAAATTATCAAACTGTTCTTGCTTCTTCTTTGTGTTTAAGTTGAATTATTTTCAAAGGTCTTTGCTTTTATTTTAATATATTATGCTCATAATTTTTTCAAGCTACAGGCATTTTTTCTCCTTTATAGTCAACATACATTATTTTTTAAAGGTCTTTGCTTTGATTTTAATATATAATGTTCTTAATTTTTTTAAAGCCAAAGCCAACTGAAACTGTCACTGTCACAACTGATGAGTCTGGGGTAAGATTAGTAAACTGACCCCAGTGATTGATTGTACCTCTACTTGAGTTTATTCTTTTTACCATGTCTCTTTTCTCCACTGGTTTTTTCTGTATTTTTTTCATGATTGTCCTACTAGAAAGGTGTATGCAGTGATTTGGTTTTGTTGTCAATGTACCTATCAAACTTTACTACAGACAAACCCAACGTGACCCTATTAACAAACTGGAAAACTTGGAAATGCATGCATTGTGTGAAGCATTTCTACAGGTCCTGTGTGCTAGCATGTAATTTTTCCTGTCATACCATGTTTATAAAGTGGGAAAAGACCCCAGAGACACATTTTCAAATCTTACCTCTTTCACCTCTGCATTTATTGTTGTTTTTCTTTTCCTGAAATGTTGCATGTTCTGCATTTTGCTTGATCTGATGTTTCCATCGTACCCTTTTAGAACAATGAAGAGAGTGCTAGAATCTCCATCACCTTTTTCCGCCTTTTTCGAGTGATGCGATTGGTAAAGCTCCTCAGCAGGGGTGAAGGGATAAGAACTTTGTTGTGGACATTTATTAAGTCTTTTCAGGTAAGTTTAATGGTTAAACTCCTAGCTTCTAGGGGTCAAAATACAATCATTCTGAATAGTAGTGACCCTATAGTTGTGGCCAATGTGAAACAACCACATAGGCAGGTGCACATCAAAAGGCAACAGTTGGATGGAGATATATATTTTCTGTTAAGGACACATCCAGATCCATTGCACATGATAGTGATCTATGTATCACTTAAACTGCGCACATTTCTTGAGAGTACTTAATCATTTTCACAACAATTTAGCGTGGCATTCCAACTGAGCCTTAAGCCAGAGTAGGGAACCCGTGCCTTGCTGTTGTTGTTGGACTCCAACTCCCACTTGTCCCAGCCAGCATGGCCAACAATCAGGGATGATGGGAGTTTTAGTCCAGCAACATCTGAAGGAGCCACAGGTTCTCTACTCCTTGCGTACAGGGGTTAGTGACCTGGCTTAACAAGTCTCCTTTCCCCAGCTAATGATATGGCTCTCATTCCAGCAGTTCCAATTCTTCATTCCAATTGTCTGTCTTCATGTTGTTGTTTTTAAATTGTTCTTAAGCAGGTTGAAAATAAGAACTTTCTGAAAAATTAGATTGTAATCATTTTTAAAAGGCACTTGAAACATTTTGACGTTTACCATAATAGCTGCAAAAGTATTTATTAGCCATAAAGCCTAATTTTTTGTCTATTTAATCTAATGTAAATTTCAGTGAGTTCAAATGGGCTTACTCTGAAGTAAGTGTTCAAAGGATTGGCATTTTAGCATAATATATCATTGTAAGCGTTAGCTATTTATGCATAAAATTATATCTCTCAGTCTGGCTCCACATTTGGTTTTTCTTTTTTTAAAATTAAGCCCATGTCCAAATTTGGCTCTTACTGGCTCACTGAGAATTCTTGATGTGCAAGGAAACTTTAATCTGATATAACATGTTGCTACTTCAGCTTTCTAACCCCATTTGATGTTGGGTAATTGTAAAAGTGGAAACATGAAGTATGATTGCAATCTGCCATTCACGATATGATTATGGTGTGGTACCCAAAAGGATACACAGTTGATATAATCACTAATACTTTTCACACAATAGCATCAGAGCTAGAGGTTTGTAACGTTTTTAGGAACTAGAAATGGTCGAAACTTTCCCATTTGTTCTACTCAAGAAACTAGGTCATGCATTCCCATGCTTTGAAATTCAAAATGCTGGTGGTAGTTTTTAAAACAACTGGTCATTTAAAAAAGAAATTCAGTGTATAAGGGAGTGTTGTCATTGACAGCATAACATTCCAGGGTGAATTACAACCATTTAATAAGGCGATGTTAAAAACAGATTAATGTAATACTAGAATATTTGACTGCGGATCAAGTAGTACTAAAGGTCATGTATTTATTTTCAGGGGCTTCTTACCACTTGTCTCTGTGGTTCATTAGATCAATCTACTTGTCTGCCAATAGATAAGATATGTAGTTTAAGCCTACCTTGCCAGCCCTTTAAGGTGGGGCACTCATTTCTCAGAGGTTGAGCACATGCCCTTTGTGGACAAGGTTCCATGTCCAATTCCCATCATCTGTGCCATTGCAGAAACAGCACTGGCAGAGACCTTCACCTGAGACCCTTGAGAGTCACCAACAAACAGCAGATAGTGCTGGCGACGTGGTGTGATTTAGTATAAGGGAGCTTTTTGTGTTCATAGCATTTTAAATATCCACATAGGTTTCAGTTCCGAAGCAGAATAGGCCAAACATTTTCAGGGAGACTGCAGTTTTCAAATCATTTATCCCTCTCTGCAATCAAATTGCATTGGTAAAATGATGCAAAATAGTTTCAAAGGATATACCAGTTTGTTTGTTTTTTAAAAAATAATAATATTGTTTTTCATTTTAGGCTCTGCCATATGTTGCTCTTTTGATAGCAATGTTGTTTTTCATCTATGCGGTTATTGGAATGCAGGTAATTAAAAATCATATTTCGTCTGAAATAAAGAGGCTCTCATTGATCAGTTTATAATGTATAGCAACTGCCTACCTCAACATTCCATTCATAGCTTAACTATGTATGTGTATTCTCTAAAGCAAAGGTGAGGAGCCTTGACCCATGGACCTAATTTTGCCTGACATGGGCCCCAATTTGGTATGTGAGGCCATTTTCACTACCCCATCAGCACCTACCTCATGTGTGGGGCAGATAGAAATGCCTGGCTCAACTGTGACCAGGTTTCCTATGGGGAACTTGAACTTGTCCCTGCAGAAAGCATGGTAGAATTCACCACTAGTCAGATGTTGGGTGGTAGGCTGAATCCTGCTGGATCAGCAGAACTCAGTTGCGAAGTCTGTTGCTGCAGAAAGCAGTTTTTGCACTGTGGTTCCCAAGGTGCTCACCAACCAGCTGTTTGTCAGGCACTGTGGAAAGTGCTGTGGAAGGGCCTTTGACAGGCATAATAATGACTTCTAGGAGTTGACAGGTGGGTTGTCCTACCTACCTGCCATAGTGTTAGGGTCAGAGAGTGATCTGGCTTGTTTGGTTCCCCAAACCCCAGAGTAGATTTTCAGGGGAGGCACATGCAGGGAAGGAGCAGAAAGGAAAGTCCTGCCTTTAAACATGAACTCTCTAATATTTATGGAAGGAAAGTTCAGATCCAAGTCATAGTAGTTTTTTGCAATTTACTGCTATGGCCATTAACACTAACTTAAAAGGGGCTTAGACAAATCCACATGGAGGATAGTTCTGCCAATAGTTCTCAGCCATGTTGGCTAAGTCTTACCTCTGTTTTCAGTTTGCCACCCAATCCCAGTTGCTGAGATCAAACAATTGGGGGGGGGGGGGGCTTTTACTTTCAGGATCTGCAGGCTTTCTGGAAGCATATTGCTGACCATTGCTAGAAGCAATATGTTAGACAAAATCAGCCTTCCTACCAGCTCCCATCAATCCCAGCCATCACAGCCAATTGTCAAGGATGATGGGAGCTGTAGTCCAAAATAATATGAAAGCTGTCAGGGTGGGGAAGATTGGGCTAGGTTAACCCCCACCCCCCACCCCCCAGGATGTTTCTTATATTCTTATCACCAGACTTGTTGGAGGATAAAACAAAATCACATTGGATGGACATTTGTCCTTTTCTTCTTTTTTTAGGTGTTTGGTAAAGTTGCTCTGAAAGACGGAAGTCAAATTAACAGGAACAACAACTTTCAGACTTTTCCCCAAGCGGTGCTGCTTCTCTTTCGGTAGATGTTATCTGTTGTTTTGTTACAATTGACATCTGAGTTATAAAACTGGTAGACAGCAGAGGTTCTAAAATTCTTTCTTAAAGTTTCAACTAGGTATAATGTCCATTTCACAATAGTTTGAGGACATTTGAACATATTACACATAGGCCTCAATTTCATGTGGAAAGCTATTTGGAGACCTAGAGGGCTTACATTAACTTAACATGTTTAAGATTCATATACTGATGGTCACTGTATCCACAATGTAAACTGATGGTGGCCTCCCATTAGTATTGTTTGCATAGTTTTTTGTTATTATCCTTTCTCTTTCTTCTTTAATCTTATTTCATTTTTCAAAATTCCTTTTTAATGTAGTTAATGCTCACTTTCCAGTGTGATAAATATGAAAAAAGGCCAGTAAGTGAACCTTGATCCAAGATTAAGTGGATCTGTTTGGTCTTCTCTTCTGCTGGTGTCCCTTGAGAGCCACTCAGTGGTACAGAGCGAAGAAGAAAGGGGCAGTCTTGTCCACTGAGGTCCCAGGATGGCTCTATTTCACCCCCTCTCCAGGATACCTATTGGTTCTTTCTGATCTAACCTTGGCCCAAAAAGTTTCCAGATCTGGAATGGATCTTTGCCTTGACAATAACCAGACTCCAGCCTTGCCTTGGTGCTGCTTTCTCTTTGCCTGTCAGGCTGTCTGTTCTTCCCTACCCTTCTTCCCTTCTACTGTGTTAATTCTGCTATCCTCCTACCTGCACGTAACACAACACACCTAGACAGTGAAATGTAAAAAAAACAACCCTGAGTATATGAGCTTGCTTTAAATTATCCCAGTGTACTAGCAAGGAAGCAGGATGTTGTAGGCACTCTTTTTAACGCCTGCATCCTTGCAATAAGAAGAACAGGAATGCTGGCACCTTTAAAATACTGTCACATAAAACACTATTACTATGACGGAAGTTCCAAAACATGATTTATTCCAGGTTAAACATTAATCCAAAGTTATGGAAGGGAGAATGTCAGAAGGTGCTGCTCTTTCAGTCACAGTAGTACGATGACAGGCAACATGCCCTTGCTGGAATTTTCCATTCCATGCATCCCTGTGTGTGAGAGGAACCCCACTCAGCGGTTTCATGTAGATGTTAAACAGCATGGAGGATAAACTCAAACCCCAAGGAACCCCCACATTGAAGGCTACACAGGGTCGAATAGTACTCCCCAAGCATCACCCTCAGAATGACTGCGCTGGGGGTGGGCCTGCCACTGAAGGGGATGACAGTAAAGAGGGTCTCCTCTTTGACCTTTAATTGTCTGTGGCCTTTTAGAAGTGGGTGGGATGTTTTTAATGTATTTTATTCCCCTCGGCCTGGTTTTAATGTAGCCATGTGGGTTTTTTGGTTGGTTGGTTGGTTTTAAGTGTCTTTGGGTTGTCTTGGGCAAGATAAAGTGACGTAACAAAATTAATAACAATGACAACAACAACAGTGGTGGGCAACCTCCTTTCTGTCAAAGACCACATTCTCTGTGGGGTAATTTATGGGCAGAACCAAAGCTAATGATGGATGGAGTCAAAGACAAAAGAGCACTGGATTAACTGATTGGGAATAAAGACTACGCTTATTCCAATTTTCCCCATTTTAATTCCCAATCTTTTGCAGCTCTGTTCAGATGCAAGCCTCATCTTACATGATGGGATTGCTTCACATAATTGTAGCATTGGAAGGGGGATCCCAAGAACTATCTAGCCCAACCCCCTTCAATGCAGGAATCACAGCAAAAGAAAGCCTGACAGATGGCCATCCAAACTCTCTTTAAAAACCTCCCTGTGAAGTAAAGTCCACTACCTACCAAGGAAGCTTGTTTGAGTAGCTCTTAGCTTCAGAAAGTTTTCCCTAATGTTTTATCAGAATCTCCTCTCTTGTAATTTGAAATCACTGGTTCCACTGATTACGCTCAAATAAACATACAACACTAGTAAGAATAAGAATAAGAATAATGCATATGGGTTTTTGGTACTATAATACCAATATAGCAACTGCCCTAGAAAGCAAGTGAAAGTAAATCCTTTCTAACATTACTGAAAGATATATATGCATACATAACAATGCAGAAGCTTACCAATTTGTTCTCAGATAGTGTCTTTAAAAACATTTGTTTATTTTTATCAGATAAATTATTGCCCTTCCAGTTGTACTGAAACTACATAGAAAGTGGGGACATTTTTAACAGCTAGGAAAATAAGAAGTGTATTCAGAGGGAGGGAGGGCCAGTTGCCTTTGTCCTCAGGTAGCAAAAGCCTTGGGGTAGCCCTGTGCTAAGACAGCCGGTGACATGGATGCACTATATGCATCAATCCAAGGAGATGAGAGGTTGCTGGGATAGGGTGATGGGACTGCATGCTCAACCTCTAGTGCTCTTATACATACATGAACCTTCTACACTGTGCACTCCTGTGACACGTCTGGAGCCCTTGTTAACAAATAAAAACAGCAACAGTATCATTCTAATTGAAAGAATACCATTTGATTCATTTTGTCATGTTTTATTCCAAATTAAAGGTGTGCAACAGGAGAGGCTTGGCAGGAGATCATGTTGGCCTGCATGCCAGGAAAGCGATGTGACCCAGAGTCTGATTTTAACCCAGGAGAAGAATTCACATGTGGAAGCAATTTTGCCATTATTTATTTCATCAGTTTCTATATGTTGTGTGCTTTTTTGGTGAGTCAAGAAGCTGGAACATCCTTAAGCACTATGATTGGACAGCAAAGAATGCGACCCTAGACCCCTGGAACAGCATGTGGTGGTGGTGGGGAGAGGAGATTGCTCCATCTGGCAAGCCAAAATGTTTGCCTGATGGAACGATCACCTTAGCATGACATTTAATTCCTGACTATAATTTGGTGTGTGTGTGTGTATAAATAATTTTCATTCACACACATTGAATCCCTATCTATAATTTGATATATGTATTTAAAATCTTCACACACATTTCTGTGCACACACATTCCGGGATAATATTAATAATTTGCATTTTCCATATGAATATAAATGTACTTAAATAACTCCTTCAATTTTTTTTAAGATTATCAACCTATTTGTGGCTGTCATCATGGACAACTTTGATTATCTGACGCGCGACTGGTCTATTCTTGGTCCTCATCATCTAGATGAATTTAAAAGAATATGGTCAGAATATGATCCTGAAGCAAAGTAAGTTAGACACCATTGTGCTGCCATGTGTGCCTACCTAAGGAGCCAAAGAACCAAAAACAAGAGGGTAACTTAAAGGCAGGTGAAACTATTTTATTAATACTATACCTTTTTCATAGGGGGAGGATAAAACACCTTGATGTTGTTACCTTGTTGCGACGCATACAGCCTCCACTTGGCTTTGGTAAATTATGCCCCCACAGAGTTGCGTGTAAGGTAGGCTTTTCTGTCTTTCAGAGCATTTGCTCTTTATTGTGTCAGTACTTCTGTTTAATATCATTTGCTAGTGCAGAGATGGCTGTAAATTCAAGGCGCCTGATTCAATGAATTACAGCCACAGGCTCCTTTCAATCTAATGAAAACCAGAACTTCCTGTTCTTTGTCTTGACTCACTGATTTAGAACAAAATGTGGCTGTGAGTGGTAGCAGAAGAGAGTATAGGTGCAGCAAAGCTGTATTGTCATTCCTTGCTCGCCAGCTTTGACGAGGAAGTAAACAATCTCCATCTGTACCTGTCTAGCCGAAGCTATGCTATGCATGTAGAACCTTCCAACATATTTTCATGAATAATGGTGCCTGCTGCTGCTTCTTGGAGGAATGAGCATACTGCATACATTTGTTTATGATGCCATTAAGTTTCTGTATAATATTTGTCTTGTTGTAACGGGCTGGTTCAGACACAATGCCACACAGCGGTTTGGTGCTACATCAAGCTGTCATGCTTCAGCAGCTAAAAACAAAAAAAATGCCGTACTGAGTCAGTTCAGAAGTCCTTGAAGAGTGGAATTCTGCCACCAGCTAAGACAAGACAAATGTCCTTCGACTGCCCACAAGGAGGACATAATGAAGAGAACTAGCACCCTTTGATTTAACCCAGAATCTGTTAAATAAGATGGTTTTGGAACAAGCAAGGTAAATAGGACCTGCATTATTAGATGGGGCTACTTGGAACAAGACTTACAATGAAAGCATGGGCATTTCAGATCGAAGGATCCAGAGTCATCTATGTGAAGTCACCTTTTTATCTTTAATCCAGACCCAAATACTTGTATTTTGGGCAGTTTGGAAATAGATAAGCGTGTAGGCCAAAAGTATCCTGCCAAAATTTATTAGAGTACATTTAGAGCTCATTGATTTTGCTGAAAGAGTTGAAAAGGAATCACCAAAGTTTAAAGCAATGGGACTTGCTTAATGTTGGCTGCATTGTGCCAGATATTCCCCAAATATTCATGCCACGTATTAATTAAATGTGTAAAACCATAGGATACCAGCTATTTTAACATTCTAGTTTTTGTGTTACACATATACCACATAATGTCTACGATAGATTTTGAGGATCAGGCAGAATTTTTTTCTAGTGACACAGCCATAGGATAAGCCTCTGGTAGATTTTGCTAAGTTAGGGACAATGTCATGTTATCTTATTTTGTCTCCCAAGCATTTTATCTGCTTTTCATATATATGTATTTTACACATATACATATGAATGGACACATGTATTTGGTATATATATATATTTTTCAGTGTCTTGCACTGAAATTCCTTTGTATTTGTTTATTTCTGAACATCTGCAGAGGTTGGTAGCCATGAACATGCCCCTAAACAGCGATGGAACGGTTATGTTCAATGCTACTTTATTTGCTTTAGTAAGAACGGCCCTGAAGATTAAAACAGAAGGTAAGAGAATAAGATACATACTTCCAAGTGCTTTTTTATTTTCCTTCTTACATTACTGCTTTGTACTGAGAATCTCTTATAGAGTGGTACCTTGGTTTGCAACAGCTTTGGATTACAACCATGTCAAACCCAGAAGTGTGTGTCCCTTTTTTTGGATTACAACCCTTGGGGGGGGGAGAGGCCCCATTGGCGAAAGCACGCCTTGGGTTACAACTTGTTTTGGTTTTACAACCAGACCTCCAGAATGGATTATGTTTGTAAACCAAGGTAGCACTGTACCTGGTGACCACCCAGTTAAGACTTTCCAAACATGAAAAATTGTACAAACAGTTCTTCTAAGTGTTCCAGGTGAGTTACTTGCCATATATCCCAAGCTTGTGGGGGGGGGGAATATTTTCCTTTGCTGTCAAAAGCATTATAAGGGAAACCTGCCTTGGACTGTCAAAATTATCTTGTTGCTTCTCCTCAGATGTCTAAGATATATTATTAGCCCCTAACTATACAGTACTGCTGAGTGCATTTGTGTACCATCCATCTTGTCTGGGTTCTACGTTTTTTGTGCAAATGTAAACTTTCTTTACAGAAGTGGGACCTCTGTCTTTCTCAATCTTTAAGCACTGTTAGGTCAGTAATTCTGATGAGGATCATTCTTTCAGCACATTGGCTTTTCCTTCATCACATACAGTGAAATAATTTTCAGAGAAAATTTTACACTTGGTGAAACATTGCCAACTGAATTTGGAGAGTTTCCAGATGAGTTTCTGAATCTACACTCTACTTTTCCTAAGAAATAGGAAAATTTTCTATTTCCACCTACAAAATTTTCTGAAACAAAAGGAGAGGGTTTTTGGGGAAAAGAGGGCTTTCATGTAAACCCACATTTGTATCCTTTTCTGCATGCTGTTCATCCCCTGTTCACATTTGCCCCTAAATCTGTTCACGCCACCCTCATAACTGCTCCAGGGGATTGTGGGAACCTACAGAGCAGATCACTTCTTCTGAGGAGTGAAGGAGAAGGATGGGAAGTTCCACTGTGCTCACAGAATGTCAGAAGAACAAATCATAAAGGCACTGTCTTCACTCTGAATATACTTCCTGATGTGGCCAATAAAAGTTTGTGATGTGATGACATCACAAAGGAAAGTTATAGTGAGGGTAATCTTCCTTACCTCACTACAAATGTTTTCTCCCCAGTGAATGCTTGTCATAGGATGTTTTTGGGAGCCCTTGTCTCCATTTTAGCACAGCCTGATCACAGCAGTATGAAATGGAATTACTTTTTGAATTACTATTCCCAAGATTAAATTTAACATTTGCAAATTTGGCCTCCCTGCCTTCTCTCCCTTGTTTCCCTCTCTTTTCAGGAAACTTAGAGCAAGCAAATGAAGAACTCAGGGCAGTTATAAAGAAAATCTGGAAGAAAACTAGCATGAAGCTTCTTGACCAAGTTGTTCCCCCCGCTGGTGGTTAGTGAGATGATCTCATACATTTCTACATTTTCAATGCTTACATATTGATACAGTTTTGAAAAAAATACCATGGCACTAAAATCAGAATAATAGTGTTAATGAAATGATAAATTAAATTATAAAATGCAAAAGCATTCATTAAATATTTTAGATGCTTATTTGCTAATTAATGTTGGAAAAAGTATCTCTATTAAATAGAAATATAAACATTTATTTTAGGAATATAACATTTGAAAAAATTCTAAATATTGTGATTGTAAATAATTTATTTATGTGTAAACATTTTAGTTTACAGGTTTCAATATAATGTACTGCTAAATTAATAGAGCCTATGTTCTGCTCTTATTTTTATTATTGAACATCCTTTTTGATTATGCTATCTGCAGGTAATGAAGTTAGTCCAAATTTGCACTAGGTCAGTGGACAATTGTGTGCCATTTTTTATAATGTATATATATATATATATAGAGAGAGAGAGAGAGAGAGAGAACTTTTTATAGTAAACAGTGACTATAGACTGAATATAGCCCATTTCCCTCCTCCAAAAAACCCCAAAACAGTTAAATATAACCAAGTTAATCAGGATGTACAGGGTACAGAATTAGTCTTCTGATTTTAATATATAAGCTAGAACTAACTAGGTAAGCTATTATTAATTGTCATAAGACAGCATAGTCAAGGTTTTATATTCTATATATGAAACATACACACCAAGATATATTTCTCTACAGTATAAAATAATGATGAACTTTTGATTGTAAGTGATGTTTTGACTTGCTTTTCATGTTTTAAAAGTGCAGAATCTGTTGCATAATGCAATCCATATCAGTCCTATCCCAGACATCGATCCATTTCAGTTCATTATGTGGCTTCTTTTATAGCTTAGTGTACTTTTATAGTGCTAACCCAGCTTTCAATATGGTTTTGGCTCAGGTATGGAAGTGACCCTGAGATCACTTCGAGTGGTAGAAGCTGATCTCTCTCTGAAGGTGACATTCTCAGACTCTAGGGGAAAGAGAACAATACTGGCTGTCCAACTCTTCAGCATGGCGCAAGAAGGAGTATTTGCTTTGTTGCTGGAAGAGCCACTTGCAACTGGCAGCTCAGACTACAGATGGGATGATGTCAAATCATATCTAGGGAAATCGAGCTGTCAAGAGAAAACCGATACTGCACATTTAAAACTACTCTGCTCTTTTCTAACCTTACACCTGAGTGCTTGCATGGCCTAGATTAATTGCTTTGTTATTGTTGTAACTATGTGCTTGAGCTTTTTCTGCAGCCTCTATTCCTTTCAACTATCAGTCTTTTCAGAATATTCTGAAGCAATTCTGTTTTAGGGTGGTGGCATGGAATTAGTGTTGCCTCGGGTCAACTTGATTCCCCTTCTTTTTATTGAAATACAGACACATGCTTCAGAATAGCGAGTCGTGCCTTCCTAAATTAAGCACATGGAGAGCATTTGTTGAGTGTGCATCTAGAGAATAAACCATAATACATTTTCCTCTACAGAGTGCAATTAAAGGTTCAGCTCCATTTCATTGCTGCTTTCAAAGTGAATATTGATTTTCCATTTGCATAGACAACAAAGTACAGTGAACTTGTCTAGAGAAAAAGAATAGATAATGCCACTAAAATGCAGAAAACAGAACACTGCCAAACAGGAAATCTTTCACAACTTTAGGCAAATTGCAGTGAAAAGGGAATAGACATTTTTGCAACTATTCATGCCTGGAAGTTGACATACAGGAAAACATAATAAAATGTTTTATTGTAATGTAATGTTTTATTAAAAACACAAGATAGGAAAGCTGCAAAGTAAACAACAATGTGAAGAAGACTTTAAGAATTTTGGTTAGTAGGAGAAGTTTAAATACTCCTAAATATATAAATAAAATTTATTTAATTTTTAATGTACTGCAAAGGTTCCAGGATTATAAAGAAATGCATTATATAAACCACAGGTTTTTCACAAACTTACATGATAGGTCAGATTCCTGCATTCACTTAAGTATTATCTCTCAAACAGGATGTTATAGCTAAGAAAAAGCCAAATCCCTGTTTTTTTTTGTGGTAAGTAGACTTAATAAAGGAATAATGAATCTAGCAAGATTAATCATTACTGACCGTAAACCCATTTCCTTAATTTACTCATAATTGCCAAGAGGTTTAAAATGTCAAATTACTTGCAAATCCTCAGGTTCAGTTTAACACTGATTAATTAACACTGCTAATATATGATGGAAACAGGAAGAGAAGTCACTTAAGTACAGATTCCTTTCTTTTACCCCAAGATTTTATCTAAATTCCCCATTCTTTAACCTTCAGAGGCCACTGAAGCCCATCTGCCACCCTCCTGTCTTCTCCCCAAACTTGTTTTGCTGAAATTCGTTCCCTTGGGTTTTTCTTTTACGTTGATTTCCACTCTGTTTAAAGTATGATCACTTCTGCTCCACGGCTTTCCTTCACATATCTAATTATGTTTGTCTTTCTCAAAAGTCTGGACAGATTTTGTACCCATGGCTGTCCATGAAATATATTGTGGGTATGTCCCTTTTGCACCTAGCTTTTTAACTACATCCAGGAACTTGCTGCTTTGCAGATGTGAATTGTGTGTATGCCCACATTTACACATGCATATATGGTGCAACCCCCACCCCAACTTATGGTTCAGATAACTCACATCTTACGCTTATTTAACTTACGAGATTGCAGCTTTGGCTAACAAAAAAAGCTTGTTGGTCTTCCCTCACAGCTTTTAAGACTTGATCCTTAGTACTGAAGCCCCTAAACTTGCATTGTAATTAGTGGAGGTTTATAGACCATGTATCCTTTAATAAGGCATTTGTTACATGGTGAGAGCAGGCTCAAATGATGCTATTTAAGAGTCGGAATGGAACAGACAGGGCTCCCAACCAAGCTACTTCAAATCTTTTTGTTTCTTGTTTTCTTTCATAAGATATCCTTTAACATCTTCTAACATATCACATACCACACCAAATCCTATCAGGCCCTACCTGTTCTGGTATATGGTCAATTTCAGGATTTATTGTTTAAAGCTATCTACAATTGAATAATTTGGGACTGCAGATAATGTAAATGGATTAGTTTTGACACAGAGACCTCTTTTAAATATAAAATCCATAGTTGATAGACATAGGTAATTGAAACTGACTAAAAACATATATTCCAGTGAAGTGCTGTGCCATTGTATATATCCTTATCTGGCATTAAGTCTCTTTCAATTCAGTTGGGCTTACTTCTGAGTAGATATATATAGGATTGCACTACCCACGGCTTTTTCCTCCTCCCTCCTTAAACCAGTACAAAATACAAGGAAAAGAAACACAGTGTTCTGTTTGGGAACTGTTCTAATAAAAGGAAACTACTAAAAGATATTTCACTAAATTGCCAATAATGGCAAATATAGTCCAATAATTAACAATGTCCGCTCATCGTGCTTTGTCTTTTTTAAATAACCTAGCAGTATTAATACTGTCAGATAAATGTAAAAGCTAATGCATGCTGGAAAGCATTTGTATTAACACCTAGTCTTGATATGAACACTTCACAATTTACCTGCCTTACTAATGATCTAAGATAGAGTTACGTTCTATCTTTGCTGTTATTTTGGAACCAATCACTGCCAAAAGAGAGTATTAACTTCTCTCCTAAAAGACTACCAAAGTGGAATCTCAGTTGAAAGTTTACCAAATTTAGTCTCCAGGGTTTGCCCCCGAACTCTGGTTTCTAATGCCTGATATATTACTTAATATGAATATTGCCTGTTAGGTGTTCAGGGAGTGAGATAATTTATATGCCACTTTAATAGGTCAGACAGAAACAATAATAATTAGATATATTTGAATTCACCATGGTGATAATTTACTTGAAAGGCAGCAAATACGAAAAGGCCCTCCTCCTATTATAGTTTTTATAACACTCTGGTTCAAACTGATCAAAGTTTGCATTTTCAGAGTCATGTAGACATTTGCATTTTAAAAGATAATCTTACCTCTTTGAACTTTAATAAATTAGCATCTTTTCCTTTCTTAGGAAATAGTTCACCTATCAACTGCTTCTACTGCCTAGTCTTGTTTGCTTGCTAAAACTGCTTTATGCTAGATTTAGTCTGCCTTATTATCAGCAGCAGCAGCAACAACAACAAAAACCCTTGTGCCAATGGCACTGTCACATTTTTTCCTGATTTGGATAAGAGTATATATTGGCTACTAATGAAATGTGCTGACTTGGGAGAGATCTGTCTGGTCTGTTCATTTAGATGATGAGGTAACCGTGGGGAAGTTCTATGCCACCTTCCTGATACAGGACTACTTTAGGAAATTCAAGAAACGGAAAGAACAAGGACTGGTGGGGAAACATCCTGCAAAGAACACCACAATTGCACTACAGGTGATTTTGTTTTCTACACTTTAACTAACCATGTTGCAAGTTTGTTGATAACAACAGGTAAATGACTGTGGGTGCCACAAGGACTGTATTTTATTGAGACATTTTGGGGTCTTCCGCCATTAAAAGGAGTAAACAGTATTGTTCTGTATATTACAAGGTAAGTGTACAAAGCCTTTTTTTCTGTAAAAGAAGCAGCAACTGGTAACAGAAGCTCTATAATGTTTTCAAGTAGAAATTGTAAGGGGGGGGGTTAAGCAGCTCTTGAAAACGCAAACTTTTGGTTGACTATTTATTTCATACTACTCTCCACAAGCCCCTTCTTTCTCCGAATATCCTAAGATCTGAAAAGCAGAGAGTCAGAGGCACACACTGTAAGTAGAGTCAAAGTGGTTTGAACACACTGTACATTATCTCCCCCTGAAAACAAATGTCTCGAAATACAATGATTCTATATTCAAAGCATTTGCAGTATGCGTTAGAATGCTTCATCTGGACAGCAATAACAGACTGAAAAAGCTGAGAGGGGGAGACACCCTATTCTTATTAGCACCACCATGCAATATGTTTAGGAATGAATAAATACAGTTTCCCAGGAACACTGGTATGGGTGGGTGGATGTAAAAAGAAGCATTTTCATATCAGTACAAGCAGGTAGGTGGCATATGAATATTAAGTGTTTATTAGAATACCATTTGTGTTCAGCAGAGGATGGGGAAGTGAAAAGGGTTCTACTTGGAGCCTTATTTTCAGAGAATAGTTGAGAATAACACCTGTCAAGTCCATGTTGCATCAACACTGGAGTTCTGTGGGACAAAGTACTCTGTGATTTTGTTTGTTTTGTAGAGTGCTGATCTCTCAGAGCTAGTGAGAACCATTTTAAGCCATTCTGCTTTTTAACCCACAATCTCAAAAGATCAAACTTTCCCCCTAATAGTTAAATCACTTTTGGACATAATACATACATGCCACTAGGATAAACTTCACTATGTAAGTGGCAAGCAGACACACACACACACACACACACACGAAACAGGCTTCTCTGCATTACGTTTGAGGTAGAAACTAGCAAGATATTATGAAGGTTTTCTCCAAGCCAGAGGAGCTAGAAAGGTGTAGTATACTGGGTCATATACATAGACCTCCCGTCTGATGAATTTCTGTACCTTTGAATGTTTTGAATACCACAGGGACCCTAAGCATAAATTAGCCTTTCAATCTGCTCTATGCCTCAAACCATTCACATGTTAGTCTAGAGGCATCATCAGCATTAGGGTGATTGCCCAAGGTCACCTCCCCTAAGAGCTGTTGATGCTCAAACTCACATCAGTATCCAACTTACTTGTTCTAACAATGCAAGGATTTCCACTTGCACAATGGAACTTCCTCTCCCTTTCCTTTCACATCTGTACTAGCAGGGTTTCCCCAGCCCTCCGGAGCAGATTTTGGAAAGGCACAGGGAACATGCAGGGTGAGGAAAGGGGGGGGGAAAGCTGCAATACACTTGTGCAGATGGAACGAGATAGTTGGATGACCCTGTCAGTTACAGCATTGTCCAGAGCGATGCTCTTTGGAAAACCAGTTTCTTTTACTCTGTCTGGCTTGCTCTACAGCAGCTTCACTGGGTACTCTTTTTTGGTACTAATGTGAAAAAAAAACACCTTCAAATAACTGTTCCCCTGGTGTCTTTTACTACCTTGGTTTTATCTCCTCCCATCATATGCTCAGATATCATGTAAAAGCACGCTAGCTTTTACGGAGAAGTTAGGTTTTTGTTGCTACAACCTGTTTCCCGAATTCTTTCGATCCTTTCTGTGATGTGCCACCTCCACACCCTCCACTTAGTGCAACAGAGGAGCAAAATCAGGGTGCGTGCTTCAGAATGCTTGACGTCAGCTGAAGCATTCTCTGTGTGGATATATATTTGTGTATGGAGGAGTGGCTCCTTTATTGTGTTTGATTTAGGGAGGTTCGCTATTACAGAGTTTGAGAACTACAGATATCTTCTCCCACCCCTATTGGACCTGCAGGACCACATGGATGTTAAAATGTTATTTTGACGTAAATACCTTGAGTAATATTTTTTCATGCAAATGCGAGCTAAATTGAAGATTTCATCATGGATCTTAGGAAGAAGATTGATTGGATGACTGCAGTTTATCATTAACCCTACCCCAAGCTCTGTGGCTGATTGCCAAACTCTTCCAGTTGTAAAACAGCAATAGTTTCAGTTACAGAAAACCTTCTAAGATGTCATATAGCAAAGTTCACATATAAAGATCTCAAATGTCATACAGAATATTCATATACAAAGTTCATATACAAAGGTCTTTGCTGCCTCTTACTCTGTTTCTTACTACCGTGAAGGAGTGTGCATAACCAAACTGGTTGTAACTGCTAAAGGTGCATGGCATCCTGAAACATTTTATGTGTTATGAGTCTTAGTGTTTCTACTTAGTAGCCACGTTGACATGGCATGGTAAGCCAGAAACCATGGTTCGCTGCATTAAACAAACCATTATCCAAAGCTTAGTATTAGGACTGTGGTTTGTTTTCCTCCCCCAAAGAACACAATCTGTAGGCAAGATTTTATTTTATTCTTTTGATTACCGATCATGGTTTTTTGGAGCAAAACAAACCATGAGCTCTGTTAAGCCACGGATTGTGATTTGTTTCATCCATGTACTAGCACATGTACTAGGCTCATTTGTGGTAAACCAGGAACTACCAGGGTTCTAAAACACATAGGTACAGGAGGCCCCATACTTCCAACATTCACCGTCCAATTTACAGAGGACAACAGGAAAATTGGAGGGCAGAACTGGCATGCTTGTTCCCATAGTTCCCCTCACGTCTTTACTTAGCATGGTGTCAGAACGCCTGAAGAAGGCCCATTGCTGGATTTGAAAGTTTGTGTTTCATTCTGTACTGTTATTTCCCATGCATGCAAACAATAATATTTGTGGAGCTCTTCTAAGTATTCTGTGCCTTTTAATGTTCATTGATTATAAGAGATGCTTCAGTATGCCGCTGCTAGTGGTAAGCTTTATCAGCACTGGATCACCTGTTGTCTAGCAGCAGACTGATCAAAATCAGGGATATGCGTGGGTTGAAATGTCTGCCGCTCTTTATGCTGTGGGAAGACCCAACATCAGAAACCGGGGGGAAATCCCCAGAGCCATAAGGAGACCAAGCCACTGTCAACGGGGGGGCATGCCAAGAAATGCAGGTTGTGGTACTCAGAATATATTAACAGACCAATAGGAAGACTGGGACTGAGGTGGAGGTGGATTTTCTCAACGAAGCTCTTTGAGAGGTGGGGAATCCCCAGAGCTGAAACTGGTTTGTGGTGAAGGGCCAGCCACTTCCCTGTTCTGTGAACTATAACTTTTACATACATTGCAATAGCACGTGCAAAACTACATGTCCGTCAACGCCATAAGGAAGTTTCAGGTAGTGTAGTTTCAAATAACAAAGTTCTGGAGAAAATACAACCATAATGACAACTGCAAAACGTAGATCAACTGTCAACAAAAGTACAGTAACTCTTCAACTGGAACAGAATTACAGGGTTAGGGTGAAGGTAACATACGTATGTCTCCCACACCCTCACATGTTGTTTTCCTGGCTTTCAGAACACATGAATAGGGCTTATGTTTAAGGCACTTCCTTACCCTTTGTCTTAACTCAGCAAGTTAAGCCATGGAGTCATGTTTGAGATCTTAGCCAGGATTAAGGGAACAAGCCATGGTTCATGTTTACCAATGGTTAAGTATTATGTCTAGACTAGGCCTTTAAAGCTGCAACCATAAGTTCAGTGTGTGAGAGAGAACTGAAAGTGACTAAACCACCACAAGCAACATCTTGCAGGCAGGAAGATGGGCAGAGCAGAGCTGCTGTGTTCTTCCATCCTCCTACTCCCAAGAAGTATTTCAATACAACTCTAGTGGTATTGTATAGTTAGTATGTATAGTTTTCTCCCTGATTTAGGGGCCTATTGGGAAAGGGAAGGCTATGGATCTTTTGGATCCGTACTTTCCCCTAACCCACCCAGGGCGTACCCCCTTTTGGGCCATACACGAGAGCAAGGACCACAGAATTTTCTGTGATGGGGAGAAGAAGCATCCAACACAGGATCTCTGTCTCCACGGTTGTGCCTCCTCCACCTTATGTCAGGGAGATCTGATGCTTGTTATGGCCCCTGGAATGGCCTCTTCCAGACCCCAGAAGGTTGCAGGGCCAATAGCATGAGACATTTGAATAAAAGTTAGTTCCAATCACAGAGATCTCAGAAACTACGGTAATTTTAGAGTGTCTACCATTTGTCTTCAGTATCAAGATAAGGGATGGAACTAGATAAGGATTGAAAAGCACTTGATGGCTATAGTTTCCTTTTTAGAAAATCAGTTGCAGCAAGAACATGTTAAAATTAGTTTGGGTTGAATTATTTATTTGATGGAATCTTTTGAGAAGGGATTTTCGTTTTCTGAATATAGATGAATTGCTCTCTGAGGTTCAGTATTTATTGGTTCCTATATCGAGAACTTGGTGATATCATGGCTGTCTGTCTGTCTGTCTGTCTCTCTCTCTCTCTCTCTCTCTCTCTCACACACACACACAAAATTTAGCCATGACGTAAAGTTTCTTAGACAGTCAAATGAAAACTGAAACATCATGGAAATTTGCTAGTTGCAATACAAGAAGTCTAGACCTCTAAAAAATACTGCGATTTAGGCCACAACTTTTATACAAAAGTTATATTTGTGGCCTCTTAAACCACCAAAAAATGTAACTACTGATCCATATGAAAACAATCTGTTTGATGCTGTGTGGATGAACCACTATGCTTCTCTGCCACTAAATGAAGTTTCATGTTTCTCCAAAGTACAATTAATACATGGTTTATGGTTGATAATATAAATCAAATTACCGTATTTTTCACCCTATAGGACGCACTTTCCCCCCTCCAAAAATGAAGGGGAAATGTGTGTGCGTCCTATGGGGCGAATGCAGGCTTTCGCTGAAGCCTGGAGAGCGAGAGGCGTCGGTGCGCACCGACCCCTCTCGCTCTCCAGTCTTCAGGAAGCTCTCCGCAAGCCTTGGGAGACGCGGTTTAGAGGCGGGCGGGGTGGAGAAGCGACCTGGTTTGGAGGCTGGCAGATATCCGCAAGGCATGGGAGCTCGGCGGGAAGTCGCGCCAGTCTCCCAAGGCTTGTGGGAGAGCTGCCTGTTCTGGTGGCTGGGGTCGGGGGAAGGTCGGGCTTCCCCCGCCCCAGCCCCGCGCCTGGGGGGGAAATAAATTTTTTTCTTTATTCCCCCCCCCCCACCAAAACTAGGTGCATCCTATGGGCCAGTGCGTCCTATGGGGCGAAAAATACGGTACAACGTCTTCAAAAACAACTGTGTCATTACATTCTTTCTTGAGAACACACTACAAAAATAAGGGGCAGTATTCAACTAAATTTTACTCAGAGTAGACCCATTGAAATGAATGAACATGACTGAATTAGGTCCATTAACGTCACTGGGTCTAAATAAAACATAGTTGAATTTTATTAGATTGATATCTCTCATAAGGCGACATCCATACAATCACACCCTACCACAGTATCAATACAAGTCAACTGTAAAACACATACTTTAGAATACCAACTGGAAGGCCATGTGGAAATAAAGCCCAAGCATGTTCTTTAAGATTTAACCAATGGTTTTATGTCCCACCTATGAGCAACAGCTCACAGGATAAGGTGGTAAGATCATCTAATTCACCATCTTGCGTTGGGATCCTCATTCCAGTTCTGTTGCAATGTTTGTATGCTTTTTCTAGAACCTAAGGAACAAATAAAGTGAAGGTAAGGTAGCCATGATAAATTTTCTTAGACCTGGTTCTTATGCTCACTTAAAACACTCTTCTCATGGTTATTAATGATGGACTATTAATGTTTGTATGTTCCCGTCTCTAGACCACCCTAAGCCACTTTGGGATAAAGGATGGGATATAAATAATACTAAATAAATCTAATAATAAATCCCCACTTGTCATTCATACTCATAAAATGAAATATGAACTGGGCCTTAGTGATTATTTCCCATAGCCAAAAGTATCACTTTGACCCTTGTAGCACCATTTCCAATCTCAATAAACAGCGGCAAAATCACCTAGGAGCAGGGCTGCAGTTAACTATCTGTCAGTAATGATGGAAACTTAAAACTGATGCTCTGCATTCATAGCAAAATAAGTGTTTAGTGGAGCATGAGTGACTTTAATTATTTATGTCTAATACATAGTATAGAGGTTGCCCTTTCATTACATTTCCGCTGGAGAAGATATGTATGGATTATCTATACCTATGTGATTAGTCACTTAATGTTATATGAAATAGTGTCTAATAAAAATGCTTCTTCCTGTTATGTAAACTAGAAACACTCACACACAGAGGCGCGCACACACACTTTTGTTTAACAAACCTGTGCTATTTTTGTGAAATGTTTATAACCCTCAATTAGCTACTGTAATCACGATGGAAATTTAGAAAAGATTATCAATGGCTATCAGATGCAGATGGGGGATTTGTACGTCACTCTGCTTCAACTTCATTGGTGTGCCATGTTTATAATGGGCTCACATCAAAGCTCAGCTGAACAGCGCCGGGAATTGACAGGAGATCACAGAGTCCTTTGTACAGGAAGAGTGAAGGGAACACAGTTTCAGGGGGGCTGAAATAGGATGGGATCTACGAAGATAAATGGTTCTGAGGATTGCAGACTCGACTACTATGTTTCTTACATTCACTGCTACAGCGTAGGTGCCCTATAGCTTTTTTGGGGGTGGCATGGTTTTTGGATGTTCTGTATGCTTTTCTAATCAAATGAGTATTGCATTTTATTTTATTAGGCACTGATTACTTGTAAATTATCAGAATAAGTATGCAGTGAAGTATTTCCTTCACTGTAAATCAGTGCAGGTAAGTGACACCTGAAAGCTAGCAGCAGCCGTTTCAGAACCATGATAAAATTATATTAGATTCCATGGTATTTGCAAACCTTTCAACATTTCAGATGACTTGTTTGGGCTTACAGTTCTTATCTACTTTCTAGGCAGTTACCAGAGAATAGTATAAATAGTCAACCAATGCAACATTTGTTTTGCTCAATAGTTATACTAATAGAGGTATTAAATATTGCTTACATGACCTGTTAATGATTGTGGATTTTATTAATATAATGAAAGAAGCTTTTTTAAAAGGCATACTTATATAATAATAGAACATATATAAAAGTTCAGATATAAGAATACATACTCTTTTTCATTTTTATTTATAAATTAGAATTTATTTAGGAATGTGATAAATTTTTATAGAGCGTAGAAGAGGAATTGTATGGGAAAGCACTGCAATTTATGTTTGATTATGAGGGCATTGTGTGTATGTGCAACAGCTTTTCTTTGCAAGCATATTAAGAAGCATTTCCTTCTTAAATCTAAAATATTACCTCCAAACTGAAGGGAGAGAGAAAGTGTTGATATTTATTAAACCTATCCTAATTCCAAAGCCAGTACATCTTTTCTCACATTTAGGTTTCGTTATGATTATTGTTTGCATTATATTTTTAAATCCATGTAAAGGTGTTTGTGTGCTTACTTCTTAATGACAAATGTAGTAATGTGACCATATGAACTATTGAAGCATTCCTCGATATCATATGATTGCATTTTTTAAAAAAGCCAACAGATGTGTGCATGTGTGTCCATTTCATTTTTTGCTTTTTCAAAGGGGAAGTTATTTGTGTTTTCAGATATTTCAGATATGGTACATACAGTGTGGGTGTGTTGATTACGGCCTTCTTGAAAAGTTACCTACGCTTTCCCTTCTAAAGAACAACTGCATTGAATTATATCAATTAGAGGTTATACTCTTGTGTGTTATGGAACAAACTACTGAAGAAACAGCCCCAATGCGATTAAGTAATTGAGGCCATTCTGCAGTATTAAGTCCTTGTTAGTCAGAGTGCCTCAGTCTAGGATTACTTAGTCCCATCATTTAGGATTTATTTAAGATTTTAAAGTAAATTTCCTTGGGTCTCTCTTCTGACCACTGAGTCTTGGGCTGCTTTCTAGTGATCATTGGTACAAAACCTGCACGGTGGACTTTTATTTTGAAGTTTTGATCTAGGAACCACACTGTACTTTATTCCTGACCATCCATCACCCTACCCGTCCTAGCAGAAGGAAAGCAGTTTTAAACGCTGGTGGTGAGCTGGTTCTGGAGCTGGAAACACAATCTGTTATATCACTGTTAGACTTTAATATTGGTAAGGGGACAACAGTCAGAATGAAATGTGCTTTTAAAAAGTATCTCTGGGGACACACAAAACTGAACTATAGGCCAGGGAGTCCCAAAGTCTTTTCCTGTTCCCACCCCACCCTAGGCTTTAAGGATCATGTTTCATAGGTCTGTGACATACAATAAATTAATACCCTGACAGCCAGAAGTACCTGAGAGACAGGCAGAACACAATATGCAAGACTATGAAAGGGAAAGTGCATAGACCATGGAATTATTTATGACTGTTCCTACTGAATTGTTCAGATGAAGCGCTGTAATATATGGAGTCCCTATGCATTATTACTTAGAAACAAGCCTTATTGAGTTCAGTGGGATTTGCTCTGAAATAAGCAGATATATGCTTGCAGATATGGTACAGTAGTCTTCGACCCAAAGTTACATTTGGAGACCCATTTCTTAATTTTTGTTACCATATTTGTATGGTGATTACTGTTGCACCCTTCATCTGAGTAATGGGTCCCAAACTTATATAAGAGGTACTTATAACCTTGTGGAGACTGGGCTGTTCATTCTTTTTCATCCTGTACATGTTACACTTATCTAGCAGGTTTTTACCATGTCAGGTAGAGCTAAGGAAACATTTCAGGGTGGGAACTAGCATTGAACATCATAAAGTTATCTGGTGATAATTACTCATTTTATCAGGTGACTGACTCTGCAACATGATTTATTACTACTTGCACAAGGGGCTTGAGGCAAAGTCATAGGGAGTATATCAGCTGTACCAGCTTTGATAAAACTGGCTGGCTCTAAACGAAAGGTTGAATTGAGGGGTGGGGGAACAAATGGTGACTAAAATAATCCTGAAGCTGGGATATGGATCCAGAGAACAAATCTTGGCTACCCAGTGGCTCTGAAAGCTCTTGCTGGAATGGAATTCTTTGGGTCAATGTTTGAAGCATTTTTGGAAGCCAAGAACCATACAACAAGCCTGGAGAAATTGGGCAGTTCAAGGGAAGACATTACAGCTTTTGAGAGACATTCTACTTGGATATTGGCTAAGGGTTTTCCCTTTTTGATTCCCATTTGTGGTATTGCTGTTGTCAAAGAGTCTCTGGAAACAAATTACAGTGGTGCCTCGCAAGATGAAAAGAATCCGTTCCGTGAGTCTCTTCGTCTAGCGGTTTTTTCGTCTTGCAAAGCAAGCCCATTAGCGGATTAGCGCTATTAGCGGTTTAGCGGCTATTAGCGGCTATTAAAGGCTTAAGGGATTAGCGGATTAGCTGCTAAAAGGCTATTAGCAGCTTAGTGCCTTAGAAAAAGGGGGTGAGAAGCGGAAAAAAAAACCCCAGGAATCGCAAGACATTTTCGTCTTGCGAAGCAAGCCCATAGCAAAATTCGTTTTGCGAAGCACCTCCAAAACGGAAAACCCTTTTGTCTAGCGGGTTTTCCGTCTTGCGAGGCATTCGTCTTGCGGGGCACCACTGTATTGCAAAAACTAACATCTGCTTAACAAGAAGACTGAAAGCAATTTTATACTACCCAAGAAATATAGACCTTTGGACCAAATAAATAGCTCACTGGAAAAATATGCCTTTACTGAGTTATATTCAACAGTGTTTTACTCAAGAGTATAACCAGTGAGGGATGCGGGTGGTGCTGTCTAAACCACAGAGCCTAGGGCTTGCTGATTGGAAGGTCCGCAGTTCGAATCCCCGCGACGGGGGTGAGCTCCCGTCGTTTGGTCCCAGCTCCTGCCCACCTAGCAGTTCAAAAGCACATCAAGTGCAAGTAGATAAATAGGTACCGCTCCGGCGGGAAGGTAAACGGCATTTCCGTGCACTGCTCTGGTTTGCCACACGCTGGCCACATGACCCGGAAGCTGTCTGTGGACAAACGCCGGCTCCTCGGCCTATAGAGCGAGTTGAGCGCGCAACCCCAGTCAGCGACTGGACCTAATGGTCAGGGGTACCTTTACTATAACCAGTGAAATTATTGAACATTGCCAGGTAGTGCCCAGCAATGCTTGGGAATTTTTAGAATTTTTTTAAAAAAAAGTTTTTAAGCAGATGCAATGGTTCCTTGGTTCTTGAATGTAATCCATTCCAAAAGTCCATTTTGGACATTCGAAAACCAAGACGCGGCTTCCAATTGGCGCAGGCACCCCGGAAACAAAAGCCGACAGCCGCATCAGACATTCGGCTTCTCAAAACTCTTCAGAAACTGGAACACTTCCTTCTGGGTTTTTGGCTTTCAGGAGCCAAAATGTTTGAGTACCAAGGCATTCTGAGAACCAAGGTTCCACTGTAGTGTAATTTGTGAGTTTGGACCTGTTATGCCCAAAATTGGGTGAAGTTGAAAGTGGATCACTGTCATGGACAGGCTGGATGCAGAGAAGTGGTGGGAGAAACCAGCTGGGGAATCCCCAGGAGAAGAGGGCTCAGAGCCAGGAGAGTGGTGGTAGGACAACCATGAGTGGTCAGAGGGAGAAGGAGGAGCAGACTGGCAGGAGAAGATGTCAGAAGCTGAAGAGGTAACAGGGGTTAGTGAGCAGGAACGGGCTGCGGCAAAGAGCAGTCCAGAAGCAGAGGGAGGTCAAGAAGCAAAGTGGAGTCGGGCTGATGAGGAAGCCTAGAAAACTCGCCTTCCTGCTGTTACTTGCTTCCCTCCTCCCTGATCTCCCAGAACACACAGAGAAATGAGGGCAGAGCAAGAAAGAGCAGGCGAATGAGCCTTAGGCTGCTGGGGAAGAAACCGGGAGAGGGGCCTTAGAGATTAGTGGGAAGGCAGGGGCTTTCAGTCCTTGCAACTGACTCATTGGGGCAAGAGTTGGAAAGAGTTGCTGTGATCACTAGGCCTGTACTGTTTTGGTTCCTTTGAATAAAGAGTTAACTTCAGTGACACTGGGTGTTTTATTGCTGACCGGCTTATGACTCTGGTAGGACTCCTGACAATCACCATCAGAATTGCAGGCATATCTGCTAATGTAAATAAATAGGATTTATCGTATGTACCAACCACATTTGTATTTCATAAATGAATGGATCAAAAATATTAAGAAAGTAATGGTGATAGGCCAGATATTGAGGGGGTGGCGGGGGGAAATCTTTCATGCAATTTAATATTATTGGTTAGGGGAAATAAATCAAAACCTCATACTACATTGATCACCTCATATTGCTATAATTAGATGTCAACATTTGATGTTAAATCAGATTATATTTATCAATGTTATAATTTGAATAGCCCTATAATCTTTTTTATGTAAGGCTGTGTAAAGGTCTGATTAGGAAGATGTTTTATGCGTATTAGCATAAAGCTAAAGCTTTGATTTTTCGTAAAGACGAAAACAACAACGTGGTAGGTCAGTCTATGCAACCACATGACTTTCTTGGTACCAAGTGTGATATTGGGTTGCTTGATGGTGTGCTTGATCCCCTTTTGTTGTTCAAGAATAATACATTATGCTGGTTTTATTCATCCATCATTGCCTCATGCTCTTCCTTTTAAGATTATTGCAGATAATTCCTCCCCCAATCTTGTTAGGAAACTTCCAGTGATTCCTTTAAGGGATGCAAATCCTGTGGAAGGTTCTGTGGATCGTAGTCCAATCACTCATGTGAATTTTAGGACAAAGAGGCTCTAGATGTTTGCTTGTCAGCCTTTTGAAAGGATGAATATTTCCATCTGTGAACTACTTCTAGGCTGCATCAACAGAAGTATAGTGTCCAGATCAAGGGAAGTAGTAGTACCACTCTATTCTGCCTTAGTCGGGCCACACTTGGATACTGTGTCCAGTTCTGGGCACCACAATTTAAGAAAGATGCTGACAAGCTGGAATGTCTGCAGACGAGGGCGACCAAGATGATCAAGGGTCTGGAAACTAAGCTTTATGAAGAGTGCTTGAAGGAGCTGGGTATGTTTAGCCTAGAAAAGAGGAAACGGGAGAGATATGATAGCCATCTTCAAATAACTTTAAGGGCAGTCACATGGAGGAGGGAGCATGTTGTTTTCTCCTGTTCTGGAGGGTAGGACTTCAGTACATATAGCTTCAAGCTCTTTCAAGACTGGCCTGATTCTGGTCTGTAGTACCAATATTTTACGAGTGTTGTGGTATAGTGTTTGTTGTGGCTCCCACACTAACATATATGGTAGAAATTTTTGTCAATGCAGTTGGATTTCTTGGTATATTTACAAACCATGCAAGCAATGCTTGGTCCCTAGGTCTGGTCATCACTTCGTAAAAATCTCTACCAGGAAGCAGAACCATGTGCTTGGAAGTATTTGCACGTTCCTCGACTGCCAAAGGAGCAATGCCAGCAGCAGCAACACCAGTAAATATATACCGTATTTTTCGCCCTATAGGACGCACTTTTCCCCCTCCAAAAATGAAGGGGAAATGTGTGTGCGTCCTATGGGGCGAATGCAGGCTTTCGCTGAAGCCTGGAGAGTGAGAGGGGTCGGTGCGCACCAATCCCTCTCGCTCTCGAGGCTTCAGGAAGCTATCCGCAAGCCTTGAAAGCCCGGCGGGAGTTCCCGCGGGCTTGCAAGGCTTGCGGGCAGCAGCCTGCAGCCCACAAGCTTGGGGGACAGCGGGGAGGCGCAGCGCCGCCACCCCGCTATTCCCCGACCTGGTCTGGAGGCTGGCGGGGGGGGGGAAAGCAAGCTTGCTTCTCTCCCCCCCCCCCCGCCAGCCCCACAAGCTCGGGGGATAGTGGGGAGGCGGAGCGCCGCCACCCCGCTATTCCCGGACCTGATCTGGAGGCTGGCGGGGGGGAGAAGCAAGCTTGCTTCTCTCCCCCCCCGCCCCGCCAGCCCCACAAGCTCAGGGGACAGCAGGGCAAGCCGCTGCCCCACAGAGGCTAGAGAGGCTGTCCCTGAAGGCAGAAGAGGAAGACGGAGTGCTCTGTCTCCCTCTTCTAGCTTGGGGATGGCTGCGCAAATCTGGGGGGGAAATAAAAATTTCCCCCTTGATTTCCCCCCCAAAAAACTGGGTGCGTCCTATGGGCCGGTGTGTCCTATAGGGCGAAAAATACGGTAGGTTAAAGCATAAAGCTAATAGAAGGATATAACAAAAACTCTTCACATCAGTCCCTTAACTGTGATGAATCAGAAAGAGAAAAGTTAATTATTTTTTAATGCACAATGATTATGTTTTACCCATTTAGGCGGGACTAAGGACGCTTCATGATATTGGACCTGAAATTCGGCGTGCTATATCCTGTGATTTGCAAGAAGATGAACCTGAGCAAAATCACCATGAGGAAGAGGAAGTATATAAAGTAAATGGACATATAACAAATTGGTTGGCTCGAACTTGTGAAATTTACAAAATTATGCTGCCGTCCTATACATGCTTGCTTTGAAGTCCTGTTGTACTTCTGAGTAAACATATATAGACTGATAGTAAACATTTTTGTTCAACACTGCAATATTTTTTCAAGGGGTTCAGTGCATTCTCTTTATGCCTCAGTTGTTTTACTATAGACTGTCTTACGTGAATCAGTTTGCAGTGCATAATTTCCTTACATTATGAGCAGGTAAGGTCTATTGAAGTCAGTGAAATTTCTCTCTGTGTAATATCTGGACAAGATGTGCTTATTGCACCACAGGAAACAGCCACACATCCAAGGCAGTGCAGAAAAAGTACATTAAAATAGGGGGCGGGGGGGGGGGAGTCAAGAGGGCATTAATACTTTTAATAATCATGATTTTAAATTAAATTTTAAGTTATTTTCTATAGGCATGTCACCTGACATGAATTTCACATGAAGAATTAGAAGTAAACTATTTTTAATTTCAAAAACAAAAGTTCTCTAGAACACATAAAACTGCCAAGTCAATAAAGTGATTGTAAATAAAAGCTGCTTGGTGACCTCCCATCTTTCAATGGAATAAAGCAGGGCTGTAATGGCACAACTAGCAAACAGTTAATTTTGGAAGTTGGATGTTCTCATACAACAATGATCATTTCTATATTTCAAATGTGCAAGGGGTTTGGACTGCATTCCTCCCTGAAATGTCTGGCCAGGACTACTGTAGAATGATAACAGCATTTGCAATATCAACCCCAGAAATCTATAGTGGTAGTTGTTTAGTCGTTTAGTCGTGTCCGGGTCTTCATGACCCCATGGACCAGAGCACGCCAGCCACTCCTGTCTTCCACTGCCTCCCAGAGTTTGGTTAAACTCATGTTAGTAGTTTCAAGAACACTGTCCAACCATCTCGTCCTCTGTCGTTCCCTTCTCCTTGTGCCTTCAATCTTTCCCAACATTGGGGTCTTTTCTAGAGAGTCTTTTCTTCTCATGAGGTGGCCCAAGTATTGGGGCCTCAGCTTCAGGATCTGTTCTTCCACTGAGCACTCGGGGCTGATTTCCTTCAGAATGGATAGGTTTGATCTCCTATAGTTACATGTACTTTAAGCAAGAAGTTGATGGCTATGTCCTGTTGTCTGTGAGTTTCCAATAGCATACAAAAGCCTAGGGAGAAAGCTGGACTGATTAAAGATGGCTCCTGCCACTGATTTGAGATTACAGTTATCATTGATAGCAAGAATGGGGATTGTTAAGACGTTGGAGGCAGACACCTCACCAGATGTTTTCTTCTGCCAATTGTCATTGCTTCTGTCTTCCCTAGATTGAGCTCCAAGAGATACTGCTCCTATCTCCATCTTAGTCCTGAGTAGACTGCACCATCTGGGTTAGGTGTAAAAAGAATCATAGAATTGCATGCCATTCACTCTTTTCATAAGAAACTCTGAGCACTTTACTGTATGATGCGCCATCCATGCATATAGGTTGAGCTGCATGGATGGTCAACTTGATCCACAGCGTGGGCAGTTGCAGTGGAGCACAACTTGCTCTTCCAGCTGTATGAGAACAGAATCACAGAACTCTTGATACTATCTGCAACACCAAGATCGTTGTGGCATGGCTTTAAGTCATAGTTTTAATGGGCAGTTGAAATTTCAGGATATATGCTGTCTGTAGTATAGTTTGTAAATGCTATAATATTTGATGACTTTATTTTGCTTGGCTCTCAACTACAGACACTGTAGTCTGAGTATCTATGGCACAGTGCTTTTTAAAACACTCACTTATTGGCATTGCTTGCAGACTTTCAATGTAGCAGCATAATATAGCTGCCATGATCATGGGCACCCCCATATCACTACAGGAGACCTTGTATAAAACAACACATTATGACGGTGCAATAGCTTGACCTCAGGACCATGAATGTACCACATAATGGTATGCACATACACTGATGCAAGCTTGGTTTCAGCAATGTATTATATTAACTAACTGATTAACTTGTATATTGCAGAGAAATGGTGCCCTGTTTGGAAATCATGTAAACCATGTTAGCAATGATACAAGGGATTCATTTCAGCAGATCAATACCACGCACCGTCCCCTGCATGTCCAAAGGCCTTCAATTCCATCTGTGGTTGAGACTACCGAGAAAAATGTGCCTCCTCCAGCAGGAAACTCCTTATTCCACAACCACCATAGTCATCATAGCCATCATAACCACAACTCTGTAGGGAAGCATGTTCCAAACTCAACAAATGCTAACCTCAATAATGCCAACATGTCCAAAGTGGCTAATGGAAGACACACAAGTGGTGGAAGTCATGAGTACATATCTGAAACTGGGCATCGTTCCCACTCCAGAAGTGATCGTCATGAGAAACGTAGAAGATCTGCCAATAGGAGGTAAATCTGAAATACGGTGTTTGGGTTCAGACCCTTCTATATCTCAGTCACATTGTTGTACATAATGCTTATGAACTAATCAAATACAGTCATACCCCAGCTTACAGATGCTTCAGGTTGCGTTTTTTTGGGTTATGGACCCACCGAAACCCGGAAGTACTGGAACGGGCTACTTCCAGGTTTTGGCGGTTGTGCATGCGCAGAAGTGCTAAATCGCGCTATGAGCAGAAGCACTGAATTGCAACCCGTGCGTGCGCAGACGTGCTGCTGCAGGTTGCAAATGTGCATCCCGCATGGATCACATTCGCAACCCAAGCGTCCACTGTAGTGGGTTTGGGGTTTCTTTGTTTTTTACAAAAAAGTGCATACCATTTTCAATCCTTCATTCCTTTCAGTCTTTGAATAAAAATTTGGCGGCTTTTGGACCACTTATCCTTGATTATCTCACTGGCCTGGATTCATTTTATAGATTACTTGAAACTTGTATTTCAGTATATAGCTTGCATTTAGCTTTTTATTCAGCTACATGTTCTGATTTAGTTGGTTATCTGATCCAGCAAATGCCCATGAGAACTACCTTACTGTGGTGAAGAGAATCAGATCAATTCAACAGATACAAGCATTAATAGCATGTTCTGCTCTACAGTTCATTAAGTCAAGAACTAATTGCAAATTAGTGTTTCTCTTTTATTAAAGTAGAAAAATATATTTCGGGGGTGGGGTGTTGTAGATAAATTTATTAAGCAAGTACCTTACTATCACCAGTTCATGAATGCTAATTATACTTCTTTTCTCCTTCTACATTGTTTCCCTTCTTGGATAGATCTCGCTATTATGAAGCTTACATTAGGTAAGTAAATACAGTGTGAAGCTCTTGGCAAAAGGGTATTGACATGCCCAGATACAACTGAGCATGCTTTTAAAAATAATTTCAGTCCATAGCAAAAACAACATGAGTTGTGATACTCACATTGGGGTAATTATAAACTGTGGGGCCCATAAGAATTCTCAGAACATTATGGGCATCATGAGAAAGAATAATTATTAAGGCTACTCCAGCTCATGAGTATTATACTACTGTGGGTATCCAAATGTGTGAAAGGGGTAACAAGAATATGCACACCAGACAGGCTTCCATGACACTGACATCTGCATCAGCCCCACTGTGGCTGCTGCATGTTCAGCGTCAGGCTGAAGAGGGCCTGAAACTGTTATTTGGGTATAACTGGAACCTAAACAAGGAATGGGAAAGCAGAGAGCTGCATGCAACCCACAGCCCAATTTCACGCAGCTGGCAAGGGAAGAAAAATGAGGGAAAGGTGGTGGCAGAGGGGGAAGGGAGGGAGAGGGGATGTCCTTTGGTTCTGGTCCCACCCATCACTGGCTACAGCTCCACCCACTGCCAAGATGTAGCTCCTGACAGATTACCTTCCTTTCATCAGAAAAATAGTTTCTCTAGCCATGAAATACAGGAAAATACTAGAGACGTACGGCTTATTCTTGAACCAAATGAAAATAAAGCGGTTGTCCTCATAACCTTAAGTGTTTTATATTCTTAAAGTAAGATCATTGACACCCAAACTTTGTACAGTCAGACTTGCTTTGTCTTAATAATAGTTTTTTCTTCTCATGAATGCTATAAAAAAAAGCAGCGAGAACTTTTTTTTACTTCGCTTAATTCTAAAACCATGTGTGTTACCTTTTAAGATGACATTAGAAAAGCATACCTGAAGCGAAAGTCCACAGTGATAGGCATTAGAGCACATTTCTGCTACAATGATTTATGCATAGGTGTAAAAGACAAGACAGCGATGTTTCCAAAGAAGGGAAGTTTGTGGAAAGTGCAGCTACAACAATTTATGTCAACATTGTTCCTTCAAGAAATTAGGCCTTGCCAAACATCTATGTCCTATCTGTAGGTCAGAATCTGGAGATAGACATCTACCCACAATTTGCCGAGAAGATCATGAAATTCGAGATTATTATAATGATGATTGCTACTTGGATGATCAGGAATATTTTAGTGGTGAAGAATATTATGAAGAAGACAGTATGCTGTCAGGAAGCAGGTAAGATTGCTAGTCTTTATTGAGAAAACAATTTTGTATATACCTTATGAAGATAATTTTATGTTCTATATAGCAAAGAAAGAAAAACTATTTTAATGTGCTACTGGAGTTCTGTAATATCCAGGGAGCCATCACAGGTGGAAAAGACTTCCTATTTCAGAATTTACCCTGAACACACAAAGGGCCAAGAAAAGAGGAGCCATATCACCTTGAGGCAGGGCTAAACATATGGCCACACAGCTTATTTGAATCTACATTGCTCCCTAATTTAAGTTAGCACATGAAGAGGCCATAGGAAGGCACACATCCAGGTCAAAGAAATACAGTTTAACAGAAAATACTAGGCAGGCAGAAGATTTGGGAGAAAGCATGAAATTGATTTTAATATTTGGGAATGGAGTATCTTGTAGTGGCAAGAAGATGAAGATGCTTGATACTAGAATGGCCACAAGATTGCAGGTCGGAAGATATAATAGCCACAGTGAAAAGGTAATTGGGTAACTGGATTAGAGTACTGTTATCAGAACTATTGTGCTGTTTTTGTTTTCCTCAACATACTTCTGTGAGATCCTTTCACCTGTGTTTATGAGAAGACAATTCACCTAAAACAAAATTGGGCCAGGGCTCTCATCATTCTTGATCATAAACAATGCTGCCTTGGTCTGATGAGTTACACTCCAACATCATCTGGGGATTTTCCATTCATGACCTACATTGGATTAAAATTTAGTTAACTCCTAGTTCTAATTAAATGCAGGGCAAGGAGTTGGTTGCTGCAAAAAATAAAAAATAAAAATCAGTATTACCGGTATTTATCCTCATATCTTGACAGTGAGTCACATGTTATCCCAATATTGGATTAGCCTCTATATGGCATGATAAATCTGCAAGAAACACCTATAATTAGAGTTTGAGGAGCCACTGAATAAAAAGATGGTTACTTTTTATGAGCTAGAAATGCCTTGAGGAGTAATAATAATAATAATAATATTTTATTATTATTTATACCCCGCCTATCTGGCTGGGTTTCTCCAGCCACTCTGGGTGGCTTCCAACAAAAGATTAAAAATACATTAAAACATCCGTCATTAAAAACTTCCCTAAACAGGGCTGCCTTCAGATGTCTTCTAAATGTCAGATAGTTGTTTATTTCTTTGACATCTGATGGGAGGGCAGCAGGGCATCAAATTGTTAGTTATGTAATTTATTGGTGTGTTTTTTACTGCCTGGGATGGAGGGAAGGCAGTTGTGGGCAGTTGAAGTACTATGATAACTTACAGGCCTTACATACTCTGCACTTTGATTTTTTGGGGGAAGGGCACTATTCGCTGCTTCAACTTGAGACAGCAAAATGTCCTGGACTACTCCTGTATGACCTGCATTAACCATCTGTTTCTTTACCGCAGGTATACATATGACTATCCCAGTAGATATCACTGTAATGATTTGGACTTCGAACGGCCAAAGGGTTACCATCACCCACATGGTTTTTTTGAGGAAGATGACTCCCAGATGTGCTATGATTCAAAAAGATCTCCGAGGAGGCGGTTGCTACCTCCAACACCCACACGTGAGTACAACTGGGAAAGTTGGCTTCATTATATGGACGTATGTTTGGTTTGCTACAGGACCTGTGGATGTCTCTTGGCCCCATGGTATCAAAATTATTCTGCTCACCATAAACAGTCAGAAACCAGAGGCAACTCTGTCAGAATTAGAATTGATCTAGATTTATCTATACTTTCCAGATTAGCATTTGAAATCTACCCTCTGTTACCAAAACAGCATTCATTTATGGAGTTACAGTGGTACCTCGGGTTACATACGCTTCAGGTTACATATGCTTCAGGTTACAGACTCCGCTAACCCAGAAATAGTGCTTCAGGTTAAGAACTTTGCTTCAGGGTGAGAACAGTAATCATGCTCTGGCGGCGCGGCAGCAGCAGGAGGCCCCATTAGCTAAAGTGGTGCTTCAAGTTAAGAACAGTTTCAGGTTAAGAACGGACCTCCGGAACGAATTAAGTACTTAACCCAAGGTACCACTGTATTTTTTAACTGTCCTTTACCCCAACACCACAAGACAGGTTACATTTAGTACAATACCATCACATAAACATGCATAATTAACAAACCATAGAAAAGCAACAAAAGCATAGAACAGATACAACTAGCAACACCATTAAAGGGATGACAAAAAAATATCCTATTTCACTTCCAAAGGCCAGAGGAAACAGGTTTATCTTAAGCAAAAGATGCAAAGAGGGAGTTCCACAGTTTTGGGGACATCACAGAGAAGGCCCTGTTTAAAACTACTGGACCTGTGAGGTGGCAACACCAAGAGAACCACTTCTGCTAATCTCAATACTTGAGCTGGCATATCTAGGAGGAGGCTATATTTGGAGTGTAGGACTAATGCAAACACCTTGAATTGGGCTCAGAAACAGACGAGCAACCAGAGCAGATGTTTCCAAACAGATGTAATATGAATCCTTGCAGCCATATTAGACATTCTTCTGACTTCCACATTCTGTGCCAGTTGCAGCTTCCAAACCTGTTCCAAGGGCACCACTACATAGAATACACTGCAACAGTCCAGTCTGGACACTACCGGAGCATGGAGTAAAGTGAGCAAGTGATTTCTTCAGGAGGCGCCATAGCTGGCAAACCAGCTGTAACTAGAAATAGGCACTCCTAACTCCCAAGGCCACACAGGCCTCCAGCGACAACACTGCATCCAACAGTGGCCCCAGCTACACCATTGGTCATTCCCATCCAGAACAGGCTGCCTCACCACCTCCCAGGTTTGGGAACTTAGAACATGTAACACTCCTGTCTTGTCTGGTTTCACTTTCAGTCTCTTGGCTCACATTCAGCCCATTACTGTATCCAGGCACTAGCCTAGCTACTGAAATGCCTCTCCTGATTCAGATGGTGCACAGAGAGCGCTATATGTTATCCACACATTGATGGCACCTCACTCCAAAACTCCTGGTGACGTTTTCAAGAGCATAGTTGTTAAAAAAAACATGTGGAACAGAATGGATCCCTCTGGGATGCCGTGCCATAGGTCAACCCTCCCAGGGGCAAGCAATAGCTTCAGTTGTGTTTTCTGAAACCAACCCTAAAGGTAGGGATGGAATTGCTGAAATACAGTGGTTAGTGCAGGAGAAGACCAGGGTCTACGGTGGTCAAAATCCAAAGAGAAGTGAAGGAGAATGAGCAGGGTTGCGCTCTTTCCCAACAAAGGCCATCAACCAGCACAACAAAGGCAGTTATGGTACCATGATATAAAGGTAAAGGTACCCCTGCCCGTACGGGCCAGTCTTGCCAGACTCTAGGGTTGTGCGCTCATCTCACTCTATAGGCCGGGAGCCAGCGCTGTCCGCAGACACTTCCAGGTCACGTGGCCAGCGTGAAAAGCTGCATCTGGTGAGCCAGCGCAGCACACGGAACGCCGTTTACCTTCCCGCTGGTAAGCGGTCCCTATTTATCTACTTGCACCCGGAGGTGCTTTCGAACTGCTAGGTTGGCAGGCACTGGGACCGAACGACGGGAGCGCACCCCGCCGCGGGGATTCGAACCGCCGGCCATGCGATCGGCAAGTCCTAGGCGCTGAGGCTTTAACCCACAGCGCCACCCGTGTCCCCATGACATACACTACCCAAAAATAGAACTGCGAGCCTAAAGCTTAAGGCATTCTGTAGAAAATTGATACACCTTGTCAGGAAACCCTTCCCTCCTAAGAGATAAAATTATGTGATCCAAAATAAACTTGTTACTGTAAAAAAAATAGTGTCATGTAACTTTTTGCTATTTTGGACCCAGACTGCAACATGTAACCAGGCAACAGGATCACTTCCTTTGCTGTGTATTTGTTGTGAAGTTACAATGCCATTAGGGACATGGGTGGTGCTGTGGGTTAAACCACAGAGCCTAGGGCTTCCCAATCAGAAGGTTGGGGGTTCGAATCCCCGTGACGGGGTGAGATCCCTTTGCTCAGTCCCTGCTCCTGCCAACCTAGCAGTTCAAAAGCACGTCAAAGTGCAAGTAGATAAATAGGTACTGCTCTGGCGGGAAGGTAAACAGCTTTTCTTTGCGCTGCTCTGGTTCGCCAGAAGTGGCTTAGTCATGCTGGCCACATGACCCGGAAGCTGTATGCTGGCTCCCTCGGCCAGTAAAGCGAGATGAGCACCTCAACCCCAGAGTCGTCGGCGACTGAACCTAATGGTCAGGGGTCCTTTTACTTTTACCACAGTGCCATTTAGCTTCCCTTCGCTAGTTGTGAAATAGATTTGCAACAAACCAACAGAAACAATAGCCGAGTTAAATGTCTTAGTATTATAAGAATAAGCCACAACCAACCTCAGGGAAGTGATGAGAAAATACATTAAAAGGTTTGAGATAACATTTACTTGACACAGCAAATAAGGATGCTCAATAAACTCATCAACTGGAAGCAACCATAATGCTAAACCTTGGTTTAGAGTTACATGCAAACCAAGCCATAGATGCGGCTTGCATCTTGCTTCTATCCTATCTGCCTCACCCTTGGGGTAACATAATCTAAGGTTCAATGCTGGAAAACTTACGGTTGCTATGCACAAGAAGGAAACATTGTCAGATGCAACATGTGACAAGGGCGATTTGAATTTTGAGATCACAAGGAAGTGAATTAGTGTTGCGTTTGTTCCTGGAGATACAATCTCTCCAATACTAGGAATTCCTTCCATTTCTCAGAAGTGAATATGCACTGTCTTTATTTCATGAAATATTATTAATTAAAACACAGAGTTTTTATAAATGTGAGTAATACTCCGGCTCACTACAGACAATTGCCATGGGCTTCTTGATTATGGATAACGGGGAAGGATGAAATTCACTCAAGGAAAAACCAGTTTTAAAGAATGTTTCATAAGTTATTTAATTCACACACAGCATGATACATTATTTTACATCATTATTTTATATGTGCGATCTAGGAGACTGTCTTGGGTTTCTGTCAACACTTTTGAGACATAATTGGCCTTTCAATATGTTTTCTTCAAAGTGTCAAAAAAACAAAACAAAACCCCACACCATTAGAGCTGTGGTTTTTATTGAGTGTGATGTAATTTTTGCATTATCACACTTCCCTCCTTGGGCCAGGCAGACTGCCTTGGAGAGTTATCAGAACTTTGGATTTTATGGATTATTAGCTTTTGCAGCCTGACGCTTCATAGATCAATCTGTCTATCCTAATGGTAATACCAGAAAATGACCTAATTGTAGCTAGCAATCAGTAAGTTACTCCTTAAAAGTAAAGGGAAAGGGAACCCTGACCATTAGGTCCAGTCGTAGCCAACTCTGGGGTTGTGGCACTCATCCAGCTTTACTGGCTGAGGGAGCCGGCATACAGCTTCTGGGTCATGTGGCTAGCATGACTAAGTCGCTTCTGGAGAACCAGAGCAGCGCACGGAAACGCCGTTTACCTTCCCGCTGGAGCGGTACCTATTTATCTACTTGCACTTTGACGTGCTTTCGAACTGCTAGGTTGGCAGGAGCAGGGACTGAGCAACAGGAGCTCACCCCGTCGCGGGGATTTGAACCGCCGACCTAGTGATCGGCTAGCCCTAGGCTCTGTGGTTTAACCCACAGCGCCACCCACGTCCCCGAAGTTACTCCTTAAGACAACCCAAAACTATTTGTCACCTTTCCTGCAATTGACTAGTAGTTGCTCCTCTTGAAACTGTTTCCAGAAAATAGTAATCACCAATTCAATCTTTTCACGTTTCAGCAAATCGCCGCTCTTCCTTTAATTTTGAATGCCTCCGCAGACAGAGCAGTCAGGATGAAATCCCACTATCCCCCACTTTTCACCACCGCACTGCTTTGCCCCTGCATTTAATGCAACAGCAGGTGAGTTAAAACACAGTGTTCACACTTTAGTTGCAGAATTCTATGTTTGATATGTAATTTTATGCCACTTCTTTGGAATACGCCAATACTGGCAACACTCAGGGGGACGAAAGATAGGAATCCTTTTCCAAGTGTTCTGAATAGGGTTCAGAAGAGAGAAGAGTCTGCCTGGGTATGCTAGCTCCACATCCGATCCCTGTCACCTTCTGGGTGTTCCAAGACAACTGTTTGTGGGGAGGAAACCTCCTGTACTCATGGAGGCTCTTGTGCCTTTTGAAACTGGAAAAATCAAGGCTCCCCAGTGCATGCAGTTAGGGCAGGCAGTCTCTCTCAAACACATGGAGGTGTGATAGCAAGGATGGATGGATGGTGGGAGGATGTTAGCTGCCTTAAGCCCCATTCTAAATGCCCAACTAGGGATTTTGTAAGGTCACCAGCACGTTAAAACTCATGAGAGCTCAGCTTTCTGGATCCTGAATTGGGGAGAGAAAAACGTGACTGCAGGGGAACGGGAAGGGTGCTCCTATGCCTCTAGACTATTTATCAGCAACTGTTTCTTCACCAAGTCCAGTCTCAGGAGGAAAAAATGGTCCTGATGGGCAAGACAAAGAGCAATTTGGATCCTTAAAGGGTTTGGTAAGCAACTCATACTTCCCTGGTTAGTTACAAAGGGCCAGATTCAACTAAGTTGCTGTACCAGCAGAAGCCAGCCAGCTCAGTGGAGCTCCCCCTCACCTTTCTTCCTCCTGCACCCTCCCCAAATCCCAACCCCAGAATAGCATACAGAGGGAGGAGAGAGATCAGTCCATTTGGCAAGGAAAAACGCTAGTGCTAACAGAACAATCTCCTTAGCACGACATGGAATTCCTCCCTTACAACTTTTGCAAGTTACAATCAGCTATATCTACGATCCTATTAATGCTTCTACTGAAGAATGGTGTATGTTGCATTTTGATGGTTTTTTCTGGGGCTGCCATTAAACAGCAAAATCTGGCTTTATGCATTTCCCCTTGGAACTAAGTCCCACTGACTCAGGGGGCTTAGTCTCATGTAAGTGGGCATAAGACTGCAAGCCAATCCTATGTGTGGTTGCTCAGAAGTAACAGGAGTTGATTGTACTGAGAGCGTGTCCCAAAATTAAACCATTGGTCTCATGGTGTAGTTGCAAAGGTTGAGTAGCTTGGCAAAAAGTTATGTATTTCAGAGACGGGAAACCTGTGACCAACCAGATGTTGTTGGACTCCATTAGCCCCCAGCCAACATGGGCAATGTTCACAGACAATGGGAGTTGCAGTTCAGCAACAACTGGAGAGTGACAGCTTCCCTATCCCTGATGTAATTATTTATTTCTGCAAACATTCAAAAGAAGTTGCTGTAATTTATTAGGACACTGCATCCAGTGCATTTTTTATACTAATGCTTTTTCTTCCCCAATATTAGGTCACATTAAAAGCTCATCCAGACTTCCTTTTGTGCCGCACAGATCTTCACTGTATCTGAGCCATTTTTCTTTTAGCCCTGAAGCAAATACCGTATTTTTCGCCCTATAGGATGCACTTTTCCCCCTCCAAAAATGAAGGGGAAATGTGTGTGCGTCCTATGGGGCGAATGCAGGCTTTCGCTGAAGCCTGGAGAGCGAGAGGCGTCGGTGTGCACCAACCCCTCTCGCTCTCCAGGCTTCAGGAAGTGATCCGCAAGCCTTGCACGCCCGGGGGGAGTTCCCGCGGGCTTGCAAGGCTTGCGGGCGGAAGCCTGCAGCCCGAAGCACAGGGCGCCCTCCGGAGGACGCCCCGTGCTTCGGGCAGGTGTCCGCAAGCCTTGCGCGCCCGGCGGGAGTTGCCACTGGGCTCGCAAGGCTTGCGGATAGCAGCCTGTTCTGGGGGCTGGGGTCGAGGGACGTTTGGGCTTCCCCAGCCCCGCGGCTGGGGGGATATTTTTTTTTTATTCATTTCCCCCCCAAAAACGAGGTGAGACCTATGGGCCAGTGCGCCCTATAGGGCGAAAAATACGGTATATAGACAACCTGAATTCCCATTTGTTCTGATTCAGCATCAAATTTTCCTGGGGAAATGACAGTCCAAAAAAAATGCTTGGAAATGTAGCTTTAAAGTGTGGAGCTACACTTGGAAAGTGTGGGGCCAAATGTTAGTGTGGATGAGCCCCAAGTCTTGAATACTGGGTTCAGTTATGCCTATTTTGCACCATTCCATATTCAAAAATATGAACACTGGGTAACACTGCCAGGATCTGTTTCAGAGTTTCTTGCTGTCCGAAGTGCTTACACAGGATGGACCTCAGTCATGCAGCCAAAGAGTTACAGCACACTGGTTACTCCCTTAGCTGAGACTTGGGTGCCACAGTTCAGTGCACAGCTAGGCACATTAAGTCTCATCGCAATCAGTGGAAGTTAAACACAATATAATTCTGGACTATGGCCAGTATTTTAACCCAGCACAACTTCAGGGTTGTTAAAAGTTTCCAATATATTTCCTGGCAACCCCAAAATGCAGTGAGCTTTAAGCCATCTTTCACATGTTTTGTTGAGAGAACAGAGAAGTAATAAATCAAAGTTCTATGCTCTCTCTCTCTCACGCACACACGCTCTCTCACGAACACCCCTCCTGTTTGTTTAACACATTCATTGTCCACCATGTTCATAAATGCAAATCATAAGTAAACTGAACAATGGCATGGTTCACTCTTCAATCTAAAAACAAACAAATGTCTGATTGAACACCTTAAGTGGCTGGAGATGACAAGTGTGGTTACTGGCTGAAACGACTTTGCATGTGATCTGCTACTGCCTTCATAAATCTGTGAGTGTATTAGCTTTTAATCTCTTCTTCAGGTCATGGCTGTTGCAGGTCTGGATGCCACTAAAGCTCACCGGCATTCCCCCAGCCGTTCCACCCGTTCCTGGGCCACACCACCAGCTACCCCACCCAACCGTGACCGTACTCCTTATTATACGCCTCTTATCCAAGTTGACCGAGCAGAATCGACGGAACATATGAATGGCAGCCTCCCGTCTTTGCATAGGAGCTCCTGGTACACAGATGATCCTGATATTGCCTATCGGACATTTACGCCAGCTAATTTGACTGTACCGAGCGACTTTAGGCATAAGCATAGTGACAAGCAGAGAAGTGCGGATAGTTTGGTAGAAGCGGTAAGTGCTTTGAGCTCCTGTTTTTAGCTGCATGGTGTTCCTTAAGTCGTTTTAGAAAACAAAGGCTTACCTGCCATTACACATACTTAAATCGCTAGAGGCCACAAACAGCAGAGGTAGCCCTGTTCCATCTGCAACACATAAGGACACGTGAGAGATTTGCCAGCCATGATCACTAACCCTGCAATAGGCTGTGAAGAGCAGGAAGAAGATCAAGAAGGTTGTTGCATTTCCAAGGCAAACCAACAACAACTGATGTTTCAAAGGGCCCCAGATGAAAACCATAGAATCAGAGTTGGAAGGGAGCCCCAAGGGACATGTAGTCTAGCCCCCTGCAATGCAGGAATCTCAACATGACAGGTGGCCATCCAACCTCTGCTTAAAAACCTCCAAGGAAGGAGTGTGCACCACCTTCCGAGGAAGTCTTGGCAGAATCAGATGAGATGCCTCAAATGATTTCAAATGTTGTCTGGGAGCAGCCACAGCTTGCAGTGTCTACGTAAAAGGCTGGGTGGTGGGGCTGAGGAGGAATTCCCACTGTCTCTGCTTTTGGTAGTGATAGAGTTCAGAGTGGAAGAGGGTTGAAGTATTGCTACTCCACGCCCCTCAAAATCTGAGGCTGATGGGAAGACACAGATGATGCAGTGGTGATGTTATCAGGTGCACGTTGCTAATTTGGTTACAGAAGCCTGATTTGGTTACAGAAGGCTCATTTGCTTACAGAAACATCCCAACATATTAAACAAAGAAACAGGTGGCTTTTTGTTTTGTTTTATGAGAAGGCTGTTTTATGAGTTTTGCCAGATAAGGAAGGAACACTGATACAGTAACAGCAGTGTCACTTAGGGAATTGCCAAAGCAGCAAAGAGACAAGTGCAAGACCATATTCTGCCTTTCCACCCTGCGGTGACATATTCTTTATTATGGTAAAGGTAAAGGGACCCCTGACCCTTAGGTCCAGTTGTAGCCGACTCTGGGGTTACGGCGCTCATCTCACTTTATTGGCAGAGGGAGCCGGATGTTTTTCCCCCCTGTTAAATCAGAAGATTGTTTAGGATAGGCACTCCCTGATGCTTTGGGGGGGGAGCATGTTCACTTCAGCTGTTACCTGTTCCCCACAGATGAGAACCCAAGGCAAAATGACTGAGGAATGGTTTAAGCCAAGGTGCAGAACCTCCACCCCCCACACAGCCATTTCTCCCACACCTTGCCCACCATCAAAAGTCACTTGTATAATCAGCTGAAAATCCTATGTTGGCTGTTTCAAGCCACAAAAGGGGGGCATGCAGCCCCAAAGCAGCAGGATTTAACACCCAGGTTGGTGGGTTTCATACAAGCACCTTCCCGTTTCAGGAAGGGCCTTACATGGAATCCCTTGCTACAACAAAGGCTTTTCCCTCTGTTGTAAAAACGGATTCAGAAAATGATTTGCAAAGATGCAGGGGGGGGGATGTTCATTTTAGCAGCATTTTGCAAGGTACACCTGATGTCATTGTGATATCAGGTGATTCACAAATGGGTAGATCGCCCATCTGTCAGATTTGCCCCACGAGGACAATCCCCAAAAGGATCTTGCCTGTGGAGACAAAACTATTTTCCCCACCCAATTTAACCTATGTGCCATACTGTTCCATGTCAACTTTTGTCCCATTGTGTCTACAAAACAGGACAGAAGCTGAAAGCCGCCAATACTAACTAGACAACATAGTTTGGCTGCATTCTTTATCAGTTTTACAGGAAGAATCCTGTAAGATAGAGTGACTTTGATTACAACTATGGACTCCAGAATTTCTCTGAAAACATGAGTGTATTCCAGGTGGCCCTCAGTCATGCATCATCCCAACTCCTCTCCTAGCTTCATCAGAACGTCACTTCCAAACTCAGCCACACACCGCTTATTGGGAAGGCCTTCTTTACACAGTTGTGCGACAATTCAATATCTAGGGAGTAGATTTTCAGAAGACACTTGAAATAAAAATAATGCAACATAAAAAGGTTTGCACTCTCGAAAATGAATTAAAGTATTGAAGCTTTGTCACTGTTTGCTTTTGATTTCTTATCCTAAGTGCCAAATTAATGTTTATAGTATTACTTTCTCAGGTACTTATATCTGAAGGATTAGGACGGTATGCAAAAGACCCGAAGTTTGTTTCTGCTACAAAACATGAGATTGCTGATGCTTGTGACATGACTATTGATGAAATGGAAAGTGCTGCGAGTAATCTTCTCAATGGGAACATTAGCAATGGAGCCAATGGTGACATGTTCCCCATTTTAAATAGACAAGATTATGAACTTCAAGACTTTGGTCCTGGCTATAGTGATGAAGAGCCAGATACTGGTAAATATGAAGAAGACCTAGCTGATGAAATGATATGCATTACAACCTTATAGTATTTAGCAAGAAAAAAAAGTTTGATTTTAAATAAACAAAAGTGCCTCATAGTTCCAAGATGCTAGGCACTAGTTGGAATTAATAAGGAATCAAGTTTTGCACGAGTGATGATGTCACATTGCGAGGAAGCCATACTTTTATTTCTTCTTAAATATCTCCAGTGTGGTGAAACAGGATCAGAACGGCAGGATGTTGACAAGTCCTTTGCTATAGAATCCTGAGCTCATCAGTGAGCGAAGGTTGGTTATTAGACTGAAAGAGATTCTAACCAGCCTGTTTTCAGATGTTGAAGAAAAAGTTGAAAGATTGCTGCCTTTCAGTTTTGTGCTGCTGCCCTTCAGAGTGTAAAACTTTCTCAGCGGAAAAAGGTTTGGCACCAAAAAAGAAAGTCTGCGTGAGAAGGATATGGTGATGAAAATCAAAAGTGTCATTACCTCTGATTATATGGCATATCAAATGTCCACTACATTCAACATACCCACTCAGATATTATTTTCAAATTTGCCTCCTTTTTTTTAAGTATTTGTCTAATACAGTTTGTCAAACACTACCTACATGAGATTGTTATATTGGACTGATGCTAAAAAGCATTTCTCTCATATGTAACACCAGTTTACATAGCAAAATATCATTAAAGATAGTCTGTTTTATGACTGTCACATTAAGGGCAAAATATACTGGAATAATTGCATTTTTACCAATGCACTTGCAACCAGGTTAAAGTAGAGTTAGATAAGATAGTTTGTTAAAAATTATATAGCAGAAATTATTGTAAATAAATTGTAATCTACAAACATTTGTATTTGTAAAGAGATGTTCTATATTTTGTAATTATTGTACCGTAATTGAACTGCAGCAATATTTATGGAGCCTAATTATTGTAATTCTCCACAGAATTCTAGATAGAAGTATTTTTACTTGGATTGTATAGAGCTTTAGGATTAAATATTTAAATAGAGCCACCTCTTATTTCTTCATTGTAAAATGCTTTCGAGGTAAAGATTTGAGAAACTTGATGCTACAGAGATTTTATAAAATATTTTGGGCCTATAGGAGTCTCACTTTATTTAAAACATGGAAGATGACTATTTATAGTCTTATATTTGGAAAGTTAAGAGATTTGGAATTAACTGTTATCTTTTTTATTTGGAAACTTCTGATTTTTATTTATACTACAACTCCTGCAATAACAGGTAAATAAAAAGAAATGAATTGAATTAGGCTACGCCTAACAAGGTTTTCTTTTAACCTTGAAGTGTATATATTTACAGATTAACTGACCAAGTATTTTACTTGGTGTAGAGAATTCTTATGAAGAAATAATTTAGCTGGTGGATGCAAAATGTTAACAAGTTACTCTGCTTGAAGTGGAATGTGTGATGAAGCAGTCATTTGCAGAACCAAAAGATTCCTTATATGTTGGGGAAATGGATGGCATGGTGGCCTCAACTTTTGTTGTTCTATGTGGACTGTTTCCAGGATTTATTTTTATGCAATCAAAGGAGGGCTTAGACATTTGTCCATGATGCAGTAAAATCCTGATATTGAGGCTAATGCAATTTTGGAGGCAGGTGAATATCAAAAATCTATTTTATTAACACGATAAATTGACTTGCTTTGCCAAGTAACCTTATCAGGGTTTATCTGTATTAACAAAATAGGTAGCAATTCAAATCACATTTTAAAAAGTGTGACCTATACAAACTATGTTAATATAACCATTTTGTACACAGTGGCAATTTGCTATGGATACCTTACAGACCTCTTCTTGAATCATTCTTTCAAATGCCAGGAGAGAATTTAAGGGTTTGTAAATTGTTTCTTGACCTACATCATTTTGTATGAAAAGAAATGCAAAATGTTCTTCGGAATAAAAATGTGTAATAATTTTATTATACTTGGGGCTCTTTTTACTAGCAGCTTCCTGAAGGTGGTTACCTCCTGACGTCATGGACACATAATCCATAGGTAAATAAGTACTTCTTGTACAAGCATCCCTATAATAAATGGGAGCTGTGCAATTTGCTTCAACAGAACAATCTCCCAGTAGTTTATGAGCCATACAGAAATTGTAAAAAAGAAAAGGCTTTCACTTTCTCAAGTTGTCAGTAGCCTTTCCTGGGTTGATTTGCTTAGATGGAGGAGGAAACATTTGAGTTTTGCAATTACATGGAAAAGGAATGGAAGGGAAGAAGCTCTCGGCCCTGGCAAGACACTTTTCAGGGTCAGATAAGTACAAGTATCAGAAACCAATATAGTTGATCAGGTTGCTCCGGTCTCTGCCTCCCATCTCAACAAAACTAATTGAGAATGACTTTCTCAGACTAGTTCACACCTGTAGACTCTCTGTATCTGTTCATTCTACCATGCAGCACAGCATGGAAGCAAGCCTTGGGCTTATACCAGAGCTCTAAAATAAACGGTGTGTGTATTTGTGTGTTTCTACAAATATAAGCACCTTATATGAGTAGGTCCCAATCCATCTGCCAGGGAAAAATGGGGACAGATTATGCGAATGGGGCCTTTACGTAGAATCAGATTACAGGTTCAATTTAGGGTGGCAAAAGACCAGTAACTCCAGAACTTGTTTCTGTTGTCCATCACAAGCAGAATCCAAATAATGGCACATTTCATTTGGCTGGTAACTTGTTTGGAAAGTTCCTCGTTACTAAAGTTGTGTTGGCCATAAATATTAGGAGGAATGGAGATGCTGCTACCTAGACTCAACAACCTTTGATGTCTCTATACCAGCCTTCTCCAACCCGGTTTTCTCCAGGTGTTGCTGACTCCCAACATCCATCAGCCCCAGCCAGTATGACCAATAGTCAGGAGGATGTGGGAGATATAGTCCAACTTGGTTGTGAAAGGCTGCCCTATACGGTATCTGATTTCAGTTGGATCGATTTAAATTAGTCATGCAACTTGACAAACAGCAGATTCAAAAATCCTCTACAGAATGACCAAATGTTTGCTCTATAATGAAAATTGCTATAAAATACAAGATGATTGAGAAGAACTTTGCACTGTAGAAATGATAATATAGAACAGTAATTCATGATAAATTACACAATGTAAGTAGATCCCTAGCAAAAATCCAGCAACTACGGTTTTCTAGCCTTGCCAGAGAAAATACATAAACTTATTGCCGCCTAACACACGAGAGACCTCATTATGCCAGAGAAGGAAACTCACACACACACACTGCCAATCCTGCTAAAAACCGAAAAACTACAAGCCCTTTTTGCTCCCACTCCTGCTGCCACTCCACAGCCTACAGACTTCCAGGGCCCTTCACAGATGCCCAGCCCAAACTGCCCTCAATTTGCTGTGCTGGTCTTGTGTCCAACAACTCATCTTTTTGATGCTATGGAAATTCAGAAAGCTCTCATCTCTTGCAGCTCAAGACATACAACATACAGTCCCCAACTGTCATTTTTAACCTCAGCTGTTTCAGCTGATTTCACTCTCAGAACCTCATGTTCCTATGGCAACTGCAATCATTCCCAGAGTTCATTGGTGCTGAACATGTACATTCATGTTGTGCTGATACAGGAATTTAGGCACATCTGTTTTTCATTCCCCACCTCCACCCCCTGATGACTATTTTTTTGCCCCAAACTTTTTTTCAGCAAATTGCTGGGCCTCTAGCCTCATAAACTATGATGCAAAGCAAAGTGTTTTCTCTTATTAACATATTACTTCTATGTTGCAATTAGGATATAGCTGGGGAATTATAAATGCTGAGCTCATTTTTATGAACTATTAACTGGGGAAGGAGATCCCTTACCTGCTGTAAATTCAGCCACAGCATTGAATCAGGACAGCATTTGTCATGATAGTAAAATCATGCTGAATAAACCATGGGGAAAATAAACAGAAACACACACACACAAAAATGGAATATAGGGATTAAGCACCACTGTTCTGGCAGCATGATAAACAGTTGCTTATACTGTTTACAATAACCTTCAGGTTCATATATATTATACAATAACATGGATGGAGAATCATCTGCAGTTATGTAAACAACTATTAAACCAGGTATTTTATCTTCTACCACAGCATCTTTTAGTAATATGCAGTATTTTAAAATGGCGCTCTACATCAATCACATCATAGTGGGCTAATAAATCATATGATTTGGAAGATCTCTGCATTCTAAAAGCCACAAAGGTAATCATGCTATACTGGACTGAATGCCCTGAATGCAGTACAGCACACTACAATTGCCTCAGTAAAGTCTCTCTATTAAAAACTCACGGTTTGCATCACACTGATTGATCTACGACTTTTATCATGATGAGTAAATCATTTTGGTCCCAGTTTAATGACAGAACATTTATCACAGAAATTATTTACCTGATTTCTTATGGGACAGTGCTCACTGCAGTCACATTTTCTCTTCAGTAGCATTCTTATGCCAACATGCCGTTCTTCTTCCCAGTTAATTACAATGCTCCAGTTTTACTGCTTTGCAGCAACACCAGGTAGCAGGACCTGCTTAGAGCATTTGCAGTTGTCCCTCCAGCCAGCTTTTGAGTCAGCAGGTTTTTTTAACCTGTTTCCACTTTTCTCAAGTGGATGATGTTGCCTTGAAAGTCCCAAGGAATCTAATAGGGGGCTAACTACAGTTAAAAGGTTCTGATTACTGCACTTGTTTATGTTGCTCACATGCTGACAAATACCTTGGGTTCAGATCCTTAAACAAATCTTTTAAGCTGAAATCTTTCCCAGTCTGCAGCTGTATTGGAATTGTTTTTAAAAATAGTAATAATGTGTTTTTAATGTTTTGTTTTTAATTCTAGGTGCGTATGCTGTCCTGAGCTCCTTCAGAAGGAAGAGCAGGATATAAATTATATTAATAAAAATAAACTTCCCATAATCCTCCCAAGTTCCTTGCAGTATTGGCCAATGTTAACTCATTTCATAATGAAAATTTCTCTGAGTTTATAAAACTACAGTAATGTAAAAAGTAAACAGAGAAGATGGTTTCAGTCTCGCTGGTCCAGCAAGCATGATTCAGATGTACAAATTGGCTTTCTGCCTAATCATGTGCCTGTTTACTTAGAAAGGCTGGTTCACTCATGTGCTGTTGACTAGAGGGCTGCAATGGTGCGGTTGATCAAACACAAATGACATTGTATTATCACACACAAGCTTAAACACAAAACCTTTTTAGCCTAAGTTCAAACGTTCAGTTGGCAGATATTAAGTGTAGAGAAATAAGTTTATTTACATGCCTGTGTGAGCCAACCGTATATGTCCCACTGACATAAATGGGCCTTACTCCCCACTGTGAATGTACGTAGAATAGGGGCCTTCTGTGTACAATGCCTGTGGCTAGATTATGTTGCAAAGGTTAAAAACCAAAAATAAAACAGCCACATACATTAAGCTCTTAAAACTAGTGGTTTATGATAGGGTAGGTCCATGTGCACTTGCCCCTTCTGGACAGCCGGTACACTCAGCAATGGTAGTACTAGTGATCTGTGTCAGGTGGTGAGAAAAGCCACTCTTGCCTAATCAAAACTGACTCTGGTGACCATTTGTTCACCAGCTTCAGAAGTACTGATATGTCAGTGCAGTTCACAGACGCATGCTCAGATCTGTACACTGTGCACAGCATTAAATCTATACTTTGTATTTTAATATCATACTACATCATAGTGCTGCTTTTGCCTCGCAAAGCAGCAAATTTGTAGGAAAATGTAGGAAAATGGTGTTAAATTAGGGAAGTTCATTTTACACAGTTTTTCAAAACAGATTCTACAGAGGGCAAATGCAAAAATATATCCTAGAAATATGGGGGGGGGAGAGAAGATTAGCAGCACACTAGAAAATGTTTAAAAACATGTAATTACATTAGCTGCATTTTAAATAAGGATTCTGAACATGTAATAATTATTCTAAACAACTGTACATGTTTAGAAACATCAGGAATTCATCTTCTACAGTTGCTTTTTAATATTATATACAAAGGGCTCAACCCAGCATAAGTTAATCATGATTTCATTAAATGAAATCAATGAAACTCAAGTTATCTGGGACATTATCCACTACTAACTTTGCAAGGTTGTGCCAACAATGTACAAAACAGAGAACACTGATCTGAGAAATTTAACTTGGACAAAATTGCAATACCCATTTATGAAATATGTGAGAAAAGTGTAATGAGTAAGGGTCAAGTGATTTTAGTCCAATGTGTGACTACAAGAGCCAGGGATTTCCTACTAGATGACATAGCAGTACTGATATTTTTCTCTTACTTTTGATCCTATATGGAAAATACACAAGGAGGATTTCATAGAATCATAGAATCATAGAGTTGGAAGAAACCACAAGGGTCATCGAGTCCAACCCCCTGCCAAGCAGGAAACACCATCAGAGCACTCCTGACATATGGTTGTCAAGCCTCTGCTTAAAGACCTCCAAAGAAGGAGACTCCACCACACTCCTTGGCAGCAAATTCCACTGTCGAACAGCTCTTACTGTCAGGAAGTTCTTCCTAATGTTTAGGTGGAATCTTCTTTCTTGTAGTTTGGATCCATTGCTCCGTGTCCGCTTCTCTGGAGCAGCAGAAAACAACCTTTCTCCCTCCTCTATGTGACATCCTTTTTTATATTTGAACATGGCTATCATATCACCCCTTAACCTCCTCTTCTCCAGGCTAAACATGCCCAGCTCCCTTAGCCGATCCTCATAAGGCATTGTTTCTAGGCCTTTGACCATTTTGGTTGCCCTCCTCTGTACACGTTCTAGTTTGTCAGTGTCCTTCTTGAACTGTGGTGCCCAGAACTGGACACAGTACTCCAGGTGAGGTCTGACCAGAGCAGAATACAGTGGCACTATAACTTCCCTTGATCTAGATGCTATACTCCTATTGATGCAGCCCAGAATTGCATTGGCTTTTTTAGCTGCCGCGTCACACTGTTGGCTCATGTTAAGTTTGTGGTCAACCAAGACTCCTAGATCCTTTTCACATGTACTGCTCTCAAGCCAGGTGTCACCCATCTTGTATTTGTGCCTCTCATTTTTTTTGCCCAAGTGCAATACTTTACATTTCTCCCTGTTAAAATTCATCTTGTTTGTTTTGGCCCAGTTCTCTAATCTGTCAAGGTCGTTTTGAAGTGTGATCCTGTCTTCTGGGGTGTTAGCCACCCCTCCCAGTTTGGTGTCATCTGCAAATTTGATCAGGATGCCCTTGAGTCCATCATCCAAGTCGTTGATAAAGATGTTGAATAAGACCGGGCCCAAGACAGAACCCTGTGGCACCCCACTAGTCACTCTTCTCCAGGATGAAGAGGAACCATTGATGAGCACCCTTTGGGTCCGGTCAGTCAGCCAGTTACAAATCCACTGAGTGGTAGCATAGTCAAGACCGCATTTTACCAGCTTCTTTACAAGAATATCATGGGGCACCTTGTCAAATGCCTTGCTGAAATCAAGGTAGACTACATCCACTGCGTTCCCTTCATCTACCAGGCTTGTAATTCTGTCAAAAAATGAGATCAGGTTAGTCTGACATGACTTATTTTTCAGAAATCCATGCTGACTATTGGTGATCACAGCATTCCTTTCTAGGTGCTCACAGATTGTTTGCTTAATGATCTGCTCCAGAATCTTCCCTGGTATTGATGTTAGACTGACTGGGCGGTAATTATTTGGGTCCTCTCTTTTCCCCTTTTTGAAAATAGGGACAACATTTGCCCTCCTCCAGTCTGCCGGGACTTCGCCTGTTCTCCAGGAATTCTCAAAGATGACTGCCAGTGGTTCTGAGATCACATCTGCCAGTTCTTTTAATACTCTTGGATGCAGTTCATCTGGCCCTGGAGACTTGAATACATCTAAACTAGCCAAGTATTCTTGTACTATCTCCTTAGTTATTCTGGGCTGTGTTTCCTCTGCTGAATCATTTCCTCCAAATTCTTCAGGTCGGGCATTGTTTTCTTTATCGGAGAAGACTGAGGCAAAGAAGGCATTGAGGAGTTCAGCCCTTTCTGTGTCCCCTGTTTGCATTTCACCATCTTCTCCTCTGAGTGACCCCACTGTTTCTTTGTTCTTCCTTTTGCTACGAACATACCCATAGAAGCCTTTTTTGTTGCTTTTAACCTCTCTAGCAAGCCTGAGTTCATTCTGTGCTTTAGCTTTTCTGACTTTGTGTCTACACGTGCTGGCTATTTGTTTGAATTCCTCTTTGGTGGTTTCCCCCCTTTTCCATTTTTTGTACACATCCTTTTTTAATCTTAACTCAGTTAAAAGTTCTTTAGATAGCCACCCTGGCTTCTTTAGGCACCTTCCATGTTTCCGTCTCATTGGTATTGCCTGAAGTTGTGCTTTTACTATCTCCCTCTTAACAAACTCCCAGCCATCATGAACTCCCTTTCCTTTTAGTATTACTGTCCATGGGATCTCACCCAGCACTTCCCTAAGTTTTATGAAGTCGGCTTTCTTAAAGTCAAGAAATTGAGTCCTAGTATGCTTGGCTGCTCCTTTCCGTTGTATAGTAAACTTCAGAAGAGCATGATCACTTGCGCCTAATGATCCTTCCACTTCTACCCCATTAACCAGGTCATCGACATTGGTTAGGACCAGATCTAAAATGGCTGTTCCTCTTGTTGCTTCTCCCACTGTCTGGACAATGAAGTTGTCTGCAAGGCCAGTGAGGAATCTGTTTGACCTTATGCTCTTGGCTGAGTTTGACATCCAACAAATATCCGGGTAATTGAAGTCCCCCATTACTACTATCTCCCTTCCTTTTGCATGCTTGGCCATCTGTTCCAGGAAGGCATCATCTATGTCCTCCGTTTGGCTTGGGGATCTATAGTAAACTCCCACAATGAGGTCACTATTATTCTTCTCTCCCTTAATTTTGACCCAAATGCTCTCACTTTGGCTTTGAGGTTCTAAATCTTGGATCTCTTCACAGGTATACACATCCCTGACATATAACGCCACTCCTCCTCCTTTCTTGTCTGGTCTGTTTCTCTGAAATAGATTGTATCCCTCCATTTTTACATTCCAATTGTGGGACTTATCCCACCAGGTTTCAGTGATGCCTATTATGTCATATTTAGTTTGCTGTACCAAGAGCTCAAGCTCATCTTGTTTATTTCCCATGCTTTGTGCATTAGTGTACAGACATTGAAGTCCATTAGTCATTCCCCCGTGTCTCTTATTTAAGGATTTTTTCCTCCCACCACTAGGTCTGCTTGCTGTTTGCTCAATTTGGTCTATGACATTTGGATGATCATCTTCATCAATTAATAGACTCCTACCTTCAGGAGCACTGTCTCCCTCCCCCACATTAGTCAGTTTAAAGCCCTCCTGATGAGGTTTCTTAGTTTTTTGGCAAAAACATTCCTCCCAACCGTTGTGAGGTGCAGCCCATCGCTTGCCAGAAGTCCATCCTCAAGAAACTGCAGTCCGTGATCTAAGAATCCAAACCGTTCCTGTTTACACCATTTGCGAAGCCAGCTGTTTACTTCCACTATTTTCCTCTCTCTCCCTGGGCCACGTCGTTCAACTGGGAGGACAGATGAGATGACGATTTGTGCATTTAATTGCTTCAATTTCCTGCCCAGAGCCTCGTAGTCTCTTTTGATCTTCTGGAGGCTATTGCTTGCAGTGTCATTGGTTCCCACATGAACCAAGAGGAAGGGGTATTTGTCAGTGGGTTTTATGATTCCTTGCAGTCGTTCAGTTACATCTTGGATCTTAGCCCCGGGGAGACAGCACACTTCCCGAGACATCTTGTCAGGCCCACAGATCACTGCTTCTGTTCCCCTCAGTAGGGAATCCCCTATCACCACTACACGCCTTCTCTTAGGTTTGGTCAGGGTTCTTCCGTGAGCGGTCCGTTCCAAGGTCGCCTGCACATTCCCTGAGGACTGACTTTGCTGCTCATCTTCATATACGTGATCGACTGTAATGAGGGAGAGATCCTCAAATGGAGTCTGCTCTTCGTCTTCCATGCTAGGGGAGAGGACCTCAAAGCGATTGTGTATTTCTAGACAATCAGAGCGAACCCTGGGCCTCCTACTTCTTTGAGTCATGTTTCTCCACATATCGGGCTCCTGTGTTGGTGAACTAGCCTCCTTCTCAGGGGAGTCCCCTGTCTCCTCCTTGGTGGAGGTCAACATTCCTTGATTAGTCAACATGGGACTACCATTTACGTAAGCACCCAGACCAAAGTTTGGCTAGTAAGTGATAGCCCTCAATGATAAGCAATTCTTCCTGGACAACTAAGTAATAAAGATGAACACAGCAGCAGAACGAAAGTGAAAAAACAGCAAGCTGCTATTAGAAAATATATTACACTGTAAGCCAGATAATTAAAAACAAGTGACACAGTGAAACATCCATAGCTATAAACAATTAAAATATAGTTATAGTCAATAACAGAAAAGGTACATTTAAGATTGACATATAAATTCATTCAAGCAAGCGATAAAAAATTATTATTATTATTTCTATGAGGTTCTGTATTCAGCGGTTCTGATGAAATCTGAAATGGTGCAATTTGGATTTATGCCAAAAATTTACAACCCCAGCTCTATTTCATTATCATGTCAAATCCTGTGACTGCAGTAGCCCAAGATCCTCATCCTACTGGAAACCCAGAGTTTTCTGTCCCCTTTGGCCTTGGCTAGAGTGTGCCCTGTGAAAACTTGTAGGGATTTTCCTGCATGAAGAAATGATAGCAACACCATCCCTCCAGCCTAATGAGTACAACTAGGTACAGTTTAGGTTAAGGTAATAAGGAACATCATTTTCTCCAGGTGCCCTTTTCTGCTTTCAATTGCCTGTCACTGAATTATCTGCCATGTATAACTTGTATCAAAGCAGATTAGGTTGCAATTTTAAGGTGAGGAGGGAAGGAACTTGCATTCTCACTAGCAAGGCAGAAGTACCAAAAAGGGGTCCTGCATTTCTGTCCTTTTCTACTTTTTAAATAATTTCCCTTCAATTAAAGTGGGACATAATAAATAGAAGAAACTATACTAGCTCGTTTATTCCCTGGGTGTTTATTATTATTATTATTATTACTACTACTACTACTACTTAAAGTTTATTAAATGTACAGTGATACCTTGGTTTACAACCATAATCCATTCTGGAGGTCCAGTTATAAATCAAAACAGGTTGTAACCCAAGGCGCGCTTTGGCTAATGGGGCCTCCCAAAAACAAAAAGGGTTGTAATCCAAAAGAAAATGGGTTGTAATCCAAAAAGAGAGACACACACTTTGGGGTTTGACATGGTTGTAATCCAAAACTGTTGTAATCCAAAACGGTTGTAAACCAAGGTACCACTGTGTTAGTCACTTGTTGCCTAAAAAGTCTCCAAGCTTGGTAAGGCTGAAAAGAGAGGCAACATTAGTTTAGGGATGTGTTGGGAAACTGGAAAGGTCTGCCTCCTTTTGATTATGAATCCAGTCTTCCCCTGATGCCCCTCTTTTCAGCCCTACTAATACCAGAGCCATCCCATAAGTTGGGCAATAGCTTTGGAAGCTGTCACGGTGACAAAAAAGGACAATCCAGCATCAGCTCTTCTTCTTTAAAGGTCAGAGCAGCCTCCTTGTCCTCACAGAGGAAGATCAGGTGCTTTCTATGGCCCTGGAACTCCCTCCCCAGGGAAACAGTACTCCTGGGCGCAGTGAATATTTTAGTTCCTATACAAATGACTGAATGACTAAACTATTCACTAAATTGCACACAGCAACCTTAACATGTGGGCCTGCTACTATAAGCACAACAAGGTTCAGCTAAACCTAGGCTGTACAGCTGTACAACAACCATGTCCTCAACATCCAAGTTGGCATCTAATGCTTCATAGGCAACCATTATGTAATTTGCTGTACCTGTAATTTATTAAGAGTAACAGAAGTCATTGACAGCTGGAGATAGTCTCCTTTTTTGTTTATTCATACTATTATTCTGTGCACTTGTTGAACTCATTAATTGCTTTTATAGGGGACAAATGGTCCTACAATTTATTTATTTTTTTGGGGGGGGGGGTTCCTAACTTTAGTCACAACTCAACAAATTTAGTTGGTGCTAATTGTTCCAGTTAAGATAAATCGCAAAACAAAGCTTTCTGTGGAACTTTGTTGTGGATTCATTTTTCTGAAGTGTATTCTTAAGTATTAGATCAACCAGTCCTCTTTAATGTGTAGGCTCAGTCTTCTATATTTAGTATAGCCCTGAGAAAATCTCATATAATATCCATGTTATAGTGTAGGGAAATTCTTCTGTAAGCCCACAAACTACATCCTAACTAATCAAGATCTTAAGTCAATTCCATCATAAGATCCTACTACATGAAGTAATAAATATCTATGCATATCAGCCATGCTGTTATCAAGCAATTTCTTAGATATTTTTACCTGTTCTTACTTGAGGGTGCAGCTATTTTCTGAACAATTTTCATTACACACCAAATCTCTTTGTTTGACTGAAATAGAAAATTGATTTACAATATTATTAGAATACATTCTGCAGAGAACGTCACAGCTATTTCATCGCTGAGTTTCCAAAGTTTTGGGTTTATATACAGGAACATTTTTCTCTTGAAGCGATGGTAGTCCTTTGATTATATCAGCAGCTTTCTCTGCTACCATGATGGTTGGGGCATTTAAATTTCCACTTACGATACTAGGCATTATTGAGGCATCAACAACTCTCAGGTTTTCTGTCCCTATAACTTTGGTCTGGGGATCAACCACAGCAGTGGGATCAGAACTCTGTCCCATTTTACAAGTGCACGAAGGATGGTAGGCACTATCAGCCTTTTGTCTTATGAAGGCATCTATTTCTCCATCAGACTGAACATGGCTTCCTGGTTGAATTTCAGGTCCACGGAATTTTTCAAAGGCTTCCTGAGCAAATATCTCTCTTGCTAGCTTCACACACTGGCGAAATTCCCAGACATCTATTTCTGTAAATAAGAAAGACAAAGACAAAGATTCTAAGCATGCTCAACACTGAGCATTATTACTGTACTGGCTATTACATACAGGCAGTATCTTAGAAATGCAAGTAAAATGTGAGAAGTCAAGAACAGGATAGGCAGGTAATGGGTATTGCTTTATTTAATACCTTTTTTGCTAATCAAGAGAGAGAGAGAGAGGCATCTCCCCCAAAGCTGGCTCCAAGATCCATTTCCATCGTGCCAACCTTTTGGCCATCTTGCTCCTCTCCCAGTACAAAACAGCAACCCACGTGCCAGCGGCTCTGTCCCCTCCAGTGAGCCACTTCTATTTAGCGTTTCACTCAGTTAGTACTTTCCTATCGAGATTTACTATGTGATCAACATTAGTGTTGAATTCAGACAACCCTCTGTTTTCTAACTGAAAACTTTAATGATAGAGCAAATTCATATAGGCATGGAAGCTGCATAGTATGCATGTTTATGTATCTGCTCCTTCAATGGTGCATCATGCAGCTGCAAGAGCTTTGCATGCACAGAACAGCACACAAAATTTTAGACCGCAGTACTACAACCAGAAGTTTAGGAATATCCAGTCGAAGTAAACAGAAGGTTCTCAACATGCCTTTCTAGACATTTTAATTGTGGCCTGTACTGTTATTATTTTGTATTGGCTCACTTCAGGCGGATTCTACCAACCTGGAAACGGCAAATTTTCAGGAACAATTTCTAGAAACAACTGAAGGTATTTTTATAATGCTTTCATAATGTTGCACTATTTTAGTGTTGTTAGCCGCCCTGAGCCCAGCTTCGGCTGGGGAGGGCGGGATATAAATAAAATTTATTATTATTATTATTATTATTATTATTCCTACAAATTTTTCCAGCTGGATAAAAAAGTCTATGCCATGAATGTGTACTCTGTATTGTTTTTAAATTTGGTGTCATTTTTAGTGTTTTTAATGCTTTGTACATCGCCATGAGGCATATGTGGAAGGCAATTATTTAATAACGGTGGTGGTGATGACTATGACCACAACAACAACAGTTGCACATGTGGGGAAACATAGTTATCTGAGAGAACTGGGCTCCCAGTAGATGATACATGACCACTTTGCCATGTACTACATAGTTTGGGATGGATGGAAAATGATACTAAAACAAAATACAAAGCAGTGCTCTCATGGTTTTGAACCACAAACCGAAAGGGACAAGGTATAGAATACAGATAACCTACACAGCTTACCTGTTGACAAATAGTTGGGCTCAAGGACAGGATGCTCTCTTGGGTCTGTACTTTTCAGCTTTAACCATCCTATACTTGTACTTCGCATAGGTCCAACATGAACCTGCAACAGCCCCCAAAGAAGATATGAAATAAGCTATCAGGATGTTCTTTCTAAATTAATACAGTTTTAAAAACTGACTTCTTTATAAGTTGTCCATAGTACATCTGAATACAAGAACCTCAGCTCCGGAACAGTTAATCCCTAACCCACAATGCAGACACAACAGCCTCCTCAAATCACCCCACTGCCAAACAAACCACCATACAAAAACAGGAGGCAATACATGTGCACCCTCAAAAACAATATCCAGGGACATCTCCTCCCTCAATCATTCCACCTTCCCCTAACTCAGCAGGCGGCAGCAAGGTCCCTTTTCGCCTTTTCTGAAGAATTTTGAGGTGAGGCTGTGAGGCCTCCACCCTCTTTCTTTCCTTTCTTGTGAAAAATTATTACTCTTACTATAATTATATTATTTATTTATATTTCACCTTTTCCCCAGTCCGTTCTAAAATAGAACAAGATGTCCTGATTCCACATGCAGCCCAGAAGCATTAATGGGAAGGGGAAGTAAAGAGAATAGAGCATGTGCAGGCCTGTGGGTCTCTTTGTAGTCAACCCAGCCACAGACGAAAATAAAAGAGAGTCTGCAAAAATGATTTTTTTAAAAAATTAAAAACCCAGAAGTGACAGGGAATCCCACTGGGCACCAACAAAAATATCTGATGGATACAATGGCATCTGTGGGTGCCATGTTGAGGGGTACCATGAAAGAGAAATGGTCTGATTTAGATCTTTCTCTGCTGTTTTACTATGACAGAGTGATTACCAAGGATGCTGAAGGACATAATCTGATTTTTCTATTTACAGTGGTACCTTGGGTTACAAATGCTTCAGGTTACAGACTCCGCTAACCCGGAAGTAGTACCTTGGGTTAAGAACTTTGCTTCAGAATAAGAACAGAAATCGTGCAGTGGCAGCGTGGCAGGCCCCATTAGCTAAAGTGGTACCTCAGGTTAAGAACAGTTTCAGGTTAAGAACGGACCCCCAGAACAAATTAAGTTCTTAACCAGAGGTACCACTGTATATGCTACAGGTAAAATGGAATTATGGCAGCACAATTTTTCAGGTAGTACTTTTGTTTCTTCATAATTAGTGTTCTTGTACCACTCACTTGGTAAGCTTCCAGTTGAGAAGCAACACGTCCATGATCAATCACCTGAGAAGGGAGGAAGTGGAACTGAATATCTGGATGAGAAACTCCAGGTCGACTTCTGATAAATCCCCCAGACTCTAGATGAGCAGTGGCTCCGTCACCTGAAGAATGGAAATACCATAGGGGAGATTCAGAAATTGTGCAATGGGGAAGAGAATTTTGTTTTTTATAAAAAAAAACAGCTCCGGCTGAGAGAAAGCATATTCCTGGCAATATCCTTTCTGAAGGCTTCTGAGGGATATGACTCCTCCATGTGGATGTAGAAGACGCAGTTGGAGGGGAACATGTGGAAGAAACCACGAGTTATCTTGATGCTAATACGTGGATCCTGGACAGCCGTGTTCTCAGAAGAAAGCCCCACTAAAGTCAGTAAGATTACCAGTAACTGACAAACTAAGAGCATGCAGGAGGAAGGTGGTTAGAAGAGGCAGCCAGCCAACCTAGTAATCCACTGTCTCCATCGCTGCTTAGGATAAAGAATCAGCAGGGATAAGGTGGTGGCGGCAGATCGCAATGCCAGCTGACTGCCACTTCTGACCGCCTTCCTGCAGGGCTCCACCTACCAGGTCACCCCTTTGTCCTGCTTGGCTGCATCAGCATGAGGAGGAATGGAAAAGGTTTCGTGGGTTATTGGGGTGAGGAGGAGGGTGTTGGCAAGGGCTAAATGTAGGGGTTGGGCATGCTGTAAGGGACTGGCAAGGTCCAGGGGTGCGGAGTTGTCAAGGTGTGTGTGGGGGGGTGTCTGGTGAGGGAATATTGGTAAAGGGTATAGGTGGGGTTGGTGAATGAAGAGGTTAGTGGGGGGCCTGGTATAGATAAAATGTGTTTACTGGTCAAAGGTTTCTCTAATCAGAGTGCTCACAGGTACGTACATTCACTTGGATAGCCCCTTTTTATTTTAAAAGCCAATTTGCTATCCCTATCTAACAGCATCACATGACACTATTTTAAGTCCTACCTGTACATTTCCAGAACCATTCAAGCCCAATCTTGACCATCTGAAGAGGCTTTTGTGCTTTATACAATGTTACAGGTTGAGTGCATTTCTGTTGTACATACACTTCTAAATGATCTTGAAGATTCTGGCCAACTCCTAGTAGAAACAACAACAACAAAACTGCCAACATTATAGAAATAAGTACAGCTTGGATTCTAAGATAAGGTAACTTAAGGAACAACATGGGGGTAAAGTTTTCCATCACTCCCTGTAGCTGACTAACTTCCTTTAGTTAACTTATCAGATTCCAAGACAAGCAGTTGATCAGTGTAAGCAGAACTATATTCAACCCAAACACAGTATTGGACACACACCTGAAAGGTTGCAGACAACAGGAATTCCTAATTTTTTTAGGTCATCTGCATTTCCAACTCCAGACAGCATAAGTAACTGTGGGGAATTTATGGCACCTCCACTTAAAATAACTTCTTTACTAGCAAAAACCTGAAATAAAAGAAAGCTAATTGTTAATAAATATATTTTTGATACAATAAAATCAGTATTTCAAAACAACCTTTCAGAGAGCAGCTGGGTGATAAATGTCAATTTCCATACAATTTGTGTTAGGCCAGACAGATGAGTCTAGACAGTCAGACGGATCTGACTGTTTGACAAACACACAAGATGTAACCGGCTGTGCATTCACATAAACAATACTCTTCTATATATTCTTATCACAATATCAAATGTTTATCTTGCATATAAACAACACATAAAGTGTAATAATATATACGGAAGTCCCAATAGATAAGTTCATTCATAAAGACCAAATATCTGGTAGTTTCTGTTCCACATATGTTCATAAAGTCCATATTGGAGCCTACTACAGTTCTACAGAGTTGACAAGGATTTCCGGAATAATGCCTTGTTTCGCTCTCATGGGCTTCATCAGTGGTACGTGTTCATATGTAGTATATCAAAGTTTCATTTGTCCCAGTGTAACTACTTCAAGCAGCACAGCAGCCTTGCTATAATTCTGCTGCAGTAACATTTTATTTTTATTGCATCTAAAAATCTATTACCTTTCCAGAAATTTCTTTCTGGATAGGAAATTTAAATCTTACCTTTTTCTTTTCTCCATTTTTAACATACTCAATGCCAATGGCTTTGGTCCCTTCAAACAAAATTTTTGTAACAAGTGTACTGTCTTCTGCAGACAAGTTTGGGCGTGGCAATGCAGGGCGAAGGTAAGCACTAGCTGTGCTCCATCTTTGACCTACAAAATATATGTTTACATATTACAGAAGTAACCAAAATAATCTATGCCCTTTCAGAGCTACAGAAATGACTTTCTTGCTGTTTTGAAATTCTGCATTTGTTCTTCTCCTTTAAAATAACTGCTCCAATCCAGCAACATGCAATCTATTAACTTGCCCACTGGAATAAGTTTACACACACACACACATCTCCCATACATAATATGGAAGGGGGGGGGGAACACCCTGCTGGGCAGGACGCTGTGTGAATTTATCATTTCTGCCCCTAACTGAAGTTCTGCCTCAATCTATAGAATCACAAATATAACACTCTATGCCTATTGCTGTACTCTTAATCCCACCCAACTCCAAAAACTGACAGTGCTGATCACCTTTGCTGGGGGCAAGGGAAGGGTCTGAATAGTAGTTGTGTGGACCGGGTGCATAATACCTTGCAAAAGAGAGAGAGAGAGAGAGAGAGAGAGAGAGAGAGAGAGAGAGAGAGAGAGAGACTGTCTACATTTAAGAATTAAATGCAAATCAAGTGGTTAAAAGTGCTGTCAAAGATTATTCTAGAAATTTAGTGGGTGCAAAAGATGGCCATCAGTTGGCATTCTCATTCAGCCAGAAAAACTAATTTCAGGAAACTGACAAATCAGTTCTACTGAAGTGAATGCTTTCTGCAGATTGGTTCCCATAGTAATTCCATTATAGATCATTTAATCCAAGTCAACAAGCCATGTTTACCAGAAGAGAGGCAAATTAGATACCTTTGTGTGGTTATTGTTGCTGTTTCACACTCATTTCTGGCTTCCCTAACTAACCCCGCAACAACTTCTTATAAATATTAATTAAGTTGAAGGGGGGAAAAGAATATAAGACCCTGCCAGATCAGACAAATGGCCCATCTGGTCCAACATCCTGTTCTCACAGTGGTCATGTATTTGGCTCACAAGTTGGATTCAAGCACAAGAGCACTCTTCCCCACCCTCTAGTTTCCAGAAACTGGTATTCCAGAAGCACTGCTGCCTCAAACTGTGGAGGCAGAGCATTGGCTTCATGGCTAGTAGCCATCAACAGCCCTCTCCTCCATGAATTTGTCTAATCCTCTTTGAAAGTGTTGGTGGCTATCACTGCCTCCTGTGGGAGCAGGTTCCATGGTTTAAATATGCACTGCGTGAAGAAGTAACAGAATACATAATAAAATAAACACACCTTGCAAATATACATAGCATAGAAAGATCAGCAGCAGAGATCAAACTGTCTTTCGGATAAACTTGTCCATCATTATTGATTTTACTGAGAAATCCTTGGCAAACTTCCAAGGAATCTCAGGGCTTCACGGCACACTGTTTCAAAAACAATTGTGATTATCCACGTAGAATGATTATTATTATTTGGTAAATAGACAAGTTTACAAACATTATTTGAAGGCTAACCTTTGTGTATTGTCATATCCATCCAACCAAAGCCTTCTTGTTGAAAGCCATTCATATCCTCTGTGAAGGGATACCCAGCTTGTTGAGCTGCATCCAAAAATGCACGGTGAAGAGGGTTTTTTGTTTTTCCCCTGGACACATTAAGTGGGCCATTCCCACCTCGATACAAATCAGCACCCAGCTCATGTGTCTGTGCTTTCTTAAAATATGGCAAACAAAACTCATAATCCCATCCAACAGCCCCTTCCTTGCTCCACCTGTTGTAATCCTCTGCGTGGCCCCGAATATACACCATAGCATTGAGGGATGATGATCCCCCCCACACTCTTCCTCTGGGCCAATACATAATTCGATTATCCATGTGCTTCTGTGGTGTTGTGTGGTAATACCAGTTATATTTCTCATCACATAGGTTGTAGGTTAGTGCAGCGGGCATATGGATCTTCCACAGCAATTGCTTGCTATCCAAAATGGTATCTTTTGGCCCGGCTTCCAGGAGTTTAACAGTGCTGTGAGGATCTTCTGTCAATCGGTTGGCTAATACACATCCTGCAGATCCAGCTCCAACAATTACATAACTGAAAGAGTCCACATTCTTGGCACTAACTTGAGATAAAGCTCGTGAAGTGTTCAGTTGTTGTCCACTGAAGGCTTTGGAATTTTTCAGCGTATGTTTTCCAATTAATAATGTTCCTACTCTATGCATTTGGCAGGCAAAACCACATTTTAGAAATTCTTTGAGTAAATAAGACATGTTTTCCTCCGTGGATCTTCTGGTATACACAATATAGGTTCAAATACTTTAACCTAGAGAAAAAAAATCTCAATAATTGAAATGTATGACTCAAATAGATAAATCTTAACAAACAGGTTTGTAAATATGTGGTCTGAATCATAGATTTAAGCCCTAATACTGTTGTAGTAGAAACAAAAACATGGTCAGTTGCAGGGCTATCCTGTTGATAACTTTCCAGACATGTAACTATATTAGTCTGTTGCAGCAGAAACAACAGAGTGTCTTAAAGACTAGCAAATTATTGTGGCACAAGCGCTTTGGAATATCTTTGGCATATCACCCACTTCATCAGCTCCACCTGGTACCAGCTCCAACTGGTATGCAGGCTGAGACCCTACCTGCCCGCGGACTGTCTTGCCAGAGTGGTGCATGCTCTAGTTATCTCCCGCTTGGACTACAATGTGCTCTACATGGGGCTACCTTTGAAGGTGACACAGAAACTACAACTAATTCAGAATGTGGCAGCTAGACTGGTGACTGGGGGCAGCCGCCGAGACCACATAACACCTGTCTTGAAAGACCTACATTGGCTCCCAGTACGTTTCTGAGCACAATTCAAAATGTTGGTGTTGCCCTTTAAAGCCCTAAACAGCCTCGGCCCAGTATACCTGAAGGAGCGTCTCCACCCCCATCATTCTGCCCGGACGCTGAGGTCCAGCGCCGAGGGCCTTCTGGCGGTTCCCTCATTGTGAGAAGTGAGGTTACAGGGAACCAGGCAGAGGGCCTTCTCGGCAGTGGCGCCCAGCCTGTGGAACGCCCTCCCATCAGATGTCAAAGAGATAAACAACTACCTGACATTCAGAAGACATCTGAAGGCAGCCCTGTTTAGGGAAGTTTTTAATGATTAATGTTTTATCATGTTCTTACTACAGTGGTACCTCGGGTTACATACGCTTCAGGTTACATACGCTTCAGGTTACAGACTCCGATAACCCAGAAATAGTGATGCAGGTTAAGAACTTTGCTTCAGGATGAGAACAGAAATCATGTTCTGGCGGCGCGGCGGCAGCAGGAGGCCCCATTAGCTAAAGGGGTGCTTCAGGTTAAGAACATTTTCAAGTTAAGAATGGACTTAACCTGAGGTACCACTGTATTCTGTTGGGAGCACCCAGAGTGGCTTGGGAAACCCAGTCAGATGGGTGTGGTATCAGTAATAAATTATGATTATATTATTATAGGTCGGGTCCTGCAGGGCTCTTTTGTTCAGATGCCAACAAAGGACCTGAGCAAGCAAACTTGCTTTCTTCTGCGCAGTGCAAAAAGGTGGCGGGGGGGGGGGTAGGGGAGAGAAATACCTACAGCAGAGTCGAGGCACCCAAATGAAGAAAACCCCCGCTGTCATCCACCTCCCTTTAACACCTGCTGCCTTACTGGAAAGTTCTCAAGGATCTGGCCCACACTTGTGAAGGCCTGCGTCGTGCTTCCTTGATCTGTTCGGGACCTTGCGAGGAACCTGCTGAGGGAGCCAGCAAGTCTGCTGTTGACTGGGATCATACGGGGCTGGAATGAGATAATATTTCCCAACCAGAGGCTTACTTTTTATATATATACTGCATAGGGGGTGGCTGGTCACGTAAAGAGCAGCAGGCAGGAGAGCCTGGAAGCGGGGCGGGGGGCGAGCAAAGAGCGCGTTTCTGAGGCGACTCCCGCCACCCAAAGCCACCCCGCTCTCTCGGCCTGCACCCCCTTTTTCCCCGCCTTCGTAACGGCCCTTCTCTCTCCCAACCGCAGACTCGCCGACTTGGGCCAGGCTCGTGGTTGTGGTTTTCTCCTCCAGCCACTTTACTTTACCCACTCACACAAACCAAAGTTCGTTCTCTCGTCCCCGAAAGCACCGGCGCCTCCGCCGTCTCTGCAGCTTCCCTCACTCATTCGCCGCCCCGCGCACCCTTTCCTTCTCCGTTGCGCAGACGCGCAACTTTTTTTGACGGGGGGCTGACGGGCACTTGGCAAGTCCAAAGAGCAAGCAGGCAGGCATTGGAAAGGGGCGTGTTCCTAAAGGGGGCTGGCCGGCCTGGACCCTTGTACCAAATATATACAAATATATATACAGTATACACAGAGAGAGAGCCCCCCCCTTCAGGAACACGCCCCTTTCTATTGCATGCCATTCGCAGGCTGCCTGATTGCAACTGGGACTTGCCAAGTCCAAATGAAAAATTCCTCTCTCGGTCGCGCACTCGGGAAATCGGTCCAAGTGCCCCTTGTACTCGCTCTGTGTGGGAAGAAGAGGAGCCCGGCCTCCCCGCTCGCTCTCTCTCTCTCTCTCTCGGCGAGGGGGAGGGACAAAAGCGCGCCGAATGAATGGCGCCCTTGTGTCCCTGAGTTGCAGTTAGCCCGCAGCAGAAAACATCTCAGCATGCCGTGCAGGTTTTTCCAGATCGCATCTGGTTTCTTTCGACGCTTCCGTCTCCCTTCCCCCGCTTTTCTTCTATATCAGCGTGGCAGGGGTGATATAAATATAGCCGCTTCCTAGGAAAGAGTTATTTGACTTTAGGAGTTCCACAGAAAAGGAAGCGCGCTTCAGCTGTAACTTGAAAAGGATTAAAAGACACACACGTGGGCAATCATACCTTGTGCTGCATTGCTTTCATGAAAACTATGCTTCCATAAATTGTTTCCCTCGTGTTACACCACTTCCTTCTCTGACTGCTGTTGTCCAAGAAGTAATGCGAAGACCCCATATCTCCTTTTCTACTGAAGCCTCCAGCGGTTTGGGTGAAACACTGAACTAAATGACTTAGATTGAACCATCATATTGTAGAGTTGGAAGGGATCCTGAGGGTCATCTAGTCCAACCCTCTGCAATGCAGGAATCTCGACAAGCATTTCCTCATCCCAATTTGAAATCATACTGGACTGCTTAACTTTAGCAAACGTGATAGCTGTTTTATTGCTGCTGCACCGCCAGCCTTAGCCAAAAAATCAATTTCATTTGCATATTGAAACATGAAAAGTTACGGGAAAGTGGATACACACAAAAAATACCCTTCATAGGCATTTTACAAAGCATTTAATCTAGGGTCTCCTCAACCAGTTAGGAAACAACTCCTTTGTGCTTCTTTTCCCTTTGTAAAATGGAGCTCCAATTTCTTGTTACTGCATGCAATTTAACCCTTTCAGATATGTTTTTGGAAAATTTACATATAGTGTTAGATTTAAGTTTCATTTAGATACCATAGAAATCAATGGTACCAATTTTTCACACTGACGTCAGTGGGCTCTAAATTCTACTTAACCATCTGGATCTTTTCCAGCTGATAGTATTAGTGACAGCATCAGTAAATGAAATATTTTAATTTGGGAGTTGTTCTCTCATTGCAGACTACTTTAAACAATACTGCTTTAAACAATCATGGTTTCCTCCAGAGATTCTTGGGAGCTGTAGTTCATTCAACATGCTGGGAATTGTTAGGAGACCCTCCTATTCCTGTCAAAGCTACTGGGAATGATAGTTAAACCATTCTGGGAATTGTTACTCTGTGAGGGGAACAGGGGTCTCCTAACAACTCCATAACAATCTACAGCAGGGGTCAGCAAACTTTTTCAGGAGGGGGTCGGTCGACTGTCCCTCAGATCTTGTGGGGGGCCATATTATATTTGGGGGGGGGGGATGAACACATTCCTATGCCCCACAAATAACCCAGAGATGCATTTTAAATAAAAGCACACATTCTACTCATGTAAAAACACGCTGATTCCTGGACTGTCCGAGGGCTGGATTTAGAAGATTGGGCCAGATCCGTTCCCCAGGCCTTAGTTTACCTACCCATGATCTACAGCTACCAGGATTAGTGGTAGGGGAGCCATTACTGTTTAAACTGGTATGACTCTGCTTTAAATGTATAGTGCGGCTAGGGCCCAATAGAGTATGGTTACCAGACATCCCCGTGTCCCGGGGACAGTCCCCAGATTTACAAATCTGTCCCCTGGATTTCATTTTATGTCCCCGGATTTATCCCCGGAATGTCCCCGGATTTCATTTTATGTCCCCGGATTTATACTCTAAGTGTTGTAGATTTATTAGTAGGGAATGGATGTTGCATGGTTGGTTCAACGGCACAAGACACATTATATGGGGACTTACGGTGAAGCAACATGGTGGGCACCCTGGCAGCAAGCAGCTCCTGAAGCTACCAGGCTTGCTCTTGGCTGCTGAGACTGCTGCTGCCGCTGCCACTACCAAAGGGGAACTGGGGATGCCTGGCGCATCAACTGGGGGAGCCAGCGACACACACACACCGCACGCGACCCAAATCAAGCCAGGAGCAAGAGCACCCGGCAAACTGCCTAGTGGCGCTCCGGGGTCAGCAAAACCCCAAAGCCAATACAAAAGGAAAGGGGAGACGAGGTGGAGGAGGAGGAGGAGGAGGAGGAGGAGAGAGAAAGAAGGAGAAAAAAGAAAGAAGACCCGACCTTGCTGTGCCGCTGCCGCTGAAGAGGTAGGAGAGCACCGGGAGGGCAAGGACATGTGGCCGAGCTTACCACAGAAGAGAAGATATTAATTCTTAATTCTTTAAAAATAACTTTTTTTTTCTTATATATATATATATATTTAAAAAAAGGCATCCCCGGGTTCATTGAAAAAAATCTGGTAACCTTACAATAGAGAGGAATGTCTGGCAGAGGCACAGGAAGAATAGCCTGAGGACTATTCCACCATGTGTTTTAATGTTCCAGATCCCTTGTTTGTTTCTTTGTTTTTGTTTAAAATAAATCAGGCATGAAAGAGATAAAGATGGGAATAACATGTTGTCTCGTTTGGTCCTAACTGTATAGCTAGATCACTAGATTGCACTCAGTATCTGCAGTGTTGACACAGTCTCATGAAATGAATCAGAATTACTTGATGGGAGTAATCAAATCGCTCTTACATATTCAAATTTCAGTTGACTTTTAGTTTCCAAAGTAAAGTCTACATTAACAGATAAAAGTCTATGTACTCAGCTGTTATCTGTGATTGCGATGTTTATACTTCTAGTACCCAAATCTGCTAAACTTATTTAATGTAAATCTGGTAAACATCCAACTTTTAAAGCAGAGACTGTCCACATTGGCTGAAACTCAATCCCATTATTTCAAACTTAAGCTAAAAGTCAACAGAAATGTATTAATTAACTATTATAATAATATTGTTAACCAGTAACTATATCATCTCTTTCAAAGAATACCATTTATTTGTACTCTTTTTTGAGTGATATAATTCTGTTGTATGCAATTTTTTTGCTGGCTCTCTTTACCATGGGATTATTTTGTACTGTGAAGCATGGGTGAATGGCCAAATTATATTAACTACTGTAGAATTCCAAGGCTTTGTTTCATAGGGTTGGGAACAAATACCTGAACAAAGTAAGTGCAGGCTAAGTAGCAGCCTTCTTCTAGGCAATATAGTTATGTTATGTAGAGTATATACAGTATTTTTGGTGTACAAGGAATCGAGGTGGGGGGGCTTGTCCCTCTCTCCTAGACATTTTATTGGCCATGGACTTGCAACTCCCATCCAGAAGCTGGTTTATGAATGGGCACATCTCCATTGGAATTGGATGTAAGCACGGTCTGGCTGCGACATCTGTCACCCTACTGATCTCCAGGGTTGATTTGACTGATCTGGTTGGTTATAGGCAGGTGTCCCCTTCCTCCTTCACCGCTCTATGTGCATCCCACCCAAAGCTGCACACACGATGCAAGAGGACAATAATCCCAGGCAGGAGTGTACTATTCAGTATCTTGGAATTTTGCTTGAATTGTTATAACCTACCCAATACCGAAGGTTCAGGTAGGTAGCCGTGTTGGTCTGATGCAGTCGAAATAAAAAATTTAAAAATTATCCAGTAGCACCTTATAGACCAACTAAGTTTGTTCTGGTATAAGCTTTGGTGTGCATGCACACTTCTTGAAGTTGGTCTATAAGGTGCTACTGGACGTTTTTATTTTGATACCAAAGGGTTTGACTTGGCAACAACACATTCAAATAATTTTAGAGCAACATAAAAGCACAGTTTGCTTTTATTTGTGTGAATGCGTGTAAAAAAAAATGGATTGGGATTTACAGATCTTACTTCCTGTATGTAACTAAGATGACAGACCCAACAAACTAAAGTCTGTGAATTCTTGCTTAGAGGAATTCAATATAAGATGGAACTTTATTTCAAACAAAAGAAGAGCAAAATTATGGCCTGTCATTTATAGGTAGGAACCAATGATAGAGTACCTGTTTTGCATGCAGAAAATGTCAAGTTAAGTCCTTGGCATTTCCAGTTACAAGGAGCACTAGCAGATGGTGGGAAATACCTCTGACTCACCTTGAGGAGTGGCTGCCAGTCAGGGTAGACAATGTTGGACTAGATGGACAAATACTCTGACCTCATATATGGCACCTTCTTATGTTACTATGATGTTATTAGATAAACATACCCAGGGTACAAACTACGTGCACCTCCCATTACTTGTATTTCTGCATGGTACAGAGGCATTTTTAAAATTGCCACTTTCCTTGGAAAAATACATGGTAGCAATATTCCTCCAATTACATTCCACGCATTAAGAAAATCGCACCCGTGCCAATGATCAAAGGCCCAAGTCGTGTGTGTGTGTGTGTGTGTACAAAATGACAGTGAGAAGTGACCCCTGTAAGGGCTGCCAAGTAGACTGTTGGTAAAATAAAATAAAATAAAAAGGGGGGGGTCTGGACCTATGGTGGCTCTTTTATACAGATATAGTGCACATACGGAATAAGCAGCATAGATAACTCTGAGGGACTAGCAGTTTTGTAATGCTTAAGCCTCAATAATACATTCCGTGAAGGTTGTCATGCTTGTCTGTTACAGCAAACACACACCTAAAAACTTGCGCAGTAGCTTGCTGAGGTTAAGCAGAGATATCAGCTCTGGGTCTCCCTAATCTAAGAGCAGGGGGTGTACCCAGGGGTTGGTTAGGTTGGCCCCCACTCAGGGTGCAGGCTCGCCCCCCCCCCGCAAAAATCATGTCTCTTCACTTTGGCTCAGAGCAGCCAGAAGCCCATCTGTCCATGTACTCCCCAGGCACTCCTCTGATGCTTTGGTCAGCCAGGCAAGAAGCACAGGCTCCTCTGGGCACCTTGGCGGAGGAATCTGGTCACTGGCATGGCCCACTGCAGCAGCCCTGCAGGGGGCCCTCCCCATTGAGTTTCTGATCCATAGGAGCCAACTCCTAGGGGCCAAGGTAACATCAGCACCCCCACTAAAACAATTGAGTGGCCAGGGCCTCCCAAAGTTGATGAGCATTGCCACTGAAATGTGTGCGCTGTGTCATGTGCTCAATTATGTGGAGCACTGCTTATCTGCCCCTATTTTATGCAAGCTGGCACCCCTGTCCTGATCCATGGTCTCTCCTGGGTTTTGAGGTGCTTGTACAGCTCCTTGCCAAAGGGGGGGGGGGGGAGCACGGATACATCTCCTTACCAAGGGTGCAAATGATGAGGGGGTCTCTGATACAGCTCCTTGCAGAGGGTGCAAGGGAGCCAAGGTATGCTTCTGTCGAAGACCTGCCGGCTATGCATTGCCATGCCCTTGCCCTAACAGTTTAATATAGCCTTCAAAAACATTCCTCTCGCGGAACATAATTCAACAACATTTTATAAGCCTTAATACTCCCCTCATGAAACATAACAGAGCAGCATTTTTTAAAAGGAACTTTATTGCAGGCTGCTGACTGGGGCGACAACTTGAATATATTATTGGGGACGGACGGACAGGTAAGCCCTGTGCCGCATAATCGATCACAAGAGACATGCACACCATTTGAATGGCAATGACCAGTGCCGGATTTACATATAAGCTAAACAAGCTATAACTTATAGCTCCACTCTCTTGGGGCCCCCAAAAAAATTTACCTGGATGTACCTTTCCAAAATATAAGATAAAAAAAAAAATGAAATGAAACCTACGTACAGCAACAGTGTTTTGTGTTGTGTACGCTCCTATTATGTAAGTATGCCCGCTAGCCTGTTCCCTAAAATATCACTGGTTTGCTCATTTCTATATATAGGGTGCGCACATTCTGCATGGACTGGTTGTAACAATTACTTTGATAAAATACATATTTTGTTATGTGCAAATGGCTTTAGATACCTATTAGAGCCATAAATTACCATACAGCATATAAAAACAGCGACAATTTGTTGTTGACAAAGGACAGCAGGACAGCAGTTGTTGTTTAGTCGTTCAGTCCTGTCCGACTCTTCGTGACCCCATGGACCAGAGCACACCATGCACTCCTGTCTTCAGCAGGACATGTAAAGAGCCCCATTACCTTCAGTAGCTTAGGGCCTCATCAACCTAAATCCGGCCCTGGCAATGGCCATCAACTGGGGGGAGGGGCGGCCCCCTCAAATATTTTATTGGAGCGAAGGGACCCCTGGGCACCTTGGAGTTGCTGACCAATGACGGCAGATCAGACACTTAAAAAGAAAAACTGGCTCTTTGCTGCTCGCCTCTCAAAGACCGAGCAACTGCAACAAACAAGCTTGCACGTGGAAATAATCTCGGTCGCTTGGTTTTCATGAACTCGGGGCCTCGAGCCCTGCAGGAAGGTGGGAGAGAGGGCTGCTACCGAAGGCGCTGAAGTGCTGGCTACTGGCTGCCTTGAAGCAACTAGTTGCCGGCTGACCGGAGGCCGGTGAGGGGCGGGGGCGAGGGGAGGCAAGTTATAAATGGCGGGAAGGCGGTCAGGAAGGGAAGCCAGCAAGCGAACAAGGAGGCGGAGGCGCAGACGCGAAAGAGCATGAACGCGGCTGTGTGGCTGTTGCTGAGCGCGGGGCTGAACTTAGGCATCTCTGAGGGAGAAGCTCGGCCGGTAAGCGGGGCTTCAAAGCCCCTTTCTTCTTTCTCCGCCATGCGCTGCGGGTTGCAGCTGCCGCCCTCCCCGCGTGAGGCATCTCGGGGAAGCCTGCAGCGCAGCCCCTGTCGGGTTTCTGCCTGTAATAACTTAGCTCTTGTCTACCCAAGGTTGCAACCTCTTTTTCGAAACGGTAGCAGGGATGGGAGCGAAATGTTCGCGCCGCGCAGCAGGGTCGTGTGCTACCGAGTCTCCTTTTCCCAGAGAGCGGAGATCCTGCGAATCCCTCGGTACCTAAATGTTAGGAGCAACACTAATGCGGTAGTAAAGGTAAAAAGGTCAAGGACCCCTGGACGGCTAAGTCCAGTCAAAGGTGACTGTGGGGCGCCGCGCTCACAGTGGTCCCTTTTTCGAAACTCGGGGGTACCAGTAGGACCATCACGCGAAGCATCATGCGAAGACGCTTTCAGACGAGAGTCAGACTACCGGTCCAACTAGCATTGCTTGCAGCGGGAAGGGCGCTTGGGGTTTCTTTCAGTCCAGAGTTTTTACCGGACCGACCTGGCGGGAACTAAACCTGGGACCTCAACTTCTGCATTCCCACGTCTTGAATACAGACACGGGGATGTGTGTAAACAAACTCATATCGCTGTGCATTTTTGTGCCCTGCAGTTTTGTGCTGCTGCCTCACGCCGATACCGATCGTTTTTGTGGTCTTTATTTAAAGATTTTAATTGTACCTTTAACTTTAAATGTTTTATCTTTGTAATCCATCCACTATTGGATGATGTACAGACTGTAAATGCAAGGAATAAATTAAACAATTTCTCTTAAAAATAATAATTAGGAGTGAAATATACTGCTGAAATGCTTTAAGTAGATGGATAGTCAACTAAAAGTTTAATTGGTTAGGTTAGAGTATCGGATTTCTTTTTAAAATGGTAATACAAGCTCAGCAATCCCTGCATTTAAACTCTGTAGGAAGGACAATGTGGAGGTGAGGGCCACTCTGTATGTCAACAAAAGCATTGAGTCCAGCTAGCTAGAAATCCCAAAAGTGGCAGATTTCTCTCCAGAATCGTTGTGGCTAGTGATACTGGGCCCCAAAAATAGTTTAGTACTGGGAGATCTTGAGGTGAAGAATGAATGCTGAACCTGTGTCAGTACTTATTTTCAAAATCCTTGGATTTATTAATTCCTACTTTACCCCTGAAGTGCACTTTTCCATTGTCTCCCAGGGTAGACTGATGCCAACACACTTTGGTTGTGATCATTGTTTGCTAAATACATGTTTTTTTATCCCAGTAGTGAGGGCTTTGTAGGAGGGGTGATTGTTAGCTTCATAAAATCCACATTTCCATGTGAAATTCATGCGTCTATACAACTGGAATTTTATTTTATTAGGACAAAGTAGCATTTAGGGGGGTTTTTTGCTTTACTTCTCAGTGACTGCTTCCAGACTTTGGAACTCCCTCCCTGTAGATGTTAGACTGGCTTCCTCCTTGCTATTTTTCTGGCTGCTGAAGATTTCTTTTTCTGACAGATTTATGGGAACTGACTGTTTTTAATGAAATGGGTGGTACCGTGCTGTTTTAATTATATCAGTTTGTTTTTTAATTGTTTCCTCCTATGTTTTTAACTGCTCTTATTTTTATCTGTAAACCGTGGCAGGGATTATTATTATTATTATTATTATTATTATTATTAATATCTTATTTTCTTTTAATCCTGACTTTATTTTTATTACAGTCCATTGAATGTTACGAAGAAAATGGTATGTATAAATAAAACATGTATTTTAGGATTTTATCAGTGCAGTCCTATTGTATGTTGGATATTGCTGCAAGATTTAACCTATAGATCAATTGTTTATGGCCAATTTTGATCAATTGTTATCAAAATTGCAAGTTAAGAACGTACTTCAGGTTTTTTTTTAAAGACTTTTTTATTTCCGCAACAAATATTGAAAAACAGTAGTGAGTGGTAACTTCTGTGTATTAGATTATGACTGGGTTTTTCCTTTAATGTCTCAAAAATAATCTTTAGTTTTAATTGTGATTAAAGGGCAGGTGATTCATGAGTCACTGGTGTAATAGATGGAGTGCTGGACTCTAATCTATCTGGGGACTGGGGGTGGGGGGAAGGATAATGAATGGGGTGGAGGGGAGCACTGTTAGGGTCTGTAATTAAAATCCAAGGACATAAACTTAACATTTGAAATAAATGTATCAGAATTGGTTCATGTGTACAGTTTAGGGGCTCTTGGTTTTTTTATGTAAAGAGATCATTCAAATCCAGGGAAAACATTCAGATAGAGGAAGTCCCTACCCTAGTCAACAGTCAGCAAGGATTCAGGCCCTGCTTCTGGTGGCAATGCATGTCAAAATGGTGATTGGAAATGTGTTGCTGTTAACCAGACCCAGTGTAACTTCTTCAGCAAAGCTGCATCCCTATGGAAGATTTTCAGCATTTATACTGACTTAAAGAAGCTGAGAGTTTTCTAAAAACCTAGAGGAGAAACTAATAAGGGGCCTTTTGGCAGAGTTACATTTTATGTGTTAGGCACAAGCCATTTCCTACCCAACTACCTCAGTTGTCTGGCACACACAACTCTCGGAGAACAACTTATCAGAAGCAATTATGCAGTGTTTCCATTCAACCTGATCTTGGTTTGTGCTGTTTCTTGGAATGAATGAAGTGGCACTTCATCCCTGGTTGTTCCCAAACAGAATAATTATGCTTGTGTTCTTTTCTACCACTGCTTAGAATTTTATGCTCTGAAAGAATTTGCCTTCTGTTTGCTAATGTGAATGCTTTAATAAATATATCAATGGGAGGTTTAGAAGAACTTCTTGACACATGCAATTAAAAAGTAAAATTCTGCATCAAAGCAGAGCTGGGCAAAATTTCAAAAATTTATAAATAGCTTGATTTAATTAAAATCTTACTAATTAAAGTTAAATTTAATTAATGGTCATATTGTGAAGCATTTCTTACTTTCTTTTTTACTGTGTTGTCATACAGCCAGAGGGCACTTATGGAGAGGGTGAAGGGCCACTAACACTGATTGATATAATTTGTAGTAAATAATGTCATTTTAGAGTTGCAAAGTATCCCAAGGGTCATTTAGTCCAAGCCCCTGCAGTGCAGGAATCAAAGCTAAAGAAAGCCAGACAGATGGCCACCCAGCATCCATTGAAAGAGACAATCATAGCATTTAACAATGTTATCCATTGAATTGGTGTGGGATATAAAGCTGTCAGTCAAGTCCAACATTCTGAGAGGACTAATTGCCTCTATGTGGCAGGCAGTTTTGTCAGTTGGTTGGTCGGTTGCTGCTAGGAGTGTTAACTGGTAACTGCTCGGATGCAGTCTTCTCATGACTCACTATTATCTAGTACAGTGGTACCTCGGGTTACAGATGCTTCAGGTTACAGACGCTACAGGTTACAGACTCCGCTAACCCAGAAGTAGTACCTTGGGTTAAGAACTTTGCTTCAGGATGAGAACAGAAATCATGCTCCGGTGGTGCAGTGGCAAGCAGGAGGCCCCATTAGCTAAAGTGGTAGCTTTAAGATCAGTTAAGAACAGTTTCAGGTTAAGAACGGGCCTTTAGAATGAATTAAGTTCTTAACCCGAGGTACCACTGTATATAGTTTACCTGTTATGTAACCTAAGCCTGCCTTCAGGAACAACTCTGTAAACCTGAATGAATCTGATAGTAGTTTGTGTTAGTATGATTCAGATTCATGTGTGTTTTCTTTAAGAGGGACAGAAAGGGATTATCAACCAGGAAGGTATAATTATTGATAGGACTCAAACGAGTTAGCAACCCGCTTGTCGCTGCATAAACTCAAACAGGGGATCGTTTAAACTCTGCTAAATTATATATATAGTCCCACAATTGGAAGGCACTACACATAGATGGTTGTGGAGTAGTAATGATGGAGTTCTTGCTACCCTCACTTTCGTATTATTCAGTCCAGATCATTATGTCACGATTTAAAATTCCAGAATTTAACTAGAAAGCCTGCTCTGGAAGCCAGTGAGCCCACCAAATTCTCGTAATCACCTACTGTGTCATAGCCAGCACAGAAAAGCAGTGAAAACAGTTGAACAGTGCAGTGATTTGGCACTTTATATATTCATATTGTTTCATTCACTGGTTTCCTTTAAAATTATTCCTGCCACTTAGATTTGTGCGTGGGGGTAAATCCATAAGAAAAGGTAGTAGTCAGCAGAATATGTGCGCTCCCGTGCCACTGGACAAGTTGCTTTTGTTTTGCTTACACATCTGAATTTTACCCACAACAGCCATTAGCTGGAAAATAATTTCATGATATTCCATGTTTTGATGTTATGTCTTTTTCTGGGTCCTGGCCATTACTATGAATCCTGCATGCTAAGTTATACTATTAAAGATTCTGGACGACTGACTGGATATAGCAGTGTTTATTTTAAAATAGGTAATCCTTTAGGTTGCACTGATCTCTGATTCTTTGTCTTTCCAAGGGCCTTCTATTGAGCTGCTGAAGGAGCACGAATTTGTACCATCAGATATTTCTGGCCTCGATGCAAAGATCATTGAGAGGCGGGGAAAGTGCAACTTTAATATAACCTGGAGCCTTGGTGTAGACGGTAGGTCTCGTAGTTAGTGCAACAGACTGATTATGAAACTCATACTTTATAAACTCTTATTCATTTATAAAATTGGATAGAGGCCGCCTTTTTTAGTCTTGTTGTTGTTTAGTCGTGTCCGACTTTTCATGACCCCATGGACCAGAACATGCCAGGCACTCCTATCTTCCACTGCCTCCTGGAGTTTGGTCAAACTCATGCTGGTAGCTTCAAGAACACTGTCCAACCATCTCGTCCTCTGTCATCCCCTTCTCCTTGTGCCCTCAATCTTTCCCAACATCAGGGTCTTCCAGGGAGTCTTCTCTTCTCATGAGGTGGCCAAAGTATTGGAGCCTCAGCTTCAGGATCTGTCTTTCCAGTGATCACTCAGGGATGATTTCCTTTCAGAATGGATATTGTAGCCCACACCAAATCTTGCACTCAAGTTTGAAGTGTAACATATGTTTACATACATCATGAGTACCAGTCCATTCTGCTTTGATTTGGCCCTTTCAGCTCTGACTTCTGCTAGCAATAGAACCAGGGGCTCCATTTCAGTTTGGTGGGGAGGAGGACTATTCAGAGTAAGGTTGTTTCCACTTACATAAATGCAATGCAACAAAAGAAAATATGTAGTGTGCTTTAAGAGCCTCTGCGGTTGGTGCTTTCTTTGCATTCCTAATCACACAGCAATTTCACCATCACCTATCACTTAGGAACATAAGAAGCTGCCTATTACTGAATCAGACCATTGGGTCCACCTAGCCCAGTACTGTCCATGCTGGCAGTGGCTCTCCTCGTTTTCAGGTGGGACTTTCCCTACCTGGAGATAATGGGGATTGAGCCTAGGACCTTGTGATGCAAGACAGGTGCTGTACCACTGAGCCACAGCCTTTCCCCTAAAATGGGGAGTATGGTCAAACCTCGGTTGTTGAACGTAATCCATTCCGAAAGCCTGTTTGGCTTCCGAAATGTTCAACAATCGAGGCACAGCTTCCGATTGCTTGCAGGAGTTTTCTGCACTCAAGCAGAAGCTGTGTCGGACGTTCGGCTTCTGAAAAAAGTTCGAAAACTGGAGCATATACTTCTGGGTTTTCGGTGTTTGGGAGCCAAAAGGTTCCAAAACGGAGGCATTCAGGATCCAAGGTTTGACTGTACGCATATGCCTGGTGTGTATATCTAAGTTCACTTAATTATTTAACTGTAAACCTGTGTGGGAAAACCCAGTAAAACTGATCAGATATGTGAGAAATAATCACACATACAGTATGAAAAAGAGAAGGATTGACCACAACAAGGTCACTTTCCCCTAGCCTTGTTTTGCATAATACTGATTTGATTATTTATCTTAGATTAATGCTTTGGTGTGGGTGGGTGTTGAAATCTTAAACTCACACCCCAGTTCCTTATTTCCCTGCTCTCTTCCTCCTTGGTTCTCTGGCATCTAGCTTATAAGACATACAAAAATCCTTTTATGTCCTTTGTGAACACACAACTGGCATACACATGTTTACCACCATTTAAAGCATGCAGATACACATGGTAGAAACTGGAACTAAACATAATGGTGGGCAGATATGTCACTCTGTGAAGCAGCTTTATGTGGATTTGGAGAGGCACTAACTGCATATTTACTTGGAGCAGGGGTTGGAATGTTGGCTGAACCATAACTCCCATCATCCTTGACTATTGCCCATGCTGGGCTGAAACTGATGATAGTTGGGAGGCAAACAATATCTAAAGAGCCAGTGCCCCACCCCTGATTTTGGACATTAATATATACTTGCTTGTTTGCTGTAACCAGAATTTGCATAATGGTTCCTGAGATTAAGAAGGAGGTTTTTGTCTGTTTGGAGACAACTGGGTGCCACTTTGAATCAAGACAGTAGACTGAATCTTTCAAAACTGAAGTGATTTAAATTTTTTTTTTATAAATTTTATTTTCAATGCAAAATTACAACAAAAATTACAAACTTTGATTCCAAAATAAAACTATACAAACAAGAAAGAAAAACAGAACACGAAAGAAAGAAAACAAAAAAGCACACATCTACAAATAAAACCATATCTTCATTCTATACACATATACACAATATAAACAATATACACATATTGACTTCCTTCCTTTGTTCTAGGACCTCAAAAATTTTACTCTTTCTAAATTGTTGTTTCTAATGTAGATTACTTCTATCTATATACTTTTTACACCAAATTTCTTTTTCTTTAACCCTGCAAAGCATCATTCATTACATACCAATATGCTTACTCCAGAACAGTGTTTTTTCATATACTCTTTAGCACATCCCCATTCTTTTAATAATTTCTGGTCCGATTGTTCCGTTATGAATGCTTGCCAGATTTATATATTCACAAAATTTAATTTCATTGCATCCTGGCAGCTGTCGTTGCATAAAGGAATACTTTCCTTTGATTGTCAGGAATATCATTTGTGATTATATCTAAAAGGAATGCCTCCGGTTTTTTACTGAAATATATTTTAAACATCTTTTTGATTTCTTCATATATTATATTCCAAAATTGTTTAATAGGTCGGCATTCCCACTGCAGTGATTTTAATTGCTGATTTCAAAACCTCAGATTTTTTGGGGGGGTGTGTGTCTTAGAATTCCAGAGCAATGCCTAGTAAACAGCTAGTATTTCTATAACACTTCGAACACAAATAAGATAACGCAAGTTTTTTGTTTGTTCTCTTTCCAGGCAGCATTATATTCCTGAATGCCTCCAAGATATGTTTGCAGAAAGAAGGAAGTCGAAGCTGTATTAGATGTGATTACACAGAAAGGTTTCAAAACCAAACCACGCTCAGTGGTGAAAAAGTAAGAAAATGATTTTGTATTGTGCTGCTGTGGGGCAATGGGGAAGAACGTGAATTCAATTTAATTTATCTAAGGATTTACAGCCAGAAAGCTAGATAAGAACCCGCAAACCGATATGGTTATGGAACAGGCAGAGAATCAAACACTGCAAACTTTTACAAGATTGCAGGAATGAAAGAAGCTTGAAGGCTATTGCAGCACAACTCCCTGCACTGAAACACAGAATCTTAACACATTTTAGCAAATCTGTCCATATGGTTCAGATAGCTATCCTCTAAGAGCACATACAGGCATGATGGTTGACATACAATGTTAGCTATACTCCCGGTAGTCTCATTTAAATCAATGGACTTAAGCCTTCTGTGAGTATGGCTTAGTTCATGGGTAGGCAAACAAAGGTTCGGATGGGGCCCAGTCGCCTTCTCAATCCAGCCTGCGGACAGTTCAGGAATCAGTGTGTTTTTACATGAGTAGAATGTGTCCTTTTATTTAAAATGCATCTCTGGGCTATTTGTGGGGCATAGGAATGCGTTCATCCCCCCCCCCCCAAAAATAGTCTGGCCCCCCCACAAGGTCTGAGGCACAGTGGACCGGCCCCCTGCTGAAAAAGTTTGCTGACTCCTGATTTAGTTGGCTATCATCCATTTTTCTGTTTGGTACTTAAAAGTTCAGCCAAACCCACACCCCAACAAAACACACGGCTGATGCTTCTGTGGCTTATATTTTAAAATTTTACTTTTTGTTTGTTAGTGTTGACGATCCACTGACTTACTGGTCTGATGGAACAACAACAACAACATACATTTCAAGGTTACTTTGTAGTGGCTAGCTTGGGATCTGACATTATTTATTTTTATTTATTTTTTATTTATAAAAAAAATGTGGAGTACAATAATGGTGGGATTGTCCAAATATGTTATTGGACTACTGCATAGGATAGGTCACACTTTGGATTTTGTGATTTTGTTTAAGCCAGAAGATTGTGTTTTGTTGTGGATGATTTTTCTTTGATTCCCATCCTCCTTGCAGCAGCTTTATCCCAGGAAGGAGGCAGGGAGGATAAGAATAGTATACCAATGAATACTGATGTATCCAAATATATTCCTGGGAACCCTTTGGAAGCTTCTGGTTGATATAGCTGGTGCTCCTGTTTGTTATATCCCGATCAGTCTGCAGAAATGAGTTGGGCCAGTTGTAAGCCAGACAAGAAACTGGTATTATGTAAGGCCGCAAAATCTCATTCTGAAAAGTGTATGTATATGTGTGTGAATTGTGTTTTCATCAGTTCTAAGTAGCAGCTCACCTTTTTTTGTTTTGTTTTTTGTTTACAATATCAAGATGGCCAAAGCATCTTTTTCTGATTTAAGCAACCAGTCTTCTGCCCCTGTAATTTTGGTATTTTCCCATCCAGGTGAGATGAAATTTGCAGTTGTTTAACTTGGGCATTCAGACAGATAAGGAAAATGCTCCTCATTTTATAAAACAAAAGTGTGCATCCTTATACGCTTAAGTACCGTATTTTCTGCTCTATAAGACTCACTTTTTCCCTCCTAAAAAGTAAGGGGAAATGTGTGTGCGTCTTATGGAGCGAATGCAAGCCGCGCAGCTATCCCAGAAGCCAGAAGAGCAAGAGGGATTGCTGCTTTCACTGCGCAGCGATCCCTCTTGCTGTTCTGGCTTCTGAGATTCAGAATATTTTTTTTCTTGTTTTCCTCCTCCAAAAACTAGGTGTGTCTTGTGGTCTGGTGTGTCTTATAGAGCGAAAAATACAGTACTCTGTTGTTTGTGACTGCTGATTGTTGCATCCTGATTAAATGGCTTACAGTCTTATCTGATCCATCCCTTCATTTCGGCACAAGACATTTCAAACATGCTGGAACCATTCCAATAATTGCTAATGTACTTATGAATGAATAAGTAACGGGGGGTATGCCCCCAAACTAAGCTTTGGGCTCCCCAAAATACCGTGACACAATCAAGTGACCATCTCCTATTGAGATGCTCAAACATATTGTCCATCCTGATGCTTCATTTTAGCTCCAGTTGCACTAAGCCTTCCTATACTACCAGGAGAATGTCTGGTTCATTACTTCATTTGGGTACATTATCACTTGTGGAAAATGGAGAAAGAAAGCTGTATTCATTTTTGTTTTGCTTATGTTCTAGCACAGGTGTAGGCAATCTAAGGCCCATGGGCCACAAGTGGCCCATGGGGGTCATTTAAACAACCCACGAGCCGCCCCCAAATCAAGCTGCCTGCTTGGAGAGTCCCCGCACACTGCGCTAAAGCAGCACAGCGTGGTGTGGGGACTCGCTTCTGTGGTGCCAGAAATCGCGTCTGCGCATGCTCAGATGCTGAAAATTGCGTCTGCACAGACGCAGACGCTGGAAATTGCGGCTGCGCGCATGATCCGACCCAGGCGAGGTAAACCTTGCTGACCCCTGTTTTAGCATCTTCAATTTTGTTCCAAAAATATGCTCAAATATGAATATATTATGATCTTCAAACTTGTCTTATTTCAGTGGCAGTTCTACTATATTGGATTTCCAGTAGATGAAAATAATGAATACCACATTGAAGTTTTCAACCTACCACCACCAAATCCAGGTCTTGATCCTCCTAAAAAACACATAAAACGATTTTCTCCAGGTAATTGAACAAATGTGGTCTTAAATATTTTCACATGAAAATACCTGCTGTAAGTTTAGTTTGATGGGCTTTTCAGTCTATCTTCAAATTAAACGAACAGCTATTAAAAGGAGAACCATAAACTGTTTTCAGTTTATCCAAATAATAATATTTTCATTCATGAATATGATATATATGTGTGTGTGTTGCACCCCCCCCCCCTTTAAAAAAGTAATGGATCCAGCTAAGTTTTCTCTGACACAGGAAGCTTTTCTGGCTCCAATGCAATGTGTAAATGCAACGAACATGGATGCATAATAAATACATGAATTATCCAATTTATGAGATCAGCCAAGGCATGCTGCTAATTATCCATGTGATGGCAAACCCAGCTGTGTAATGTGTAAAACGATCCTTTCTCTGACATTTTAAAATATTTTGTTAACTAAAGTGAGCCTAACCATTGAAAATATATTTATTTCAAGATTGGGAGACTGAAACATTTTAAAAGAAAAGGAAAACAGGAAACTGCCTTATACCAAGCAGACAACTGGGCCATCTAGTGCCGTGCTCTCTATGTTAACTGGCAGCAGCTCACCAGTATCAAACAAGAGCCTTACCCAGCCCTGCTTAGAGATGCCAGGAGCTTGAATTGGTGCTTCTGCAAAGTAGGTGTTCTGCTACTTAGCTACAGTGCTTCCCCCTTATCACTACTACAATTACACACAACCTTAAACAGAGTGATATGAGAATTCTTTTAGTGACAAAGCTCATCGAGCTACAAAGCAATTGTAAGATACTTCTGCAGTATTTGTTAAAGCTACTGCAGTTGCTATGATAGGTAAAGGTAAAGGTACCCCTGACCATTAGGTCCAGTCGTGCACAACTCTGGGGTTGCATGCTCATCTTGCTCTATAGGCCAAGGAAGCTGGTGTTTGTCCGCAGACAGCTTCTGGGTCATGTGGCCAGCGTGACTAAGCCGCTTCTGGCGAACCAGAGCAGCGCACGGAAACACCGTTTACCTTCCCGCCGGAGTGGGGGGAAGGTAAACTTGCACTTTAACGTGCTTTTGAACTGCTAGGTGGGTAGGAGCTGGGACTGAACAATGGGAGCTCACCCCATCGTGGGGATTCGAACCGCCAACCTGATCAGCAAGCCCTAGGCTCTGTGGTTTAGACCACAGCGCCACCTGCGTCCCAGTTGCCATGATAGGATTCCTTAATATCTGTTTTCCAGGTGAACCAACAGTTTAGTATTTGGCATTTAGGTTCCATTCTGAAAAGATTTTGTGCAAATGAGATTCTTCACTTAATATGCTGTAGCTTTATATAAAAAGTTTGTCCAGTTTCTAATTATAAAAACTCTTTATTTAAATTCAGGTTGTAAAGACAGTGTGTTAAAATACTGTAAAACTTGCATAGAGAAAGGTAAGTGTAAACTATTCATTAGTGATGTTGAAAAGTATTTTCATTCCAAATAAAAAGAGGGTTTCAAATACAGTGGTACCTCTGGTTACATACTTAATTGGTTCCGGAGGTCCGTTCTTAAGCTGAAACTGTTTTTAACCTGAAATACCACTTTAGCTAATGGGGCCTCCAGCTGCCACCGCGCCACCGGAGCACAATTTCTGTTCTCATCCTGAAGCAAAGTTCTTAACCAGAGGTACTATTTCTGGGTTAGCGGAGTCTGTAACCTGAAGCATTTGTAACCTGAAGCGTATGTAACCCGAGGTACCACTGTAATGGGTTGTATCCAACGAAGACGTCTTGTTCAAGCAAGGGGGGAGAGAGCAATTTAACCTAGTAGTTACCAGAGCATCAATTACAGTAGTTAGGCTATCCCTGGGATGCAATATGTGGAAAGCAGAATGCCGTAGTGGTGGGAGGAGTGGCTCAGGGCTATTTGATCATTATTCAAAACAGGTGCTTCCCACCTTTCCACCCCAATACCTCTGCAAGGTGGTTGGCAACATGAAGTAAAGCGCTTGAAACATCAGTGCTACAGTACATCAGTTCTTTAACTGAACATGTAGGTTTTTTTTATGTTTAGTGCTGATTGGGTATGGTGCCTTAGCAGCAATTGTGTGCCTGCTTTTTACGGCTGAGTGGCCATTATGTCATCTTTCAGATGCTGCGCTACAGCTTTCCTCATCCCTGATCATTGGCCACGATGGCTGGGCCTCATGGGAGTTGGGTGTCCAACAACATAGGAAGGCCACCACCATGTAGGATAACCCTACTTTAAGGACTACTGAAATTTCAATAGAAATTATTTTGGCATAAGATTTTAACAGACACTTCTCTATTTCACAGGAAGCTTATGGGCCCCAAATATAACAGTATGCCACAAGAAATCAGAAGTGGTAGTGAACTTTACAGCAAGTCCCTTTTGTTCCAAATATGTAATCCGCCTTCATGAGCCTGATCCATCAGGCGACCTGTATGATCATATCGTGGTTACCAAGGTAGGTGAAGAGAGTAACAAGCATTAGTGCAAATTTACTGCTTTTAAGAAACATAGTCAAGAATTTTGCAAAGCAAAAAGAAGAAGAATCCAAAGGGCTCTGTACAAATATGTATTTGGTTTTTTGAAGCTGTACGTAATAATTAGGCATATAATTTTTATCTTGTTTTTTCTTTGGATTAGGGGAATGTTACTAGAATTTCTGAAAAAATATTGTTGACTGATCAAAGCAACAGAACCTTTAAAGAGGTAAAATCTAACTTCAGTTTAAAAGGAAAAAACAAATCTATTGTGAGTTCTAGACACTGTTTCTGATTATCGTTCTGCATGTACTTTCTCATACTACTGCTTAAATCTAATAAAACGTGTTTTCAGACCTTTTTCCATATTAACCGGCTAACTGTACGTTATACGCAAATACATGTTTGTTTAAGAGAGACCCAATCCCATTTTTTTTTATTTTGAAACAATAATATGCTTTTGGAGAGGGGATTTAGGATTCAAACTACCTGTGGCATTTGTCATGCAATCCCCTGCTACTGGTGACAATGAATCCTAGAACCCTCCCCCCCCCCTCACCAACAGCACAGTTCAGATGTTAGGATTACTATGACCAGTAAGTCACACTTGAAGTAAGTCACACTGAATATAATGTGATTGACTTCTGAGTAAACATGTATAGGATTATACTGTGCTAAGCCTTTTTGTGTCAAGTTTGAAAAGAAAACAAATATTTTTAGGAAATACTGGGTTGTATCCAAAGGTCCCCTTCCTCAGCTGGAGGAAGATTACTTTAGTCAGAGCCTTTGGATACAGTCCTTAGTTTCAGATTTGAATTTTATTTTATGTACTACGATAAGAAATTGGAGGGACCAATCAGGGAAACAAGGTTGTTAAGAAAAATAAAAAAAATATTTTTGTGAGCACATAATTTAGCTGCATTGTGGGTTTATTTTAAATCTTCCAGCTAATTCCTCGTTTTCCACTATGCGAAGGTCATTGCCCAAGACATGCAGAGCATCAGGAGCTGTGTACTGAAGAACCTACAGATGGTTAGCTAAAACCTGCTGAATTTCACTTCAATGTAGGCAACAGTAAGCTGGTGTAGTGGTTGGCCTTTATCAGAAGGACGAAAGTGGCAGAGGGGGAATATGAAGGAAAAGTTGGAATAGATGAAGCAGTGGAAGGAAGAGGGACTTGTTTTTTTAACCTTGGCCAAATCTCTTCTTTCTCCAGTGATCTTCCCCTCAAATGTATCGCTTACTCAAATGTATCTGTTCCTGCCTTTGTTAAGCCTTAGAACATTGCTTCCACAGTTTACTTTCTAACTTTTATTAGTGATGTCCAACTGAGTTACCGTATTTTTCGCTCCATAAGGCGCACCTGATCATAAGGCGCACCTAGTTTCTAGAGGCGGAACTCAAGAAAAAAAATATTATTTAAAGGGAGCGCTGAGCAGAGCCTGTATGCATCCCAGGCTCTGCTCAGCGCTCCCTTTACAAGCCACGTGGAGTGTGTGCGTGGCTCTTGGGGGCTTTTCCCTGAGGAGGGAGAAGGGACTGACTGGCTGCATCAGTCCCTTCTCCCACCTCGTAAAAAAGGCTGCAAAAGCTGTGCGCTCTTTAGTGGGTGCGCGGCTCTTGGGGGCTTTTCCCTGAGGGAGAAGAGACTCACTGCCTGCGTCAGTCCCTTCTCCCACCTCGTAGAAAAGCCCACAGGAGCCGCACACTCTTTAAAGCCCCCTGCATTCGCTCCATAAGACGCACACACATTTTCCCTTGCTTTTTAGGAGGGAAAAAGTGTGTCTTATGGAGCGAAAAATACGGTACTTTTTAAAAGAACTTTTGTGGATGTAGAAAAGCCAATTTTAGCTTTTTTTATATACTAGGCCTTTGCTTTATAAGGTTATTCACAACTGGTTTCATATGCAACTGACAATTCTTTTTCTCTTCTAGTCTCAACAGATTTTGTAGGCAATTACATAATTATTTGTTGCCTACTTGCTTCCTTATTTCTGATAGTATGCATGGTTGCTGCTCTACTGTATTACAAGAGGAAGTATGGTAAGTTTTTGTCTTTCCTCAGAGAAAGCCATAAGGCTTTTTTTTTTTTAAGAAACACTTCGTTTCCTTAGACTCAATCACTCTCACACATGCCAATTTTCCTACGCTAAAATAATATGCAAGTGTGCACTTTGTGTGAAGGATGGTGTATGTGTTTTGTTTTGCTGTGACTACACGGGTTGCAAAGCTGATGTACATCTGTAAGCAGTTTGAGGGAGAGACAAAGCTCTTGAGTGTATATAAGATGACAAATTTTCTTGCTTGAAGAGAGCCTTTTCTTCTTCCTTGGCATCTTCCCTCAAGGGGGAGGGTAGAAGGGAAAGCTGACTGAGGTTTTATGTGTTGACCTTTCCTTCGCCGCCATTCCCTTGCATCCAGTACAGAGAGAAATAGAAGATTAGAACATTTGGGAGAAGTAGTACTGTAGATTCCGGCGTATTAGGCGACTGGGCGTATTAGACAACCCCCAACTTTTCCTGTTAAAATCTAGAGTTTGGGATATACTCACTGTATAAGACTACCCCCGCCTGCAGCCAACTAGCAGCAGCCTGAGGCGAGGTGAGCGAGCCCTGATCGGCCATCCAGCAAAGCGGCGGGCTGTGCTTACCGGCTGGTAGTTCTGGCAATTATGAGGATGCCCAGCTTCTTGGAGCCCCAGCTGAAGCCACGCACCACCTCGCCGCGGGAAGGGGAGGCTGCAGTTGCTGCTGCTTCAGGATAGCTGCCTGCTGTCCAGCGGTTCCCAGGGTGGCAGGGCGAGTGAGCGAGAGGGCAAGGGCTTGGAACGGGGTGGGTGGGAAGAGTCGTTGCTGGTTCTTTTCTCGAACCCGCAGCCGCTGCCTGGCTACATCCCGCACAGCCATCGCCACCTGCCACCACCATACCCAGCATATAAGGCTATGGATATTTTCTGGGGTTCAAAAGTCGCCTTATACGCCGGAATCTACAGTAACTCGACTTTCAGGCAGCATGGCTCTCCAACTTCTAATTAAATTGTTTCACCAATAAAACTAGTTTACAACCAACGACATAGAAAGGTGGAATATTAATTCCATGATATTCACCACAGTATTGCATTCATTTTTTAATATCTACTTTGGATCATGTTAGCTTTAAAGTCATTGAACAAGTTTTTGAACCAGGCATACACAACTTGTAACCCACTGTTAGATGTAAGTGACCATATGTGTATTGTAGCCTGGCAGATATTTCACAACTAGTTATTTCCAGTCCAGTGCTATTCAGGTAACAAAGCCATGTTTATTGAAGTAGCAAAGTAAGCTTCATTGTGACTTACTCTTTAATATGTGAGTAAGGTTAGGATTTAACCATAGGGCAACGGAACTCAATTCTGAGTTGATATGCATAGGCAGTGGCAGAGCTTCATGCTCTGGCACCAGGGGGCGGAGAGCAGGCAGGGGCGGGGCTGGCATGCGTCCCATGGAAGTGGCGCACTGCCTGTAGGGGCGTGGCATGCGTCATGGGGGCGTGGTGTGCAGGAGGGGCAGCAGCCGCAATGGCACCCCACCAGGATCGCGCTGCTGGGGGCGGTGCACTCCCCCCCCCCCCCCAGTGTGCATAGTACTGAAATACATGTCTGGCACTTGTTGGCAAATACTGTAGCAAATATTTGGGAGGCTCAGGGATGAAACATTTCTGATTAGGATTGGGAAAATAATGAATTCCCAAATTTATGGAATATATATAGTTTGAGGGATGGCAGTCAGTAACATGTTATCAACTACTGGCCTCCATTTTCTCTACAAAAAGCAGGAGCAGGTCGGATATTAACAAACAAACCCTCCTGGTATTAATGTATATGGTGTAGTTTCTATATGTTTAGTATTTTGTATATATTAGACAAGTGTATTTTAAAACAATTCTTTCTGCTTTGTAAGTTCAAGTAAACGAATGGTATTTTTAAAGGCACTTAACAATGAACTTTGCTTGCTCCAAAAGGTTGTATTTAACAGTTTGTGGGTTTTACTTTTGTTAACAGGTGCAGGTGGAAACTGGGCTCTTTCTCCACTAATGCAACACATACCTGCTACAATCCTTGTTGTATATTCCCAAGAAGTCTGTTTTCAGCATACTGTCCTTGCTTTTGCTGAATTTCTACATGAATGCTGTCATAGTAATGTCATTATAGATGCATGGCAGAAGCTGAGAATTGCTGAAATGGGACCAGTACAGTGGCTTGCAACTCAGAAAGAAATTGCTGATAAAATTATTTTTCTCAGTCCAAACAATGCAAATCCTGCATGTGATTCGACTTGCAGAACAACTGTAGACAGCCACAGTGGGAACTCTGAATGTATGTTCAAGTTTGCATTTAACCTTTTTTGCAGTGACTGGAAAAACCAGTCTTCCCTGCATAAATACATGGTGGTTTCTTTCAGTGAAAAGAATCCAACGAACAGTCTCCCAAGTCCTTTGAATATTTGTCCAAAATATGTCCTAATGAAGGATATTGATTCCTTTTGTAGAGACCTTTCACAGCACAAAGTATAGTGAAAGTATAAAGTGTCAGATCTATCTTTAATTTTAATATTTGCATTCTGCTTTTCCAATGATATAGAGCTCAAAGCAGCACACAATAACTAGCATAAAGAATAACATTACAATTACTATAATCAGTGCTTTTCTTCTAGGGGGAAAAAGGTGCTGGTACTGCATACCTTTGAGCCAGAAAAAAAAGCACTGACTATAATCTCACTTAGTTCAGATGGTGCAGAAGGCTCCAGTGGTCCTCAAGGCTACAGGATCCCTGTTGGGCATTTTATAAAATTGATTCACCTTGGAAACACTCCCCTGTTGCCCCCTCAGGGCTTTGGAGTCAAAGATGCAGCTCTCTAGGCAGAAACAATCGGTTCTTTCCAAATCTACCTGCTTCATGCCGGGAGCATGGGGAGAAGGGAGCAGGGAAGTCCCCAGCCCCTCAGGACTTCCTCTCTTTCAGAGGGGGAAGGTGCCAAACATCCTCTGCAGAAGCTGTCCTGGAACCCTTTAGTGCCCCCACTTCTAGAGCTCATCCTATTTTGCTTCTGAAGCAGATGTGTCCAAACGTTCCACAGAATAAAATTCTGGAACTTTTAATTTCCTCACCAGCTAGCTCAGCTTGTTCCTGCTTCTGGGAGACAGGGAGTGTGACGTAAGTTGCAAGGAAATTCCCTCAAACTTTATTAACTGTTAACCAATGAAGAGACCATTTGAGATTCCACATAATCACAACCTGACACACGCACGACTCATGGTTTTAGCCCATTCTGCAATGTTTATACAATACGGCAGTCAGTGATCTACTACTGGACCTTCAGCCTTGAGACGAGATGACAAGAAAAGAGATTCACTATGACTTAGTAGATTGTTGCATCACTCCTGGGTGATTTTATCAATTGCGAAATTGAAGTCCTGTTCGTGTCTGCCTCTTGTTCTGGACATTACTCACCCTGGTACTGTTGGGAATTCCATTCCACCCTTGCTGCAGATATGTGGGGTTGTTACATGTCACATGTCTGTTTATATTTCAGCACAGATTGCTGGAGTCCCATGAGCGGAACATCCGCTCTGTATTGCTTTTGTTTTTCTCTCTCCGAGAAGAACGACAAGGAGAGAGGCCATGTTTTTCTTTGTCCTGATTTATGTATAATAAATGCATAGTATAGTACAGTATCCACGCCTCGAGCCTGATCTGTTGTGTGTTTACACTGCTGAGGAAATGTGTGCTCCTGCTAAACAGCTCGAGTCGCAGATGCAAGTCGGAGGATGACTGATGAGTCTCCACAGTGGCAAGGCTGAGAAGGGAGATGCTCCGGCTGGAGTCTGTCCAGCTGGGTTTTCACCCCACGGTTCCGACAGGTACCTCTCATCTGGGGACTCACCAGTGCCTGCTCAATAACCTTTAGAAGCCTCTGGCTGTATGAACATGTGCTATTTTTTATCAGCTTTGCTGTCACCTTTCCTCACTCATCCCATTTTAAAGCGGAGGAAGAGAAGTCAACAGAGGCAAGAAAGAAGTGAGCAAATGATGAGTAGGGGGAGAATTAAGTTCTGAGAGAAAATGCTGAAGAGGAATAGCTGAAAAATTGGTCTGATCCTGGAGGAGGCAAGAAAGGAACTGAAAAGTGAGCTAAACAAATCATATGACTGCCTGTTCTGGGCAGTAGATGGAGACAACCCCTAGCTGTATACCTCCCTTATACTAAATGAGAATTATTCATTTAGTCACAATATGAGCTAGACCAGGGTCATGTGCTTCAATGAGACCACTCCAAAGCATAAAACTAGAGAAAAGCTTTAAGAAAATCTTGAGTACAACTACAGTTTTCTTAAACAGCCCAGAAGAAAAATCATTCTTTTTATATGGATTTTATTAAAAACACAAATGTCAGGGCTATAAAGAGAAAAAGTAATACTCAGCATTTTATCCTATCTAAATATTGCACGAGATCACCAGACAAAAGCAGCTCTTTCGCGTAACATACGGACACCAAATCGCTGCCATTCTCGTTGATATATCCAGAGCTCCTGTGTTGTATCCAGGCAGGCTAGAACAGCACCCCCTTTCCATGCTATCAAACGGGGATCCATGTCCTACGATTAATGCAAAGGAAAAGAATGAGCAAGGTAAATGGTGTAAACTAAACCCCACAAACCCACTTACATTTGCTTTAAGAATGTTACTGTTTTTAACTTGGGCTACTCTGAGAAGTTGTGCTTGGCGCTTAAAATCTTTACAATCCCAAATCAGCACAAAAGATACCATTTACTTTTGTGGCAAAAGAAAGATTGCTTTGTTGCTGCTGTTCTTAATGAATTTTAGACAGAAGGGGATGGCCTTTAGTTTATTAGTCAAGCCCCTTGCACAAAAGAACCAATGCTTGTTCTTCGCTATATACTACACTATTGGAATATACAAATAAATGTATTGGCCAGTACAGAATGTTAACTGCAATTTATAATTAACTAGAAGAGGATATGAGCTGCTGTAGCAAGTGTCTTAACATAGACAGAGGAGGTGGCTACACCCACCTTTGATTCTAGCTCCACTCACCACTGCAGTCATGTGGCCTCTGACAGAAAAGAAAATATTTCCCAACCCTGACCTAAAAGTATGCCTAGATTCATACACAAGTACCTTTGGTCTCGTAATAACTTCTACGTTTTCAACAACTCTCCTGAAAGAAGGAGGCATTTTGTTGAGAATTCTGTGCTGAAGGAACTCTTGGGCTTTGTGGAACATCAGACCGCCTCCTACAACCAGGATGGAACTGTACATTTTCTTTTTGGTATCGTCAGATGCTGAGAAATCAAAATCAAAATAAGTTTTATGTAAACTGAAAAATGAATTGAAACAATACAGAATTAGCCGTTAACATTAAAACAGATTGAACCAGGTAACTAAAGAAGAAATGGATGAGAGCGAGAGTAGATATTTAGTTCCTGCAAACTTATGAATCCTCGTATTAGAATCTATCTTGGCCAAAGTATTAATGTTAATAAACAAGTATATATAGTTTTCTTACCACAGCAATCAATACTGTGCAAGATGGCTTTGTCAAGGCCTAACGCTTTCCCTTCAAACTGAGATACAGCAGTTTTCCTGGACATGTGAGCTGTAAGGGGTTCTTCAGACTCATTTCCACCCATCATGCAGTCACCGTGCGAAGTGCCGATCTCCACTTCTGGAGGATAGAGATTTTCAGCAACGCTTGCAGATTGGCCACGTAGATCCCCCTCAAATCCACTAGGCTTGGAAATCGACTTCCTGTCGGCTGTTGCTTTTGCAGACTTTAAAAAGCAAAACAGGGCAGGTTATCATTTGAAAAGATCCAATTTTGTTAGATGCAAAACACATTCCACAGCATCGCCCAAAATAGGTGTGAGGAGTATTTCAGCTAAAAACAGTCCTACATATCACACCTGACACTAAGGGACTGGGTGGCGAGTAAAGCCACACTGCTACTTCTGGCCTTTCGCCATATTATTTTCATATTCTTTGGCACAAACACCATATGCTCCCTTACCCAAGTTTTCCATTTCCAATGGCTCAGCACATTCCATACACAGTATACCACCATAGCGACCTTTGTGGAAGCTACTGCATGTGCCACCCAAACTATAGCCACCTGTAGGATCAGCGTGGTAGCTGAAGAAATACTACTAAAGTTTTGCTTTTATTACTTTGTAAAAAGCTTTTACATAACTAAGGTAATAACAATAAAATCAAGCATACTGGGTCATTCCATATCATGATCTATTTTTTTTAACCTAATGTGATCCAATTTTCTTAATATTTTGTACACTTGTTGAATGATCAAAACCAAGTTTAAATCTAAAAGTTTAATTTTTTAGCGCATCCTGTTTTTGAGTCATGAGGGTTTGAAATTTTTTTAAAATTGACAATTTTGGCCATGTCTGACTACACAAAAACTGTAAAAGCTCAGTCCAGAATGAAGATATTTCAAAACTAAAAAATACCAATCTCTTCAGAACATCGTGGGCTTTAATATATGTCACATGATGGGCTTACTTTACATTTCAAAGTTAGGTTACAAAATTTTAAATTTTAAAAAGTGATTCAAAAAATTAATTTGATTTAAAATTTCCAAAGAAATTGTATTATTAAATATTTCTAAGATCTACCTGCAAAATTTCATCTTGGATTCTCAATGGGATCACATTTTTAACTAAATTATTTTGTAGATACATGTCTGCCTTATTGGGTTGTACTTAGGATAAATGGGTATTCCTGGAGTAAAACATAACAGAATAAACAAGACTTCAAAGTAGAATATCAGTTACTTCAGGCATTGCTTTAGAAAGTTATTCAATTAAAATGTATCTGAAAAGCTAGTCAGGCTTTTCTTTTAAAAATGAGTTCCCAAGCAGAATGATAGCTTGCTGTTACACGATGGAATGCTTTGAAAGGATTCTTGTTAGTACTTCTTGTTAGTATGTACACACACACTATGACTGCCTTCAGATATACAGTGGTACCTCGGGTTAAGTACTTAATTCGTTCCGGAGGTCCATTCTTAACCTGAAACTGTTCTTAACCTGAAGCACCACTTTAGCTAATGGGGCCTCCTGCTGCTGCCGTGCCGCCAGAGCATGATTTCTGTTCTCATCCTGAAGCAAAGTCCTTAACCCAAGGTAATATTTCTGGGTTAGCGGAGTCTGTAACCTGAAGCGTATGTAACCTGAGGTACCACTGTAACCCTAAAGCACAGATTAGTTTTATAAAAGTCTGTCAGCCTTGAGCTCACTTGCTCTCATCCAGAACGATTATGAAAACATCAGAAACTGCTACTTCTGTTTTAGATGAACTGTTGTTTTGCATGCTGTCCAAACCCAAACAGTGTTAAATTTTAACTATGCTTAGCTGGAACAGGCCAGCTTTATAAACTGTGGTTTGAAGTTGGCTTCCTTCAATTAACTATAGCTGAGATTAACCACCGCTCATCAAGGTTCAAATGACAAAGCAAGCTGCTGCTGTTCTAAAATGAAAGCAAAAGCTTCTGAACTCCTCCTTGCAGCCATGCCAGAGGTCTAAATGAACCCTATATTATTATTAATTATTATTATTATTATTATTATTATTATTATTATTATTATTATTATTATCTATACCACCCTTCAACCAACGATCACATAGCGGTTTACAACATTAGCATGAACCTTCTCTCTATTCTCCAAGAGGAAAGCTTTAATTAAGTATAATTAGATCTGTGCAGAAAAGTCTCCTAGGAAGAGAAAACAAGGAAAAAGACACACAACACACCTGCTCCTGCTTACTTTGTGTAGCTAAGAGATAATGTTCATCATGCGGATCCTCAGGATCACCTTGTGATCGTTGCTGCAAAGATGTCATTTTCTGCCCCACAATTCCAAAGGTTGCTGGATAAAATAATGCCATGGGAGCCTAATCGTGAGAGATGGGGAAGAGCTTAAAATTATCTTTACCATTTCATCAATGCTTGCTTGCACTGCCTTTCTAACAGAGCAATCAGTTTCAGAAGCAGATAAACATCTTGGGTGGTATCTAATTCACTTGTTCTGTTAGCAGAAGGATTTTCACTTTCACAATGGAACTCTCCCCCTCTCACACCCTGCCCAGATCTGCTCCGGAAGGCTAGAGGAACAACTAGAACAGATTTAGGGGGTGTGCAGGGGGGGGGGTTATGTTGTACAAACTTTAATCCTTCTGCTGATGTAACAAGCTACTTAGAGCTGCATAGGGTACAGCCCCATCTTCCAAACGATATAATACTTGTCAGCAGCGGTGTAGATAGAAACATATGTCAAGTTTATTTAATTCAACATTTAAGCATTTGAGCTAGTTATGCCACATCTGTATTTGCTGTGTATCTCCTGAATATCATAGCACTCAATGAGACTAGAAGAAGAGAAACATGCAGATTGAGCTGCTGAAAACTAATTAACACCCCACTATTTTCCATTGACTTCTGCACTTAAGTCCGTATCTACATCCCAGGGCATGTCTATCATGTTAGGTTTCTGTTTGTTGCCACTGTGCAGTGCTTGGAATCACAAGACTCTGTTTACATTCCAGACTGTTGGAAGTCTCACGGGAGATGGATGTTGATGTAACTGGTTTCCTGTTTCTTTGTCCAGTTGCCTCTGCTTTCACGGAGAGAGGATGGATGTTTCTTTTCTGTCTACGTAGTTAGAAATAAACTCTTAGCAATGTAGCTCATATTTCTCGTCCTTTGCTGCTGCTTGGATACTCTGTGTAATGAGGGAACGTGCCTGAAGCCTCATCAAAGGCTCAGGTCGTTAATCAACGTCGGAGGACTCGACCGGAGGAGTAGCTCGGTTAAACGCAAGTCCAACATATCATAGGGCGGGATTTAACTAAGTTGTGTACACAGAATGTGGTCTGCATTCTTGCATCCTGGAGGGTTAGGAGAACCAAAATAACAGGTTTAGGGAGCACAGAGGGGGATGAGAGAAGGGAAAATCTCTTTGCACCTTATGTGCATGTATACCCCACCCAGTCTTTACCTGTAACTTTTCATCTCCCAAGCGCAACTGATACAGCAAAGCTGGAGAATCTGGGTGACGGACTTGAAACTCATGATCTTTTAGTCCAGATAAATCCTGATAATAAAACATAGAAAAAGGTATTAATGCTTTAATGAACTTTCAAATCTTTCAAACTACACTGAGAAGAGATCAGCCACACATGTGAATTTTCAGTTTTCTCCCCACTGTTGGTAACTTCATAACCTCTATTACCATTAATTATACAGCTAAAAATCTGTAATGTCACACTAGATTGTGACCAAACATGGGAAACAGCAAATCAGAAGTGTGGAGCTCCTTATCTAGGTCTTTGAACTTACCTGGTCTAAATGGCAAAATGTTTCTTTTAAGTGCTGCAGGAGAAGGCAATCTGTCTTTTTAGCTAGTTGGCAGTCTCTGTAAGGGAACCCAGCTCGCTGCATAAGCCAATAAAAGCATCTTGACACATCAGAACCTCCATATGCAAGGCATAACCTGAAAAAAGCAGCAGCAGCCATTAGAAGACTTGCTTCTTTTCACCTGAATGTTACTGCCACTTTATAATAATTACCTGGTGTTACGATGCGAAACACCGTCTTCGACACAGCAGACACTTGTCTTCTGATCCCCCACATCAACGACGCATGCACTACCTAAACCACTTCCAAAAGTAGCACAGACAGATTCCTGATGGACCACTATGCCTGAAAACAAAATGGCAGGAATACTGTTATATACACTGCTTTGCTACCCTATTCAGAAACATTACTCATATGGGCCCCACTACTGAACACTTCCCATAACATGCCCTCTTTTATATATATAAAACTCTGGGAAGTGTTTTAAACAAAAGAGAGGAAGAAATGTGTTTATTGCTACCCATGCGTTTCATAAACAGAACAACATATCACCATGATAATATTTTCCAGCTTCCCTGTTTTAACATTTTAAAAAATCAGTGTTTCATGTCTCTGCATCTCCCAACCAACTTCAGTCTTTTAGACAGTGAGCTGAAAATTGCTATTTGGAGCAGGACTCATCTGCCCAATGCACTTGTTGGTAGGATACAGCTGGGAGTAACTGTAGCAGAGGCTCTGGATCTCAGTAGTGTTACATCCAGCTGGGGCCTGTCCTGTAGTGGAACCTAGATGACAATACCTCTGAAGCTCTGTAAGATACGTAAGTAGATTAGATGGTTTTGACTCAGCAAACACAAGTTTGTATTGACCAAACACTGGAGTAATTTCTTTAAAATTTGGCCATAGAGTTGCACATTACTGATTTCATGATATATGTTGCCAAAAGCTGAGCTATTTATTCACCTGGTTGAGACATGGGTGGTTGTAAGGGCAAAAAAACATTCTGGAAGTTACGTGATTCCAACTTAGAAACAAAAGGTACCTTCAAAACCCTTGCACTAAGCAGCTGACCACAGATGTTGCTTTCTTACCTGAGAATCCCATCTTCATTAGGATCATATTTACTATTTCTTTCACATGCTGCTTGTTATAGATGTCTGGTATTAGCAAAATACACCTGTAATACTGAAAGAGAAAAGAACAAACTAGGATTCGTTTTCCAGTCTGTTGGTCTTCATACAGTGGAACGGGTTGATGCCATGAGCTATCTAAATAATTTTAACTATTGAAGGAAGCGAACATATTGGTTAAGAGCTAGAGCCAATTACATCATTGAAATCTTTAAATCCAGGGCATGGGGAAATCTAACAGCTTTAGACCTTGCACAAAACCTTCCTCCTGGATGTTGAACCAATTCTTGTAATGCAAGAGGGCTAATTGCAGGATTTTCATTCTCTCTGAAAAATGCCAGTCTACAAAAAATGCCAACCCACAAGGGAGGCCACAAAGCGGTGAGGATGTGGCCTGCACACGCAGGTACTAACTAGCACAAGAACTTCCATCTGCACAACAGGACATCCTCTCCCTCTCCTGAAGCCAACCACAACCATTTGCTATAAATCTTAACAGGGAGGGAACCAAAATTCCTCTGGCTTTTCTTTAGTTTTGATACTCACTGCTTATATTTTGCATTTTACAAGCAGGTTTAATTTGGGGTCATTTGTTTTTCTACTGTTATTATCTGATTTGTTAGCTTCCTTTGTGAAATCAGGTGGGGCAGAAGTATTTTTAAAAATAAAGGAATTAATTATTATATTATTAATAATAATATAATTATTATTATATAAACAACTAGAGTTCACTTGGTAGGGAACTGCAGAGTGAACACCACAGCTATAAAGGCTCTACTAAGCACCTCCTTAACAGGGCCTTCTTGGTGGTTGCTCCCCATTTGTGGAATGCCCTCTCCTATGAGGTGTGTTGCTCTCTCTCATTAACTTTTAGGAGCAATTTAACAACATTCCTGTTTACCCAGGTACTTGATGGCTGAAAGACCTGTCCCTGAAAACCCTGCAATTAATAGTTTTGAGGGTAGGCAATTATTTTACGAGTTTTTAACTGTTTTCATTCCATTGTTTCAGTATTGATATGTTTGCCACTATGGGCTCCTTTAGATAAAGGCTGGGATATTAATGAATTAATTAAACTCTTATTCTAAAGGTTTTAAAAGAGAGTAGTGCATTAGATGATCTGATGGGAAGTATACATGGAAGAAGGTGCTACCAAGGAACGTAGGACCCAGACTGCCAAAGGCTTCAACAGTCAAACCCTTTTACAGCAACAACGATGAAATGTTGACAGTCATAGTCATGAACAGATGAATTCTGGCATAGCTCACCTTCAAATCCTTCAGAGGTATTTCTAAATACTTCTGTATTGCATGTGACCATATAACTTCAAGATCAGCTAGGACTGCAGTAAGGGAACCACTTGGCCCTGAGTGAAGGTTCAACTGCCCTCGATGAACAGGCCAATGAACATTGTAACAGTCCATAGGGTTAACATATAATGCCTGAAAAGAAGAAGTGACTATATTTATCTCCTTCAAAGTTTAATTGTGAACACTTGGAATTTCTGTACATTTGCTAGTCTGTAACACACCAACACAAAAAGCATTCCAAAGCAAACTGAAACATACAACACTGCTCAGCCTTTAGTGGTAACAGAAAACTAGCAATTCTTTTTTTTTAAAAAAAGAGACAAAAACTTTTATTTATGCCATTTTAACAGCTTTTATACACACACCATACAATATCCGCCACTTATCACTTTTCTAAGACTTCTCAGTCCATCTCTGTGTAGCATTCTAGGAAAATCTTGATCTGCTGCATATCCTGATATTCCACCCATTATCATCTCAAGTCTTCCTTTTTTGATCTTATCTGCTGCCTCATAATGAAGTCTGAGGTCTGGAAAGGCAAAACCCCCTCTTTCTCATACATCTGTCAGATTTTTATATTTAATTCAGGGGTGTTTCCTTCTGCCAAATGAAGTTGGTCGCATCTTTCCTCCACTGTTTGAAACAGTTTGGGCTATTTATCACTGGGCAATGTTTAAAATAAAAAGGTCATCTTGGGCAAAACATTAATTGCGACTATGGATAGTCTTCCTCACAAAGAATGGTTCATTCTAGTCCATTTTTCTAGACTTTTTTTTATTTCATTCCATATTTTCACATTGTTATCCTGGAAAAGGTTTAAGTTCTTAGCGGATATCCATATCCCCAAATATTTACAATCCCCCCCCCCCGTGATATTCTCAAGTTTATCTTTTGCCTCCGAGTCTAGACTTTTTACTATCAATTTTCCCCCTTATTTATACAGAATCCTGCTAAGTTGCCAAATTTTGTTATAGTTTCTATTATCATTTGGACGCTTACTATCAGATTTTCCAACGTCAACACAACGTCGTCCGCAAAGGCTTTCACTTTGTATGCTCTCTGCCCGACCTTAATTCCTGTTCTTTCATCAATTTTTGTATTTCTCTAGTCAACACTTCTAATACTAGGATAAATAACAGTAACAACATAGGGCATCCTTGCCTTGTCCCTTTTTCAATGCTGCATTTTTCTGTAACATTACCATTTCTTATTAAGCTTGCCCATTGCTCTGTATAAACTGCATTTTTCCCGTTGGAGAATGCCGTTCCGAATGCCATATTCTCTGTAGAAAACTAGCAATTCTTTTCGTTGCTGTTCTTAAAATAAGACCATCATAAACACTGCATTTTGCCACACTGCCCTTGATGGCCTGTGTTCCAGAACCCATATTACAGCAGCAGTGAATGGAATAAGCATCTGCCTTGCATAGTCTTCAGATCTATTTTCCCTTGATGAGTAGAGTGTCAACACAGTCAGTTTTAGGTTGGCATGGCCGGTTTGGCCACTGCAGGGGGCTGTAGAACGGAGAGCAACAGGTGCAGGGGGACTGAATTTTAGTGTTGCACAGGGGGCTCCTGAAATTTGAGAGCCCCAAATCTGCCACCGGTGTCAGTAGGAAAGGGGTGGCGGAAGAACCGTGACAGAGATGTTTTTCTTACCAGTTTAAAACATTAAAAATTCAATTGAAGACTGTTATAAAACCAGCTTAAAAGTTAATATTCGACAGGTTACATATGAAAACGTATTGCTCTGTTCCGATCTGAATTCACTAATTTGGTTTCTTTCTCTCAGGCTTGTAAACAGCCACTTGCCTTGTGAGCATTAGGAATATCCTCAAGGCAACCCAGGAGGAATTTCTGTGTGAACTGCAAGATGATTGCTTCTTCTTTTTCAGACTTCAGGAGATCCATGTGCCACAAACAACTAATGTAAAAACTGTGTTTTTCCCAAATATTTTTTTTTTAAAAATACCTATGGTTGCTTAACTGTACATGAGATACAGGATGAGAATTACTTTTAATGAAATGAGGCAAGGTGTTCCTACCTCTTCTCCAATGACATATTCGGGATGATGGGAAGTGTTTGTCCATTTTGTGCCAGAGCTATGATCTAAAATAGCAGGTCTCATCTGCCTATTGTAAGATCGGGCCTGAAATGTAAATTTGAAACAAGGAATAGGGGGAAATGGTCACACTTAAAATTGAACTCTTTTTCAAAGTCTATCTTAAGAGTACAAACATGTGTAGTCATATGCTATATGAGTTGCTCAAAAATTATCATAATTTATATCCCTCTGTTGAACTGCTATCCCTCTATGGAACTATTATACGACAAAAAATAAATTTCCAGAGGGAACACGGGAGATTGCTTTAGACGAGCCTGCTAAGGCGAAGTTTTATCCTAGCTAAGTTTTATCTAATCTGACTGGTGCTAAGCAACAAGGGCCTCAGTCTTTCACATCAACTGCTTATCTGGTCTTGTTTAAATTTCAGATGCCACAGATTGGACTTGAGATCCTCTGAATGTCAAGCCCAGCGCTATGGTCCATTCTTGCCTTTAAACTACAGTGGTACCTCTGGTTACGTACTTAATTCATTCCGGAGGTCCGTTCTGAACCTGAAACCGTTCTTAGCCTGAAGCACCACTTTAGCTAATGGGGCCTCCCGCTGCTGCCGTGCCACTGCCACGCGATTTCTGTTCTCATCCTGAAGCAAAGTTCTTAACCCGAGGTATGATTTCTGCATTAGAGGAGTCTGTAACCTGAAGCGTATGTAACCCGAGGTACCACTGTATTTTGAAGACTGGGGTAGTGTTCAAGTAAGGATTAGTCATAGTAGATCAAGTGAAATTAATGGGCCTAACTTAGTCATGATCATTGATTTCAATGGGCCTACTCTGACTAAAACATAGTTGAATACTATCCTAGATTTATTAGTGCTGCTACAAGGCTTTTCACTGATTTTATACCCCTCAAAAAGCAATTTCTATCAATCAGTTTATAAATTAGATACCTGATCAGGTGACACTGGTATACGTCTGGCACCATTTGACATCTTTTTGGACCATATTGCTTGGTCAACCATTTTAAGACCATTCTGTCTTTGTTCAGTACTTTCAGGTTTCTAAATAAAAGCAAACAATAAGTAACCGTCCTCTAAACATAGAAGTGGGTCTTTTGACTTTCTTAATGAAATTATTTTCAAAATACTTTTGCAAATATTTTAAAACTCATGTGAAATATCAAGGCACAATACATTCAATAAAACCTAAAACACCCTAAAAATATAAAATAATCATTAAAATAGCTCTCTAACCAATAAAATGTAAGCAGCTGCATAAGCACGTTGACATTCTCTCCCTCTGCCCCAAAAAGAAAGCTCAGAATCAAGCATAGTCCTTTGCAAAACTGCTATGATTTTCTTTATACTGTCCATGGACTTTGCATTTTTAGAGACCACAAATGTTTGAGGAGCAGAGTAAGCTAATGCATTTCCCATTCAGATCCACAAAACAATACCTTTCCCACTCCTTGTTTAAAAAGTCTTTTTTTTAATCTGCTGGCTCACTCATTTCAACAATATTTTCATTCTTCTTTACTTTTCCTTTGACTGTGATTTCATGATAGCCACCATTGTCAGAAGCAGGTGATTTATCAATGAAGCCAGAAAAACTATACTTGCCACACTACTCTGCAGAAAATGCCTGTGTAAATTAAAGAACTGCTGGTGACCTTTGAATAAAAACAGATACCTATACATATAATATTACATTGTACATTCATATTTTTTTTTTGTGCCGAACTGATATCTACATAAAAGAGAGTCCTGTGTGATATGGTCCTCAGTGCTTGGTGCAAAAATCTGTCCCTCTTAAATCTTGTGCCATTTATAGCAAGTTTAATGTCATAGCCTGCATTAATTCCCATATGTAGCTGGTACAGATGATGCAAGACAAACACATGTGATTACAGAGGCAAGCTGTTATTGTGCAACCCAAAGAAGTAAGGATGACTAGGAAAATTTAGCACACCAAAAAAACAGTGTTGTTCAAATGAACAGTTACTGATTCAATTTAACATAATACTCAAATTCTAAGACTTACATTGAGTCCTTCTCTTAGAAGCCAACTGTCTTTATATGCGGGTTGCCCTTGCTGTTTGTGCCTTCTTGCAATGACGTGAGGAATGCCAATAGGAAGTGTGTCTGTAGCTCTTCCAATCCTTAAAGTCATTGAGCCAGGATGTATCACAACAATGAAGTTGCTCTGTATTTGCTAAAAATAGTAAAACAGATAAACAAACAGGAACAGGAACCAGCAAAGCACAGTACTCGGTAGGTGCCCAAACATATAGTCTATGCCTCATTTTGAAAATCTGTATCCTTTTACACTTTGAGTTGCCATCAGCAGAATATAGCTGTTAAGTTCTGTAACAGTGCTTTCCCCTCCCACAAAGAACATTTACGTAAGCTTTTTTGCACATCTGGAATAGTGTTTTAGATGGATGATTGCCGTACAGTGGAACCTCAGGTTGTGGATGTGATCCGTGGGGGAGGCATGTTTGCGACCCGCAGTTCTGCGTCTGCGCCCGCGTGGGTCGCAATTCCGCGCTTCTGCACATGCGTGAGCGTCGAAACATGGAAGTAACCCGTTCCAGTACTTCCGGGTTAGGTGCAGTGCGCAACCTGAAGCTTCTGTAACCCGAGGTACCACTGTATTTGAAAAACTGACAGAAAAGGTACATGCCTTGAGTGGCACATCTGATGCAGACAATTTTATCAAAATATGGTACAACTATGGAAATGCTAATATCATTTAGACATTCAGAGAACCCAAGGCTTGAACTCATTGCAAAGCATGTCAGTCTCGTGCATCCTGTTTTCTGATAGGCGGAACACAGTATGAATGCTCTATGTATTAAATTATATTCCAGATCTCATTTGCAAACAACTAAACAACAACAAGGCTAACAGTCAACATCAGTAGACAGCATCAATAGTGAGCACCATCAATTATAGGAGAAGGCACTATAATATTACTATTAGAAACTTTTCATAGGATGCTATGTTCCTACTGCATGAAATTCATGTTAAATGCCCCTACACACTGAAACAGCATTAGCTTGCCCTAGGGGAAGGTACTTCACTTCTATAGCATTTTCATTACCAGCTCAAGGTTTTTCACACATCCTTGCCAAGGTGGCAATACAGCTGGCATATAAGCTTTACAAATAAAATTAAAGATCAGTGAGTAAACTGCTGCTTGGAAATACTGTATAGGTGCAAATGAGATCTGCAATATCATTTAATACATAGAGCATTCATACTGTGTTCCGCCTATCAGAAAACAGGATGCACGAGGCTGACATGCTTCGCGTTATTCCATGTTGCAATGAGTTCCAGCCCTTAAAATAAAAGGCAAGTGCAAGTATCCCATGGTGGGACACCTCTCTGAAGGGGCGCAGCCCAGGGAAAGCTTCACCACTCGACCCCACCGGCCCTATGAAACCGGGCCTAGGCTGTTCCGCGGGGATCCCGCTGGGCAGAGGCGGAGGCGCAGAAACCCCGTCCAGAGCGCCGTGCTTCCCGGGCCTCGCCGCCGCCAGAGCGACCCCCCGAGGGCCACGGGAGGAGCCTCTCCGCCTAAGCCGGGGCTCACCTCCTGCAGGGACTCCGGCACGGCGGCAGGCACGATGGGCCTCTTGGCGCCGCGCTGCTCCTTCTCCTTGTCGCGCTCCTTGTCCTTCCCATTCTCCGCCGCCGCCGCTTCCCCTTTCTCCGCCTGGGTCATCCCCGACCTGCTTCCTCCGCGGGTCGCTCGAGTGAGGCAGCGGGAGGCTCCGGGGAGGCGGAGGCCGCTTCTTCTCCGCCCCGAAAAGGCTGCGACGAGGAAGCCGGCGCCCGACCCCTTCCTCCGCCTCCAGCCACCCGGCGGCGGGTGTGGCGCAGAGACAAGGCCCAGGCGGAAGTGAGCGGCCGCCGCCAGACGGCCCTAAGAGTCGCGTTTTAGTGCTTCAGCTGAGCTTCCCGATATGTACTAACTTCTTCCCCTCCTGCCTTGCTGTGTTTTTTTTATAGGCAAGGCATGGGCGTAGCCAGTGGGGTGCATCGCCCCCCATCAAGTAAATAAATAAAAATATTTAATTGACCTATTGCATCGCAGATAAATCGATTCTGCCTCCCCACCCCCAAAATAAAAAATAAATCCTGGCTACGTCCCTGAGGCAAGGGGAATGGCAAAGGCACTCAGGGACAGCAAGTGTGGTATCTCTTGGCCCTAGGCACGCAGAAAGCTGTCATACTTCACACCAGCCGCCAGGGCAGGTCCAAGATGTTTGGGCGCCTGAGGTGGACTCCAAAATAACTGCTCCTCATCCCGCCAGGGAAGGTTTATGTTAAGAACAAGGGGGCAGGGGAGAAAGAGCAACACTGGCACCTGCCACTCTGTTGATCCTGCTGCCTGAGGCAGTCACCTCATGGGTTGGCCAGCCCTGGCAGCGACTCATCTACAATAGTACCTCCGGTTGCGAACAGGATCCGTTCTGGAGCTCTGGTCGCATCCCGAGGAATTTGCAACCGGAGGTGCCGCTTCTGGACATGGTGCGGTTTAGTGCTTCTGCACATGCACGTATGTAGAGCGCTTCTGCACATGCACACGGGACAAAACCCGGAAAAATACTTCCAGGTTTGCCACATACGTATCCCAAAGGATACATAACTAGAGGTGAATGCAAGTAGAGGTACCACTGTAGTTCAGTATCGACTACAACAGCCTTCTCCACCCAACCTCTGGCACCCCCCATATGCTCTGAACTACTATGGCACTGCTGGTTGGGGCTGGTGGGAGTGGGATTCAAAAGACACTAGACTGGGAAAAGGCTAGCAACTTCCCCAGACAGGAATCTAGTCCAGCCCCTCCTGGAGATGTCCGGGATTGAATATGGTAGAATAAATGAGGTGCTCTACTGCTAAGCTATGGACTTCCACAAGTGATATTCTATGGCACTGGAAGTTAACTTGAAGATTAACTATATATCATATGAAAGAATAAAAATTTAAATCAATTCTTAAATTTCACCATGAGCTCCATTAATTTCAGTTAAAGACAGTAGCGATGGAGCAAATCACAATTAGTTTAGGGGCTGCAGAATCCAGCGAGGATGAGTTATTGCCAGTCATAAGTAGTGGTTTCACAGGAAATGCAGTTTTTAGATATGCGTGGGGTTGTGAATCTGATTCTACCCTTTTCCTCAATTCATGTATTCTGAAATCAACCTTTAAAAAAAGTTTTGTCATAGGCGTGATTTGTGAACCTTTAGAACAGTTTTTTAAAAAGAAAATTATTCCAAGCCAGTCTTTTGCAAAGCTATATTTATTTCTTATAACTTTACAGCTACAACAAAATTTTCACAAACTATACAAAAGGGCTTAAAACAGACATTAAACAGTTGCATTTAATTTAATAGAACTGCATTTCAGTTACACTGGATCCTGGAAGTCGGAATTCCCAGCACAACTTCATTGTTCTGCTAATCCACAGAGCAGTGAATGATTTAGACACACACACAACACTCAGACCCATTTGGTCCATCCGCCAGGAGGTCATTTCAGTGTTGCAAATGTGTGTCCAGTTGTCTGCCTCTCAAAAGAGGCATTTACCTAAGAAGAAGAAAATACTGATTAGTTTTCTGGCTATGTTGCAATTGCATACATTGCATACATTACAAACAATTAAATTTGCACCAGGAGCTTATGAGGTCACATTTGTTTTTCTTCAGGCGGCAACCTCCACCAAACCTGACAAAACTGCTTTTGAATCCCGAAAAATGTTGAACATGGTTTGTCATGTAGTATGGGGCAGTCAAAGAAAAGAAAAGAAATCTAAAATCACATTAGATTTACTTGAGTCTTAAGTAGCTTTTAAAATCCTGGCTATTAAACAAAGTATGATACATTTACAGTAAGATATCAATACAAGTATATTTCTTTTAAGTAAACATTATTTAACACAAAGCATAAAACATAATTATCCTCAATACAAAGAATTTCTGTACAGTATAAGGATGGATTCTAATGACCGATTCTAATTGCAGAGATTTTTTTACTGAAGTAGCTGGCTCTCTACAAATAAGTTTCTGTTGGAGCTGGACCAAAAATTGACATGTGCTGAATAATTTAAATTCAGTGTGGAAGCTGTGATCTCTAACCATGGAAATCCAAAGTAAGTGATGTTTAACGTGCTAAAAAAGAACAATAACAGCCAGGAAGGAGAGTTTGTCATTGTCCTGGCAATGTGCTTCAGCATATTCTTAGGATGCAGAAATGTCACTCATTATCAGAGTGCTGTTCCTTATGTAACAATAACAAAAATGGCACCATCCATACTTCTAGGTTTGCAGAAATGCAAAAAGCTTAGATTGTTTATAAATTAGAAAATAGCCCTATGAGGGCTGAACATAGTTGCCACAGATCAAATGATGTCTATGGGGGAAATAAATGAAAAGCCAAGGGGGAATAGAAGGCAGAGAAGAGAGCATAGCTACCAAGAAGCCTGATCAGGAGCACTGCACAATGCAACATTTTGTTGCAGGTCCCACTTGTATATTACTGATGCTCAGTTTATATCCCCTTGATACATTATGCAGCTCCTTATCCCTCAACCTCTCTTACTGAAATCCTCTAAGTATTCAAAATATTAGGACACTATAGGTCTGGACACAGCGCAAATATAACAACACTACTCTGAAGTAAGTTCTGTTTTATTCAATGGGGCTTGCTGCTCCCAGGTAAATGGGATTAAGATTACATCCCAAACCAAGTACAGTACTAAAAAAAGGGGAACACTGGTTTTTTCCTTCACAGATCATTGCCTAATGTCAAAGCATGTAGAGCAGACACCTTTCCTTTATGAATAGTGGGCAGGAGGAGGAACAGGGAAAAAAAAAAAAAAGCTCACCCACCTGCCCTATATGCACTTAAAACTATAAAATTATTTAGTTTTGCAGCCACCAATTACTAGATTTTTTCCTCTATGATTTTGCAAAAGAAAAAATTGTGTTCCTAAGCCAAACTAAAGTTCATTTTTTAATTCAGAATCCAAAAAAGGACAGATCATAGGTTACCTTCCTCATCCACCTCCAGCCATTGGTGGAGGACTTGGACCTCCTCCAAAGTGGTTTATTCGACCCATTCTACGACGAGGAATCCCTGGAGGCCTAAAACAAACAAAAGCAAAATGTGAAGAGAAAACACCTGGCAAGAAATCCCATCAGAGAAGCACCTTCAGATATAGCAGATTATGGGTTTCTAATACTGGTAAAATAAGTTTTCCTTTCTTACGCTCCCCAAAATGCAAGATTCCTTATCAACAGATGAGATACCTTTATACCAGAGCTTTCCAAACTTTTCATGTTGGTGACACACTTTTTAGACATGCATCATTTCATGAGACAGTAATTCAGTTTTACTAGCAAACCAAAAGTTAAACCAGTGCTTTTTTTCTTAAAAAATGTTTAGGGGTACTCTCATTTTGACTCAAGAAAATCACCATTTTATAGTTCAAATCGGGGAAAATAAATACAGTAAATGGACAAAAGTACAAAGATTCACAAAATGTTTAGGGGTATGCTTACCCCCAGAAAAAAATGCACTGGGTTAAACTAACCCCTTTCCAGCCCTGGGACGAGTGCAGGGAGCGTTCACATGGCACACCTACACATGGCAACCGACACACTAACGTGTTGTGGCACACAGTTTTGAAAGCTCTGCTTTATACCTTTATAATGTGAGGCATCTTAACAAAGATAGCCAGCTAAGCTTGACGTAAATGCAGCAACTCTCATTCTGAACTAAATTTGGAAGATTTTAATAACTGAAGTTAGGGTGGGGCTCACATATGGTCTCTACATGTAGTTTTGCATCCAGTTGGGCTATGCACAGACTTTCAGCATAGAGCAAGGCTGACACAAGTGAGCGTCACATCATATGATCCTCTGTGATGATGGCTATCTGGTGACAGCTTAATTGTAAATGGATTTTCAGGCTCAAACTCACAATAGGGATTCTACTTGAGCCCCCTCACCTTGCTCCTGTTTTTTACCATGTGCAAGATCTAAATACTGGGGATGGGTGTGAATCAGGCCTAAATATCTTCTGTTTCTATATAATCTGTCACATATTGTTTGTACATAATTTTTTGTTTCTTTCAGTAAAAGACACACATAACAACCTGACTTTTTAATAAGATAGTAGTATTTTGTGTACCATCTAAATCGACTGCCTGTTTGGTTAGGCTGATGGGATATGGGAATCCAAAAACATTGGGAGTGCAGCAAGTTTCCCACCCTAAATTAAAATGAAAAAGCAGTACCCCCTTCCATCATCGTATCTTGAAGAGGAGGAAGATGTGTAGCCTCTCCTTGTCAAGTCCGGGTGAATAATGCTCTGGAAACTGAAATGACAAAAGATTCCCATTAATCCAGTGCCACAAATAACAGGGTTAAGCAGCAGGGTTAAGCAGTTCAGTAGTAGTATTAAGTTTAAATGAACAGCAAAACTGTCTTTTTACAAATAATTTTTTCTATCTTTACTTCTGAAGAGAATATATATATCTCTGAATATATATATCTCTGCTTTGAGGAGTATTGTCATCTCATGACTCTAAAAGAAGGGACGACCTAAAGGATTTATTATCTGATGCATACTGCTCTTCACAATGAGAGATTTAGATCTAGATCTATTATACTGAAGAAAAGCTTTGCTTAGTGTTCAATTGACTATCATCCTATCATCTATCTATCTATCTATCTACACTGCCATAAAACTAGTCCCAGATAGTTCTGAAGGCAAGTTGCACAATTTAAGATTTAGATTAAGAGAATAATTCTACTTACAACATAACTACGAAGTCTGCTATTCCCCAAAAGAAGTCAGTTATAAATGACAAGCTCCATGGAGCCCGACTCCGGCTATCCAACACTTGACCTGTAATATACAATAACAATAACAATAAGAAATATCATCTCAAAATAACAATGTATGCATCATTATGAAGGAAGAAGCAGTATTATTCAAAAAAATTGATATTTTAGAAGTTAAAACACAAGTCAGTATTATTTCCCTTTGTGGCATGGGGACTTACTGTTTGAAAAATATAAAGCCTGGGAGCCTGGCCAAGGAATGTACTTTACCAGTTGTTATATGCTTCCCTAACATAATTTACTACAGGAGTGGAGAATCTGTGGTCCTCCAGATGTTGCTATACTGTGACTCCCATCATCTCTAATGACTAGTCAGGGGTTGATGACAGTTAAGAGACCAACAAAACTCAGAGATTTTGCCACCCCTGGTTTACTGGAAGTAACATTTCACTTGACATAAAAATAGTCACTTAAAATAGTTGTAACTGGAGATATGGGCCCAACTGCAAATTTCTGTTTGTTCAAATCATTAATGTGTAACAAATCAAGTGGAAACATCTCCCACCCCCCACCTAACAATGCTAGTTTCTTGCATCATAGTTGCTATGTTTCCAATGGTCAACCCATCTGGAGCAACAACCATCAGTACAGTACTGTACTAGCAAATCTTTCCACCGAAAAGCTCTCTTATAGCTTAGTCCTATGTATTTAAGAAGTTATGTACGGGTCAGAAAATCTTACCCCTAAAAATGAACACAGCATAGCAGCCCTAGCTTCTATACTGCTGCACATTTTTGTTACTACAAACTACAGACAAGATGCACTAGTTCTCCAGCTGAAACTGCAATCAATGCTTAATTTTTTTTTATTCTAGTGCTAACCCAGTCTTGTACTTAACAACAGGTGACCAGGAATTTCAAGCAACCCAGTAAGAAGGCTGGTTAATTGCTCCATCCCTCCACTGTCAGCCTATTTGGATAGCAGCAGAAAAAGGAAAATACCTTCCTTCACTTCCAGAGCGAAAACTTAGTAAACCAGGGTGGGGAAATATGATCCCACCTCTCCACCAGCAGTTCCCTTGATAGAAATGTTTCGTTTGTTTTTAATCAGACTGCTAAGAGACTATAAGCTTACATTTCAGTGCTGTCTGTGAAAGAGGGGAAATGCAAGCTAGCAAGAACTTCTGCAGGCTTATTAACACCCTAATAATAAAAAGGTATTTTAATCATTAGGCTTTTTATCATTGTTATTAGATTTCTCCCATTCCCCAAAAGCACTAATCAAACCACAATTACTTGCTAGTGTCAGCACTGAGAACGCAAATCAATGACCATTTAAGTCAAGTATACTATTCTTTAAGAATGTATAGGGTTGAGTTCTAATTTGCTGAGCAATAGTCAAGGTTCAGAGAACCAACGCACATCAGGTAGATCAATCGAATGGTTACTCTGAAATGCTATTTGTACAGCTTAATCCTATGCTTACTTCAACAGAGTTCAACAGAGTTCAAGATGATCACCTACTGCTAACATGAAGCACGGGAGCCAAAAGTAATTCCACCCCAAATGTGTAAATTAAGGCATATAAACAATTTCTTTCTTCTGGGGTGACAGTCCAAATTAGGAGGCAGAAGAATGGTTTGAGATGGCAAACCAAGCAATTAAAAATATGAATCGAAATCTTGTGAAAACTGCATTAGCCACGAGCCAGAATTTATCAGAAGAGGTAATGTACTGGCTTGACACCTGCAATCACATTCCTGTTTCCAACCTTATAGGTGATTTACAGACCAAAACAATTCTTTGTGCACCTGAGTAATGACTTCGAGGTGCCCACAAGGCGGTTTAATTATCCCGCTTTTGAAAAATAAAACAGGCTTTTAATCCGCACGAAGCCATTCGCCCGGGTATTTCGGATTTACCCTTTGAAAAACAACCTCAAGCCCTCTCATACGAACATGACAACCCTTTCAGTGCATCTTTTCGCAGGCAGGAACAGCAGGAATTATGTAAGTTTATTCAGCAACCATGAAAACACTACTAGCAGCCTCCCGGATCTACCAGGTTGCAGAAAGCGTGATCTTGCGTAGGGGCCTCGATCTACACCACCTCCACCTCCACTACTTCCAATATAAAAGGAGCAGAAAAAGAGAGGGTCAGGCATAAATTTTCCCCAGTCCCATGGGCGTAGCCGGGGGGGGGCAGCTGCCTCCCTAAATGAAGAAAATAAATAAAAATACTTAACTAACCAATTGCGCTGCAGATAACTCTGTTCTAACCCTCCTCAACATAAAGGCTGCCCCCCTAAAATAAATCATGGCTACGCCCATGCTCTGCCCCACTCCCACCCCATTATAAAGGTTTCCTCCCCACCGCGGAATCTCTGCCCCTCACCGTTCGAAATATAAACCATGGCTTCGCTTCGCCCCACCGTCCCGGATCCGAACGCTCAGAGGTCTCTCTCTCTCTCTCTCCTGCTCCACCCCCGCCCCTCCTCTGTCACCCAGGAAGTCGGAGCTGGGAAGACGCCATAGGCCGAGCGATCACGGGATGGGCCGTTGCGTCACCACTTTGCCTCCCTTAAGCAGCCGCAGCTGCCGCAGCCGCTCCTTCCGCCCTTGGCCTGCCAGTTCGGCGGCTCTGACAGCATAGTCGCCTCATTTAGACCACAGAGATAGGAAAATGGTAGAGCAGCGCGCCCTGCGCTCTTCGGTGGGCGGGAAACAGAAATAAAGAGAAACTCGGCGGCTTTGATATGCCATAGTACACCACTGGAGATCGATGGTGTGTGCGCCAGATTAATATTGGAAGCTGAACAGTGTGGGGGGAGTTCATAGAAGCCTGTTCAGAGTGGAACCTCAGGACTGCAACCTGGGTAGCCTGCACATGAGAAGCTGGAACCAGGAAAAAACCAAACCAAACTTCCAGATGTTAAGGGGTTACACTGGAGCATTCTTGGTGCATTGTCTTTATGGTACTGTAAGCTAGAAAGAACTAAGAAGCATAACCGTGGAGGAAAACGCAAGAGGGAAAGTATGAAAAGTGATTATATGATTTCATGTCAATAGAGGAGATCATTTGTGTTGGACAGGTTGGCCCCCCACCAAGGATACAGGCCCGGGGTGTGTGTATTGAGCCCGGGGAACTCCCCGCTACAGTGTGCAAAAATTGTGCCTCCCCACTCTGGCTTGGAGTGGCTAGGAGCCTGTCTGCACACTCCCTGGGCCACTCCTCTGCTGCTCTGGGTGCCTGGGTGGGGCACACAGGCTCCTCTGCCAAGGGCACAAGGGACACAGGAATACCAATATTTGTCCTTGCCAAAGAGCGCAAGGGACAGTGGGCTCCCTGCCAAGGACGCAAGGGAGTTTAAATACACCTCTGGTGGCAATATTCCTTCCACATAATTTCCGAAATACCTCCTACTCTTCTTTTTCTCTCAGATCAGTGCCAGTATCTGCAGCTCACCTTTTGAAACATAGGGCATTGTTGTGTTTGCCTCCCAGGTGTTTTTTCTGCTCCTGCCTTTCTCCTTCTCCCCAACCTCATAGGACCTCTTCCTCAGCACAGAAGAAAGCTCCAGCTGAAGAGGGATTACTGGCTGAGCGCAGATAATAGACTGCCTCACAACTGTTGCCATGCCGACAGCATGTAATAATACGTTGAAGCTTAAGCTGTGTACTTCCAGCCGGATCCTCTGGGACCTCCAAATAAGTGTGTATAAAACTGCTGTCTTGTAGGTACATATAATAGTGAGTCAGACACCATTGGTCCATCTATCTCAGTATTGTCCACATTGACTGGCAGTGGAGATCCAGGAAGGCAGGCTTCTTTCTCTGCCCTACCTGGAGATGGAATCCAGGATGTTCTGTGGGCAATTAAAAAGTGCCATTTGCCACAGTACTTGTTCATCACTCGGGTCTTTGTACTCAGTGGCCTGAACACCAGGAGCAGATCTGCAAGCCTAATACTATGCTGATTCAGACATGTCCTAACATAGAATCATAGCATGGTAGAGTAGGAAGGGACCCTGAGAGACATCTAGTCTAACCCCTTCTAATGCAGGAATCTCATATAGATCATACATGACAGATGACCATCCAACCTCTCCTTAAAATTCTCCAGAGAAGGAGATTTCACCATCCACTATCAAACAGCTCTTACTGTCAGAAAGTTATTTCTGATGTTTAATTGAAACCTCCCTTCTTGTAACTTTAATCCCTTGGTTTAAGTCCTAGTCTCCAGAGCAGGAGAAAACAAGCTTGCTCCATCTTCCATGTGACAGCCCTTTTGATATTTGAAAATGGCTATCATATATTCTCTCAGTCTCCTCTTTTCCAGGCTAAACATACTCAACTCCCTCATCTGTTCCAGCTTGGTTTCATCTGTTCCCTCCCTCCCTCATCTGTTCTGGCTTGGTTTCCAGACCCTTGATCATCTTGGTCCCCCTTCTCTGTACACGTTCCAGCTTGTCAGTATCCTTAAATTGCCCAGAACTGGACACAGTACTCTAGGTGTAGTTTGACCAAGACAGGCTAGAGAGGGACTATTAATTCCCTTGATTGGGACACTATACGTTGTTTTCTAAGAGTGCCTCTTTGAAGTGCAGATGGGGACCTTCAGGCCTGCAGGTCATATGTGGCCTCTAGTGGATCCTTCTTCCTTGTTCCTGCTCCCCATGAAGCATTTAAGCTTAGGAAAAGGGATATTCATGTCGATAGAAGTTTATTTCTAAGCATGATTGCTGCTTAAGCTGAGTGGTGGTGGTTTGCAGCCCACAAAGATGAGGGTCAGAGTATAGGATCTGTCTACAAATGTATTGTGAATCTATCTAAAAGGTGCACCTAATTCTACATGACATTAAGGAGAAAACCACCCACAATTTCATCTGTTATCTGTTGCTGATCATTTTAACAGCAGATTGATCTGCTGCAAAAGCATAACTTTCCATTCCTACTTTCGTGGCCCTAAGCCTCAAAAACTAAAAAGAAGGTAGAGTGCTGTTGTGCTCAAGTCTAGCTTGAAGGCTTCCCACAGGCATCTGGTTGACCTCTGTGAGAACACGATGCAGGCCTAGATGGGTCAATGGCTTGATTGAGCAGGCTCATCTTCTTATATCTCCAGTATATAGGGACTGGAGGACAGAAGATACGACTGCTGATAAACTGATATTTATAGGGCCTTTTGAAATCATTGCAGTAGACGCTGCATTCTATTCCCAGCTAGTGAGTTAGTGGGATGTGGCCATCTGTATAGTCTTGCTCCCTCTCATTGTTTTCCACCAGCGACTTAGAACAACTTTATTCTTTTGAACTTCAGTTAATTGTTTCTCTCACACCCTATGGGCTTTTACTGTTTGCATTTGATTTGATTCCTAATTTGCATTTGATTTATGCTTGCATTTCATTTGTGTTTGTTCTTGATTGTTGCTTTTTAAAATGCCGTTGAGTCTTAATGCTGTATTTGTATTTTATTGTTATTTTTTCCAATTTTATTTTTAACCGCTGGTGCCTTAAAGTGTAAATGAGATATTAAATATATTAATAAATACTAGTAGGAGCAACACTATCAAACACAGTGATTATTTGCAGGATTTTTTATACACGATAAAACCACCTTTCACAAAAAGACTCAAAGGCCAAGAAAGAGTTCTCAGGCTTTCAGATTTTGCATTAGACAATAACTGGAAAAGAAAGAAAAAGAGGATAACAAAAGCTCCAGTGCTAAAACACACATATAGAGGAGTAAGCCTCACTAAACCCAGTGGGACTTACTTCTGAGGAAACATGCAGAGCGCTCTACTGTAAGTCAATAAAAATACATATATTGAATTGTGTTCTACTGTGGAGAAACTTTGCCGCATCTTGAAGAGGAAGCAGGGGCAACAGTAGAAACTTCTAGATCAGTTTCATCCGCTTGATTGGAAGCACATGGATTTTTCCCACACAGGAGACACCTAATGAGACAATCGCGGAACTGGAAAGCAAAAGTACAAATTTACTTTTGGCTCATGCCACATTTGATTATACATCATTCATATACACAAACACACATATATATGTGTGCGTGTTTGTGTGTGTGTATGTATTGCTGTGAGACACGTAAAGACTGTATCCAACATTGCAGCTCTAAGGGTAGAAGGGGCTGCCATGTGCATAATTAAATTTCCTCTTCTTTCCCTGTTCCTTTCTGCCGCTCCTCCCCTTGCATCCTCAAATATCAGCTCTGGAGGGATGGGGTAAACCCTCTGAAGCAGATTTGGGGGGGGGGGGGAGGGAGAAGAGAGAATGGAACCCCACTGGCACAGCATTGGATAAAGCCCAGTATGTTACAAAAATCACATACAACTAGGGTTGCCACTGTGAAATCCCCAGTCCTGCTCCTATGCCTTAAACAGCAGTCTGAGGCATGGAGGGTCAGCGCCCAGTGCACCGGAAACAGTTGTGCTGCCCAAAATCTGCCTCTGAGATAAGGACAGGGGGCATTGAAACAAAAAGGATGAAGGAAAGGTTCAGAAGAGGGAATTGATTTATGGGGGCGGAGGTGGGAAGAGAAAACCACAAGTTTTAAAAACAAACCAGAACGAAAAGCAAAATTGATTTGGGATTTAGCACATAGTTTTTGCATGCCAGCAGTTTAGAAAACAGATTCTTCCTGCATATTAACAGCTAGAATAGGGTATTTTCCCTCTTTCCACCTGTGGCTTCATAGGGGTCCATTAAATGGCTGCAAAAAAGAAATCCCCCCCCCCATTCCATAAAACAAATTGTATGCAAAATTTTGTGCCTATATTTATATGCATTTTTCTAGGGAGGGGGTTCCATAGCTTTCATCAGATTCTCAAAGGGGTCAATGATCCCCAAAATGACCACTGCTCTGAAGACAACATATTATTATGTATGCTATGACATAAATTTCTAAGCAATAAGTTTTTATCTTCTTTAAGTATGTATGTATGTATGTATGTATGTCAAAAGACTAATTTACTATTAAAATGATATTTAAGTCTAAATCCAGCACAGTTAGGCATGCTTAAGACCATTGTATTCAATGGGCTTAGTGCTTCCTAGCTCTGTTGAGTTTTTTATTTGTTATTAATATCAGCACATTAAGCAGTTTATACTATTTTTATGCACTGATGAAAGTTTCAAAGGCATTTTTATGCTATAATAGATTAGGATCTTATTTTGTGTAACTGGGCAAAAAATCCTGAATGTTAATATAATTGTTACTGAAACAAGTGCACGAAGAAAACAGAAAACGCATCCTTGATAAATCATTATAATAAGAATACAACTTTAATTCATTTAGCCACAAGGTGGCAGCATAGAAAATAATTCTGCACATACAGCAGGCAGCTTTAAGGCAATCCTGGGACAAACCCACCAGAGCATTATGCTATATTCTTTGTGCACAAGAATGTTTTGTATTGCTCAATTTACTTCCTGACTAGTGAACGGACAGCAACGTGTGTTTGATCTGTTGTGCAACCTAAAAAGCAGGTCAAGCACATACAAAATTCTTGGTTAGAGAACATTTCCCTTTTTGCAATGTGTACCATCCCTGTGAGCCTGCTAGGAAAACTGGCATGCCTGAATAGATATAAAAGCAATGTAAGCAATTTTATTTACTTGGGAAAGTCCAAACCTGCAGATAGATGATTTGTGGTATAGTATACTCTACATATCATGCGGGGTGGGAGTTAAGATCAGGGCAGCGGATTTTGTTTTGCTGTGTAGTTCAGAAGAGAGAGCAGAGGGATTTGGAAGTAAAATTCACAGGGTGGTGGATTTTTTTTTAAAAAGTCTCCCAATGGATGTTGAGCCTATACAATATTTATACTTTGATTTTCGTGCTCCACAGATCATACTGAGTTTAAACTCACCTGCTTGTTCATAAAAATGTAGATGACTGGATTATAGAATGTGCTGCTTTTCGCCAGGTACATAGGAATGGTGGCTATAATAGGATTAATGTAGATTTGAGGATTACCCACAACTACCAGGGCAAAAGTTGCGTAAGGAAGCCAGCAAATCAAGAATGCCATCACCATGACTATCACCATCCGTGACACTTGAGCTTCCGCTTTCGTTGTTGAGCCTCGTTGAGCTACTCCAACTTTAGCAACCTAGTTAAAAATAGCACATTCAATACCTATCAAAAATAGGACATACATCAGTGTAATTACATTTCATTGCACATAAAAGAATAGGATGACAGTTCATGTGGAAGTGCTTAAGAATGTTTTATTCTGCATGCCAGCAAGAAGTTCAGGTCAGCCTTTACAGAGCAAGTTTATTTTGGGAAAGAGAGAACAGGAGGCTTTTGTAATAATCTGCTAATTCGCAAATATCCAGTCTGAACAGGTCTTGAGGGATGCAGAAGCAAGTATATGGATACTGGCAATCTGACATGTAAAGGTGACAGTGGCATCCATGGTCTGAGCTGATATGATGTCTTAGAACAGGAATAGTTAATGTGGTCCCCTCCAGCCATTATAGACTACAACTCCCATCATTCTTGACCGTTGGCCAAGCTGGCAGGGACTGATAGGAGCTGAAGTCCATCAGCATCTAGAGGGTAGCACATTGGGTACCCTTGATTCAGTCTGTCTGCCTCCAAATGTTCGCAACTACGTAGTCTTACGAGTTCACCTAAAAGACATTTGGCTGCAAAAGCTGGGAAAAGGAGGAGCTGTGAGTACAAGGTTGGGAGGCCAAAGATTGGAAAGCGCAGTGAAAATAAGCTACAGGAGGTAGGGAAGAAATGAGAAATCCAGAGTGACCAAAGTTCTCCCTTAAACATAGCATATGATGGAAAAAGGCACGCCAGAGGAAATGCAATTTGCCAAGATACAGGAATGCTACAGGGTCTGGACCTGAAAGCTCGAATGTGGCAGCGAGGAAAGCAGTAAAGGCACGGACCAAACTCCATTACTACACGGAAACTGGCCATGTGATGGACAGATAAATTCCTTGTAGGCCTGTTTTTGTTTTTTCATCTGAGCAGACTTTAAAGAAGTGCTTCATGTGTTATACACAGAAGGTTTGCTTGATAAATGTAAGGGGAAATATCTGTTATGGAGTTTAGTTAAGAGGGTGAATTTAAAGCAAATTGTAAACACTCTTCAAAGCCAGGAATGTGAGAAGCTGCCTTACACCAAGTCAAACCATTGTTCCATCTAGCTGAGGAGTGCCAACACGGACTGGCAGTGATTCTCCAGGGTTTCAGACAGGAACCTTTCCCCATCCTACTTGAAGCCACAGAAGACTGAACCTACGACCTTTTGAAAATTTGAACTAGCACTGAAAATACCTTCCATAGCCAGTTCCCCTGCTAACTTGTGGCGTGGGTTTCTGTTCAGCAAATCTGTGCTTGCTTCAGTAGCAGATTGGCAGCCAGAGCAAATCCCATAAACAAGGTGTTGTAATATGTTGCCACTGGTTTGCCACCACAAGCAACCCAACTACCACATTATGCACCAGCTGCAAGGATAGCTCCACATAGAGCACATTGCACTAATACACATTTGAGGTTGCTAATGCATGGACACTAGAGGACACCTGTGCTTCCAGTGACAGTGATGGATCTAGGAGACCTAACATTATCTTATATTACACACATTAATGTGTGTGCACACGCAGCCCTTGTGAGTGGCAAAAGCAGCCCCAATGCTACGTGTGAATCTGAATCACATATAAATTGTTAATGAAATTATGCTTTGGTACGGAAAATATGTAAGATATAAGCACCCATGCTTAGGGGAAGCCTAAGCACACCAGTTTAACATTTGCCTAAATTCCGATTCCATGTGCTCCAATTCCTTGAATGATGACGGTATGAAACATAAAGTAGCTGATGTTGACCCAGTAAAAAAAATGTAGTTCAAGCCCTTGGGCCAGATTGTCTTTTGAATGAGTCAGTACATTTTAATTCTGGATTTTTTTTTTAAATGGTGCTAAAACACTTTTAAGGTCAGCAAATTAAGCAAAACATAATACGAAATACAGCACTACCTGGCGCAGAGTCCATAGTAGATATCCATAGGAAACCAAGATGGCAGCGAACGGAATTGTAAAGCAGAATAGAAAGTAGCAGACAATATAGGAAACATTAATAGGGTCACTGTTGTACCAGTCCGGAGCACAGGAGGTCATGACGCCTTCCATCTGGTATCCTCCCCAACCAAAAAGAGGGGGAGTGTTCCAAACGAGAGACCAGACCCAGGACGCAGCAACTCCAATCATGGCTTTCCTGGTGGTAAAAGTCAGTGTTCCCATAGGCTTGCCGATCACAATCGCACGGTCTATAGCTATCACTGCTATGGTGCATAAAGCCACAATGCCTGCAATTGCAGTGAAAACATGTTATTCATTCCTTTTAATATTAAGAATATTACACAAACTGTATCACAACTGGTACTTTTGAATTTCTGAAGAGCCTAGATGCATTCAAATCCTTACCTTTCTAGGGTGCCAGCATGAGGAATTTGCAACATTCTGTTGTAGCTTTGAATTACATCCTTCACAAGAAATCTTCCTTCCAGTGACAACATTACTTTCAACTAGTATCTCCTGGATCAGGGATGGGGAACCTGTGTGGCCCTCCAAGTGCTGTTATACCACAGCTCCAATCATCCCCTGACCATTGGCCATTGACTTGTGCTAGTCGGAGTTTGGGGTCAAGCAACATTTGGAAGGTCACAGGTTCCACACTCCAATATCATCACCTGATTCTTCTACTTCTTATTTATTAAAATTGTCCATTGCTTTATCTTGCCCAAGGCAACCCAAATCAATTTGCAAGCAAGCAAACAAAAGCCACATAGGTATATTAAAACCAGGGAAGAAATACATTGAAAACATCTCCCCACCTCTCTCACTTCTAAAAGGCCATAGAAAAGGGACAAAGGCCTGGTTATAGAGGGATGTTTTTGGCTGCCATCTAAAGATGTATAATAATGGCACCAGGCAAGCCACCCTGGGGAGAGCATTCCACACAAAGCATTCCACACCCATTCCACATTCCTTTTGTGGAGGGGGCACATGAAGAAGGGCCTCAGATGATGATTGTAAGGTCCGGGTTGGTCCTTGACGTATTGCACTCCTGAGCTATTTAAGGCTTTATCATTCTAAACTAGGGCCGGGAATTGGGCTGGGAAACTAGCTGGCAGACAGTGCAATCGGGCCAGGATTGGTATTACAAACTGGCCACTGAATTCTGCTGTCTTTAAAGGCAGTCCCATGCATAGCATGTTGAAGTAATTTAACTTAGGGGTTACCAGAACTCAGAAACAGGCCAAGTGCTAATATATGCAACATTCAGGAAATTCAGCTTGGTCACATTTAATTTTAAACGGAGTTGCCCCACTTCCAAAGTTAAGTGGATTAGTTAAAAGAGAGAGCCAGGGAAGTTAGATTTCTTCAGCAAGCTTGGTAGTTATTTAAAAATCATTAATATAGACACAGAGATAAAATGTATATAGCAAATTTAGAAAGGTATCAATAATTCCAATAAGATACAAGTATGCTTAACAAGCAGAGTCCAGAAAGCTATAAAAGGCAAAAAGGGCATCTGTAAAAGAGAAAGTTTTGCCAAAATGAGAAGAACTAAAAGTAGTACAAACTCTGGCAAAACAAATATAAAATTGTTTTATAATTTTTATAATTTATAAAAAACAGTTTTTCCAAAGAGCATACTGGTGGTAAACAATTATAGCAGTTTTAAAAATTTATAGTAATTTAAAATACGACATTCTAGAACTGTCCGTTAAAAGCCATTGGGTCTGGTCATTTGTCAGATTACAAATTAACACTGAACAAGTCAAATTCTGTGTGAAGGATTATTAGGAAACGAGTTGAAAATAAAATCACCAATATAATATTGCCATATAAAAATGTATGGTATCACCCCACTGGAATACTGCATACAGTTCTGACACTCTACCTGAAGAAGGAAGTTCTAGAGCAAGAATAGGAGCAGAAAACTCTCAACACTGCAAGGTTAAAGCATTTGGAGCTCTTTTAGTGTAGAGAAGAGGTAGGCTAAGTTTGAACAGGAAGGAAGTTTATAAAATTCTGCATAGTGTGGAAAAAGTAGAAGAGAAAAACTTTTATCCCTCACCCATAAGAGTAGAACTTGGGATCACCTGCTTTAATAGCTTGCCACTTCATTCAGAACAACAACATAATCATCACCACCATCATCATTCATACAACACACAACAGAAGATTTGAAGAGAGCCACTGGTTAGATCACTGTGCATGGGACTTTGCCTTTGCTTTTGTCCAGTTTGAGTTCATACCATGGGGTGGGGGTGGGGGGTGAGATACAGGTTACCCAACATCATTTTGATTTTAGAAGACCAGCTCCACATCTGTCAAACTTGGCCTGCGTGGAGTGGGTGAGATAAGGATCTGGCCTGCTGGATGGACCCAGTTCCCCACCCCTGCTTTTAAAGCAGACTCATATATAATATCAGTTTCATTCACTAAATGAGTGCGTGCATGCCCCCTTCACCCTGACTTTTCTATCTTGAGCAGAAAGGTGTAAGGGGGCTTTTAAGCTCATTCTGGAAGCATGCCTGCCCAGCGTCCCTAGCTATGAAGAACCTTCACATTGGGCTATGGTGGTCACTTCTAGACAACCTGTTTATTGAACATCAGGTTTTTGGAACAGTTATCCATTCACCCTAAATAACGAGCCTCCACTGCTGAAATAACACAGCAAGTTGTGGTTGAACAAAATATGGTACTCCTCCTCCTAGAGGAAGAGATGGGAGACAGCACATTTTCCTCACACTGTTACTGTGGGCCAGTAAATGCTAGTTCCTGGGGTAGGGAGTGGAGAAACATCAGAGCAGAGCTGTTGCTTTCATGTTTTCCTGGGAAAATCTGGCTAGCCAGAGTGAAACAGGCTACATGCACCTTAGGATTGTTCCTATCAAGATGCCCGCTTTAGGAAACTATCCTCAGAGATTTGTAATTGTGCTGCATTCAGTGTTTTTATTTGCCCGCTTTTATTTTATTGATAAATACTGGCTTCACTCCTTAGTCAGATATAAAGCTTTGTATTCCAAGCAACTAACTGCAGCTAGTAAAGTGTAATTTCTTATTGATACTTCATCTCAGTTCAACTGTCATCTCTTAATGCACCAGGAAGAAAAGTGTTGAAAACAGTGCAATTTTCATTCACCAGTAAGTGCTATAAAAATTAGAGTTCTCTAAGGACAGCCCGTATGAAGTTGAGCTCCTAGGCTGAACAATGGGACGCAAGTAAAAGAACTGATGAGATTATAAAATGTCTTGTTAAGCCATCCCATGAATACTGAGCCACGTTTTAATTACTGCATCATAAAAATAGACAGTGTGGCAAGCTTAGAAATGGCAATGAAGATTGATTTTTTAAAGAAAGGATGCCGGGTGCATATAAAAAGGAAATGTGCATTGTGGGGGATAGATGAGAAAAAAGTAGTTTTGTTGTAATGTACATAAAATGCTGTATGGATTTAAAAGTGAGCTGGGTCCCTCTAAATAGGCAGTTTGCAGGCATCCTATATGCCTGTTTTATATTGAAACCCCATTCACTCATTCTCTCCCCACTCCCACCCCTTAAATATCATTGCAGCAGAGGGGGAGAAGGAATGACCCTATTAGTCTCTCCCCCCCCCCAAGTTTTCTGCAACCTCCCCCATCCCAGTGTTTGGTACTGAATGTCTGCAGCAGGATTTAAGCTGGTTGTCTGCCTGAGCAACAATGGATTTCCTAGCTATGAGGCATTTGGAAGAGTTCTTTGGCTTGGGCTCCTGGCTTGGGCCCCCGGCTCCAATTCCTTTGCACAATCCTGGCTCCCTATTCCTGTGCTCTGACAGCTGCATACAGCTCAGCCCTGACAGTGTCGGAATCTGGGAGAACGCCAGCCATGTAAAGTTGCATAGCCTAAACCAGGCTTCCTCAACCAGATGTTTTTGGCCTAAAACTCCCATGATCCCTAGCTAGCAGGACCAGTGGTCAGGGATGATGGGAATTGTAGTCTCAAAACATCTGGAGGACCAAGGTTGAGGAAGCCTGGCCTAAACACAAATTTACTTCAGTGTAAAGTAGGCCACTGTGACTGGCCCTAAGTCACCCAATGAACTTGTCCACTCCAAGCTCAATGCTACACAACACTACACTACACTGGTATAAACCGGGCACAAAGACAGATGGTATAGTCAAGAATAATACACTTGGCCTAAGCCATGTAGGGCTTTCTGTCAAACCAGCACCTAGAAATAAACTCAAAATAAATATATGATGAAAAGCACTCTGACTTTTAATAGTTGTCAAGAACAGCCCTACAGAGAATGTGTTGTATAGAAATCCAATGTGGTGCATGTGGTGCAGTGGTGCAGTGGTTAGAGTGTTGGACTAGAACCTGGGAGACCAAGGTTCATACCCCTACTCAGCCATGAAGCTCACTGGGTGACTTTGGACCAGTCACTGCCTCTCAGTCTAATCTACCTGTTGTGAGGATTACTTGGGGATGGGGGAAACAATGTACGCCACTTTGAGCTCCTTGGGAGAAGCGGTGGGATATACATAAATGCAATAAATGAAATGGGGGGGAGGGGGAGTTGTCTAGGATTGCAGAAGTGCAAATGATGCCCACTAGGGTCAGTTGCACATTTCTATTTGCAGAGACAACCTTGTATTATTAATCTTTTTTTATGTGGTGGAGGGGGATGATTTTAGAAAGCTTCACAGGGATCAATATACCCCTAATGTAAATGACAGCTTAGTACAAGAGAGGAAAGGACAACATATTCGATTTTAATATAATATGAGGACAGTATATAAGGGCCTTTTGTGGAACATTATATAAATAAGTAGTTTGGCTTCTAAGGTTCTCGCCTCCTCTCCCATTCTGTACGCGTGCATAATAGTGGTTTGGAAGTGAGAGTTGCTTAGTTTGCATTCTCGGGCAAAAGAGAAACTTGGTATGTACCAACCAGGGCATTTTGGGTACACCAAGAGCTATTAACAAATGTAGCAGCATTACTGAACTATATGGGACGAAACTATTCTTGATGTTATAATATTATGCCATTTATGGTGGACAGCTGAAGCTTCAATTGCTGCTTAGCTTTTTAAAATAGCAATACGAAAGGGCCTGGGAACAGTATGGGACCTCATGGGTGGCTTGGGAAGGCAGTTGAAGTGGCTTGGACTTTACGTGGGCAATCCTGTGAAGCCCCTAACTTCATTCTTGAATGGTGCCCCATTCTTCCATTCCACTAGAGTTCCTTCCTGTTATATTTCTCATGGCTTGCCCCCTTCCCCCCCCCTCTAGTTTTGACCTTGTTTTTAAAAGTGGTCCTCCCTCCTCGTTTCAAAGTAGTTTCTGAACAATTGGAAGGGGAAATGTTTTATTTAATTGATTTTTAATAAATAAGTAAATCTGGTTGTATGGCTTGGTGGGAAAGAGCAAATTGATAGATTTCTGCTCTCTCTCTCTCTCTCTGTGTGTGTAGAGGAAATGAATTTCCTTCACTGGCTTTCTTGAATAGTAGCTATATTAGTTTTACATGTGTTACATGTGCTTTAACTGAAAAAAACAACCAAACCATGCCACCCCACCAGAAAACTTGGAGGAGCTTACACCTGAAAAGATCTGCATAGGATTGGGAATTCTAATATGAGAGAGCCATGGTGAAAACCAGAGAATGGTGATCTCTATAGGTTAATCCAGGACACGTTTGTCTCTCGCTGTGCTCATCAAAGATCCTGGCTCCTCCTACCGTGGGAATGTGACCCTTAACAGAACAAGGTTGCAAGCCTTTGCACTTTGTGGCATATAAATAAATTATTATTATTATTATTAGCCATCATTCGAGTGCCTGGCCCTCTGGGGGTTTGCTGGTACACAGTGCATCCATGAAAGGAGGTTAAGAAAGAACAGGGAGTTAGATTCCTTGGTGGGCCCTCATTCTGAAGCCCTAGTGCTTGGGAATCATGCCTCTGTTTTCAGAGGGAGTTTACAAGGCTAACTTCATTTCATAATCTTCACTGAAGAAATAGGCTCTTTAGAAATGCTTTGTTAGAACAACTCCCTCCCCATGTTTGGGTCACTGCACTTCCATCCAAGAGAGTGACACCTCATGCTTTCACATGTCAGGAGCTTTTTTAAAAAAACATTTTGAGCATCACTATAAAAACCCATTTCTTTTCTGAAACACACTGAAGCTGCTATTTTTGATTTGCTTGCCTGGAGCCAAATTTCTGTCACAACTGTTCTCAAGAAATGCTTCTCTATTGTGAAAAAACTCTTTTATATGTTGACAAACCCTTGATTTTTTATTTATTTTTTAGCAATAGCCCTTGGTATTGCAACAACTAACAGTATATGTGCTTTCTAGGTTGGCAATTATTTCAGCTGAGTTCTTTGGCAAAGAGCATAGAATTTTTGAAGTGTAGTAGATGACATTTCATCTCAGGAAAATGTTTTTAGAAGGAATGCAGCATTTTAAAAACATGCCAGGATCTTGATTAGTAAAGATTTAACGTAAAAAGGTGAACATGTATGCTTGATGTATGTTTCCTGAGCATATTCTGTTGTCTTGTCAATTAAACCTAAGTTAGATTATGAATGTTTCATTGCTTTTTTTGCCATTGTTAAGTGCATGTAGTATGAGCCAGGAAGTCCCCGGATCAAATATTAGCAATGGACTCACTCAGGGGTCTCTATTTTTATCCTCAGCAAAAACCCCCATCCCATGAAACATGAGTATAATAACAGAGGCATAGCGGGTGGAGCTGTGGGTTAAACCACAGAGACTAGGACTTGCCAATCAGAAGGTCAGCGGTTTGAATCCCCGCGACGGAGTGAGCTCCCGTTGCTCAGTCCCAGCTCCTGCCAACCTAGCAGTTCAAAAGCACATCAAAATACAAGTAGATAAATAGGTACTGCTCCGGCGGGAAGGTAAACGGCGTTTCCGTGCACTGCTCTGGTTCGCCAGAAGTGGCTTAGTTGTGCTGGCCACATAACCCAGAAGCTGTACGCCATCTCCCTCAGCCAATAAAGCGAGATGAGCACCGCAACCCCAGAGTCGGTCACGACTGGACCTAATGGTCAGGGGTCCCTTTACCTTTACCTAGCAAGGTCAGGTGGTACCTGGTGCGGAATTTTTTTTGTCAACCCATCGGCAGCTCGGGGTAGTCTTGGGAGTTGCAAGCGGGTGGCGCACCCGGGGGTGACATTAAGCGCGTCGCCTGCCCGCAACTCCCAAGCCTCCCCTGAGCTGTCAAAATGAAGGCAAAGTGGCGCAGCTCCTCCCTTCCCCCAACGGCTTGGGGTAGGCTTGGGAGTTGCAGGTGGGTGGCGCGCCGAAGGTCACCCCCCCTCAGGAATGACACCCAGGGCGGTACTCCATCTGCCCTCCCTTCCTATGCCTCTGGATAATAATATGTGACACGATTTACAGGGCTGTTATAATTTTTTAAAAATAAAACTTTTTTATTCCTTAACTAATTCATCATATATTGTCTTTATCTTCAGCACATTTAAAATGTACTGAAAGACAGTATGCAAAGGACTTTGAGCTTTTAGGGGAAACGCTGCATAGTTTCTAAGTGTTGTTATTTTTAAAAGATGGAGGGAAGACAGGGCTTGATTAAAGGAGCAGTGAGGACAGAGAAGGAAACAAACCTACAGGCAAAGCAATCCTGAAGCAGAGGCGGCTTGAAGAGGTGCACTTGCCAACACATCCACAGCCCTACAGGTGCTGCAGCACATAGGTGAAAAGTAAGGAGCAACAACCCTCCCCTTTTCTGCAGCACTAGCGCTAGGTTGCTAATACTCCAAGACTATTCCATAATAAATGGTTTGTAAAATAATTGCCATACACATGGTACATACTGTAAAGACAAAAGCTATTTCTGTTTGATAGGTGGTGCACAGAGAGAAGCAATGGAGGCTTATTTCATAGAATCATAGAATCATAGAATCATAGAATCATAGAGTTGGAAGAGACCACAAGGGCCATCGAGTCCAACCCCCTGCCAAGCAGGAAACACCATCAGAGCACTCCTGACATATGGTTGTCAAGCCTCTGCTTAAAGACCTCCAAAGAAGGAGACTCCACCACACTCCTTGGCAGCAAATTCCACTGTCGAACAGCTCTTACTGTCAGGAAGTTCTTCCTAATGTTTAGGTGGAATCTTCTTTCTTGTAGTTTGGATCCATTGCTCCGTGTCCGCTTCTCTGGAGCAGCAGAAAACAATCTTTCTCCCTCCTCTATGTGACATCCTTTTATATATTTGAACATGGCTATCATATCACCCCTTAATCTCCTCTTCTCCAGGCTAAACATGCCCAGCTCCCTTAGCCGTTCCTCATAAGGCATCGTTTCCAGGCCTTTGACCATTTTGGTTGCCCTCCTCTGGACACGTTCCAGTTTGTCAGTGTCCTTCTTGAACTGTGGTGCCCAGAACTGGACACAGTACTCCAGGTGAGGTCTGACCAGAGCAGAATACAGTGGCACTATAACTTCCCTTGATCTAGATGCTATGCTCCTATTGATGCAGCCCAGAATTGCATTGGCTTTTTTAGCTGCCGCGTCACACTGTTGGCTCATGTCAAGTTTGTGGTCAACCAAGACTCCTAGATCCTTTTCACATGTACTGCTCTCAAGCCAGGTCTCACCCATCTTGTATTTGTGCCTCACAAATTAACTTCCTACAGTTAAATGCCAACTGATTGAATGGCAAACAGAGGCAATTTTTGGGGGCAGAGGTTCAGGGCACCCCCACAGGAGAATCAGCAGGAGGGCTCCCAAATGCAGCACATTTGGAAGTGACATTACCACCAAAGACTATTTAAAATTACCTAACTGCATTACTGATAGCAAAGTCAGAGACAAAGGTCCAATTTGCTCCATTTCCGCCCCCTGATTTGCACCCATGCAAAGCTAAGAGAGATGTAATTTTATTTTTAAGCCATACCTCTACCTGCTAAAAAGATCGTGATAAAAAAATATGCATGATATTAAAACACACACATATTAAAACTGTAAGCATATTTGCTGCAATAGGGAGAAAAATAAATAAGAGACCAGCATTGTTGAAATGCTAGCACATCTAGGAGTCTTACAGAAATCTGTTGCTCTTCCTACCATGCAAAGACAATTTAGTTGCTTGTGCTAACTTTAAACGTTTTAGCGTCTGGCTCCTTTCTAACTTATGATACAACAAATCAGTTTTAGACAAGTACTCACCAAAAAATGCCATAGAAAAGCCTTCGGTGACACAGCCAACTCTACCCAGGTTGTAATACCCAACAGCATTTGTTTCTACATTCAGAGTTCCTCCCAACAAGGCTGCTCCAAGGTCTGCTATGGCTAAATTGACCAGGGAATAGTTAATTGGCTGACGAAGCTGTCTGTACTTAATAGTTACTGCAATAACAGTTGTATTCAGAATTACTGATAAAGTGCAAGATATTGCCATGATAATTGCAATTATAGTGTAACCAATACGAGGCATCAAGACCACTCTTCCGGTGCTGACATTCACTGACAAGGGATTGGTGTCCAGAGAATCCATTTGTTGTTAGGGCACCAAGCTCAGATAAAATACTATTTGAGCTTTTTTTGCGTTGTGCTACCTGTCAGTCTCCAGTCATTCTTTTCTCTAGATGACTGTGAAACCCTTTCTCGTTTGATGTTTCAAGAAATACAAGGCATGATATTCCATGGATTACACAACATTTAAAGCAAATCCTTAGATCCGGATTTCTTTGATCATAATTCTCCCCTCATCATTCATTTTCTAATTAATCTAGCACTACACTCATCATAATTACTGCAGCAGAGAAATATGTCTTGCACAGAACTTTTTATTTTTCCTAAGGCAGTGGAGTGCATAATTCATTTTAAGAATGAACCTGTGCAATCTAAATGCATTTGGGAAAGCAGTTTCCTTAATAGGAATAATCAATTATGGTTTTTCCCTCCCTGACATGCTGAGTGAATCTTTCCACCTGGGTTCCCCATGTCAACTGGAAAGTCAGAATGAAAGGGGACAGAACGGAGATTATAGACCTTTCCGTTTCATTCCCTAAACTCTCTCTTCACTCTCTCTGCAGATGGTACCCCTGACAACATAAATTGGCTCGGAATTTATTTACTCTCAGAAAAGAACCTCAGTATACTGGTGAAAGCCTTGACAAGCAAACAGCTTTTGCTGTGGATTTGCCATGGCACAAAACCATCACTTTTCAACATGTGTGTGCTTTTCTCTACTAAGCATACAAACATGGGCAAAAAATGTGCCCTTTCTTTGGTCACCTTTTAACACCTTTAACATACTTTGGACATGTCCCTAGTCCATGCATAAAATCCCCCACAGTCTTATGATTGGTAAGTATATCTTGTTATGAGTTGGGTAGGGTGGGGCAAAAGTGGGCTCTGTGTGGGACCCTTCTAACCCCTGGTTCCAGCAACTGTTAAAAAAAATAAGCCAGGCTAGGTTCCTGTGTTGAGGTGATAGCCTGGGTGATGGGCCAGCTCTCGGTTAGTTGGAAGGAAAAGCCAGTGTTTAGAACTGAGTTGCAGTGGTGTGAACTAGAAGAAAAGCAGCAAGCTGGAGGGAGAATCAGAGCAACGAGAACAATGTTTGATTTCTGTTTGAATGCAAGGCTGTGGCTATGAAAGAAACAATACCCTTTTGGAGTGTTAATGCTGTGAACCCCTCCATTGCAGGCTCAGGTTGTATATATGCATAAATAAACAATGTAAGGACACTGCAGTCTCCACTGGGCCTCATTTCCAAAAGGCAACACAAAACCTGGGAAAGACCTGGAACCCCTGGAATTTTGCACCATTCAGAGATTGTAATGGTGTGCAACACTATATTTGAAGATACCCTTTATTGCATGCAAAATGTTTTCCAAAGTTTTCCTTCCGTATTTATCAATTCCTTCTGCTACAATTCATTGCCATCAATGAAATAGTAATGCGTGTTATGGTTAGGGCATCCTCTTCCCCTCGGGTTACAGGCTCAAAGAAGTTTGGAGCTTTTTAATTTTCCCACCCTCAGACAAGATTATTCACACAAGCAGTGGAGTTTTCCTCCCAATCTTGATATCTGAGCCTGAGGGTATTTGTGAAATTGTCAGATTAACCCTATAATTCCTAATGGACAAACAAGAAAGATATGTACATGTATCTAACAGGGGAAGGGGAATGCATTGATATAGTGTGTTTGGTGTCGGCCCTTGAACCAGCTTATGGGAACTGCAGTTTGTTAAGTGTGTTGGGAATTATAGTTCTGTGGTATAAACTACAGTTCCCATGAGTCTCGGGGGTGCTTTAAATTTATGGTGTGTACACAGCCTCATTCTGCCTAATGGTAGAGCTGGGCCTGCTCAAACCGCTAACCTCTCCTATCTATTTGAATTACAGAAATCAGAACAAACAGAAATGAAACGGGATATTGCCAAAGTCACCAGCAAGATTCAAACTTTTGTCTTTCCATATTTAGGTACAGTTTGAAGCTTATAAACTGCAGGTTGAAACCGGTAAGTAGGAGCCAAGGAATACTTGACTTTACAGCTTTTGTGTAGGTCAACCAGGCAAATTTTATACCAACTCCTCTTTTCAGATTATACTGTACATAACATGAAAACAGTTGAGGATAGGACACAAAAACCTTTCATAGTGACGCAAACAGTAGCCCACCCTTGAACCTCTCCAATAACTGGAAAGTTTGTAGTTACTTGAAGAGCATAGCTGTCACTGCACCCTTAATGTTATGAATAAAGTTGCTGCTTCAGGATTTTCAGGGGCACTGAACTGATTGTTCTTCAGCAGGCCTAATATTGCAATTAATATCATTATGTTAATATCACATGCTAATGCACTGGGTCGTTAATTGTAACACTGTCAGCATGTTCTTGCTAATGCATTTACCTTAGTTAAAGACGTTAATACTTAGCAGTGTATTTGCATATGTTATGTGTGTTAAATAGAAGAGCTCTTTCATGCTGGGGTGGGTGGGTGGAAGTATTGTGGAAGTTAAGAACAGAGGCAAAATTATCATTAACATAATCCCTTGATTGCGCTCTTGGAAAGGAAAGGGAGTGCGCTGTTGCTGTTACTCTAGGTAGGCATGGTATTTTGTAAATTTGTAACAAGCTGGTCTCAAATGCTTATTTCCTCCCCAGATATGTAGATTGAAGAAGAGTTCTGCACAACATGGAAACTCACAAGGTAAATCAGCCTTCTTCAGCCAGTTTTGGGCTCCAACTCCTGTCAGCCTCAGCCAGCATGGTCAATATTTTGGGATGATGGGAGGGCAGAGGACTGGAAAAAGCTGTGTTAGGTGCTGAACAACAAAACTCTACAGAGTTTTTGACTGAAACCAAGTATTATGCTTTATCAGAGTAACCATAGAGCTATAACCTTCATTGAGTGTGTTTAAATAAAATTCCAGATTTGTTTACAAAGCACCTCATCATTGCTTTGATTCTCTGGCTAAGAGAGAAGTGGTCACAAGTTTTCCCTTCACATTATTAAAATTCATTGATGCTAGTTACAAGAAAACACTACCACATATAGATAATATCAGGTCTCTCAAGCGTTACTGACAGGGAATGTCTAAATTTTAGAACACTCACATTACCTCAGTCCCATCTTTATTGAGAGAGGTTACCACACAAGGAGTTCCACACAGCCTCAAATTCACTCCTGTTTCCCTTTTTGTTCAGTGACTACTTTGATATCTAAGCACATATAGACAGTGCATTAAAATGGCAGTGGTAAGCAGAGGTTAGGGGAGCAGTGCACAGGGGGCGGCAGCTGTGGTTGTGGGACTTGGGAGTTTTATGAACATGTTCATGGATTTGGATCTGAGACTTGGAGCAGGTTGATTCAGGTCTAACTTGAAGCTGCATGCAAACAGCCTTAATGAACATTTGTAATGTTATTGGGGGAATGCCCTTCTGCTTCTGTTGCTCTGACAGTGACATTTGGGAACTGTCATCAAGCTTGCCTAATAACAGCCATTCTTCATTGTTAATGAACATCCTGCTTTGCAAGGAAAAAGGAACTTGGGGAGTATCCTGGCTGATGCTCTTTCATTGTCAGTCATTGTACAAATCCTTAAAGTCTTACCAACATAACTTGAGGCTACAGAAGCTCACATTAGCTGTTCTTTCTGTGTCAAAACTCCTCTTTTTAATATTGTTGTGACAGCTAACTAGCTGGTACTTGTTTAATAAGGTAAAACAGGACATTGAAGATATAAGTTGCCTTTAACACTTTGATCTGTCTATCTACTCTATCTATTGTTTAAAAGGACAAATTGTTGTCAGGTATATGCAATATATTTATATGGTATTTGACTGGTCACAGTGCTATCAGAATTCATTTTAAAATGTATACTAAGTTACACTTTGAACAATTGGTTTCTTTTACATTTTAAAATAACTATATTTATTGATTCTCGTAAAATTATATCTGCCTCTGAAAATAAAGAACCAATAAAGTGTAGTGATTAGGATTTGGGACTTAGGTCCCAGAGACCACCTGGGTGCATTCAGGCTAGATGTCACTCATGTTCAATCTAACCTTACAGAACTGGTGTCAGGAAAGACATCTACTTCTGCTTCATTGACTATGCAAAAGCCTTTGACTGTGTCAACCACAGCAAACTATGGCAAGTTCTTAAAGAAATGGGAGTGCCTGATCACCTCCTCTGTCTCCTGAGAAATCTCTATGTGGGACAAGAAGCTACAGTTAGAACTGGATATGGAACAACTGATTGGTTCAAACTTGGGAAAGGAGTACGGCAAGGCTGTAGATTGTCTCCCTGCCTATTTAACTTATATGCAGAATTCATCCTGCGAAAGGCTGGGCTGGATGAATCCCAAGCTGGAATTAAGATTGCCGGAAGAAATATCAACAACCTCAGATATGCAGATGACACAACATTGATGGAAGAAAGTGAGGAGGAATTAAAGAACCTTTTAATGAGGTTTAAAGCTCAACATCAAAAAAATGAAGATCATGGCCACTGGTCTCATCACCTCCTGGCAAATAGAAGGGGCGGCAGTGAGAGATTTTACTTTCTTGGGCTCCATGATCACTGCAGATGGTAACATGGTAACAGCAGCCACGAAATTAAAAGATGCCTGCTTCTTGGGAGAAAAGCAATGACAAACCTAGACAGCATCTTAAAAAGCAGACACATCACCTTGCCAACAAAGGTCCGTATAGTAAAAGCTATGGTTTTCCCAGTAGTGATGTATGGTTTTGAAGATAGGAGTGCCTGGCATGCTCTGGTCCATGGGGTTACGAAGAGTCGGACACGACTAAACGACTAAACAACAACAACACCCTATTATTTCATCCTGAGCTCCTCAGAGGAAAGTGGGTTATATTAATGTGAGAAATGATATCAAGAAGTTTTCTTCTGGTTTCTGCATTCTGTTACACCAGGAGTGGTAAACAGGATCTGGTTGGTGTTAACAGACAAAGAACCAGCTCATCCTCCATAGCCATTTTGATAAGTGGGCAGGACTGTCTTGCTCATATTGCAGTTATTTTGAATTGTTTCATAGGCCGTTGGAGCCATTGTACTTATTGCTCATTTGATATATTATCAGCAACTGTGGGCAGAATTCTGTGGGAAAGTGACAGACAAATAAACAGATGATATGAAGATAGGGCAACAGGTGATTCAAATATAAAGCTGCAGCTGCAAAGGAAGAATTAGGAGCATGCTCTAAATGTGCTCCCTGTTATTGCTTTGCAGGCCTGGCGTGGTTTCAATGGGGGAACTGGGGGCACAACAACAGAGAAAAAAATGAACAAAGAAAGCACTGGCTGGAAAGGTAAAGGACCCCTGGATGGTTAAGTCCAGTCAAAGGCGACTATGGGGTTGAGGTGCTCATTTCACTTTCCTGCCGATGGAGCCGACATTTGTCCACGTACAGCTTTCCAGGTCATGTGGCCCGCATGACTAAACCGCTTCTGGTGCAATGGAACACTATGACGGAAACCAGAGCGCACAGAAACGCTGTTTATCTGCCCGTCGCAGCACTACCTATTTATCTACTTGCACTGGTGTGCTTTCAAATTGCTAGGTTGGCAGGAGCTGGGACAGAGCAACGGGAGCTCACTCCATTACGGGGATTTGAACCGCCAACCTTCCAATCGGCAAGCCCAAGAGGCTCAGTGGTTTAGACACAGCACCACCCGCATACCTCCACTGGCTGAAAAGGAAGAATTGGGAGTGCACTTAGAACACACTCTCAGTTTCTACTGTGGAATTTTTAGGCCATGGCTTCACCAGTCCGGTGACTCATACATCATGTGATGGAGAGGTAGATGTTACCTTCCCACTCAAAACCACTATGCCGACCAAATGGGGAGGACTGGTGGGCCAAATTAGGCCTGCAGACTGGAGGTTTTCCCACTGCTCTTATATGTGCTGGGAGAGGCCCAAACTAGACATGGCTTGGGTATTCTGTGACCGGAGGAGCTCTCTGCATTTTTGTCTCTTAAAAAGCAGCCCCTGGAGGAGGTAGGGCTGATTTGGGTTGGGGCCACAGCAAGCAGAGGAGCCACACTGAAGGCCCAGTCTAAGCTGCCCCTTTCAAGACTGATGTTAGCTATGGAGGGGAAAGCACCAAAAAGGAGACTGTAAGTTGTCTCCTCTATAGCTAACAGTAGCTTTAGGATGGCAATTTAAGTCAAGGGTCTGGCATGGAAGCAAATGATAATTACCACCCCCCGCTTCCTTGTTGTATTGCAGCCCTTAAGTCTCCCAGTGACTGCTTCTTAAAAGACTTGGCAGGAGACAGCTCGAGGAAAAATCTAACATGGATATGATGGCCAAATAAGCACAGAACCTGCTTTTAAATGTGTTCAAAGCATCAGTTGAGTCCAAAGGATCTGATGGAGGAACATATGAAGCTGCCTTATGCTGAGGCTGACCATCTTTCTCCCTGTACTGTCTGCACTGAACAGCCGTGGCTCTCCAGGATTTCAGACAGGAGCCTTTCCCAGCCCTATTTGAAGATGCCCAGTTCTGAACCAATAATAATAATAATAATAATAATAATAATAATAATAATAATTTCTTATTTATACCCCGCCCGTCTGGCTGGGTTTCCCCAGCCACTCTGGGCGGCTTCCAACAGAACACTAAAATACAATAACCTATTAAACATTAAAAGCTTCCCTAAACAGGGCTGCCTTCAGATTTCTTCTAAAAGTTTGGTAGTTATTTTTCTCTTTGACATCTGGTGGGAGGGCGTTCCACAGGGCGGGTGCCACTACCGAGAAGGCCCAGGATAAAGCATGTGCTGTACCGCTGAGCTCCAGCTCTTGCCCAGTTGTTTCCAATAAGGGGTGTCAGGCAACTAGACAAAAGCTAAGTGGGGTCCTGTATGGTTTCAGATGGTGCGAGTGAAACAGCTTCTACTTGGGCAATGGGACTTCCCCCATCTCCTCCCTCCTATGTGCGCCATCCACAAATCTGCTCAGGAAGGTTGGGGAAAACTCCCCCCCGACAGATTTAGGGTGTGTGCAGGGGGAGGGTGGGAGAATGTTCCACTGTGCAAAGAAAAGTTCTTGTGCTGACACAGTGTTCACCTCAGCGTTATCTTGAAGGCAACCCAAGATTAAAAAAATTCTGAAGCCTGGATCAGCCAGATTTTTAGATGTACTGGGTGGTGGGAACAAACTGTGTTTTAGTTGAAATACTGAGAGATCTTTAATTATGGAAACACAAATATAGGGTACAATCCTACTTTAATTAAAGACTATTTTAATAGGATTTTTGCATGTGGTATTTCAGACATAATACGCAATTCTCCAGAGAAGCACTGTTCCTAAACAATTGCTATGAATTTCAGTGCGGTTTGCATTCAGGAATGCATTGCATGGGTCAACTGGGCAGTTGGATTCAGTAATGAGTGGGGTTACACACACACACACACACACACACACACACACACACGTGTGTGTGTGTGTGCAGTTTCCATACTCTTTCTACTTGAATTTCTAGCTATGAAAACAGAAAGCTTGTCTCCTCTTGGTCTGTGCCTGCTAACAAAAATGAATTCTGTGATGTGACAGTGTCAGCTAGTTTTGCGCTTTCATGTATTCGCTCAAAAGAAATGCATACTTTTTGATGTTGTTCTACTTACGTCTCATCAAAGGTTTCATGGCAGCTGCATTTCATGGTTCTCTACAAAACCACCTGCAAAACATCCGTCATCTGAAAGTGATATTCTAAAGAGTGCCTCATAGACTCCAATCTGCAGGTTGCTGAATGGCACTAAATTGAAAACAGCCTTATTCTAAAGGAAATAGATGCCGTCAATCCTTTAAGAATATCAAAAGCTGCAGTACAACACAACACGGAGAATATAATGGATTTTTAGAGAAGCAGCTGGAAAGTTGCAGTGCTGGTGTAATTTGTTGAATTCTAGCAGTGCACAATGGGGACCTTACAAATTTCCCTATAGGAAGGCTTTGACTTGGAGCATTTGCTTCAGTGTTATTTTAGACATGTGATAGCAAGGACCAAAGAGATGTGGGTCATTCATAATGGAACTCTTATGCTGACAACTAACTTGACCATAGTTGACCAGCATTGGTAACCTCCAGTTGGTTTAGGGATATAGTGCTTGAAGGCTGTAGCTAGTGCAGAAAGCAGTGGTTAGGGGGGGGGTGTGTGTGTGTGAGTTCCCAAAACATCAGAAGCCTGCTCCACAGTAACTCCAAACGGGGCTTTCAGTGTGGCTTCCCCTGTTGTAGCTCCACTTAGACATGACAGGTGCCCACAACGCCAGATTTAGGGTGGTGTGGGTGGTTGCCTCGCATAGGGCGCCAAGCCAGGGGGGTGCGTGCAAAAACAAGAAGATCCATAATTGAGAAGATCCATTTGGGGGTGCCAAATTTTGGCCTTGTTCAGGACGCCATCTTATGAAAGGTTCCAAAAGTCTTCGCCTGAGTGCTACTATCTGCACTTTCCAAAAACAATTGAAGACATTATAGTGTCAAAAAGCTTTTCCAGTTGGGTGAAAAGGTGCTAATTTGGAATTGTATTTATTTTATTTGATTTTGACAATGTAATAATCATAAATAAATAAGAATAAATATGTGCACCCCACCACCGAGACCATTCCATTGTACCTATCCAACCTCCCAAAATTTCAACACCTCTTGTGATGGTTTGACCCCTTTTCCCCTTTAACAGCACAAATTCTACAAACATTCTCTATATCTCCTCAAAATCATTTCTCCTGCATATTCCCTATCTTACCTTATGTTTTTAAATGTATCTTTAGTTGTTTCTAAAGCTATTTTCATGGTATGTTTGTAAATCACCTTGAAACAACTGTAAAAGGCAAATTCTAACTAACTAACTAACTAACTAACTAACTAACAGCTATGAGGGCTGTATTCTTATCCAGTTTGGCATATGGCCCTAGCCACAAACCTGAGAATTTAGATAATGCTTGGTACTTTGCAAGGTATCCCCCTCAATCAGTAGTATGTTGTGGGTCCTGATCGGGAGATCTAATATTCCAAAGGAGAGAGCTTGTGCTAAAAGGTTAACATATTAATATTTTGTTAAAAATAACTGTCCTTTTTTAAGTGCCTGCCGAAAGGCAAGTACTAGATTTGACAGAGCTGCACATATTTCATGGAAAGAAGATTGATTTGAAAAACCGTTCCTCTCTCCATCATGTTACCAAATAAGGAATAAGTCCTGCCACCTGCTCAGATTTAAGTAAAATGAAAGAGGATCTATCTTAAAATGAAAAGCGACTAACCTTTTTTTTAAAAATAAAAATAAAAATAAAAACTCCTGATCTGAAAACATGACAATTGCTGGCACGGAATGTAAAGTACCTTGATAAAAAGTCATTTTGTTTCGCTGCAAAGTTGGCACCACAAACTGGTATAATAGCACTGATGGGAATTACAAGTGGAAACCTTTGAAGATGTTCATCATGAGCATTTGAAGATGGCACAGCTGATCAAAGAAGCTGCTGTTGCTCCTGCTGTAGCCGCCAGAGCTTTCCAGTCACTTGCCCTGTTTCAGGGACAACTTCTCTAAGAAGCCATAAAGCAACTTGATAAGCACTGTCCCATGCAGTCTCTCTCTCTCTCTCTCTCTCTCTCTCTCTCTCTCTCTCTCTCACACACACACACACACACAAAACAATCACAAAAACAAACAGTGTACACACACACTTGTGTGTGTGTGTGTGTGTGTATTTATAGCCAGATATTTATAGCCAGAGTGTATACATTGTAGATTTAGATGCCGAAAAGCAAGTACAGTATTGCACTATTAGCTCCTGGCTGCCCTAAGACTAAAACACACATTTTGCCAATTCTAGCATTTTCAGCACTATGTCCAGTACACATGTGCAAGCAAAAAGGATCAAACTGAATTTATGTATTTCTGCCCTGATGCTGTTTTCCTTTTGTTTAGGGCACAAAGGAAGACAGCATTGAACAGAAATGCAAATATTCAATTTGAGCTTTTTAATTAGTATGTGCATACTTAATAAGGGCAGTGTGCTTAGGCTCTTCTGCAGCTAAAACAGGATAATGTTTAATTCTTTACTGAATTTAATACTATAGCTTTGTCCTTCAACAACTGTAAAATAGGAATAAAATAACAGAATAAGAAAATATATTTGAGGTGGAGAAGAATACAAATGTGTCTCCTTATCAAGAAAGAATATCACTGAGAGTGTGGGATGTGGGGTAGAGTGAAATTCATTAGTATTTCCCTCAGAATGGATAGTAAACACTCAGGTATAGATTAGAAATCCTTTTTCAGTCAGATTCACTGTTGTATTTCTTCTGCTTTTCCACTAGGTGACACCATACTACATGATAAATTGAACTAAACTCCATTTGACTACATAGAACATCTGTAATCTTTAGAAGTAAGGAAATGGTGTGAATATTAATGTACATTTTGCTTAATACTCTTCTGCTGTAAATTATGCATAATGGAGTCAATAAACTTTGGCTTAAAGAGAGCTTACGTATGCTAGCCAGTCTCTCTGCCTCTCTCTGCTCCTCAGAAGAAATAAAGTTCTTTGACACTATTTAAGAACCACATTTAGGCTACCTGGACTTTTCCTCACTTCATTGCTGGGTCAATAAGTCTTCTGTCATATTGTGGAACTGATGCACTCAAAGTCTTTTTCTCCTGATGCTATAAACCTGGCCCAATACAGATTCAGTTGGGTAAATATTTACGCCTGTTCTCACTAGCTATCTTACCCCCGCTCTGATTGAACATTGTTTGGTAGTGACTGTTATTCCTTCTCCACAACATACAATTTCTCTTAACTGCCAATTTGTAATCTCCATTGTTAGTTCTAATCATTGTTACTTTGAAATAGAAATAAGCAGGACTGGCCCAAGACATTTTTTCTGCCTGAAGCAAAAGACAAAAAGCCACCTCCTTCCTATTCCACAGACGAAAGCTGACCAGACTAGCAACTGAATCATACTTCAACCCTGTCAATGTGACAGTATTCTGCACCTGAGGGTGGTAGGGTATCTTTGGGGTCCCAGGGCAGACCATGTGGCACACTCAGCTTTATCCAGTTCCCACCCTTCAGCACCTGCTGCCTGAGGCAGCTGCCTCACTCTACCTAATGATAGAACCAGCTCTGGTGACAAGACAACACTTAATTACTTCACATTCACACAACAATGCAGTCTCCTTGTATGCTTTATCTACATTTGCAACCAGTTCAACTGGTGATACAGTCTGTTCCAATCTGAGTCATTTTGGTACCAGAGACAAACAAATCATGGCACTACTTAGTTTTCACAAGGATAAACAAGATAAAGGATTCTGAGTGTTTTCCATCTTCTCAGCCCTATGAGGAAAGCATTTCTTCTGCTTTGTTGGTATGTTTTCAGTATGTTTGCCTTTGCTTTGGCAAAGTAAGTGAGTGTGCACATGTGTGTGCGTGCGTGTGCATGTGCACGCACACGCGCGCGCACGCGCACGCACACACACACACCCCTATTCTGGGATGTTCATTAAGAACACTGGAAGAGAGGCAAAAGAAAGTTTGGAATCCATGCACAGGAAGGGACAAACAACTTTCCATAATATAGATTCTAAATATATTTCTATGTTCTGTATCTTTTATCAATACACCATCAAGGCTTTTTGCATACATGGTTTTTACACAATCTGTTCTATTTAACATTGGCAGAGCTGTGTGCTTGTCGAGTCCCTGCGCGCTGCACTAAACCAGTGCAGCACGGCATGGGGACTTGCTTATTTGGCGCAGGAAATCGTGTCTATGCAGTTGCTGGAGATAGTGTGCGTGCATGCGTGATCCAGCCCACGAAGGGATCTCCACTGAAGTGAACCGGCCCAGGCAAGGTAAACCTTGCCAACCCCTGCTCTATAGCTTCTGTGGTGAGTTCAAGGCCTGCTGAATTATCTCATATATAAACCACACAGGGGGGAAAACAAACATCTGGGTGCATGAAAAAGAACCCTCTCTTAGTTCTTGTTACTTTCAGTGTCTTCTGAAAGCCGCCCTGAGCCCGGCTTTGGCTGGGGAGGGCGGGATATAAAGAAAATTTCTTCTTCTTCTTCTTCTTCTTTCTGTTTTGCTTTCATTGTCACTAGTGGTATCGGTTATCACTTTCATCACCAGTTTTGAGTTCAGAGGCCAGGGACTCTTAGAAAAATCAGTACAAGAACTGAGACTATGGTTGTTAAAAGAAGAGGGTTATTTTAGAGTACTTTCCTGGCCCCAGTTACATACAGAGTGCTGCTCTTCTTTCCAGAACTCTCTGCAATTCCTGGAGTGGACAATCCTACGCTTCGGCCAGAGCACTGCAAAATCTTGGTCTGGATTGAGGAAAAGATCTGCCCTGCATTTGTTATAGCAATGGAAGCCCTACCTGAAGAACTTTGCCCCAGTGACCACACACTGCACCTGAAGCCCTGGGCAAAGGTAATACAAGGAAATAATAGAAATGCTACCCTGAAAATAAGCATCTGGATCTGATGTAGCAAATGAGTGAAAGCCACATATTTACTGTGTTAAAAAAAGCACCTAGAAACATCTGCATGGGGAAGGATGGTAGGTAGAGTTGCCATGTGTCCTCTTTTTCCTCTTCCTGAGATCTTGAAGAACCACAGCAAGCCATAGTAAACAATAATTGTGGGCTAAATGGATGCTAGTCTGACCTAGTATAAGGCAACTTCCTGTGACCCTAGGTTTAAGTGGGCCTGTTGGGGAAGATAGATGGATGGGGTAGAGTATGGATTTAAGCTTAGGAAAAGCAGTTGTTGTTTCATATTGATTTAAACATTATGCAGTACCATTGGGAAGGGTGTGGTTAATTGATTCTTTTTAGTGCTTGCCCACCAGAAAACTGCTGTGAATGGGCCACTCTGTCAGGTCCCATAATGATCTGGTTCGGCCTAGTAATAGAGCCATTATCAGTTCCTGTGAACATGAAACATTTGCTGCTGTGCTGTCCCCTAGATGTTTTCTGCGTAACCAATTCTTACAATGCCCCTGCAATCATTTTGCAGTTTTGTGGATTGTAGAGTTGGGTGGTGTTGTGGGTTTGTTTGTTTTTAACCTGTTGTTTTCCTTCAACATAGGGAACTTGTCTCCTAGTTTCTATTTGTGACCTCCATTTACACCTTCCTTAATATTTCAGCCGCATCAGCTTGTAGTGTGCAACTAACTGAGAGAGGTTGAATTGCTACAACAGCAAGTTCCTGTACAGCTGTGGCTGGTTAGTCAGCAGTTTGCACGTGGTTGTCACTGAATGGCAGCAAAAGTGATGCACTATATCATGCATATTTAATAATTGCAAAGAGAGGGAGAGAGAGAACAAACATGCACTATGGAATAATGTCAATGAAGTTACATTAGACAGTGAAGTCTGTAATGACGTTACACTTAATTTGTGTGTTTGTTTCTTATGTAGGAATCACTTTACCATCTATAATTTGCAGGGAATATAGACTGGAAAGCAGAATTCCAATACAAAAAAGCACAGATGTACTTGGCCATGTAACTTTCTCTAATAGCAAAGAAGATTTATCTGATTTGTTTTTCTTGCACTAAGCAACCCTGAGTTGTTGTTACCCTCCAGACTTTTAGCACATTCTGATTCCATCCATTAGACTGTTCTGTGGCATTATGATTGACATTGAAAGCTACTTGACCCTGATCCTCAGTTGTGTTGAATGCTCCCTTTCACAGTGCCAGCATCCAAAGATTGAAGTCAGATTTAAAGGTCACAAGCGGCTGCCACACACAGCCCTCTGAAAAGCACTTATCCATGTAGGTGTTCCACGGGTCTAGCATCGAGTATAAAAGGCTCTTTACTCCATGCACCAGGACGTTAATGAGCAGCGTCTGGGCAACATCTGCCAGGACCACATGTGATGTGGGTTGCTGCGTGGCTAAGAGGTAGGCATCTGGAGTACCTATGTGGGTAAGGCTGCTGTTTTTCTTCCTTTCAATGCCATTTGCATGTCTGCCTGATTTACTGTTGTAAGCCACTTTGAGATTTTTTTTTTAAATGAAAAGCTGTACAGAAATATTTTTAAATAAATAAATAAATAAATCACCAAACACAGAGTAATAGGGTTGGAAAGCACACCCAAGGATCATCTAGTCCAACCCCTTGCAATGCGGGAATCTCAACTAAAGCATCCATGACAGATGGCCACCCAACCTCTGCTTTAAAACCTCCAGTGAAGGAGAGTCCACCACCTCCCAGATGAGTCTGTTCCACTGTCAAACAGCTCTTACTGTCAGAAAGTTATTCCTGATGTTTAGTTGGAATCTCCTTTCTTGTAACTTGAAGTCATTGGTTCGGGTCCTACCCTCCTGAGCAGGAGAAAACAAGCTTGCTTCGTCTTCCACGTGATAGCCCTTTAGATGTTTGAAGATGCCTATCATATCTCCCCTCAGTTTCCTCTTTTACAAATTAAATATACCCAACTACTTCATAAGGCTTGGTTTCCTGACCCTGATCATCTTGGTTGCCATCCTCTGCGCATGAACTGCTGCTGAGACTTTGCTTATGCTACCTCACATTGCTCTGAATGTTTAAGTGTCCACTGTTCTATGCAAAGGAGGAGGATAGGGTTAGAACCAGAACAGATGGAGGCCGCACAAGTTTTCTCCCAACAGATAAGCAACTGTGACAGCAATGACCTCTTCTAATCCAAAGTAAGACATTTGTTAGCTTAGCTAGGTGCTATTTGTAAAACAGCAATACTTAAGTGCCCACAATACCTTTGCAAGGGGAGGGAGAATGTGGAGAAAACCAGAACATGGCCACAGCCCCATGACTTCTCAATAGCCCCACTTGGTCTAGTGGGCACCAGCTGTCATTACTTTTAACATGAAAATTCACCCTCAAAATTGTTCCAAGGATCAAGGCTGGTTTTCCTTTTGTGCAAGTATGAGCTTTCCCTATATATCAGTCTGTAACGAGATACACCCAGAAATTACTTGCTGAGTGACCTTGGGTCCCGGCTTTGCCAGCCATGTTAGGATGGCAAAGAATGAATACGACTGTGAGTCAATCACATAGTGATCCGTGGTTGCTTGGACTCTTTGCTCATCCTGTTTCCTGCTATCCCACAGGGTCATCACTACTGATGAGCACCTGTTGAGCTCAACCTGGCTGCATACACACTATAAATTTAAAGCATACCCCTTGCCCACCCAAGAATCTTTTGAAGTATAGTTTGTTAAGGGTGCTGGGAATCATAGCTGTGAGAGGCATAAGCTGAAGTTCCCAGGATTCTTAGGAAGGGTATACTTTAAATGTATGGTGCAGACACAGCCTAACCCTGTACTCAGTTACAACTGTCCCACACCCTAAATCTGAGCTGTCCTTGGTGCAAATTTGGCAAGAGTATGAAGGTTTCATGTCACCTTTTGATCTCAACGATCCTTTGCCTGAGACGACTTAAGGAAACAACAACTGAAGCAACCAAGCACTCTAATTCATGAGATTGAACTCTGGGATGGAGAGATGACAGAATGCAGAAGTCTGTCCATATTTATGGTAATCCAAATACCTAGAGTTGGTCCATGAAAGAGACTTATTAGGAATAAAATGTGCTCTCCCAAGTCCACTGACATGATTTAAGAGGAGACAGAAATCAGAAATGTATTTATTTTAAGCCATATGCAGGATCCATTCATGGGAGTGAAGGAAGTATTAGAGATTAGCTTTGTTGTTCGTTTATACATTTAAACTCAACCAAGATTTGACAGACTTGGAAACATATGTTTTTTCTTAACACATGTCAAGGAATAGCTGCATTTTCAGATTTTAATGATTTATCCATGGCTGTACAAGATGTTGAAGGAATCAAACAACTCTTTAATGAAAGCAAAACGCTGGTGCTAATTGGTGCATGCGGGTTCTGAAGCAGCCTTACATCTTCTGCAAGTGGGAGGAAGGTCTCAGCAGAGCATCCCTGGGTGTTTGAGAGCTGTAACAGTGTGGGGCATTACGCATGCTAGGCTATGAGCCTATGTGTTAATTGCAGATGGGGGACAAGGCTGTAATGTTAAATAGAGGGTGGCAGTATCAGCAGTCTGGGAAGACATAACAGTAGGAGCATCCCCTCTGCTTCTGAAGTGCCAAAGTTCTTGAATGTGGAGCCACATGTAGCCAAAACAGCACCACCCAAGCATAATGAGGGAAGGAGAATTTTGTTTGGTCCACAAGTTTATGGAAATCAACCCAATTAACACCTCTTGGACTAATACCCAATCAGAACATTATTATCTTTCAGATTTCACCCCTCTGCAAATTTTGTAATATGGTTCTTAGATGGGTACAAAAGTACAAAATACACAGAAATGCATAGAAACCCGGCCAGGTGGGTCGTGTATAAATGATAAAACAATCATCATCATCATTATATTTTAGGATAAAATATGTTTAGAAATGTGTGTGCATTGATAAAAGTATTTTAAAAAGCTTCAAGTGGGGGGGGGGAACTTTAAAAAAGAGGACCCTAAAACAACACAATGAAGACTGGGGTTACATCAACACCATTCCTTTAAAGCACATTGCTTCCTCCAAGGAATCTTGGGTATTGTACTTTACTAAGGGTACTCGGAATTATACAGCTCAGTGAGGGGTAAACTACATTTCCCAGGATTCTGCTGGGGAACACCATGTGTGGTAAATGTATGCTAAATGTATAGTGACCCAAGTATGGATGTGACCCAAGTGGCCATGGAATCCTGCCTGACTGCTGAGGGAAAATGGTGTCCCAGGTGAGAGGGAGGTGGAATGGAGTATCCTGGGAGAGGGCGCTGGTGACTGCTTGGGACATTGAACAGGAGCATGCCATGTTGTAAAACTGTACCATTTCAGGCTGTTGGTGGGGGCCTGTATGAAAAACTTCTACCACATGAAGAAATCCATGCACAAAAGAAAACAGAATGCTTGGGAGAGGGCTAGGCAAGAACCTCCCCATGCACCCTGGCACTTGCGGGGGCCTTCAGATGGGACTTTTAATAAGCACCCAGGGCAACTGGTGCTTTCAACTATTTTGGGATAGTCACACACACTCTGTTATTCCAGTCGATTTGCCTAACAGAAGTGGATCCAAAAGTACTGGCAGGGGAGGAGATCCGGTTGTACATATGCAGTACTATCCCCCTACACATTCTCTGAGTGTGCAAAGGGATTCAGGTGAACCTCCCTAGATCACCTACTGCATGGCAGTGGAAGTGGTGGAGAGATAATTCTTTCATGTCTCCACTGCGTCCTTGAGGCGCTGTCTGGCTTCTCCAAGTGGCGTAGGGCTTAAGAACATCTACTCTGGTGAATGGTACCGTGGTGGAACCCTCAGAAGCCTGCCTTGACAGGTTTGCAAGGCACATCTGGAAGAAAGTCTGAGTAAGTTGCCTGGTGCACTATCTGGCTTGGTTTTATGGGATCAGCTTCAGCTTTTTGAGATCTGAAGATGTGCACACGGTGCTTTCTGTGGTAACATGTGCTCTTGACCCTTGCTTATCATTGCCGATTTGAGTGAGCTGGAAAGGACCAGACCATGTACGTAGGGCAGTATGGAAATGTTTAAATCATAAACCAACTCAAATATAGGACTTCATATAAAGAACATGAAATAATCTTTGTTCACAAGATTTGGAAACAAGCCCTGAGAAGCTCCGAGAATGATGCATGTACTTATGAGTGGTCCTAGTATCATCATGTCATATTTAGCTAAGGCTGCTATCCTAACCCCACTTACTGAGTAAACCCTACTGAATTCAGTAGCACTTACTTCTGTGTAGAAATGGTACTAACTGCATTGCTGGTAACTTTTGTCAGTTATAATTAGTGTGTAGTTGGGTGTATATGTGTGTGTGACTTTTTTTATTAGCTTCTTAATTTTATTTTATTTTTGATTTTATTTTCACTGTCTGCATTTTCCAGGCTGCTGGCATTCCTTTTGTAGATAATCTCATCCCGTTTACTCTGCTCTATGGTAAGATAATGTTTGCTTTTCCAATACATTTTATTCCTTCAGAGCCTGCCAACAATGAATAACACGTTCCAAAAAAATATGAAAACACAAACCACTTGGAATTAAGTCCCTTTGGTTTCCATGGAACTTAGTTTTGTGTAACAAGTTTATCACTGGTGTCTAATTATCTCCTGCCATCCTGTAACATACGCTTCAGCATAAGGGAATTATTCTTAATAATAAATTAATATTAGTTATAGTTTTCAATTCAGTTCTGCAGTTGTAATACATGCAACCTGGTTCTATGACATACTGGGATGGAATATGAGGAAATGACAATTTTTTAAAAAAGCAATGTACTTTGTAGTCTTGCGTGGTAATGCTTACCTGGGCTTGTTTCGCACCTGGCACCCTTAGGCAGCTGTGGGACCTTGACAGGGCCCAGTGCTGAATTGCTTTCTTGTTTATTTCTTCCATTTATATCCCACCTTTTCTTCCAAGGAGCTCAAGGCAGCATACATGGCTCTCCCCTTCTTATTTTATCATCACAACAACCCTGTAAAGTAGGCTGAGCGACAGCGGCTGGTTCAAGGTTGCCCAGTGAGCTTCATGACGAGGGCTGGATTAACCATTAAGCAAAATAAGCACATGTTTTGGGCATCAAGGGAAGGGGGGCACCACATAAATTTTCCCTTGCCAGATTTACCAATGGCCATATGGTTCCACCAAAAGGCTCCCATAATAAATACCTGAAGGTATATAATGAAGGTTCCAGTTGAATCTTCCTGAGGAAAGCATTCTACAAATGAGGAGCCACTGCAGAAAAGGCCTGTTCTCATTTTGTCACCCTCCGGACCTCTTGTGGAGGAGGAACATGTAGAAGGGGCTCAGAAGACAATATCAGGGTGTGGGTAGGTTCTTATGGAGAGAGATGGTCCTTGAGGTATTGCAGTCCTGAGCTGTTTAAGACTTTTATAGGTCAAAACCAGCACTGGGCCCAGAAACTAATTGGTAGCCAGTACAGTCAGATCAGGGTCTGTGTAATATGCTTAAACTGTCTTTGCTCCGGTTAGCAACCTGGCTACTGAATTCTGCGCCAGCTGAAGTTTCTGAATTGTCTTCAGAGGCAGCCCTATGTAGGTGTTTAAAGACAAGACCTGCTTCTGCTGGTGGCAGCAGGCAAGCTTGTAGAAGACCATAGTGAGAAGACACTTCGCAAGGGGACTCTTTAGATCTGAAGCTGGCCATGTCCCCCTTTCCTCTTCTGTAGCAGGCAAATCCCCATGCGCTCACAGGATTCTGCCTTTTGCGTTAAGACACTGGGGAGTCTATGTGTTTTCAGGGGGCTGTAATTCAGAGTCCATAGTCTCTGAAAGAAGTGGGAGGGATCACAAGTCAGTTTCTATATTTGTGGTGAGTTTGCTTTATTGTTGCCCTATTACGATTTTCAGACATTTTGTACAGGAAAAGAAGGCTGAAGAAAAAGGATAACTACCTTATGTAATAAAATTTCAAAGAGCGTGAAAATATCCATTGGTTCATTGTCAAAACTTTATAAAGCCCTAAGGAGATCAAGTTTACAAAAGAAAGAAGGCTAAGTGAGAAAATGATTCCAGGCATGTCTGAGGATTTGAAGAAAAATATGAAAAGTTAAAAGAGAATGGAGTCTTGCTCTCCAACTATGAATGTGTCAAAACAAGAAAAAAGCTAGACAGTACCTGACCTGCAGGTTTGTCATTTCTTTGATTCATAGACAAGAGTGTTTTCTTCACATATGCCTTCACTCTGTCCAAATCCCCAAATCCTCTTTAGTCAAAGTAGAGTTACAGGTGATCTACAGAAGCTCAGACAGGATGACTGAGTTGTACTTATTGACAAGGTGTCCAAGAGAATTTTGTAACAAGGTAGAACAGAAAATTATCCCCCCCCCCCAACTTTCTCAGTATTCAGACCTTTGGACCATATCAGTGAGGCCAAGGGGAGAGTCATGTCGTCTGGGCAGCTGAGGACCTCCATACACACTGCCCAAGCTTGTGCCTCAGGGCGGTCATTTTGGTACTGCTAATGCAGCGGTTTGACTTCACCCCCAATGGTGCACTCCATTGTCTCTGGAGACTGAATGATGCCAACCAACCAGGCTTGCAATCTAAAAGATGTGACACAAAAAGAAAAGAGTTGGGGAGGGGGCATTAAAAAACAAACAAACCACAAGCTTGGTTATTCATTCTTTTCACAGATTTCAAATCTCAAGCTCATCACCAGTTGCCATTGACATAACTGATTATGGGGCTGGGACATGACAACAATCAAACCTCTATTAACCTCCCTAGGCAATTTTGTTCTGATATGCAACGGTGTTTTCCCTAAGCTTCAGCCCCAAATCTATTATTTTAGATTGTTAAGCAATAATTTTGTCATGTTGTCAAAATTACATTTCTTTTTACCATTTTTAAAACAACTGGTGCCAAGTTGTTCTATTTCAAATATATTCATTAATAATCTGATTAGTATAGAGCTTTGGTTTTAATTGGAGGGAAGTAGTCGTACAAGTCTCTAATAACAGAGGGGCTTAAAATAAAATCCTATGAATGTATACTCAGAAGTAAGTTCAATTTAGTTCAATGGGGCTTGATCCCAGGTAAGTGTGTGTAGGAATGCATGGTAGGCCTCAACAAATCATAAAGTTGGAAGGGACCCTGATGATCAAGTCTAACCCCCTACAGTGCAGGAATATGCAGCTGGATCAAACCTGCAAGCTTGCCATTGTCAGCACCACACTCTAACCAACTGAATTTATCCACCTCCTGGGGCAAAAACCACATTGAACTTACTCCTGAGTAGACATATATAGAGAGTGACACTGTGGAAGGCATGCACTCTCATAAGAAAGAGTCACTTTCATCAGCTGCAACCCACATTTTTATCTTCATCTGTGGGTTTGCCCCACATTTCATTCTCATTTTCCAGTCCAGAGAAACTGAGCATTAAACCAGTTTATATACAGGGATGCTGAAAGAAGCAAAGCCCATTGTAGCAAGTGCCAGTAGCATTTTTGTTTCTGTTCTCTCAAAGACACATCATGAGACTAGCTCCCCCCACCTTTAATCTCAAATGCTAATTGTGACTTTTTAAAGTGTGTGGGGAGGGGAAAGGAATCAAACAAAGCTGGAAAATGCACTGCACCATTTCATCGGAGGGGATTCTGCTATAAAGAAAGCCTGGCAGCACCTAGGTGGCAGCAGATGAAATGTCCTTAATTTGATTCTGAGACACGCCTGATGCCAAGACTCACTACAGCCGCAGTTCATTGTATAATCTGTTTCCACATAATGTTGCCTTGCATTGAAAAGAGTTAGGCAAAATTATAATTCCCCTTATTATATTAATGGCTTTGGGGGCATACAATGAAGAGGAGGAAATCCCCCACCTCTACTAACCATTTCAATGCATCCAGTGCTATCAGTGCCCTGCATTTTCCCAGTCAGCTTCCAAAATCCCTACAACGTCCCAGCTGCCAGGTTTTGTATTTGGTTCTTTGATTTAGATGAATAATGTTTAAAAGTTCATGGGGTGTGAAATGGCATCTATGCACAAAAGGAGGTTCAGTAGCATAAATGATTTTTCGTCCCCAAGGGCAGTTCAATTTATGCTCATGAAACGTGGCCTCAAATGTTGCCGTCTTTGGCTGGTAATGTACGGCTGGGCTTTTCGTTAAAAACCTAATTTGCTGCTTTGCTACACCTCCTTTTGAGAGGCCCTCATCAAAATGCAACGGGCTTACTGATACAAAAGGGCAAAGTCCAGTACCTTTGTTTTGTTGTTTAAGAGAACAGCCCAGTGCCTCTAATGCACTGCTTAGTGTTCGCTACGATTTGGAGACAGGAAAGATTAAACGGCATATTTTGGCTGTAAGACAGATGGAAAAGATAATTTAATTGGGCTGTGTGTCATTGAGCATGGGCACTGTCCTTGTCTCTTCTCTTTAGATCTATCAAAGGTTCCTGACAAGGGTGAGGGGAATGGAAGAAAGATGCTCAAGCCTTGGGCAGGGGGCAGCGGCTTCTTGCTTGGGGTCCTGAAGCTCACTTGGGATCAGCAAAATGGCTGCACAAGGCTAAAGAGGCAGCTAATCTTTCTACAGTCCTCTGTTAATATGGCTGCTGTTTTCATTGGGGGTGTTCAGATCACTTTGCCCATTTAACTATTTTTATTGTGTACTTTAATGTTAGTAAGGTTTCTGAGGCTTCCTTTAAACAGAAAAGTTGGGTAGAAATAATAAAAAGAAGCTTACAGATACCAGCAGGCTTTTACAAGCAGTTAGGCCCTTTTACCTCAGGCTCAAACTACACATCATAGTGGATCGCTTTTGCTTCTAAAGCCATGTGCCCTCCAACATTTCTCCAATGAAAATAGTGACGTCCCATTCCATAATGATAATTTTACTATTTACACCCCACACATATTACTGGGTTGCCCCAGCTACTCTAGGTGGCTTCCAACATATATAAAAACATAACAAAACATTAAACATTAAAAAATCTTCCCTATATAGGATTGCCTTCAGATGGCTTGGGGGTGCGGATGACTCAATGCCCTTCAACATTTCCCCAATGAAGGTGGGACATTCCAGGTTCAAATCAGAAACTGGGACGGCTTCTCTAAATCAGGAACGTCCCTGAAAAATAGGGACACTTGGAGGGACTGCATGTGTGCCCCAATTTGCACAAACAACAGGGTGGGGGAGATCTGTTTTTTTAAATATTTGTTTAGCAAGTGTGCTGGTGATGGTAGAGTGCAAAAGCCTCCTGTAGCACCATGGCTTACCTTCCCTCAGCCTGTCACCTCCAGTGCTGCTTACTGAAAGGGAGAGGCAACACAGTGGGCAGGTCAGTGTGGCACAGATGCACAACTATTTTGTTGACACATATAAATATATTGCTCAGATTGTGGAATTTTAAAACTGTCTTCCTAGCCTGTGGAGCCATGATTTCCTAAGGCTGAACTGTAACATCACATGTTGTTTGTTTGTTTTAAGCACAGCATTTCAGAGCACCATGTATACCCAAAGGCAGATGTGTTCCAAAGAGCACTGGGGACCTGTACAATCATAGGTGAATCCACCACAAGCTGCCTTTGTTGATACAGATGCACACAAAGATGCAGGTGTAGAGATGGAGCAGCACATGGAGATGCTGCCAAGGAAATCTGAAAACTCCCCAGCATCACTAGCCAAAATGCAGATGCTAGCAATGACTGACAAGGCCAGCACACCGTGTCTCAGTGTTCAGACACAAAGTGATCTGAATAACCATGAAAGAATGATGAACACTGCACTGGCATTGCTCAATATTGATGGCTCTGGCAAGGAGCTGCACATTGCCTGTGTGCCAAGCATCAGACAAGACAATGCTACGTGTTTTCCTGCAGCCAAGAAGAGAAACAGAGTGGTGATGGTGGGGGGTGGGAGTGGAACTCTCAAGCTAAAATAAAAGGTGCTTGCTGCATGACATGGTGGATAATAGTCATCAGGTGTGTCTGTACCAAATGTGTCTCTGTCTTTTGTACCTTAACAATGTGTACCCTCATCCAGGGACGATCCTATGATGAGGCAGAGTGAGGCAGTTGCTGAGGTATGAGGAGGACACTAGTCTTCTGCCCTCAGGTGCAGTGGAAGATACAGTCCTTTCCCCAATATTGGGGCAAGATTCAACTAACAGTCAAACGCACTTCTGTTTCTGCCTTGGGGAAAGGCTCCATCTTGTCCTTCACCCCAGGCAGCAAAATGTCTTGAGGTTACTGAAAGGGAGAGGCAACACAAGGGAGAGGGAGAGGCACACCCTCATCAGTGAGGGCCTGCTAATTTTATATACAAATATTGAAGCTGCATTGTCTTATCTGCCTGTGTGCTGTAGCAGTTAGAGTGGTGGACCAGAATGAGGGAGATCAAGGCTCAAATCCCTACCAACCCACAAATTCACAAGGTGACCTTGGGCCAGTCACAATTTCTTGGCCAAACATACTTCACAGGATTGTTGTGAGGTGAAAATAGATACCTATGAATGCTACCTTGAGGTCCTTGGTGAAAGGTGAGATATACACTTAGATGTTGCATTGAATCTATAATATTTCTGATATAAGCCATGCAGATGGGTCACAGGTTCAATCCTTGGCAGCTCCAGGTAGCATGGGGAGAGACACTAGTCTGAAATTTTAGAGAGTTCAGTCAGTTCAGACAATTCTGAGGTAAATAAAAAAATCCATTCCACCAGCACAAAACAGTGTACATAACCATACGCAGGTGTTGTTATAAATGGGAAATTCAACGTGCGATGTGGGTGTGAGGACATGCTCTGCCTCCTCAACCCCATTGCCCTCTATGTATTCAAGCCTACTGTACTCATGGAGGTTTCTGCACACTGTAGAACCCTCAAAAATCAGGGTTGTACACCACCCAAGGAGCCTACATCAGCAGAAGCAGACTTCAGAAAGTTGCCTTTAAACTTGCCAAGGGTCATGGGGACTGGGTAGGGCTATAATAGACTACTAGCTAGTCTATTCCTTAGAACCAAGGGAGGGAACATGTAGCTCCCCAGCTTTTGCTGAACAACAACTCCCATCATCCCTTTGGTAAGTCTTCCTGAGGCTGAGGGGAGTTCCACTCTCTTTCTTCCATCACCTTTTACTCTCTCCCTTTCTGCCACCCCCTTCTCTCCCTTTCCCCACATTTCTTCCTCCTTTCTACCCACATAAAATGAATCCGATTGTCAAAGGTTTCTTGCCCCATCTCTAGCTTTATTTTTGTTTTTTTTTGGGGGGGGGGTTTGTAGCTCTAAGATAGAATTTCTGTTCGTGAAGGTTTTCTTCAACTAAAGCAAGTTAAAAGAAGATATCAGCTGATCATCTCAGATAACTGTGTCAATTATCTGGCCATATTCATCTGCAGCTAGGCTGCAACACTCAACATCTAAACTTTCCTTTTGCCTTTTCAACCTAGTCAAATTATACTAGCGTGAGCTTTACATGTCTAATGAAGTACAGCTCAAGAGATTAGGAACAAAGCATTTCTGTAGAACTAACATGCACTTCAGCAATGTGAGTGCAGGGACTGTTGCTTATCCACAAATAGGTTCTGTCAGTTTCGGCTTTTATCTTGGATGTTCCTGAAGGAATCTGGATTAGCATAATGAGGATGTTCATGAACCATCTCATTATAATTTTAGAATTTTTCAGCACTGAAATAATATACTCTGTTTTTAAGTTCCGCTGCTTATGAATTTTATCTTTGGAAATATTTTTGTTACAAACGGGACTTGCAGTAATTCTCCTGTGTGTCTGTTTATATACCCCTACAATCTGGGGTGGTTAAAAAAAAGACACATTGATGAATCCCTGAGCATCATTAGAATGTCATTCAAAGCACCAGACATCTGAATCTGCCTTTATCAGCTCTAATAGGGTCCCCCCCCACCTCTAATGGGATACATCTAAAGGGATGAATATTGCACAGCACTGCATTCCAGGTAATTGCAAATAATTCCAGATTAACCCAGGCTCACCCAAATAAATAGTCTACTGGGTTTGATAATGCAGTTAACTAGTTGCCAAGCTCTTGCACAGTAACTATATATACTTGATTTTTTTAAAAAAAGAAAATAAACTACAACGAGTAGAACCAGAAGGATCAAATTGCAATTATTGGTGGGTGTAGCCAGCCCTTTCAATGGATGATAACCTCAAGCTCAAGGTAAGAGTGGGGAATATTCCCCTGCCAAAGTATGCTTGGTGGGTGTAGCCAGCCCTTTCAATGGATGATAACCTCAAGCTCAAGGTAAGAGTGGGGAATATTCCCCTGCCAAAGTATGCTTAGATTCCACAGAGCCCTTCCAAAGATAATGGGAAGGGCTTTTGCACGTGCACAAGGGAAGACTTGCACATTTCCTGTCTAGAGCTACACACAGTTGCCACACATTAATGGCTTCCTTTGAGAGTCCCTAGGACAGGTCTATTCTTTTAGTTTTCAGAAATGCTAGTGAAATGCCACTCCTGTGTTGAGAGGCAGTATGTCACTGACTGGATATAGGATGCTAAGAGCTACAGCAAGATGGCCTTCACCATCATGTCTTGCTTTCGAGTTCCTGGCTGCTACTGGAAACAGGAAGCTGTGTGAGACAGCCCTCATGTTCTTATGATGCAAGGTGCTGTCAATAAGCTACTTTCTTATGTGTTGCAGTTTTTCTTCCTGTGGGGTTGTTTTTTTTTGTAACCCATTTTGTGTTTTAAGGCTCGTTGATTTCAACATTAGAGTTGAACATGTCCTCAACCTGCTCCCCCACCTCAAAATGTAAATCAGGCGAACGTAAAAGCATTTAGAAGTTTGGCTAAATTGTGGCCCATCATTTTCAGTAACATCCAGCTGAGTATATACCTCAGACTCTCAGTGCCCTGCCAACAACAACAAAACCATTTGAACAGTGTTCAGCTGGCAATCCTATGGCTTCGTTGAGCCATATTATATAGGGGGGGAAAGCCATTAATCACAGAAACTTTCCCCCCGCACACAGAACAGGCAAATATTAGGTGCAGATTATTTGTGTCTACCTCACCCCTAAGGGCAAGAGTGTTGAACTTCAGGCCAGAGCGCTAAGTGAGGTTCTCCAAGCCTCTCTACATCTATTATTTATTATTTAAACGTGTATGTCACAGAGTGAGCTAGCAGTAAATCTCCCACAGTTCAAAGATGGAGTTAACTCTTTATTAGCAAAAACAGGATCTTCACAGACTTGGCTGAGTGTCAGGCCAAATGAGTACAGCAGCTCATCCCCGTTAGGTCTCACCCCATGAATCAGTTGCGGAGACTGCATGTCCCCACTTCCCCACAGCTGTCTAAGCCCCCCCCCCGGGCTATTCCCAAGCCATCAGAGACTGCACCTGCGTGCAGTCTGTTGTTTTCTTCCTGTTTCAGCCCTCTTCTGGTTCTGGGAGACAGAGGGGGAGGGGAATTTGTCACATTAGGAGTGGTAGACACCTGTGACTCCTCACCAGCCTGCCTCATCTCTGCCTCTTGGCTTTGCTCCTTCCACTCGATCTGCTTTGGCTTCTGCCTCTGATTCTGGATTCCCCCCCTGCCACTCTCCCAGCTCACTAAGCCCTGTTATCTCTTCAGCTCCCACCTCCTGTTCCCAGTCTCCTCCCTCTTCCCACTCATCGTTGTCCCACCACCAGTCCCCAGGCTCTGAGTCGGTTTTTCCATGGGGCTTCTCACAGCTGCTTCCTCTCACCATTCCTCTGCATCCAACCAGTCCACGATAGTGTAGAAACTGTACTTTCATAGAAAATATGGCCCTTGGGACTCTCCCCCCACCTTTGCCCCCCAACAGTCCCCTTCTCCCCACATCTCACTGGTCCTGGTTCACACCCTCCTTTCTGCTGGCGGAAATGTGTCCTTCAACTCCAGTAATGCCCCATTAGTCCCTGGATGCAGGATAGAGACAAGTATGTGAGTGTGTGTAGAAACTAGCTTACATGACAGTGGTGAAATATACATCTCTTGCTCCACCCACTTTTGCATGTGGTCCCGCCACTGGCATGTGCCCCTAGAAGGTTGCTCAGGAGGGAATGTGTCTATCAGGATGATGAAGGTTCCGCAACCCTGCTATAGGAGAAGGGCCACAGCTCAGCCATAGAACACATGCTTTCCATGCAGAGGGTGTCTAGTGTCTCCAGGCTGGGCTGGGAAAGACTTGCTTGAAAGCTCAGAGATCTGCTGCCAATCCGTGTTGACAATACTAAAACATAAGAGTGTGCTGGATCAGGCCAATGGCCCATCTAGTTTACATGGCCAACCAGATGCCCATGTGAACACCACAAACAGGATCTGAGTGGAACAACTCTCTCTTTTACTACCGGTTCCAGCAACTAGTGATACTCTCAGCTAAATGGACTAATGGTCTGATTTGGTATAAGGCAGCCTCGTGTGTTCCTACCGTGTACTTTTCTCCCTGCTTCCTTTTCACAAATGTGAAATATCTCTTGCTGGCATAAATTTACTATGTCATCTCTTTTGAAGGTCTTATTAAATTCCCCTTCAAACTCAACTGGACCAGAACACTTGTTCAAAATAGTTTTAATGATGTCTACAACTTCTACAGCTGCAGCAGTTAGTCTCGTTGAATACTAATAGGCAACACCCTCCCCCATGCTGTTCAGTTCTTCCCAGGAAGGGTTGCAATAAACTTGGTCATTAGACCATATGGCCTCAAAACAGGACCCCTAATCAAATTTCTGATTCAAGGACTTAAATATTTGTATGGCTTTTTGGCTCTAGAGCAGGTTTCCTCAAACTCGGCCCTCCAGATGTTTTGAGACTACAATTCCCATCATCCCTGACCACTGGTCCTGCTAGCTAGGGATCATGGGAGTTGTAGGCCAAAAAACATCTGGAGGGCCGAGTTTGAGGATGCCTGCTCTAGAGCAAGAGTCGTCTGATCTGTATACGGGGCGTGCACACACAACTATTGGAAAGCTTAAACTGGAGTGGGTTTTCAAGAAGGAAAGTTTAGTGCTGTTTTCTCAGGGATGCTTGTCATCCATCCGTCTCAGGAGACAATGGAGGAGCGCGCCTTTGGGAGTGAAGTCCAATTGTTGGAAGGTTATAGCGCCTGCTGTGGCTGTAGAGACCGATAGAGGGGACCCATGTTTTGTTGCAGATGCACCAAGGTGTTTCTTTTCTCTGTGCTCCTCCCAGTGGTCATTCCTCCTCTGGTCACTGCTATGGATGTATGACCTGCCTGTCTCCAGGCACTGTGGTCGTCTGCAAGGGATTCCCACATGGTGCGGTTGATGTTGCCAGCCTTCATGTCACATTTGAAGACATAACACAGAGTCCGTCATAACACAGAGTAAAGCACATCCTTAAGGATCATGGGGATAATTAATAACAATAACAATAATAACAAACATTGTAAATAGCTTTAAGACTCCTTTTTTTTTTATAAAGCAATACACAAGCCTAATAAATCAAATCAAAATGAAACAAAGCAGATGCTTTACCACTGAGCTATGGCTCAACCCATTTTTTACAACTAAGATGCTACAGGTATGATCCAGGCAGGTCTGGTGCAATCATTAGGCCAGCTAGGCAGCTGCTCAGGGCACAGACCTCAGAGGGTTGCAGTACAGACCTTTGAGGGGCACAGTTTTATACAGATTAGTTTTTGTTATATTTGACAATGTTTTACTTTTATTTTATATGAAGAATGTCATCATTTCTACAGGACAAGTGTGGGGAGAAGGACCGTTATTATTATGATTATTTTACTATTAGACTGTCTGTCAGTATGCTTTTTACTATGTTTCTATCACTGATGTGTTGTGATTCATTTCTAATGTTGTACACCACCCTGAGATCTTTTGATTAAGGACAGTATATGAATTGAATTCATCATCATTATCATTATCATGTTTTTGAAAATTGAAGTTAGGAATTTTGGGGTGGTGTGCAAGCAGCTAGCATTCCCCAGGGCATAAAACAGCCTTGGCTGGACTGTAAAATAGCCTGGCACTGGCATTGGATCTAGGTAAATGTGAAGGGCTGTAGCTCAGTAGCAGAGCATTTTCTCTGGATGCAGAAGAAGAAGAAGAAGAGTTTGGATTTGATATCCTGCCTTTCACTCCCTTTAAGGAGTCTCAAAGCGGCTAACATTCTCCTCCCCCCCCCCACAACAAACACTCTTTGAGGTGAGTGGGGCTGAGAGACTTCAGAGAAGTGTGACTAGCCCAAGGTCACCCAGCAGCTGCATGTGGAGGAGCGGAGACGTGAACCCGGTTCACCAGATTATGAGTCCACCGCTCTTAACCACTACACCACACTGGCAGGTTCTAGGCTGAATCATCAGCTTCTTCAAGCAGGGCTGGATAAGATTCCCTCTATAAAATTTGTGTGTGTGTTATTTTTATTTGATTTTACAGATATAAAATTATAACAAACTCAAATACATATCCATATAAAGAGATTTCTCTGAATCGCAAAACTTCACCCCAACCCCTCCATGGGTCCTAATGTCAACATTTTCAACTGCATATTACAGTATATCAGAATCTATATTTTATATCTATCCATATTGTCCATAGTATTTGTTACATTACAAGTGAGGTTAGAATCCTGCTAATGTTTTCATCTGCTTAGAATGGTCTCCTAGGTAAATTATAATTTTTTTCCATTCTTTCTTGAAGCTTTTGTCTTCTTGGCCCCTGAGCTTTCTGGTCAGTTTTGCCATTTTGGCATAGTCTAACAGCCATTCCACTCTGGTAAGGATTCTTTCTTCTTTCCATCTCTGGGCTTGTAGCATCTGTGCTGCTGTTGTCACATACATAAAGAGTCCTTTCTGTTTCTTTGGGATGTCTGTACCTATAATTGCTAATAAGAAGGCTTCTGGTTTTTTAACAAAAGTTATTTTAAACATTTTTTTCAGTTCATTATAGGTCATTTCCCAGAAAGCTTTTATTCCTTTACACGACCACCACATGTGATAAAAGGTACCTTCTTTTTCTTTACATTTCCAGCAGGTATTTGTACTTGTTCCATACATTTTTTTGCTAGCTAGGAGTCAAATACCACCAGTACATCATTTTCATATAATTCTCTTTTAGCGTACAACATGCTGTAAATTTAGATTCCCTCTATAAATTGTTGTGGCGATTCAGTGGTACCTCAGGTTAAGTACTTAATTCGTTCTGGAGGTCCGTTCTTAACCTGAAACTGTTCTTAACCTGAAGCACCACTTTAGCTAATGGGGCCTCCTGCTGCCGCCACGCCGCCAGAGCACAATTTCTGTTCTCATCCTGAAGCAAAGTTCTTAACCTGAAGCACTATTTCTGGGTTAGCGGAGTCTATAACCTGAAGCGTATGTAACCTGAAGCGTATGTAACCTGAAGCGTATGTAACCTGAGGTACCACTGTAATCTGCATTCAAGCTGGATTTGAGTTTGTTGATGTTGCTGTTAACTTCTCTCTGTCTTACATCATGGATGTTGGCTTAAGGACAAGATTTCTACCTGCAGAGCCACTGCCAGTCAATGTGGACAATGCTGAGCTAGATAGACCAGTGGTCTGACTCAGTATGAGGCACCGTCTTATCTTCTTTTGAAGTACCTTCATTCATCTGATTTCAATGGGAGGGATGAGCATAGGCTTTACAGTGTGTTTCTTGTTGAAATGAAGGTGCTTAATTTTGGATAGATCATATCCTTTCTCCCCTTTTAATATATATCTCATTAATTATTGTGTACTTTATTATATAGCTATATATCTGTTTATTGTAATTCAAAATAAAGGCTAAGCAGTGAAATCCCTAGCAAGCAGCATCAAAATCAGTTAGAAAATTAGGATCTATTACGCAAGTAATATATTTAGATGAATGTATAATTAATTTCAATTGCATAAAAGGCATTTTCCTCATTTGGATTATTAACTTTCTCCTGTTACCCTATAATACAAGAAGACACTTTTCTTTACTCCCCCCCCCATAGCTTTTATATTACGTATTTGCAATAATCATTTACCTTTGTGTGTTTTTGTGTGTAAGAGATAATTGATTTCAAAATTGCCAAATTAAAATATTCAGGTTATGTTAAATTAGACATCTGTGATACAGCCTAATGTGACTTGATGCAAATGTGAAAGAAGCAGGCTTTTTTTTTTTTTTTTTTTTTTTGCTGCTTTAGAGGAAGAATAATTAGCCAAATCATGAAGAAAAGTATTCAGTTGTGCAGGGCAAGAGACACAAGTTGCAAATCTTAAACTAGTGGCCTTCTGGTTGCTTAAGTTGTAATCCCGAGACAAGGAAATAAAGCATATATCAGTGTGTAAGTAGGAAACATGGAAAGACCCTGCTGGATCAGGTCAGTGGCCAACCTAGTCCATCATCCTTTTCTCACAGTTGCCAGTTGCCCATGGGAAACCACAAAAGCACTCTCCCCTTCTGTGGTTTCCAGCAACTGTATAACAAGCGGAACTCAATCATTCCTTCCGTCTCCAGCAGTCAGGTGTTGAGTGCTGTTATGTACTACGCTTGGATCCTAGAACAATACTGTAGATAAGTAGGATCCTAGAATGTAACAACTGATTGGCTTGCAGGAAAAGACCAATCAGGCTCCAGGAGGGAAGCAGAATCAGCCAGTCAGACAGGACTCATTGTGTAAATAATGTACAGTGGTACCTCGGGTTACATACGCTTCAGGTTACACACTCCGCTAACCCAGAAATAGTGCTTCAGGTTAAGAACTTTGCTTCAGGATAAGAACAGAAATCGTGCTCCAGCAGTGCGGCAGCAGCAGGAGGCCCCATTAGCTAAAGTGGTGCTTCAGGTTAAGAACAGTTTCAGGTTAAGAACAGACCTCCGGAACGAATTAAGTACTTAACCCGAGGTACCACTGTATATAAAAGCCTGAGTTTTGGGGGCAATTCAATCACTGTTTTACAAGCTGCAATAAGGAGCATGAAATCACTACAGGACTCCAAGTATATTTCAAGTGCCATTGCATATGAAGCCAAAGCAGCACCAATCATACAGAAGATGGAAGTATCACCAGGTTTGGGGAAAGTTTTACTTACCCAGTGACAAAAAACCCCCCCAAACACTTTAGGAGTGGAGACCCTAAGGGGAGAAAAACAAACAAGTCATCCAGTGAAGACTGGGTATGCTCAGTGGCCATGGAAATGGTGACTGTTGTGGGAGATGGCAAACTGGTGGAAAAGGGGAAGCTGAATATAGTGGCTGAAATCCTGAACAGCAGCATTCCACATGGCAATGTTTTGTTGGAGGTCCCACTTGCATGTTTGATCCACATGAGCAAGGCAAGATGTTCATAACTGAACAGAAGCTATGGAGATGTCCTGATGGTTGACATGCTCCTCCTGCCAAGCTTTTAAAGATAAGGCTGGGTGAGCTCACTCGCAATACTTTCTCACCCTACAGGTTTGCACACATGTGCTCTGTCATGGCAGGGGTGTCTGGTCCCACCTCCTAAGGAGGTTCCTAGTTCTTGGCGACGGGATTGTGTCCTGCCTCTCTGTCTCCAGCTCCACTGCCACCAACTTGTGGTCAAAGTCCCCTCCCTGATGAGGCTTTGAGCTCCACAGGAAATGTGCTGAGAGTTCTGACAGATTGGCTCCCCCCTCTCTGACATCTAGAGTCATAAAGGGAGGACCTCCATGCCTGGGTGCTAGCCTTCCATTCTCCACTGCTCTTCCTCCTCCCTCCTCCTCCTCCTCCTCTTCCCTCTGGAGCTGCCAAACAATGTCATATCCTGATGGAAGTGAGTGGCCCATGACGATGCTGCCTGTGGCTGATGGGAGCTGGAGTTCAACAGGCTAGATTATTTATTTATTTCAACCCTACCTTTTAGGGCAAGTCCTTATGAGATTATATGTATATGTACAAAATCAAGAAGAAGCTTGGCAGAATAAAGGCCACAAGAGGTGGGAGAAGGTGGGGAGGAAGTTTCATAAGTGTGGGGCCACCACTGAAAAGGCTTGGTACAGGCCAACCTGATTTACCTTAGTGGCTGGCTAAACACCAGAGCCTCTGAAGCCCAGGTGGGTTCACTGTTCAGACTTTAATGGTTAGTACTCCTAGTGTTTTAATTGTGCCTGGATATCAATGGGTAACACAATGGGTGTCCCACTCCACAATGTACCCTTTGCTTTCTTCCATCTAACTGGATAGCTGTCATTAGCTTGTGAACAAAAAATTGGTCCTTTCACAGGGCACAATGTGTTTTCTTGTGCTGAGATACAATGAGGTCCCCTAGGGATCCTTGCCAGTATACAAGTCTTCCCAATAAACACACACACATCATAATGAAGTGCATTTTGCTAATTACTATACTAAAATTAATGGTCCTCAGATTATCAAACATTCCCTAGTCAAAACATCAGTGTAATAAAGTTATATTTCACCACATCTTCATTTTCCCTAGTGAGTAATTAAAATATTAAAGTAGGCTTCAGATGTGCTAAGTGATCATTTCAGTATATCAGCAAGGCTTGTTTTGATGAGTCTTTGAATTTTTAATATTGGGAAATCTTATAATCAGTGTATGCATTAACTTTATACTCTGCATAGTTTTTAACGGGTTGTGCAGAACATAAATAACCAGGGAAACATATAATCTCTGCATCATGTTCTCTCTGTCAATAAGGCACAGCTCATGAGTGGGAACCTTCAGGTGTTGGGGATTCTAAAGCCCATCATTCCCTGTTAGCATGGCCAATGGTCAAGGATTATGAGGACCTGTAAAAGACTTGCAAAAAAAAAAGTGGGTTAAAAAATAAAAAAGTATGTGCCGTGCCCAGCAGCCCACTGAGGAGTGCCTTGCCAGCTGAAGTAGGGGTTGTAATGGATGGCACTCAGCCAAACCTCGCCATGCATGCAAGGAAACTTCACCACACAGTGTGCTTCACTACATCCACAGCTGGATAACACCCAATTCTATGTTGGATACGCCCCCTTTCTGCATTATCTGAGCATTGGGAAAACAGGAGGAAATTGTGAGCTGCCACTTGAACGAACACAGCACTGTGCGGATGACATGAAAAACATGTGCATACATTGAATCCATTTTAAACTTCCATGTATGTGAAGCTATTCTGTTCCTCAAGCTGATAAATTAGCTGATAAACTGTTGTGTGAAGAATATTTGCTACACCGAATACCTTTTGTGTGCCAGTCTCCTTATGGGGAAACAATGACTCCTTGGGAGCAATATGGTGACAAGTTACAATGTGAAAGTATGTTTTGTTGATTTCTATATTTATTTTAGAAGTAAACTGACTGATGTCCACATAGTGGTGCTCTTTGACTGAGGCCCATTTTCCAGCACTGTAGAACTCCAAACAAGAGTGACTTGAGAAAAAAACAACAACCCCAATTATTTTAACTGTATATGTTGTATTTCATGCCTGCCAAGCACAACGTTTTCCTGTTAGAAAATGAAGGAAATAAAGCTCAGCATATTTCTCATTATGATTTAAGCCTGCAACTCTGTAACACTTGTCTGAGAGTAAGTCCCACAAACCTCAATGGGAAACAACAACAACAATTTATACGCCACATTGCCAGACAAATATGCTCAAAGTGTCTCACAATAGAAAAATGCAAATCAATAAATCATTAGAATAACAAATACTAAATTATTTCAAAACACAAGACAATCCAACAAATAACTCAAATTGATTATATAAACATTATAACATTTTAAAGTCATCAAATGATCAATCATTAAAACATATCCATTTATGAAAAATATGTTGAACATTTCAATGCTATATACATTGTAAGTAGACATGCCTAGGATTGCATTGGAAGTCTTGATGAATCTAACCCTGAAAGTTAGCACACTTTAGTTACTGGTTTTCCAGCAAAATCACCCGTATCTGTGAGATGTGAGGCAGCCCACTCCAGATCTTTGATCTATACTTCCATGTACAATAATACCTCTCAGAGTATAAGAACTGCCGTGAGACCAATTTCTCTCAAATAAAGATGCTTTTACACATCCCTGGAAAGGAACAGAATAAGAGCAAAAGTTAAAAACAATTAGATGCTCTGACAGACTCCCTATTTCTCCATCCATTAAGAAGAAACATTATAGGAAATAGCAGTAGAAAATAACAACATTTGAATGATAGAAAGATAGCTCATATTAGCAGTAATGCACTTTCTGCTTTCACCTTGCAAGTAGTATCTGAGCATAGCAAGGAAGTTCAAGCAAAGGGGGTGCGCTGCAGAGAATAAAAATAACAGGGCAGATTCAACAACCCAGTTCTGCTAACAGAAACCTGCACAAGCACTTTCGTTAGTGCAACAAGGGTTCCCCCATGCACCCCCAATTGTCTTGTGTGGGGCTAGGAGAACCCCCAGAACCACACAGGGGTAGGAGAGCAGGGATCATTCTGCCTGGCAGGCAGAAATGATTGTGTTGACCAAACAATTGCCATAGAGATACATTGAATCCCTCCCCCCGAAAGGAAACAAAGATCATGGTTAAAAGTATGCAGTGATGAACAATTACACAGACACACAAACTTAATTTTTGCAACCTTGTATTTGCTGAAGAAATTGCAACCAAATGCAAGAGCAAAATGAACAAGCCCCCAAAGTGAATGCCACCGTTGATTGTAGCTGTATCTCAGCAACAGACTGTTCAATTTTTTAAACACGAGCGCGCACACATGAATGACTAGGAAAACATAAAAAATACTTAAGCCACTCAAAGCAAGGAAATGCAGACATCTATTTCATGCCCTACATTTTTCACTGTTTTGCTGGACTTGCTTGCATATACGTTCGTATGAAATGAATGGAGAATCTCCACAAATACTGCAAACATTCACAGGAAGAAAGGGTGCAAAAAGACAGCATTTGCCTAATCAATATGTAAGACTCCATGTGATGTCAGGGAACTTGCATAGATTGACAGCATAGTCAGGAATTTTGGACCCTGCATAGTCACTCTGCATAGGGTGACTAACCGGGACTAATGCCTCAATCTGAATGCACACAATTGCCACTGTTTACTGTGCTCAATTATCTGCTCAGTAGAAATTAGCCATACATTCTACATTTCTTGCCTCAAAGTAATTAGAGATGTCCACATTTGTCTTTGTTTTCATATTATATTTCCTGGGAATTATTGAATTAGCTATTACTGACTCCCCCCACCCCAATCAGAATGGCATGTTTTTTTCTAAAGCTTCAGGTTGCAGTCTACACACATTTATCTGGGAGCATGCCCCATTGAACTCAATGGAGCTTACATCTGAGTTGGCATGTATATAATTGCACTGATAGTCATGTATCTTGCTTCATTAACCACTAGATAAGGCAGGTGCTTGCTTTGCAGTATCTTATTTTAATATTTGATTAAGAAATAATACATGAATAAATGAATATCCCACTGATGTATTGACATTTTTGTATCTCTGCAGTCTCAGTTGCTATAGTTACAAGGCAGTTTTCTGTGAATTATCTGAGGAATAAATGAATATGTCCAATATAAATGAAGTTAAAAATGAGTATCAGCTTGATAGCCTTTTTTTTTTTTAAAGAAATCTTGGTGATATGCAGTTTAGGAAGATTGACAGTTTATTATTTATGATCATATAAAGCTGCCTTCTACTGAGTCGGACCACTGGCCCATCTAGTATTTTCTGCTCTGATTGACAGCAACTCTCTCCTAGTATCTCAGGCAAGCATCTTCTCCAGTCTTGTTATCTGACAACTTAAATGTGGAAAAGGTGCTTGCAGCTGTACAGTCTATGGCAAGCTGTCTCTGAACCCATCCTGGCTGGAACATGCCAGACATGGAGGGTTGACTAGATGTAATGAGTGCTTAGTTGTGGGTTGGGGTGAAATGTCCCCCCCCCCCCCATAAACCTTGTGCAATTTTATTTTATTTTAAGAACCTTTACCCTGATTTATCCATTGCAAACAAACAAAAACGTAAAAGTGTTATAATGTGCTGCTTTGTGATGAATATTGAGTTGCTCTGATTAGAGAAGCGATTAAAATACAAGTCAGTGGGACTGCTTTAGGTAACCTCTCTCTGTTATCAATTGTGTTTGTGTCTAATAGGGCCAGCTAAACAATATCCGGGATGTGGACTGAAAAATGCAGAGGTAAGTAAGCAGAAGAAACAATAAGAATGATCATAAGTCCAATCAGGTGATCAGCTTAAAGAAAAAGAGGATCAGGATGCCCACAAGGGGTCACCATGACTTTTTGTCCAACAACATTAGAAAACAGTTTTGACCATGATCACGGCAGATGGTGACTGCAGTCACAAAATTAAAAGACGTCTGCTTCTTGGGAGAAAAGCAATGACAAACCTAGACAGCATCTTAAAAAGCAGAGACATCAGCTTGCCAACAAAGGTCCGTATAGTTAAAGCTATGGTTTTCCCAGTAGTGATATATGGAAGTGAGAGCTGGAACATAAAGAAGGCTGATCGCCGAAGAATTGATGCTTTTGAATTATGGTGCTGGAGGAGACTCTTGAGAGTCCCATGGACTGCAAGAAGATCAAACCTATCCATTCTGAAAGAAATCAGCCCTGAGTGCTCACTGGAAGGACAGATAGTGAAGCTGAGGCTCCAATACTTTGGCCACATCATGAGAAGAAAAGACTCCCTGGAAAAGACCCTGATGTTGGGAAAGATGGAGGGCACAAGGAGAAGGGGACGACAGCGGACGAGATGGTTGGACAGTGTTCTCGAAGCTACCAGCATGAGTTTGACCAAACTGCGGGAGGCAGTGGAAGACAGGAGTGCCTGGCGTGCTCTGGTCCATGGGGTCACGAAGAGTCAGACACGACTAAACGACTAAACAACAACAACAACAACATGACCACTAGTGGCCAGATGCTCACACATTTATTTATTTAAGAGTTTCATCGCATACCTTATGTTCAGGATTTTCAAGACACAATGCTTGTCAGGAAGGCCAACTAGCAAGTTCACATGGAAGAGGCGAGATTCAACATGGACACCTTATGTTTTGTCAAACAGGTTACTGAAATTATTGTCAATTTATGCCAATTCATTTCCGGATTTAAAGCCCAGTTGACAAATAAGGAGCCTAATACATATATGCCAATTGATTTGCTTCCTAATCAATATCTGAATTCCCCCCGGTCTTCTAACTAATTTGTCTCCAGGTGACCTCTTATAAAAGCTGGCCTGTTAACATTTCCACTGGGACAATTAGATAAATTTGACATCAAGTTAGCTTCTGCTTAGTTCTAAATTAACTGTGTGTTGTTGTTGTTGTTGTTGCTGCTGCTGCTGTCACCCGAAGAAGAATATATAAAAGGGGGGAGTTATCATGCCGTGAAATAAAGCAAGGATTTCATATTCAAGTGCATATAATGGACTATGGTCCATTGAAAGCAAAAGAGCCTTAATCAGCACCAAAGCACTATCAACACTCATCTAAATGCTGTGCAATGATGGTGCTAAAAGCATACTTACGTCCTGCATCTCTAACAGAATCTCTTAGCGGGAGGTTATGAGAAACTCCCTAAAATAGCTTAGATTTTTGATATGCTGTATTAAGTTGTGTGGAGCAGACAGTCGTTTCCAAAAAAAACATGCAAGTAGCTTTAGATGTCATTGCAGCTGTACAAAATTTGATTCTGAAATTTTGTTCAAATCTAGAGATGCCTAGGATGGACCACAGTACGCTTGGGTGTGTCCACAGATAGAGCCATCTACATCATGACAGCCAGGCCAATTATGTGCTTCCAAGGTCTTATAGGATTCCTTCCTTAGCAGGCCAACTGCAATCCTATTTGAAGGGGGTAGCCTGGCTTTAGTTGCCTATCGTCTGGTAACTTCCAGGTAATAATAATAATAATAATAATAATAATAATAATAATTTATACCCCACCCATCTGGATGGGTTTCCCCAGCCACTCTGGGCGGCTTCCAACAAAACACTAAAATATAATAACCTATTAAACATTTAAAGCTTCCCTAAACAGAGGCCTTTCTCCTGGGTATGGTAGGCCAATTGGTGCCAAAGAAGGATAGAACTTTTTTTATGTATGCCACAACAGCAGCAAGAATACTTATCACAAAGTACTGGAAGACACAATATCTATCCACCAGGGAAGAATGGCAGATGAAGTTGATGGATTACATGGAACTGGCGGAAATGACTGGCAGAATCCGAGACCAGGGAGAAGAGTCGGTGGAAGAAGACTGGAAAAAATTTAAAGCCTATCTACAAAAACATTGTAAAATTAATGAATGTTAGAAGGATGCTGGAATGAAGTTATATGGTTTTAGCAGAAATGTAATAAAGACTTAAGTAAAAATGGATTGATAATGGGATAAAATGGAAAATTTAAGGTTAGACTGTTAAGATAAATTATAGAACAAAAATTGAGTAAGATGGAAAGAATTTGCTGAAATAGTTAATTGAAATAGAATACAAAAAAGGGAGGTGTGAGGAGGTCGATGAATCAAGTTAATGAAAGGTAAAGATATGGAATATCGGATGTGTGTGTTTAATATATTGTTTTTTTTTCATTTTTCTCTTTTTTTTGTATTGTTGTAGTGGTTTTTTTATTGTAATTGTAATGTATGTTCTGTTAATTTTATATTGTTTCCTTTTCTTTCTTTTTATTTTTTCTGTAATTTCCAAACCTTTAATAAATATTAAAAATAAAATAAAATAGAATACTGCCATGCTGTCTACATGAGGCGGCCTTTGAAAACAGTTCGGGAACTGCAGCTGGTGTTCCCTTTCCCCCCATCCCAGTGGCTCACAAAAGAGATATTTTTAATGTTACTGCAAATCCACTGTCCAGTCAAAAGTTCATTTCCCTTTTGTTTCTGTATAACTTATTTCATTTATTTTATTTTTAGTTTTATTCTTGAGTTTTCTTATTTTTTAAATATTCTTAATGTTCAAGTGGATCCCCCCTCCCCCCAGAATAAGCATAGAGAATGGAGCAAAATAACTTCAAAATTGTTTAAAACAGTGGTTCCCAAACCCTTTCCCTCTAAGGAGCACTTGAAATTTGCTGAGGGCCTTTGAAAATCACTTAATGATGCTTCTATCCGTCGTAGCTATTGTAATGTCCTGGGCTAGATGCTGCATGAATTTTAAGTGAATTTTAATTTTATTATATATTGTATTATATATTGTATTTATTATTTATTATATATTGTGGCTTATTGTATTATTATTTGAATTTCATAGAACTAAACTGAAATACAATAAAAAGAACAAAAGAATCAATATTTTGAGCTTTATTAATTATGTTCTATGGCTGTTTATAGACTGATTTTATTCAGTTTATAATACAGGCAGCACCCCCTCTTTACATGGGGGTTATACTCTGAGGCACCGTGCTTCAGTGAAATCGTGTATAATTGAAACCCATTGAAAAAGCCTGCAAACACCCCATTTTGCCCTTTTAGTTATGTTTCAGCGATGTCTTTATGACATTTCTGGATCAATTCTGGGTTCGGTTTGATGCGCATATATATAGTCATGCACAGTGCTTTTTTTCCTAAAAAAAATGTTTAGGGGTACTCTCATTTTCCTACTCATATTGAAATACTGCCCCTCAATGAGGCCAAACTTAGATTCACAAAATGTTTAGGGGTATGCGTACCCCTGCATACCCCCAGAAAAAAAAGCAGTGGTCATGCACGTATTGAATGCATGCAGATGGGGAGCTACCTGTAGTGTAAGCCACCTTAATACATTTTATGAAAAGTGCAGAATATAGTTGAATAAATATAGTTCAATCAATCAATCAATCAATCAATCAATAAAATGCCAGTACGAATCAACAGGCATATTTAATGTGATGGATCTGCTGTCTCCCATCTTCAACCACAAATCCATGGACACACTATGGGCCACCTGAATGAAGCTCATGGATCGCTGGTGGTCCCTGGACCAGTTTGGAAAGGTTTGATCTAAAAGCTTCCGTCCATTGAATAGAATGTGTGTTGGGACACATTTACACACACCAAGGTGGGGACCAATTCCCTGTGGGGTGATTCATGTCACTGACTTTGGAATTAGTTTGAATATTGGAACCATGTAGTGTAAGCAAAATGTCTGAGTCTTTCCTGCCTGGGGTTTTCCTTTCTGCCTCCCAAGTGGTGAGATGTTCAAATTTGCTGGATTATTTTCCCTGGGTGATAGAGAATATTGGACACCTATGATGTCTTTGTGAGGGAAACATCTTTAGAGGTCACTATGTAACACACTGAAAGGGAACAGCAGCAGCAATGCTTGCCCCATGGATGTGTTAGTGAGCCCAGAAATCTGTGAGCCCAGAAAAATAAAATAATAAAAAATTCCTCTTAATCCTCTGCTCCCATCAATAACACCTCCAATACCGAACTCATTTTTTCCTTATGGTTGTGTTGCTTTTAAAGAAAGTTAGAGGCCAGAGTCTGCTCACCCATAAGGTGGGGTGAACCATCTACCTCAGGCAGCAAAAGCACAAGAGGCAATATCCCCCCAGCCCCACACAGCTTCCAACATTTCTCCAATGAAAACAGGGACGTCCCATTCCATAGCGATAATTTTACGATTTATACCCCACACATATTACTGGGTTGCCCCAGCCACTCTGGGCAGCTTCCAACATATATAAAAACATAATAAAACATTAAACATTTTAAAAACTTCCCTATACAGGATTGCCTTCAGACGGCTCAGGGGTCGGATAACTCCATACCCTCCAATATTTCTCCAATGAAGAAAGGGACATCCTAAGGACATTCCGGGATCAAATCAGAAGCTGTGACGGCTTCTCTAAATAAGGGATGTCCCTGAAAAAATAGGGACACTTGGAGGGTCTGGCCCCATCACTTCTGCCACCACTGGAATGATCCACTCTCACTGAGTTTCTGCAAGAGGGGGATGCTTTGGTGCGCGACATTGCTGCTCTTCTTTCTTTGCCCCAGCTGTAGAGAAGATGAATGCCAAGGTCTTGTGGAATGGCCCCCCTCACTAAGTTCAGTGAGATGAGGGGCCTTCCAGTGTGCAGCATTGCTGCTCATCTTCCCCACCCCCAAGGCAGAGAAGCCAAGCAACAAGGCCTTGTGGCAGAAGTGGTGTGGCAGGTAGAGCACAGTGGCAACACGGAAGAAGGCAGCATATTCCTGTTTTCCCCAGATGGTGAAGCTATACTGACTGGAATAAAGGTCTCTACTTTGAAGGCTTCTGTGAACAGAAGTTCCTTCCACGGGTAGAATGGAACTTTTGGCTCCAACTCAATGGCTCCAACTTTTGGCTCAACAACAGTTTATGAGGATAGTGGTGACAGTGATTGGAAACAAGACTCGTCAGCCTTTGCAACACCAACCAGCACTATTATTATTATTATTATTATTATTATTATTATTATTATTATTATTTTCTAATCCACACTTTTCATAATATATATGAAGGCAGTGTAATACACATACACATAACTGAACTTGCAACATTTAGCTAATAATTTGAAGATATGGAGGAGATTTGCTGCTGAAAAATATTAATTGCTAACATTCCCACTAGTACACATGGCCATTCTTTACTTCTCAAATGTTGACTGCCACCAAGCAGTGAACACCAATGGCAAAACTCAGCTTTTCCTCATGAAATGGAGCAAGGTCAATTTAAATCAGTCGCATCAGTATTCTACTAAATCAGGAGACTTGGGAGAGAAAAGATGAAGAGACAGGGATTGGCTCCAGGTGCTGGCATAGCTTCAGTTACCTTTTTTCAGAGAAAGTTCAATAACTCCCTAAGTCTAAATTTAGATGCATCTGCTATATTGAGAAATTAACAGTAAGGAAAATAGGCATTTTTCTCCTGTGAGATTTAACAGCACCACAGCACAGTGATTTGCCAAGGTCAAATGTCTCCTTTTAAAGAAGCTTCCCTTGAAAGCCTGTGTTTATGTACAGGAGGAAAAATGCTCTAAATTCCCTTCTCATATACATTGTTAAAATTTTGATTCTTTTCTGCTCTGAAAGGCCATTGGAAGCGCTAAAGCAGAAACTGTGAAACTGTGGTCCACGGAGCACTTTCAGGTGGTCCTCGAGACTGTGATGAAAATGAATGAGGGAATTCCTGAAGGCCTTTTGCAGAACAAACAGTGGCAAACACCAAATTAAAATGCTGCAGGGAGATTCTAACCATCTGTGAGAGTCTTTTCCTCTTGCTTTAGGGAAAATTGGAAAAATCCTGTGCATAACAAGGCCCACTGTTAGTCAACATTCTCCAGTGATATTTATTTTGGTTGCATCATAAAATAATCTTCTGGCTGCCATTCAATGTATAGCACAGGTGTTTGGAATAAAATACACAAATGAGTATGCTGCAAAAAGGGTCCAAATCATGAATGTGGTTAAATTAACATCTATAATATCCCGACTCCTTAAAATAATAGTAATACTTGTGTTAATGGCAACCACATGGATAGAGGTTTCTGAGTTCATAACACTAAATTATAATGAGGCTTAACATTTCAATAACACCTTCTTTTAAGGCTCTCAAGTCGCCAAGCAAACATTAGTTAAATTAGTCTCATAGCCCCCTGCGATGCAGACGCATGCAGAAGTCAGGTTCTGAAATCCAAACATTAAAATGCTCCGCTGAGAAAAAATACAACCAAACCACTGCGGGAAAAGCTATAAAACGGCATGACCAGGAGAAGTGACTTGAGGCTGGCCCCTAAATATGCCTTCACCTCTCTGTTATTACTTGCAGTTATTTGTTAGTGACACATTCACAGTATGCATTGGAAATAAAATGGCAAATTGGTTTTTTTAGAAAATGTGTGCCCTATGGTGCCTCATTGGTTTCAGTGGGAATGAGCATACGAGTGTTTGCAGGATCCAACAAAATGGGGGTGAGTGAGAGTTCTTTGAGTCCCATCAAAATGGAAGCTGCACAGTACAGAGGGGTGGCTTATGTTCTCCAACGATCAGCTTTATACCTTTTAAACAAGTGGTAGAATGGCAGGTTTTCGATGGCTTAATAGCCATAGGCTTTGTTTATTCACATAATGTATTATTCCACCTCTTGTTCAGTAGAAGATTATGACAGATATTGGCTCTTCCTTAAATTTGTACTCTTTATAATGTCTGTAGATGGAATTCTTTCATGGGCCAGTCACACTTCTCCATCTAACCTCCATCTATAGGGTACAAATAATGGCCTGCTGGGATATGCCCATTTCTGCATGCTGAGGTTCCACTGATTTCAATGGGTTTAATTGTTGGTGGCAAAAGAATAGGTATATAAAAAGGAGAATTCCTTGGATGCCAAGATCCAGGTTTGGCGCAAGTACTCTTTGGTGAGACAACTCCAGGAGAGATTTAAAATAACAAAATATGCAGCAAAGTAAAGCATGGATATATAGGCTGTTAAGACCTTTAAAATAGGCCCTTGTAACCTCCTCCCAAAGTTCCCTTCTTCCCCTAACATAGAAAAGGCCACAAGTTTGGTAAGTTAAAAATTGGTTTCTTACAAAGTTAGGTTCATGTGCTTTTCCATACACCAGTCAGAAAACACAGTCAGTACAACTTGGCTTGGTTACAGCAGTGAAAGTCTGTAAATTATTGGTATTGGATCTCAAGAAAACCTTGTTAGGGCCATGTGGTCTGAGCTTGGAGCAACCAGCTAAGACCTCACACATTGAGTATCTCAGGTAGACTGAAGGGGAACAATAGGCTTCACTTCCTCCCAAGGTAAGGGGGAGTGACCTAGCTAAGCCTGACAGGACAGCATACTCTATGGCATTAACCCCTTCATGGATTAATTAGGCATAAGCATGTTGGTTATATGATACTTTTATCCAACAATTGCTTATTGTCGTAACTTGGGTATGGCATATGCCACTTCAGATGGCAATTGCTGCCTCTTCCTCTATTGTAAATACTTCTGGAAAGCAAAGGTGATAAGCAAAGACACCTTCATTATTAATTTGAAAGGCATCCAAATGGTTTTCAGTGAACTTCAGGCTTGGCTCCAGGCACGTCCAGAACAATAGAGACATCCATCAACTCCAGGCATGTCCAGATCACTCGGAATCTGGAATACTGCAGTGACAGATAAACTATGGGGCAGCTTAAATGTATAGTTGACCACAATTGGCACACAAAACAATGGTGGATACTCATAGTTATCAACACTACTGCTTTCTGCAAAGCACTGCAGCAGTAGCATAGCGTTGGAAGTTTTGATTTCCCGACTCTCTCACTTAGTTCCACATATTGTTTCAGATTTCCAGACAATTATTGTCTCCCAAGGCTGATCACATCAATAAAAATAAACAGAGGAAGGCTCTGCTATTAGGCTTATAAACTAAAAAGAGAAGGAAGGGTAGAGCAAAATGATAAACTGAAAACAGGCAAACTAAAAGCAGTGGGGGCAACACTGCTCTATCCTTGCTGATGTTCATGGTTGAATAGCTGTTTGTGCGTCTCATTCCTTTGGCAGATGGATGGGTCCTGAACCTTAAGCTCTGGTTGCCCCATCAAGTGAAGTCAAGCAGGTGACTATCAATCAGGGGCCCCCTGTAATAGTGGCACTTAAGCTATGGAGCAGCCCTCGCCAGAGAGGCTTGCTTGGTACCTTAGAATCATAGAATTGTTGAGTTGTAAGCGACTCCAATGGTCAGTTAGCCCTGCAATGCAGGAATTGCAGCTCAAGAATCCTTGTAAAATGATCACCCCACCTCTGATTAAAAACCAACCAAGGAGAGCCGACCACCGTCTGAGGGAGCCTGCCCCACCATCCAACAGCTCCCACCACCAGGAAGTTCCTCCCAATGTTAAATGAAAATCTGCTGGACTAGATGGGCCATTGGCCTCACCCAGCAGGGCTTTTCTTATATTCCTACATTCCTATAGGCCCCATAAGCATGTGTGGCTGTACGGTCTTAAAGGAGAGGGGAAGTATTATCCTGCTTCCTCTTTGGTAAAATTCACAAAGCACCTTAGGAAGAGTGGGCTGTATGATCTTAAAGTTTGTCTGACTCTCTCACAACGGCCTCTTAACCTCTTTTCTATCCTCCTCACAAAGTTCATACCCAAGGTTAGGCTCCCTCAACCTCTGTGCTGTTTGTAGAGACATCTTACACAAGCAGTGTTTGTTTTGTTTCATCCCCCAAATCTCTGGTGATATCAAAGAAAACACACCCTGAAGAATACTGTGCCGACCCACACAACTGCCTCACGATTAGTCTTTCAGAGCATATCCAAAAGTCCTCTTCCCAGCTAGTATTCATAGTTGAACTGCATTACACTAATAAGACAAACTACCTTTATTATATCTTACTTGAGCCAGGTACTGGCTGTCTTTAGCATAAGGGAAAGCACTAATGTTTCTTTTGAAGTCCCTCCTTTAATCTCCTCAACTCCTCTGAGAGGTGATCTATTTTCTTTCATGTCCAACAATGTAAGTAGGGGTGTGTGTGTGTGTATCTCCAATGGACTGTTTTAGGCTGCAGATACATGATGACTACTGTTCAAACTGGATCTCATGTCTATATTGGTGTATGCATTTCATACCATCATTTCAGTTTTAATTAAAGGATTATGGTAATAAGTCTTATTTGGAGTGGCAGTGCTGATCAACTGCTTCCCCCTTCTTTCAATTCATTTTCCCTGGAGGCGCTTCATTCTTTTTGGTTGTACACCTAAGTTCTATTTAGCATTTCTAGTACTTTTTGGGGGGGAGAGGCAAAGCAGTGTAGTCATGTTTTTTTTCTAGAAGCCATGTGCGAAATGAGATGCATTTTGGCTCTGTCATTATCACACATAACAGAAATTCCCCAAGTCCCTCTGGCCTATTCATTAGATTTGTCAGAGCACTCATCACACAGCCCTCTGTAGTAAGCATAAATAATGATGATGTACATTGGTCGAGTCTGCCATTTGTATTATCCTGCTCTTTGAAAATACACTCAACTGTAAAGATGGAAAACACTGCATTATTATTTGCCTACATTGTTCTCCTCTAGACCATTACTGCACAGCACATTGTAGTGCATCATTTTTTATACTTATAACTCGAAGCGTGTGAAAAGCTAGATTAAATATACAATCTGAGCTGTTTTACAACAGCTGGACTTTCCCATTTGCTTTTACGCTTCTAAAAAACCTTGTTCACCTCTGCTCTTGCTGGCTTATATATGGTCCTCCAGTACTTAAGACCTCTTCTAAGAATTATAGAAAGGAGAAAGGAGTACTGTATAGAACACTGCTTCTGCGCTAATTAATCCGCAGAAAAAGAGTATGAGAGGGAGAGGGAGAGATGCCAGCATGTGGTAGCGGGGGGGGGGGGAAACCCCTCAAAATCAGCTGGAGGAACTTTCCACGAGCAGGGATCCCACTCATGGAAGGTGCCTTCATCCATTTCTCTCCCATCTCTTCTTCTGACACTCAGGAGAAGCTTTTCGGGATCCAATCCAAGGTCTTACTGATAAAATGTGAGCCGAAGAGATAGCCAACATAGTGCCTGCACTTCAGGTGCTGCTGGACTGCAACTGTCATCAGCCCAGACCATTGTCCATGCTGGCTAGAGCTGTTGAGAGTTACAGTCCAACAACATCGGGAGTTCATGGTGTTAGCTACCCCTGTGTTAATATAAGGTAAATGCTTCTCAATGTATTTCTTGCATTCATTCCCATACTGTTCAAGTCCAAAGGTTACATAAGTAACAATTTTAAACAGTTCGTTTTTGAAAGCAGATTTGGTGAAACATAAATGAGAAAAGTGCTGGGCTTTTTTTGGTATGTATGTGTGCTGTTGCATTATTATGTTCAGAATGAGGTTGTAATTCTATTCACACATACCTGGGAGTAAGTCCCATTGCACTCAATAGAACCTACTTTTCGGTAAGTATTTATAGGCTTACACTGTCAAATCGCCTCTTTTTTATTTTATACTATTTCAGAGTTTTTTGGCAGCTGTCAGCATGAATACAGAAATGGCTTTGCCAGTTGGTGCAGGGTAAAAACTGTCTGTAAGTGCATAACTTGTGGCAAAACAATTGAAAACCTAACACCCAATAATTAACCATCGTGAGTTATTCTATTGTTACAAGCCACACCAATCTCTGAGTGGTGAGAGATTCTAGAGCAGGGGTCAGCAATCTTTTTCAGTCATGGGCTTGTCCACCGTCCCTCAGACCATGTGGTGGGCTGGACTATATTTTGAAATAAAATAATAATAACAAATTCCTATGCCCCACAAATAACCCAGAGATGCATTTGAAATAAAAGCACACATTCTACTTATGTAAAAACATGCTGATTCCTTGAACGTCCATGGGCCGGATTGAGAAGGCGATTGGGCCACATCCGGCCCATGGGCCTTAGGTTGCCTACTCCTGTTCTAAAGGTTCCAGGGGCTTACCTAGGATTCAGTTTCCTTGGAATGAAGGCCAATGGAGACTGTGGTATCTTGAGACTATATGGTTTTATTTACACATATATACAAAGTGAGTATAAGATGGAGGGGCTTACGGCATTAACACCCCAACAGATTTTGTTTCTATTAAACACAGGTTTGGATCCAGCACAGGGCAAGCATGTATCTGCATCCAGCTTCCAGCCTGATTTCAGCTTGGCACCCCGCTCCATACTCTCCCTTGCTATTGTTCTTCTACCCAGCAGCTAGGTAGTGGTGGGGAGGCGCACCCATTAATGCTATGGCACAGAGCAGCTTCTTTGGTTATGCTAATCATGGTGCTTAATGAGTCAGCCACAACCATTGCCTAGACAAAGGGATGGGTTTGGTAAACTTGCTTTCATACTTTCTATCTAGCCCCATAGATAAAGGAACCTAAGGACTGGAAGAGACTGACCCATGCATCATGCAGACTGACACTCCAAACTCTCAACATCCATTTCTCTGCATGCATGTGTGTAAATCTGGGTATGATCATTCTTGTACTGATTAAGAGGGCCGCTCTTAAATGATAGTTGTGAGCTCTTCTATTGCTTGTGATCTCTTTTATTGCAGGGAATGGAAATACTACAGTGGATACAGATGTGTTTTGTTGACTACAAGCCCAAACAGTTAAGTTCCAAGAATACAAGTTTAGCTAAGTATATAAGGAATAAGATCTTTGCCCCATTGGAGTCAACAGGGTTAATTGATTCAAATGTTAATTGCATGTGTTGGGCATATAGTACAGATGACAGGATATTGCAGCTTTCCAGCTGGTGGGCATTATGACCCAAGTCTCCCATTCTTTTCTCACAGTGACCAACCAGCTGCTTATGGGAAGCTTGCAATAATAGCACTATCTCCCCATACAATTCACAGCAGGTGGTATTCAGAAGCACACTGCTTCTGTCACTGGAAGTAGAGTTCAGCCATTGTGGCCAGTTCCCTCCTGTCTCTGCAACATGACAGGCCGGAACGAGAGGTATCTGGAGTTGTTCCTTCTTCATCAATCCGGATTATTTTTAGTCACTTCTTTTTAACAGTGTTCCTCAATTCCCACTAGGGAACAGAACCATAGTAACAAGCTTTCAGCTTTTCATTGCTGCAAGAAACATCATTAATGGCATTATTTGGATATATTTCCTTCCATCTGGGCAGGAATAAATGTATAAAATGAGTAGTGTCAAGGCATAAGTCTGGGTAAAAGAAAACCTGTCATCTAAGTGCCCTGCCTGGGCCTCTTTTCCAGTTGCATGGCTGTCTAGAAATGGCAGTCAGTTGAAATTACACTTGCTAGTCTGTAAGGTACGGTAAAGGTGGGTAAATGACCCCTGGACAGTTTAAGTCCAGTCAAAGGTCACAATGGGGTGTGGTGCTCATCTCACTTTCAGGCCAAGGGAGCCAACATTTGTCCACCGACAGCTTTCCAGGTCATGTGACCAGCATGACTAAACCGCTTCTGGTGCAATGGATGCCAGAGCGCACGGAAACGCTGTTTACCTTCCCACCACAGCTGTACCTATTTATTTACTTGCACTGGTATGCTGCGACAGAGCAACGGGAGCTCACCCTGTCGCACGGATTTGAACCACTAACCTTCTGATCGGCAAGCCCAAAAGGCTCAGTGTTGTAGACTGAGGGATGCGGTTGGTGCTAGGCTGTAAAATGGGGCCAGGTTCCTGGCTCATTTCTGCACACAATTCAAGGAGCAAGGACTATGGTATTTGAAGGATCTCTTGCCTCCGTATCAATCTGTCTGTATATTAAATACTTTCGAGGCCCTCCTCTGAGATCCCCCTAGCATAGCTGTCAACTTACAGATTTGAAAATCCAGTCAAACTCATGCTGGTAGCTTCGAGAACACTGTCCAACCAGATTTGTAACCAGAGGTACAACTGAATAGAATCTGAATAACATGCACCACAAGGCCTATGCAGCCTCAACTTAAGATGGCTCCCCGGCCTGGCTTTGCACTGCAAAGTTTGCAGCAGCATGTGCAACAAAATGGCGTCCAGCATTCAAAAAACCCCTCAGCTTGCATTAACTAGCCACACACAAGGCATGCAAGCTCCACCCCCCAGTCGTTCTTAGACTTCTTATTGGGTGAGCAACATTGCCAAGCAACACAGTTGGAACGTCCCTCCTCTGTGGCCGGCAGGGAGGGGGGGAGAGGAGCTGCTTCCTTTGAAATTTAAGGGACATCATTTAAGGGACATTTAAGGGACATCCATCAATAAGGGACAGCAGTGGGACATGGCGCTGGAATAAGGGACTGTCCCTTCAAATAAGGGACACTTGACAGCTATGCCCCCTAGATCTGAAAGTTTGTGACCATAGAGCTAAGATTGGAGATAAGCCTCTGTCTGTTGCTTTCTACTGTCAAAGAGCAGGCAAAGGCTTATTTCCAGTCTGTGATCCCACAATCACAGTGATGAGGAACCTGTGGTCTTCCAGATGTTGCTGCACTACTTCTCCTGTTATCCCTCATCATTGGCCATACTAGCTGAGGCTGATGTGGGTTGGAGTCCAACAGCATCTGAACAGCCACAGATTCCCCACACCTGCATTCTAGCAATGATACACGGTGCTGATACATAATGGCTGCAAGGATGTCAAGTTATTCTTGTTTTACAGGATTATGTCCGTGTTTTAGTTTATGCTTTCGCTGTTCGGTGAGATGTGTAATGGTGTGTTTGTTAGTTCCATTTTTAAAATAGAAAAGATGAAAGTGCCCACAGAAAAAGGAGCAAGCCAGCAAGCAATGTCCACATTGGATAGTGAAGATCTGCATTCACAGCTGCATGCAGCTTCCCATTCATTCCCAGGGGATTAGCTCTCCTATTTGCTCATAGACATCAGTGAACCTACACACTAAGGAATCCAGCAGAACTGACTCTTGGTGAAGTGATCTGACCTTTTCCATGTCACACAGTGGGCCTCCTTTGCAGAATTGTAGATGTGGAAGCACCTGTTTGTGTACACAAGGCGATTCGGCATGCCAAAAACTCCAAACAAACTTTATAGACTTGGACTCTTAAAACCAGAGAGGCCTGCTTCATCAATCTCACTGTTATGCACTTTATTAGCTATTTAAAACATTTTTCACTGACATTTTTCATTTGACTGATGCAAAATGCTTCCTTGTCCGTTTGATAGAAGTTGAAACTTACACTTTGAGGAATAAAGCCTACCTGGTGTATGTACACTTTTACGCTTATGTGTAATTAGCAAATGCAAAGCAATAGTGGCTTAACAGGAGAAAAAATGGCTGCAGTAGAAATGTACCCACCCACGGGGCATTCAAGAGCAGGTGAGTAATCTTTCAAAAATATTTGCAATCTGTTTTGTAAGCACAAATGCTAGCATGGGGAAAAAAATCCCTGTTTTTTATGATAGTATTTCATTATTTGTGCTTGACAACAGGGGTCAGAAAGAGTTGTGTGTATGTTTTTTGTTTAAATGGGGCACGGGAGAATGAAAATACCCCTTAATTTGTCGCTCAGAATGTAGTTCTTAATTGCAGTGCTATAATGTGCCATTAGCAACACCTCATGCCACGATAATGAAATGCTGGGCTCCCCCAAAGAAAGCTGGTGGACTAAAGAAGGGAGTCGGCAAAACCTTACTGGAATCTTCACAAAGGAAAGAGAGGCAGTTTTTAAATATATATTGTGCCTTTTAGAAAGGAAATTGGTCTTAATCAGGATTAAATTTTGTGCCTGCACAAAAGAAGCAATATGTAATTGTGTAATGTGTAAAAGCACATGTGCGTTCATTCTATGGATTTTAAACACCTCCTTTATGTAGTCTGTTGTTGACTTCTGATGCTGCTTGCTAAATTTCTCCACTGCCGTTCTCCAGTCTTGTCATGGAAAGCAGGCTTTTCTTATTGGCAACCAATGCAATAAGCTCATTTTATCCCTAGTCCAGATCAGCACATTTTAACCTTCTTATATCGACAAGAGACTTTATGAATCTGAAACTGGAGTCAAGTAGGTCATTGGGTTTTTTTTGCTTTGTTTCAATGGGTGTATATGACAATGGCTTGGTTTGGGTAATTTTTCTTGTCTTCATAAATCATGGTTTATGAAGCTAGCTAGGAATGAATGTTAGGCTCTCTCACTCCTCTTTTGTCTCTCCCCCGCACATCTCCTCCTCTTTGAGTGTTGGCGTTGATGCTTTATTCCTAACATTAAACCAGAGTTTCTCATTAGATCTGAACTCTGGTTTAATCTCAGTTAACTAACCAGGCTCCGATCATGGCTTATTACCAGCGTTAGTTAACTAACATTTGCTGTGCTCAGCTGCTTTGGCGGGTTCAGATAATTGAACTTTGGTTTAATACAAGCCAAGAATGAAGTACATCCCACCCCCTGAGCATGTGAGGGGAAGAGGGTACAGATGAGGGAGGACAGAGTACAGGGAGAGGGAGACCAATCTCTTGGATAATAATAATAATTTTATTATTTATATGCTGTCCATCTGACTGGGTTGCCCCAGCCACTCTGGGCGGCTCCCAACAAAATATTAAAAACGCAATAAAATATCAATCATTAAAAATTTCCCTGAACAGGGCTGCCTTCAGATGTCTTCTAAAAGTCAAATAGTTGTTTATCCATTTGACATCTGACGGAAGAGCATTCCACAGGGCGGGCACCACTACCCAGAAGGCACTCTGCTTTGTTCCCTGTAGCTTCACATATTGCAGTGAGGAAACTGCCAGAAGGCCCTCAGAGCTGCACCTCAGTGTCTGGGCTGGGCGATGGATGTGGAGATACTCCTTCAGGTATACTTTAAAAGAGGATTAGACAAATTTATGGAGGACAAGGCTATCAATGACCACCTAAACCATAAATAACAAGGAGGCAAGCAAAAATGTCTCAGCACCACCTTCTGGAATTGGCCATCCAGGTCTGAGCAAAACCACTGGGAAGTCAAACTCCCAGCACTCAGTACAGTCTCTTCAGAAGGATACCATGGTTGAGGGTATTGAATGCTGCCATGATGTCCAGGCGAAACAATTGGATACATTCCCCTTACCATTGTCCTGGTGAAGTTCAGGATGACCATTATAGCTTCCATGACAAAACCTGGACTGAAACTCAGCTGTAATGGATGGAGAAAATTGGATTCATCCAAGAGTGCTTGGACTTGCCTAGCAATGGAACAGTGGTCAATGAATAAAATAAATAATAATACATAAATGGCAACAGATGAACTGTGGAGTGGGCCATGAATGCATGTTAATTAAGGCACACTTTTGTTTTAAGTGTAGCTTGACACTTTTTAATTTGAAGGAAAAGTGGAGGTCTGATGTACATCACTCTCTCAGTCTGGATCAGAAACCTGTGCTGAGTTTCTGCTGATGATCACTCCCTGGGCTGCTGTTTTCGCCTTAAAGTGGCCAATGGCACTTTTGTGGGTAAATAGCCAAAAAGGGTTTTTTTAGCAGGAAACTGCTGTGATGCCTTGATCTGCATTGAGCGCATGATCTGAATCAGAGCCCTGCATGGCTGCTGTTCCTTCAAAATATAAGTGGTCAGCACAAACACTTTAAAAAGCATATCGTTTAGCATTATGCATTATTTGACCCAGAGTTTACAGTCATGATTTCATGTTGAGAGTTACAAACTGGATTATTTCTGTGTAAATATTTTGTTCTGCTATGAGAAAGAATTAATTCAGCACAGACATAGTAATTTAGAAGGTTTGATAATGCAATCCTAGGTACGACTGCTCCTATTGAATGCACTTACTCCTGGGTAAGTAAGCAGCAAGCTCACTAGCGGTCAGAAAATGAGGGTTCATGTTAGCCACTTACCTTTAATATTAAATTTCATGCTTGATCAGTCACAAGGCCACAAGGGAGCAAGCATAAATAAAACACGTCCTTTCCACACAGGGCAAAGCTATAATTTGCAACGCGCATTGTAATTATGTCTAGTTAATTATCTCAGTGGTGGATTTCAAGCATCAAAGGTAGGGTACTTTGTAACCATCATGGGAGAAAAAATAAGGCTAATTCCTTAGATGATCCTAATTTCAAAATTGAGACACTGACAAGGTGAAATGTAGTGGTTTTCAGCAGCTTAGAAGTGGTAACTAAAAGTAGACAGGACCATTATATCCACCAGTAATCCGCTGCTAGTTGCATAAAAATGGTATTGACTGAGGTAAAAAATAACCCCCTCCCTTACAATTCATGTATAGCATAGATTTACTGTTTCCTGCATCTCCATTTTTTTCTGATGAGTTTCTGTGCCCTCTTGAGGCCTTTGAACCTAATTAAGCTCAGGGACAAAAACATTGTACAATTAATGTGGATTAATATCCTCTTGTGTAACTAAACTCAATAATTTAAGTTTTATATAGTTGTGGAAAGTGGTAAAATGAAGGGCACTGGGAAGAAAAACTTTCTGGAATTTTGATTGTAAAGAAAGTTAACATGTGTGATTTATTAAATGTATACATTGTCACTTAATATAAACACACAATTTCCCCCCTTTGTTTTCTATATTTACCTTTAGCTTCCCCCCCTTTCTTTCTCTCCCCCCCCCCGGAAGATGTGCATCTATTGGCATATGAATAAATACTTTTCTTAAAATGCTGACCTTTGAACTCTTCCAGCAGCATTAACTGGCGTGCCAGAGAATTCCACTGGAAACGGAAGCAGAATAGAAACCAACCCAGCAAATACAATTTATATTAATCCAGAAAAATATGATTACTATTTTCTTTAAAGCCTGCATATGCAGTTAATTACTTTCCCCCATTGTTCTGATATTCCCTTTACATTGAAATGAACAGTATGGATATAATTGCATCTGTATTAAATGCATAACTTACGTACATTACATAAATAACTACACAGATTATGTTAAATAGTGGACAGCAAGATGAATAGCATAGTATTTGGTGGAAACCAAACTGCGTCTCAATGGAATGGAAATGGGTGCCTTCTTAATATCCCTTATTATGTTATGATCACGGATTGCATGGCTAGATTGTTAATTCCACCTTTTCAATGCGTTATTGTATTTAGAAAGGGAGTCTCTGCTTTCACAATTGTAACCTAAAAAAGCAGAGGTGCTGTTTGTGGTGTATGGTGCCATTGTCTTACTAGTATAACATGAATCTGCACCTACCCACTAGAATGCATTGGGGAAAGCATACTATACAGGGAGATATGTATGGGAAAACTGCTAATTTTTAACCGATAAGAAACAAGCACCCAGAACAAAGCCCTTCCCTCTCAGCAGTTGTTGTTCACGCTATTTCCTTTCTGTGTGTGGGAGGTGTACGTGGTAAATGTATGTGTTGCATTCAGAACTACATCTTGTTGAATTTTGAATGTTCTGTTATGTTTATTAAGTTTATTAATGTTCTGTTATGTTTATTAAGTACCGCTTCATTATTAATTATATGAGTGAGTCTCTGGCTGTCACCTTCTTCAGGCTGTTACTCTGAGCTGCTCATTATGAGGACAACAATAGAAAGAACATGCAATATTTAGTATGGCGCCATTCCTCACCAACCATACACTTTTTCAGAAAAGCACCAAATATCCAACATTTTTGGACCAATTCATATGGATCATATTCAGATATACTGTAGAAGCATATGATATTGCATATATATATAGAGAGAGAGAGAAAGAGAGAGAGAGAGAGAGAGAGAGAATGCATACAGTGGTACCTTGGTTTGCATACGTCTTGGTTTGCATACATTTTGGATTACAAACACGTCAAACCTGGAAGTGTGTTTCCCAGTTTGCAACCTTTTCTTGGATTCCAATCCTTTTTTTTTTTTTTTTTTGAGGCCCCATTGGTGAAAGCATGCCTTGGGTTACAACCTGTTTTGGTTTACAAACGGACCTCTGAAATAGATTATGGTTGTAAATCAAGGTACCACTGTACACTTAACTAATGTTTCTATTTGAGTATGGCACAGCAAACAGTGAGTCATATAATAATTGCAAACTTTTCATAAGTACTAAATTTACACCATTATTGGATTAATACATGGTGACAATTTTCAGACAGAGAGGCATTAAATATTTCACATGCATTTGTGGATGCAGCTGATTGAGCACCATAGGACCCAACCCCTAGGGGCCAAAAGAGACTTTGATCCCCAAATAAAATATTTGATGGGACTAGAACCCCCCAAAGTTGATGGCCATTGCCATTCAAATCGTATGTGTGCACAGCATCATGTGATCAATTTTGCGGGGCAGGGCTTTATTCAAGTTGGCACCCCTGCTGAGCATCACAGGGACTCATATAGCAATTGCATGCTTTTCTACACCATTTGTGGGGAAGAAGAAGAAGAAGAAGAAGAAGAAGAAGAAGAAGAAGAAGGGGAGGAGTTTGGATTTGATATCCCGCTTTATCACTACCCCAAGGAGTCTCAAAGCGGCTAACATTCTCCTTTCCCTTCCTCCCCCACAACAAACACTCTGTGAGGTGAGTGGGGCTGAGAGACTTCAGAGAAGTGTGACTAGCCCAAGGTCACCCAGCAGCTGCATGTGGAGGAGCGGAGACGCGAACCCCGTTCACCAGATTACGAGTCCACTGCTCTTAATCACTACACCACACTGGCTCTCATATGTGATCATAGTGATCATATTTAGATAACTGGGCATGTGGTATTTCATATATTAGGTGTCTACACAGCCACAACTGGTTCAGATGTAGGATACGCTGCATGTGATATGCTCCTCTCAACACATTGTCCCAGTGTGCTTAAACATTTGAACTGGTATTCTGTGCATTGCTAAGTGCAATTCACAATGCAACTCACATAAAACAACTGGAAGTGGACATCTGTCTGCCATATGAATCTTCAAATGTGCTAAGTTCATCAGGAGACTTTGGTTTAGATGTCCCTTACGTCATATGGATTTTACCCAGAGGCAAGACTTTCTCCATAGTGTTGCCCAAGCTTTGGAGCTCCCTTCCTATGCTGGCTCATATGAGTGGTGGTCGATGTACCAGAACTGTGCTCTTCCCATTCCTGCTCTGCTACAACACTGCTCAGGAGTAAGTCCATTCAATTCAATGGGCTTATAGTACTGCAGCTTGAAGTGGGTGGCATTTTATTGGGAATCTCTTCTCTATTAAAAGAAGCCTTTGTCTTACCTCCCCACAGGCTAGCTTGGGCATTTGGTTGTTCTGTCTCGGTTCTTGAGGCTGTTGAACTGGGCTTGCCCTTTAGCAAGCATTCCATTGCGAAGTGACTTGACAGTGGAAACTCACATTATAATCTGTTGGCTACTAGTTTTATGCAATCAGGCTTTTTTTTATTTCTTCCTTAGACTGGAGGTTTATCAGACTGCTCCTCAGAGAGACACATTAGATTCACCACCCACAGGCATATAATCATTACTTTTTGCCACTTTACAATTTAATTAAAACCAGTCAGCACACTTTTTAAAACTAGCTTAAGGCTCCATTGAAGAAAAAGCATGCCAAATATGCTCTAAAGAAGCCACCTGCTGATACCGATTCTACCTACCTATCTGTCTGCCAGTTCATTTGGATTTATTATGTTCAATCCGCACAGATTAAACATAGTTCCTTATATGTACTTTTCTTCTACTTTAACAAGCTAATATGGACAATGGGAATCTGTAAGAACATAAGACAAGTCCTGCTAGATCAGACCTAAGAATCATCTGCTCCAGCATCCTGTTCTCACAGTGGTTAACCAGATGCCTATGGGAAGCCCATATGCAGATAATGGGTGCAACAACACTCTTCCTCGTTGAGATTTCAACTATTGGTATTCAGAGGTACCAGAAGTAGTACATAGCCATCATGATCTGTAGCCACTGATATACTTGATGGTGTCATCCTATAATCAAGATCCCTCTGCTGTGAGGCTACAGGATTCATCAGAAGCCACATTCTGTTACTGGGTTGAAGTCAGTGTAGTTATACTCAAGAGTACACCCACTGAAATCAATGGGCTTAAGCTATGCATGCCCACTGATTTCAGTTGGTCTAACTCTTAATATGACTTCATTGGATACAACTCATTGTTCTGTTTTAGTTTAAGAGAAACAATCAAGTTCTTGTCTAACTTTCTGATTTGCTTGTCCTCTGATATTTCCCTCCAAATCTCTATGAATTTCCTCCTTTATTGAACAGCCCAAATATGTTCCCTGGAAAGCATAAAAGGAGGCTAAATCAATGAAGGAAAAAATTGCTCCTCCAGCTAAAGCACACAGCTTGAGAAATTAGGGAATTTAGATTTCATTCTAGTCTGGTTGCAACTTCCAGAGGGAAAGTTTTTTGTTCCCCTCAGAATTATTTTATTTCTCTGGTGTTTTCTTCGTTGGCTTATAACATTTCTACATTAAAGGTAAAGGTAAAGGTACCCCTGCCCGTACGGGCCAGTCTTGACAGACTCTAGGGTTGTGCGCCCATCTCACTCAAAGAGGCCGAGGGCCAGCGCTGTCCGAAGACACTTCCGGGTCACGTGGCCAGCGTGACATCGCTGCTCTGGCGAGCCAGAGCCGCACACGGAAACGCTGTTTACCTTCCCGCTAGTAAGCGGTCCCTATTTATCTACTTGCACCCAGGGGTGCTTTCGAACTGCTAGGTTGGCAGGCCCTGGGACCGAGAGACAGGAGCGCACCCCGCTGTGGGGATTCGAACCGCCGACCTCTTGATCGGCAAGCCCTAGGCGCTGAGGCTTTAACCCACAGCGCCACCCGCGTCCCTATTTCTACATTAGTCACCCACAAAAAGTCATCTGACTGGTTTACAAAATGAGAAAAATCATAAAATTGGGTGAGTTTGTTTACTTTCCATTCAGAAATATGTGGCTTCTCTAGGCTTCCTCTTTTATGGGGAAGGTAAGACAATCAAAATGATTACAGTCCAGGCAATATCTCATATTATGATCTATTAGACTTTTCTAGCATGGCCACACGCAGCTGTGAAAATTGGTGGTAAAGTCAAAATGTGTATATCCACCTTAGTTGAAATGGTCTGGCAAATTTGTTTAAGTTAGCAGTGATTTGAAGGTCATGACTATGGGCTGATATTGGGGATATGCTTTCATTCTGATATAGCTGTGTACAACAAGGTGTTGCCAGATGAACTGAAAACAGTATCTCCGTTCAAACTTTGCATTATGGGTGGGGGTCACATCAAATGCCTGGCGCCCACATTTTGCAAACCAGTGGTGGGACCCATCTGCAAAGTATTTTTCTCACATGTGGGTATGTCTTGTGGGATTTGCTTTTACTTAATATAAACTTTCATTTGAATATGCTGAACTTTTTCTTTTCTTTTTTTAAAAAAAAGGTTGTCAAGCTTTCATAAAAATGGAAAAACCTTGGTTTGGTTTGTGTTGTCAGTGGAGAAACTCATTTCCCCAAATAGGATTTAGACTTGGGACTTGGTGATGCGAAGTCTTAGGCTGAGTTCACAACCTGAAAGTCAGTTCTCATAGTGCTTAAGCTGAAATGGAGAAAAAATACCCAATCAATTGATGAATATGCAGCACCCAAACTATACAACAGGGGTCAGCAAACTTTTTTAGCAGGGGGCCAGTCCACTGTCCCTCAGACCTTTTGGGGGGGCTGGAGTATATTTTGTAAAAAAAATATGGACGAATGCCCCACAAATAGCCCAGAGATGCATTTTAAATAAAAGGACACATTCTACTCATGTAAAAACACCAGGCAGGCCCCATAAATAACCCAGAGATGCATTTTAAATAAAAGGACACATTCTACTCATATAAAAACATGGTGATTCCTCGACCATCTGCGGGCCGGATTTAGAAGGAGATTGGGCCAGATTCGGCCCCTGGGCCTCAGTTTGCTTACCCATGCTATACAACGTATGCTAATTACGGCCACTATCTTTTTTTTTATAATACACCAACTCTGCAGCAATCTCCTGCATTACACCTTACCAAGACTCATCAGTCATATTGGGATGATAGATTCCAAGGGCGCTTTCCCTTAATGTGTTGGAAAAGGCCTGATAAAAGGGTGGTCTTATTGTTAATGTGTGATTGATTGTTTGCAGGGCAGCGGCTGAAGAAGGAGCCAAAAGGGGTTTCTTGTGTGTGTGATTCTTGTGGCTGATTAGCTGCTTTCCTGGTCAAAGGTCAGAGGGGGCAGGGTTTCTGTTGAGGCAGGTGATTAGCTGTGGGAGGAGCTTATCAGTGTTTGCAGGGCAGCGGCTGAAGAAGGAGCCAAAAGGGGTTTCTTGTGTGTGTGATTCTTGTGGCTGATTAGCTGCTTTCCTGGTCAAAGGTCAGAGGGGGCAGGGTTTCTGTTGAGGCAGGTGATTAGCTGTGGGAGGAGCTTATCAGTGTTTGCAGGGCAGCGGCTGAAGAAGGAGCCAAAAGGGGTTTCTTGTGTGTGTGATTCTTGTGGCTGATTAGCTGCTTTCCCTGGTCAAAGGTCAGAGGGGGCAGGGTTTCTGTTGAGGCAGGTGATTAGCTGTGGGAGGAGCTTATCAGTGTTTGCAGGGCAGCGGCTGAAGAAGGAGCCAAAAGGGGTTTCTTGTGTGTGTGATTCTTGTGGCTGATTAGCTGCTTTCCTGGTCAAAGGTCAGAGGGGGCAGGGTTTCTGTTGAGGCAGGTGATTAGCTGTGGGAGGAGCTTATCAGTGTTTGCAGGGCAGCGGCTGAAGAAGGAGCCAAAAGGGGTTTCTTGTGTGTGTGATTCTTGTGGCTGATTAGCTGCTTTCCCTGGTCAAAGGTCAGAGGGGGCAGGGTTTCTGTTGAGGCAGGTGATTAGCTGTGGGAGGAGCTTATCAGTGTTTGCAGGGCAGCGGCTGAAGAAGGAGCCAAAAGGGGTTTCTTGTGTGTGTGATTCTTGTGGCTGATTAGCTGCTTTCCTGGTCAAAGGTCAGAGGGGGCAGGGTTTCTGTTGAGGCAGGTGATTAGCTGTGGGAGGAGCTTATCAGTGTTTGCAGGGCAGCGGCTGAAAAAGGAGCCAAAAGGGGTTTCTTGTGTGTGTGATTCTTGTGGCTGATTAGCTGCTTTCCCTGGTCAAAGGTCAGAGGGGGCAGGGTTTCTGTTGAGGCAGGTGATTAGCCTATCGGCGCGCGCAGTTTGAACCATCTTTTAGATTTAGGGGAGCTAGTCTCAAGCCCAACGACACATTCTCAAGATGGAGGGGGAGGGAACAGCTGCAGTCGCCTGCGGTTCCTGCGCAATGTTTGCCATCTTGCCAAAGGTTGCAGGCAGCTTTACGTGCAGCAATTGCATGTTGATTGCCCTCCTAAAAGACAAAGTCCAGCAACTGGAGGAACGTGTAGCTACGCTCCAAAGAATTAGAGAGCTGGAGCTCTTCTTGGAAGCAACAGAGCACACCGTCTCCACCAAGGAGGAGACAGGGGACTCCCCTGAGAAGGAGGCTAGTTCACCAACACAGGAGCCCGATATGTGGAGAAACGTGACTCAAAGAAGTAGGAGGCCCAGGGTTCGCTCTGATTGTCTAGAAATACACAATCGCTTTGAGGTCCTCTCCCCTAGCATGGAAGACGAAGAGCAGACTCCATTTGAGGATCTCTCCCTCATTACAGTCGATCACGTATATGAAGATGAGCAGCAAAGTCAGTCCTCAGGGAATGTGCAGGCGACCTTGGAACGGACCGCTCACGGAAGAACCCTGACCAAACCTAAGAGAAGGCGTGTAGTGGTGATAGGGGATTCCCTATTGAGGGGAACAGAAGCATTGATCTGTGGGCCTGACAAGATGTCTCGGGAAGTGTGCTGTCTCCCCGGGGCTAAGATCCAAGATGTAACTGAACGACTGCAAGGAATCATAAAACCCACTGACAAATACCCCTTCCTCTTGGTTCATGTGGGAACCAATGACACTGCAAGCAATAGCCTCCAGAAGATCAAAAGAGACTACGAGGCTCTGGGCAGGAAATTGAAGCAATTAAATGCACAAATCGTCATCTCATCTGTCCTCCCAGTTGAACGACGTGGCCCAGGGAGAGAGAGGAAAATAGTGGAAGTAAACAGCTGGCTTCGCAAATGGTGTAAACAGGAACGGTTTGGATTCTTAGATCACGGACTGCAGTTTCTTGAGGATGGACTTCTGGCAAGCGATGGGCTGCACCTCACAACGGTTGGGAGGAATGTTTTTGCCAAAAAACTAAGAAACCTCATCAGGAGGGCTTTAAACTGACTAATGTGGGGGAGGGAGACAGTGCTCCTGAAGGTAGGAGTCTATTAATTGATGAAGATGATCATCCAAATGTCATAGACCAAATGGAGCAAACAGCAAGCAGACCTAGTGGTGGGAGGGAAAAATCCTTAAATAAGAGACACGGGGGAATGACTAATGGACTTCAATGTCTGTACACTAATGCACAAAGCATGGGAAATAAACAAGATGAGCTTGAGCTCTTGGTACAGCAAACTAAATATGACATAATAGGCATCACTGAGGTACGCGTTCATTAGCGGAGCTAGAAGGGGGAGCTAAGGCTAAGCTGACCCCCGAAGCCTTGGGAGGAGATTCCAGGCGATATGGAGTTGCTGCAGCACGAAGAAGAGGACCCCCAGACCATTTTCAAGCTCTTAAAAGCAGAGCAAGAAGGGGGAGAAGGGGGAGAACTTCTTCAGTGCTAGTTCCTGCAACCCTCCGCTGATGAGAAGCTCGAGTCCGTGGGTATGTCTGTGGCTACACTTCTAACAAACTGAAGCAAACCTAAACGATTAGCCTATTTTGCTTACTGAACTTGCTAATTTACGATTAAAACAAAGCGTTTGAACTTAAAACAAAGTGTTTGAACCTAAATGGCTTTTCGCAACTGACTAAGATTTACTTACAAGCTATATCAGACTGTTTTTTTTTTAAAGACGTCTATTCCATTAATACCAAGGACGTTTTTAGCCATTTTTTTCTGCTGGAGTTATGAACAAAAAGAATACCAATGGCTTTATTAATGTTGAGACAGAAATAAACCAAGAAGTCATGAAGAAGAAATAATAATAATAAAAGACCTTTCCCAAGTGGTGAAATTATAAAGAGGTCTCCAAACTCTTCACTACAAAATTAACTGTTGTTCAAAAGCCAGTTCTCAACTGTCTGTTTCTGCTGGCAAAAGGAACATAAAAACCAGGGACTCCCACCCAGAGAACGGCGGTGAATGAGAGGGTGAATGATTACAAAGTTATAAAACTGTCACAAGACTGATAAGCATCACCTCTCTGCTCCCACAAAGTGTTACTATCTTTCCTTTCCGGGGATTTCTGTTTTTGGCTGCAGACTGCTACGGACACTCAACGGAGTATAAATCAATTTAACAACGGCTAAGGGTACTTCTGCTGACTCATGCACTCCGACATTTTCTTAGTCCGGCATTTTCCTGGCTGAGGAACGGAAGTGAATTGCATAAGTCTGCCATAGACTCACACAGATTGAGAAGGGGGTTGAAAGTCGCAAAGAGGGAGCAACTCAAACAGCGACATCAGCTGGGGGAAAAAAAAACCTTTGCACTCTTTTGAAAAAGACATTCCTCCAATAAGACTTCTAAGAACAATTATAGGGATTTTTACAAGATCTGCAACTAATGAAGATCTCAAAGCGCTGCATCATAATCTGCTGAAAGAGACAAGGTTTCATAAATTTTTATAGACCCTATACCTCATTACTGGAATAGCATTCCTGTTGCCTCTGAAAGAGTAACATCTAGAGAGAACTTAATAGCACATAATACTATTGCATTGTACATTGTTAATTGAAAATACTCCCCAGCTCTTTTCTAATTATTAACATATACTTTTATATATACTTTTCATATTTTCTTTCCCCTCTTTATTTTCCTCCAAATTATAAATTGCACTATTATTATTACTTTTTCTTGATTTATTTTTTTTTCTTACCCTCCCATCTTTTCCTTGTTTTCTTTACCTTGCTTCTTTCTTTTGTAATTTTCTCTTTGGGGTTTTTTTTCTTTTTCTTTTTCTTTTTGTTTGTTTTGTCTCTCTGTTTCAATTCTGTTGTTTTTCTGGTTGTGTTTTTTGTGTGGTTTTCGACTTGTGCAGTTTTGTTTTGTGTTTTTTTGTTTCTGTTTTTTTTTTGCTTTGCCTTTTGCTATCTATTGGTAGCTAATGCAGCTGATATTTGCATCAGATGTCATTAGCTTTGTTGCAAGGTGCTGATTAACTGAACCGCTAACCTGCTTAAAGATCTATATATTTGATCTATCACTCTGAATGAGTAAGTGAAGCAAGGATTGCAATCATTTATCTTATTTATTTGATCTGATGAATTTGTGATATTGCTGTATTGATGCCTGACTGTAACTAATTAGATAATTGTTCAAAATCAATTTAAAATTTATTTAGTGAAATTGGTGAATATAAAGAATTAGTGGATACATAGGCCGGAGATTATCATCAGACTGGTAAAATTGTCGTGAATGTATTAAGAAAGACTGAATTTAATTAATATTCATTAACTATCACATTGAAAATATTGTCACGATTGTATCAAGAAAGATTGAATTTAATTGATATCCAAGCTGTAAGACAGAAAGAGAACAAACTACCTAGTGAGCTAATTGAACTTCTTAGTGATGTATGGTAAAAAATCAACTGTGTCAGGTTCTGCAGCAGTTTCAGCTTCACAAACCAGAAGAACTTCTGTAAGTGACATGGATCAACAACTAGATATGAGAGAATTAATTTTAAGTTTGAAGAAAGATATCCAAGATTTAAAAAATAATGTAAATGAAAAGGCAAAAGCAACAGAGGAAAAACTTATCTCAATGGGAGTTAAAATAGATGAAAATGTGAAAATAGCAGCTGAGTTATCAACTCAGGTCAACAATTTAGTACAAAAAAATTCAGAACTGACGAAAATAGTGCTAGACCTTAAAAGTAAAACACAGAACCTAGAGGAAGCTCAGAAAAAACTACAAAATGAAAATAGAGAGTTGAAAAGGGAATGCGATAAGATAAGGAAAGAAACAGCAGATCTGAAAGCGCAGCAGGATTCAACTTTGGACTCTATTGCGATGTTGCAAATGCAGAGAAGGGAGAATACCCTAAGATTCAGAGGACTAACAGAGAACGCAGAGGAAATAATTGAGAAAAAAATCTCAAAAGAGCTAGCAGCTTGGTTAGACCTAGAAGAAGCAGAAGTAGCACAAAAAATAGAAAAAGCATTCAGAGTCAAATCTCATGTAGCAAAAGCAAATAACTGGCCGGCGGACTGTTTAGTCTCTTTTAATTCTTTGGATTTCAGAAATAGAATTTTACAAGCTAGTAGCAAGAAGAAATTCCAATCGGAAGGAAATGATATTATTGTCCACAAGATTATCCCAAATCGGTTGATAAAGAAGAGAGAAGCTTACAGACCGTTGGCCGAAGCACTAAAGGCAAAGGCAGTGGAATATAGGTGGGAGTACCCTGAAGGTATCTCCTTTTTCTTTAAAGGGAAACGTAGAAAGTGCTTGTCGGCACTAGACGCAGACAAATTCTGGAGAAAGTATCGGAAAGAGCTCGGAGGGAAAAGGCAACTGTTGGGAGATTCAGAGGAAATTGATCAAACAGTTGAGAGCTAGGAGACAGATCTAAGAAAGGAATTTACTAAAAGTAGACTGAGACCTTGAATGTGTAATTTCTAAATTTTTATTTCATTAAACCCGTTGACGTATCATAAGAAATAAAGTAGGGATTATAAATTTATTACTTGGAACATAAATGGTCTAAATGAAAAATCAAAAAGGAACAAGGTGGAACATATTCTGGTTAAGCAAAAATATGATTTAATCTGTCTGCAAGAAACCCATGTAGCGGAAAAACATAAAAGAGTATTAATAAATAAAAGATTGGGGCTTGAGTTTATTACATCAAGTAAAGAAAAAAAGAGAGGGGTGGTAATCTATGTAAAACCTCAGCTGGAGCCAAAACTGCTTTACAATGATGAAAAAGGTCGAACGGTGATTATAGAGGTTAAGATCAATAATGAAAAAGTGATAGTTATTGGAATTTATGCACCAAATGAAAGAAAATCTGAATTCTATCAATTCCTGGAAGAAAAAGTCATAGAATATTTAGGGGGAAAAATTGTATTATTAGGAGATTTTAATGGAGTAGTCAATCCAAGCATGGACAGAACAATAAAGAAGAAAGAAAAGAGGCAGATTAAACTCCCAACTACATTTTTCCAATTAATAGAACTCCTGAATTTGTTTGACGCTTGGAGGTTTAAAAATCCAACAGAGAAACAATTTACACATTACTCAGAGCCACATAAATCGGCGGGACGAATCGATGCGATCTGGACAACAAAGGATCTATTAAATAATATTACAAAAGCAGAAATTCATCCAAGGACAATTTCAGATCACAGCGCGGTCTGGGTTAACTTTAAAGGAAAAGAAGAAAAGGTTAAGAGGTGGCAACTTAATGAGAGTATGCTAAACGATGAAAAAACTGTGCAAAAGGCCAAGCAAATCTTAGAAGAATATTTTAAGTTCAACTTAAATCAAGGAGTAGATCTAGAGACGGTTTGGGATGCGGGTAAAGCCGTCATAAGAGGCTTCTTTATCCAACAAAACGCATTCCAAAGGAAAATAAAGGAGAAGAAGAAAATGGAGATATGGGAGGAAATTAGAAAAAAGGAAAGGATCCTTTTCCAAAAACCAGATGATGAACTAATTAAGCAAAGTATAAAAATCTTACAGACGCAATTCTCCATGATAATAAATGAAGAGATAGAATGGAAGATAAAATGGTTGAGACATAGAAACTTTGAGTTTGCAAATAAACCTGGCAAACTTTTGGCCTGGCAATTAAAGAAGAAAAAGGAAGATAGAATTATCAATAAAATTAAAATTGAAGATAAATGGATTCAAGAACCGAAGGAAATTAGTAAAAACTTTGCTAGCTTTTTCGGAAAACTATATAAAGAAGGTCCAGAGACTCTAGAAAAAATAATTGATTATCTGGGCAAAAATAAACTACCAATAATACCTAAGGAAAAAACTGAAATCTTGAACTCACCAATAACAGCTATGGAGGTGCAACAAGCTATACAGAGATCAAAATTAGGAAAGACACCGGGCCCAGATGGTCTCCCAGCTAATTACTATAAAAAGTTAGAACAAGTATTATTTCTTCCCATGAAAGACCTAATGAATAATATTCTGGTAAATGGAAAGCTACCGAAAACCTGGAAGGATAGCTTTATTACGCTTATCCACAAACAGGGAACAGATGCCTCAAATATGGCCAATTACAGACCCATCGCACTGTTAAATAACGATTACAAGATATTCGCAGACATTCTTGCAAATAGATTAAAAATGGTGCTGAAAGAGATAATCCATAAAGATCAAACTGGATTTCTTCCCGGACGATTTATGCAATCCAACATTAGATGTGTGATTAATGTATTAGAATATTTGGATATTAAAATTGACAAATCGGCAGCTATTATGTTGGTGGACGCTGAAAAAGCTTTTGATAATGTGTCCTGGAAGTTTATGAAAAAATTAATGGAAGAAATCGGACTGGGAGAAAATATTTGTAAAGGAATAAATGCCATATATACAGAACAATATGCAAAACTGATCATCAACGGAAGAATTACTGAGGAGTGCAAAATAAACAAGGGAACTAGACAGGGCTGCCCACTGTCACCACTGATATTTATCTTGGTGATGGAAGTCTTGAACAACCAGATAAGAAAGGATCAGCTTGTGAAAGGCATCACTCTGGGAAACAAAACATATAAAATTAAAGCTTTTGCGGACGATTTACTCGTTATGACTGAAAACCCTAAAGAAAGTCTGAAAAGAGTGCTGGAATTGATTAAAGAATTCGGAGAAGTGGCAGGCTTTAAGCTGAATATAACAAAAACAAAAATGCTTGTTAAAAATGTAACCAAAGAAGAAAAGGACGATTTAGAAAAAACATTGGGCCTGAAAATCTCCTCAAAAGCGAAATACCTGGGTATTTGGATCACCCCCAAGAACATAAATTTATTCCAGGATAATTACACCAAAACTTGGTTAGAGATTAGAAAAAACTTTGTAACCTGGAGTAAACTAAAATTAACATTTCTGGGTAGGATTTCCATTATAAAGATGAATGTGCTTCCAAAATTAATCTTTTTATTTCAAATGATTCCAATACTGGGCGAAGCAGGTTGTCTCAAGATATGGCAAAGAGAAATTTCCAAATTCCTGTGGGAAGGGAAGAAACCTAGGATTAAACACCTGATCTTAATAGACATAAAAGAGAGAGGAGGCTTTTCCCTACCCGACCTAAAACTTTATTACGAGGCAGCCTGTTTCACCTGGATAAAAGATTGGTGCACGTTGCAGGATTCGGACCTCTTGGACCTGGAAGGTTTTGACAACCGTTGGGGATGGCACGCCTACCTAATATATGGAAAAGCGAAAATTCATAAAAACTTTACCAACCATATAATAAGAAAATCACTCTTTGCTGTATGGGAAAAATATAAAGACCTGATGGAGCCTAAAATCCCGTGGTGGACTTCTCCAGTAGAAGCCATAGCAGTAAAACGGAAAAATACTCAGGAAAGCTGGCCAACATATAAAATACTTCTAAAAAATGAAGATAACCAAATAAAATTAAAAAACTTTGAGGAAATAAGAGACCACATTTCAGACTGGTTCCAATACCATCAGTTATTTGAAAAATTTAAATCTGACAAACAAAAGGGGTTCTCAACAGAAATTTCCCGATTTGAATCTGATCTTGTAAATTCTAAAAGAAAAACCCTTTCCAAAACTTACCGACTCCTCCTTGACTGGACGGTCAAGGAGAAGGAGGAAACAGTGGCAATGGTGAGGTGGTCCCAGGATTTTGGCCACTCAATAACCATGGCCCAATGGGAAAATTTATGGAAGATCAATTGGAAATTCACAAATTGTTACACGATTAGAGAGAACTTTCAAAAAATGCAACATCGATGGTATCTAACACCATGGAAGCTTTCAAAAATGTATAAGAATGTATCAAGTAATTGTTGGAGATGTGGAGACTCAGGAACATTCTTCCATATGTGGTGGATATGTAGGAAAATACAGGCATTCTGGGAGAGTATACACGCAGAGCTGCAAAAAATGCTAAAGATCTCTTTCAATAAAAAACCAGAGGCCTACCTCCTGGGAATAACAGATTTGGATATTCCACAAAAGAGGAAGGGTATCTTTTTATATGCCACGGCGGCAGCAAGAGTTTTGATCGCAGCAAAATGGAAGAGTAATGAAATCCCCTCTATTCAAGATTGGATCCAAAAGCTGACAGAATATGCTGAATTAGATGGTTTATCAGAAAAAATAAAGAATAAATCAAAACAGGAATTTGTTTCTAAATGGGAGGTTTTCAAAGAATATTTGAAAAATAAATATAGTAGTTTAAATTCTGTTGCAGCATTCGAGGAACTTCAGTAAGAGTAGTAAGGTAGATATAAGAAATTAGATTTAATGAGAATAAGTTTAATTATAAGAAAAAATGTGTATGGGCAATAAGTAATATGAATTTGAAGTATGGAATGGATGGGAGGTCGGGTCTTTAGTGTTAAGACCAATAGATGTTTTATTGTCTGCTAGGAGTATTGTGTGTCTATGGTTGTTTTTGTGATTAGTGTATGGTTTGGTATTCGTGTTCGGTGTTTGTTTGTTTGTCTTTCTTGTTGTATAAATAAAAAACATTAAAAAAAAAAAAAAAAAAAGGCATCACTGAAACCTGGTGGGATAAGTCCCACGATTGGAATGTAAAAATGGAGGGATACAATCTATTTCAGAGAAACAGACCAGACAAGAAAGGAGGAGGAGTGGCGTTATATGTCAGGGATGTGTATACCTGTGAAGAGATCCAAGATTTAGAACCTCAAAGCCAAAGTGAGAGCATTTGGGTCAAAATTAAGGGAGAGAAGAATAATAGTGACCTCATTGTGGGAGTTTACTATAGATCCCCAAGCCAAACGGAGGACATAGATGATGCCTTCCTGGAACAGATGGCCAGGCATGCAAAAGGAAGGGAGATAGTAGTAATGGGGGACTTCAATTACCCAGATATTTGTTGGATGTCAAACTCAGCCAAGAGCATAAGGTCAAACAGATTCCTCACTGGCCTTGCAGACAACTTCATTGTCCAGAAAGTGGGAGAAGCAACAAGAGGAACAGCCATTTTAGATCTGGTCCTAACCAATGTCGATGACCTGGTTAATGGGGTAGAAGTGGAAGGATCATTAGGCGCAAGTGATCATGCTCTTCTGAAGTTTACTATACAACGGAAAGGAGCAGCCAAGCATACTAGGACTCAATTTCTTGACTTTAAGAAAGCCGACTTCATAAAACTTAGGGAAGTGCTGGGTGAGATCCCATGGACAGTAATACTAAAAGGAAAGGGAGTTCATGATGGCTGGGAGTTTGTTAAGAGGGAGATAGTAAAAGCACAACTTCAGGCAATACCAATGAGACGGAAACATGGAAGGTGCCTAAAGAAGCCAGGGTGGCTATCTAAAGAACTTTTAACTGAGTTAAGATTAAAAAAGGATGTGTACAAAAAATGGAAAAGGGGGGAAACCACCAAAGAGGAATTCAAACAAATAGCCAGCACGTGTAGACACAAAGTCAGAAAAGCTAAAGCACAGAATGAACTCAGGCTTGCTAGAGAGGTTAAAAGCAACAAAAAAGGCTTCTATGGGTATGTTCGTAGCAAAAGGAAGAACAAAGAAACAGTGGGGTCACTCAGAGGAGAAGATGGTGAAATGCAAACAGGGGACACAGAAAGGGCTGAACTCCTCAATGCCTTCTTTGCCTCAGTCTTCTCCGATAAAGAAAACAATGCCCGACCTGAAGAATTTGGAGGAAATGATTCAGCAGAGGAAACACAGCCCAGAATAACTAAGGAGATAGTACAAGAATACTTGGCTAGTTTAGATGTATTCAAGTCTCCAGGGCCAGATGAACTGCATCCAAGAGTATTAAAAGAACTGGCAGATGTGATCTCAGAACCACTGGCAGTCATCTTTGAGAATTCCTGGAGAACAGGCGAAGTCCCGGCAGACTGGAGGAGGGCAAATGTTGTCCCTATTTTCAAAAAGGGGAAAAGAGAGGACCCAAATAATTACCGCCCAGTCAGTCTAACATCAATACCAGGGAAGATTCTGGAGCAGATCATTAAGCAAACAATCTGTGAGCACCTAGAAAGGAATGCTGTGATCACCAATAGTCAGCATGGATTTCTGAAAAATAAGTCATGTCAGACTAACCTGATCTCATTTTTTGACAGAATTACAAGCCTGGTAGATGAAGGGAACGCAGTGGATGTAGTCTACCTTGATTTCAGCAAGGCATTTGACAAGGTGCCCCATGATATTCTTGTAAAGAAGCTGGTAAAATGCGGTCTTGACTATGCTACCACTCAGTGGATTTGTAACTGGCTGACTGACCGGACCCAAAGGGTGCTCATCAATGGTTCCTCTTCATCCTGGAGAAGAGTGACTAGTGGGGTGCCACAGGGTTCTGTCTTGGGCCCGGTCTTATTCAACATCTTTATCAACGACTTGGATGATGGACTCAAGGGCATCCTGATCAAATTTGCAGATGACACCAAACTGGGAGGGGTGGCTAACACCCCAGAAGACAGGATCACACTTCAAAACGACCTTGACAGATTAGAGAACTGGGCCAAAACAAACAAGATGAATTTTAACAGGGAGAAATGTAAAGTATTGCACTTGGGCAAAAAAAATGAGAGGCACAAATACAAGATGGGTGACACCTGGCTTGAGAGCAGTACATGTGAAAAGGATCTAGGAGTCTTGGTTGACCACAAACTTAACATGAGCCAACAGTGTGACGCGGCAGCTAAAAAAGCCAATGCAATTCTGGGCTGCATCAATAGGAGTATAGCATCTAGATCAAGGGAAGTTATAGTGCCACTGTATTCTGCTCTGGTCAGACCTCACCTGGAGTACTGTGTCCAGTTCTGGGCACCACAGTTCAAGAAGGACACTGACAAACTAGAACGTGTACAGAGGAGGGCAACCAAAATGGTCAAAGGCCTGGAAACAATGCCTTATGAGGATCGGCTAAGGGAGCTGGGCATGTTTAGCCTGGAGAAGAGGAGGTTAAGGGGTGATATGATAGCCATGTTCAAATATATAAAAGGATGTCACATAGAGGAGGGAGAAAGGTTGTTTTCTGCTGCTCCAGAGAAGCGGACACGGAGCAATGGATACAAACTACAAGAAAGAAGATTCCACCTAAACATTAGGAAGAACTTCCTGACAGTAAGAGCTGTTCGACAGTGGAATTTGCTGCCAAGGAGTGTGGCGGAGTCTCCTTCTTTGGAGGTCTTTAAGCAGAGGCTTGACAACCATATGTCAGGAGTGCTCTGATGGTGTTTCCTGCTTGGCAGGGGGTTGGACTCGATGACCCTTGTGGTCTCTTCCAACTCTATGATTCTATGATTCTATGATTCTATGATATTAGGTGACTTTCTGTGAGTGTTGCTTTGGAACAGAGGAGATCGCTTCCACTGTGCAATGCTGTTCAATGATAGGCTCATTTTTCAATTGGAAAACTGCATATTAAAAAAAAAAAGTCTAGATCATTTATATATAAGTAGCATATAAATAACTGCACAGGAGGATTTCACTAAAGTACTGAGCTCTTATTGTAGAGGATTTATGAGGCAAATAAAAGCAAGTGAAATTGTTAGTTTTGGGTTTAGAGGAGTCTGTTAAATTATTAACTTAAGTTTATTTTTCTCTATGTGCTCTGCATTTTCTGCTCTCCATCCAAAATGTTAACAATATTTCTTGTAATTACAAATATTGTAATATTTCTTGGAGGAATATCTTCTTCAGCCTTTTCTGTTGAGCCTTTATATTCTCTGTGCTAGCAATATGTTTTTCCCCCAGTCACTGGAAGTGCTGATTCGGCAAAATAGGGGCTGACTAATGGAACAGTCTGATGACATGTTGTGCATTTGTAGGTAACAGATGGGTGCCATCCTGATCATGCCAATGGTAGTTTTGATAATGATTTTAATGGAACAAAGATTTTGTGTATTGTACAAGAGGGAGGTATCCGAGGAGATAAACATATATTTCATCCAGAACAAATATAAACGCCTATGGGAATGAATAGTTTCAGAACAAAAAGTGTGTCTGTGTGTATCTGTGTGTATCATGTTATATCGATTGACAATCACCCTGGATAATATTCAATATCTTTCAGAGTGCCCACTACACCTTCATCTCTAAAATACATGTAATTTTCTGCATCTCTACCACTTTATGCTTTTGTAAACTTACAATGGTACAAGGACCTCTGTGTAGCAATAGATGGAAGTGCTCTGCAGCACTTTTGATAACTATGACACAGTTCTTGTGCAGAACAGATATCTTCAAGCCCGAAAACACAGTGGAACCAAAGGGAGGAAATACTACAACTAAAATATGCATTCTGCCTAATTTTTAAAGTGGTTTTATTTGCTTTTGTGTGTGTTGATCTATGTGTCTGTAGCAGTTCATCCAGTCTTTCAGGATAAATGATAGCAGTATCTCCGTGGCCTATTAAAAGAAGTAAAGGCACAGAGATGGGCTTTCATTACTCCTGGCTTTTTTGTGCCATAGAAATACAGACGAGTGTCTTTGTTCCTTCTGTTAGTTGATAACGCCAAGCTGCACACAAAAGTGCTGAAGTAATGCTTGCGAGCCAAGTGGTGACAGGGTGGGGGCGGGAAGAGAGAGTGAAAGGGGTTACCTGGGGATAGCAAAGTCATCCCCTAGCTCCCCCCACCCCCCCGCAACTATAGTAGTGCCATCCTAGCTAGCTTCTGTTCAGCATCAGTGCATTTAAAACAACTTTAAAGAGGCTACCTATAGGCAATTAAAATAAAGGAGCAAGATGAAAAAGGAGCCCTTTTATTTTTTACTGGGGATTAAATTAGCGACAGCATGTTTGAAAGGAAGAGTCATAAACGGGGGATAATTTTTGGGAGTGTAGACTACGGAGGAATGAGAGAGGACGCCAAACGTTCCAGCTGCTCCCAGGGATGGCCAGCCTTCCTGTCTTCAAACAACTCAGCTGTGAAATGATGCAAGCCTTGAGATTATTACCGGTCCCTGGTGGCAATTCTTATTCAAGAGGAGCGAGGGTTTTCCAGCTCCTATCTTGGTCTCATGGGCGATAGCATTGTAAGTGATTATGTAGTATGTCAGTGTGTGCTAAATGTTCCCTTTAATGACCTAAATGACCTTGATCATGGCATTGTTTTGCTTTAGTTCCCCATATCCTTTCTCAGCATCTCTCCCCCCCCCCCCAGTTTTATATTAAATTATCACACCAGTTCTTATGGCAAAAGGCAACATTGTTCATCTTAGAGAAATCTCCAACCATTGCAGCTCCCTGGTTTTTAAACCCTCCTGAAAGCCGCATTTCTTGCTTTCAGAATTAGTCGTGTTTGCTGGTGTGGAATGCTGCTTTCTCCTGACACAGCACTATTGCGTTAGCCGACAGCATCCAGGGCCACAGGGAAGACATGTGCATCTTAGGGACACAATGCATTACGTTGGCTATAGCTATTAGCTACCAGAAGCATCTTGACAATCGCTCAGTATTCATTCCCATGCTGTTTTTATTTAGCTGATAAGCAAAGAGTGCAATGGTGCATGGGATGGAAAAGAGAGACAGAGGGAACATATCCTTCTCAGGAGAAAGCAGACTAATGTGTTCCCAAACTAATCGCCACCTGCTCCTGTGGTCTTTATTCTGGGCTCCAACCTCTGACTTCCATGCATACAACTTAAAAGCAATTCTGTTTTACTCCAACCCTGAAGGAGAAGACCATACTAAGCAAAGGGCTTGTCTGATGTATGGGAAACTCCCCTGTGTTTGTAAATGTTTCAACTGGGTGGGAGCAAAATGTGTCAGCAATGCACAGGGGTCACCTGTCTGTTTTATATCAACATGCCGTGCAGCTGAATCATGTTGACAGAAGCTTTATGTACTCCTGGAACAATGTGGGAGCAAGTAGTGGCAAGCATGATGAACCAGCCCAGACCCTGCAGTATTCATCAGAGGACCTTCTCCATGTGCCCCACCTAAGGGAGGTTTGGAGGGTGGCCACACAAGAACCTGACTTTTCAGTGGTGGTCCCCTGTCTGTGGAATGCTCACCCCATCCTGGAAGCATGCTTGACTAAATCCTTACCAGTTTTAAGGCACTGGGCTAAGACCTCAGGCCTTTGGAAATTAAGCTGGGCCATATAGTGGGGCTCATCTTTTTGTCGGGTGGCTAGGACTTGTCCTTATTCGTATACTATTGCATTGTTTATTATTTTAAATTTTCTGGTTTTCATTGTTTTATCTGTGGTATTCTATCTTGTTAATAATGTAATAATAATAATAATAATAATAATAATAGGCATCTTAGTTCTGAAGGAAAAGAGACTCCTTAGACTATTCCTCTTAGGAGGATGCATTGCCGGATCCTGAACCTAGAACTGGCAGGCCAGATATTTTGGATGACCAATCTATTCCATAATCATCCAACACTATTCTCTCCCAAACGGAGCTGGAGGCTATGGGCACAATTTGAGGGCAGTCATTGATACAGTGATACCTCGGGTTACATACGCTTCAGGTTACATACTCCACTAACCCAGAAATAGTACCTCAGATTAAGAACTTTGCTTCAGGATGAGAACAGAAATCGTGCTCTGGCGGCGTGGCAGCAGCAGGAGGCCCCATTAGCTAAAGTGGTGCTTCAGGTTAAGAACAGTTTCAGGTTAAGAACGGACCTCCGGAATGAATTAAGTACTTAACCCGAGGTACCACTGTGCTTCAGTGCATAGCTACAGGCCAGAGTGCTGTCTGTCTAAATCCCTTGCCACTTTACTTGAGGATCAGGGCTCTGGTTATCAGTAATGTTCACTTCAGAGTTTGGCCTTCTTAGAATATGTCTAATGCCTGGGAGCTGTCCATGGTACAGGAGACAGAGTTCATGGATTGCATTACAGTGGTACCTCAGGTTACATACGCTTCAGGTTACAGACACTTCAGGTTACAGACTCGGCTAACCCAGAAATAGTACCTCGGGTTAAGAACTTTGCTTCAGGATGAGAACAGAAATCGTGCTCCGGCGGCACAGCAGCAGCAGGAGGCCCCATTAGCAAAAGTGGTGCTTCAGGTTAAGAACAGTTTTAGGTTAAGAACAGACCTCTGGAACAAATTAAGTTCTTAACCCGAGGTACCACTGTACTGGCATGCAACCCCTGCAAGGTTGGTGAAGAGTGAATACAGCCCTGGGTCAAAAAGGTTGTCACCCCGCCTTAGGTTTTGCATGGTTCAGCCCATGACAGGATATTCTAGTTGTTAGACGGCTCTTTACACAAAGCAGCTTTGGGAGTCAAGCGCAAGAGCTCAGAAGACAGAGGCTGCGGCGTTGCTCAGTCAGAATCTAAAGGAAAGAAAGGCTGGTAGATGGAGCTTGAGTTTTGGTGGCACAAAATCTGGGAGCATTACAATCCTAGAATCATAGAACTGAAGAGTTGGAAGGGACACTGAGGGCCATCCAGTCTGGTAGTGTTACTTTGAGTCTAGCATTGTCTAAGTGCATGCTTCCTACTTCACCCTCATAACATCTGCTGGACTTGTCCATTGGCAAATTGATGCCTTTCCTCCAACTGTTTTCTTCCCCCTCTCCAGTACTATTTTACTTATTTATGAAAATATTTGTATGCTGCTTTTTTTTTTTTTAAGTCAAAGCAGTTTGTCCTCAAAGATTCTCTTTTTCTGTTGAGTCCCCTCTTACAGGAAAACTGGTTCTGCACATATATTATTATGGAAGAATTTAAAAAAACCAGACAAGCACTGCAATTTTTTCTGAAGCTTCTTGCAAACAGCTGACCATGCTAATTAATAACCCATAACTCATTGAATATTGTATATAGCAGCTAATACATTTGGTATTGTAAATCACACCAGAGTAACTTATAGTTCATACGGTTAATTTATAGTGGGCAGATAAAAGATGGAAGCACTAGAAAATAATTTTTCTAAGGTAAGTGTTAAAGGAAATGCTGGTTTCATTCAATTATTTAAACCTCTTCTGTAAGTGTATCTACTTCCTCCAGGGTGATTAAAAGCAATACTATAGATCATATACTGTATGCATGTACTCTGTAACCTAAGATACATATATGTAGAGGTTTATACTTTGTAACTCTAGACACCTACATTACATCTTGAATATGTGGCTTGCTTGCTTAAAATGGAATGATCCATTAAATAGTAATATGCATAGCTGTCTGACTGAAATTTCTTACAACATTAGTGTCACAATGATAGATTAATAGTCCTTGCAGTGGAAATGTATCTATGCTTCAACAACCCTTTGACATAAACACAAATACAGCTGCAGATGTTATTAATCCTCCTTTTATTTGTTATACATATTTAAAACCATAAGCTCTGCCTTCATTATAAAACTTGCTGTGGCTCCTTCTCTGAGTGAACAAATTTTGACTATTTTGCAGTTTACACCCTACAAACAGTCGTCTGTTGATTAGGGGCGAAGGAGGTGGAGCTATCCCGGAATACCTGAGAGGATCAGGATTAAAAAGGTATGTTGGCTCAGTTCTTTTGTTTCAAGGTCAGTTTAAAAAAAAGGGGGGGGGGAGAAAGATAAATTTGCCCATCATGTTTTCAAATGATTTATGAGCCACACAAGATTACAATGCAAGAAGTAGCCTAATAATGTATGGAGACTACACTATTACAACTGACTTTCTAGAAGGCTTTCTGCAACTACATTCCCATCACTGAAAAGGGAAGGGAAGGGTAGAGAAGCACATGGAATAAGAGAGAGGAAAACTTTCAGCAGGAAAAAGTGAAGATGGATTAAAAAGGTCAGAAGGAAGGCTTGACCAAGGGAGGCAAGCAAAGGTCTCTGCTCCAGTTGGTTTGTCCCCTCCATGGCAACAGGGCCATCTGACACCAACTGCCCTGTGAGAAGTAACAGTTGACGTGACTCCTCCTTTACTGGAGTTGGTTTCCCCCGCTTCATCACTTAGGTTCGATTTTTTAAAGAAATTGTGCTCCTTCAGCCTTGTTCTCTGTGTTGTTGCTGTTGTCACCATTAGTAAACTTGGCATGTTACGGAGTTTTCTAGGCAAAAATATGCTTTCAAAGAGGCTATACAAATTTGTGTGGGTGGTGGTGCTGGGGGCACAGAAAGAGTGCAAAGTACCATATTTTTCGCTCTATAAGACACACCAGACCACAAGACACACCTAGTTTTTGGAGGAGGAAAACAAGAAAAAAAATATTCTGAATCTCAGAAGCCAGAACAGCAAGAGAAATCGCTATGCAGTGAAAGCAGCAATCCCTCTTGCTGTTCTGGCTTCTGGGATAGCTGCGCAGCCTGCATTCGCTCCCTAAGATGCACACACATTCCCCCTTACTTTTTAGGAGGGAAAATTGAGTCTTATAGAGCAAAAATACGGTATATTTCTAGGTGGGCTAGTTGTTCCCTGAAAGAAAAAAATGCTAATGGCAGGAGTTCAGAAGTGAGGGGATGAGTTCCTTGCCTGGGGGCACTTGCCCCCTTACCCCCTCTCTGGCACTGCCCATGCTATAATCTAAAACAGACTATGGGGAAATCCCTTGAGGCAAGAAGGAAGTGTAAGATATAAAGGGATGAATGTGGCAAATGCAATTTAATCCACTTAAAGCTTGGTTCCAGTAGAGAATGAGGATTAAGGCTGAAATCCTAAACATACATACTTGGGAGCAAGTCCCCAGAAGGACTGTTAATTTTCAACAGCACTATAAGGGGATAAGCTGTAGGGCACCCACTGGTGTGTGAGGAAGGGCACATTTTGTTTCAGATAGGCTGAATCTGAGCATGATTCAGATAGGCCGAATCTGAGCATGATTGGTTGACCCAAAATCTTCCTTCAAACTCCTCCTTTTCAGATGGAAAATTCTAAGATCCAAATTTCTGTTATTTATACAACCAGTGTACAAGTTATTGTAATGGACATGTATTAGATTAAACCATTACAATGTTTTGATTGCTGTTTTACTTTTCATCATTGCAGGCCAAAAGAGGGGAAGAAACCTTTTCCTGGTCTCTCTCCGCCCCCCCCCATCATTTTTCCAGGAGGCCATTCTTTTATATGCCATATTTCTCAATTACAGTTTCTCAATTTTCTCACAAGCTCTCGGGTACCTAGCATTTCTAGAGCAGCGACAACATTACGCGTGCGATGTAACCCTGCCTGCAGTATATAAAAAGATAATTTGCAGACTGAGAATTCATTTTTCAGCTGGACACTCTGAAGGAGCAAAAAATGGGTCTTCCTCTTCATCACCCCCTCTGTCACTGAAAATTGAAAATAAATTAAAGCTATATGAAACAGGGCTAAGGGTCCAGAGCAAATCTGGCCTGGTAAATTGGATTTGGTTAGCTAAAAACATCATTAACTTAAAACATTCTAGCTTACCAATGGAATGTGGGCTCTGATTGGCTAGGGTTTGATAACGTGCTTTGCCCATTGGCATTTTAACCCATGGTGGGTTTGCTGAAGCTGAATGCGGCCATCTTGAGACATTTGTTGCAGCCACCTCAGAAGCTCAATTAACTGTCATTTCCTTGGGGCAGGGGCAAACTGTGAGGTAAGATTTTGAGTTAGTAAAGCAAAACACAGATGACAAGATAGTACCTGATATATTGCTTTCACTGTGCTTATCTTCCCCCTATTCTTAAGTTTTGTTTTATGGCCTTGTTCAAGAAATGATTTAAACTGCAACCTGTATCTGTTGAACTAAACTACTACCTCATAATTTTTTTTACGACTTGCAAAGAAATTAATGGCAGATCAGTAGGAATAAAAACCTTTTTAAAAAGTAGATTACTTTGAAATATTTCTAAGCTTTATCAATAGCATTATTATGTATGAGTTGGAATCATGCAGATTATTGGGTAGTGTAACTTATGAAAAATGTTTCTTGACCTCAGATTTGATCCTGACTTGGTGAATTAGTTAACTAAGGAACTTGCATGGAATTTAACAGAGCTTTAATCCTATAAGCAGCTGGAGAGGAGGAGAGGACAGCAGGTGAAGAAAGAGCTGTGAGTCCCTTTCCCCATCCTCTGGACCCTTTGGAAAACTCAGCAAACCTGCTGAAGCTGGAACTGGGTGTGGAGAATGCAGTTGAATGGGACACAACTGTGGGCAGCCTGATGGCCACCTTGGGCCTGTCCATAAAAAGCAGGTCTAGAGTGAGAGACTAGGATGATGTCTACTGTTTCCAGGAAATTTCCAGACTTTTGTGAGTGAGCCGAGAGTTTGTTTGGACCCTTGGTAAGAACCCAGAAGCTGAGAGGAAGTGTGTCTCAGAAGGAAAATGAATGGATTTACAGTGGTACCTCGGTTTTTGAATGTCTTGGAAGTCGAACATTTCGGTTTTTGAACGCCAAAAACCCAGAAGTAATTGCTTTGGTTTTCAAACTTTTCAGAAGTCAAACATGCCATGTGGCTTCCATTTTGAGTTTCCCGTAATTAAATGCTGCTGGAGGTAAATGCTTTGGTATTCAAACGTTTGAGAAGTCGAACGGTCTTCAAGAATGGATTATGTTCAAAAACTGAGGTACCACTGTATATCTATTAGTAACTTTGTATTAATGTAAAATTTCTATATTTTTGTCTGTGGTTGCATCAGTTTTTTCTTATATAACTTAGAGATACAGTGGTACTTTGGGTTACATAAGCTTCAGGTTACAGACTCCGCTAACCCAGAAATATTACCTCACGTTAAGTACTTTGCTTCAGGATGAGAAGAAAAATTGTGCCCCGGCAGCGCAACGGCAGCAGGAGGCCCCATTAGCTAAAGTGGTGCTTCAGGTTAAGAATAGTTTCAGGTTAAGAACGGACCTCCAGAACGAATTAAGTACTTAACCCAAGGTACCACTGTATTTAAAATAAATTAAGTGGCATAGAAATTTTAAAAATAAATAAATGAATATTGAGTGTAGAGGTGGATCTGCCAGAATAAAAGCCCATCTTTTAAGATATGATTTAGACATAATTTTCCCTCAGGATTCTCCCCAGAGAAACTAGGAGAATCAAACTAGAAGATCTTGCAGTTATCTGAATATGAATGTTCTTTAACTAGAAGGTAAATGTGAGAGCCAAAGAGAAGGTTATATTTATGTGTCAGACTTGGTTGAATGGGTTGATAATAGTAGTAGTGGCAGCAGTAGTAATAGTAGTAGTAGGAAGAAGAAGAAGAAGAGGAAGAAGAAGAAGAAGCAGCAGCAGCAGCAGCAGCAGCTAGCCTTTACCCGAACATCCCACTATGGACTACAACAATGTAAAATACATTAAAATCAGTTTAAAACAAATTGCAACCACAAGAGATGGGTGAGTCTTGAAAATATACATAGGTGTCAAAGGCCAGGGTAAAGAAGTCCACTTCAGCATTCATCAAAAATTGTACAGTGAAGGTGCCAGCTGCCACCACTTCCCTGAGTCTCTGAGGGTGGTGGAACCACCAAGAGGGTTCTCTCTGCTGACCTTAACACCCAAGCGGGTCTGTAGGTAACGAGGTGGTCTTTCAGACCATTACCATTTCTTCATGTTTCACCTCAACTCCACAGATCAGTTGAGAACACCAACATCAACATTTCAATAGCTATGGGGAAACTGGAGTGCCCACCTGTTATTTGGACCCATTGTGTTGCAATTTCACAATCATTTCACCATGACCACAGATGAATCAGTCTGGATCCTATCAGTCCTCTCCTGACATGCTAAATTGATTGAGTGAATAGATCCTTAAATGTGAGCTAAAGGGGAGGAGGTTAATGAGCTTGGGTATGATTGGACTGCTGGATGGTCTAATATGAGGCATGAGAGAGTTGCCAAGGAATTGGGTCACCAAGGGTGAAGCTCAACCAGCATAGCAGGGGAATGCTGGGTGCAGAAGAAGCTGAGATGGGAATGCTAAGTCTGAGACTTACTTATGGCCATTCCACACCTTGCTCTCCCCTTAAGCAGAGTTGTGGACTGTGCCTACAATTTCCAACAAAAAAAAGTTACAGCCTTAAGAGTTCTGGTTTAACACTTGCATGAGGTTTTGGAATATTGCCCTCCTCTGCTATTGAGACACATGGGTAGATCAAAACCATGCATATGGGGTGAAAAGCAGATATCAGAAAGTTGGTTATTTTTGTTGATACTATACATCACACAGATCTGAGTAGAGCTTGTGGTATGTAGCTGCCTGAAAATGAAGCACAATAAACATTTGTGCCAGTTATTTCATTTTCACTTGCTGTTTCCCCTGCTCCATATGCCCAGCCAAAATCTCCTTCCTAATTTCCTTCTTCAGGTGCAGTAATTGCACCTTTCCAAGCCAAGCATGTCGCACAGCCATCCTTTCATGTCGTTCTTCCAGTGTTTGGAATGCATGTTTGAAAATGTGGAAATAACATAAATTCCCAGGAATTCAAGGTGTAATATCTGTATCTGCCAAGCAGTACAGTGCAGGTAAGGTGAAACCGGCACACTTGCCACAAAAAGCCTCTAGAGGAAAAAAACATATTGGGTGGAAAACCTATAGTATATCCAGGGTGCAAAAACCTGATAATTAGGGTTTTCCCATTCCGTTAGGGTGTCCTGTTGCCTTTTAAATGCATGGAGCTATGGACTAAATAGCCTAGGATCAATGGATAACCATTCATCATTCCAGCGCCTGTTTATGCCTTTTCTTTTCTGCTCCCCTGGTTGATTGCACTATTCCAAGAACACCAAATTATAGCAACAGTCTCCAAGTCTCTGCTTGCTATCTGCCAGGCAGCTCTTTATGAGGTGTGTAATTTCAGGTAAACTGTTGAGTTGCCAGTCAGATAAAAAAGCAGGGATTTGACAATTTTGAGTGTGTATGTCAGAGATGTAGCTCACTATTTTATATGATAGGTTCTGAAGTCGTGGCTTTTTGTGTGGTCGCTGCATTCGAGAAATATACACTAACAACACAATCGGATCCATGTCTACTTGGAAGTTCAACTCAGATTAATTGGGCTTACTGCCAGGTAAATGGGTAGAAGACGATTGCCGTCTTTGTTGGTTGCACTGTCACTTTTCATGCAGCCAGGAGCTCATTCAGAATAACACGAAACAGAAAAACATCACCAAAAACCAATGAAATACCACCCCTGGCCAAAAATATAGATAAATGCACACAAGCAAAGTCGTTTCTTACAGTATGAAAATGTCACAGCCTCCATTGTAGGATGTTGGTGCAAGCGTTCCTTAGACATGAATCATGAGGTGCTAGAAACCCCTTCTGCAGATAATCATTAGGCACAGAAGATTACCCTTTGCCCACCAATAATGTTCATGCTTCCAGTTATTCTGCACCCCCTCTTTTCTGCTGGGGTGCTTCTACTACCTAGGTATAAACCCACTCTCTCACTGCTAGGTACAGCAAATGCAGATGGCTTTGGCTAAGGCAAGCTCCTAGGAGTACATGTTCCCTAGGTTGAGCAGTTATAGAAAAGAGAAACTGCAAAAGGAAACTCAGGGATTGCTTTGGGAAGGGGTGAACCAAATAAGCTACTTGCAGGTAGAAATAAAGGTACTCAAGTTTAGGCTTGATTGACGGTGCAAAATATCTGTCTGCTTTGCATACCTGTCATACAGAGAATTGCTCTGTGGCTGTTGGGAGACTGTCTCTGTGCCTAACACACTTCCTTGTTGTTCAACTTTCTTTGATTTTCTTGTAAATTTTAAAATGCCTTGCTTTGCTTGTGACATTTTGGTTGGTGCCAATAAAGGCATTGCCCCATTGTGGGTTTTGGAGTTTTCACAATCTTGTACCTAGCAAAAGAGCTATTAACCCATGGATCTGCTTCTGTTGACTGCCTAACTTTCAGTCTCAGATGCTCTATACATCTTAAGAGAACTAGCCTAGGACCCAGGACTCTGTTACAGAAATGCTGAGGCTTGAATCCTCGGACTAGAATTAGTTGCTACCTTTGCTGTGATTTTAAAAGCAACAGCAAATGAACAGAAAAAGGATATTTGAAAGTTTCCAAAGTAGCTGATGCATGACTAACAGAAAAGGCACAGGCTTAAGTATTGGAGGCAATTGCTGAAAAGATACAGATCAAACTCTCCTCTAAGAGCAAACTACATGTTTTTAAAAATAATAATTTAACCTGGCCACTTTAACCTACTTGTAGAAAAAGCATCCATAAAGAGCAACTCCAAATGTATTGAAAATCTGGCTCACTTGCTTCCTCCCCTCCTTCTGCCCTTGAAAATCAAGTAGCACCTCTGGGGGCAAACAGCAGCCAGGCAGAGGGTGATTTTTTAAAGCAGAAAAATAGATTTGTGCTAATATTTGGTTCAGAAGCATATTCCACAGTCTGGGCTCCAATAACTTTTTCTCCCAAGCAAAAGTGGCCAGGCTAAGTTTGTTTATTTAAATATATGACTAAAGTCATGTGCGGTTTAGCCCTCAAATCGAGTGACTGGAATTCGACCCCCCCCCCAAGTCGTTTGATGCACCCTCCAAGGGTAAAAGGTAAAGGGACCCCTGACCGTTAAGTCCAGTTGCAGACGACTCTGGGGTTGCAGCACTCATCTCGCTTTATTGGCTGAGGGAGCCGGCGTTTGTCCATAGACAGCTTCCAGGTCATGTGGCCAGCATGACAAAGCTGCTTCTGGCAGAACCAGAGCAGTGCACGGAAACACTGTTTACCTTCCCACTTTGAGGTGCTTTCGAACTGCTAGGTTGGCAGAAGCAGGGACCAAGCAATGGGAGCTCACCCTGTTGTGGGGATTTGAACTGCCGACCTTCCGATCATAGCAATATCAGAGGGAAGTCAGTTGCTATTCTCATTCCTGTGACTCTAAGAATGTGGGGAGACATATTAGTACCGCATGAAACCTGCTCCTTGACAAGTTTCAGATAGGACTGTTCATGTATCCACCCACAACTGTGCCTTCTTTCAACCCACAACTGTGGCTTTATTTTCACCAGGGTATTGATGGAGGCAAACTCGTTGTTTCATATGATCTCAGCTAAGTATTTTCATTGGAGCATATTGCTTTGCTGCTCCTGCCAGCCAGAAGGAGGTGCAAGCGTACCAGCCTTCTCATTAAGGTTGGCAAGGAGGGAGGGGCCATTTCCCTCCCTGAGAGTGATGCTATTTTGACCTCTTATATGTTAATTTGGTAAGCCCAACTCTTTTAAGCAAATCCACCATACTTCAAACTCTGTGGGATTATTTTTATGCCTATAATATATGAATATATTTCATTCTAAAATGAAAGGCGAGGAAAGTAATGTAAAAAAGAGATATGCAGAGTATGAAATTTAAGGCACAGCTTCAGGAAAAACACGTCTGCGCAAATGTGAAGCATGATCTGAACCAGAGTAAGAAGAGCAGGAAACAAAAATAGGACAGCAGGAGGAATCCAACCCTAAAAGTAGTGTTTGAGGACATCTACGGCACAATCCTACTCAAGTTTATTTTAAAAAATAATAATAATAAGCCATTGCATTCAACGGGCTTGCTCTCAGTTAAGGGTGCTTAGAATTTCAGCCTTACAATACAAACAGACTCTGTTGTTAAAAAAGAATGGGTGAAGATTCCCTGAAAACCATGGACCATAGCTCAGTGGTAAACATCTGATTTGCATGCAGAAAGTTTAATCTCTGGCATCTTCAGGTGAGGCTTGGAGAAACCCTAGAGAACTGCCATCAGTCAACATAGACAAAGCTGAGTTAGATGGACTAGTGATCTGACTTGGTACAAGGCAGCTTCCAATACATGCTAAACAAATTCCTCACATTCTTTAAGTTTGCAGAAGCATATTTCACATCCAGACTCTATTTGATGAAGGGCACTGTGACTCTCCTGATTTTATAGGCTTAGGCCACATTGGTGCCATGTCTCTCTCCCACCCATGGTTTGCATCCATTCATTGCTTTATGACTTGAATATATGGGAATTGGAATGATGATGGTAGGGGATGAAGGTGGAGGATCCCTGGTCTTTCCTTGTGTAACTTACGTATTCTATAGCTTACCAACATGGCTGCATTTGCTTTGTATACTACCTTTAATTGTTCTGCAATTCTGCATTAATGCAGATCCATTCCTTAAAAACAACAACTCTGCACCACTATAACAGAGGAATCCTGTTGAGTTTTAATAGTGCTGTTAACTCCCATGCTTTTGATATGTTGCTTCTTCTAATGATATGCAAAATAACATTTTTCTTGTTGCTACAGCATCACATTGCTGGCTTGTGTTCAGTTTGTGTTCCACTATAAATCACATCTCCTTCGCAGCAGTGATTTTTCCCTAGCCAATTATCTCCCACTTTGTATGTGTGTGTTTGAATTCTTTCCTAGATTTCCCACTGTTGAATGTTAGTGGCATTTCTTTCTGTTCTCCTAAGCATTTAAAGGCTTTCAAATATTTTATGATCTTAAAGATGTAGAACTATACTCTCACTCAAATCCCTTATTAAAATATTGAACACCAGTACCAGACTGAGGATGGGATACAAAGTATGTCATTCACATAAAATCAGAACTGTAAGTCAGGATTCAAATCCTCAAAGGGACCAGGAGCTGGGGACAGGGTGTAGCTGAGCACATGGTTTGTATGCAAAAGGCCCCAGGTTCAATGCTTGGCATCTACAGATAGACCTGGAAGACAGGTCTTCTGTCTTGGGGTGGTGGTGGATTGAAACCTGGAGCTCAGCAGCTGTGCAATATAGACAATAGTTCCTGTGGCCAAAGAACTGCAGGAAAAGACTAGCTAGACCAGCAAGGAAATCTTTTCATAACAATAGGCCAGAGTGGGTCATGTAACACTCCCTGATCCCTGCACAATTGTCTAGCTAATGCTTATTCATTGAGCAGCAAGGTGACTTTGCTGTAGTTTCTCATAATAGACCACCCACACCCTCCTTCAGGTCTGCTAGTTTCTCCCCTACTTTTGATTAGAGACATTTTAATGATTGATCCATTGCACTAAAATGAAGCAGTACATACTTTTCCTGAAGAGCACCAGAAACCAATACTCATCTAACCTTTCATGGCAAATCCAAGAGACAACATTGCACCACCTTTCTGAACAGTTTGATCCAGTGTGTAACTATTCCTGTGTAGGAAGTTCTCCTAACTTTGCCAACCTGGTGCCCCAGCTTATGGAGGTAGTAGCCCAAACCACATGGAGGACACCAGGTTGATCCAGATTCTAGATCAACCTTCCTGTAGTTTAAACACATTGGGTTGGATCTAAAGATTCCCTTCCTCCAATGAAAATAGTCCTTCTATCAAAGGAAGACCCCTTCCATTGGAGGATGCTTTGCCTATCTGAGTGAAGGAACCTTCCGATCCTCTTCTATATTTGACAGGCTTTCAGTTTGGCATAATTTCATTAACAGTTAGAAGAAGAAGAGTTCAGATTTGATATCCCGCTTTATCACTACCCTAAGGAGTCTCAAAGCAGCTAACAATCTCCTTTTCTCTTCTTCCCCCACAACAAATACTCTGTGAGGTGAGTGAGGCTGAGAGACTTCAGAGAAGTGTGACTAGCCCAAGGTCACCCAGCAGCTGCATGTGGAGGAGCGGGGACACGAACCCGGTTCACGAAATCACGAGTCCATCACTCTTAACCACTACACCACACTGGCTTCTTACAGACTTTAAAACAATTTTGCCTTAAGTCCAGATCTAACCCATGATTATTATATATTAAAAATGTTATCTCCATGGTTGTAGAATTTAAATCATGCAAGTTGTCCAATGTTTCTTTTCACTCTGTTGATACATCAATATGTAAATCCTCTGAAAAACCTTCAATAGTGTATGTCAATTTACGTGGCCACCAAACATTATGGCTTTAGAAACTCTGTGATATAATGTTTCAGTTTTGATGTTACTAATGGTATCACAGGTTTGAGAGGCATAATGTTGGCTGCTATGGTCCATGGCTAGATGAAGCATCTTGCTATGAAGCAAGTGTTGCTATGAATGGTGTTCCATGCACCAGAAGCGGTTTAGTAATGCTGGCCACATGAACTGAAAAAGCTGTCTGTGGCAGGGGCTTGGACTGGATGAGCCTCATGGTCTATTCCAACTCTACTATTCTACGATTCTATAAATTGTGGGAACAACAGCCAGTTTGCATTGCTTCTAAGATACATGCACATAAAGAATTGTTGGAGTACTTCACTCTGGCTGTACTAGATAGGTCACACAGAAACACAAGAATCTGCCTTATACTGAGCCAGACCACTGCTCCACCTACTTCAGTACTGTCTGTGTGGGATGTATTATTGCCAGAGCAGTCAAGTACATCATTTTCCTGTTGCGTAGAATGGACACATAGGGGAATGTGGTTCCAGACAGGGAGGACTTCCTGTCATACCTGCTCTGGAACTTCCTCCACGTGTGTGTGACCAGGTAGATGGGCGTGAACCTAGTTGATAAAAGGGCTGGCTAAACAACCATCTCTCTCTTGGACTCTTACTCTCTTACTCTTGGACTCTTGCTCTCCTGGCTCTTAGCCAGTGCATGGCTCAACCTTCACATAGGATGGAGGCCACAAGCAGAAAATTTGAGATAGCTCGGACTTCTTTTCACTGTAACCACAAAATAAAGCCTGCCTTCAGATTACTGCTGTGAACTGAATGTGAACAAAACTTTATTCTTACTTTTAAAGAAGGCTGTGTTGTGTTGTTATTATTTTAAGAGGGAAATAAAGGGGAAATTTACCAGGAACAATCCAGACTGGACAATCCAGACTGGATTGCTTAATTAAAGGATTCTAATGAATCATCAACTTGCTTCCAATAAGTTGCAAAGGGAATGTACGCTGCTGTTTACTCACTAGCGTGAGTGAGGAGGGGTAATATAAAAACAATATATCATCCCCTACCTTCCTTAACATTCCCACAGTCTGCACTGACTGGCAGTGGCCCTCTGGGGTTTCAGATTAGAGACTCTCTTACCGCACCAGGAGGTGTCAGGGATGAAGTCTGGAACCCTCTGTGATGCAAAGCAGATGCTCTACTGCGGAGTTACAGTCCTTCCCCTCGATGCCCAGGTGTGTGTATTTATGAACACCTGGCTGTTTAAATGGAAGCGCATTTTGGCTATATGGCTACCCAGTCACACATTATTATTATTTTACAGTTTGCCAGCTGATAGTGACATGGCTGATGACATGGCTCAAGGAAAAGCAGCATGGATTTATACATGCAGAAATGTTGATGACCCTGTTCCACAAATAAACATTAGGTTGCTGCTGCTGCTTTACCCAAGTTCAAGCATAAAAATGAAAACAGGGGAATTGTTTCCATGAGATGAAATAATCAGTACATACTGTTGAATCCTATAGGCCCAGCTTGATTGATAAAGGTAAGGTTGGCAGAAACCTTTTTCTCTCTCGAGGTAAAATCTCTTATTTAGAAAGACCGTAGCAGGCAGTATATCACATTGTAAGCAGAGTGACCAGCATGCTGGAAAGCAGGAGGGCTCATAGGTAGTTAAAAGGATTCAGGCCACAGTCTCATAATAGCACAAATTTGCATATGCTAATTTATATGTATAGATGACTCTGGAAAATTAAGGAGGTGGGTGGCCGAGGTCTCACTAGTGCCTCACTTTGCAGAATGCTCAGCTGTCTCATAAGCAGTTTCTTTTCTTTTAAAGTTTTCTAAAAAGTGGGGGGAGTGTGTGTGTATGTGAGAACCTAGACTTGTCAAGGGGCTTGGTACTCCTAACATCCCTGGTGGAGAAGGTGGGATTCTGAACAGAGTTCAAAAGTTATTAAGAAAGTTAGGCGTGTGGGTGCCTTGGATACTGCATCCTCAAACAGGAGTGCACAGTCACTGTCACCTTACAGAGAGACAGAGAAAGCTCCGGCTCCTGTACATTTTCCCCCCTCTCCTGTAATACAATACTAGGATGACTCAGCTCACCTTTAATTCTTAGGATGCTTATTTCACAATCAGGTGGGCAACTGTTTATTCTTTACTTCTGATGCACTGAAGGTAAGAGTTACCAGGCGGAGGGGGGTGGACAGGTTAAGGAGACCAGTTTACCCCCCCTCCCCTAAGTAACTGAAAATAGCTTCTTTTGCTTCCTTAGCGCCCCCCCTCTCTCACTCTCTCTCTCTCTCTCTCACACACACACATATCTTGGCTTCAGTTGTACCACTAGCTCGCGATCCTGCCCCTCACCCCTTACCAAGGGGATTCCTCCACAAGGCCAGATTAATAATTTATTCCCCGGCTCCAGCAGTCACTTAGGCTCGCATTGATTTCCTTGTGCTGCATTTCCTCCCGTTCATCGGATCCTCCCCCCCCCCCCGCGCTTCACCCACCCGGGTTCACCCCTCTCTCGGATCTTGCCTCGCCGCAGCCGAGAGAGCGAGGGAGCCTCCGCCGAGCACACCATGCTTGCCGGCGGCCCGCGCGGCGACGCGCTTCGCGGGGAGCTCCGGAGGCCCTTCCGCCCGCGCGGACTGCTGACCTGAAGGGCCGAGGGGGCGCCCGCAGGTTGGCTCCTCGTCAGCGCGATGCAGGAGGGCAGAGCGGCAGGGAGCGACCTTGCGCGCCTTCCTCGCCACCGCCCTCCCTCCTCCCGCTCCTCCCTCCCGCGCTGCGCCTTGGAAGTGCCGCGGGTGGAAGAGGTGAAGCGATCCCCTCAGCCCTTCATCGCCGGGGCCGCGTTAACCGGGGCTTGTCACGCAGGAGCGCGCTGCCTGAAACTGACCAGGTCTCTTCCTCCAGCGGCGGCGGCGGAGGGGCTGCGGATCTGGCAGCGGCGCCTTTCCCTCCGGCTCCCTGCTGCCGCTGATCCCAACGCGGATCGTCCTGCACTTTTTCCTGCGGACTTGCTCCGCTTCTGCAGCCTTGGAGACACTTTCGGCCCTGGCTCGCTCTTCTGCTGCTTCTTCTTCTTCTTCCTCCTCCTCCTGCTGCTCCTCCCTCCCCCTGCGATGCCTGCCTGACGGCGCGCACCATCTCCTTAAAAGGCGGCCGACGCCGCGCCGCTCTCCACCAGGGTATATTAGCAGCGCGGACTTGGTTTGGGACGAAGGCTGCGCTGGAGCTGCGCAGCGCTGAATGAACGCAGAGAGAGAGAGAGGGAGGCGCGCGAGAGGGAGAGGGAGGCGCGCGTACACGCGTCGCCCAAAAGGGGACGGAGGGAGGGACCTCTTTGCGTTTCCCTGGGCAAAGTGAGCCGCGCTTCGGCCGCCGAGCTCCTCCCCACCTGACCCTCGACGACAGCGAGCTCCCTCCTTCCCGCCCAAACCTGCCGGGCTCTGCACTTCAAGGCGCCGGCGGGAGCAGCCACGAGGTCACTCGCGGAAGTAACTCCGGCGCGCCGCCGACTGCGGAGCCGAGTTGTGGTTGCCCAGCAGCGTGGCAAGCCGGTGGGGCGGGTTGCCGAGGACACCCCATTTCTCCTCACCCGCTTCAGGAACTGGAGCGAAGCCAGCCAGCCAGCCGCCCCGCTCGCGGAGCTGAGGAGAAGAGGATGGCGCCGTGACTCCGCGCCCCGGCTCCGCGCTCGCCCGCCCGCCCGCTCGTTTTTCCCTCTCCGCCGCCGCGCAAGCCGAGAGCAGCGCCGTTGGAAAGGCACGCCGAGGAGCGACGACACCATGCCCGGGCTCGGGAGGGCTTCCGCGGGGCTCCTCGCCCTCTTCTGGGCAGGTGTTTGCCTCAGCCTGGTGGCCGTGGCCGGCTCGGAGCAGCAGATTCCCTTGGCCGTGTAAGTGTCGCAGGGAGAGCGGGGTGGCCGGAATGGGTTGGCATGGATGGCTCCTTGTCTCTCCCCCAGCCCCGAAACATCTTCCTGCCGTTTTGATTTGGGGTTGCGGGAAACGGAGCTTTATTTCCTATTATTTTCCAAATTTCCCTCCGCGGGGGAACTTTGGGCCGGCAACTGGCCGGACACGCTCGACTCGCTCCTCGCCCGCAGTCCCGCTTCAGCCGAGGAGCTCAGGGACAAGCGAATAAACACAAATACGGAGCTCTTGACAAACGCCGCCGACGCCGCCGCCGCTGCTGCTGCAGAGCGAGGTTTTGTTTTGATAAAGTTTCATCTCCCGCAAGTTTGACGAAAGAGGCCTCCCCACTCCTCTCGCCTTGCCTAGTGGAATAGCTCAACGGGGAGGGGGGTTCAAACTGAGAAGGCGCACCCTTCCTGCTTTGAAATAACAAATAGTTTTGTGGCACCTGGAAGACTAGGCTAATGTCTTGTGGCTGTGAGCTTCTGTGGACCACAGTCCGCTTCCCCAGAGGCGTGCACTGTAGTCCTGAGCTGCAGGTATAAATGTGAGTTGCAGCTCAGATTGTGAGTGGAGTGTTGTTGTTGTTAACTGTCATGCATTACTACATTTGCCTCTGTTCCGCATTTTAATTCTTTCTCTCTTTGCAGTGTGAAACTCTGGGCCTCTGCATTTGGTGGGGAGATCAGATCCATCGCAGCGAAATACTCAGGTTCCCAACTTCTGCAGAAGGTAAGGATCGCTTCAGGTGTACGCACGGGAGTGATGGATTTAGTGCTGAAAATGGAATCTGGTTTGGTACCCTGAAGAAACAGGAACGACATCTTTCAGTCAGAGGAGATTCTCCGCTCCTCCCCTCCCTCCACACTTTTAACTGCCTGCTGTCTTTTTACACACTGCAGAGACTATAGACTTCACCGTGCACTGGTTATTTTTAGATTACTCTCCCTTTCTTAAACGGAGCCCACCCAGATGACTTTGTCTCTCTGTGGTGGAGCTATTTAGATTTAGAAGTGTGCCTGGCTTTTGTTTTGCTTCCTAGGTGGGGATTATGATGTTAGCAGCAGTTTTTATGTGTAAACACACATGCACACACACACACACAGTTCATTCAAGAGGTACAAAAACCCGGGCAAATTTTATTTTGCTCTCTCTGGCTGTACTTCGTTGCAATGGGTGGGGGGTGGGGGACCCAAAGGCTTGACTATTGTTTGTCATCTCTGCAGTTTTTACAATCCTATTATTCCTCCAATCATCTCAGGCCAGTGCTGGGATGTATTACATCATTACAGATAAGGAGAATGAATGTGGTTATCTTCCTGCTCAGCTGCACAGCTGGGTAATAAGCTTGTGAAGTAGTGCAAAAACTTGAGAAATTGGGCTAAGTCTCCATAATTCTGGAGAGTAATGAGAATGGAGAATAGATTATTAGACCTTTTATAGATTATTAGAGCTTGCATCTGGTCTCATTTAAACATGCAACCTTATATTAAAATCCTGCTTTCAGATAACCTGTGTTTAAATATAGCTGTTGATGAATTAAAAATAAATGAGAAATCCAGGCCGGTGGTAAGTTGAAAAAGGGCTCCGGGGTTGCAGTTCCGCATGATTTGAAGACATGAGCTTTCGAAGTGAAATTCAGCTATCCAGATGCAATTTTTAGAGCTTGGATTGAAATGATTCAATGGACCAAGTTAAACTTTAAATAGATTTTTTTTAAAAAACACACAAATAAATAAGATTTTGCTCCGAACGAAGAATGTGTTGTGTATTTTGCATGGTAAGGGTTAGTGCCATTCAGATTAGTGAATTGAAACAGTTTGCCATTGATAAGAGTGCCCTTGCTCCTGTGTTGCGTTGGTAAGGCAAAGAAACTTTTATGCTTCACTAATTACTGTTAGTGCAGTAAACCTAATGGCTGTTAAAGAAACATAACAACTGAGCAGAAAATACTCTTCCTCTCAGTGTTACTTAGTATTTGAAAATGGAGATTTTAAAAAAGTATAACAGTTATGGCAGAACACAGTTCTGTGCCTGAGGTCTTTTGAAATATTTCCAAATTATTTAAGCTTTTTTATACACTAAAGTGGTATACTCAGCATTTATTAAATAATGCTTCCTTCAATGACAGAATTTTTCTGTGGATACTGTGTAAAAACACCCCTTCCAGTTTTTTGTTTTTTTTTTAAAGGGATGGTATGGGTAAATGTCTAAAAACAGCACATACAAGCTTACTAATCTTCTTAAAATGTACTTTTAAAAAAGAGTTATTATCCAAGATATACAGTCCTTAATTTTGGAAACCCCTTTGGCTCAGAATCCTTGTATAAAACGTGGTCTCTTGCCATTTTCCAAAAGTTGCATAGAAAAATAAGGACATAAGAGTTCTGAAATGGTATTCTTTGTAATAACTCCTCATCTGCTTATGGTAGATTATTCTGAAATAAAGAATATTATCTAAAGTAGTGGGATACCTTCCTATTGGTTGCTATACTGCAGTGTAAATAATCGGAAGCTACCACAATGCTCATTTTACATTCTCTTCATCATCTCTCAATTGCACTGGCAGTACTGTGTTCCTCTGTCTGCATCTTGATAATTGTGTATTTAATTCCCATCTGGCGGGTTGTTGTTTTTTTAAAAAAATAAATATATTGTGTTTTGATTTGAAATACCATAACTAAATGAAACAGGAAACACCAATGCTGATAGGATGGGCACTTCGAGCTGTACTACTGCTAATGTCTTTAAGCTGTCCTAGCATTTGGGTGGCATTATTATTATTATTATTAGGATTCTTAGTGTATTTTAAATTTTGACTTGGCGTCTGTATTGTAAGCTATGCATTTCTCTGTAGAACTGGAGCAGCAGGATTGTGTTTCAAATATTTGTCTTTGCAATAGCTTATATTTTTAACATTGTTGAGAGAAAGACATACCTGGTGTTTTCATTTTCAGATGTGTCAAAGTTGTGGGGGAGGGGGGACAGTTCAAGCCATAAACAATAATATTTAGTCCACTGGAACAGTAGTAATCCAGACAGTTAGCAAGATGACATCATTGCACCATCCCAGATGTGAAACCCCTTCCTAGTGTCTGCCTGTGAAGAATAATCCATTTGGATGTTGAGATAGTAGTGAGTTAACCCAAATGCTACTGGCTTTCATCTCACCTCCCAACTGCCCATTGTTGTGTCTCTATGAGTAAAAAGATACTAATGATGAGAATAGAAACAGTGAAATTCTAACATAAGTCACACTCAAGTGCTATTGGAAGACAAGAATTAGCAAGGTGACACCCGTGGACATGCAGTAAGATTCTCATGGTAACAAAGTATTAATCAAAGTGCCGCATAAGTGTACAAGTAGTAGCGTGAATGGTGTTTTTGTTTTTGTGTTCCATTTGCAAAAAGACAGGAAAGGGGCTCTGCGGGATCAAAATTTAGTTTGCTTTTAATCCCAGGTATCCTGTTTCATACTTGGTTTCGCTGGATAATTTGCATTTAATTTTGGATGGAAGGATAATAGAATATTTCCCAAGGCAAAGCAAAGGAATCTGTTACAGTGGATAGTGACATGAGCCATTACTCTGCAGTACTGTAGCCACCAAATGCACTAGAGTAGAAGCAATGTAGAGTGTACACATGCTATGGGCACCTTATTTAGTAGCCTGGAGCAGCGTGCATAGGAAACCTGCACCTGCCTTTTGGATTGATGCAAGACATAGCTCTTCAAACCTTGACATACCTGTTTGGAAAGAAGTCCCATTGGGTCACTAGATTTGACTTCTGCTTCACTGTACTTAAAATCAAAGCCTGAGCTGAATTACAAAGATGCAGGACTCTGGATTGGTGCCGCAAGCCCATTTCATTCCAGTGAAGCCTGTGATGATGATGCACTTGTTTTGGACAGGGCTGTTCTGTTCTGCACTCTGCATTGTGTTCTCTGTGTGGCCTAAATATGGTGTTGTTACCCCCCCCATCCAACGCAAGGGTCATTTAATTTTTGTTCCTCAGTGCCTTTCGATGAAATCTTAACGTATTCATAATCTCATTCTTTTCAGTAATAATTCAAGGGGGTCTGCTTCCAGACAAATAAGGATATTTCCCTATACAGGATGAATAGTTGGTTTGAGTATCTTTCATTTACCTTTAAGGGAAACAGAGCTGTTCTTCCTGCAGTATAGTAAATGGGAGGGGGGGGGGGGAAACCACAACACTGTTTCTTTGATATGGCTGATCTTCCCAGTTCCTATGCTGGTTGTCATGTAAATTTTGCACTGTAAAGGAAATTGTCTATATGCTTCTGTAGCGGGAGGCATATTCTTCACTTCATTAGCAAACACTGGGTGGGGGGCATGGTGGTAAACTTGGATTTAGCTCCAAATATATCCAACTTGCCCATTTGCAATGAAGTTTAGAGGAGGGGTTTGAATGATCATGATTTTATCTGCACCTTGGAAAAGTGTTCCTTTTCATTTTCTAGGCTGGCATACTGTAAACAACCATATTTGCCAAATATCACACATAATTCACCAAATACTCCCATTCATTGCAGTTGTGCTTACGCGGGTGAAGTTCCTGCACTTTTTGTGGTTGCAGATTATTTGAATGACAATAAAAGCCTAGTACAATACTTCACTATAAAAGGTGGCATTTTTACATCCCAGATTAAAGGCAGGGTTTAAAGGCATGAGACCATGTTTTCTTCTACGGTGGGACCTGCTGAATCCTGAAATCTGTTTGCGTTCTAAAGTTTTATCATTGTCAAAGTTACCCGTTAACAATAGTTGCTCTTGTTAGGTATAGTAAGCTATAGTGCACCAATTAGCAATTGTTCACAGAGATACAAATTTCTGCCTTTAACTTAAAGAACAATGTAAATGGAATGAGAACACCTAAAATTTCTTTAATTATGCAGCCTATTTCCTGAGATGTCAATTGTAGAGGTTTACACACATGCATGTCCTAATGGAATTTCTTGGGCTTGAATTAGAAACTCCCTCTTATTTTTTTTAATTAATTTTTATTATCTGTAGTATAAGCATAGGCAATACCTTTAATAAAATGCATCACTATTTAAAGAACAATATATTCTGCTCCTTTTCATACTATGGAGCTTATACTTTAACAGCACCGTTCATTAATAATTTGCATCAAGGACTTTTCATTTCTGATTGCACACGGAAGAGATATATGCTTTTCTGTGGTCTTTTCAGGTCTTCCTTAAGTATGGTGTTCACTTAAACCTAGGTCTGCACTGCAGGTATCTGTCTGGTGCAGGCGTTGGCTTACATTGCTGACAATGCATTTGCTCTTGGTTATCTGATACGTCCAGGGCATTATAAGCAGAAATGAATTCACATGTATAGGACTCTTCTAGGGCGAGTGGGCTGTCACTGGGGATGCATGGACCACATCTATCATCATGCTAGGTTCGCATCCTCTTTCTTTAAAAAGAAATGCAGATGAGAACTGTGCATTCACAGTAATGATTATGTCTGCTTTCTGTGTTATTTCTCATCATGGAGAATTGTTGAGAGAAGAATTGTGCCAAGTGTATTCAAGGTTAAAAATAAGAAAGAATACTCTTTTTTCCCCATTGAATCCTGCAGCTGAAGTGGATCAAAGCAACCGTCATAATATTTGAATAACAGCATTTCTAGCTATACACGCTCTTGAAGTTTGGTATGTTGTTGAGGTGGATTCCCCTCCCCCCCCATAAAAACATGGCGGCTGTGCAGATAGAGGCCACTGGTTAGCTGATACAGGTTTGGTGCATTTCACAAATGAGACAAGGTAGGTGCCTCAAAGTGGTACGGCTCACCTTGTCTAGAAATGCTTGAGATGAATATTCCCAGTGAGTTTACTACCTACTATTTTAACTTCTTTCTCTTACAGTCTCTACAATATGGCAGTGTCGGTCCTTCTTGATCTCAGATCTGTACCCTTCACCCCTACCCCATTCTACTGGGCATAGAGACCATGGGAGTTTGTACAAAGACTGGATCCAGAACAGAGCCTATTGGGGAACTGTACATAAAGAGTGTCACACGTCAAGGGGGTGGTAAGGGAGTAGCAAAGCTGTAGCAAAAGAAGGATGGCATATTAGTGAGAATGTGACAAAGTGTGACTGCGTGTGCGTTTGAGCATGTGAGAAATGCTTGTAAAAGTAAGGAATTCTTCACGGGCAGTTCGTATAACGCGGGGTACTTGAGGAGTAGTTGAAAAGGAAATGTCAGGGGAATTGAAAATTACACCTGCCAAGAGGGATAAAAGTACTTGGTTGCTTAGAAGGAATATTAACACCTAAATGGCAAAAAATGAAAGAAATGTGCGACAAAAATCCAGAGACGGCAGGTGAAAGGATTACCACAGAGTGGTTCACTTCTGAGTCCTGTTCTCTCCCAACCCTGAGAAAACCAGGATGCCATATCAGGGAAATAAGGCAAACCTATGTTTTAAATAGATGTTTTTAAAAACAGCTCTCTCGTGTTTGGTGGTAGGATGAACACTGGTAGTGCCGCCTCATCCCAGGATTGGAACCTGGCTAGCTGGTTGGGAACAGAAGCTTCCATGGCATGCTTACTTAAGAATGTGCAGGAGGCTGATCTGCAACAAAATATTCTCCTGCGAAACAAGAGGCCTGAATTCAGGTCTCACCTCCATTAGTTTTGTACATTTTAGAGATGTGTGGTAGACAGACTAATAAAATAAGTCATGCAAGACTGCACCGTGAGTTCAGTGCTGAGATTTTCTGTTGCCCGGTACTATGCAGAAGTAGGTATACCTAACTGAGACCAAGAAAAATACATAGATTTAAGCATACTTAACTCTGCATAGGGCTTCAGCCTCATGTTCAAGCTCAGTTTTTTATAATATTAGCAATGCTTTCATTTTTTGCTTCATTGTCCATGCAGATGTTTCGCTTAGGACAGCAATGGTATACAGTATAGGTACGCAGGGTGGCACCAGCATTTATATATAAGAGGATGGTTTGATTTTTTAAAAGGGTGTGTTTTGCATTCTTGTTGCATTCCTCCCTTCAAGGTTTTGTGTTCTAAACTTGTCTTCTTTTTTTGGAAACCAAGGGTTGAGAGGTGAGACTATGCAGACTTATAAAAACTGGAGGCTTCAGATAAATTAACATTCAGCTAACACATCTGATTCACGCAGAACATCTATCTTTAGTTTTAAAATACATAATTGTTTCTTAAATTCCTCAATTTTTCATTTATATTGATCTAGAAAAAACGTGCCCCAGTCATCTTGACATTAATTGCTCTTCTTTCTCCTGTTCTTGGCATGCTTAGTTTTTCTTTCTTAAGTATTCCCCGCCAAGCTACTGCAGTTAATACTGTCATTACTGGGGGATGGGTCAGTAAGATTATGAGAGTTCCTACAAATTAAGGAAAGGCATGAATGACAGTCTTGTTGAGCTGCAGCTTTATTTTTATGACAGTTTTAGTCCATGACTTCAAGCTTCCAGTGCAGCAATCATGAAGATGCAAGTTAATAATGTTAAAAGAAAATACTATTGTCATTTTAAATATACAAGAATAAATAGTGTTAATCATGCTAATACCAAGCCGTAAATCCCAAGTATAAATAGTTTAGTATTTTGGGCTCAGCAAAAATCACTGTAGGATTACTGTTCAGTTAACATTAAAATCATTAACTAAATATACAAAAATATATGCAAGGATGCAAAATGCCTTCAATCATAGTCTCAGCCTTTGAAATTGCTTGTTTTCTCCATTTGCTTGCTAACTCCTTTTAATTATGCCATGTACTTAAGTAGCTTGGGCCAGGTTCTAAATAGTCTTTTTTAGGCTTGGGGTCTGCCCAGTGAAAAGTAGAATTTTCCAGACCAACGAACCTTATATCACAAAGCTGCTTTTCAACTTTTTCCCAACTTCAGAATCATAGTATGGGTGCTCATTTACTGATTCTTACTGAAGTCAATATAATTGATAGATTGAAATATTTGCTATGAGCATTTATTCTGCCTGCATTATGTGTTTGTTTATTCAATTTCATACCTGCCCTTTAGCTGGTAACACTTGAGCTCAGGATGAGGTACATGGGGACTAACCAGACCCTTACCTGCTTAGCTTTAGTGAGGTGGCCACATCATGTATGCAAAAGCCATGCCCCAGACTAATGAAAATGCATGCTTTTCATACAGTAGTCACATTACAGGTGTTAGAGGGCGAAAGTACCTCTTCGCACAATGCATAATTAATTTATAGAACAACACAAAATGTAGCAATAGCTTTAGAAGGTGTGTAACAGAACAACAAGTGGAAGAATTAGTGACAGAGTGCACTGGAATGGTGGATAGAGTCAGATGGAGTGACAGGTTGACATTTAGGAAGAGTGGCTATGGAGAAAGACTGAAGATTGAGTGAGATTAGAAAGAGCGGAGGCATAGGTAAAAGGCTGGGAGTTAGCCTGCTGTTAGTGGGGAGGCCAAGTATATTTGGTGAGGAGATCAACACCTTTATTTGTATTCCTTTATTTACCAAATGACTCCATGTTTTGATTGCTGTTTTCCATAAATAAATATATGCATTGCTTTTTTAAGTTTATAGAATATGTTCTGGTCGGGGTGATTCTAGGTTAGTGGTAGGACTTGTTGGTAGGATGAGGTGGCAATGCATCATGAGCTCCCTGACCGTGGCATCACTGCCATGTACTGGGGCAGAATTGGTCAGGGTGGCGGCAAACTGAGGGTGGCTGCAGCCCTGTCCCAACACCACTCCAATAAGTGGCAACAGTGCTGCTGTCAGGAGGCCATTGCCTCTGGCTACTCCTTATCAGATCTCACTCCAGGTTCTGGCTTTGAATTACACAACCATGGAAATAAAAGGAGAGCCCTTCTTGTCTCTCTAAATCTGTAGATAGCGACAGTAGAGAAGTCTGGACCAAATGGACTAGCTAAGCTAGTGGTAGTGAACCTTTTAGAGATCCAAGTGCCCAAACTGCAACCCAAAACCCAACTAACATATTTTGTCTTAAAAGAAAAACACAATAACAGAGCTTTCAATCATACAAACAACTTTTGTATTGAACGGTAAATGTTTACATTATCCTTGTTTGGGAAATCATGAAAAAGGGAATTACTCCCAGACAACATGGCCGTTTTGATAATTTCCCATCAAGAAACTCTTCTTTGGGTGATTTCAAAGCAGAAGCTGAATGCCCATCTGCCATGGATGCTGTAGTTGTGATCCCTGCATCACAGAGGTGTTGGACTTAGATGACCCTCGGGTTACCTTTCAACTCCCCACAATCCTATGAAAAAAACAAAACAGTCTCCTTTGCCCTCTGCTGTGTTGCCCTCTGCTGTGTATCCCCTAGCAGGGAGGATCTTGCACTTACCCATGGCGATGGGAGAGAGTTCAGCTCAAAAGTTTGCTTCCTGGTCTGGCCAAGTAGGTGAAAGGAAATCCCGGAGTGAAGCCCAGAGACGTGTAGGGGTTCAGTGCTCCGCTGCCGTCAGTCACAGCCTGGAAGGGAGGCGCCCCAGCACAGAGTTTGTAGGGGCAGTGTGCATGCCAAGTAGAGTCATGCATGCGTGAGTAGCCAGTTTGCTGCCCACAGGCTGCAGTTAAAATGTGAACATTCCATTCCGCTGTCTTAAAGCGCCTTGGTGCAGAACTGTCAGTAAGCCCGGCGGCATTTTGCTTCCTCCTGCATGAGCGGGGTTAGAAGTGCAGCCCGGCGGGCTAATCATCGAATCATACGATTGTCGGGGGTTGGAAGGGGCGATGCTGCATGTTCCCACAGAGAGGGCTCTGAGTGCCCCCTCTGGCACACATGCCATAGGTTTGCCACCACTGAGCTAGGCGATTGTTCTAGTGACCTCCCTGGACCAGGGCCTTTTAGAGAACCCCTGAAGTATCACAAGGGGATTAGTCTTTCCCTGGCCATTAGGTGTGATCAGGGCTGGCCCAAAAGGTTGCGCTGACCATAGCAAAGGACAAGATGGAGCCCTTTCCCATTCCATGTATAAACCTGGAAGGGACTAGAGGTTGAAACTTCAGTACTGGTGACAGGAAAGCATTCCCCACCATACCTGAGAGCAGGGCACCAGGCAGGCTATGTGGTACATACAGATCTGTCCTCCAACATCTCCTTGGCACTCAGCACCTCCTCCCTGATACAACCACCGCACTCTGTCTCATGGTAGGGCATGATCACTTTGTGGTGAGCCTTAAAGAAAGGCCACTCAGTAAGCTGCAGGTCTGAATAGGAATTTTCATCTGGTTTCCCCACATTTAAACCCAAATACTGATTCCTTTTGTTTGGAAGCTTTCTTGATTCCTTTCGAAAGTCTCCAGAGCTTTTGGAAAAAGTCATACAAGATCTGGAAGCTTCTCTATGGTCTGCATTAGCCACCAGTTGACAGAGACTAATTGTATTCCTCTCTACCTCCTAATTTCTTATTATTGTTTTCATGGATTTCAGCTTGTTTCTTGAGATGTGTGATCCTGAACCATGTAATCTGTGTTTGCTTCAGTGTAAATGTAATATTGTTTAGATTTCTTTTTAACTGAAAGAAAAAATAAATGTCATTTCAAGCCATTTGGTGCTTACTCACCTCAGTGTTGTCTCACCCTGCTACTTTCACTGCATTTTGCATGCATGGGATGATCCCATTACTTTTATGATTAAATGTGAAGTGCTCTGCCTTTGATATGTGATTTGATATGTGATGGAAATATGAGATGCCTTCAATTCATTTATAGCACATTCATATTACGTTTTCAATAAAAAGTCTCTTAATATAGAAATTTTAAGTGGATGATCCAAAGAGAATACATTAGCTTTTTTTTTTATTTCAAGAGCTAATTTTCTTCTATAATTCATCTATAGCTGGTTTTGTTGTCTCACATCCTTTTTGGGGGTCGGGGGGGGGGGGAGAGAGAGAAAAAGAAAAAACCTTTCATGTTCAAGGGATCTGGCCACATTGACATAATTAAAAATTACAGTCCAAAGATCATCAGAACCCGTAAACAAACCCCAAACATCTCCCAAAGCAAGCTGTTTCAATACCACAAAATTTGAGAGTAGGAAATGGTAGCTTCCTCATTTTATATCTTAACATTGCTTACACACAAGCCATCTCTTACTCAGGTGGTAAACCTGCAGTATGTAAAGTGTGTAATGAAATGCTAGTATGTAATGCCTGCATGTAAGCTGTTTTCCTGAGGGGGGAAAAAGCCTAAAGTAGATTATATATTTTAATAATTATCTCTTTTAAACCGAGGAACACAAACAGTTTTTCGAATCCAAGTGGTGTAGTGGTTAGAGCACTGGATATGGGTGACGAGGGTTCAAATTCCTACTCAGCCATGCAAGTTGCTGGGTGACCTTGGGCTGATCATCGCCTCTTAGCCTAACCTACCTCACAGGGTTGTTGTGAGGATAAAAGATGGGGAGAAGCACACTGAGATACTTGGCTATAAATGTAATAATAAGAAATACATGTAAATTTGTTTTTTATTCATTTTCTGTCCCGAGTTTCTCTGGGTATCTTAGCCCTTTTCAGACATTATACGTAAGAATGATTGACTTATCCAATGTGCCCCTGCTCATACACTAGGATTGTCAGGGGAGGCCCTCGTGTGTGTTCCAAAATAGTCCCCAAATAGATGACCTTCTATCACACTGGGAAGGACTTCCTGTTACCGTGGTCTTACTGGCTTGAGGCAAACAGTTTTCTGTTAGAAGGACTCCTCTATTTGAAGGTGTACAAATCAAGTTTAAAGACAAAGGTTCCCAAGAAAGGAAAGCAGGAGAGGCTTTGAAGTGGCCCACTGCCAGTCAGCATATGAACAGTAGACAGAGGCACTGGTGGACAAAGGTGGGAACAGAGGGAGTAGCCCATCCCGGGGGGGGGGGGTGTTTAATCGCAGCCAACGCACGCCGCTCACCGTGCACCCCCAGGACACTTGCCACTTGCTGCGCATCCCACGATGCACAATGCATGCCCTGTGACACGTGTCACGCCCCCTGCGATGCGTGCCAGCCATGCTCCCGCCTGTTCCCCGCTCCAGGTGCTGGAGCATGTCGCTCCACCACTGGACAGAGGCGGGCACACGTCACTAGGTCACAATCTTACCTGCTATGTTTAGTTGTATTTCCCTTCAGTTTACAGCATTTCATTCTACATTTGCATCAACATATAAATTATTCTTAATGTTTCATCTACGTATAAATTATATTTAAATATGCTCCTACATATAAAAAGGCATATTGCCCTACTTTCTGAAGGCGCTGCATTTCCTCTTTTGTAGCAATGTGTTAGTGACCCAACTACATCCTTTTTAGGAGGGCTTTGGGCCTGTGGTAGCTTTACTGAATCCTACTGGCCTTCCTCGATTGCCTCTCCAGTGGTGCTATATCATGTTCTGGATTTTACTTGTACTGTCTCTCTGTATGACGATTTGAATGTTGTTGGTTTTTTTTTTTAATAAAAAAATCTGTTTCTTTCTCTTATTAATTCCTTTGGATTCTTTTAATGCTTATCTTCGCTGTTCTTGCTCTTCCTTTTTGTTTTTATCTAGTGCTTGCTGATTTATTTTTTAAAAAATGGTTTTAATTGTATTTTTATTTTCTTGTGAGCAGCCTTGAACTTTTAGGCAAGGCATGATATAAATAAATAAATAAATAAAAATAAATGTATAGAATTAATGCTCTAGGTGGGCAGCTCTACCTTTGACCTTCAGATGTTCCTTAAAATAGAGCATCTGCATGTATAAATGGGTGTCCATGTTCAGACATTCTAATGAAAGTTCATAGGTCAGGACATGGAGCCTGTGGTGCTGGTGGATGTTAATGTATGCATATCACATCTGAAAAAACACCTTGGTTGACAAGCTCAAGTTGCCAAAATTGGGTTTTACATGTTTTAAATGGTTTCACCTCAGGCAGGTAGGCACAGAAATGTGAACAGCATTCACTTTACACAGATATGTGAACTTCTAGTATCTTGAAACTTCCTAATCTTGACATTAATTTTTCCCAGTTTGCTGAGCTAGAACCATAGTTGTTCCTAGGAAATATGGGATAAAAGATAATGTATCATTTTGCCTGTATAGATGCAATCTTTATACGACTAAAAGTTTACTTTGGTTACGTTAGCATAATACTTCTCATTTCAGTAAATAGAAGATGCAAGTGTTAAGTCATGCGGAAGGGCTCCAATTTGCTGTATATTTCTGGCTCTGTGTTTTCAGCATATGATTCCTGTAATTCAATTTGGACAAATGTTTCAGTGTTTCTTATCTGTGCCATTGTTCCATCTCCATTTCTTCACTGTCAAGCTACTCCTTTCTTTTATAGTTAATTTTTAAAAGCTGATTTTACCCATATCCATCTATTCCCCGAAGAGTCCTTACTAACAGAAGGTGGAAGGTGGTTGTAGCCTATAAAATGTTTCACACCACAGCAGAGTTTTTGGCATGCATATATTCAGCATACATTTTTTAAATTAAAAAAACAACAACACCCTTTCTCTTCACCTCAAAAGGAGGAAGCATATGTGCATAGGAACTGTGTGAAAATCAGTACTGGGACAATGTGTTGGGGGGCACAAGGTGTATGCAGATCCCCAAAGCTGTAAATGGCATTATCATTACACATGATGAGGTTGTTGTTGTGAATGACCATCATTCATGGGCTATCAAAGTTTGATGCAGTGGCCCAGGTACAAAATAATGGTAATTCTTGGAGACATGTGTCAAGCTTAATGATTGTGAACGTGAGCATTTTGTCCGGAATCTTACCTGGGGACATTGGGAAGAAATCTCAAACCTAGAAAAATTTGAGTGATATAATCACTGCTCAGATCTCCCTAATCCTAGTGGAGAGAGAAAGAACAAGTGGGCATATGTGTTGTATCCTTTTATCATTGGGCAGGATAGCACCATTCAGGATAGCACTTGTCAGTGGTACACCCATTCTCCTGTCTGTGTACCAGGGAAAAGGCTCAAAAGTCTGTGGAGCGTTGATTGCTTTCTTATCAAACTAGCAATCTCGAAAAGACAGAATTCAGATGACAGCGCTGCTTTTGCAAACTAGTTCAAATTACAAACACGCCAAATCTTGTATAGTTTTGCTAATGTTGCTGCTGTTTGGCATCCATTTCTTTTCTGGCATCTGCTTATCTGCACTATTTTCCTTATTCCTGTTTTTCCCTCCAGTCCTTGGCCTTGCTTGTTCTCATCCTCAATGTCCAGACTGAAGCTTAATGCAGTTGGTGCTGGCAAACCACATGATTTTGTTTATAAGCATTTGGTGCTCTGGGATTAGGTAGACAGCCTGATGGAGTTGAATTCCACTTTAGGGAACAGGACGTCCTGGTTAGTGCTAGTATCTTTTACCAGCTCTGGCTAGTCACACCCTTTCCTTTCCTAGCAATTTTATTTATCCCCCATCCTTTACCGGGTCATGTCACAACAATTTAAAAGCCAAGATATTTCCCTCCCTCAAAACAAATTTTAATCACAAGGATAGATTCTATCTATTCATACCCTAGTCACATGGTATTTGATGTGTTCTCTGTGGGGCCATCTTTGAATATTTAAATTATTTTATTTCATTTATTTCTTTTAAGAAATGCTTTCTATGAGACACCTTTAAATGATTTCACAGCAAAAAGGGAAAAAAATAAAAGAACACAAGACATCCACAATAAAACATAACATAAAACAATTTTGTATACAGAAACAGTTAAAACCATCACATAAAAAAAAAATAATTAAAACCATTTCAGTTCAAGTGCAGATACTGACTGGTTACAAGGTTAATTGCGGCTTGCAGGTTGGATCATGCAACCCTGCTATTATGTCATCACCGTTGGTTGCTAATTTGTTTCCAGGCTCAATTTGGAGGGTTGGTCTTGACCTTTAAAGCCCTAAGCAGCCTGTGATCAAGATATATTCACAGCTGTCTCCTCCCATATGAAAACTTCCAGTCCTGCAGTGGACATCAGAGTCCTGCTGAATTTCCTTGTTCTATACAACTATTAAAGGTGTGGGAGCCCTGGCCTCTTTTTCACTTGGCCACCGGAGAGGTGGGCATGAAGGAGAGAAGTAGAACTTTCACTGTGATGGCATCACAGCTGTGGAATACCATTTTGTGGGGTGTTCAGCTGACTCCCATCTCTGCTTGCCTTTCAGTGGGCAATGTGTATCAATCTTTGCATGCAGAAACTGCTAGATTGAATGACTGTGTGTTGGCTGTTATGGTATTTTAAATTTATTTAATGACTTATATTTGGGGTACTTTAATTACGGCTTTGAACTTTTGACTTGATCTTCACAGCTTTGGCTGGGAGGAGATGGAGGGGGAAATACTTCCCTCCCCCCAAAAGTATTTTGTGTGTGTGGAGGTATGCTTACTGTTGGCAGTGTTGACATTTTCTCTTTTTTTATAACTCCCCAACCATATTACCTACTGCCTGTAGAGGTACCATGGCAGTCAGCAACTGCTGATTGTGCCACTCTTTCCCCCAGAATGTCCCTGCAAGGAAACTCCTTTTTTTGGGTATAACAACATCCCAGGGGTATTCTGGAGCAGAATAATGGTAGTTTGCAGGCACCAGTCATGGTGAGGAGCTTTGCTGCACTGTCACAGGAAATGGCAGAGAAAGAAGGGGGGGAAAGGGGGGGGGAATACTGTGGTCTTCAATGATAAGCCAGAATTGGTGGCTGGCGTAGTGGTGCTAGGATGCAGTTGCATAACCAGTTTCCCAACATGGAGCTTGTTGCCAATAACAGAGAGGGAGAGGAGTCAGGAGGCCAGCATGGTGCAGACATAGCAGCAGAGCCAATCCAGTGCTTCTCCTGTACTGACCTCACTACCACCTTATGCCTCTCACTCTTCGTTACCAGCAGTGATCTCTGTGTTAGGAAGCCAGGTAGGCAACACTGCTCCACCTCTGTGGTCATGAATTTAATAAACACTCCCTGAAACTCATGGGGGAAATTCATATCCTTGAAAAATACTCCAGATGCACTCCACATTCTGCCCCCTGTACACAGAGTGCTGAATGGAGGTGGGTGAGGTTTCTCAATAGCCGTAGGATTTTTCATTTCATTTATTTATTTAACAAGATTTATGTTGTTTCCCTGTGTTCTACATCCCCCATGCCCTGCTGTAACTCGGCCTAAACGCATGCAACTAAAACAGCTGCATATCATCCCCTCCCTACTTGTCCTCCTCTGGCAATGCAGCTGTAGTTTTGCTTTTCCCCCTGCCATGCCCTTGACCTCAGGGAAGCACAGGATGTCAGGCAGCTCCGAAGCTCCCAAACACTTCATCCCAGCACATAATGCTGTTACTAATCTGATGAGCTCGTTTGGGCCCCTATGATTCTCAAAGGTTAGTTTGCATTCATCTGTCCGACATGGTGGCTTAAAGCATTTTGAACCACTTTGAGTTGAGCTCAGAGGTAAGCATGCTAATATATATGTATATATATATCTCCTTAGACAGAGGATACCCCCATCACTAGAAAGCGTTTATAGTCAGTTTCATTTGGGCTGCAAAGCTTACAAACAGAACTGGTAAGCTCTTTTGCCTATGATAAACCTCACATAAGAGTTCCCCTTGATGGATCTATGAGAGTTTGATTTACTTAAAGGTATTCTGAGGCATTGGCTTGCGCATCCCCTTATCGGTTCTCTTTTAGAATGTCTAAATATGTTATTTTCTTATTAATGTTTATCAGAATTTCCTGATGTTGGATTCAGATATGTTGATTAGGATCTAAATTGGAAAATGCAACCAGTAACGCCACTGGATGTACGACAAGCAAACCCTGACTGAGTCTTTTTCCAAGGCTTTGAAGCATCTTTTAAAAATCACTTCCCTTTGACGGCTGGATTTAAAAATGTTCTACTGAAATGCCACAGGCGAAGGAAATAAGAAGATTCCTTTTTCTGTCCAGAGGAAATTAGCTTGGCTATGCAAATTTGCGCCTCATTTGAGTCTGCAGATGTTGTTCTGTGGATTCAGGATATGTGTATTCTCTGCTCTTGAAAAAATGTATCAGAATTTTCACTAAGCTCCCGACTTCCAAATTATTTGTTCATCTGAGAAGAAACGCTCAAATTCTGCTCTAAATTTTGCTTTAGGCGAGATCTTATCAACTTTGCTTACTTTATTCACTAGGGGTGTGGGTGGCACTGTGGTCTAAACTACTGGACACATGACCTGAAAAGCTGTCTGTGGACAAACACTGGCTCCCTTGGCCTGAAGTGAGATGAGTGCTGCACCCCATAGTCCCTTTTACCTTTTACCTTTACCTTTACTTTATTCACTATCACCTAGAGGGGTGGGATGTAAGGACTGTAACCTTGAATATTATGTATTTACAAGGTTCTGCCACTTATTCTCACAACAACCCTGGTTGAGAGAATGTGACTAGCTCAAGGTCAATTAACAAGCGGTTGAGCTGAGTGGGTATTTGAACCTAGGTCTTCCCAGTCTATATCTTAACATTCCATCACACTCTGTGTCCTGTCTTTGTACTGCAATGTGGGCAGGATGTGAGGAAGTTCCCTTCTGATTTTACCCTCCTGAATTTACAGTGCTAGACCAAGGGTTGGCATAGTGCAGTCCCCCCTTTTCAGGTGTGTTGGAGGAACAAGGGGACTTTGGATCTGGTGCTTCCATGCTTGCCCTTCCATGCTCTAGCACTCTCCACATCTCTGACTTTTCCCCACACTACTGGAAGTAGTGTGCCTTCAGCACAACGTCAGCATGGGTGCCCCTCTGCTGTTCATACAGTACATCATAGGACCCTTTTTCCAACCTTCAAGTGGAAATAGGATCGCACTCTTAGAATGTATACATTTAGGTAAATTATTAAACTTAGATAATATTTAAATCACTAGTTCCTGCATTCTGAAGTTGCACAGACACAAGGAAAACTGAGACCAGTTTATTTCTTTTGCAACTCTCTCTTTTATCCAGCTTTGCAGCGTCTTTGTTTTAATTTGATATCTCTGCATATACTTGACTAAAATGTTGTGTTGACTTGTTAATTCTGGCAGTTGAGCAACCTCCTTGCCATCAAAGTGTTGTACTCCATTTTGTCACACCCCCCCCCCCATACTACCGGTAATGATCACTAGAATGAAACCGTTGTAAATAATGATCTAGTCTTTGATCTGGGAACTGCATTCATTCAAATCATTTCTTCCCCATTTGAACAATTAGAGTAGTTTAAATATATATATATTTGGGAAGGGGAAGGGTGCTTTCCTCTGTAACTAATAAAAAAGTAACAAAGGCAGTGTTTACCTCATCAATAAGGACACACAATTAATTTAATTCTGTGCATTTCACTTGCAATTAAATTACTTCCTCTGCATAGAGCTCCCCCCCCCCCCCGAAAAGTGGTGAGGGATTTTATAACAGACAGAAAGATATGTGTAAATGTGACTGAATTTAAAAGAGAGAGAGGAAAACAAAAAATAGTATTCACATTAAGCACAATTTACAAACACCTCTTTCACCCACCTCCATCTGTGGCAATTCAGTATAATACAAAAAGCAACATAACCATTCGCTCCCTTCCTACCAGGTGGGGCCTTACTCTATTCCAGTTTGGTCTCTTACACTGTGTCAAAATCCCTCATGCACTGAATGAAGAAGAGTAATATCATGCTTTCTTCACTACAATTACCTGTCACAAGTTGCAGGGGTAATGGCTGCAGAAGCAAGCCCACTCTACTCCTGTAGGCTCCCTGTGCATTCTAGAACCCTGGTTTTCCTGGCTGCCCACACCACTAGAACAGGCTCCCAACTTCAGAAGTTACTGCTTCCAGAAATGGTGAGCGGCAATAATTGCGGTGCAGTGTTTATCATTCCATTGTGGCGACTGTAACCTAGGTTTAAGGGTGCCATTTGACAATTAGCTTATACATCTGAATTACACTGTTGTAGGGTGGTCGGGGCTGAGCTAGCATGCTCATTCTCATTCTCCCTCATTGCGGGAGTGATTCAGAATGCCTGAACAGGGCTCATGTGAAGTGCATTGCCCACATGGTGATGTAGTATCCCACATACTAGACTCATCTTTCCACACAATCACAATTATGTAGAAAGCCTATCTAGATATTACAGTTGCATGTGGGAAATCATTTCAGAAAAACCAACAACAACCCCCCCCCCCAAATATTTGAAAGCTTATATACTGCTATTCTTGTGACTGGAGTGCCCATCTTGGTGGTAAGGGCCAGAGACTCCAACACCGGCCGTCCTCTGTGCCACCTGAGACCCTTTTACCCAGCAGGGATTGAGCTATCAATGAATTTGACCACTCCCCTGGCAATATGGAGCCCAGGAATTTACCTCCGCTCTTTTATAAAGTGCATGTTTTTTGTTGTTGTCCAGTAGTTTTGTAGAGATGACATTGGCTGATGCTCTAGCTCCTCTCTGCCTCTGATGATTCTGTAACCTGTGCGCTGCAAGATGAGAGCTTTGAAATACAAGATGAGAGCTTTGAAACTTGGGTGCCTAAAACTCTTTGTTGCCATGTCATCTGTAACACCTCTTGTATTGGGCTTTGTTAAAATGTAGGCCGAAATACTGCAAAAAGCAAAATATATACAGGAGGCAATAAATCTGCTGGATGCAGATAACCCATGTCTGTAAGGCAAAACACTTCATTTCACTTTTTAGCCTCCTACCAGTTTCCATTATCAGTAAAGAAAAAAAGTGTATTAATGTAACATGATAGCATCATGTACAAACAGTGTGAGATTTGGCACAGCTGCCATGAAATGAAAGCCTTTTTCCTTCAAACCTGTAAAAGCTGAAGTTTGAATATTCTTACTCTTAATCTATTTTCTCCTCCCTATACTACTAGATTATATTGACCTAGTTCAAGCATGAACAGCATGGGTGTAACAAGACAGTCCCTCCACTCATCTAAGGACTACTTTGTGTTTTATCTACCTAAATTTATCTACCAAATTTATCTACACATGTCAAGCTGCAGGTGGTGGGTTGTGTTTTCAAATGCTGAGTGGACAGACAAAATTACTAGAATAACGGCTTCTTCTTAGCCTTCTCCTAGAAATGTAATTTGCATTTGTGCAGGAAATCTCTCTCTCTTTTTTCTCTGTAGAAGCAGTGAAATAAGGAAGTCTCACCTGCAGCCTGTAATGGGACTGTCCAGGGAATTCAACTGCTCAGTACCTACCACAGATAGCTGAAATACATTTATTATATAGCGATGGGAGCGAATGCAATTCCCCCCCCCCCCATCTTCGTCTCCCCCCCGCTTCCTCCCTTTCTGCCATTGGCATTTATGGCAGCCAACCAGCAAGCTGTTAAAAAGGTGAACAGTACAGCTGGCAGATGTCTTAATATGTATATATGTCAAAGGCTAAGGTAAAAATGTGTGTCTTCAGCATATGACTAAAACTGTAAATTGAAGGTGCCAAACTGACCTCTGTGGGAAATGAATCCCACAGTTTAGGGGCTACCACATAGAACTTCCAGGGCTGGTGAAACTACTAAGAGTACGATGTGGCACTAAAGTAGACTATTGATGAAATACAGTGGTACCTTGGGTTACAAATGCTTTGGGTTAAAAACACTGCAGGTTACAAACTCTGCTAACCCGGAAGTAGTATCTTGGGTTGAGAACTTTGCCGCAGGATGAGAACGGAAATTGTGCGCTGGCGGCGTGGTGGAAGCAGGAGGCCCCATTAGCTAAAGTGGTACCTCAGGTTAAGAATGGTTTCGGGTTAAGAACAGACCTCTGGAACGAATTAAGTTCGTAACCTGAGGTACCATTGTATATAGAGACTCCAAAACAGGTATAGTTAAGCTTTGTCAGTGATAAGTTGGATGGTGGGCTGAAAGAATGGTTATGGCCTTGGTGAATGTAAAAATTCTTTTTCAGTGAAGAGACCTTGTCTGTGAACCATTTTCAAAAATTGCTTGTTTCTGAGAAGAGGTCATCTTTTTGCTGGAGGCATCTGCCTTTTGAGGAGTTTGAACACGGAATTCTCCCTCCCCCCACAAGCTGTCATATGATCCCTTCCATTACACACTCTGCCTTGATAATTTCCCAGCTTTTCTTTCTTGCATGTGTTCTAACTGAAATTTCCTCTGCCTGTTTCAATTGGTTTTACTTTTGACTTCCGGTGCCTCAGTATTGAGCTGTGTGCTGAGAAATTGCTGTTGTATTGTACAGTAATTCCTGACTATATTTCAGGGAAACATGAGAAGAAACCTATTTAAAGGGCCCCCCGTCCTACTTTGAGAGCGGTGGGAATTTTGCCTGCTTAATAGACCACATGAGTGGGCTCTAAGGAATTACTGTAAATGCTTAGGAATTGAGTAGTCTGTTTTTAGTTCAGCAGGACATCTCTCCTGTGTAACATTACCTGGTTAGAGTAAATTTCGCAGTCGCTGTGCTAAGGGATGCTGGTTCTGGAAAACTCAAAACTGTGTACAATGCACAAAGTGAGTATGTTACTTATTCTTTGTTTACAGAGGTTTTTAAAAAGTCATTTCTGTACATACCTAAAGCACATACCCAAATCAACAGTCAAATAAATACTTTAAAAACCAGCAGCAGGTTAGAACCAGCAATTTTTAAATAAAGCGCAATTCAATTACCTATCACTATTATTTCAGGATTGATGTGTTGGAGATTCGTTCCCTGTGTCTGCAGTCATGGGATTGTTGTCTATCACATGACAGTGTATGTTTTCATTCCACAGTGTGAGAAGTGACGGAGACAGGATGCTTTGGTATTACTGTGTTCCGTGAATTGGGACTATTGTCCTTTGTTCTTTCTTTTTTTGCTGTATGATGAGAATGCTCCGAGTGTATTATATGTAAATAAATGTAGATCAGCCAAAATGCTGTGCTATTGGTTCTGTTACGCAAACTGTGAAGACTCTGCGGATCCCTAAGTGTACTGATGTCTCCAAGGCATCAGTCGCTGTGATGTTCGGGTTGGAGAAAGCTTTTGAAGCTCCTGAATGACCGACCAGGAGGGAGAGAACATGCCAGTCGAGCATGCGTCTCTGTCAGGGTCCTACACAAGAGTAGGATGCTCCTAACATGATGATACTCTCTTAATTGGCCTAGAAATGCTTAGAGTTTCGTGATTATTTCAAAATTCCTTGTAGCATCTACCACCACTTCTCCCTTCCCCATGAATGAAAAAACCTGCCTTGTGGTTGGCAGAGGAGGTTGTATCCCCATAGCTCTGTAGGAGTGTCTCTTTTCACCTAGGAGTGCATATCCCAGAATCCCCAGGGGGAAATGGATGTTGTGTGCTTAACAATTTTTGCTAAGGAGAAGGCCCTCCCAAGAATTCTGGGCCCTCTGATTCTCATAACATCCCTGGTGCTACTTTAAGACGCCTTCCTCAATAAAAAAAAAAAGCTTTAGTTTGTCAATAAAAAAAGAGTAACAGGACTGCGTGTGGCAATGCTGCCTATGTTAACCTGTTTTAGAGAATATAACCATAAAAGCCCTGCTCTTCACATTTATAATTCTAACTTCAGTAAAAGATGAGATGCAGGGCCTGGCTTTAGATGCTGATACGAGGGAGTAAGCTGTTGTGGCATGTTTTGTAAATTGACTCCCCACCTGTGCACAACAGACCTAAGCGAACCTGGTCCTCCACATGTCTTCCTGGCCTCATGTGGGACTAGCCCTGCTCACTAGCTCAAGGCTTCCTTTCCAACCTCCTCCCTCCAGCTCCTCACAGCAGCACTGGATTCTGCATTCACTGCTTTGCATTTCTTCATAAATACTGGTACTTCCTACTTCTTTCCTCTCTCAGTTTCCAGGATCACTATTGTGTGCTCTGACGAGGCCTGCTCGTCCTTTTTGGGATGAGGCAGTTTTTCACCAAGTTAGCTGGTAAAGAATCTCACACACTAAGATGGATTTTTGAAGGGCTCTCTCTCAGCTCAAAAGCTGCAGCCCGCCTTTATTGTAAAGTTCAACAGCCACATACAACAATGTATCAGAAACTAAGAAAGTTCAGTACATCACACCACCTCAGACCATGTTACGTGGACCAATCACTGCAGGGCATGAGCTGTTATTTGCCCTGCAATAGACTTTCTTTCCATGCCAGTATGCATAAGCAACCATTTTAAGCAACCATTTCCCTACATGCATAAGTAACCATTTTCCTACATGCATAAGCAACCATTTTCCTACATGCATAAGCAACCATTTTCCTACAGTGCTCATCATTAAAATAGATACTGGATACATTCATTTATTTGAATAGCTAGAAGTGGAACTTCTGTGTTTGGAGGCAGCATCGATTTCTTGGTTCCTAGTTCTTGGAAACAAATATTTGCTGATTCACTGCAGGGTGATGTTAGGGGTGGATCCGTGAAGCATAGGCCTTGGATCTTTCTGAGTCCTCCAGTGTTTCTGGATAGGTAATGAAGGTGGGGTGGGGGAGGGGGATAGTGAGATAGCATCTTCCCAAACTGCTAGCAGGGCTCCTGGGAGTGGTCTGACCTGCCCCTGGACTGGAAAAGCCCATTTCCACTTCCTCAGTGGCAGTAGCAGATGGCACAGTGGAGTGGTGGTGATCACCTGACCTCTGATCAATGTCATGTCTCAGCTGGGGTATTCCTGGATAGAGAACAACCTGGAGGAGGGTCTTTTAGCTGTGCTTTGAATGTTACTTATAAGCTGCCTTGGTTAGAGTTCTATTCTAAAAGGTGGGATATAAATGACTGTAATAAACAGTGAATTGGAGAGTGGGAATGTGATCTTGGTTACCGGGTAGAATATTAAATTAATGTAATGTAACTGCATCTAGATATTATTTGTGGGGTAATGAATGTGGGTAATTGAAGGGGAATTGAGTTGATTTGGAGTAGAATCTGTTGGGAAATTAATTGAGTATAAGTGAATTGCAAAAGAACTGGTATGGGTGGGGTGCAAATTAATTAAAGAACTTACCTGGGCTGATATAGATTGGAAATTAGTTTGCTTGCCTTCTGTGACATTTGAAGTCTAAATTTGCAACTGTACATACAAATTGCAAATTTGTGTCCATGGGCTTGTGTGCCCCCAAATCTTAACAGCGTCCCAGTCTGCTGCTTTTCCTTGCATGTAAGCCACTCAGGGAAGGAGACTGTTCATTGCATAGCTAATGGATTTTTTAGCCTGACCAGCCTAGCAATTTTTGAATTCATCCTCAAAATTTGATAAAATTAAAAGTCATGAACTATGCAAAGAACTCCCATGGAAGCATAAGAACAGGTACCAACACTAGAATGTCTTTATGAGAAGTTCACCATAGATCAGACTATGGAAAAGTGCTGCTCCTAAGTTTCTGGGCTGCAGAAAATTAAAAGCGACAATTTCCAGCATCCTTAACAAACTGCATTTCCAAGGGTTCTTTGAGGGGGAAAGTGTGCTTTGGATGTGCTTTAAACATATGGTGTGTACGTAGCCTTGGTGAAGCACACGGCAAGGACCCTTTGAACAATACCCCTTATTTGTTTAGCATCGCAATAGGAAAGTGGCCTGTACAGGCAAGTGATAAAATTTAACCTTATTCTGGCTTCATTTAAATCATAACAAGCCAAGCATTCTTCCTGATGACCTTTTTGGCTACATGACATAAAAAACAATAAGGTCACTTTAAGCTGCTTCTGACCTGTTTAGGGTGTTATGAGCGAGAGTCAAGGTTGTAAATTTTGTTTTCGCTGAATCTCTGGCCACAACATTCTGCACCATTCCTGTCTAAAAGAACAAATACAGTCTCATAAACCATTACAAAGATGACAGAATGCATGCACCTTGACAGTAAGATCTGGATCTGAAGGAAATAGTTGTAATCTTCCTAGACAGCCATCTATGTCCTAGACAGGACATAGATGATGCCTTCCTGGAACAGATGGCCAAGCATGCAAAAGGAAGGGAGATAGTAGTAATGGGGGACTTCAATTACCCAGATATTTGTTGGATGTCAAACTCAGCCAAGAGCATAAGGTCAAACAGATTCCTCACTGGCCTTGCAGACAACTTCATTGTCCAGAAAGTGGGAGAAGCAACAAGAGGAACAGCCATTTTAGATCTGGTCCTAACCAATGTCGATGACCTGGTTAATGGGGTAGAAGTGGAAGGATCATTAGGCGCAAGTGATCATGCTCTTCTGAAGTTTACTATACAACGGAAAGGAGCAGCCAAGCATACTAGGACTCAATTTCTTGACTTTAAGAAAGCCGACTTCATAAAACTTAGGGAAGTGCTAGGTGAGATCCCATGGACAGTAATACTAAAAGGAAAGGGAGTTCATGATGGCTGGGAGTTTGTTAAGAGGGAGATAGTAAAAGCACAACTTCAGGCAATACCAATGAGACGGAAACATGGAAGGTGCCTAAAGAAGCCAGGGTGGCTATCTAAAGAACTTTTAACTGAGTTAAGATTAAAAAAGGATGTGTACAAAAAATGGAAAAGGGGGGAAACCACCAAAGAGGAATTCAAACAAATAGCCAGCACGTGTAGACACAAAGTCAGAAAAGCTAAAGCACAGAATGAACTCAGGCTTGCTAGAGAGGTTAAAAGCAACAAAAAAGGCTTCTATGGGTATGTTCGTAGCAAAAGGAAGAACAAAGAAACAGTGGGGTCACTCAGAGGAGAAGATGGTGAAATGCAAACAGGGGACACAGAAAGGGCTGAACTCCTCAATGCCTTCTTTGCCTCAGTCTTCTCCGATAAAGAAAACAATACCCGACCTGAAGAATTTGGAGGAAATGATTCAGCAGAGGAAACACAGCCCAGAATAACTAAGGAGATAGTACAAGAATACTTGGCTAGTTTAGATGTATTCAAGTCTCCAGGGCCAGATGAACTGCATCCAAGAGTATTAAAAGAACTGGCAGATGTGATCTCAGAACCACTGGCAGTCATCTTTGAGAATTCCTGGAGAACAGGCGAAGTCCCGGCAGACTGGAGGAGGGCAAATGTTGTCCCTATTTTCAAAAAGGGGAAAAGAGAGGACCCAAATAATTACCGCCCAGTCAGTCTAACATCAATACCAGGGAAGATTCTGGAGCAGATCATTAAGCAAACAATCTGTGAGCACCTAGAAAGGAATGCTGTGATCACCAATAGTCAGCATGGATTTCTGAAAAATAAGTCATGTCAGACTAACCTGATCTCATTTTTTGACAGAATTACAAGCCTGGTAGATGAAGGGAACGCAGTGGATGTAGTCTACCTTGATTTCAGCAAGGCATTTGACAAGGTGCCCCATGATATTCTTGTAAAGAAGCTGGTAAAATGCGGTCTTGACTATGCTACCACCCAGTGGATTTGTAACTGGCTGACTGACCGGACCCAAAGGGTGCTCATCAATGGTTCCTCTTCATCCTGGAGAAGAGTGACTAGTGGGGTGCCACAGGGTTCTGTCTTGGGCCCGGTCTTATTCAACATCTTTATCAACGACTTGGATGATGGACTCAAGGGCATCCTGATCAAATTTGCAGATGACACCAAACTGGGAGGGGTGGCTAACACCCCAGAAGACAGGATCACACTTCAAAACGACCTTGACAGATTAGAGAACTGGGCCAAAACAAACAAGATGAATTTTAACAGGGAGAAATGTAAAGTATTGCACTTGGGCAAAAAAAATGAGAGGCACAAATACAAGATGGGTGACACCTGGCTTGAGAGCAGTACATGTGAAAAGGATCTAGGAGTCTTGGTTGACCACAAACTTAACATGAGCCAACAGTGTGACGCGGCAGCTAAAAAAGCCAATGCAATTCTGGGCTGCATCAATAGGAGTATAGCATCTAGATCAAGGGAAGTTATAGTGCCACTGTATTCTGCTCTGGTCAGACCTCACCTGGAGTACTGTGTCCAGTTCTGGGCACCACAGTTCAAGAAGGACACTGACAAACTGGAACGTGTCCAGAGGAGGGCAACCAAAATGGTCAAAGGCCTGGAAACGATGCCTTATGAGGAACGGCTAAGGGAGCTGGGCATGTTTAGCCTGGAGAAGAGGAGGTTAAGGGGTGATATGATAGCCATGTTCAAATATATAAAAGGATGTCACATAGAGGAGGGAGAAAGGTTGTTTTCTGCTGCTCCAGAGAAGCGGACACGGAGCAATGGATACAAACTACAAGAAAGAAGATTCCACCTAAACATTAGGAAGAACTTCCTGACAGTAAGAGCTGTTCGACAGTGGAATTTGCTGCCAAGGAGTGTGGTGGAGTCTCCTTCTTTGGAGGTCTTTAAGCAGAGGCTTGACAACCATATGTCAGGAGTGCTCTGATGGTGTTTCCTGCTTGGCAGGGGGTTGGACTCGATGACCCTTGTGGTCTCTTCCAACTCTATGATTCTATTCTATGAAATTGAATGATAGGTTCTTGGGCTCTGCTCCTACATTATTATACAACAGCAGCTGTAGATTTAATGCAGCCCCTACATTGTTCAACCAAGCAACACATTTCAGCACACCATGGAAGACTGGAATTAAAAAGTGCTGTCTGCCAAAATGGGCTCTCTGATATGCACTAATGATCACTTACTCGCACCATTAATCCTACAGAGGTCAATAATGCAATTGATAAAAGGGACTTTTTGCCATGGAAAGAAGGGTTTCCACAAGCTGGCCTTGTGTGAACGTAAGACTTTGGCTGTTGTAAATCAGTCTGCCCACATTTATGTTTTTAACTCTTAACAGCTTGAAAAATACTACTTTGATTTTTTTTTAATCGTGGTTTTACTTTTCATTGTTAAAAGACTTCTTTTAATAATCCCAAGTCTTTACCATTGACAATGTATTGTAGTTATGAACTCAATCACTCAGAGTGGAAGCACGTCACTTATTTTAGACTCAGAGGTCCTGCCCACATAACTCTGTGCTAGTGAAGGCCACATGGTAAAACAAAGCTCGTATCTTCATAATGCTGGCATACTGTGCTGTCCTAGCTTTAGGCCTTGTCAGCATCTTCTGCTTCCGAAATTCCACTGGCCCGGGCAGACAAGAGACATTCAGGCCTACTTAAACCACGAGCCAGAGGCTTTTGACCAATGTTTGCTTCCATTCCATTCCATAGCTCTCTAGTGTGATAAATTCACCATGCATTCAGATCCCCCTGCCCACTTCAATGAGCTGAATAGGACAAACCAAACTGTTGAAATGATACAATTTTCTTTCACAGTCTGCAGAAACAAACTTTTCCTGGTGACAAATTCTACACTCCCCCGGGCGGTGCAGAATATGCACAGCCTTCATGCACCATTCCACAATATCAGGTGGTGACATTTTCCTATTTCCCTCCTCCTTCCTGTGCTGAAGACAATTTAATACATGGATTCTTTTCAAGGTCAGAGATCAGTGGTGGAGTGGAGGCCAGTCCATAACCACTCCCTCATAAATGCCCAAAGGGAAGGAGCCTCCAGACTGCACTTCTGGCTGTTCACGCACCATGCATAAGGATCCCAATATGTCTCCTCTTTTGCTGAGCAGTGACCTCCATTAAGAGGCCCACACTTGCTCAGACTCTCAGCAGTAGCAACAGCTGCCTACTTCTCTCTGCCCCACCTTACCTTGCCAGTTACCACTAATCTCTGACTTTATAAAGCAGGCATTAGCGGAAGGTAGATTGGGGTCTACTGGTAGTTTGCTGGAGATTTGCACCAGATCAGCAGTGGTTCCCAAATTCTAGCTATTTAACAAGAGCAACAACAAAATGGGCTGCTGGAGAAAGCTAAGCAGGTGTATTCTTTGATGGGATGTCCTAAAAACAAATTCCTAGGCCCATAGTAGGGTTGCCAGACCCCCAGACTTCCCTGCCCCCCCTCCAGGTGGCAGATGGAGAGTTTGAATCTCCAGGTGAGTGAAGTGACCTTTAATAACAATAATAAATTATTAAGAAGGCCAGGAGGAGCTGGTTGTAAAGTATACCATAGACACTATGGTGGGTGTCTGCCCTCCTCCACACCTAATTAACTTCTGTTTCTGAGCCCCTAGGTCTAGAGTTTGGGCCCTGAAATCTCAGGCTGAGATGCTCCTGACCTGGCAACCCTAGCCCAGAATCTGTGCAGATGCATGCTGTGCCTTCATTCTAAGTGCATGTCTTTTGCACTTTGCTCTGGTTGGTAGATCTTGGGGTTCTAGTAACCCCCCCCCCAAAAAAAAAATAAGTGCCACAATCCTGAATTCTCCTCAGCCCTTAATATTAGTGCATTAAGCCACCCCCCCCCATTGGTGCTGCTTTTCATTGTTTGGTTTTCCTGGGGAACAATCAAATATAGCTGGAACTAAATCATTTCTGGAGATTGAATGTTGCAAAGAATTTTTACGTGCTGCATTTTGCTATTTAGATGTTATATAAAAGAACTGCTGGCTGCAGAAGTCAAAATTAATCCCACGACACTGGCCTGAGGGGAATACTATGTCTGCTGATGCCAACCATAAGGTGGAATATTTAGTCCAGACTGAGGGAGGTAGATGCTGCTGAATTGGCAGCTAGTTATTTTACATTGAAATGAAAATTGTCTGGAATATATTAAAAGACACAGAAGCAGTGCTTTTGTGGAGAACACTATAAGCTTAGAGACAGCATGCATTCAGCACCCTGATAATTGTTTGCATTGTGAATGAAATGGATCTGCAACCTATCGGGTTTTGCTTTATAGAGATAAGATGTAGGAAGTGATGAGGCTGTTTTTTTCAATGGGGCAGCACAACTTCAGAAAGATGAATGATGCCTTGGACAACAGAGCATTTCTTAAGCAAGAGAAATGATCCAGTCCTGTAGCTGAGAGTAATTATAAAATCTCTTTGACTGGTGCACACTGGCTGCAGTGGTAAGTTGTGGTGGATTTCTGAAAGCTCCACCTCCACCCGCCACCCTCATATTCCACCCATGACCCCAGGATCAGTGGGTCATCTTCTCCCACAGCTCCCTACCCAAACCTATAAGGCTGTGCTCAGGATATGCCTGTTCTATGAAGTGAGGTGGAAAACCATCACTAGGGGGAGAGCCTTTTTGATAGTGGTGTCCGAGTTATGGAATTATTCTTATTCTTATTATTGTGGCATCATCTTGATGGAGTTTTTGCCCCACATGAAAACCTTTCTATTTACCTAGGCCTTTTAAACGGCTTATGTTTCACTGTCTGGGCTTCTCTGTTTTGAATTGTATGTGTGTTTTTAACTGCATGTGTGTTTAATTTTTGTGATGATGATTATTTGATATGTTCCAAACACAACAATAATATAAAAAGAGAAAACAAAAACAAACAATGCATAGTGTATCAAATCCATAGGCTATTGTATTGTTTGGTTGTATAACAAGACTTGATACTTCTGTTTGCAAGTTTAAATAAAAAGCGTAGTGACTTCATGCCCATCTCTTAAGTTCTATACTGCCCTAGGTGGGTAACTATGAAGTATTACTTATCTATGCACATCTCTCTCCCCCTCCCTCCCTCCTCCCTCCCTATCTATCTAAAACTCAACCCCTAGGTGAGCAGATATAATTCTTATAAAAGATGGGCATTTAAAATGCCATTATATTCTCATATTTCAAATGATGTAATTCAAAACAGTGTGAAAGCCCCCTCAATAAATGGCTCCCAATTCGTTTCAAAAATAACTTGCTACTGTTTTCCTCCTCTTGTTCTTATAAAATGTGTCAATTTTGTCAATGACACAAATTCCCAGCATTTATAAATCCATTTATTTTTTTGGTGTAGTTTATAATCTTCGCTTGCTTGCATGAAGTAACCTTGATACTGTCAACATATATGAACTGAGTTCCTTATGTTCATTCTTTACTGAGCAATCTATACAGTGCTCTTTTTAAATCACATATGTGAGTTCCAGCACAAAATGGCTGCCTTGGGCAGCAAAAAGAGGTGCTGGACTGGGGAGTACTATCAAAAAACAGGCCCTTGGCCTATTAAAGGTTAGTCACCCATGCTCTATATTAACATTGTGTTGTATTTTGGGAGGGGAGTGCAGAGGTACTCTTTGGTCTAGAACAGTGGTTGTCAACCTGGTCCTTACCACCCACTAGTGGGCGTTTCAGGATTCTAGATGGGCAGTAGGGGGTTCTGCAGCACAAGCTGAATCCTCCTTCCATCGAGCACTGGTGGGCGGTAAGGAAATTTTACCATCAAGAAAGATGCATTAGTGGGCAGTAGGTATAAAAAGGTTGACTACCCCTGGTCTAGAGTGTAGAGAAGAGGGAGGTGGGAAAGCCCCATTCCATAAACTTTCTTCCATTCATTGAAGGAAAGCTGTTATATTTATTTCTTTTAACTGTTCTTCTAATGCATGAGATATGCACAATTTTACCTTTTCATCGGCAAGAAGCCAGATTCAGAGACTCATTTTTTGTTTTATTATTTCACTACCTAAATGGAAAAATCAGAGCAGCAGTTCCACGCAAGCTGGGTAGGTAAGTTTAACAATACAGTAAAGCACCCCTTTTCCCCTCAGTCATCTCATTACGAAGGAATAAAGTCTAAATACTTTTTTTTTTTTTTTGGTACCTTCTTTACCGAAACATCAGTTGTTGACAGTGCTTTTCTTGTTTTAAACTGAGGTGATTGTACTTGTATCCTGATAAAAGTGCAATGGGTGCCAGCACAAAATGGCAGTGTGTGTGTCGGTGTACTCGGGGGAATGGTGTGTTCGTACAGTTATCAAAGATCTTTGCAAAATGTTGAAGGGTTAATGGGCAATATGTTAAAAATAATAGATTTTCTGACTTGATAATTTTCCATATGATGATTTTATGTGGTAGCAGGGCCTGAAGCATAGGAATTGGAGACCTATTAGTTTTGCTATAATTAATAAATACATGTTTCCTTTTATGTAAGAGAAAACATCCGGAGGCATTTTTAGTATTATATTATAGCTAATGCATTTACTGTTGGCTTACCTAATCAAGCTACTTTTTGCCCGACTTATGAAGACTCTGCAATACTCATCTTGTTTGGAAAACCATGATTAAATCCTTGGCCTCTGCACTGTGTTATCATTATTATTTTTTATTGTTGAATTTGCCATCATCTCATTAGCTCTAATGGCTACATAATGATCTTCTCCACTCATGCTACTCAGTTGAGAGTTTTATTTTGTAAGCTGCTTGTTTTATAGAGAAAAGATTAGAAGACAAGGGTGCAAGCTCCTTGTGAGAATGGTCCAGCCACACTGGGTACAGTGGGAGAGAGTTAAGCACCTGCTTATCTTTTTCCATTAAAATGAGTGGGGTTTAATGAAGCTGTTAAAGTTGTAACAAAAATCCCACTGAAGTCAATGCCTAACTTTCCATTGATTTACTATAGCGCTGTGTTACCTACATGGAAAAGCTCTTGTCTTTGAGCTTCTGCTAAATTTTCAGAAGGCACCACAAGGACATTCCTTTGGAAGACAGAACCATGTGATACAATGTCATTGCTAGCATTGAGATGTTTAGATAAGACATGTCTGTTGGAATTTTACAAGGAGGAAAACTTTATTATTGATTTGCTGAGAACCTAGCTACCAACCAGCGCATTGCAGCCTCTAGGAATCACTGAAATGTAAACTTGTACTACTTCCACTATTTTGTCTCTAGCTTCTGCCAGGGCTAGCCTCTTCTCAGTGAAACCTAAAGCAGGGGTAGCATCTGTGACTTTGCCTTCTCAAGCATCACAGATCTAGGCATTCTAGGCAATTTTCCAAACAGACCTCTACTGATGTCACAACATTTTATTTTCTCTGTGTTCATTTAGCTTGGATACACAAATGCTTGCTCCTTGACTTCTTGCATTCTGTTCTTAATGCTGTTAATTGAATTTCTGGTGCTCAATAATACAGAGATTGGCAAATGCAGGTGTGGGCTTTGAATGCCACACTGGAACTGTATCATGATGAGCTATAGTATTATAGGTAGGTTGCCTGTTTTAGTTTCATGTAATTAATTTACAAGCATGGCAAATTGTGCCTCTCTGCTCAGCTTTGCAACTCTACAAAACAGAGCTTGTAACCTCTGTAGCTGCATAGCGTTCAGCTATTTTTTTTGTCTACTGTATAGAATAAATTTGTAACAGCCCCTTAATTTCATCTGGTCAAAGCACATTTACTCGGACACAAGTCCCATTGAGTTCAGTACGATTTACTTTCCAGTAAGTATGTTTCAATTTGCTGTCCAAACATCTGACCTATACATGATACCCTGTGTCTAATAATCATCCCCAAAGGTGACACTGACTTCTTCTTGGATATTTCACTATTTAAGTACACTTATGCTTAGGATCTTTGCCCAAATACTTAACCCCAAATCTGCTTTTCTGTGGATTGTGCTTAATACTGTTCATTGTTTCATTTGTGAATAGGATAAAATAAATGTTCTTGATTTTTCTTTCTTGCATGCTTCAAAAAAATTGAAAGCTGGCACAATTCCCCTGACACACTTCCTAGTCTTCTTTAGGCTAAGCTAGTGTTGAAAATAAATACGGCAGTAGGGATCACCTGTCCCCTGCTGTGGTCAGATACCATTAATTTTGTTGCAATCTGTGCAGCTGTTCATTTTAATGAGTTCATTTCAAATCCTTACTCTGTCATCTGTAAAGTTTTCATTGCTTCTCAGTTTGGTATCATTTATAAATATGACGTACTGTTCTCCTTATATTTTATAAAGATATTGGCCCCCACGTATAGTATTTACCATGTATGCAGAACTGTCTTACCTAGTTTTATTAATATTTGAAGGCACTGATGGCGTATATGTACATCCCATTCTATTGCACTTATGGGCTCAAAACCACTAACAGTACTTGGCTAGGCCTATGTGGTGTCATGGGATTCTCAGTTGCTCATGGAATTTGACAGTGTGTAGCCCCATTTCTTTGAGGAATATAAAGACTGGGATACTGAAGAATGGGAAGACTAAGGCTGAAAAGATGCCCTAGAATTTAGAGACATTAAGAGACAGGTTAGGTTAGGGCTGAGAAGAAGGAACCTTCTGAAGGAAATAGAAGGTGGAGAACGAGACTCGAGACAGAGGATGGAGGGACTGGGGCAAGAAATTATTCATCCGCTTTGAAAAAACTTCCCAGCATTGTCTTATGGAGGGACTGTGTGGCATTGTGGCAAGGAAGTGAAGCATCTTAGGGAGCTGAGCAGAATGCACGCTAGGGTGCTGGGCATGGCCATAGGTAGTAGAACCTGAAGGGAACACATGGTGAAGCCATGGAAGAAAGGAAGAAGCAAGGTGGAAACATCACAAGGGGAGAGCTAATCCAGGGGTCAGCAAAATTTTCAGCAGAAGGCTGGTCCACTGTCCCTCAGACTTTGTGTGGGGCCAGACTATTTTTTTTTTTTGGGGGGGGGGATAATGAATTCCTATATCCCACAAATAACCCAGACATGCATTTTAAATAAAAGGACACATTCTACTCATGTAAAAACACCAGGCAGGCCCCACAAATAACCCAGAGATGCATTTTAAATAAAAGGACACATTCTACTCATGTAAAAACAAGCTGATTCCTGGACCGTCTGAGGGCCAGATTTAGAAGGAGATTGGGCCGGATCCAGTCCCTGGGCCTTAGTTTGCCTACCCATGAGCTAATCCATGGAGGCTGCAGGCAAGGGAGATTTGGAGGCCAAGGAAACCATAGGTCCTTCACACATGAAAACCATGCATACATTGAACTCATGGAGGGAGGAATCAGATTGCACGTGGTTTTCCCACTCTCAACCACAAAGATCTGAATAGAGTCTACGTGCAATCAGTGACTCCTTAAGCTTCTGATCACGCACGGGCAGCCTATATTCATACAACTTGTATGCACACAGACTTTACCTGAGCATGTGGAAGTTGGGAGTGAGGATAGTGGGCAGAATCCAAGGCCCACCTTCCATGTGTACACTGAACAGGTGAAGAGGGATGCACCTTCAGCTGAATGCATAGAAGTCAGCAGTTGATTCCTCCATCTATCTATTCACTGAATGTGTGAAAGGGCTTCTGGTCAGGGTGCCAAAGTAGCACTGGTGGGCTAGCTCTGAAGTCTAGACTGCAATAGGGGAACACCCTTCCAGTAGTCTGCTGTCACTGCAGCTTTGTGATGTGATAATACTAAGAGACAATGAGGAACCCAAAGTAGGAGAGCAATGGGGCTGAATTTCACATCAACTAACCTTCCAGTTCTTGGGCTGCAGATTTCTGGTTCATTTTATATTGAAACAAATTAACAAGAGCAAATTGATGTTATCAATCTTTTGCATTTTGCTGCTGCTCAAAAGAGAAATGAATGGCAAGTTGAACAAACTGTGCCACAGATTCCATTAATGTTTGGCATTTGTAGTAATATGTGGGCACATCCTCTGTTGTATTCACTGGACATAGCAGGGAGCGGAGCAAGAACATCTGTTCTTTCCCCAAACTAATTTGTTTTATTTTCAACCCATTTGATTTATTAGAGTATGTTTGTTTGTTTTGGTTGTTTCATGCTCTGATTATCCAACGCATGTGTACACAGCATGCTCATTGCCAGTCTATTAATAGACGCCCTTCTTTGACATATATGGGTTTAATGGACAAAATTGCTTAGGTAGAATATGTATCTCTGCAACAATTTCACCTCTGCTGGAATGATCAGCCCCAAGTGTTTTTCTCCTGTGAAGGCATACAGGACTACTACCTCGCTGAAGCTAAGCAGGTCTGAGGCTGGCCTGTGCCTGGGTGGGAGTCTGCCTTGGAGCCACAGTGTGAATTGCCTTGGATCCTATGATGCGTGGCGGTGGGACAGAAATGTAATAGAATAAAATAAATAAGACCATTGTTCCCCACGGACACCTTGGACTCAGCTATACAGCTGCAAATAAAACATTTTAAATGTGTTGCAAAGTGCAATAAATAAATGTGACACTAGATGGCAACAGTGAGCTATGCCAAATTCAATGTGTTTTTCAAAACTTTTTTTTTTAAAAAAAAGCATTTTCACAGTGTTTTTAATATGTGTATAGATTCCACCCTTGTTGCTGTACTCATGAGCTACATATCTTAGCTCCTAAACAAGGCTAGTCATTAAGTCTAAGTAAGTTTTGGATCTTTCCCATAATCTGTTTCCATGTTGATCTCACCACAACATGACCATGAAGAAACTAACAAACCATTTTTATTTTTTGAAAGAAAAAATGTATGTGAATCCATTCTCATGACTTTATTTTCATTGATGAGTTATATCATATTATTATAATTAGCCCGAATCTGTTTCTGTGGTTATATCAATATATTATATATTCATATCTTCAACAGGGAAATAATATATTAATATTTAATCTTAGTTGTCCAACATCAGCTAAATCTTCTTTAGGAAGTAACATTATAATTATTACTCTTCTTGCTTCAATCACTATATTTGCGACAGAAGGGTTCAGGGTGGCTTTCATTGGAAAGAATTCCGTGAGTAGGGGAATGTTGGTTTTTTTTAAAAAAAAAAGTTGTTGGGCTTATTTTATGTAGCAATGATTTTCTTTTTAAAAGCTGTATTTTAGCTCCAATATCTTTGTAGGAAGCTTCTATGGTTTTCCCAGAGTATCCCATCATTCCAGAGCATTCTGAGAAAAATATGGCAGCTGCATTTTTTAATTTTTGGTGGCTACGTTCTCCTCCCACCTCTGGAATGATGCTGCAAAATGGCAGCCTCCATTGGTAGTGCTACAATACAGTTTTTAAAAAGGACTACTGTTCCATCATGAATTTAGCTTCCACTCAGTGGGGTTTTTCGACACTGCCTTAAGTGTTATGCATGACTCTAATATAGCTATGGTAAATCTGAGCTCAAGGAAGTCCGCAAATACCATGATTGTTTCATGTTGGCTTAAAAGTGGAGCTGGTTTTTTGGGGGGAGGGGGAGGATATTATTTCAATTTGTTTAGGAAGCTTGGTGGTTGCTGTGGCAGTGTGGAGTAGAGGATTTTTTTTTTAAAGGAGCTAGAAACAAACAAGGTGGAGCAGTAGCCATTCTGATTCACCAGATTACTGTACTTACTGACATGTCATGCTTCTAGTCTCCACTGATGGAAAATGAAGTCATGAACCTACATCACCACTTATTAGGTTTATGCTTAGCTTGCAACCTGTTCACTATAAAGGAGTTTACTTCCCTCACAGAGGCATTTGGAAGGTTTCAGTTTACGTTAAACAGGCCATGGGTGCTTAGATTCTTGTGTAGTCTCTGGGGTCTCCATTCAGTCTGCTCAGTGCATGCCGTGAATTGTAGGTTTCTTCACCATCACCGTCATCTTCTTCAGTGATAGCAGGGAGAGTCCCTTCGTGTATAGAGTTCAAAGAGGTGCCCAGAAATATGTGTGTGGTGCATGCGTGTGCACGCCATGGCTGCAGGGCTCTTGTCTTCTTGTAGGATGTATCTGCATTTTTAAACCACCTTCATCAGTTAGCAATGCCTCTATGCAACATGCATACGTGCATAGATTTTAGGGACTTTGATGCAATTGCAGCAAGCTGTCACTGTTGCCTCTGGATGCTAGATAGGGGCACTGCCTGTCCTTAAGGCCCATGAGATGGTATGAGGTTTTGTGCACTGTGACATGTCATGGCACCGCTTGTTAAAGGAAGGACTCTGCTTTGGGAATGGTTTCAGATGAGCAGGATTGTCAGATCTGAAAGAGGCCAACAGGATGGGAAGAAATTCTGCAATCTAAACTTTTACTGACACCTCAATGCCAAGAACATATGCATCTCCTGAACTCTTGTATTTGTTGAAAGCACAGGGCCTCTCTGTCTGGAGAAAGGTGGCAACCTTCTGATGGCAGTAGCTCCTCGTGAAAGGGAACATTTGTAATGTGGGGTGTGTGGGGATAGTGGAGTATGATAGCAAAATGAGGCCAGCCTAATTTCAGATAACCAAAACTCAGATGAATGTAACGTTCAAAGGAGCTGAGTTCATTTCAGAGTGGTTCATGCAAAATGTTTTATAACGTATTCTACAGATCAATTATGTAAAAAGAAAGTCTGTTAGCAGCTTGAACTTCCTTTGATATCTCTCAGGCACAGTCAAATAAGTATCGGTATCTATAGTCTCATCTTAACAGCTATCTGTAGAAGATGACTAACGGTGCTTCCTCTCTTCATTTGACCTGTTTCCAGTGCATGGTCAAATCAATGGTCTTTTGGGTGGAGGTGGGTGGGAGGGAAATACATTTCTGCGTATGCAAAGCTCTCGACCAATTTATCTTGCTATCATCTGTTTTTCTGTTCATGCTTCCCTGCCTGGCTCCTTTAGCTTTCATTTCTTCCACAGGCAAATCTGTTTATATTGATAACGGTTTTATCCCACCCGGTTTGACACAATATTGGAATGGAGGATTGCATGCCATGCCAAGCTCTAGAGCCAGAATGTGGAAAACATTCACTCCTGTTTCTTGGAGGCTACTCATGTGGATAATTGCTCATTGGTTTGTGCAGCTGGACCACAGGAACCCAGCCTGACTCTGCTCTGTTCATTACTTTAAAGGTGGAACTCCACATTGTGCTGTGGAGTTTAGTGCTTGCTCCAATTTGGGGGCAGCTCTTGGGGCCCCCGCCGTGAGAGAAGGCCCACCTCCCTCTCCTACTTGCTGCTAACTCCATTGCCTATTCCATCTGGGCCTGATCTGTGAATGTTTGAAGTTTTTCCCCTGTTTTTAATGTTCTGTTGAAAGCCGCCAAGAGTGGCTGGGGGAACCCAGCCAGATGGGTAGGGTAGAAATAAATTTATTATTATTATTATTATTATTATTATTATTATTATTATTACTACAGTGGTACCTCTGGTTACGAACAGGATCCATTCTGGCCCGGCCACATCCTGAAAACTTCATAACTGGAGGTGCCCTTCTGCACACATGTGCGGCACGATTGAGCGCTTCTGCGCACATGGGCTGCACGCAGAGCACTTCTGTGCTTGCGCGTGTGGCGAAACCCCGAAGTATACACTTCCAGGTTTGCCGCGTTCACAACCTGAAGTTTACGTATCCAGAGGGATATGTAAGCAGAGGTATTATTATTATTATTATTATTATTATTATTATTATTATTTTAAGGCTCTGAGGGTCATCAGTGCCCCTGCATGCAAAGTTATGGGTCTGTAGAGGTGCCTAATGATGCCTAGCCCTGATGCCCACCATGACTGGGGTGCTACTAAAGTAGGCATTCCTCAGCAAGTACTGGCTCCTTTTCCTTTATTTATTTACTTCAGTTGTGGTTTTTTAAAGCATAGCGAATAAAATAAGACAAAATGCAAAAGACTGCAAACTTAGTAAAACACTTTCTCGGCAGGTGGGGAAATGCTCCATTTTTAGGAGCCTATTCTCCACTGCAGAGACTTCAAAGAGGCTCCCTGTAGCTGGCAATTAGCTGATCGACAGTTGCAGAGAGCATCTTTGAAGGCACAATTCCTATGTCAGATGGCTGATTGGTGCTGGAAGTATGTCTTCAAATGAGATTGAACCTGGGACCTTCTGCATGTGAAATAGATGCTCTGTCATTAAGCTATGGCCAATCTATTTATGCTGTCTCAGAGCTAGCAAGCAAGTTAGACCTCTGCCCCAATGCACTTGCCTAGCTTCGAGGTACATCTTGTTCCACTACTGTTGCTAGAGGTTCTGGTGGCTTTGGCAGGGTGAAGTACTTTCCATCAATTTCAGCCCAGCTATGCCCTTATCTGGACAGGGATAGCGTTCCTTTTGTAGCTGGTGCTCTGGTGTCCTCTAGATTACGGCAATGTGTTATAAATGGGGCTGCCTTTGAAGACAGTTTGGAAACTGCAGCTGGTGCAGAATTCAGTGGCTGGGTTGCTTACTGGAGTAAGATGGTCTGAACACTTAATACTAATTCTGGCATGACTGCATTGGATGTTAATTAGTCTCTGGACCCAATTTGAACTGCTGTTTTTGACCTATAAAGCCTTTTGTGTCTCATGACCCCAATACCTCAAGGATCACCTTTCCTTCACATGAACCAGATTAGTGGGGTGGGGTTGAGCTGGATTTGGTGCTTTAGCTGAATTAAAGTTGCTTTATTGTTGTTTTATATTTATTTTTAGTATTTTCAAGTGGTGTTGAGTTCTTTTTTTAAAAAAAAAGGTGACTAAAAATATAATCAATAATAATCATCATCTACATTTCAGCCACATAGAATGGGAGAGAACAGGAGGGGAGATAGAATAAGACATGAATGTGAACAAAATCAGCTATAAAGATTTGGGTGTTGTTTCAATTCAGCTTGAGTAGTCAGAGATTAAGCTGGGGGAGGGGGCTAGCATATGGCAATCTAGATGTTGTTGGACTACATCTTCCATCAGCCTCAGTCAACATGGCCTATAGCCAGGGATGATGGGAGTTGTAGTACAAAACATCTCTAGGGCACCTGGTTGGGGAAAATCTCTCTTTTACTCTGTGAAAAACTTTCTGAAGTTGGAACAGTACTTCTCTGCTAACATCTGTTAAACGTTGTTTAAAAATATCAGTGGATGTGCTTAAACTGCAGAACTACTAGATTCTTTTGTAGCCACCACTCTGAGACTTGCATTTCACCAAGGACAGAATGTTAGCATTTCCAGGCACCTTCAAGTGAGAGTTTATTATCTTTGGGTGCATTGTGTCGTGTGTCAGTGCTGAGGGCTTTTTGTTCTGCATTTTCCGAGTTTGGTCACAGGATGGCAGCATTAGTAAAACACTCAAAGAAGCAAGCTTGTGCCTTTCTTGACATGTGCAAAGATTTTTTAAAGTGGTGCCTTATTGTTCCTTGATAGGTTTGTGCTTGGAGACACCAGTGCAGCATCACAGCATCACACTGTCTGGCTTTTAAATACCAAAGTTATTCACCCTGGTTAAATTAATCTGCATGGGGAAAGTCATGACAGGACAAGTAACACACCTTGGATGTTAAAAGAGAATAGAATTGTGCTGAAGTCTGGGCTTCATATGCTTTTGGAGCGCTGCCGTCAGAGGGCTTGCCATTTATAGAATACCCCTCTTTCAGATGTAGGACATAATCTGTTGGGAACTTCTCCTGCTCAAACTGTGTTGAGAAGCATGACAATTACACAAAAGTTGTGCTCTCAGTGGAACTTGGTTAGGAGAAGCTCTTTGTGAACTCTGTCGCCTGCCCTCAAATGGCAGACATGCCTGTTTTGGTTACATAATGGATTAATCCAAACTACCCAGGCATGAGCTCTTCTATGCCAGATGCATTGCATTTCCCTCCTGTATACTTTCCTATGATTTTCTAAAGGATGAGCTTTGTGGAGGAAGGGCAGCACAGCACAAAGAAGTTAATAACACAAAGAGACGTGTGTGTTTGCTTAAACGTGCAGGCTTTCTATACTTACTCAGGACTCAATGCAATACCCATCTATTCTAGACAGTTCCTCAAAATCTACTCGTTTGGCTCTAGTCCTCATCACTGGCCAAAATAATTTTGTTTGTTTCCATGTTTATACTCCTTTTAAATAAAAAAAATGTATTTCCCACCCCCAAGATGCCAGCTTACAAATTCAACTGTGAACATGGTAAAAATATTAAGTTTGGTGATAAAGTCCACATTAAAAAACCCACAGTTCCAAATAATGAGAGAACTAGGCATACACAGAAGTTTAAAAGTAACTGAAGTATGCCAAGAAGGGGCTTATTTGTCCTCCATATCTTCTTCCACTAACGTTTTAAAGTACTATTACTCACTTTGGACACTAGTTCTTGCCTTCATGTGGCCTCCCTTGTGGGTTGCTTCACTTTGCTGCATATTGGCAGGGCTGGTTCTGGAACGAAGTTCCACAATGTTGCTCCCAAATCCAATGCTGCGTCTTCCCACAACATCCCTCAGAATGCCCCTGAGAATGATGCTACATCGCACCATGCCCATGGGGCATTCTGTCCTAGGCTGCATACACACCATACTCCTTAGGCAACTGCTTCATTGTGCCTAACAGTAGGGCTGGCCCTACCCATCGGAGTGCAGCCCACTTCTCTTCACAATGCAAGCACACTCAGTCCACTTCTCTAGAGAGCAGTTGTTGTTGTTCTGCTGCTGAGATGTGCACCATGCCTATGGACATTTGTGTCAATTCACTGGGAAGATGGAAGTATGTTGATAAGTAAATGGGTCAATATCAGTCGATGCTACTTTCTGTGTTGTCTTGCCAGACTGTCAACATTTATGTTGCAAACTTGTTGGGGTGGGGGTGGTGTTTGGATGGATAGTTTCTGCAGAAAGCACAAAGGTATCAAGCAAAATACAAGGTACTATATTTTTTTTTTTGACCCAAATGGAACTTCAAGCTTCCCAGGCAGTGGCACATGTCAGTCTTTGTGCCTGTTTCACTCAGCTCTTAATTCATTTTCCTGGCACATGGACCCATCTGTTGCTTTCATCTTTGTCAAAGTGCCAAATACCTGAAGGTCACACAATGGGCTGAAACTGTGAAGCACTTTGAAGACTCTCCCTGCCCCTCCACCCAAAGTCATTACTTCTCATTCTCTCTCACTGTGTGGCCTTTACTTACTAATGTGTTCTGTTCTGTTCTCAGTTAAATCTGCATTATGTTATCGTTTGACACAGCACTGTGTAGCCATGCTGGGTTTTGGAGATAAACTTAATCATCAAACTGGGAAGAGTTTCTGTGCAAAGGAAAATGCGAAGAGGATTTCCTTTAATGCTTCACTTCTTGCATTGCCCACAAACTGTGATTTGCTAAGAGGTCTGTTTGAGCTTTGGATTTCACAAATCTGAGGCCAGACAAGAGTCCTGAAGGGATGTTCCAGGTTGTGTGGCTGAAACCTCTGGCTGGCTGTTTCAGCTGATTGTTCTGGCAGCAAACCCCTTTCAAGCCCTCTCTCTGTGTTCCTGTTGTCTTTCCCATCCTTCAGAGATGCACGGGAGAGCAACAGGAAATCAGGCTTTGCCCCTCTCTGGTACTGTAAGAGGAACTCCTGAGATTCGCTGGTTGATAGGAGACTGTCTTATACCATGTTGGCCCACTAATTTATTGACTGCCAGTGGTTCTCCAGGGTTTCAGAAAGGGGACACCCCCAGCCCTACCTGGAGATGATGTGGAGTGAATGTGGGAATTTCTACATGCAAAGTAGATGCTCTACCACTGAACTACGGCCCTTCCCTAAATAGTAGCCCATGACAGAACCAATAATTCCTACAGCCAGTTGTAGATTTCTGAGCGTATGGCCTTCCTGTGTGAAGCAGTCTCATGATTAAACATTAGGGATAACCTTCTGACAGCAAGAGATGTTCAACAGTGGAATGGACTACCAAAGAAGGTGGTGGACTCTCCTTCATGGGATGTTTTTAAAACAGATGCCGTCTGTCAGGGATCCTTTTGCTGTGATTCCTGCATTTCAGGAGATCGGACTAGCTAGCCCTGGGGAATGCTTCCAGCTCTACAATTCTACAATTCTAAGATACAGTAACAATAGACTGTAGAGTGTTAACCTGTTCATTACATAATATTGGAGAGTAGACATCTTTGCAGCCTTTGCCCTATCCAACCTTCCCAGTGAATGGCCATAGCCATTCGTATCCTACATATTGGGGCCTGACACCATGGCTGAAATGGGAATAAGTCTCTATTTTGTGTCCTGTTTCCAGCCTTTGAAATGTCTGTAGCCAGGATAGAGAACCTGTGGTCTTTCAGGTGTTGTGGGACAACATCATCCCATCATCCCTGATCACTGGCCATGTTGGCTAGGCCAGCTGGGAGTTCTGCAGAATCTGAAGGGTCACAGGTTCCCCAGCCCTCAATCATAGAGAAGGTACCAGGTATCAAGAGAAAAGGAAGAGAACTAATGGTTATTAGTTGCCTGTTGCATTTCCAATGGTATACAAAGCTCTTAACATCAAAAGTCCACTATAATCTTTGAGCTGTCAGAATTTCCAAATGTTCTGGACCACACTAATGAAATACTTGCAGGTTTCTGTTTTATTATCAGCCAGAAAATTCCTGTCATCTGGACCAGCGCTGTTGGGTGGCCTGTAGTTGGAAAACTAGGCTCACCTCTGTGATTTCTTTGCTCTGTGACCTGGATAACAACTACAAGACACAAGTGCTCTTTTCTTATCCATGCACTTGAATGATGTGCTGCCACTGTGTGAGGGGGAAGCAGAGCCAAACTCAGGTATTCAGGTATCCTGTGGGACCTTCATGACACACTTCATCTCCACCTTGCCCTCAGCTCAAAATAGTATCAAAGGATGTGCACTTTTAGTACTTAACTAAAGTGTTGGAAACTTGAATGTAGTTTAATATTGTAAAAATCAAAGGATGTATTTGAACACAATAAAGCAGTATAACTATGTGTGATACAGATAATAGAATCAAAGAATTGTAGAATTGGAAATGATCCCAAGGGTCATCTAGTTCTAGTCCAATACCCTGCATTTCAGGATTTTCAGCTAAAGCATCCATGACAAATAACTATCCAACTTCTGCTTGTTGTTGTTGTTGTTTAGTCGTTTAGTCATGTCCGACTCTTCATGACCCCATGGACCAGAGCACGCCAGGCACTCCTGTCTTTCACTGCCTCCCACAGTTTGGTCAAACTCATGCTGGTAGCTTCGAGAACCTCTGCTTAAAAACTTCAAATGAAGGAGAGTGCACACCTTTAGTGGAGATGACAGCTAAGCTGTTGGAAGATACAAGCCAAAAGAATGTTGATGAAATTTCAGTCCAGATCTTTGGCACGTCTGGTCACCTATAGTAAATAAAAATAGCCTGTGAATGAGTCTACACTGCTGTGGGCATGAAGCTGTTTGCATCATTACTGAAATTTCTGGTTTGTCTCCTCATTTAGTTCAGTTCAGTTTTAAAGAAGGGATCTCGCAGCAGTTACAAGGGAGTTTTCTTTTTTAAAAAATGTGATAAACAATGCAAACCATTAAAGCAATATGAGAGGAAAGCAAATTAATTATCTGCAAAGACCTAAAAAAGCTTTGTAATGGTTTGAGTCATGCTAATTATGTAGATACTGCAGGAAACACACCACAGATACTAAATGGATCTGGAACTAGAGAACTGAAAACGCTGGGATACATGTATGTCACTCACAGCATATTGTAGGAATGTGCATGATTTCACCTTTTACTTTTTCTCCCTCCTTCATGTAAAAGAATTTATCAAATATAATAGAATTCATATGTTGTGCTCGGCAGGGTGTGGGGATGTGGATAAGACACATTTTATGCAAGTCGACTGTTGACTAAAAATGATGGTGTTCAAATGTCTTGCATCTTATCACTTAGCAACATTAACACAAATATTATGCTTCCTCAGTGAGTCGCCGTACATAGAAATTTTGCTTTCTCCTTTATGTTTTTATATCCAGTAACGGTATGCTCAGCCAGCTTTTGTTCCTCCTGAAAGCAAATAACTTCTTTCACTCTATGGAAAAGCATATTTCTTTTGGTATTGTATTTTTACACAATAATTTTTTTTTATTTAGTTAGTTTGCATTGAAGCATCTACAAAAGAAGAAAGCCCGGATTTTATTTGCTTTAAAAGTACATTGTGGGAGGAGGGGAAAGCTTTCTAGTTACAGCACATCTGCCAGAGGACTCTGTAGACTGGTGCGTAGACCGTAGTAACTGCGCAGTGACAGTGCAGCATGGTATGGTAGTGAAGAGCATATGGAATCTCTTGGAAACCTTGAACCAACTGGGTGACTTTAAGCAACTTGCCCTCTTTTATGCCAAGCCCCCATCCATAAAATGGGTGTAATAAAACTGGCCTACCTGACAGAAGGCTTTCTAAGATAATGCATGCGAAGCAGTTTCAGGAACTGAGATAACTACTATGTATATAGTTCTTTTTTTGTGCAGGTGCCATGTAGATTTTTGTATTCTCAGAAGGTACAGCATGTGCTCAGTGCACTGAGACAGCCTAATTATGATGTCTGTCATTTTTATGGTGGCTGGGGCCTTCAAGGAAACACAGTTCAAGCATGTCTCAGGAATGAGTGCCACATCTATCTCGAAAGGTGATCGTTGCAAGAAGCCCTGTGCAGTGGGAGAAACTGGGTAGAGAAAATTCATGAATGAATACTTCATTTTTTTAACCTAAGCATGTGGATAGCCGCTCTGACCAGTTTCTCTCTGTGGAGATCTACTTAGTGTCAAACTAGAAGTGATAGGGGCAGTTATATTTATTTGTTCACACTTCTGTCCCATTCACATCTAAAGTTGGAGTGGTTTTTCTAGAGAGAAAAAAGGTGCCGGTACTTATGATGAACTTGTTACAGTAAACGTCACACTTTTAAACCAAAAAGAGAGAGCTGCCGGTACTCACTATGAAGTTGTTACAGTAAGTGCCACAATTTTTTAATGATGACAACAAAAAGAGGTGCCGGTACTGTGTACCCTTGAGTCCCTCCTGGGGGGAAAAAAGCACTAGGTAGAGGTCTTACTTTAATAGGAAAACTGGCATGCAGGTGAAAGGAGCCAAATGCATTTTCTCACCCCAGCCTCATTTATAGTATAAGGACCTGGCCAGGAGAAAGTAAGGGGAATAAAGTGGGGCCAATGGGAAGATCCAACTCTGCTCCCTCATTTGTTGTAAAAACTAGAACCTTCTCTACACTTTATAATTGGATGAGGTAGTCATGTCCATCAAAAACTTGGCTTTAGCCAATAGTTGTGCCCATGATTTATTTTGTGTGTAAAAAAAACCACACCCTTAGCTTTCAAGTCTCAGGAAAGCCAAATACTGCAGGCTCACCATGAGGGGGCTGTATTCTACTTCTAATACACATTATAGTAATGATATTTGTTTATTTGGTCTTAGTCAGTTTATTTCTTAGTCAGATTTATGCAGTTATTCATCCAACATTTTTATGATAACTTCATAGCGTTTCATTTATTGTAAGCTGATTTGGGAGGGTTTTATTTCACACACCCCGAAAGGCAGCCTTAAAAAAAATACTAACTAACCATATTCTGGCTGTGCCTAAAGTACTTGTTTGAATATTGGCCCAGCTCTGCTGAATAATGTCACCTTGTAGAATTAGGAGCTGCCATTCACAGACTTTGATCAATTTAAAATCAATGTTAAAAAGTTGGGTTGATTTGTTTTATTGTAATGAGATCTGATGTGCAAGAATGATAATCAGTTCAGTTTAGACTAGTGAAACATGAAGCTGATGGAAAACTGTCTTCTGACTTGTGTTGAAAAAGGAGGTGACTTCATTGGGTGTCCCTGTGCCTGGTCTCAAACTCTTGTACCCTTGAGCTTGTAAAATAAGCCCTTTCGGGAGAGGCTGGCAATTCTCCCAGACTCCCTGGCCTGTTTACCGGTGACCTCCCTGGCTGGTATCCCCGCAAGTACAGAAAACATGTCCGAACTGCTCAGTCTCCATCGAGCAAGTGACTCAGACTTCCTTTACATACGCAACAGGAAGGTCTCATATTACACACTGAACAAAGCTTTGTGAAGCTTGTGAACTTCCGGGAAGATTCTTTCCCACAGCTAGCCACATCATGTGATATTTTCACCAAGCTGCCAGTTTGCAGCTGCGTTGTTCTCATATCGTAACAATTTCCCCCACCAAGCCCTTATTAAAACATGTGTGCTTCTATCAACTTAAACCACTCTATGGGCAGTATCCAGAGAAGTAGTTCCAATAGTACAAGGACTTCTGGCTGTCCAGTGGAACTTCTTCTCCCTCCCTCCCTCCCTCCCTCCCACATCTTCTCCAGAGTGTTGAAGGGAACCCCAGAACATATTTAGGGAGTCATGGGACGTGTGCAAAGAAAGGAGATGTAGAAGTTCAGTTGCACACAACAAAGTCCTTACACTAATGCAACTAATTGTTTGGATATTGCCCTATGGCAGAAAGCATCATAATTCCACTTAAAATGAAAAGTAGCAGTGGCATCTGTGACACCAGGGAAACAGGAGGGGGCAGCATTTGAATCCTCAGATCAGCTGTATTTGGAAAAATCTGAGTTGACAATTTAGAAACCTACATTTACACCTTAGTGCTGTGTGACCTGCTCCACAGCTTGCTGTCTTGACATGCACAGCTTTAAAAATATGTGTTGAATGCTATGACAGACCCAGGGCACGCTCTTATGGAAGTTGGATGCCATTAACTCAGTTTCTGTCAGTAGTTTGAAATCCCATTGCCTTTGAATGCAGAGACCCTTCACAGTTATGGGATTTTTCATGAGTAGAGAACTAATGTTGCTCAGGTCCACTGGTCCACACCAGCTGGACTGTACTCCATGATTCCCTAGCAGCTTGCTGTACAAGTTTGCAAGTTTGCAGCATGGACCCAGGCTGCATAGATGTGTGAGTGAGACAAGTCCTAAGTGGTGTACTTCATCAATCAACTTGAGGCTTCTGATTTGAAATATATTCCTGCTGGTCCTGATTAGAAGGATCTCTCTCTCTCTCTGTTTAACACACACACACACACACACACACACACACACACACACACATGCTGTTGTTGTCTAATAACTTGGAGCATTCCTCAGTACTAGGGAAAATACACAAGGTGGCCACATCACTCTCATTTCACATAAATTGCTTAGAAGATACCTTCACATATTGCTTGATAACTTTATTTCTAGGAGGGCTAGAGACTTCTTAAGAAAAAAGAAAGAAAGAAAGAAAGAAAGAAAGAAAGAAAGAAAGAAAGAAAGCTCAGAATCTGGCAAACTCTGCTATAGGAACTTCAGGTCTCTGTGAACTGTCAGCCTGATGTTTGCCATCTACTAGATGAGCTTTGCCCAATCTTGTGCCCGCCAGATGTTTTAGAGTACAACTCTCAGCAGCTGCAGCAGCCAGGTCTTGGTGGCTGGGGCTGATGGGAGGTATAATCCAAGATAGCTGGAGGCCATCTGATTTGAGAAGGCTTTACTAGAGAGCTGCTGTCCTATGTAGAAACAAATGTTAATTCTGTGCATAAATGCATTTGGTATGAAACGTTTTTTAAATGGTAAATTGTCACTTTATTTCAAAGGGCATGCCCAAGGTTGAAAAAGTCACTGCTCTGTTTGGAGTGTGTCCAGTGGCCCTGAAGACCATTGGCAGTCTTCTTTCATCATGTTCAGTCATCCATATATCCTACTAAGGATGACAGGACAAATTACAATGCTCTACACAGGATACCATTAATCTTAAGCAAGTAACTTATTGCCAGTTATTAGCTGTTCACCTTGAAAGGCCATGAATACAAAAGAAAATTATCCTAATGTTCTGTTCTGAAGATTAATTGAAAATGCGGTAGGTAAATTCACAGGGTCATTACCCTGAAGATGTGGCTATGGCCTTTTATGAAAGTTTGGGTTAGATATTACTTACATGTGAGGACTTGACTTTTAAAAACTGTGTTTACTTTCTTTATACTCTTGGCTAAAACTCCTCAGATCTGCAGCCTTTCACCAATGCTTAACAGTATAACAACTGTATTGGATTTATTAGAGTATTTTACAGCAGTATTTTTTATTTTATGAGGATTCTAAATGATTGATGATTTCTTCCAACAGTAACCTTAACAGATACCAGAAAGGTATCATTCAGCAGGTGTTTGGGTCTTTTTGGTCAAGGTCTGAAAAACAATTAAAGAGCTGCTTGCATTTGACTAACTGTCATATATAATAAGGCTGCAATTCTATACATACGTGGGAGTATGACCCATATAAACTTGATAATTTTAAGTATACAAGCATAAAGTAGGATATCACCAATAGTACCCATGCTTTTATGAGAAAATGATAATCTTTTTGATATAAACAAGAGGTCTTAATAGGTGTCAGAGAACAATGTTATAAAATGGAGTTATAAAAAAATTCAAAATATGCCACTTTTGTAAGAAAACATTCTAAATTACAGCTACTCTGTGTCACTTATAAAGTAATTTTAAATAGCACCATAATATTCAAAATGTGTTTTGTTCACCCTGTAAGGTTGTTATTGATCATTTTTCAGGGAAGCAAGGTAGAGAAATACTAATTTGACACAGCTTCCCCGCATGGCAGATACCAAACTAGAATCAAACTGTAACCACTAAACCACATTCATATTCTCATATCATTTCAAAATCTATTATTTTAAAATTAGTTTTAAAGTTTACCGTAGTAAGCACCCCTGAAATGGGGAACGTTGAAAACCATTCTTTCCATCTTAGTATCTGTCTTTTATAATGGTATTTGGTAGATTAATTTCAGAGTTACGTTTTTAATCATATCAAAAACTACACAGCTTCCTTTCATAATTCAGAGCCATTCATCTCTCCATGAAGTATATTTCAGAACGAGAGAGCTGATCTGTACTTAAGATTTAACTTGGGAATGGAAACACTCTGCTAGAAAAGCCAATAGAATTTTGATAGTTTCAGAACAACTAAGGGAGTTTCATTTCTCTTACTACTTTATCATTCCTCGTTACCATCTCAAAATATGTCATAATTCATACCGTTGCCTTGGAAGATTGTCCAGTCCACTTTGTCCATCCAGTTAATCAGGATTGGGAATATATGTTTTTAAAATACCTTACTCAGTTATTTATTGTGCAAGTTTTTTAGCTGAATAGGAAAAAAAGTATTTGTAGCATGTTGGCACTTGTGTAGAGCTGATGCAACAAGATTCCACAATCTAGGAGCTGCCCCACACTTCCGAGGGCAGAAGAGCTACCAAGAGGGTCCTCTCTACTCATCTTGCTTGAAAGGGCACTTCAAACATCTTCTGTTACAGAGGCCTGTGCGTGTGAGAGAGAGTCATTTTCAATGCACCCTTTTCCTGCCCCAAATACCCCGTGAAGTTTTTATTTGTTCCTCACCATGCCATTAGCTGTACCCCACTGCATGGAAGCATATAGCCTTCAACATGCACAGGCATGCCATGGTATTTATCCTAGATTTGGTTCCCTCTGGATGTTATTTTAAATTAGTGCAGAGGGACCGCAAGGGTGACTTCATATTCAGTATCGTCCAATTTGAGCCTAAGTACATTGAATTTTAGGGGATATGTCTTCTTAACTAATGCATTCTACATTCAAGTGTTTTGAGCTTTTCTTGAATGATATCTCTTGAATGCTGCCTATATCTATTTACAGTATTTCCTATAATATCAAAAGTGACTGCCCATTTTGGGACTTCCCCACTGCCTACTCATTGTTTCCGAAATGGTCAATAGCCATTTCTCAATGAGGACACCCGGTGCAGGTCCTAGTTGCCTGTGCCTACACAGTTCTACAGACACATGCAAAGATAAGCACTTTTGCTGGGATTCTATTCATAATATCAGAGCACCTGCAGGGTGCTGTCTAAGGTGCTTATTATGAAAGTTAAAAATAAAAAGGGCCCTTGCTCTCTGAAAAGATAGATAAAATGTTAATGCAATGCAGAGAGAATTCTCTGGAATTAAAACCCTTGTAGAGCCAGGAATTGTCAACCTTTCTATGCCCTATTATTTCCCATTTTAGAAAGGGTATCAGTTTCTTCCATAGCTCCAACTTTAAACAAAGTGGCTTTAAATAGATTCTCCTTTATTGGCTTGTTAGATTTGTGTTCCCATCTTTTCCCCCTTCCCACAATGTCATTTCCCAATAAAGCTAGGCAGGATATTGTTCCACAACAATGATCAACAAGGCCCTAGATCCCAGATAATGCTTTTCATAAAAAGATAAGGTCCAGCCTACCTAAGGGCTCATCTTCAGTGTTAGAAACTAGGCTGACTGAATGCCCAGAGGAGCTTCAGTTCTCATTTCCTAAAGTAAACTCTGAACCTATAAAATGTTATCATCAGCTGGGGAGCCTGTTTAGCATTCTGGAAAGAATTTTGTTTTTAAAGTGAATAGAAGAGCATGCACGCACACACAAATTTATAATTTATATTATTTATATCCCGCCTTTCCTCCATGGAGTTCAAGGCACAACCACCCCGTATGGTAGGTTAGACTGAGAGATTGGCCCAAGGTCATCGAGTGGACTTCATTGCTGAGTCGAGATTTGAACCTGGGCCTACTTGGTCCTAGTCCAGCAATCTATACCATACTGGCTCTCACTGGCATTCCCCCCTCTCCCCAGTTTTTGTGGAGGATTTCTTTTTGCCCCTCCCCTCTCTAACAGCTGAAAACCCATTGGCCCAAATTGTCAGCACAACAGCACCATGCTAAGAGAGAGTGAGAGAGCTTTGAGCCACAATGTCTCTGCCTCGAATCTTCCCACAGTGCATTTTAAGGCAAGCCACTATTCTGTCTGCCTCAGCTTTGCATCGGAGAGGTGGGAATCCTGACCTACCCTTCAAGGTTGTTATAAGGTATAAAGGAAGAACTCTCTGACATTCTACAACATTCTTTGTGAGGCTTTATTGTGTTAAACAGCTTTCACCATGCAGTCATAAGGTAGGGCACTAAGTAACTAGTCATCACAATGTAATGCTTCTCTGCTGATGGAGGGTAGAATGCTTGGCACATTGCAGAGTGTGTCTTATACAGCCTCCACTTCAATGCAAATGTATAAAAACATAACCGGTGCTGCTCCCCCCATCTTCTTCTCCTATGTTTTCCCCTCATCAATCTGTTTGTTCAAATTTACTCGCATTAAGCAAGCTGCTGCATTCAAACTACCTAATTTACTCTGGGATGAATATAAATATGAATATTACTTTGTTTGTGAATGTGTCAGACATTTTTGGTTGTTTTGTTTATCTGTGTACACTGAAGAGCCTGAAAGACTTTGTGCATTGCTTCCACACACACTGCTGGAGTGAGGGAAATTATTATTTACTGCAGCTGGGATGAGCTTAGCCTTCGATAACAAACTGCCAGATAATTGGGTCTTCTGGTTTTTGCAGACAGTAGAAACTTCCTATGACTTATAGGCTTCTGACAATGTTGTTGCCGTCTCAATAAATTATCTCAAGGTAGGGTTTGGGTTGCTGGATCTTGGAATGCAGCGTTTCAGTTTCGACCCCCTTTCCGTGCTGAATACATCTGTGTCCTAAAATATCAAAGGCAGGCACCTGGAAAGAAAACTATATATTCTGGTGAATGCTTCCAAGCATTTATCTAGCCGATTGTTTCCAGCAGGCCAGAGAGACAAATATGCAGGGTGATTTTGTACGTGGTTTAGCAAAGGTGATAATTAATACCTGCCTGTGTATAGTGATCATGCTTGAAAAATCATAAGCAGTTTGGAATTGGAGAAAAGGTGGCGTGGCTCAGTCAGAGAAATGATACTCGCCAGGAGTATATGAACCTACCCCTCTCCCCAGAGAGGAGTGCCAGGATTATAAAAGGAGAAAGAAGCAGAGCAGGCTGACCCCATCCATTGATCAGTAGAATAACATATTATGGGATCAGGTCTCTCCTTATAGCAAAAAGTCCACCATTTGGCAAGAGGACAATCAGACATAAGAAGTAACAGTAGCCAAAAGTAACACTAGGCCAGGATGCTGCTGGTGTTGCTAAGCTACAGGTCTCATCACCTGTGACCCCTGACCTTGCCAGCTGGCTGTTATGAAAATTGTAGTCCACAACGTCCAGAGAGGACCATGCTGGCTTCTCCTGTGCTAGCCTGAAAACTGGTAACCTCCCCTTCCTTCCAAAGAATGGTTAGCTGCAAAAAATTCTAGCTTCGTTGGATTCTTTTATTTATTTGTGAACAGTGAGAGACAAGGCGTATTTCTTGTCCCCACCCACACTACCTATTATCTTAGCATATCACCCTGTCCCAAGGACTCAGGGCAACTTATGGCCATTTCATCCAAATTCATGTTTTACATCCAAAATGGTGTTCCCAAAGGGCTCAAAATATAAAGTGATAGGTATGCAGGACTTGAGGAAATAAAAGAAAGAAAACAAAAGTTAATAATAATAATCAAGAATAATTTTCGTTTCCTTCCTGCTCTTCCTTCTTTCTAAGCAAGAAGGCATAATAACTTGATATGAGACTGCTGGATCAGGCCAATGGCCCATTTAGTCCAGCGTTCTGTTCTGTGATTCCAGCATTGCAAGGGATTGGACCGGATGACCTTTGGGACCTCTTCCAACTTTACAGTTTTATGACTATTCCAAATGGTGGACCTGAAGGAAACAGCCCAGCCCCTCTTTTTATCTGCTTGGCTGGGACCAGCTGCTCCCATCCGTGTCCATTCTGTGTATATCATTGTTATACATTTTGTTATACTCCAACCTTGGAGTAGAGCCCCTGCTGTGCATGCAGAAGGTCTCAGGTTCTGTCTCCGGCATTTCCAGGTAGGGCTGGGAGAGTTTCCTACCTGAAACCCTGGAGATCTGCTGCCTGTCAGTGTAGACAGTACTGAACTGGGTGGACCAGTGGTCTGACTCATTGTAAGACAGTTTCCTATGTTCCTGAGATTATGAAGGAGCCGGTGCCTGAAAAAGCTTGTTCTTTTCCTGCCTCCCAATCTTTCCCCCCCTTTTGTATGGTATCTTTTTTATTCGTAAGTTGCCATTTTAAATGTTAAATCACCTTGAGTGCAAAGGCAAAAAGACGGCATATAAACATAGTGAGTAATAAGGTAAATACAGTGTGACCCTTCACCTCATAGTGCCCTCCGCCATCTCTGCGGTCCCAGAGATACAGTGGTACCTGTGGTTAAGAACTTAATTCGTTCCAGGGGTCTGTTCTTAATCTGAAACTGTTCTTAACCTGAGGTACCACTTTAGCTAATGGGGCCTCCTGTGCCGCCACTGTGCAATTTCTGTTCTCATCCTGAAGCAAAGTTCTTAACCCGAGGTACTACTTCCGGGTTAGCGGAGTCTGTAACCTGAAGCGTTTGTAACCCAAGGTACCACTGTACTTAGCTTGCCTTTTCTGCATTTCAGTTTCTTTTTCTTTTTGCATCTTGTGACCTTCCTCTGGCCTTTTGCTTAGCCTTTCTGTATTTTTCTTGTCCATTCCAGTTTTAGGCATAAAGTTTACGCCAGTTCAGCTGCCAGTGTGGATCAAGATTAAGAGGCATGCATTTGATTTTGAAGGAAATAAATTATTTACATTGGGCGCTTGATGTTGTTTGTTTCTAAGGTGAGGGTTTTTCTCGCATGTCCTCCTTTATGTAAGCCGCAGATTTTGTATTTTCTTCAGTAGTGTTGTTAAAAGCGGCCACTTCATTTTCTAGTAAAATATTCCAGACATATATATTCCAAAAGAGCAGGTGTGAGGGTATAACGCCCCCAGTAAAAACAGATGTTATAAGAATTCTCCTTCACGTTAACTTTTTAAAATGATGCAGTAGTGCCATGTAAATAGATGCAGTAGCATAATTTCAATAGATCCATGGAATTGCTGCAATCATATTTTAAATTATTATTATTTTTAGGTATATTTACATATCTTAACATAATAACTGAGCTGAATATGTTCTGCAAAACATTTTATTTGGGTAGCGATTATGGATGAAAAATTCCTGCAGAGGATTTGAACGTATTAATGCAGATTAAAATGAATACCAGTTTCTGAGGTGGGGGTGGGGGTGGGGGAGAGAGTCGTACTGAAGGAAGCTGCCACATTAACGGAAGGTCGGCTTCCCTCACTTTAAAAATAATCACCTTCCCTTTATGTTTAATTCTCTGATCTCTCCTCCTTTGCTGCTGCTTATCCTCCCACCTAAATCTACTCCCCTTAAAAACACTTCACTGCAACATTGTGATTCCTGCAGTGCTATTTTTCTAGAAAAAGAGGTTCTGGTACTCATCACGAACACCTCCCTCGTTCTCTTAGAATAGCAATGGTGCCCACCTGAGAGGTGCCAGAACTGAGCTCCGGCCAGTTCTTGCTGAAAAAAAGCCCTGGATCCCAGGATTAATTAATTAATATTTGTCGTACTTATCGTTGTCTTGGCATCATACAGAATCAGTTAAAAACATAACTCTAAAACAATGTTTTAATGGAAATCCACAATAAGTTTTAAAAATCCAACTCAGCAGAAAATCTGAAATGCAGAGAGCTTAACACAACACAATACAATACAATACAATACAAACAACAGGACTTTAAAAGTCCAGCAGATACAGGAGCTAAAACTACCCACTATTCATGCTACAGGGATTGAAATATCAAGATAAGGACCAAGGCATCAAGCTTTGTAGAGACCACAAGCAGTGTAGATTTTTGTAGATAAAAATCCGCATGTTGTATACACCCCAGAAATCGAGCAGAGGGAAAGCGGGCAGAGTCTGGCGCATTATGTCACATGCAACTGGCTCCCAGAAAGCACATTTTCCTGCTATATGGATTTACAAAACTCTGCATTTTCCTGGGCAACTGGATAAAGAGGGTCTAGAAGACCTCTTGGTGACCCTTTTAATTTGGACTATGCTTGCACTGTGTCCCACTGTGAATTTTTCACATCTTTCTACAAAGAAATATAAGTATGAGGAACTATTTCACCAGAAAGTGTTGTACTATGTTACCTAAGAACACGTGCTCTGTATATTTCGATGAAAGACCCCCTGCTTCTGAAGAGCAGCATCCCACCCCACAGAATACTGTCAGTGGAACTTGGTCATTTAGTCAAGAGTCTAGTGGCACCTTAAAGACTAATGAAGTGTGAGAACATGAGAAGTTTTTTGTTGGATTGTACCAAGGGTCAAGCTTGCCAAGTTTCCAGCTGTGTCAGGTCAGATGCTTTTGGAAATCCCACAAAGCAGAGAATGAAGACAACAACAGTCCTCTGGTCTTGCCCCTGCCCCCCCCAGCAAATCAATTGCTATTCTGACGAATGCTGCTCCTAAACTTGGGTATGTGTCAAAATCTTCTGTCTACAGTAAATGTATGTTCTCTACCTTATTCTCATGTTTTCATTGAATAGGATAAGGTTGTTCCCTAATACTCCATAGGTAAAAATGGATAAATATTTAAAAATAATAATAAATGTATATACCACTTAATGTCAAAATACACTTTAAAGCAGTTTACAAAGTAAAAAACCAATTACACAAGGATTAAAATATAAACACCCACAGTTAAAATATACAGTAGAACATTAAATGTAAGCATCTATAATTTTAACACCCAACAAAACAATCTGATTAAATGAGCACAGCCATTAAAGCAGAAGACTTGGGTAGGGAAATCAAGGTGCAAGGCAAACAGGTGCATTTTCAAAAGATGGCAGAATGTCTACATTGGCATATAACTGGAATAATGATAGTAGTACTGGTACTAGTATTGGCATATAATTAATATTAGTAGTACTTGTAATGTTATACACAATGACACAACCTTGATGGCAGAAAGTGAGATATGCAGATATACATATACAGATAACACAACCTTGTTATATACAGATGACACAACTTGATGGCAGAAAGTGAGGAGGAATTAAAGGACCTTTTAATGAGGGTGAAAGAGGAGAGTGCAAAATATGGTCTGAAGCTCAACATCAAAAAAAAAACAAAGATCATGGCCACTGGTCCCATCACCTCCTGGCAAATAGAAGGGGAAGAAATGGAGGCAGTGAGAGATTTTACTTTCTTGGGCTCCATGCTCACTACAGATAGTGACAGCAGTCACAAAATTAAAAGATGCCTGCTCCTTGGGAGAAAGGCGATGGCAAACCTGGACAGCATTTTAAAAAGCGGAGACATCACCTTGCCGACAAAGGTCCGTATAGTTAAAGCCATGGTTTTCCCAGTAGTGATGTATGGAAGTGAGAGCTGGACCATAAAGAAGGCTGATCGCCGAAGAATTGATGCTTTTGAATTATGGTGCTGGAGGAAGATCAAACGTAACCAATCTTAAGGAAACCAGCCCTGAGTGCTCACTGGAAGGACAAATCGTGAAGCTGAGGCTCCAATACTTTGGCCACCTCATGAGAAGAGCTGACTCCCTGGAAAAGACTCTTAAGTTGGGGAAGATTGAGGGCACAAGGAGAAGGAGATGACAGAGGACAAGATGGTTGGACAGTGTTCTCGAAGCTACAAACATGAGTCTGACCAAGCTGCGGGAGGCAGTGGAAGACAGGAGTGCTTGCCGTGCTCTGGTCCATGGGGTCACGAAGAGTCGGACACGACTAAACGACTAAACAACAATGTTATGAACCCCCTGATACTTTATTATATGGTGGTATAGAAATACTTATCTAAATGAATACCACTACTAATAAGTACGCATTTTGCTGAGAGCTGCAGATTGAAACAATTACGGTTAGAAATCCTTTATGCTTTTCTCAGTGTTCTGTAACAGGTCTGTTAAAAGGTGAAGGAAATGTTGAACTTCCTTGAGCCTAAGGAGCTGCTGGTGCAAGTTTACATAGATGGCATATTGCTACAGTTCAAGAGTGGGTTATTCGAAATAAAGGGAGAATCAAGTTGTTATAGCAACAGGAAAAGGTGCACACATCTGGGAAAAGCAAGCTTGTTAGCATCTTTTGAGAAGTATGGGTAAATCTATTTACGGGGATGGGTGGGGGGAGGAGGATGGCTTTATATTTGTTTTGGTCATGATGGAAAACTGTAGTTAACATGCAGTGAACATGCAAAAGAAAGCCTTGGGCTTTCACAAACACACCTGCTCTCTCTCATTCTATCACAGCTGCAAGGAAGATATCAGAAGCATCCTCTTCATGGTTTGAATCAAATGGTTTGAATCAAATCATCAGGTCCAAACTGGGGAAATGCTGCTTCGATTAAGTGGTGTGCTGAAACAAGAAAGGCTCAAACCATGGTTTCCCAAATTTGGGCCTAATCACAAGCTCCTTTTAGTTTAAACCAGGAAGAGTACATGCTCATAAACTCATAAGGCCAAAAGTGAGGGTGTTTGGTGCAGGGGTATTGTGTGAGCTCCCCCTGGACTCTACTTAAGTTATTAAATGCCAAGTCTAATAATCTCAATAGGGCTTTTAGCTCTTCAGATGTTAACCAGGGAGTTTCGTAAAAATAGGAAAAGGCCACTCACTTGAGATAATGAGTGCAGTGTAAATACCCACGGCTGCTGTTCATACACCTCCCAAGCTGCCAGTGGCAGATGAGTGTTGTGCAAACAAACAGATTTCCCCAGCATGTTTATCGTGGCCTACTTTTATGTGTCACTTCATCTTTCCATTTATCTGGCCGCTCAAGAGATGAGTCACTGTGCCACTAAACAGAATGACAACGGGATGCCAAGCAATTGTGACCTTATTTGCTGTCATGTAGGCAACCACTACCCCAGATTTGTAACCAGCTTCTTTTGAAATTGAATTGCAAGGATTTGGGGAAAATCTAATTTCCGTCAGAATACTTGTCCTTTCTGAGCATGTGTTGAGGGTCCTTCAAAGCTTATTCAGTTTCTTTTCTCATTCCTCTCACCCCCTGTCTTGCCTTTGCCACGCTGAGGTTCTGACACTTGCTACAAAGCAGGAGATAGAAGTGGTTGTTGGCTTTAAGGGAGAATTAGGAGAAATTTCTATAGATCCATATAGAGAACAAAGGGGTTTAGGGTCTATGTCACTATTACAGTATCCTGTGATTGGTAGAGGTGGGATAGATGCAGCAGTTTTTCAGTACATAAATAAGGGAGATGCTGAAAGAAAATTTGAACTTGAGTAGCAGGCTGTGAGAGATTTTACTTTCTTGGGTTCCATGATCACTGCAGATCGTGACAGCAGTCACGAAATTAAAAGATGCCTGCTTCTTGGGAGAAAAGCAATGACAAACCTAGACAGCATCTTAAAAAGCAAAGACACCACCTTGCTGACAAAGGTCCATATAGTTAAAGCTATGGTTTTCCCAGTAGTGATGTATGGAAATGAGAGCTGGACCATCAAGAAGGCTGATCGCCGAAGAATCAATGCTTTTGAATTGTGGTGCTGGAGGAGACTCTTGAGAGTCCCATGGAATGCAAGAAGATCAAACCTATCCGTTCTGAAGGAAATCAGCCCTGAGTGCTCATTGGAAGGACAGATCGTGAAGCTGAGGCTCCAATACCTCATGAGAAGAGAAGACTCCTTCGAAAAGACCCTGATGTTGGGAATGATGAAGGGCACAAGGAGAAGGGGACGACAGAGGACGAGATGGTTGGACAGTGTTCTCGAAGCTACTAACATGAGTTTGACCAAACTGTGGGAGGCAGTGGAAGGCAGGAGTGCCTGGTGTGCTCTGGTCCATGGGGTCACAAAGAGTCAGACACGACTAAACGACTAAACAACAGCAGGCTGTGGAGGAATGAACTGGTCTCATGACCTTTGAGAACATCCCCCCCCCCCCGAAGTTTACTTTTTATTTTTGAAACATTCAAATCCAAAACTGCAAACAAATGTTTAACAGTAGCAACACCAAAGCAACTTTTCTACCTAAATCAGTTGGCCAAAATGAACCAGGTATGGGTTTTTCTGTTAAAGCATTCTGATGCTTCCAGTTCTGGTGCCTGAACACAAATTCTTTGTCCTAGGATGTGGTCGGAGGCATCCTGTTCTTTAATTTTTTAATGTAAGAGACCATGGGGTTTTAGTGAAGAGGAAAGCAAATCTAACAAGCTTAAATTTCCACTTCTTTGTCATAAGTCATAAGGTCACTTTCTTGGCTGTCGGTGTAGCCCAAAAACCCACTCCCTCAACTGTAATTAAGGCCTAGCTGGTACAATTGCATTTGGCTATATTAACCTCTTATTTGCATTTGCTTATAAGAAGAGAAAAGGAGCCCTGCTGGATCAGGCCAAATACTGATCTATTGCAGCATCCTGTTTTCAGAATGACCAAGTATTCTCTCTCTGTTTTCATCCGTACTGATGGCATTTAGATTTACAATCCTTCTTGGACCTTGATTTTTTGCTTTGCTTATCCACAAAGCACCATGAATGTGGATCATACTGTAGGTTGTTGTTGTTTAGTCATTTAGTCGTGTCCAACTATAGGTATGCATGTAAAATTAAGTGAATAAAACTAGTATTTCCCTTTCTTGTAAGCAACGCTCACCAGAATGCTAGGCTGCACAGAAGAAACCAATGGCAAGAGGCCGCTTTCTGAATAATGATCTATAGAGCTTTCAAAGCTGTGCAAAATGCCAGCCAGAATTAATTGCTAAAATTATATAATTACAGCTGCTCTGAATGAGACTAGACCACAGCATCTGTTCCTATTTCTATTTTCCCCTCCTCTCTCTTGGCGGGAAAAAGCCAAATAGGAAACATTCTGTAAGCTCTGCTGTCAGTTAGTGCCAGGCTAGTGCTGTTGCCACACCTATCCTGCTCAACACCAGATAGCCTTAGGTACCTTGTGGGCAGTTCCCCTGCTGTTTCTGCAATTATGTCCAAGTGCTTAGTGCTTAGTCTTCTTTTCTGCCTGGACAGCTCCCCCACCTCCCTTTCAAACCCGCAACTTCAGGTTCACCAGCTCCTGTGTTTGCAGGGATGAAATAATTATTGACCACAGGATTGTATTATATTTATAGTGTCAAGAGCATACTTATTACTGCATTAGGTATAGATTTGTAATCTTAATATAAAACCATTTTAAAATGAAAACTTCTAGTGGGAGAAGAAACACTATTACATCAATTTTGGCTCACCCAGTATACATTTTGTGGCTTGTTCTGATTAGGGTTCAACAAATTCTGGCCCATCTTGTGGGCTCCTGTTCTATCAAGTCTTGACCTTCTGCTCCTCTCCTGAACCCGGTGTGTTAGCCAGTCTCTGCTCAGTCTGGGCCAGAGGTATTATAGCAAGTAGTTGGGAACTAGAAAGGATAGCCCCTATACTGCACAAAGCTGATTATTCCTCGCTATTGGCTTACAGCTTTAACTACTTCCAGGCTTATTGACAGGGTGACACTAATCCAAAAATATCAGTAAACTTATAGTGTATGGTTCCTTTGGAGATGTTCACTTAGCACTTGACATCAGCCAGTTGATATGTTTTGATGGTCTTGGAAATCTTGTGGTCCCCCCCTCCGCCGCCTTTCCTCTGCAGATTAAAGGAATTAGGATTTATCTGACTGTGTCAAGCTGATAACCGCAATTTCTCATGTGAGAATAAAACCTTATTATGGTTGACAAAGTGCGATGGATTCCAGGTTAACTTCCTAAATGTCTTGATAAGCCAAAGTAATCTTTTTATAGGTTAAGTGAATCAGTCTGCAGGCTGATAATACTGTTGTTATTTGTGCTCTAGATAATGTGCAGAAAGTGTTTAGCTGCTGTTTATGCTTACAAGACTATGTGTTTATATTCCAAAAAATCCAAAAGCCCTCTGATGTTTCTAAAATAGTCTACAAAGAATAGGGAATTATGTGTTCTGAAAAATACGTGTCTAAAAAGTGAATATAAATGATTGGCTTGGAAATGGAACACATTTTTTTCCTTGTAAATTTTCCTCTTTAAATACTATTCCTAGGTTGGAATTTTGTGAAAACCATATATTTCTGAAAATCCACTTTATCCAGAACCCATCAGTACAGTGGTACCTTGGGTTAAGAACTTAATTCGTTCTGGAGGTCTGTTCTTAACCTGAAGCACCACTTTAGCTAATGGGGCCTCCTGCTGCCACTGCGCCGCCACTGCATGATTTCTGTTCTCATCCTGAAGCAAAGTTCTTAACCCGAGGTATTATTTCTGGGTTAGCGGAGTCTGTAACCTGAAGCGTATGTAACCTGAAGCGTATGCAACCCAAGGTACAACTGTATAAAGATGACCTCGTATTATTTACAGGAGAAACCTCAATAGTTCATGGATCACCAGTAGCAGACAAATTTGCCTGTTCACACAGAAGCATAGAAGGGAGTGAAATTCCAATTCAAACTGAAGAGGTGGACATATGATTGAAGGTTTCCCCATTTGTGTGTGTTTGTGTGTTTGTGCTTCATAAACTAAACAAGCACTAGGATAGAACTATTCTTCCTGGTGTGCTAATTTTGCATTTGTAGAGCTTCCCATGTGGAACAGAGCATTCAGTTATGTGGCTTTCACATTTAGACACTGAAGTTTCCCAGCCCAGAAACAGTTTTACCACCTCCTTAGTGTATAAACTTTGTATGTTGCTTTGGATTTCTTGGCCTCAGTTCTCTGTTAAATAGGGATAATAGTGGCTGTGCTATGGGTGCACAGCATATGGGTACTCCATACTTGTGGCTACCATTGCAAAAAGAATAGAGCAGAAGCAATGATCGTGGCATTCTTTTTGTTGCAAAAGTAGTGAGGTGGGTTGGGTGGGGGAGAGAGAAACACTTTGCAAATTTAAAGAGCTACATAATGTAATTTATTACTTGGATACAAGCAGTGATCAGAGCTGCGTGTTAGATGTGGAAAGGACAACAACAACATATACATACATACATACATACATACATACATGAGTTTTGCTATGTTACACATTTTTGTTTGTAAGCTGCCTTGAGTTTGATGTTATCATAGAAAGGCAGGATATAATCCTGAACAAGATGGGCTGTGTTGTATGCAGCTATTGTGTGAAGGGGGAATTGACACAAATTGTAGGCTGCCTCCACCTAGCACTGAGAGGTTCCTCCTGTCTCACTGTGCCTTGTGCTGATCTTGACAAGAAGTCCATGGGCAAGGAAGCAAGGCAACCAGATAGTCACAGCACCATAGTTGAAGCTCCAGGTGAGTTGTAGTCTGAAACATTTGGCGGCCACTTGGGGTGGTAAAGGCTGTTCTAACAAAACCTAGGGCTGCACTTAAGCCTCTCATTCTTCTTCCTCCTGGACAGTTGCATCCAGGTTTGCTGCCTGTCCTGTCCTGTGCTGCCAGCAGAAAGTGTAAGGTCCTTGGTACGGAGATGGATGGTTCTTTTGGAAATGCAGGCTCCAGAGTTTTAACAGTGCATGGTTAAACTATGAAATTTGCTTGCAGTGATGGACACCAGTTTATGTGACTTTAACAAGGGATGAGACAGATTCATACAAGTCAGGATCAAACATCATGCCTTTGGATACCAGGCAGTGGAAACCCCAGGCACAGTGGGAGAGGGCTGTTGCCGCAAGGGCTTTTTATGTGACTTTATTCACTGGCACTTTTATCAATATATGAATATTAGTTCCTCTTTTTTTTTTTTTTTTAACCAAACAAAGCACTGATAGCCCACATGTCTTTCTTGTGGACTTCCCACTGTCACCTGGTTAGCCACTGTAGGTAAGTGGATGCTGGGCCAGATGGCCCCTTGGTCTGATACAACAGAAACCTTCTCATGCTCTTATGAAAGTAGGTCCTGATTCAGGCATCTCAGATACAAGGCTGCTTCTGATCGTCTCAGGTTCCAGCACTGGCCAGTACTGATGCTGGAGCCCTCATTGATTTCCAGTATTTAAGCCTCTGGTCCTGCTAGTCTGATGGATCTGTCCATCTAAATTATAGCCATGCTGCTGCTCAGGTTGTTGGCCTGCAGCACCTTGAACACAGCTAATATTTTCTGGCTAGGTCCCCAATCCTCATGAGAGTCTTACTGAAGACACAGGGGACATCAGTGAGACAAAGGGATAGGAAGGTTCTTTGTCCAAGTGACCTGGTCATTCAAACCTTAGACTGCATAGGGATAGATACCAGAAATAGGGACTACTGCTTGTAAATTGAGATAGTTGGAATGTATGCTTGTAGTGTTGTGTTCATGAAGAACTCAGAGGAAAGGCAGCCTAAATCAATTTAACTTTGTAGTTTCTGAGTTTATATTTGAATACCAATATCCTCATTTGCCAATACTGTTGTCAATCTTTTTTAAACCCCCCCCCCCCCGAATAAATACTGATAAATCAGGATTATGGCTTGTTGTAAGCAGACTTGAACAGTCCAGCTGCCATATTGTGTTTAAGTTTCACTTAGATATTTGTTCACTTTGCCTGTATGTACAAGCAAATTTGAATTACTAAAGCAGATTGCAAAAAGCAACAAACAATCTGACACCTGTTTGGAAACTCTCTTTTTTGACAGCTTCTTTTTAATTGTTCTTTGTACTTCACTGTTTACAGCAATTAAATACTGAGCGGAGTAAATATTTGCGCATCTCTGAAGCGAAACATTGCTTATTGAACTACAAACCCCACAATGCTTTGCATATTACCTACAGACTTTTGGACTGCAGACTGCTGACTCCACAGTGAGATTGAAATTGATGCTTCTGTTCAGGTGAAAGGCTCAACAAAAGGAACATGCAAGCAGAGAATATAGATTGATTAAGAAATGAATCCATCTAACTGCTGCTGGGAAGGAAGGCTATTCTTAATCAAGAAGTATTTTTGTGCCTGGGAGGTGAATATATAGAGTTGTGCTAAACAGATGCATACAAGCATAGCCCTTAGGCAATTGTGCAAAATAAAATATACATAAAAGAGTAATCTTGTTTCCAGTGGCATCACATTCATAGTATATTTGATAAAAGCCTTTCCCCACTTGAAAAGAATGGTTAGGAGAATTTCTATAAAGCATAACTTAGATCTTATATAGTTGGTATAAATCATGTGTTGATGGTTTAAAACCTTCTTTCACTTTGCATTGGCAATTTTGCAGCCAATCATTTCCTAATGTAAACATGTTAATAATTTGCATCTTTCTGTATAATGCCAGTTGCAGATACAACATTCCTGTGACATTCATTTACTAACATGGTTCGCGGTATTCAGCTAGCCATTTTTATAAGACTTTCCAAGTCTAAACCTTTGCTTTTGCTTGCAGTGCAAATCTTACTAGATGTTAGTGAATTAATTACCTTTGGATCAGTCCTGGTTTGCCTAAATTTTAAGTCTTTGTAAAATGGGAAATTAAGTTGTTTTCCTCTGTGAAAGGCTTTGAAGCACCTGTTCACCTGGTTGACTATTAGTTGCTTGGAATTGCAGGTGGGTAGGGTCACAGGCATCCCACAGGCATCTGGTTGGCCAGTGTGAAAACACAATGCTGGATTAGATCCAGCAGGCTCATCTTACTGTAATGTACTGAAGTTCTTACCCCGAGCCAGCAGGGGGATACTGTAGATAGTTTTCACTCAGGTCCACATATGCAAATAAGGGATTGAAAGTGACGTTCAGTGATTGGATAGTTACAGAAAGTTGTTACAGTTGCGCGGTAGTAGAGCTCTATATAAGCAGGCTGGCTGAACCCTTCAGTTCTGTTCTGTTCTGGCCTGTGAATAAACAAGAACTGTTTGAAGAATCGCTGTGTCGTCTGATATGTTCACCCACAACTTAACACTTACATTCTTATGCTTGAGGCAAGTACATATCGCTCCATGCAAATAGGCAGAGAAGCTTTTGTATATCAGAAGTGAGCTGGTTCTCCTTGTAAAAAGTGTGCCACAAATGGCTAGCCCTGGCATGTGTTGGTAAGTGAGCTACTAAAAATGTGTTTGGGCTAGTAGCTCTTTGGGACTTTTTTTTTTAAAGATTGCATTATAACATGAAAGCATCTATCCAAGCCTAAATAAATATATAGACATATCTGACATAATACATCAAAATATATCAGACATAAAATATATATAATATAAACATGCAATAATTTTCTAGACTTAACCTAAAATGATGGCACTGATACATAATAAAAGGATGCCGCATAGGGGTGAAAATTCTATGTAACTTTCTATGAAGTTTCTCATTCAGTTTGCCTATACATGGTATATCCTGTGTTTAAAGTACATCCTGTGTTTAAAGTAACTATTATCTAATGATAATACCATTCACATTAAATCTGCAGAAACAGTAATTTCAACCCATATTTTTTCTTTTTTAAAAAAATATAAAATTTGCCCCTCCATTTTTATTAAATTATATTGTGCCTAGATTTTAGAATATTTTAAAAACATTATTGCATTTTTCTAGTTAATTGTATTTTACTGTCCTGATTGGTACATAAGCACTAGAAAAGTAAGATATACTTTTTTGTGTAAAATGAATCAATGAATGAATAAGTGAGCCAAATGAGATGTTTCACTCCCCACGTTCCTCCTCCTTTTGATGTGAACAGTAAACCCTTGACCCCACTTTTTATATGGACAGGGCAGATTTATTGTTAAAATAGATGTGACTGCCTCACCATGTCTTGCTTCTCATTTGATCCTCAGAATATTTCTCCATCTGAGAAGCAACAGGTTTTCTAATGGTTGACATAGTACTGTAGTTAAAATTGTCCATCATAGAGACAAAATTATGCAAAGGGACTCCTATCCCAATATGCAGCATACAACCAAGGGAAGAGTTTGAATCCCCCCCACCTTGAAATCTTAATTAGCTTCCCTCTGGCAGTCTTTGCTGCAAGCTGCAATGTCAAAGGAGCCTTAGGTTTTGGCTAAGATAATTATTTTATGGTCAAGAAAAATCTAATATCCCTCAAATTATTAGGCTATTATGTACAATATATGACAGTGGGTTGTAGCCAAATAAGTTCTACTAAGAATAGATCCATTGAAATAACTGTTAGTTATGTCCATTAATTTCAGTGGGTCTACTCTAAGTATAACTGATGTTGGCTATAACCCAGATATAGCATAATAACATTCACATATTCTGTAGAGTTCTCTCCCCCTGCCCCATATTTCTCTTTTAATTGGAATGTGCTGAACTCCCCTCTCCATAACCAAAAGTAGCTTTCCATTTATTATGGCAGTACAGTCATCATTTTGATATACCTACTGATGAGAGACGATATAGAGCATTTATCTATATCTAGACAGAAAGATCTAGGAATTTTGCTGTCAACATTTATTTAGGAATTTTGCTGTCAACATTGTTCTGCTGATTTGATATAATGGTAGGTGGGTTTCCTGAAAAATGCTCACAATGACAGGGCTTTTAAGATGTTAATTTAACTTTATTTAAATTAGCCTGTCAGTGGTACATTGAAAGTGGAAAATCTAACTGTCGTCAGAATGTTTTCTGAGGTGGGCCAGAAGCTATGAATATTTATGCCCTATAAAGTCTTAATTTATGTTACACTTTTAAAACAATTTTCCACATTAAAAGATGTTGTTTCTGTCCGTTGCTTAGGTAGCATCCTTCATTGGTATGCACACAAGGACTGTCTTGATGTATGAAATGCTGAAGACAGACTGATTCCTGACGGTTAGCTACTGGATGAAATAGCTTGTCTATGTGCATGTTTTCCACATTATTTACTGTTGATAAATGCCACATACCAATTATTGTAAATTAGTTCTTTTACATTATTTATGAGATACAGTGCTAATTTCCTCTCGCCAGCATATGTGGAAAACTGGTTAGCAAACATGGCACAGTTCAAACAACAACAGAAACGCTTGCTTAAGTTTTGATATGTTTGTGATTAGTTGAAATCCAGCTTCCTGGGGTTCATTGTACCTGGCTTCTCCTCTCAGATATCAAATAGTTTGAGCCTCTTGAAGTGTAATGCAGGTAAACAAATTGTGTAGTAAATGTCAGTTCTATCCCATGCCTAGAGTTCAAATCCTAAAGGAGCAATCAAGATTACAGAAACTTTTGGGATGCTCAAGGTCTTCAAAAAAAGTGGACATTGCTATACAATTTGGGAGTCACAGTGACTGCATTAAACTGGAACCCAGGAGCTCCCATATAATCTGGTATTTGTAGTTGGTCTCTAAGGTGCTACTGGAAGGAATTTTTTTATTTCGTTTTGACCACGGCAGACCAGCACAGCTACCTACCTGTATTCAAGAATGAATTCACTTTGCTTGTCATTTAAAAAATGGGTTGTGCCTCCATAGAGAAATCAGTCCTGTACTTAACCTCAAATGGCTTAGGTATCATTTGGTGTGAACTTTGCTTTTATTAGCATGATTTTTAAAAACAAAAGTGAGTGTGTATGCAGAGGATGTGACACAGTTTTGTTTTTGTTTTGTTTAGTGACACTTTACTAGAGAATAGTTTTCAGGAGACTCAGTTCTGGTTGAAGTCAAAATGAGTAGAAACTTGTGGTGTGCATTCATTTCTAAAAAGAATGAAAAATGAAACAATGCCCTCCATTAATTTCTAATTTGTTGCTATGAGAGACAAATGAATTTTGAAAACGTGGGAGAAATGTATGAAAATCCTTTTGTTTTATTTCTTCTCTTGTCCATTTTGTTTTCACTGGCCTTTACTAGCATGTTTCCCTGAAACTGACAAGAGGCATTGTGTTGCTTAGTAAGCTGATATTTATTGAAAAATTCCTAGAGCTGTTTGTACGGAGGACTGGAGGGCTCTTGGAAAGTTCTGAGCTGACAAGGCATGAAACCCAGAATCTGTCCTATCTGTTCTTTCAAAGGAAAATTAATTATCCCATATGAAACATAGAATCTGTCCTATCTGGAACACGGAAACATTAATTCAACATCTGCAAAATGTCTCTAAGGCATTCCATTGCATTGATTAGCAAACTGATATACTCAGAAAATATTCTGTAGGGATGGTGATCTTGGAGAACTCTGGATAGCTCCTATGTCTTGTCACTTTCAATATGAAGCCTAGAGCAATTGGAAGCTTAGAGGATACCCCTCGCGTTATACAATTAAAGATCTAATAAAAAGAGGAGCCTTTGTCCAATATGTTTGAAAATTGGCAAGTCTTAGGCTGTACATAAGTTGTACAACATCTGAATGTTTCATACCATTTGGATGGAAAACAACAATGTTATAACGATTAGATGATGGCGGTATCTATTTTAACCCATGTAGAAATTGGGTGGGTGGGGGAGGAATGGAAAGGTAACAAATGAGACACTAATGAGTGGAAAATGGAATAAATGGGGCTGCCAGAAATGAAATTAAAACAAAATAAATATTTTTCAAGTGAAAGCTAAACTGAATGACATGAGCATTTCGTTCTGTTATATTTGAATCAAACATCTGAGTTACATCTCAGAGTCGTGGGTTTGAGAGCCATGTTGGGCAAAAGATTCCTGCATTGCAGGGGATTGGACTGGATGACTCTCATGGTCCCTTTCAACTCTATGATTTTAACCACTCATTTTCTGTTCAGCAGTGGGACCATTATAAGTGTTTTACTGCCTGCTAGCTGGAGCTGGGCCACCTTTCTAGAAGTTTTCAGGCCTGTATAGGTCCAGTTCCCACCCAGGTATGGGAATGTTCCATTCTTGCTGATTTTCAGGTTATAGAATTAAATCACCCAGGTAATCTTTCAAAAGAAAATTACTTCTCACATGTGAAAGGTGTACCTTTCGGGGATGTCTGTGAGTTTCACAAAAGGACCTGTGGTTTAATTTCTATGCTGCCCTTCCTCCCATGGGGTGCTAGCTGCTTGTCTTCAGCCTGTACATTTTCTTCTGAACTAACCACTCCAGTGAACTTCAGTGGCCATTATTTCAATTGATGTTCTAAAATAGACTATTGCACAGATTTTTTTTAAAAAAATATAAAATTATTAAGGTCACATCTATCAGTCTTTTTAATTTAAAGTGCCTATATTGTCCTCCAAAAATATGGAACGAAGATGTTGAATTACCATGAGATTAAAAGAATCTGACATATTTTATAAGCCCTTTGTTCCGATGTAATCCCCCACCCTGTAACTCAAAGTGTGACCCCATATTCACTTGTTAAATTACTGCTGAGCAACTTACTTTCTTGCTTTTTTTTTGCTCCTTCAGAGCTGAGGGAAAATGGGCAGTCATTTGCCCATACATATTCACATTAGGATAGTATTACTAGAGTCTAGGGAGCCCATTAAGGAAGAAATTCTATGACACATCCAAGGAAGGAAGCTGAAAAATACTTAAAATGTATTTTCTGTAGAATGGCACAAAGAAAGAAACCCAAATATCTGGTTTATTTTCTACCACCTTCATACTGTTGATTTTCTGCTTGCTTGCATCTGTTGGAACTCTGGAAAAATACTAAATGCATTGTAAACTAAGGATCTTTCCTGTCCATCTGCCTAGCCATGTGTCTAAGCTCCAAGGTTTTGGAGCAAAGGCAGTCCAACAAATTCTCCAAAGGGTGGCTCCACAGATCTGGTTTCCATATGACCAACATTAGTAGAGTTCACATAGTGGTGTGCTGCTGTGAGTAAATAAAAATGAATGGTGCTTCTCAACCTATTCTACCTAGCAAGAGCAGTGAGAGCATGTCCTTTGGGGTGTGTATCCTTCAAATCGTCCTCCATCTGTTCCCTTGACAAGGGGAGCCATTCATAGGCAGGCTGCAAGGAGATTCCACTTTCATTGAAATGTGAAGACTTGGGAACTAAGTAATGATAGGACAACGCCAGAGCACTGCTTATGGTGCAGCAGTTTATAGCCCAAGAAGTTAGCCACTGTTTCTTCCCCGGCCTAGTTTGCCCATAGGTCTTAGTTCCTCTCTTGCTCTGCCATCATTTACAATGGTAAAAAGAAAGAAGACTTGAAGATGAAAGACCTACAAGGAATGGGATGGGATATTCAGGTGGTGAATAGTTTCACCTTTCTTTGCTTTTAGCCTTTTGCTTTGGTAGATACTGCTATGACCTTCTGCATGGGATTTTCAGGAGGCAAAGGCAGAGCTGCAATAGAGAAGTGTGTGTGTGTGAGAGAGAGAGAGAGCGAGAGAGAGACAGAGAGACAGAGATAGAGGCAGAGACAGATGGGGATGTTTCAAATGAATTAACACACTTTACAGAAATATAATATTATTCCACAATCACACAACTCTCACTGACTCAATAAAATCTAAATGAAACATCAAGTAGCGGAAAAGTATATTTCATCCATGCAAATGTTATAAAAGTATTTATTCTTTTGGTGGTGGTTGATTACCAGCCTTTTATCGCCCTCAACATATATTAATCATTACTGAGTATGTATTACCATTATTTGAGATGGGATGATGAACTTTCACTGGAAAGCAGTGGAAAACCTTCCCAACTGGAATACCTTGGGTGCTGAAACAATTCACTTTCTATGGTTTTAATCCTAATCAAAGCAAAACCACATGATGTAGAGTGAGTTGAGCTGGAAAAGGCAGCACTGGATGTGTTACCCTATGATTCACATAACATTAACTCCGAAATACAGCGACAGGAGTTTACTCCTCAGTACATCAATAATGCATTTGGCATTCCTTTCCAGTAATTTTATCCTTGATAGCAGTTCTGAGCCTTAATGGATGTGTTGATAAGAGTCTGTCTGGGGAAGATAACAGCCTATTTCCTGTCCTCTTCCCATGGCCATAATTACAGATGTGTTTATTTATTTGCCTGGCTGGAGGCCACAATCCTAAACACGCTTCCTTAGGAGTAAGCACCATTCAAGATGGTGGGACTTACTACTGAGTCAACATGCCTTAGATTGCACTGGAATGACCCTTACTTGATCTAAGAAAGCCAGGGTGACATGCTTCTCTGATTTTTGCCCATCATCTACTAAATTAAGGATTACCTTCATCTCTAGAAGCCTGGGGTTTTTTAGCATGAGAAAAGTAGTAAATTGTTGTTGTTCTCCCAACCAGTAGGGAGTGGGAAACATAATACCATAATAGCAGAACTACCAGGAGTAGATTTCCTCTATCAAATAGGTTATTATTATTTTTCTCCTGTGTTTACATTTTTGGTTTGTCCCTCTCGTAACTTTAAATCTGCAATGCACACTGTATAATTTCTTCAAACACATACTGGTTTCTGTACAAAGCCGTCCTTTACACAGGTGGGCATCTTTTAGTGGTAATTCCATTGGCTATTGCACAACAGTTACCTGCTGACTACTGCTGTGAAGAAGGAGCAATGCTACAATTTACATCTCAGGGTAGCTTTTTGTGCCTTTCATATGCTCTCTCTTTTTCCTCTAGGCAACAAATGTTTCCCTCTTCACTGAGTTCCTCCCCAAGAGTGCACATACAAGAATATATCATTATTATAATCTAAGCCTTATGGGATGACAGTCTCAAACTACTAAAGCACTGTGAACCATAGCTAGTGTTGTAGCGATTAGAGTATCAGGCTAGGACTGACTGAGGAAATCCTGGGTTCAGATCCTGACTCAGCCACAAAGCTGAATTAACTGAGGTTAGTCACACTGCCTCAGACTGACCCACCGCACAGGGTGAGATTAAAACAGGTAGGGAGAATAATGTATACTCCCAAGAGTTATTAAGAGGATGGTTCATTTGCATCAAGAAGGAAACTTCAAACTGTAGTTTATGAAATTAGCATGTTTCAAATAGCAGAGTAACTCAGATTCAGACAACACACTAAACTGATGTTAATCTGAAGCAGAAGCCTCCAGTTGCCTGGTGGCCTCCCCATAGAAGGGGTGAGTATATGACACCAAGATGCTACAGCTCATTTCTGTTGTGACAAACCGTGGTTTGGAGTCACACATAACACTAAACCATGGTTTATTAAGCTACAATACCTTGTTTTTTTTACGTGTGTACTTGGCTTAACAGCTTAACTTGGGTTTATTAAATATGGTTAAAGGTCACTCATTAACTAAGGTTAGTAGCTGGTTTATAAACCCCAGTTAACGTTAAACATAGCTTAGCATTATGTGTGAAACTGAACCTACTCCTTAACTATGGTTAAGGATCTGTCACCACTCAAAAGTGGTAATTAAAGAGTGGCAAAAAAATAATAATCAAATTCTCAAGGCTTGATTGGTCTTGCTGGTGCTTTTAACTATCCTGTGACATAACAAACCAATGTTTAAGTGATCTTTGCCGATGTCTCAGCCTTTAACAATAGTTTATTAAGCATGCTTAACATTTTGTGCAAGCTAGGTCAGTAAGCTGACATGTTAACTTTAAAAAGCAGCAGAGTCACAGAGAACAAATGGCTAAATGCATTTTGGTAGAGGTTTCAGTCTATAGAAGCAAATACTAGAATCTCTTTAAAGCTGATGTATTACTCTGATCTTGGCAGCTCAGACTATCTGACAACCTGGTTTTTCTTCCAGACATTTTGTACTTCTTATAAGCATGCCCAGCCAAAATTAAGAGCAGTTAGGAATGTGTTTGATATTCCCATTGGCATCAATGGACTTTTAAAAGTGCACTCCTAGACATGTCTATTCAGAAGTACATCCCACTGACATCAATGGGACTTTTCCTTGGTAAATGGGCATAGGCTTGTAACCTAAAGTGCCTAACTAGCTAGATCCTACACTTGGATCAAAAAGTGCTCTCTTTCTTGCTGGATTCTGGTAATTTCAGTGTCTCTTGCAACCAATTCATCATTGAATGATTACATCAGACGGCTGTCTTAAGTGTTAAAAGCCAACTTCTTCAGAGGGATTATGGACCAGCAGAGCTGTCGCCATAAAAGGATTTGCTGGGCTGGTGACTAAAATGACTTGTGGTCACCACCAAAAGCCAGCCACAACACAAGATCGTTTAGTGTTGTTGCTCTCAAAGTAAAGCACACAATAATAAGAAAAGGAAAAGGAAACAGATCTTGGCAATCTTTTTAGTGAAAAATTATAATGAGACATTCTGGTTATTTAGTTTAGATGGGTCAGCTTTAAGTAACTGCAACACGATTCTTAGTGCTTAATTTGGAGCGGAATAAAGTACAAACCAGATATGAAGAGTTCTCCTATTGTACTGATTGCACTGATTGCTAATCCTAAAAGCTTTGTAGCACTAAGCCAATATTAGTGTGATTTCATTAGAAATTCTTTTGCTGAGAGATGATATTTTATCAACTGTACTCAGAATTGTAGGAGGCTTTGGACAGAACAGCGGCTGTAAAATAAATGCAAATATTGCAAATAATAGCCAAACTCAATTGTTGTTTCCTAATATTTTATCACAGTAGTTGTCCAACTAGAATAATTTATAAATTATCTTTTGTATTCTATATGCTGTGTTTCTCATAATCCATTTTAATAGGATTTAAAACTCTGTGTAAGAACATCTCAAAACCTGCAGATTATGTATTAAAGCTCAGAATAGTTTAGGAATCTTTGGTGTGATTTATGTACTCCTCATATGTACTGTCATTCCTACAAACTTATGTATCCAGCAATTGCTAACTGTTAAATTACTTTTCATATATAAACTGTAATTAGCTCAAACATACAACTTAATTCAATGAGCTGGGCCAGTGCTTGGCTGATTTTGGCCATTTAACAGCAAGCTTTAGTAAAATGCACAGTGGGTATAAAGAGATGAATCTATGAAGTCAAATTTGCTGCTAAGAGTCTTGTGTCACAGTTCAAAAGTTTGTTCTTCTGGCCAGCTTAACATGCACGCAGCATCTTTAGTTAGTCATGCTCCACATCAAATTGGGTCATTTCTTGATTATTGACACTTTCTGGATGACCAGAACTGCTTGTGGTAAGCATAAAAGATTTTATAAGATGTTTATTTCAGGGACAAATAATAAAGATGTGGACTCGTACTTGAGATTCAACATTGCAAAGAAGATGACATGTCAGGTGAGCTGTCAATACCAGTATGGAGGGAAAGTTGTGACACATTCTGTTGCGATGCCAAAGGAGACAGGCCTTTGTCTCCCTGGTACAACTCAGCTCTTCCAGCACTTAGTAATGGACATTGTGATGGGACAGCAGGCCACACCTGACCTCCTGACAGCTGAGGTGCTGCTACTTTCTGCGAAGGAGAGCAGGAGGCAGTGGTAGGGAGGTCAGAGAAATGCAAATGTATTGGCAAGAGTGCTAGATTAGCTCCACTGTTGTGTTTGCACTGTGCTGATCTCCACACCACCTGGCCGCACTCCCCTGCTTCCTGGTAAGCAACAACAACTCAGCTGTCAGGTGGTCAGGTGCATGTCATGGCCCTGCTAGATCAGTATGAGAGATCAGTGTGAGCGAGGCTCCCCATGAGAGTTTTCAACACAACAGCATAGAAAGCTGTCTTATACCAAGTCTGACCATTGGTTCATTTAGCTCAGTATTGTATACACCAGTGGTTCTCAATCCCCCCCCCCCGCCCCCCGGGCCACACTTTCAGAATAAAAATGTGTTCACGCCACCCTGAATTTTGTATTGACAAGAAATCCATTGGAAAACAAAAAGAAACAACCCCTAGCAGTGCTTGATTACTTACACAATTACCTGTCATCATGGGACATCCAGAAAGTGCAAAACAAGGCAGCTGCATAAGAACATGAATCATTCTCATTGCTACTGTATGATAGCAAAATAAAGAAAACATTAACTAGAGGTGTGCACTAGATTTGGATGAATCCTAGATTCTGAGGTAAAGTGGAATGCCTTTGTGGTATTTTGGGCTTATCTACGGGAAAGTCTATATTGAAGTTGAAGCAGGGACTTCTAAGGCACTTTTTGGCACCCAAGCAACCCAGACATTTTTTTAAAAAATGCTCACACAAGTGTGTACTGAAATTGAAAATAAACTTGCCATAACATCATAATACAGTGGTGGGATAACAGGGATAAGGAGAGCAAACATCTTAACTGGGTGAGAGCATGGAAGGAGAACTCAGTTGTGATTGACAGGTCAAGCTTATAATTGAAGAGGCTTTTTCTGTGTTGATTATCTGAAATTGCTTTGGGGATCAGCTTGCTGTGTAATGAACGTACATTTGTTTCCCATGTGTTGTTTACAGTTCTCAGGTGTTCCTTCAGATTTGCACTTCTTTTGGAGGATATCAAATTTTTCAATCAATTAATTTCTAACTTGTGCACCTGTTCATTACAAAAATATCATTTTGCTTTAAAATGTTTGTGTTTATCTGCCTGATTTTTTTGTAATCTGCCTCTTCACCCAATCCTTGTGCCACACCTGACACATCCAGGAAGGTCCCTGAGCCTTGCAAGAGGTGAGGGTGCTCAGAAGGCTGGTAGGAAATTCATTTTCCACCCACCCCCTTCCACTGATTCTTCTCTGAATCCAAGCCAAGATGATGGATTTGAATAATATTTAGCCCCATTTGTAGTGCAGCATGGAATGAATTTTAGTTGCTGAATACATATTCACTGCTTACAGAGTTGACTGAAAGCTTGCTTGTTCAGCGGATTTACCCTCATGGGCATCAAGAGACTATTGACCAGGATCCATAAAATATCTGTGTATTAAAATAAGGGTGATAGATAGATAGATAGAGGATATAGATAGAATATTTCATTACATCCCATGGTAAAGTTGCTAAATGATGAATTGCAAAATAGGAGAAAAAGTCATTTAAATTATAATGAAGTAGTAGATAATTCACAGTACATTAGTTTTAGCCATGGGATTGTATAATGAGTATTATTCTGAAAGGCTAAGAGTTAATGTTGTGAGCAACTCCCCTCAAGCTCTCTGTGATTTCCCTCTTCTTTTACCATGTTTATTTTCTTGTAGGGTGATGAGGATGGAAGCATAACTTTCTGCTTCTTGTTTTCTTCTGGGTCTCTGCTTGTCTCTGTCCTCTCCTTGCTATGGTGATGTCATCCAGTCTCATGGCTTTCAGGATTACATATATGCTGATGACACTCAGCTGCACTTCTTTTACTCCTGATCTCCCCTTTTCATCCAGGCCATCTCTGCTTGCATCCATTTGGATGTTCGGGACATTTCTTTCTTCCAAAGCTTTCCTCTGCTCAGTTCATTCCGATTTCCAATGATGCTATCACTATTCTGCTTGCTGATAGTGTCTTCATGTCTGTCATTTTGCTTTTATTTGCTCCTCACATACAATCAGTTGCCAAGTCATATTCCTTCCCCTTGCTATCATTACACAAATCCACTGCCTGGTCCACTCTGTCCAGTTATCTCTTCCCTCGACTACTGCAACCTTCTCTACCGCCTAGTAGGCCAGCTGGCAGTCCAGCAGTCCCAGATTATTTGTATTCACTATGACTTAACACTGAATACCTGAATACCACCATTTCGTAGCCAAGCCCCAAACCAAAAGTCTCATTTGGATGCATTTAGGCTTGCCTTCTGCTGAAAGTGACCATGAGGTGATTGATAACATCATCACTTATCAGTTTTAGACCCTTAAGTAGTAGTAGTTGCCAGGACATTGTCCTGTTTGTCTCTGCATAGTTGATATTATATATATATATATATATATATGAAGACAGAAGTGCCTGGCGTGCTCTGGTCCATGGGGTCACGAAGAGTCGGACACGACTGAATGACTAAACAACAACAAACTGAATGACTTTTTTTTGTACAAAAGTTATTAATTTTCCCCTGACAGTCCTGTCCTGTCCTGTCCATGTTTACTTGCCAGTACTTCTCTCTGAGTTCATTGAGACTTACTCCAATTATGTGTGGACAAGATTTCAAGTCTTAGATTGGCATGCATGCAATGATATGCACATAAATTGGTGACAGATGAAGACTAAACCATATTGCTCATTAGTTGCCCTCCTGGATTGTAGGGCTTCTCTAGCATGCATAGCACTAGAACAGTAGCTTTTGTTTCCCATAGCAACTGAGCTAACATGATGGACAGCCAAAGGGAAGAAGAGTGAGTGAGAGGGCAGATGGTTTTTTGAGGCAGGGTGGGGGGGTGTTACCTCTCAAATCACCTTGGTTTATTTGCTTGTTTGTTTCTGGCAAGTCATCACAAGGAGGATTGTAATGGTAATGTTAAAAGCACGACAACAGTGGAGTAAATAATATGTGTTTAAAAAACCAGCATCATATAAAATGATATGTAATGATCCCACACTAATGTCAGTAAAAGCCTTGGCAAAATAACAAAGATTTTGGGGTCTACTTAAATGCCACAAGAGAGAAGCCAAGCTGTGTTCCCCGTGTGTTGGGCCACTCCTGAAAAGCCCATGTCCTTGGTATCTTAGTGATGGGCTAAAGAATGGGGATTCTGAGGCTGAAATCCTAATGCTACTTCCCTGGCAGCAAGGTATACTGAACTCATCAGAATTAGTTCTGAGTAGATATTGGTAGGATTAACCACAGGGGTACCATAGACCTTCGAATAACCTGGTCCCAAACTGTTCAGGACTTTAAATCAATGCTGGCAATAAATGGGTAACCAGTGCTACTGATGCAAATTAGTGTTAAAATTAGTGTTAAAAGGTAAAGGTAAAGGACTGACAGTTAAGTCCAGTCGCGAACGACTCTGGAGTTGCGGCACTCATTTCACTTTACAGGCCAAGGGACAGTTTTCCCAGGTCATGTGGCCAGCATGACTAAGCCACTTCTGGTGCAACGGAACACGGAAACCAGAGCAGCACACAGAAATGCCGTTTACCTTTCTGCCGGAGTGGTACCTATTTATCTACTTACACTTTTTGAAGTGCTTTCGAACTGCTAGGTTGGCAGGAGCTGGGACCGAGCAATGGAAGCTCACCCTGTCGTGGGGATTCAAACTGCTGACCTCCTGATCGGCAAGCCCAAGAGGCTCAGTGTAATATGAACCAACTGCCTAGTATCCTTTGGTTACCCCAACTAGCCTTAGAGTCTAACTAGAATGCAATTTAATGTGCATATTTTTATTATGTAAGTAGCTATTTGAGCAGCCTCAGGTTCATAGAGGTGGGGAGGGGAAGTTTCTCTCCTTCCCACTCTCTCCCTGCCTCAGCCTGAGATCATTGTTTATTTGCACTTCAAGAGAAGCCTCTATTGGTGCCAAATACCATCTTTGAGAGGCAAATACCACCTTTGGAGAAGCATTTTTTATGGGAAGGATTGTAGGAAGAGAAAGAGTTTTGCATCCTCTCTTCACCCTATAGGTAGGATGTGGAATGTTCTCAGGCTCACATCACAAAATGTGTCCATGCTAATTGCACCCACATAATTAAGATTATGTCTAGTTTGGCTGGTGCAGTGCAACCTAAACACAATCTTCTTTTGAAAAAGGGGAAATGTATTCCCCTTTCTGTGGGGAAGTGAAAGCTTTGAAAGCATCCTCCAAGGAACCACTTTGGTTATTCTTTAAATGCTGCTGCTTTGCGGGGAGGGGAAAACCCCCTCGATTGCTGTGCATATTATCAATTGTATGTCTTCACTCTGTATGTCTTAAGCATTTAGAAAAGGTTAATCTTTTTCTAACCCAGCTGTCTGGAAGGATGCTTTTGTCTGATTTGTTCTGATGGGAAGACATGAGCAGCAAGAGAAGAGAATACGTTCTTACAAAGGTCTGACAGTATGATATCATGCTGCGCTGAGTCTTTAACCTTTTGTCGCTGCTTACCCACCCTCTAAGTGCTGATAGTTTGTGTCTGGATTGCAGTATAGTAATTTTCTCTGCAGAACGGTGCAATCAGGTCTCCCGAAGGACTGGCAGTTGAAGTACCTGTAGGCTTCTCCTACCTTAGTGTTACACCTTTTTGATCCCAGCTGGAATGAATCATCTGCAACGCCCACCGTCCTGCTGCATGAAATGCTAGTGTTATTTTTATATTATTTCTTAGGCTTTTGCTGCCTGCCCTGTGCTTAAGGGCATAGTCGGAGAAAACGCCCTGGGGTGCCTGCAGCCCCCATTCCTCTGGACGTACTCTGGTGAGTGTAGCTCTGGAAAAGACATCCCCTTCTTTCCCAGGGCGCTCCCAGCAACCTACACCAGCTGGTGTAAGCACACTGTCCTGGCTTAACACAGCAAGAAGTTAGAGACATTGTAGTTCTAAACTACTAATTTATTCACAGAATATACAGACAAGCAATCATGGTGCGCTCTCTCTCAGCTCTGAGAGCAGAAGAACCCACAGTGTAAAAGTGAAAGTACAATTTTATAATCTCATACCGGAAGAAAGATAAGCCTGTCTCCCTTCTCACGCTCCTCACAGACAGGCGTGTGAATCACACAAATCATACAATGCAGCTTTGGAGGCCTGGTTTGCTAACAGTTAATATATACCAGTTAAAACCAAACATAGAAAATATTAAAATGTCACAACACTATACTTGGCTACCAAATGCCAACTAACTTAAAAAAAAATATCGTTCTATCTGTGGTGAGGGAACAAAAGGTTCTGACTCAGGCTGTGGTGAATCTCAAGGGGAGGGAATTCCCGCAGCTGAGGGTAGCTTCTGAGGACATCTTTCGGTGTCTCTCTGAAGTCCTTTGTGGAGTTGGAACTAGCTTGCAGGATGTTATAGCTCACTCTTGTCCATGATATCAACCAGACAAAATACGTCCACTGGATTTTCTACCATTATGTACCTGTGTGGATGGTTGGTAATGTTGGAGATGGCATGATCAATCTCGGTGTCTAGGGAGATAAGGTTTCCATTTGCCTTCACCATACACAGGAGAGTGATTGATTTTATCACATACCTTGCTTCTGAGTTGCTAAAGTTCAGCCACCCCAAGTTTGAGAATTGGTTAAAGACAAAATCAGCTGCTTAGGTTCACACAAGGGACTTTCATGTGCTCATATACTTTTTTTATTATTACTTAGAATGACTGCATCCCATGTCATATCACAAAATACTTTGGAACTCCTCTTGGTTTGAAAATTAGCTTGCCATGGCAGGAGTTGCCAATATTTTTAGGCCCACTGGGGCATTTGGATCTTTGAGTGAGTGACATAGGCACCCCCACGCCAGTCAATTCTCCCTTACAGAAAACTCTCCACAAAGAGACAGGCAGAAAGAAGGTGAGTGCAGATACTTCACTTTTCTGAGGAATCTAGGTAAAAGTGAGATTCAGGAGAATTACTGTACTTTTCCGTGTATAAGACTAGGTTTTTTTTTTACTAAAAAATAATGTTACAAAGGGGGGTTAGTCTTATACACGGGGGCATTCTCCCCTCATTTTCTTAATTTTGAGCCTCCCAAAATAGGGGGTGTCTTATACACGGAAAAATGCAGTAGTTGTAGTCTTGAAAAAAATAGGGCTAAAAGAGGAAATGGGAAAGAGCACCATTCTCCCAAGTTCCTCCTTCAGTTCAAAGTAATTTTCAAGGGAAATAAAGGTAAACACTCTCCCCACCTCATGACCGAGGTAGCAGTGCAGTGTGTGCGCGCACATGTGTGGAGTGCTCAGACACTTGCGGGTGTCAGCAGAAGACCTCCAGGGCAGTATTGTGGGTCCAACGGTTAAGAAGGTGGTTTCTGCATGTGCTATAGAGGAAAGTGAGGGGCAGACTGGGTTCATCAAACTGGGAAGGTATTGTATCTAGGAGAAGGAATACTCTGATCCTAAACCTCCACTGTTTTGTAGGGTTTAGAAAAGGCTAATGAGTAAAGTCCTACACAAATCTGGAGTGGAGTCCCTAAGATGGTTGGACGGTACCTTGTCCGCCTCCTTCTGGCAACTCCTGCAGTCAGTTTGCTGCCAGATGCATTGCTCTTGTCTGGTCTTGTCTGGGCAGCTCAGGACCTCCATACACACTGCCGATGCTTGTGCCTCAGGGAGGTCACTTCTGTGCTGCTAATGCAATGATTTGACTTCACCACTGGAGGCACACTCCATTGTCTTTCACGACAAACAGATACCAACCAAAAAATATATGTTGTTTTGTATTTGTTTTATTGGGATGCTGTTGTTTCTGAGTTAAAGTTCTCTATTCATCCAAGTTAGAGCTGGTCAGTCATGGTATGGACTTGTGGGAAATCTTTTGTAAGAAGAAAATATTTAATGGTTCAGTAGTATCCCATTAAGTTATGCTAATGATGCATGGACACTAAAACAAAGTATGCATAATTAGTACAAGTTGAACAATTTCAAAAGGAAATATTAATTATTTGTATACTAGTTGTTGGTGCACAAGTTGTTAATTAAAACAGATATTTACTAGACCATCTCTGACTGCCTATATGGGTAATTAAATATATTTAATATATGATGCAGCCAAAGTTAAGTGCCTTTTGAGTAACAGTTAAGTGTCATTAATTTCAGTAAAGGATTCCAACATATGCTTAACCTATTGCCACGGAATGGTATTTAAATGTGCAGGATGATGCCCCTTGTTTTGTAATATTTGGGTATGTGCTATTGCAGTCTGTAGGTCCAAGGCTAAAACAAGATATTGGGTCAAATCCAACATAATATTAGCACCAGAAGTTTGAAAGTTGTCATTGTTTCACAAGTGATAGTGTGTGGGGTTATACATAAATGTAACTTTCCCTGGTTATAATAATAATAGTTGTTCCAATAAGGGTTGTGCAACATGCTTCACAAGGACAAGGCACCTGTTGGGTTAGCTGTTTCGCTTATGATGAATGTGTCTCCTGCTAGTTGTGTACTGCCACAAATGAACATCACTTGCCACAAGCAAATGCATGTAAAATCCCTAAAGTGATTTTGGAAAGAAAAATGAAAAACAGCCTTGGTAGTTGTTTGTGTTTGTGGGTATGTATGTAGAAGGTGCTTATCAAGAAGTTAATTTTAAGAGATGTTGAAAACGTCTATTTATTATTTATTATTATTTTTTTAAAACCCTCATAGTTCTGTACTCCTTTGGAGGAAAAGATACAGATTCTCAAGTTTTTTCCAAGGAAAAGGATAAAAAAAAGGAGAGTGGGAAAATAGCTAGTGGCAAAAGGATTAAAGACCCCTTCCCCTGTTGCTCTTTCACTCCTAATCATATTCTCCTGAGCTTGCTTTCAACAAAATAGACACAGTGGAGGAATGTTACATGCCTCCTCTTTTGGTCCAAACTTTATTATCTGCATGGTACCTGAACCTTAACCTAAGGTATTTGGAAGGCACTGGGCATCTATTTACCTTCTGGAAATCTGTAATGCAGTACACAACATTTTCACATTAGTGACATGACTCTTTCTATTGTTTACAATAAAACCACAAAGCATTTTGCTGCTCCTGGTGAAAACGGTGGGAGAGCAGTCACTGTAAAATGAGCTGTCTACATCTAGAATGCATTTCCTCATTCAGCAACAATGTAACACCCAGCAGAAATATAATTAGTTCCCTGATTAACAGAACACTAAAAAATTAAGGTGTTTTCAATTCTCTCTCTTACTCTTTCTTTTTGGCACATCTCGGCACTTAATACATTTGCATTGGGACCTTCCTTCAACCACTGACTTTCAAGCAACAGTAAGCAGGGTATATAGTTAACTGCTGGAGCAGAAATCTACAGTCAATGAGTAATTATTAAGAGCTTTCCAGAATATTAGCTGTTTCACTTGCTGCGGTGACTAGTGATGGAATAGTCCATTAGACATTTCTGTTTCTAGCAACTCCTCCAAATTGATTCTGATACGAAACAGCCAACCGCTTTGATCAATACTGTAATTACTCTTATTGATGGATTGTTTTACAATGGTAGCCATCACGGCAGTACGAGGGCTCAGGAGGCACCAAGCCTCTCCACTGCATGGAGTAACGCACCACAAATATCTGATTCAAATCAACACATTATTGAGGCTGGGATGACAAGCGTGAAATTAATTGTTCCACTTCATGTAAGACCTGCATTCTTCTTTTGAGAGAGTAATTTGTTGCTGTTATGTATTTTCGGAGCACAAGACCCTCTTTGCTATGTTAGGGTTTCCCCCTCTCTCTTTTGTCTTGCGTTGGCTATCAACTTTTGATTTTTTTCTCTTAGGGCTCAGAATAGTTTTTAGTTAGATGAACCCAGACAATCAATACTCTTACCCTATTCAAAAAGAAATTCCCCATTGGCGGTAGAAAGTAAATATTTTGAAGGTGAGAAAATAAAAAATATATAATAATATTAGAACTGGACTTGAAGGTAGAAGAAAATCTGGGTCCAATCCCATGTGTGTGGAAATGCTGTGTGTGTGTGTGTGTGTAGGAGAGTTTTCATGAGTGGAACTTCACTCAGAGCACAATCCTGCTGGAGAAAAGGTGGATTTTGTGATTTTTCACTTCTGGCCGCCTGTACTTGCCCATAATCTGCTCTGGAGGGTTAGGGGTCACTGTGGAAAAGTGTGGGAGGTGGCATGGAGAAAAGGGAGGTTGATGAAAAATGCCTATGCCTTTCTTCAGCTGGACCCTCTCTTGGATCTCAGCCCCTTCCATTTTCAGAAGAATAAGCCTGGATTCAACCCATGCAGCTTAAAATTAACATCTGGATCACTGAAAGCACAAAACATTATTCATGGGTTTTTATACCCAAACTGACGATCGGTACTGAAGGACAATTTGTGTGGCTTTATAGTTAAAGTGTGAGGAATGTGATACTGGGTATCAGCTTGTGGGTATTAATTACTGATTTCAATAGTTAAAACTGTGATTTCAGCAAAATTTCAGCAAAACTCTTGGTGAAGAGTTGTTTTTGTGAAATACAAGTAACAAACAAACACAGATTTGTGTTATGTGTGCGTGTGTGCATGTGTGTGTCTGTATTAGTATATAGTATATAGATTAGTTTTAGAGACAAATTACTGTTGCGCCTGCACATTGGAACCTTAACTATAATTTTTTTTTAATTATTATTTTATTTGTTTTTAAAATATAGCTTGGCCCCTCATCCCTTCCTGGGAGAGGCACAAAATTCAGAATACAAAACATTGCTTAAGGCACAAAAAAATAATCCAATTTAAGATCACAGAACAGAGTAACTTACCAGCAATAAACTGAATACACTGAAACTGCCTGGGCAGTTTTTACTTGGCACAAAAATGAGGCTTTTGGCTGATTGACCTCTAATGCCCTTTTAAATGTGTTGTGGAAGTGGGGAATTATTGGGTTGTTTTTGTTTTTATTATGTATTTTGTGTCATTTTATATTATTATTTTATGTTGTGAACTGCCTTGAGATTTACGGTATAGGGCAGTATACAAATTTAATAAAAAATATAAATAATAAACAGTGTTGGGGTCAAGAATGCTTACAGAGAAGTCTTTCCCTCATCACTCCATAATGCACCTCCTTCAGCAGTGGTATGCAGAGAAGCCTTCAAAGTTATTAAGATATTTTTTTATTTTGTGTATGTGTGTGTATAAACTCTTTCTTTTTCTTTGTTCTACCATCCTGCTAAATTAGTCCCCAGGTTCCTAAATACTTTTACTCACTCAGCACATTGATTTCCATGGGATTTACCTCCAAGAAAATGTTCTTTTGAGTGTGGTGGAAGTTGATCAATAGATGTTTCTGCATTACCATTCTGTAAGAAACGAGCTAAAATGAATTTTAAAAACACTGCTTGAAAGATTAATTTAACTTGTGGCTGGAAACACTTCCACTTTTCCCTTAAAAGACCCCTCCTGCCGAGCTGAATGAGTATTTGCAAAGTATTGATTGGACACTTTCCTAATACCGTGGCTGAGAGTAGCAGTTAATAACACACATCATGTGTGAAAACATGAACTGGGATGAATATATTCTATGCCCTGCGATGTAAGAAGTCATAAAAGTTAGGGATTGATTACTGTATTTGCTGATCCGCATTCTGTGCAGCTTTGTTGATTATGTCAAGGATGCCTTTGAATGAACATGGTTTGTCTCTACGATTTTGACTATGCACTGGGTCCCTCATTGGGTTAGTCAAGAGATGGGGGAACCTCAAGATGTTGTTGGACTCCAGCTCCCATTACTCCCAGTCAGCATAGTCAATGGTCAGGGATGATGGGGGTTGTAGTCCGTAAACATCCAAAGGGAGATGAGTTTCCTGTCCCTATGCTAGATATTCATTTGAAGATTTTGGTATGGAGAAAAATATGTGCCACTTTGGGAGCTGTGCCAGTTTCTGTGGAGCACATAGAGGGGAAATCCTCATATTGAATAGAAGTCTCACCTTTTTGAATGATGGTTGTAACCGCAGGATTGCATATCGTTTGCCTGGACATTTTGGCAGAGTTATCCATAGTCTCCCAGCAGTCATAATAACCCATCAGTTCCTGTGTTTTCTTTCAATAAGATTTGATAAGGACAGAATGCAAACATATACCATAAATCTAGTTTGTAAAATGCTAATTAAAAATCAATGTAGTCTAAACACATTCTTTCCCCCTAGGTTTTCTAAATGTAATGAAAATTGTTTTAAAGACCAATTCAAGCATGGGAGCTATTTGAATGCTGTCATTAAATAAAATGCTATCTTAGTGTGACATCCAAGACTCAGGTGTGTTGGCAGTGAATGGAAGGAAAATAAATGAAATTCAGAAATATTTAATTTAAAGGATCATTTAAATACACTTGCTCAAAACAGAGGAGTAAATGCTATGGCAAATATCGTTTAGGTAAAACTCAAAATCATCAGTGCATCTGTACTGTAAATTGTATGTTTAAATGCATCTCAGGTTTGCTGGGCTTTTAAAAATCTGATCTAAAGGGGTAGCTTTAGTAAGAAATGTGCAGTGAAGTCCTATGCATGTCTACTCAGAAGTCGAGTCCAACTGAGTTCATGCCTTTTCGATAGCCTTTTCGAGAACCGTTAGCATCTATGGTACACAAATTCTTTGTTTCAGTACCACTACATTATCTGGTTAAACACGGTTTGCTGTTTTTAGAAGTACTACAAAAACCAACTGAACTCATATTCTCTCATACTACCGTCAAGTGTCTGCCTGAATGCACATGAACAAGGAAAAGGTTAAATAGCCCCCCTTCCCAGGCTTTCTTTCAAACCGTGAAGCCATTGGTAGTTGGTAGATACTTTACATTAATAAAAAGAGTTATTGGAAAAGAAAAGGGCTTTTTCTGTGGTGGTGGACTATATCTGGAACACATTTCTCCAGTAATTTATGTCATATTCTTTGCTATTTGTGCTCCGTTAGCAATTGAAGACATTTGTCTTTAAATACCCTTTTAATTTTAATGGGGACGACAGAGGACAAGATGGTTGGACAGTGTTCTCGAAGCTACAAACATGAGTCTGACCAAACTGCAGGAGGCAGTGGAAGACAGGAATGCCTGGCATGCTCTGGTCCATGGGGTCATGAAGAGTCAGACACGACTAAACGACTAAACAACAACAACAAACCCTTTTAATTCTGCTGCTGCCTGCTTAAAAAAACCCCAGTTATTTGATTTGGCTCTTGGTGTTCTTTGTGTTTGGTGCTGCTTCAGTCATGAAGTTGCATTTGAACGATGGCATATTGTTATTTTCATGCTTGCTTTTATAATTTGTAAGCCACTTTGAGTAAGGAAAACTGGAGCAGGGAAAATTGGAGTATAAATATCTATATTTAAAAAATGATGTTTCATAGACTCATAGAATTGTAGAGTTGGAAGGGATCCCGAGGGTCATATAGTTCAACCCCCTGCAATGGACAAATCCCAGCTATCTCATACATGACAGATGGCCACCCAATCTCTGCTTAGAAACCTCCAAGGGAGGGGAGTCCACCACCTTTTGTAGGGACTGTTCCACTGTCCTATCCTACAGAGCAGGAGAAAAATCCATACTCTATGTGAGAGCCCTTTAGATATTCAAAGATGGCTATCATATCTCCTTGCAGTCTCCTCTTTACCAAACTAAACATACCCAATTCCCTCAACTGTTCCTCATAAGGCTTGCTTTCCACCCTCTCTCCCGTAACATCCTGAGCTCCACATTCCTCTGAAAGAAAGCTTAAACTGGAACTTTAGGCTCAACAAAAAGCATTCAGTGTAGATGAGTGGAAGAAGGTGATGCTTGAATTTGGTCTCCCCACAATACCTTACAAAATATTTGGAATGTCTGCTGTTGGAGTCAGAAATGTTTTGTGGCACAGTCACCATTCCTGAACACCATGACCACAAGCTGCAGCACCTACGTATTTGACTCCACTACATTGTTCTTCACATATACACAGTAGATAGGATGTAGATAGGATGAAGAACAGTGGCTGAACCAGGCTGTTTCTACTCGTGCATTTCTCTTCCTTGATTCAAGGACAATGCTTTATACATTTTGTCAATCTGGTTGCTGATCTATTTATTTATAAATTTTAAACCCACCCCTTCATTACAGAAATGATCTTTATATTGTTTCCTCATACTTGACAGCCTCAGTTTACAGGGCAGCTTATCAACAGAACCCCATAATTCTCACTTTGAAAGTCAGGAAACATACTTTTTCTTAAGGCCAGCATCCTTCAAGAGTTTACCTGTTTGTTGTGTGCTGAACTATTTCATACTACAAGGGTATTTTGAATGACAACTGTCAGAGAACACTGAATGCATTTAAGATTATTTTCAATTTGAACCCTAATTGAGCCTTTCTGTTGTCAATCAGTAGGAAATGAATAGTATTAATTGCCTTGAAAGCTTTGTAATGTAATGATGGTGTAAAGTGTACCATCAGTTTTAATTGGATGTGTATGAAGCCTTGATAGCGCATTTCTATAAATACAAAGATTTAAAGTGTATTTTCAAAGCAGCAAAGGATTGTATCTGCCACTTTTTGTCATTATTCTTTATTGCATTTTATTTATTCCTCATTTCTTTTACTTATTTAGAGTGCAATCACATTGACTCCCATTTTTCTCTATGATACAAAGCAGCTTACACGCCATCTGCATTAAGTATGGGTGTAAAACAGAAATAACAGTACCTTTTCTTTTTCTCAAGTTCGTTGGTAGGTTTTGTAACTTTTAAAAACAGTTTTCTTTGGAAAATTCTTCTGTCAAGTGTGCACCACTGAAAAGGGCCAGCTCTGGGTCCTGTTTCACTGCCTGAGCTGAAATGGGACCATACCACCCCCACCCCCCATCCTTGAAACCTCACTTACCAGGACTTTGGTGTGGGAGCTTCCAGTGATATCTTGTGGAACTTTCATGAGATCTTGACGGAAGAAGCTACTACTGTGTGGTGGCAGGAACTGTTTGCCCACGGGGTGCCACCCTGCAGGCTCCCACTGCCTGAAGTGGTTGCTTGAGCCCATCTCTTGTGCAAGCTGGCCTTTTCTACGTAGGTCTAACATGTATTCCCTTTCTAGGTTATCTTACCTGTCTGAACAGAAAACAGGGCCATCTTCTGAGGTCTCTAATGGAGCTTGGTTGGTGTAGTAAGGATGCTGCTCTTTAAAATGTGACAGTATTTATGTCATTTATGTCTAGGACAGTATTTATGTCATTTATATACACGTTTATCTTTGCTTAATTGTACTAAGTATGTGTCCTTGTCTATGATAGTAAATGTCTCTTTTAGATTAGTCCCTGGTTTTGTTTTTGCAAGTTGTTGGGTTTTTTTTGCTGTATTTCTGACAATAAATGTGTATCTAGATGACAATTTGTAATAATTTCATCTCAAAAGTTTTGAATTCTTTGGTAAATGAAAAGGGGCAAGGGAACAATTTCTAGGCTACAATTTACTGCAATAGATCAGATTGTCTTTATGGATTATGCCATACCATTTATTTGCTGAGTCTCCTTGATTCAGAAGATGCTCCTATCGATCCGCCTGCATCTTAATTAACATAATCTGCTCTGCTTTGTTGCCAGTGTACCATATGATTTGTGATCATAGAGGTTTTATTTTAGACATTTCATCCAGTGTTTCAGCCTTCTTTCCCTTACAGCCTGAAAATAGTTTCCACATGGACAGACCTTTTGTTCTGCTTGTTTTATAACATGTTAAGCTGAGGGAATTCAAAGATATGCTTGTTTGATTAATGTCTTCCATCTCCAGCTTCTCACATGGAGGAAATCATACCCATGTGAACTGTGTGTTGGGAAATCTAAAATAATAAATATTGTAACAGATTTACAGGGCTGATTAATAGGAATACTGGACCCTGTCAAATATTGTCTTAATGTTGTCTGCTTTTACTTGGAGTAAAAATTCCAACCCTCAGTGTAGGAAACATCCAACCAATTCACCTTCTTGATTACCTCTTTTACGCTTTATTATTTCAGTCGGATCATTCAAATTCTGATTATCTGACTTAAATAAAAACATACACAGAAAGAAATCCCCCGGAGACAATGGACATCGCATAATTCACTTTATTAGATGCTGTCCTGAATTAGGCGGGATAAGTAACTGATTGTTCAACCATTGTGTTCATCCTTAACAAAAGCCGGAGAGTATCATTTTAGGAATATGAATGGGAATAAGCAGAAATCAATTCTTGAAGGTAAATAATAATGTAAAAGCAAGAAGGTGCAGTAAAAAGGCACCACTCCAGATAAATAGCTGTGTTAGTCAACATAAACTACAGAGCATATTAGTGCCCTAAAGACTACCTAACCAAATTACTATGGCATAAAGTTTAGTGGACTAAAGTTCACTTCATCAGATGCATGATGAAATAGTACATGGTCCACAAGAGCTTTTGGCATAAATGTGATAATCTTTAAGGAGTAAATACTAGTCGCTTCGTTCAAGATTGCAACCGTGGTCACAAACCATATATTGGTGAATGTGGGAGAATTTACTCCGTGACAGTGAAGAAGAGAATGTGTTCATGGAATCTGGTCATAACCTCTACATTCTTTTGCCTCCGAGGCTATTCTATCAGACCAATCACTTCCAGGGCAGGGCATTTTTTGGTTCCTGCTGCTCGGGATGAACAAGAAGAAGGTTATTGCCCTCACATCCTGCTTGTGGTCCACTGATCTGACAGGGCTATTATTACGTTTTAATGTTCCATTGCCCACACAGGCTGGCTCTTGGGGGATTCAGATAGGGGATTCCAGTCCTGTCTGAAGATGGGAGGGACCTTGGGCCTTTTGCATGGAGAGCAATGTGCTCTACCACCGGGCAGTGGCTCATCCACTTCCCATGGATTTGCACAATTCGGAATCAGAGTCCTTCAGCTTTTACTTGAATGATGAATCCCAGTTTTTGCAGCAATGTTTACATAAACACGTGTTTTAAAGAGTGCGTGGAATATCCATGCATACATTTAATCAATATTTTTTTTTGCAAAAGAAAAGTATCCAGAACTAGCTCACACAAACTAGCTCACACAGGTTTTGGATTAGATATAGTTTGCACCAATAGGGAAGAGCTATTTATGTTGTTTTCACTGTGTTGGGATGGATTCCTCTTTAATTAACAAGGGGAAACAATATATTCAGACACAGTGTTCCACGAATACATTCTACCTGCAGTCAGATGCAGACAGGCACCATGAGTACATTTTAAATGAAGGACCCAAAATTCCATTGAGGGAGTTCAGCTTGCAAAATAAACTTCAAAAGCTTGAGCATCTTCTGATATTCAGTCTCTGGACTCATTCGCATCTTCTTTCTCAAACTGTTATTAAATGTGCTATGAGAGAAACCAAAACCCAGTGAAAGCTATAGCTTTTATTTTTAATTAATACATTAAAAAATGTAGGTTTTCCAAATGAACGAGTTCAGTTTCACTGGCCACCTAGTTGGAAGGAGGCCATCTCTTTTTAAAAGGCCACTGCTCTTTTGCATAGATTAATTCATTTAAATGCAAATTAGATCCTCCCTATTGTCTACCACTAAGGCTAGAAATCAGCTGGGGCTATTAAAAATTGACTAAGTGGCAAACTTAGCTAATGGATGCAGTTTATTAATTTGTAAGCCAAATACAGATAGATTTTGCTCCTTTGTTTAATTCATAATTAGAGAATTACCTTGTAGATACTAAAAACAGTAATACCATCTTGGCCCTCCATGCAATCATAATATTACCCAGGGACATTAACTGTTAAGTCATAGTTATATTTGGGGTGGCTTTTGTTGGTTTATTTCTGCATTTTTACTTTGGTACATAACACAGAAATAAAGTACTGCCATATAAACAAATACATTTTTAGAATAACATGGGACCTATTATTGAGAGCACCTTCTGAGATGTCATTATCCTAATATTTGCACTGCTGTTTCTCTGTGGTGGAATTTCTTTCCTATTATCTGACTACAGAACAGGTTGTATATGTAGGACTGTTTTAAATCCCTTCAAAAGAGGCACTGTTCTAAGAACAAATAATTGGACCAAGACTATAATCCTTGTATACTTCAGAGTAAGCATACTTCCTTCTCTGCTAAAGTGGAATTCAGGACCAAACTACCGGTATATGGGGCATTAATGGTATAGTTTGCCCTTTAGTGCAACATTTTTGCTTCAGAAATTCTCAGCATAGTTTCTGATCTAGATTGGAACCCTAAGAAAGAAATGTGGGGTTTAATCCTTAGCTGCTGCTGTGGTCCTAATTGAAATTGAGGTCCCTGCATTGACAATTTCAATGTGGGGGGCAAAGGGGAGAGACTCTCATTGGAATGAATGCAAGCTTTCCCTGCTAATGCAAATGGCAGATAGAGTGCCCTTGATCCAGATTTTGATGGCAACAGTAAGATTAAAGGCCACCCCTTAAAGTGTGTTAGCATCTCCCTTCTCCCTCCCAATAAGCAACAATGACTCACTTGTTGGAAAGCTGAAATAGTGGCTTCCCACCATCCAGTGAGCTGATTCTGCCCCACAGCCAGGGTCCCAGTCTGGATTGGAGCCCCCCCCCCCAATTTTGACAGCGTGTGAAACAAAAAGGTTGCACTCAAGCTTGGCAGGCCGTATATACTGGTAGTTTGGCCCTCATATCATAGACTTAAAAAATAAACATGGATAGGATTGGCCTATAAGAGTGCAATCCAAGAATACTATCTTGGAAATTAGTCTAGTTACCTTCTGTGAAATTTACTTTCAACAAAACTGTGGCTGAAAATTAGGTGTACAATTGGGAGACAGATAGTTACTGTGCTGGAGAACTGGGCAAATTTTTAAAGATATATTCAGCCTTATGATGAGAATTTTACCAAACATCAGGTGCAGACGTAGAGTAGAGCATATGGCAAAATCCACCCACGGCAAACCTTTTCAGTCCTAGGCAAGTTTGCCCAGAAGTAAGTTCTATTTGTTACCAATGGGGCTTACTCCCTAGTAAGTAAGTGTGTTTAGGATTGCATTCTGAAAATACGTACTCTGCACCAGAAGAAAGTTTTTTTTAAAAAAGAAAATAAAACTTGGCATCTATAGTAGGCTTGCACAGTTAGGCAGCACGTTTGGCCTCAAAAAGACATTTCGAATAGAATTTTTGGAAATCTACAAAAACACACCGGATGCAATTATTTGGCATCTGCCAGTGCTGAATAATAATTGCAGCAACTGGACATTCTGTTTGCAGTATGTGGAAAACTGCAGAGCTTGCGCAGCATAGACAAGAACTGCCAGAGGCACACATCTGTTTGTGCAGTTCTAGTTCAGTAGTTTAAGGAATGAAGTATCACCTCATTATAGAACTGCCATGTATGAGTGAATTTGTGGAGCTTGCCCTCCTCACAGTAAGACAGTTCTAATCTTCTCGCAACCCACGGTGGCAGCATGGAGATGAAATGTTAAGCTTATCAGGCCTCATCTGTACCATCACTTACTTAGTTAAACCCAGGCCATCTATTACCCTGTCATTTCTTTGTTCTTGAGGTTCCTGGATGCAGAAAGCTAATACTGAAAGATACAAGATATCCTCAAAAGACTTCAAAGTAAGAGACTTTGAAAGTGCAAAAGGAAAACGGTACATCTGCAGCACGATGTTTTAAGAGTCTTTCCTCCCCCCAAGTAGAAAGTGCAGTGCTGCACTCAATACCAAGCACAGGGGTCTCTTTCAGTTCTTCAGTGAGAAGTAAACTTCAGGAAGGAATTACAGATTGTATAGCTTATGCAATGACAATAAGGAAAACACAGATGTGCAAAGGGATTGTGCATAGTTGCATTTTCTTTTGGGCCCAGGTTTTGCACAGAGGAGATTTGTTAATTTAGGGAAATACATAGAAGGAATGTTTCCTGTTTCCTCCACTGGCCTGCATTCTCAAAGGGTGTGATATGACACTTTAGTGTGGCAAGAGAGGATGGCAAGCATGGCGGGAAGATTCAAGGACGACCAAAGAAACATTTCAACATTTCAGCGTAGTATAGTATAGTATCAAAATAATTTTCCCCCACATACAACCAGAAATCGTATAGCATTGGCTATTTTACAGTTCTCCATGAAATATCGTTGTGTCAAGAAAAAAAAAGAAACTTCTTTATGTTGATGAGGAGATGAGGGTTCGTTTGTCTCAAATTAGACCTAATGAAAATGAGATTACCTCATTTATAAAGCAAGCTCACACCTCTCATTGAGTTTGTATACATACTGAAGGAGCACATATGTAAGAGCATCGTTTATAATTAAATTTTGGGAATGATTCATGTTCTTATATAGCTGCATTGTTTTATGCTTTCTGGATGCCCCATTATATTGTAAAGTACTTACGTTCTGTGTTATAAATCAAGCACTGTTAGGAGTTCTTTTTGTTTTCCCATGAATTTCTTATCAATACAAAATTCAAGGTAGCATGAACAACACATTTTTATTCTAAATATATAAAAAAATATAAAAAATTGTCCAGTAGCACCTTAGAGACCAACTAAGTTTGTTCTGGCTATAAGCTTTCGTGTGCATGTACACTTCTTCAGATACTCTGAAACAGAAGTCACCAGACCCTTATATATAGTGGGAGGGCAGGGTGGGGTTTTTCTCAGGAGGGTAGTAGGAGATGGGTGATGGACTAAATGGGTATGGTAAACCTGTTTACCACCTGCATTTTTATTCTACATTTTTATTCTGAAAGTGTGGCCCAGAGGGAAAAAAATGAGAACCATTGGTGTAGACAATGCTGAGCTAAATGGACCAAGTTGCAGAATACAGCTTTTCCCAGTGGAAAATGTGAGTTATCATAAAGTTGGATTTTGTGTCTTCCTTATTTGCTTAAACTAAAAGTATGTACTCTCCTGCCCTGATTTGCATATGTCACTGAAAAGCATGTAAAAGTCCCCTATCAGATATGGCAATATAACTTCAGATGAACGTAGAAAACAATAGACTTCTGGTCAAAGAGTGTGATGAGGTGTGTCCCCCCCCCTTTTTTGGCTGATTTCTGTAAAGGGTACAGATTTGATGGAGCTATCTAAATGATTTGTGCCATATTGATTTGTGGTATGGTGATTTTCAGCAGTGAATTCTAGTCTGCGATTCACATTTGTGCAGTCCTTAACTGAGAGAGGGGTGGCGGTGGGTAGGAGAGAGGGCAATACAGTTAGCAAGGTAATATACAACTGGCTCAAACTATCACAGTCTTCTAAATAATAACAACCAAATGCATTTAAGTATTATTATTTTTTAAGTTATGGTGAAATTACATTTGTTGTGCCAGTTCCTCCCTGCGGTGGTGCAGGCACGGAGGGGAAGATGTGTTCATTTGTTGCTTGTTTTGATTGATTATAATAGCATTTGATATGATACGGTAGGTACATGATATTTGTTAGAGGCATTGTAAGCTGTAGATTATTCATCAACATTTTTCTAGAAAACTGAAAAGAGCTACAACATGAATAATGAGCTCTGGCTGTTTTCTTTGTGTACCAGCCATTTCCTTAATTAGGTTTCAAGCTTCATCTCCTTCATTTTTAACTAAAAGTGTGTGATAAAAGGAAAAGGAAAGCCTCTGCATCTCTGCTCATAAGTGTGTGTGTGTGCGTGTGTGCGCACAAACTGAATTGAGAAGCAGCTAGTGTTTTCTAGTGTCACAGTTACGGAAAGGACTCTATAAGTGGCATTCTTAGTTCATTATTTGCAAGTGCCATATATTGTTGTCAAAGGCGACTGCTGCGCATAGATGGGAACACCAAACAGGGCCTGGAGTGCATGGATTCTGGATCTGAATATTATATGCACCCCAGCATTTCCATTTTGAACAATGGAAGGATGACTGATATAATTTAATATGTGGATATAAAATATGAACATAAGACAATCCTCTGCTGGATCAGGTTGGTGGCCCAGCTAGTCTAGCATCCTGTTCTCACAGTGGGCAGCCAGTTCTTCTCTGGATCAGGATAATTATGTGGACCCATTTCATTAGGCCTGACTGAATTCTGTGTTGTTCCACAGTGAAATATAAATGGATACATAATAGGCTAACACTGATCAGGTTTGAAAAAGGGTGTGTATGTTAAAAAGTCCTATTAAATTAAAATGTAATTAAAATTTAAGTCTTCAGCATACATAGTGACAAAATAGATTCTGGATTCAGGTAGGTAGCCGTGTTGGTGTGATGCAGTTAAAATATATAAAAAATTAAAAAATAGTCCAGTAGCACCTTAGATACCAACTAAGTTTGTTCATCGCGTGCACACGAAAGCTTATACCAAGAACAAACTTACTTTTTATTTTATTTTTTACTTTTTACTTTTTTTTTACTTTTAAAATTTTTTATATATATTTCAAAATAAATGCTGTACGACATAAAAACCTCCTGATTTAATAAAAATAGCAAACAGCTCTCTTGAACTAGAAGCACTATGGAGGCTGCTTTACCCTTTCCCTTCTGACCATTTTCTGTTCAAACTCACTGTTCCCCAGTTGCTTTCCCCCAGGGTGGAAAAAGCAACAAGGCTGCAATTTTAAGTTAAGGAAATCCAGAAGGGGAAGAGTTAACTAGCCCCTCCACGCTGTTCCTTTAACCTAAGCTGCAATCTCCTAAACTGCGCTCAATTAAACAAAAAGTTGGGGTACTATTATACCAGCTTGCCATGTAATGTCTAGTTTGGACAAGCCGTTCAGCTCGCATAGAACAGACTAAAACGAATGAAACTGATGAAAACATAAAAATTCTCTCTCCTTCCCCACTCATGCTTCCTGCTAATAACTCCAGGGGCCGCATTTGACACACGCACCCGCCTTGTCCAATGGATGTGGATCCATTGGTGGCAGAAGTGTTCAAGAATGTGACAAAATGCAGGCAAGAGGTCAATGCTCTGTCCTTGACAAGAAGCAGAGTAGTGCCAGGAGTGAAATAAAGCCAATGTGAGAGTGGAAGTAAATGGCCCGCGTTATCCAGAAAGGGAAGTTTTAGGAGGACGTTATTCAAAGAGATAAGCAAGCGTAGACCCTATTAAACTTCACAGCCATGATGAGTTTTGAGCTGAGGGAAATATATTTGGGTCAGTGCCCCCTGCTTCTGCTGAAGCTAAACTTTCGGTTTAGTTTATGGCTAAGCCATCTCTTGCTTTTGCTTCTGAAATACTTTTGAATAGCAGCATTTATCTGAGAGAGAGAGAGAGAGAGAGAGAGAGAGAGAAACCCAGTGATACACTGATCTATGCGATAAGCTCTATGGTAGACACTCCAGAGCACTGTGGAAAAATGCAAATATTTGGTGGCTTCTCAGTCTGAGTAATCTGGTGGGGAGGATCTCAAATGCTTGCTGGGGGCCCCTCTGGTCTGCCTTAAGATGCCAAGCGCTAATGACTGGCCTGGCCAACATTATCGCTCCTTCTTTTTCCCTTTACCTGTCTTCCCTACTCTCAAGTGTTAGAGTCAAAGTACCACTGTGCAAGGAGATGCCTCCCCCCCCCCGTTTATTCATCTGTCTGTATCACCCTCCAGCAGCAGAATAGGACTCAAGAAGATAAAAACACCACTGCCAGCAGGTGAATAGTTTTTTGTTCCAACAGGCTTTTGAGAACTGATGGTTTTTAACGAAAGGGTGAGCTCCTGTTGCTTGGTCCCTGCTCCTGCCAACCTAGCAGTTTGAAAGCATGTCAAAGTGCAAGTAGATAAATAGGTACTGCTCCGGTGGGAAGGTAAACGGTGTTTCCGTGCGCTGCTCTGGTTCGCCAGAAGCGGCTTAGTCATGCTGGCCACATGACCTGGAAGCTGTATGCCAGCTCCCTCAGCCAATAAAGCGAGATGAGCGCTGCAACCCCAGAGTTGTTCGCGACTGGACCTAATGGTCAGGGGTCCCTTTACCTTTACCTTTAATGAAAGGGTTGGTGCCATGCTGTTTTTATTGCAGTTATTTGTATGATTTTAACAGAATCTCTTTCTCTCTCTCTGGTTTTAATTCTATCAATGTTTAATTGTTTTTTAACCACTTGGCAGAGAGTGGGGTTGGCAACTTCTGTAACAGTAAGCACCCCTAAGGATAGATGAGGGTGAAGTTGTGCCATCCCCACTGTGTTACAATCTTCATGGAAAGACTAATATAGATCTCATTGTACTCAAGTGTTAAAAACTAATTAGTCCCTTTGAGACTGAGAAATGCGTCTAGTTCCTGGGTTGCCATCCCACTACCTCTAAAGCATTGCCCAAAGAGTGGTGGCACTGAACAGCTGACAATGAGTATTTCAGTACTGTCTTATTTCCTGTGAATGATCTCATGTTGTCCACTGTTTTAAGGCACATGGTTGACTGATTTGTTTGATATAGAAAGGCAATAGTTTGTTGATGTGTTTTGCATTTCTGTCTGGATACTGGAAGAAACCTGTGAGATATTGAACGTGGTCACCAAACAAGACAAGGAAACCTTGGATATAAGGATAACCCTTTTATTTGTAACGCGTTTGCAAAGGCGGCCCCCCCGCACTCAAGAGTACGAAGAGGCCCCGAGCAAGCTTCAGCTCGTGACTTTTGTTCCTATTGCTGCCGCCCCTCCCTTAGAGGCTTGGCTTACAATCTACCTATTGCAATTTAACACGATTCTAATACATAGACCAATCTACACTCATTATCCGAGTTTTACCTAATATGGGAGCTGTGCATTCTGAAGCTCCTTGTGGTCTTTTGTGGTCTAACTGACAGGAAGCACGCTCAAGCTGCTGACTCTGCCTGCATACATGGTCTTCTGTAAATTTCCACTGGGTTTGAGGCACAATTGATTACTCCTTCTCACAATCCCCCCTCTTGTTGTACCCTGCCTCAAATTCACATAACAATTCCCAATGTTCTCCTTCTTCGCCCTCCGTAGGCACAGGGGCATACCGCATGGACATTAGCTGGGTTTGGACCTGCCTTTGCGCTAGTAGAGAAAGAGAATTATTGATTGCCCTTACAAATATGGGCAAAACACATGGAATTAACACACACCCAGCAGCTATGAGTCCAATAAGGGCCACTATTGCCTGTAGCCCGGGCAATTTTGGAAACCAGGATCCAAACATATCTTTAAAGTTTAACCCTTCCCATGTTTGCACCGGGACATGTGCTAGCCTAATCATGCGATCTGCTATATCCTTAGCTACTTTTCCACTATCATCTATTTCAATACAACAATTAGTCAGGTTAAATTTACCACAAACCCCCTTCCCATGTTCCATTGGTGTCATTCCTTAGAAAGCATTCTGTTCCCACCAGCTGATTAGAGATCTGCCATATCTCATTTCCCAAATGGTGGTATGTAAAATTCTTTTGGCTTTTATAGACCTCAGTATAGTTCACCTCATGGGCTACCCAGGGCCATTGATCCCCCATGTTGGTGCCCCCGCATACAAAACAATTCCTGACTGTTAGTTCTTTTGCAATTGTTTCGGCTAAGCTTAGAAACATGTTGTGAGCTTTAGGTGGAAGAGGGAGATGGTTGAGCTGTTGCATCTGTTCCTCAAACTATCAAAGACCGTAATGGGTCTCTTTGTTACTTTGCTCGTGTGTACCTGAATAATTAAGTAGCCATAAGGATCCTTCCCTGTACCATCTATCCCCAATCCCACGTATATGTGTTTCGGTGTGGTTGTTGTAGATTCCTTGACCCATAGGCAGACGGGATTGCATCCTCCAGATTTGCAGTCTGTGGATGCTCCCCTAGTGGTGATATTTACCCCCTCAGGTCCCCTGTAACTGGGCTGCCTATTGACTCCCTCCGTGTACCAATAATTCCACGTCCCACTCCCTGCTCCCACATTGGTCTCTCCTATCCGTTTGAACAAATACTTCCTGTTCTGTAAATATGACTGTTCCCAGCTGTGGGACCCACATGTCACTCCTGCCTGGCTGTTCGGGCCTTGTCCCTTGGCTATAGCGGTGCATGCATCGAAACATACATGGACTGCTTTCCCTCCCCTCGTTACATTGTGTGCTATGTACCCCTGCCTGCCTTGGGCTATAGAGAACATTGTCTTCCTTCCCCCCCTTTGTTTGCAGTTCCCCCTTTGTATCCATATACATATATACTTGAAGTGATCGGCCCCACCGCCAGAGGTTCATAGCATTCTGTCTTATTTTCTTTGGTCTGACACCTATAATACTGAGTTTGATTATATATACACGGTCTTAATTGTGTGAGGCACTCCGGGGCCACGTTGTAATACATTAAAGTTCTGGTACTTTGTTCCCTGTCTTTGTGGTCTGAATACACTCTGTACATTCCTGGTCCTGGGTGCCCGAACAAATCCGGGCAATGCCCAGACCCAGGAAAAGGAGCATTAACCCTCTCATGGCTCAGGGAAAATGTCTCGGATCTGGCGTTTTCCTCAAATATCTCAAGGCTAGAGTCACCATGGGGGTCTCTAGTAACTCACAATGGACCACCCCCCTGCAGAGTGACTCTACAATATTGAATTATTATGTCCTCTACAAAGACTATAGAGCATTCTTCAGTACAATGCACGCAACAACACATGCTTCACAGTGAGCGCAGCAACAACATTCGTAGAAACACTTGCAAGTACAAAATAAACACATCAGGAAAGCATCCACTGTCCTTAATCTCCTCCCTGGTTCCTGGTCCCTGATCTGGTGAGTTTCACCTTCAACGGATTGTCTGGGCTCGGTGTTGCCGTCCAACTCTCAGGCGGGGCCCTTTTTACCCGGTGATAGTGAGTCCATCCGTGTTCTCGGGTCCGTACTGCTGACTCAGTGGTGAGCAGGACCTGGAAAGGACCATCCCAACTCGGGCTGAGCTCCTCTGCCTTTCACGTTTTGATCAGGACCAAGTCGCCAGGCTGGGAAAGGTGTTGTTGTTCCAACAACGGGGGTCTTTGTGCCAAGACTCCCTGCCTATGGAGAGATAATAAGGACTGGGACAGTGACTGCAAATATTTCCTCAGAAACAAGTCTTTAAATACTATCTGGGGGTTTCCCAACTGTGTCAAATAAGGCCGTCCCATCATCATCTCAAAAGGGGACAATCCCGTGTCTTTCCTAGGAGCTACCCGCATTTGCAACAAGGCCAGGGGTAGATTTTTCGTCCAAGGTAGTCCATTTTCCAGATATAATTTAGTCAAATGTTTCTTAATTTCTGCGTTTGCACGCTCCACCTTCCCGCTACTTTCGGGGTGCCAAGGAGTATGAAAGTCCCATTTTATTCCTACCAACCCCATGACTTCCTGCAGCACCTTTTGGGTGAAATGAGTCCCTCGGTCTGAGTCCAATGTCTCGATCATTCCATACCTAGGAATGAGGCTTTCTAGTATGTTTTTGGTGACTACTTGAGCTGTGGCCTTTCTACTGGGGTATGCTTCCACCCATCCCGTCTGGCCACATGTCACGGCTCCAATATAGGGGTTTGACTAAATTCACCATTCCCTCTGTCCCAAAATGTCCACTCTCGTGCACTTTCTCCAAGATTCCCATCATAGTTGTTTTGGGGAGTACCATTTGTCCCTCTGGGGTCTCCCAACCACCCTCCTTTTCTATTGGACAACCCAATATACTTAGGTTCGTCCTGGGGGACTGGCTTATATTCCTTCATCAGGGCAATCACCGTAGGATTCATCATCTTTGTCATTAAACGTTATACCATATTTTGCAAGCATTGCAATAAGCAGGGAATACACAAGCAGAGGAGCAAAAGAATTAGCAGGGGCCCTATTAACATTGCAAAGAGTCCCTGAATCCAACCACGTGGTAGGAGTCTTTCCAACCCGGACATGTCCCAGCCCTCCCAGGTCTATTATAGGGATTGTGGGCTCCCCAAACACACATCTGGTTAGTGAGATTGAGGCCCCATACCAGAGAAGGGGGAACTCCGGCAGCTGTGGGCTCCCCTACTAGAAAAAGCAATAGAACAACTAGGGGAAATAATTGCAGGGCGCTTTCCCCACAAATTCTATGGCGTTCATGCCAGCAGAAATAAATGGCCATCCAGGAGCACAGGGTTCCCACTGCAATTCCCAGCCACCAACCCCAATGACTCCAAGGCTCCTGCATTTGGTCAAGCTCGGGCGTATCCCACCCAAAACACAGCAGGGGGTTGAGATGAACGTACTAGGGTCCCTGAAGGGGTATGTTGGGAGATATTCCGGTCAGCACATGCTGGCTGTAAGTGGTAAGGCTGGCTAAATCAGCCTGCTCCTGATAATTCCACCGTGGAGTGGTGGTGGGGGGGTAGACCTGGTCAAGTTGGCCCCCGTCCACTCCCTGGTTCCTTAAAAAGGCTCTCGCCTCGGCATGTACTCTTCTAGTCTCCTCAGTGGTCAGGATGGAGTCTAGAAGGTACTGCACGTCGTCAAAGGTGGGGTTATAGGTTTTAAAAAATGCCTTCAAACAATTTAATAATTTTTTTTTTTTTCTGGGTTTTCCTCAAAGGATGGATTTTGGTTTCTCCAGTGACATACATCAGCACTGAAAGTGGCACATGTTGCACTGTGTAAGTGCGCTCAGGGACCACTCCATTGGCGTCTGGCACCCCGGGAGGATCATAAACCACCCTCAAAGGCATGGTGGCCACAGCTTGTTCTCCTGAGCCTCTTTTCTTTCTGCGCTCAAGCTTAATGTGAGAGTGAGCCTGCCTTGCTGCTTTCAGCCACTCCCTTTGGAACTTAGCGGTCTGATTTTGGCCACGTTGCCCTGCTTCCAACAAATGGGGTGCCACGTCCAGTGCGGACTTATAGGGGGACACAAAAGTCTTCCAAGTAGAAATATAGGGGATTTGGTCTGGGTGGATATTAATGATGTTCCTCCAGAGGGGGTTGATTAATTGCAAATCAAGAGTCCCCTCGGAGGGCTATCCTGTCTTCAATTTGAATCCCCAATCATATATTATTTTTTTTTTAGTAGCCGCTTTCCAGTTGTTCAGAAAGCATTGTAAAGGGGTGCATTTACTCCCTCCCGACCCCATCTTAATTTTCCTCAACAAAGTAAAAGTAATCCGCTCCTAGAGACAATTTTATTCAGGCAAGCAGCTCTCACTCCAGACTGTGACTTCAAGAAATGCACAGTCCCACATTCGCTTAGCCAAGGGGAAACGCTAAGCCCCGACCACTCAAACATTCATCCTTTCACTGGATTACTTTGGCACACTTCACACTTTCCTTTTTTTTTTTTTATTCTAGTTCAAATTAGCTAATTCAGCAAATCCTTTCCCTCTTTCTCAATCCTTGTTCTATAATTTATCTTAACACAGTCTAAGTTTTCCACTTTAGCCCATTAACAGTCAGTTTTTGCTTAATCCTTTATAACATTTTTCAATTTTGCAATATTTCTGTAAATATACTTTAAATTTTTTTTTCCAATCTTCTTCCATCGACTCTTCTCCCTGGTCTCAGATTCTGCCAGTCATTTTTGCCATTTCAAACAATACATCAAAACACCAAGAGAAAAAAAAAAACAAAAACATCTAAAAACACATCCAATTTCCATATCTTTATCTTTCATTTACTTATTTCCTCGACTTCCTCACATCTCCCTTTCCCTTATTTTCCCAATTTCCTCCCTTCCCTTCTTTGGGCATCGGGTGGGGAGGTTTCCTTGCATTTCCTTGCATGCGCAACAGCCTTGTTTATCTCAACTTGCACAGCCCCTTGCACAACAACCCTATCTTGCCCCTCCAGTAACTGCTTCACCCGTTACTGACAAGTCAGTCTCTCTTCCCCCTCCCTTCTCAGGAGGCATGCTCCTGGTCACGTACACTCTTTCCTTCAATATGTATCAGTTTCCCCTTCTGGATTCCAATTATAACCTCCCTCAGGTCCTATTGGATATTGGGGCCAAACTACCCTAAAAATTAATCATTTTTACTTTTGACAGGCCCCTGGTATACTGTCTCACCCCATCTTCATCCCATTCTAGTAGGACCTGCCCCAAGGGACTATTCGGATCAATGGGATCCTGCTTTCCTCCATTAGACCCTTTTCTACACGTACTCTGTCCCTTGCCCATTGTTACAATGTCTCACAACCGCTCACTCACAGATTCACGCGGACTCGCCTGGCCGTTTCCCTCGCGGGACCACGGAACCGCAAGCTAATCCTCTCGTCAGGACTAGGTCCTGATCCACACTCACGCGTCCGTATGGAACCTCTCTTTCACTCAGGAGACGAGTCTCTCACCCCCGTCCCTCTTACAAATCCCAGGATTTACTCACCCAATGCAGTTCAGCGCCGTTTCCCACGACTAGTGAACAGGCGGGCGTCCCCGCTGGGTACTCACGGTCCCCGACCGCGATATCTCTCCCTCTCAGTCTCGGATTCAGTTCCCTATATCAGGTTTCCGTCAATCAGCCCTCGTGAACCGTCACAGACACGCCCGGGTCAGGTTTCTCCGAAAAATCGGAGTGGCGCCTACCCGTTCACCGGGGGTCGCTGCACAGCTCGTCGAGGGCCCCACGTTGGAGCGCCAATTTGTGAGATATTGAACGTGGTCACCAAACAAGACAAGGAAACCTTGGATATAAGGATAACCCTTTTATTTGTAACGCGTTTGCAAAGGCGGGCCCCCCCGCACTCAAGAGTACGAAGAGGCCCCGAGCAAGCTTCAGCTCGTGACTTTTGTTCCTATTGCTGCCGCCCCTCCCTTAGAGGCTTGGCTTACAATCTACCTATTGCAATTTAACACGATTCTAATACATAGACCAATCTACACTCATTATCCGAGTTTTACCTAATATGGGAGCTGTGCATTCTGAAGCTCCTTGTGGTCTTTTGTGGTCTAACTGACAGGAAGCACGCTCAAGCTGCTGACTCTGCCTGCATACATGGTCTTCTGTAAATTTCCACTGGGTTTGAGGCACAATTGATTACTCCTTCTCACAAACCTGTTCAGAGTTCCCTAGTAACTGCTGCTGATTCACTCCTTATCTTCCTTGTCCTCACTTTTTCTCTAATTGATTTCAATATAGTGAGATGCTGGCAACCTCAGTGATTACAGCTCTTTTGTTTCTTTCTCAGAACATTGCTGATAGCAGGGCAGTTATCTTCATTCCAGAGTAGGAGTCATCTCCACAAAGCTACCTGCTCTGAAAGGAGTGACATTTTAGGAAACGGCCTTTATGCTGACACGGCGGAATCTGTGAGCAAAGGAACATTTTCATGTAGGAAGTGATATTGACTTAATAGGTTAGGGAATGAGTGAGCACGGAGACTTAATGCAGGGATGTTATGTCCTATAGTGATGTTTGGCCTTATACATCTGTTTAAAAAGCAAACAAATAGCTGTTGTGAGAAGCTCTCAACTGGATCCAGACCAGGGTATGGGTAGATCTTTCACCCTACAGTGGTACCTTGGGTTAAGTACTTAATTCGTTCCAGAGGTCCGTTCTTAACCTGAAACTGTTCTTAACCTGAAGCACCACTTTAGCTAATGGGGCCTCCCACTGCTGTTGCACCGCCGGAGCACGATTTTTGTTCTCATCCTGAAGCAAAGTTCTTAACCCGAGGTACTATTTCTGGGTGAGTGGAGTCTGTAACCTGAAGCGTATGTAACCTGAGGTACCACTGTATTATGAATGACATCCCCATGCCAAGATACTATGCCCCATAACACACCAGCTTTTTAATAATAAAAATAAAAATAAAAATAAATATCAGTCTCATAAGGCAAAGCCACATGGCAATCATCAAAGTGCGTTCTCAGTGGGGTATGTGGACATTTTGGAGACCTAAAACATGGAGAGCAGGGGACGAGGATCTTTACCAATGGCTCAAAAACAGCAGGGTTTTTGTTTAAACCCCCTTGCCTATTCCCTGAACAAGCAGTCCCATGTTGTGTTTACTTGCATCCTTATGCTGCTGGGAGAATCCTAGAAGTAACCCAGTAATGGTGCTCACATGCACAGCTGCCATGCAGAGAGATAAGTTACTCTGACTTGTGGGGATCTTGCGGGGAGCTTTCCCATATTATTTGTTGCAAAGTTTTTAAATGCCTTATTTAGGAAACTTTTTAAAAAAATGCACAGGAAAAGCATCTATTCTGAGGAATGGGGAAACATGTTAGGCATCAGAATGTCATCAACTATAGCACTGTGTAGCAGTAGTGGGAAGCATAATAAAACTAATTATCTTTGAGGGTTTTCTCTCTTTTCTTTTTTCTTTTTGCATGCTGTTGGAAATTATCATATAAAATACCTCTACTACAAAAACACAGAATTTGTGTATCTAATTAAAGTGGCTATTGTTCTATTCTAGCTGTCATTCTTGGCAAACCTACCATACTCTGGAACCGCATACTCTGAGATTGAAAGTGAGCGTAGGAACGCCTGCTTGCTTGGGGCTTCATCAGAGCTTCACCCCAGGGTCACAGTGAACGTAGGGTGGTGGTACATATGGCCCTGTCTAATTAATAGGGCATTTCCCAGGTCACTCTCACAAGGTAGCACACTGAAAATCACTGATGGGTAAAATAAACTATCAATTTCATACATCCTATACTGTCTCAGTATATACTTCATGGGGGAATTAATGCAAAAGCAATTACATATCTATGCACCGTCACAAAACATGTCTTATATTTTTCTGCTATGCCAATTCTCCGCCGCCCTACACACAGAGATCACTTAAGAGTAGCAGATAGCATCTTTTAATTGGATTAGACTTGGAGTGACTGGCTGTGTACACACTATATATTTCCTACTTACTTCATCTCCTTCCCAGCTCCGACAGCCCCCTCTCCAATCCAGGAGTCTGTCCTCCAACTGCATAGCCACTTATTAGCAGCCCCAGGTTCTGTTATTGCCACTTATTGTATCCAAGCATAGTGTGTGATGTCAATACGCAGAGCCTGCTCCCCTTGCCTTGCCTTCACACACACAAAAAGGACACACATCACAGGAAGCCTATAGAGCTGCCTGGTGGCTCAGCGCAGTGTTTTTGAATTAGCTGTAACCTCAGACCAGACTGTGACTAGGAGATGATCTTAGGCCATGCATGGGTAGGTACTGGTATGTATGTAGGTATGTATAAATGTAAGAAAAGTGAAAAGACAACAATTTGTTTGGATATCAGAGGCACATTAGCAACCCATCTACGCATTCTTTTTCATTGCTCAGTTTTGGACTCTAAAGAATTCATTATGGCAGAGTTCCAAGCCTGTCGACAAAAGCTTTTGGCTCTGGACCTAGAAAACCACATTAACAGCTGCAGATTGTATTAGTTTTAAGCTTATTATGACTTTGCAGACTCATTTATCGATTACTTTTGATTGTCAGGACATCCCAAATATAGAATTAAACAACCTTCAGAGAAGCCAATTAAGTTTTGTAATAGTTGCTGCCAACTTTCCCTTGCCAAAATGGGTTGCTGACAATACGTTGGTGGCAGATTAAGCTGAACCGAGGCAACGTGCTGGTTCACATTTAACACCAAGCCATGACTCAGATGCTCTCTCTGCATCCCTTCCTCCTCTCCTCCCATGCTTCAGTTTCCTCTGTGACTTCCTGGTTCTTGTCATTTGTGCTTGCCCTCCAAATCAGAATCAGAAACAACAGCCAAACTGTGGCTTTGAATTTCAATTTGGAGGACAAGTGCAAAGTATAATTTGTGTTGTGTGAATGTGGGCCTGATTCAGCTAATGAGCCTCGCTACTGTAAGCCTGCACAGGGACTTCTGCTAGCGCAGTGGGGATTTCCCCCCTTCCTCCCCCCCCCATGTAAAACTGTCCCAGCGGGTGGCGCTGTAGTCTAAATCACAGCCTTTTGGGCTTGCCGATCAGAAGTTCAGCGGTTTGAATCCGCTTGACGGGTGAGCTCCTGTTGCTCTGTCTCAGCTCCTGCCAACTTAGCAGTTCAAAAGCATGCCAGTGCAAGTAGCTAAGTAGGTACTGTCGTGGTGGGAAGGTAAATGGTGTTTCTGTGTGCTCTGGCACTCATTGTGGTCCTCTGCTGGCCACATCATCCAGAAAGCTGTCTGTGGACAAACACAGCCTCCCCCGGCCTGAAAAGAGAGATGAGCACTGAACCCCCTAGTCGCCTTTGACTGGACTTAACCATCCAGAGGTCCTTTCCCTTTACCAAACTTGTCCCCAATATTGGCTTATGCGCAGCGATGGGGCATTGGGACAATCCCTTGAACAGTCCACTGCGGGGCGATGGGAGGGGGATTTCTCCTTCTGGAAATCTGAAAGGTTTCCGTTGACAGAATGATTGCCATAGCACTTTGCTGAATTCCTCTCTGGGAAATCAGCGAGAAAATCAAAGCAAAGGAAGGATGGGTGCAATCCTGTAACACATTCCTGGTTTGGAGATAACTGGCTTGGGGATGAATTAATTATGATCCAGTTAAAAAGCTGACAGCTACTTCCAATTTAGCAACCTCTAAATTCAGTGGGTTCCCATAATTTCTCATCACCTCTAGATACTAGAATAGCTTTACTTGATGCAGCACCACCAATGTTTCTTCATGCATCAGTATTGCCAGCTAATGGGTAACATCCACCTGTGTTTTCACCACTATCAGAATAGACTTCCACTCATGCAATAAGACTTCTCCTTCCTCACCCCCCCCCGAAGCTCTTGTGCTGGGGGTTAGGGCTCCAAAGTAGATTTTGGAGCGCTACAGCATGGAGAAGAAGAAGGGAACACCAACTGTGTGAGTGGAAGCCCACTAATGTGATGTTGGATATCACCCATACTAAAGGAAATAACTCATTTACTTGCCATAACCTCCAACGTCTAGCCTTCAGTAATGCCAAAAACTACAGGCTTATAAAATACAGTACAGACCTTTTTGGAATGATTTTGTGGTGGTTTTATATGTTGTCATAATTTATTTATTTTTTCATTTCATTTCATTTTTTTAATTTTTGTTTTATGAAGCTGTTGTGTGCTGGCAGGGAAAGCTGCTTATTCTTGAAGGTGGTATAATAAGCAAACAAATAAAGGGTATAAATCCAGTTCCACATACCCCAAATCAAATACCGTATTTTTCGCCCTATAGGACGCACCGTCCCATAAGACGCACCTAGTTTTTTGGGGGGGAAATAAAGGAAAAAAATTATTTCCCCCCCAGGCGCGGGGTTGGGGAAGCCCGAGCTTCCCCCGACCCCAGCCCCCAAACAGGCAGCTCTCTGCAAGCCGTGGGAGCCCAGTGCTGGCTCCCGCTGCTAGCGGAGAGGTCCGCGAAGCCTGGGCGCGCTGAGCTCAGCGCGCGCAGGCTTCGGCATGCAGGCACCCCTCCGCCAGCAGCGGGAGCGTTCCCGCTGCTAGCGGAGAGGTCCGCGAAGCCTGGGCGCGCTGAGCTCAGCGCGCGCAGGCTTCGGCATGCAGGCACCTCTCCGCCAGCAGCGGGAGCGTTCCCGCTGCTAGCGGAGAGGTCCGCGAAGCCTGGGCGCGCTGAGCTCAGCGCGCGCAGGCTTCGGCATGCAGGCACGTCTCCGCCAGCAGCGGGAGCGTTCCCGCTGCTAGCGGAGAGGTCCGCGAAGCCTGGGCGCGCTGAGCTCAGCGCGCGCAGGCTTCGGCATGCAGGCACCTCTCCGCCAGCAGCGGGAGCGTTCCCGCTGCTAGCGGAGAGGTCCGCGAAGCCTGGGCGCGCTGAGCTCAGCGCGCGCAGGCTTCGGCATGCAGGCACGTCTCCGCCAGCAGCGGGAGCGCTCCCGCTGCTAGCGGAGAGGTCCGCGAAGCCTGGGCGCGCTGAGCTCAGCGCGCGCAGGCTTCGGCATGCAGGCACCTCTCCGCCAGCAGCGGGAGCGTTCCCGCTGCTAGCGGAGAGGTCCGCGAAGCCTGGGCGCGCTGAGCTCAGCGCGCGCAGGCTTCGGCATGCAGGCACCTCTCCGCCAGCAGCGGGAGCGTTCCCGCTGCTAGCGGAGAGGTCCGCGAAGCCTGGGCGCGCTGAGCTCAGCGCGCGCAGGCTTCGGCATGCAGGCACCCCTCCGCCAGCAGCGGGAGCGCTCCCGCTGCTGGCGGAGAGGTCCGCGAAGCCTGGAGGCGCTGAGCTCAGCGCGCGCAGGCTTCGGCATGCAGGCACCCCTCCGCCAGCAGCGGGAGCGCTCCCGCTGCTGGCGGAGAGGTCCGCGATGCCTGCATTCGCCCCATAAGACGCACCCAGATTTCCCCTTCATTTTTGGAGGGGAAAAAGTGCGTCTTATAGGGCGAAAAATACGGTATAATCAAGCATGAAATTGAGTATAGTTTATGCCTTGTATATTTACAATTAAGCAATGGGCAAGAACTATATATCTAGGTAGAGAAAGCTCAAATTAGATTATCATGTTGCCAACATTGCCCCCCCCCCAATAACTCTGCTAAAGAGATAAGTTTGATGTGGCATTTCAGCTGCCATACCAACTTCATTTGATGAGGGAGGGGTTATCAGTGCAAGCAGGAATGCTGCTCAGCAGTTGTGCCTTAGCAACATTTCCTTCCCATTTTTTCACCCAAACATGCTAAGTAACCCCATAAGAGCTTCCAGATCAATATAGTTGACTATGGGAGGCTAGCACACACAGGAATGGTCCCTAACCACCTGCTTTTGCTGTGATTCACTGTTCAGGGATAATACCAGATCAGGACTCAGTTGGTTAGAGCGTGGCGCTGATAACACCAAGGTTGCAGGTTTGATCCTCATACGGGACATTTCTGCACTTCCAGCTCTAGGATTCTATGACTATAGTTGTAGGAGACTAGAAACCTTCCTCTTTCTGTGTTCTGCTTGCTGTAGGAGTGTCAGTGATTATCTTTTGGGCATAGTGGGTTCTTCTGGTGTGTGAGACCCCCAGAGGGCAGAAGGACTAGAATCATAGAATCATAGAAGAGTTGGAAGAGACCACAAGGGCCATCGAGTCCAACCCCCTGCCAAGCAGGAAACACCATCAGTATCTTGTGACTTACACTATCAGTCATTAAGAAAATATTGCTTTGATATCTAATCCCATTGGCTTTGAATTTGTTCCCTACTGTGAATTAAAAATATAAAATAGGAATTAAAAATTAAAAAATATAAAATTTCATTAGGCTAGGCAGCACTCTTGATCATACAGCTTGTAGACAAGATGTGTTTTTTTTGTATTGCGCAAACCTTCCACTTCAAGTTCCTGTGAGTTGCTTTTGGCACCTTATTACCATATACTCAGTGAACACGCAACTAAAAAATTGACCCAAGTGCATGAACAACATTAAAAGTTCTGACAGTGAAGCAGTGTTTCTCTTTTCCTTGTGCTTGTGTGAAATGATCTGGCAAAATAGATGCTGCAGAATTAATGTGGGGGTTGTGTGTGTGTGTGTTTTCTTTCAGAAATGATAAATGTTCTTGGGACCATGCCTTGCCAAATGCTGATTCGGCTAACAAAAGGAATTGGTGTTTTGAATATTTCTTGTACTGTATCAAATCTGAAGTCTTATGGAGATTTGCATATTCACTTCGTGAATGTGACAAGATTCTTATCTAACCTGTGCTTGTCAGCTTTCATTACTTTCTCCTCCACTTCAAAACAGTTATTTACTGCTGACTTTGAGTCTGTTTTCTTCTCTTTAGTAGTTTTAATGCATGTGTACTGTTAGAATGATTTTGGTTTAGTTTTGTTTAATGTGGTCAATGGAAAAGAATCTCTGGGCACACATATATAATTAACTCAGAAAGATACACATATATAATTAAAACACACAACGATTAATGCAAAGATATGACCTCTTATAACATAATCCCTCACCTAAATCAGTTTAAGAGTTTTGTCCTATTTAATCCGAGCAAGGAGTCCAATCGACCACAGAATTCAAGAAGGTTCAAGACATGTGAACTTTCAACTGTGTAAGGCAGTGGGAACCAAGTTTTACATAATGTGATGTAATGTTATTATTTCATATGATATATGATATAGTATAATATAGCATAGCATAGTATATCTCACCTTTTCTCCAACGAGCTCAAGGTGACATACATGGTTTTCCCTCTCCTCATTTTATCCTCACAATAATCCTGTGAGGTAGGTTAGGCTAAGGAACAGTGACTGGTCCAAGGTCACCCAATGAGTTTTGTGGCTGAGTGAGGAATTTGAACCCTGGTCTTTGCACTACTATAGGAACAAGAGGAAACAGCTGGTTTCATATCTGTTGCACTGCCATATCACTTCAGTAGAGAGTGATACAGCAGCTTTTAACTAAGTAGGGATCAGGTGCCATAGGGCTACATCTAGCCCTAAATAAGCTGCTAACTGTCTTTGCTCTTCATTTTGAGCTATGTCTTGCTCAGGTGCTGGCTGAGGAACTCACTCACCAAATTTCTTTGATTCCTCACTGAATTGCCTGCCTTGTCCATCTCTCTGCTGGACCATCAGTCTGTCTTCAGGCACCAGGAGAAAGGTCTGCCTGTATTATTGCTCTGATTGATTTGGATATTGCTGTGAAGTTACATAACTCCAGAACTGTGTCCCATAGGTAGGGTTTTCCTGACCCAATGTAGCATCTTCAACTAGATGAAAACAGATTGGAGCCTAAAGTTGGCCGTAGACATCTCACATTCACTTTATCAAGTAATGGCTGGGATCCTAAGGAGCACATGCATGCATGTTTTTCATGTGCACCCAGCTCTCTAGGATTCAAAGAGCAATTTATGGAGTCTGGCGCATACATTCATGTGTTAGCATAGTCAAAAAGAGGAGATTAGCATCTGTAATAACAGTCTGTAAGCGTGGTGGCTAAGGGACAGTTCTATGAAACAAGATTCTTGATTTTAGTGCTATGAATCAATAACTTTGATTAACCTTGCCTCTTTCATGAATACTCCAGATGGCCTTATGCAAGCTACTTTCTCTTAGCTTGATACCACCACCTGCTATATGGAGGGTAATACTGACATCTTACAGTGTTGTTGTAAGAATGGATAATGTCTCTGAATCTCTTTAAACACTTGTGCGTGCTATGCAAACGTTAAATTGTTTTAATGCAAATATTTAAGGCAACGAACCCCTGGATGACAGTAATGCACTGAGCAGGCTGTATCATTCCCTCTAATTGTGATCTCAGCTGGTGAATAACTATGCCTGTTTTGTGGGAAAAGACCACTAAGAAACATAAAAAAGATTTTTAAACCTAAGGGTCATCCTCCCTAAGAACCCCAATCAGTTCAGTGAGGACTAAGCAAGTCAGGAGAATTAAGAAGGAAAAATGGAATAGACCAGAGGTCCCCAATGTGATGTTGTTGGACTACAACTCCCATCATCACTGGGTACTGACCATGATGGCAAGGGCTGATGGGAGTTTGAGTCCCAGCAGCTTCTAGGATAGAGTATTTTGGAGAAGGGCCTGGCTGGCTTGAAAGAACTCTGAAAAGGAGGCCTCCTGCTAGGTGGTGAGGATACAGTCCCTACATTTTAGGATAGAATAATAGAATTGGAAGGGATCCCAAGGATCATCTAGTTCAACTCCCTGCTATAGAAGAATATGCTTCCTTCTGGGGCTTGAACCTGCAACCTTGGCATTATCAGCACCATGCTCAAACCAACTTTTGGCTGCATGTCTTGGCAGTACTGTGTAACATATATAAGCTGAGTGCATTCATTTCTGCTTTTGCTTCCTGATATGGGCTTATAGGTCTTAGATCTGAAAACAGTTTCTCAAGGTACAGAGTGTTAGCAAACTTTAAGGAAGACTAAGGTCAGTTGTTAAGAAGAGATCCTTTATCAGAATCAAATATGTTCTTATCAGAAGTAAACATGATGGGGAATTGCCTCTCTGCTTCTTAACCTGTCAGTATAATAAGTAAAGTTGTTTTTTTAAGGCAGTTGTTTTAGATATTGATTTTAAGAAAACCCAACCATGATCCTTGAGGGAAACATTAAACCTTTAATGCAACCAGTTTGCCTGAAATGTCTGCAGTTACTCAGCTGTTTCATATATTCAGCACTCTCATCTCTCTCACTGAGTGTTTTCTTTAAACACACACACAGGTCTTGGAATCCTGTGAAAAGTGAAACCTCCAATTCCAGAGTGTATATAAATCCTTGAGGACTTGGGTAGGGATAAAATAAGAAAAGCAAATTTAACTTTGATTTCAATAACTGAATATTGATGGTTTTGACTTGTAATATGCCTGTTTCTTCTGTTCACTGTCATCTTCTGATTTTCTCTAATCAAAGTGGGAAGGAAGTAGCTATTGATCTTAGACAATATGATCAAAGGGATGAGAAAAAAGCATACTTTCTTACTTGTTGATGATGACAAATTGCTCACAAATTGAGGGAGAAATTGTGCAAACCCTGGCATGTTCTGTTTGTAAAGAAAATGGGCAGGTGGAAGGAAAAGCACCCTCATTAAAGTAATCCAATATAGTTCTTTTTTCCCCTTGTAAAAGAACCTGTGCAATCCTGTATACAGTTTCCTGTGAGTAAAAAACACACACTGAACATAATAGCATTTGCTTCTGAGTAAATATGCATTGGCGTATGCTGTTAATTTGGTTATTACGGTTCATATAGGCAGGTTTGCCAGCAGAACCTACTTAAAAGGCACTCTAGAATGCTCTCTTTTTACTACTGCATGTTTTGATGCATTAAAAAGGGGTAAAATGTCTCAAAGAGCCTGGAAGGAAAGTGCAAATCCAAGTATCTTTAGAACACATAGTATTGCAATTTGTACCAATGTCAATCAAGTTATAACACTTAAAACTGAATAAGAGGGAAACAATAGTGATGTGGCATTTTCTCCATGTTCCCCCTCCCACCCCCATGAGATAGGCTTGGAAGGGGTCAGCCAGTAACAGCTGGTGTTGTGGGGCAGTTTACCTGGATGGGTCTGGGTTGGGGCAGAGTGGTGGTGGGTGGGATCAGGGCTGCATGGATGCACTTTACATTTGCCAACCATGCATCAACAATTGCTACTGTACATTATGGACTCTTTGGAGGCGGTGCTGTACAGCAGAGCATTATGGGGCATAACCTTTGGATTAGCCCTGAATCAAGGCTTAAGCATGGCCAATGGACCCATAGGTAGGGCAAATCACAGCACATAGGTAACTCTGAATGTATAAGCATGGGTGAAATAGCCTGCTTTTGTTATCTTTGGGAACCACCTAGCAACTCATTTCTTTTCCTACAATAATTTGTGTGTGTGTGTGAAGCATCTCCAGGTCTGACTCATAGCTCAGTCGGTAGAGCATGAGACTCTTAATCTCAGAGTTGTGTGTTTGAGCCTCTGTTGGGCAAAAGATTCCTGCATTACAGGGAGTTGGACTCATTACCCTTGGTATCCTTTCCAGCTATACAATTCTATGATTGTAGGTTACACAGCAAAATAAGTATTTCCCCACAAAGCTTGAGAAGTTACACCATGTATCTAATTGCATTAGATTAGTTCTGCTGTTCCACTGAGCAACTTCTTTTTCTCCTGCAGAAATATAAAGAATACGAGAAGGATGTTACTGTAGAAGAAATTGATGGTCTTCAGCTTGTGAAGAAGCTGGCAAAAAATATGGAGGAGATGTTTCACAAAAAGTCTGAAGCTGTACGGGTAGGTAGCAGATAAAATTATCTTTTATGTTTTGGGTAATGAGCTTGTACTCCTGGCATCTCAGTATGATGCTGTGGAAATGGACCGACAGAAAGGCCTTGGGAGAACTACGCTATATGTGGCCTTCTATAAGAGAAAATCTGAAAGAGTACTAAATATCCGTTTTGAAACAAAACAGAAACCTTAATCATTTGATACTATGTTTTCTCTTTCTTCTGCGCATTTCAAATTCCTTCTGGGGAGTGTTTTATTTAGAAAACATGTGTCAATGTCAAAGGACATATACATGTTTTTAGCAAACTGTGTACACCAAAGGAGTAAAAATGGACACAGTCCCATACTTCCTTCCTCACCTTCCTGGTTGCTACACTCTGTGATTGGTGCATAGTTGTGACACATACATGCTGTACTCCATAGTCAATATTTCTTACAAAAGAAAACAATTCAGAGTCGGAGACCAGGAATTAGATCTGAGAATCTACCTGTACTGCAGAAGCACATGAATTATTTTGAAAGCCATGTAGCCAGTAATTGGTACATGGCTTTTTACTATAGCTATTTTGTCTTTCTAAGAGGACTTTCCTGAGGATTAGTTACTGTGGACTTTTCAGTTCAATCTGCAAGGACTTAAAAAAAAAAAAAGTAAAAGTAAAAAAAAACAACCCATATTATATGAAGAACACATTTAAAAAGGAATGAAAAGCAAACAAAAGATTTCCTGGTTCAGTAAGCAGGACCGTGGGTTTTCCGCAAATTAGCAAGAGTGCAGAAAGTGTATTGGACGCAGGATTCAGCTTGTTGAGTCTTTTGGCTTCCTTTTTAAAAATGGCGGTATGTGTGAAGATATGCTAAATGTGCTAAGACTTCTGAAGCCAGTGGGATGACTGAGGAACATTTTCATTTGAGTGGACATGGAGATTCTATGCCCTGCAGAGCTCATTTCCCCTCCCTGCAACTAGCAAAACCAGAATGGATTGTGCAGAGGAGTAAGAATGGCAGTCTGAATTATGTGAGACAAAATTCTAGAGCAAGAAGAAGATTAGGGGTATTTTGATCAATTGCAGCTTGGGGTGGATTTAGGCACACATAATTTCTGTCATGCAGAGATTCAAAGGACCAGTTATTTTAAGCTGGCAGAAAATTGGAGCAGAAGATCTACTTCTTTCTGAATCCTGCTGTGCTGGAATTGTAAAAACCACTCTGCTTTTAGAAGCCATTCTCCGGTGACCCCTTGCAGTGTTTAGATCAGGGGTCAGCAACCTTTTTCAGCAGGGGGCTGGTCCACTGTTCCCCTGACCTTGTGGTGGGCCGGACTATTTTTTGAAAAAAATATATGAACGAATTCCTATGCCCCACAAATAACCCAGAGATGCATTTTAAATAAAAGGACACATGCTACTCATTTAAAAACATGCTGATTTCCGGACCGTCCGCAGGCCAGATTTAGAAGGCTATTGAGCCACATCCGGCCCCCGGGCCTTATGTTGCCTACCCCTGGTTTAGATGAAGCAGCCTGATCCTATAGTCCAGCTAAGGTCACCATTTCTCATCTCCCCTTGTGTTGGACAAGTTAGTTAAGTACCCCCTATCAGACAATAGTGCTTATCTGCTTTTTGATTGGCCAATGGAAATCTAAGTACTTTATGAACAGTATAAAAAGTTGTAAACTCCAGGTCAGATAACACTTTCGAGCAGTAGCTACCACACTGCTCTGATTTTGTAGATCAGTGCTGGGGAATTAGTCATTCTCCAGTTATGGCTAGATTTCAACTCCCGCTACCACTTTAAATCTCTTTGTTGGCTTCCTCATCTTCTTCACGTTTGTGTGTGCATCATGGATATATAGTCCCCTCTACTGGTTTCTCCGATTAGAAATCAATCAAGGAGAGGATTTGAGAAGGAAGAGACAGCTTACAGAACTCTAAAGAGTGGCAACTCCTAGCTGCTCTGCATGGAGTGGAGCCTTCAGTGCGGGGCTTCTCAGGAAGTGCTGGAATGTTTTGTTGCCTCAGATTAGAGCCAACAAACTGAAGCTCAGCCTTGATAAGACTGATACACTGTTAGTGGGTGGTTCCCTAGACTGGATGGGTGGGAAGTTGCCTGCTCTTGGTGGGGTTACATTCCTTCTGTTGCTTGAAGCTCAGGTGGCCTCAGTGGCATGGAGTGCCTTCCATCAGCTTTGGCTGGTGGCCCAGCTGTGCCCCTATCAGGATAGGGATAGGCTAGCGCCTGTCGTCCATGCTCTGGTAACCTCTAGATTAGATTACTGCAATGTGTTATACATGGGGCTGCCTCTGAAGATGGCTTGGGAACTTCAGTTGGTGCAGAATTTGGCGGCCAGATTGCTCATTGGGGCAAGACGGTTTATGCACATTAGACTGATCCTGGGCTGACTGCACTGGCTGCCAATTAGTTTTAGGTCCAATTTAAAGTGCTGGTTTTGACCTTATAAAGCCTTTAACAGCTCAGGACTACAATACCTCAAGGACTGCCTGACAGTGATGAGGGATTAAAGACTGGAGTGATCATTCTGTGATATTATGGCAGTGGACAAAGCTGGATTGTAACTTTTGAACAAACCTGTTTTAATTAAAATAAAGACAGTATTTAGGGGAGCATAACTGGTTCGGTTACACTGGGCATGGAGCCTTGGGGGCACCGCAGGGGATGCCACAACTATGATTTAGAATGGAGCGCAAGAGGCAGAAGCTTTCAGATTTTGGTGGTGCGCAAAGCACTGCTGAAATTTGAGACCCCAAGGTTTAGGGCCTCTAATTAATTAATTAATCAATCAATCAATTAATCAAGTTAATCTGCTTTGACTGATTAACATTTTATGCCCTTTTAAATGTGTTTGTGGGAGGGGGGTTATTGATTTGTTTTTGTTTTATTATGTACTTTGTGTTCTCATTTTGTATTTTTATGTTGTGAACTGCCCTGTGATCTTTGGATGAAGGGCAGTATACAAATTTAATTAATAATAATATTAATAATAATAATAATAATAATAATAATAATAATAATAGGGCACCTTCCTCACTGAACGATATGCTCTTCACTGACAATCTCCATTGCCACAAGCATGGTACAATGCAAGATGCTCTGAGATCTAAATATTAATACTGTTTTTATTTTCAAATGATATCATTGACTGAAATGGTCTCCTAGCAACTAATTGAATTAGCTGAAAATCATCTGTGCTAACACAGCATGTTTTTCATTGAGAGAGTTATTGTATAAGAGTAAAAGAGGATTATTTCAGAGCCTTTTTTTTAAAGCATACCTGAAACATTTGGAGGAAATTGTGATTAGTAGTGTTGGTGATTTTTGAATACTCCCAGTGACAAAAAAATGTTTCCATAATATTTAAATAATATTTCCATAATGTTTTAATAATGGTATTTGAAATGCATGTTAATACCAAATAAATATGACTGGCACATGCACAACTATGAACTATGTACCATGGCATATTCTAATGTTCCTCAGCTGCCCTATTCTAAGTGCAGTTTATACATCCTCTAGATTGGGCAGTCCAAAGAGCTGATTAATATGATATTTTAATAGCAAAATACGATTGTCATTAATATTTACGTAATAACACCAACAAAACTTATAGACAGGCTATGAAAGAAATATTTGGGCAAATCAATTGACTAATATATTTGAATTGGTAAATGTGCCCAACTGAAGGTCAGACTCTCATGTATGCTTTACTTTTTTCTTCCCTAATTTCATGAATTTAATTCTGAATGTTCTCTCAATTATTTCTGAAGAGAATTATTGGCCAAAAGCCACCAAACAAAGACACCCCCAAACTCCCTTATTGAGCATTTTGCTTCCCATGGCTTCCCATTTCTTGTTTTATTAAACAAATCTTGGATTCTGTCAGTTGTCAATTCTTCATAGGCAAGATTATATCTTGATTTCTGAAAACTAAGCAGTTGCATATTCTTAAACACTACCTTCAGCTGTGCTTTAATTCTTCGTTTTTGGTGCTGGAAATTCAAGTGAATGTAAATGTTCTCTTCCATGTTCTTTCTATGACTATCTAATCCAGTCTTCTCCAACCTGGTTTTGGACTACACTTCCCAGTATCTCTGACAATTGGCCATGCTGGCTGGGGATGATGGGAGTTGTAGTCCAAGAGATCTGGAGTAGAAGGCTAAAGTAATTCAGCCTGTGTTGCATCAGCATGCTTCAAATTTGGCTTGGATGCATCATTTTGTATTTTTTTTTATGTTGCACACTGGCTTGGGTTCCTTCAGAAAGAATGGTGGTATATAAAGGAATGGATTTGCCAGCCTCTTTACAAGCAAACACCTTAATTATTGTTTGAATAATCAAGCATGTGTTGGAGGAACCTGAAATCAAACACTGTTTTGTTTGTTCAGGCACACTTTATCTAGTCAATTACAGAGTGTATATTTTTACAAATGAAGAGAACATTCTGTCTGCCACAATAATGTACCTGGGAAGAAGAGAAAGAGTCATGTTGCTTTCATTATATTCGTTTGAAGAAGGCCCATAGAAGAAGAAGGGAAAGCACCCAAGAAATTGACCAGGCTTTGTAAAGGTCATGTGCCAAATGCAGTACCAGCCTTATTGCTAAAAACACTTGCTGAACCTTTTCTGTGGCATGAAATGTTTTTAAGTGACAGTTTTCATTTCACTTATGTAGAGTGCTTTTAAAGATGGCTGTTTGATTTACATTGATAACACTAAAAATCCCTACTTTCTGAAGTACAGTAGAGTATATTTTCTTCTCTTCTTCTTCTTTTTTTTTGAAGCCTTAATGCCTTAGCCTTACAGGAAAATGGGGAGAAAGGGAGATTCCCCCCCCACCTTTAATAGTTTTTACTTTCTTCTTGCCCCTTTTTCTGGCTATCTGGTGTTCGCTGCAGAATTGATTTCCATTATAGGTGTACTGTGAAAAGTAATTGCTGTTGTACAGTAATTCAATTTCAGCACATTCACGCGTCAGTAAACCAGCAGGGTTTATCAAGAGAAAACAGGGACATTAAAGCTTTTTATCATGAAATTCCACATGTAGAGACACATTTTTGCAAGGAGCCGAATGTTGGAATTTGCATTTCATAAACACCGCCGACTGCAGACAAATATTTTTCTGCCCACAGGTGCTTTTACAGCAGGCTTGCAAATTGCTTGCAGACATTATTAGTATGATATTGTTTAGGTTGGTCAATATAATGCCAGTACAGTTGTACCTCGGAAGTCGAACGCCTTACGACTCGAATGTTTTGGCTCCCAGATGCTGCAAACCCGGAAGTGATTGTTCCACTTTGTGAATGTTTTTTGGAACCCTAACATCCAACGCAGGTTCCGTGGCTGCCGATTGGCTGCAGGAGCTTCCCGCAGCCAATTGGAAGCCGCACCTTGGTTTCTGAACATTTTGGAAGTCGAATGGATTTCTGGAATGGATTCCGTTCGACTTCTGAGGTATGGCTGTATTACTGTCATGCAAGTAGTGAAATGGGTGTGCTAGTGAAGGGCCCGTGGCTCAGAGGTGGAACACCGGCTTTGTCTCTGCTTTGCATGCAAAAGTTCCCAGGTACTGAACTAGATGAACCAGTGGTCTGATGCATACTAAATCAGGTTCATACATGTGTTGTGTAAGTTTTTTCCTTGCTGCAAATGCAATGGGTTGGATTCGGACTCTGCTGTATCATCTCCCTGGTGGGGGTGGGTGGGTTTCCTTCTGAACAGTGTGGAAGGTGAAGTCTGGATTCAACCCAATGTTAATATAATCTAAGTCCTAGGTTGAATTCCGTTTTATTTTGTTTTTTTTTAATACATACAACGTCCCTAGACGCTGGAGACCTCATGATGCAAGGAAGACATAGGCAGAGAGAGCGGGGAGGAGAGGGAGAGGGAGAAGTGAGGAAGAAGGGTTAAACAATCTACCAGCCTGGCACCTAGCCTACACTTAAAATAAGAGGCTCTAAAAAAAGAAGCTCATGCCATCTATATTACGGAACAAAGTCCCCAGGTAGGGCATCTGCACTCTGTGGAAAGTTCTTGGGCAGACTGGCTGCTTTCGTCAGCTGCCTGCTCTAGTGGTTTGCTGCTGCCTGCAGGAGGCAGGGGAAAGCCAAGCCGGCTAAGCCACAGACTGCAGAAATCACATTGTGATTAGCTATATATTTCCAGGTTGTTATTATGAAACCAGTTGTCATGATGTGACTTTCGTACTGGTTTTGGACGATTATCAATACATCGCCCTAATGCCTGCATTGCAGAGGGTTCGACTAGAAGCTCTCGGGATCCCTTCTAACACTACAGTTCTATGATTCTGCTCTTGGCTAACCTCTCTTCTCTGAGTCTACCCACTTAATTCTCTTAAATTCTCCCTCTTCAGTGCCTTGGAATGGTTGGGATGGTCATTAGACCATGAGACTCTTAATCTCAGGGTCATGGGTTTGTGCCCCACGTTGAGCAAAAAGTTTCCTGCATTGCAGAGGTTTGGACTAGGTTTGGGATCCCTTCCAGCTATGATTCTGCTGTTGGCTAACTTCTCTTCCTGGGGATGGGGAGAGTGTGTGTATGAATTCAACAGTGCTTAGTGTATTTTTTTGGGTGCTATTTTGTTACCGTTGCTAATATTGTTCAACACACTATGAATGCTATAGTACTTTGTGAATCCTATAATATGACTTTTGTTGTAATTATTATTATGATGCTGTTTTGCTTATTTTGTTTTAGTTGTTTTGTTAATGGTGTTTTACACATTGTAATTCTATATGATTGATGTTGCATCTGTGGTGTTCCATTATGTTATTGTTATTTATTGTTTGTAAGCCAGTTTGCGATGCATGTCAATGAAAAGTGGCCTAGAAATTTAGTAAATCAATCAAATCAATCAATTCCCTACCTAGAAGCTTTGTGAAAGGCTGTATAAAATGTTTTCACTCAGGAGCCAAAGCCTTGACCTCTTTTGAATTCTTATTTATGTGTAATTACTTTGTGTTTTAACAGCACAATACAATCTCTTACCCTTCTGCCTCTCTCAGCAACGTCATTGTGTTGCATAATTTAAATCTGCCCGTTTTTATATACAAACAAATATACTGCCCATAGTAATTAATTATTTTTTTTAAATGTATGGTTGTATGATTTATTTTTTATAATGCTTAATGTATTATGTTTACTAACTGCTTTAAAATAATCACCCCCTTTCACAGACAGAAAGCGAGAGATGAGAGAGAGAGAGAGCACGCAAACTTGAATGATTATGGAATTTGTTTTTTATCTCAAGGATATTGTTTCCCACTCTAGCCTTGAAGAAGTGACAGGAAATCCTTTTCAACAGTATAGAAAAAGTGTATAATAAAATACACAGCACATAGAAAAAATGTATTTCCAACTGACATTTAATTTTATATATAAATGTGGTTTTCTCTGTACCTTTCACAATAAAAAATGTAACATATTAGAATTACTTAACAAAGGCCTGTTCCTTTTCTCCCTCCCTCCCTCCCTCCCTTCTTCACACCATTACCAATGCCCAGAAATGAAGGTGTGTGCTAGAGTGTGCAAAAACTGGCTACAGCTATTGCCTTGAAGACTTCCAAATAGCTCCCAGAATCCTGAGGATCATGTGACTTGGCCTCCCCCCAGCAGTGATTATTCAGTACCACACAACTTCATTTAATTTATAACTTCTAGACCTTTTTTAGCCTTCAGACGCTGTGATATTAAAATACAAAATAAATTTATACAGTTTTCTGAGCACAGGGCTGAAATGGGCTGTGGGAGGAATGAAATTATGGTGAATCAACCAAGTTTCACTATAAATAGTCTCAACTGACAGAATAAAGACATAATAAAATAAGATGGCTATAATTGTATTAATTACCAGCAACAAATGAAAGGGTTTCAACGATATTTTTATTCAGTATTTCAGCGACATGTTTTGCTGGTTCCTTGTATTATGACTTTTGTTCACGCTTTGGCCAATCATAAAGATACGTTTGTGTGATCCTATTGAACTGAGAACCCCCTTCAGGCTGATTTGGACATTCCACAGAAGTGGGATTGTCAGAGCATGGTTTTTACTCATTATTCTCAGTGCCTTTTTCTAAGCAAAGCAGGTATAGATGGGCCCAGTGCTTTTTTCAGATGGAACTCACTGGAACTCAGTTCTGGCTCCTCTCAGATGGGCACCATTGGCATTATAAGAGAACAAGGGAGGCATTCCATGGTGAGTTCTGGCACTTCTTCTCCTAGAAAAATAGCACTGGGTTGGCCCCATTTATGGTGACATCCACATGTGAGCACATGGATTTCATTCTTATTGAGACATACGTTTCCACTAGCAATGCAGTCTGATACATCTCTACACAGACGGCAAGGCGCTATGTCAGAAGTTAAAATTGCAAGTAATTCGGCCTTCTTCAGAGTATTGCCTCTACACGATATTGTGAATTGTCCCTCAGAGCTGAGCTTGGCACAAGAAGGTATAAAGGAGAAAGGAGAGCAAGCCCACAGAAAAACAGGGAGGGGTTGGCTTTGTGCCAATTTTGTCTTTGCCTGGTCTGCTCTCCCAACCAGCAAGTGTGTGTGTTTTGCGCTATAACATTTGCATGACCTGTTTAATATCTGTTTGTGCTGCTTGTATTGTTTGCTTGCCTGCTGAGTGATTGCAACTGTTGTAGTGGTGGAACTCCTTGCCTATTGATACCAAGCAGGTGCCTTCACTGTATTCTTTTTAGCACCTGGTAAATACATCCTTCTTTAGTCAAGCCTACCCCAGATGCTTAGAAAAAGCTGCTGTGAATTTTGATCTGTTTTAGTATTTTAACTTCTTGTATGTTTTAACATACTGTAAATATCTCATGATTTTATGGTTTTATCTTTTTTACAATCAGTTGGTGTATAAATTTTGTGAACTAAGTAAAAATCTTTTCCTTCTAGCATCTCTCTTTTTGCTTTTCATGGAATGTGTTGAGAATAACCACATTCATTAGCCCCCTTTATTTGTTAAGGACATGAATGAGGCTCCTCATTTTAAAGGGAGGCAGGGTTGCACCACTGGCTCTGCCCTCAATGTCATGTAGCTCCTTGCCCTAATCTGTTGCACATAAAGTGTATACACCTGCAGTACGGAAGCCTCTGTGTGTAGGCTTCCATGCAGTCCTGTGTTAGCCTAATTTCTCAGAGGCTACATCCATAGGGTTCCCCACTACAGACATCCAAGCTCAGTGTATGGATACTGCTGGGCAGGGCTAGGGAACCACTTGATATTGGAGGCAGTCAGCAGCACAACCTTGCTGCCCCTTCAACACAGGGTGCCCCATTCTTGCATATACTATTCTGATTTGTTTACCTGCAACCCAGACCTCTGCAGTTTATAGTATTTTACAGTGCTGTACAATCTTAAGTATGTCTACTCAGAAGACAGTCAGAAGAAAGCCCAACTGAGTTCAATGAGACTTACACCCATGTTAGTGCATGTTGGATTGCAACAACAATGTACACACCAATCTGCTGTTGCAGCAACAACAGTAAAGTATGACTGGGGCTAGACTGAAAACTTAAGTCATTTCTTTGCCTGGTAGTTCATAATGATCAGACTCATAGTAGGTTTTTTACTCCACAGAATAAGAAATATGGAGGAGATTTTCTGTGCTGTGGGGAGCATCCTGTTACCAAGGTTTTGTGCAAGCATTTTCAGAGCATGGAAGTAGATTTTTCACATTTTTGGTGTTTTCATTACACAGATAGTAGCTATTTAGGGAAAAATATGCCTTTGCAGCAGGAAAAGATTATGAAGACTTAATCAAACAAGTAGAGAATGCAAACTTTCATAATCATTTCATGTAGCTCAGGGATTTGATATGATATGTGTATTTGTGTGTTGTGGCACACACCAGACCCACACAGATTGTGAGTAATATATATGATGATGATGATGATGATGAAGATGATGATGATAGCAATAGGCTGAGACTGATGAGAAATGAAACAAAAATATCTTGGCTCTCACACATAGCAGACTGAGCAAGACTGAGTGAAGTATAAATAAAATAAAACAACTCAGGTTAATTAAGAAAGACTCAAACGCAAGGCCCCAGACCAATAGATATCTAAGCTATCTACTAAAACAAATGCGAATGGAAACAACAAGGAGACAACAGAAAATTAAAATGGAATGAAACGAACTACCAATGATACTGAAAGGGGAAAAATAATGCGTTGAAAAGGGTGGTAATCAAAATGTGCTAGCTCCTTGTCAACACCTTAGGACCTGTGGTACTAGGTAGGGGCCTAAGGAGGACTTGGGACCTTAAGATGTTCAGAAGGTCCTGGGATCAACTCACAGCATTTGCACATAGGACTAGGAGAGATTCCTGCCTGAAACCCTGACAGCTTCATATGTTCCATTGGCTGGATCTCTTATTTGTTTGGTTTCTTTATTCATTTGTGCTCTTCATTGGGCAGCTCTTTCATTGTTTGACCTTTTTGTTCTTCTGTCTACATGCAGATAGATCACCACAACATGCATATATGTTTATTAGTCTTCAAGACAGGTGTGGTAAACCTGTGGTCCTCTGGATGTTGTTGAACTGCAACTCACATCTACTCTGGCCATTATTTCCATGTTTCCAGTAGTTCAGCAACTCCTGGAAGGCCAAATGTTCCCTACACCTCACAAGACTCTTTATGGCTTCCTGTGCTTTAGGATCCTGTTTTGCTGCAGTATTAAACCAACTTGCAAAAAACACAGATACATTTACTCTAGTTTAGGTGCACAAGTACGTTACTATATTAATAATGTACTTTGTCCTGTCCCCCTTTAGCATCCATGCGTTCCTACAGTTTTATATATTTATGGCCCCATAGAGTTTCCATTGAAGCTGTGTGCCTCAGCTGCGTGTTTTGTTGTATCAATGGAGCTTATTAGAATATCTCTGCAACATGCAGATAAGAGAGATTATTCTCTTTGTTATCAGAGGTTTGCATCTGCCACCCCTCCCTAGAGAAGTTGCTTTTTGTATGGTAATGATATGTCATTGGCTGATGTTGGAGTAGGCTTGCATATGGATTACTTGGTGTGAGTTAATTAAGGTCTATTAAGGGTTATTAAGCACAAGAAAAGAATAATGAATAAGGTTTAACAGCTTTCTCTGCATAGTATCCATTAAAGCAGAAACAGGACCTCAGCGTGAAGGACTAATAGGAAGAAAAATTCCGCACATTTGCCTTTTGTCCTACTTTACCTAACTGAAATGATCTTATGTGTAACAAACCTTAAGCATGTCCACTTATAGTAAGGGCTGATCAACATGTTGCCTTTGTCAATGTGGAGAGCACTGGAGTAGCGCTGGCTATTATGCCATCCTTCTGCTTGACAATTGGGTGAATTTCCATCCCAGAATCTCATGCCAAGGTTTGCACTAGTGTGGATTCAGAAGGTTCCAGGAGGTCATCCAGTCGATAGATTTGCTTACTATGTCTTAGCTACCATTCTTGACCTTGAAAGTCAAATATTTCTTTCCTTTTTTGTTCTTTTACATAAAAAATTGGAAAGGCCAGATTTCACAAACATGGTTCTGTCTTGAATGTATCTTAACAAAATAAGAAAGTGAAATAATGAGCACAAGGGATCTGGGTGAAAGGGGCAGAACTTGAAAGATGCACCATACTGACAGCGCAAGAGCATTTTAATATATTTCTACTGGTTCCTTTGTAGCAATGAACTTTATTAAGGCAGCAATCCTATCCACCTTACTTTATTAAGGCAGCAATCCTGTGCTCCATAGAAGACAGTGGGACTTACTTCTGAGTAGACAATACCATTTGGAAGCCACCCAGAGTGGCTGGGGCAGCCCAGTCATCATCATCGTCATTGTTGTCATCATCATATCATCATCATCATTATATGCTGTTCATCAGAGGAGAAATGAAATATATTTGGAAGTGCATCCTGTAATGTTACAAACATGATCTTTAACCTGTGAACTTGTTAAATGAATTGGTTTATTTGAAATAGCAACCCATTGCAAGCAATAATGCAACAAGTGATTTTAAATAACTCATCCTGTGCATCTTTTAAAAACAAATTGTCCCCTCCCCTCCAGAGAGTGAACAGCCAAAGAACACTCATTTTCTTAGACCATTTTATTGTTCACATGAGCAGGTTTATTTAATTAATTATTTGCAGCTTTTGCCAAAACAGAATAAAGAATATCAAAAATAAGAGTAGATAAAGTTGCACCTTCTCTAATGCTGACACCGAGACAGATGATTTAAGGTTAGCTCATGGTTCCTCGCTTAAGTGAGTGCTGTGCCGTGTGTTTTCAGTGATCATTCACGGCAGGTCTATAAATACATTCCCAGGGATAGGCAAACTCAGTAAATCCCAATCAAAAGCTAAGGCTGGGTGAAAGAAGTAAACAGTTCCAAAGCTGTTCTATAAATTGTTGTGTAGAAAATGGTTCTCCGTTTTATTATGTAGGTTAGATTACAGCAATCATTGAAGCACAAAGACTACATTATGGAGCAATGTTGTTGCCCAGACAAGCAGCAAGAGTGCATAAGGTTGGGTGATGAACTGCACTTGCAAAATGAAATGGGAAAAAAGAACTATTGTATTGTGCCTTTGCGGAGTGTGTTTGTTTTATAGTAGAAGCTTGGAGTGGAGAGAAGGTTTGCTGCCATAAAAGCAAACAAGAGTTGGCACTTAGAAGAAATGTTGTAGGTTTTAATGCTACTCTTCCATTTGTCTTGTTTATGTTTTGTGTCAGGTTAACAGGCATTCAATTAGAGGATAATGCCCAGTTATGTGGGATGTAATAATACCAACAGGATCTTATACCCTAAGTGCTTCAATTAATGCTTTATTTTTCTCCTCTGCCCCTCCAAGTATCTGATGGAAATAACCAGTTTGGTTGGTAAGGTGGCCCTGTGTCCTACTTTTCTCTGTTAAGTCCTTTCCTGGCCAGATCAAGGGTGGTTTCATAGAACAATAAAATCATAGAATTGAAGAGTTAGAAGGGGCCATGAGGGTCATCCAGTCTATCCCTACAAGTGCAGGAATCTTTCACCCAACACGGGGCTCATTAAAGATAAGGAATCCTAAGAATGGAGAACAAGGGCCCTTTGACAGCAAACCGAATACTCACTAGCTCATAGTCTTCTGCATCATGGTGAGATGCACTGTATTTTTGTTTAAATTTAATATTTTAATTAAATAACATTTTATTTACATTGTACTCATACACAGGCATTAGCCCGTGAAATGTTGTGCAAAGCAGTACCATCATTGATGCATTTCCTACTTAAGAAAATGATGCCACCCCATTCATTGGTTAAACTTCTGTTTCTTTGGACTAAGATTGTGGTGAAAGAATCTGTATTTTTAAGTTTAAAAAGAAACTTGCTTTGCATATTGATTCTGAATTGAACATAAATTGCTGGGTTCTGTATCCTGGTCTGGTACAATGTCTCTTTTTGTTTCTGTAACTTGAAATGGCAGCATCTGGTAAAAGAAAAAGGCAGTATGACTCAAACTTGCATCCTTCTGCGTTTTTGTGCAGGGAGCATCTTGGTAGAGCATGAGACTCTTGATCTCAGGGCCGTGGGTTCAAGCCCCATGTTGGGCAGAAGATCCTTGCATTGCAGGGGGTTGGACTAGATGACCCTCAGGGAGCTTTCCAACTCTACAGTTCTGGTTCTGATTCTGACCTCTGAAGACTTCAGAGAGGAAAACCTGCATTGGAAGCTTCCTCACAGCCAGTATAGAACCATTTTTGTTGGAGCTCCTGTGGTGCAAAGGGCAAAAAATAAACATGCTGCATCTGCTGGGTGCTTTTTTGCATCTGCTGGAACCTACATTCTTGATACATCCCTGGAAAATGGGGAAAAAGTGTACCAGGACTGAAAAGTGGAGGGTGGGGAGGGACGTCTCTGTTCCCATCTTCTTAAATTTGCCAATTTGCCCGCCTCTCCAGTGACCTTCCCCAACACAGTAAGATTGCTCTAAGAGGAAAGAGCAGTGCCTTCAAATGGAATGACTACATTCTGTGTAGGTAGCTAAGGTGGCTGGCCACAAGGGAGATGTCCTTAGCTGTGGTAGTCCCACAGCTTCTTGAGGACTTCCTGCAGGCATCTGGCTGGCCACTGTGAGAGCACGATGCTGGACCAAATAGACCTTTGGCCCAATCCAGCAGGTTCTTCTTATGTTCTTATGGGATTCCCTTCCATCATACCTACAACCAATCTCAACATTGCAAGCTTTTTCAGAGGCCCCGAGGAGCTATTTTCCCATTTCCCCCCCCATGATGCTCATGAACTGGGTGATGGCCTGCTTGACATACACTTTATCCACCCCTGTTTATATAATTGCTGAGCTGTAGTTCTAAGTTTTACAATTTTGCATTACTGATCTTTTTGTCGATCGTTGTTTTTGATCATGTGCTGATTTGCCTAGAAAGATGGCCTAATATTATTCAAATAATTTTAAAATATTGCTAAAAAGTATTTTAAATAAAATGAATAGCATTTTATGTGACCTTATCTGGATGGTGAGAGGGAAGGGGTGTGCCTAGACTTGTAGCACTTATCTGGTGGGCTTTGGAATCCATTCATGGTGTGCAGAGCACTAGACTGCACTAGACTGCTGGATTCTAGTTTTGCCCTTTTGGCCCATTACAACAAGCTACGCATAAGCCTACAGATTACACAGTTGGTCTTGCAGTGTTACTGTACGATGTTGCTTAAATGATTTCCGAGAGCCCTGCAAATAGTTGTTCCCCCTCTCACTCCAGAACTTGGATTTTTTGTTTAGGGGCACACAGCACTGACAGCAATAATAACCAAAGTGAGCTCCAAAACTCCATGTAAGAAGCATATTTTCTTTAAAAAAGAAAAGCAAAGGCAAATTCTTTTCAGTTCCAGCACGTTATCTGTTCATGTTATATACATCCTTTAACATTGCCAATAAAAGCATATTTTCCTCCAGAAAAACATATCCCACGTTTAAATGTGAAACACGCCATATGGAATTCTAAATCTTCAGTATACTGACTACATTATATTGCCTTGTTAAGTCCTCAGTTCTTTAAAATATTAAGTTCCTGTTATGGAAGAAATACGTTCCTGCAGGCAAGTAGGATTTTGTTTTAATTGCCATGTGCAGCCTGCAACATTTCCTTTATAGTAGTGTCCAAGAGAGTTTAAAAAGGATGGTGAGTGTCATACCCGCCCCCCGGCAATGTCCTTGCACTATTTTCACACAGCAGCTTAAAAAAATCTGGAGGAGTTTAATTAGTAATTAGCATTTGTTTTAATTAGTTTTTGTCTGCTAAATACATCTAACTAACATCAACCCACAATCAGAACACCAAGCTCATACAGATTGGATGTGTGTGAGTTACATACATCCAACTAGTGAAGACATGTATACATATATTTTCAATAAACATAAGCAGCTACATAAATTTCTGCAATGCATGTGGCTCCAGGAAGATCAGCTTTGATATTGGTATGCATACAGTTTTATTGCATTTAACTTCTATTTCTGCATGCAATCAGTGCTGAGTATCTTTTTCACTTTCACCTGCTGTGAAGAAATGTTTTTGATTTTAGAAATATTCCTCTTTCGTAGTGTAATATTCCTCTTCCTATGTGTGCATGGCAGTATAACACTTGAGGCCCACTGATCTTTCACCGCAGGCTCTCTGCAGGCATGGAGATAGAATTTGGCAGCTCATCTGCAGCCCAGCATTGTGTTTAGCCAGCTAAAGTGGCTCAGTAGACCAATTTTGGTGGATGCTTCCAAGAGTGCCATCAGTCAAAGTAATTGTAGTGCAATCCCCTAGTGAAAATGCTAACTGAAACTCCTGGCAGTCAAAAAATAAACAATTTCCTGAAATGGAAGCTTTGAAAATAACACTGAAATTAATTAGTTCAACCGATTAGCAGCTAGGGGAGGTACAGCTGTACAAAATGTAAAAGAAAATTTCTCTCTAACCTAGACTCTCCTTTCCAGATGTTCCCCTGTTAGGGCACTTTAAAACTAAAGATGTGCAGAATCCTTAAGGGTGTTCCCGCCCTGCAATACTCTTTGCCAGATGTGTGACAATCGAAATCAGGATCAAGGCCTCATAGGTGCAGCTTTGCTCTTCATACATTACTGCAAGCCTGACTGAAGACATTTTGCTGCTTGAGGCAAAGGACAAGTGGCTCCCTTGATACTATTGTACGGAAGTTGACCAGGCTCACCTTTGAGCCTTATTTCAGTTCTGGTGATGGGACAGTATCGTCTTACACACCTGCAGGCAGCAAAATAGCTTAAGCAGTGCAGTGCAGGCTTCCACTTCCATTTTTTCACTTAACCCAAGTTACCAGTGATATATAAATGTGAAAAACTGTAGGTTATTCTAAGTCTAGAACAAACTGGAATCAAATTGTGATTTGCTATCTTGGTTTGCTAACTAACTAGTTACAACAACTCACAATCTCCCCCAAAGTACAGTGGTACCTTGGCTTTCAAACGTAATCCGTTCCGGAAGTCCATTCCAAAACCAAAGTGTTCCAAAACCAAGGTGCGCTTTCCCATAGAAAGTAATGCTAAATGGATTAATCCATTCCAGACTTTTAAAAACAATCCCTAAAACAGCAATTTAACATGAATTTTACTTTCTAGCAAGACCATTGATCCATAAAATAAAAGCAATAAACAATGTACTGCAGTCACACAATTAATCAATCAGCAGCTGAACTGGGTTCTACACAGTCACAAAAACAAAAAGAGCCACAAAAACAAATACACAGAATAAATAGCAAAAACAGTCAGACTTCAGCAGTGTTTGGGTTCCAAGTTGTTTGAGTACCAAGGTGTTTGAGAACCAAGGTACCACTGTACAGTAAACCCTGGTTTAATCAAAGGCGGAAGTGGAAGCCTTCACTCTCTGTCTCTCATGTACAAAAGAAGAGCAGAGAGGAGGGGGAAACACAGAAGCCCAAGGCTTGCCACAGCTTGTTACCAGTGATCTAAACCATTCCTTATTGTCTGAGCTGCATCATAGAGTCTTCCGTCAAATTTCCTAAATAGTAACCAAATCCTGTTTATATCTCTTTCAATAAAAGAAACTATATATTGTCTCAAAATCAGTTTAGGAGGTAGAATTAAGACCTAATAAAGAGCTTCATCCCTTTTTAACAGAAGGTTTACTATATCGTCAAGCTCCCATGCTCTCTTGGTATCTGGCACTTACCAGAATTTTTTATTTTATTGCATCTAATAATATATGCAATGTATGGAAAGGGCAGGAGAGTTAGTGTGTATCATTGTACAGCGCATGTGTGCGCTTGCGTGCGCACACACACACACACTTTTGTGTCTTGCCAAATCACTGTGTGTTATATTTTTGATTATGACACTATTGAAGACAGGTATGGTTTTAAATATTTTAAAATTCATGCTTCCTTACTGGAACTTGTACTTGAACAATGTATATGTAATCGTGTGTGTGTGTGTGTGTGTATACACACAGACACACACACACACACTATATATATATATATATATATATATATATATATATATATATATTGCATTTATATGCATATATGCATTTAAATTTGAAAAGGAACACATGCCTGTCTTTGCAGTAATCAACAGCATCACAAACTGCTATTTAGCAAGCCATAAGATAGTTACTTTTAAATGTACTTGCTGGATACCCCATGGAACAACATGAAGCAGGTGCTTTATGCTGCAGATCCCAGAGGAGGTGCTATTTTCCAATAATAATAATAATAATAATAATAATAATAATAATAATAATAATATATTTATATCCCACCCATCTGGCTGGGTTTCCCCAGCCACTCTAGGTGGCTCCCGACTGAATGTTAAAAACACAATACAATCCCCAGTCCCTGTCTCGGTGTGCCATTAGCAAATTACCTGTGATCCAGAAAGCAGCAGCATATTTTCACTGTTCACTTTGGATTGAAAAATGCCCAGTGACAGCATTGTATGCTTGTGACTTTTTTCCTCTACCAACGTTCAGTTAGCTCCAGCTGCTTTGGCTGAAGCTCTGAACATATGCGGACAATACTGAACATGACGTGGATCATGTGGTCATTTGTCCCTTAAGAAGTGCATCAAGATGATCAGCTTATTTTATACAGGCCATCAAACAGCCTGCAGATAATGGTAGCATCTGGTCACTGCTGACTTGGATTGAATTGCAATGAGTCGCCTGGAAGGTTTCATTCACTCAGCGATACCTTTAAAGGAGTGGATGGGATTTTCTACCCTCTCCTGCCCAATGGTTTGAAGTGCATAAGATCTGAATTAAATTATGTTGCCATTGCGAGAGTAAGATAAAACCCTGGAAATAGCGCTGTCCAGAGTAGCTGAAGCTCTGAGGGTTGCAAACCACCTCCCCCTCCCCCAGCACAGTGCTGTAATTTGCAGTATTGTGCCTGAATGTAGCCTAACTAGAGCTGGAGTTTTGCACCATTAATTAGTGAAGTGTAATAGCAAGACCCCCTATGCAGTAATAAGTACGGGAATTCCATGCAGTGGTACTTGAGGCGCACCACCAGCAGGGGGTGGGGTTTCTAGCCTGCGTAACTTTATCTACGTCACTTTCCAAGGGGCTTTTGGTCCCATCAGACAAAAATACATGTAATATCTTTATCTATTATTGTAGCTAATACTTTACATGGTAGTTAGGACAGAACTGGATGATACAGTACTCTTCTTTGGCTGTTGGTTGTGATGAAGACTCTTTGTTACTGGTTGGTTACAATGATTTGGGGCCCTACTTAATGCAGCAGGGAGAGAGAGAGAGAGAGAAGGCATTGTTTTTTCAAAATGCAAAATGGTTCTGTTAACCCATCAGTCTCACGCTGCATTTAAAGGTTGTGTTTGAAAATGCCTTATGTATTTGTTTAATGTCTCCCCTTATTTTGAAAAGACCTGTCAGCTTCTCACACAGCTCTGCTTCCTTGAAAATATCCACCTTCCCCTTTGTGGTAGTTAATTATTTCCAGTTTTGCTTTTTGTTTTTTAAATAAAAAAAGAGAGAAATGAATAGCTTAGACTAGAAGCTTAAAATAGAGAGTGTATTCTAATATAATAGAATAACTTGGATGTCTGTATAAGTCTTCTAATAAAGCTTCTGGTTTGGTGTGCTGAAGGAATTAAGTGATACACATCATTTTAATTATGTTATTTTAGAAGAGAAAAGGCACAATAGATAGGAAATTCCTGAGAAATCCTACAAGAGAGGTCCAAGTGAACAATGAGGGAAACATGGAACAAACTTTCTGTGTGTTTGTGCACAATTTAAGCCCCCATTTCCTGATATCTTACCATATTTTGTTATCTTTCTAGTTGTTCAGGTAAAAGTATTATGCTAAAAATTCTAAGAACCACTGTTTCCTTTTCATTTGTATCAAGAACACCAAAAACTTAAGATACAAATTAGTGCTCAGGTCAGTACAAAGACAGTGCTGATCTGGCATTTTATTCTTTAATTAGTATTTATTAGCATCAAGGTTATACCTTGGCAGCACTTGGTAAACCATAACTTGGCAGTCTGAGGTGGTATATCACCATTGTAACAAAACAAGCAACACAAATCAGATTTGTCTTGTTTGGGGTCCAACAATAGTGTAATTTGAGCCTGCAGGAAATATGATTAACAGTAGGTCTGTAACCTATTAAACTGAAAATGTGTTGCATTTACATGAAGCAGATATCATTCAGCAACAATTAGATTATGTACAAAGGCGCAGTAAGGTTTATGTATGTTTGAATTTATAGGGATTACACCTGCTAAGTGTTAACAGTTTTCTCAAATATTGAATTACAGAAATTGAATTTTATATCTGTAAATAACGTTTTCTTGTCTCTCAATTGAAATGTGGCTTAATGCAGTCACGATCCATTGTTCTCTGCACACATGTAGCCAGGAGCGGCCAGCTGTGTTGCTCTCCTACCACTTTCCTAATTCCATGTGTTCCTGCCACTTAATGAGAGGGAGAGATGGAGGGTCAAGGCAGTGGCAGCTTGGTGTTGTGGGCACAGCAGTGGAGCCAATCTGACACTTCAGACAATGCACTTGCCCTGCATCGACCTGCTGCTCTCTCTTGGTAAGCGGCAGGGGGGAGAGCCCTGCCAGCCATTACTGTATGCAGCTGGGAGCCTCTTGTGCCTAGCTCTCTATCAAGGAGTCCTAGTAGTCAGGCCAATTGGATCTACGCATAGGAGCCTCCTAGGGAAGGAAATAATAGAATTGTAGAGTTGGAAGGGACCCTGAGGATCATCTAGTCCAACCCCCTGCAATGCAGCTGTCTCATAGAGGGATCGAACCTGCAACCTTGGCATTATCAGCAGTACTCTCTAATCCAGGCATAGGCAAACTCAGCCCTGCAGATGTTTTGGGACTACAACTCCCATCATCCCTAGCTAACAGGACCAGTGATCAGGAATGATGGGAATTGTAGTCCCAAAACATCTGGAGGGCCGAGTTTGCCTATGCTGCTCTAATCAACTGAATTATCCAGGAAGAAGGGTGATGTGTTGCAGTGTGCTTGTGCCTAGATGAAGAGCAGGGGGAAGGAGAGAAAATGTATTATTATTATTATTTATTTGTTTGTTACCTGCCATTCGCCTTAAGGTCCCAGGGCGTCTCACAACATTAAAGCACAACATTGAAAGCAATTTAAAACAACTCGCAATCACAAAAATAAGGCAGTTCCTAAAAACATACGCCTTAAGCATCAGAAGCCAAGGTAAAGATGTTTGACTTCAGTAGTTTCTATCCCTTAGGTAGAAGTGCAGGTGAATCACAAACAGGATGTCTCCCTGATCAGATGGACTACTTGCTAAGGGCTTGTCCAGATTTCCACTTGTCCTGTGCTTGGAAAGCATGGATCTGAGAGATTTTACACTTGTCTCATGCTCTCTAGGCACAGGTGTGTTTTTTGGGGCTTGTCCTACCGTTTTCCCCTGGGGAAGCCTGCTGTTTACCTGCTGAATTGGAACAAGCATCAGTTTTACAAAAAAACTATTGGCATTTGTTCTGCTTCAGTGATATACAGTGGGTTTCCCTGAGGGAAAGTGCCAAGACAAGTGAAGTGTGGACGACCCCTAAATGTTTCTCCATATTATCACATTATTCTCATTATTGTCTCTCATTATTGCCTGTGAGAAGTATTCAAATCTCCGGATGCTTTGTCAATGCTTTCCCATGGGTATTTAAAGGAGAACGGCCCTAAATCATCATGAAGAGATTCAAGCAATCCTATCATGAAATATGGCATTGTTAAATTCTGCAGGGTTAACGGTTTTTAGCTGCTTTTGGCTTCTTGAAATTAAAGAAGAGCGGGATATTAGTTTTATTAAGTAGAAGGAATTGCATTGGAAAAACTGCCCCTGGTCTCAAGTTTCTTACTGCTGAGGGGTGGAATAGCACTTCCTATGAAAAGCATGGCTTTCTTGGGGCCAGTTTCTTTACTGCTGAATAGCCCAGAGGCAGGCACTGATATTATGCTAAGTTTTTGTCACCATGTGGAAACCTTTTAAAAGAAACACTTCTTTGACTAGAAAAAAATCAAGTGATCAGTAAGTAGTGACCACCTTTTTGGAGAACTGCTTCCACAAACTGTTGTCTGCTTTCACACCTTTTTAAAAGCACCCCACTTTTCCAAGGTCCAACACAAGTAGGAAATTTCCTCCACTCCAAAGGATAACTGGTTCTCAAAGTGTGAAAATGTTTTATTATGCCCAATGTGTTTTGGAATTAAGAAACTCCTTCTTCGGGGCAACGCTTCTTTCTTGTTGTTGTTGTTTAGTCGTTTAGTCGTGTCCGACTCTTCGTGACCCGATGGACCAGAGCACGCCAGGCACTCCTGTCTTCCACTGCCTCCCGCAGTTTGGTCAAACTCATGCTGGTAGCTTCGAAGACACTATCCAACCATCTCGTCCTCTGTTGTCCCCTTCTCCTTGTGCCCTTCATCTTTCCCAACATCAGGGTCTTTTCCAGGGAGTCTTCTCTTCTCATGAGGTGGCCAAAGTTTTGAAGCCTCAGCTTCATGATCTGTCCTTCCAGTGAGCACTCAGGGCTGATTTCCTTAAGAATGGAGAGGTTTGATCTTCTTGCAGTCCATGGGACTCTCAAGAGTCTCCTCCAGCACCATAATTCAAAAGCATCAATTCTTTGGCGAACAGCCTTCTTTATGGTCCAGCTCTCACTTCCATACATCACTACTGGGAAAACCCATAGCTTTTACTATATGGACCTTTGTTGGCAAGGTGATGTCTCTACTTTTTAAGATGCTGTCTAGGTTTGTCATTGCTTTTCTCCCAAGAAGCAGGCATCTCTTAATTTTGTGGCTGCTGTCACCATCTGCAATGATCATGGAGCCCAAGAAAGTAAAATCTCTCACTGCCTCCATTTCTTCCCCTTCTATTTGCCAGGAGGTGATGGGCCCAGTGGCCATGATCTTCGTTTTTTTGATGTTGAGCTTCAGACCATATTTTGCGCTCTCCTCTTTCACCCTCATTAAAAGGTTCTTTAATTCCTCCTCACTTTCTGCCATCAAGGTTGTGTCATCTGCATATCTGAGGTTGTTGATATTTCTTCCGGCAATCTTAATTCCGGCTAGGGATTCATCCAGCCCAGCCTTACACTTCTTCCTGGCTACCGATAAATATAAACTTTGCCCTAAATTTCAATTCTTTGCACTCCACATACCAACTGGTTCCAGTGGCTTTCTGGGCCAATAAGGACCAACTCAAAATCTCATTTGTATATTAATGTGCCTCCAGGCATCTTTTGCCATCTACAGTAGACTTCCCGAGAGATTAACTGTGGGGATGGAAACTGCCTCCTCAAACCAAATGACTCATTGTAAACTCATTAACCATATGATGCTAATGTTGTTGAGTCTATAAGGAGCACTTTCAGTCACTCAATCCAAATCTGTTGATGTGTTTGAGGTGAATTGCTCAGATCTGTCAAGAAGACTGGCTGAGTCTAAGGAGACACAGCAGGAAGCCTGAAAGGAAGTAGGCAGCTGGGGAAGTATAATGACAAGAACTTTCAGAGTTAAGGACACTCTGCTCCTCAGAGGCTCAGGAATCTAGAGTTCTATAGAGTGCTTGCAAGCAGGTTATCTTGGAAGAAATTGTGCTTTTGTTCTACTCATTATGAAAAGTATATTACAATTTTGACCGGTAGGATTTCCTGTCAGCTGTTCAGGCCCACTTTTAAAATTTCTTGCTCGTATGCTGTGTTTCCCTGCTGACGGCCTGCATGGGTCGTTAAGTGGCAGCTGTGCCCCACAACCTGCGGCTGGCAATTGTAAGATGTGTGGTTGCCTCAGGCAGAGATTTTGATCGTTTCCCGTTTTACGACTTCGGCCACATACTGCCAAGGGGAAATATCTAATATTCGCTCTGTATGGACAGCCCTTAAATTTCAGGCATACTTGAGCAGTTTTGCAGCTGTGTAGAGAATGTGCTTTGAGGGAATCCTTGTCCTCAAATATTGCTTTTGTGTTTTGTGAGCAGCACAGAATGGTTCAGATTTAATTTTTCACTCTGTGCGATTTGTTCAGCACGAGATTTTGTCTCCCATTTAAACCAACAGAAGGTAAAAGATGCAGGCTCAGCTGTCAGATTTCAGTTTGCATTTATTTATTTTAGCTTCTAATTCTTCCAAGAGAGATTTAAGAATTTGCAGTATCATGTGCGCTGTGTCTTGGGAACAGTCTACAGCTAAGAATAGGAGGCTGTTATTTACTAATGTATTAAGGCCACCCAGTAATAGCTCTCTGGGTTATTTCAGAGTAAAACGCTGAAGTTAAAGTCAAGTTCCAATAAGAAGCAGCAAATAAAGCACACCAGTTAAGATAAAAACATATCAATTAAGAGCAGGAAAAAGAGTAATAAAAAATCCCACAGAACTAAAATAATATTAAGGATTGCAGCATAATTAAAAAGATTGAAAATATACCCAATGGTTGCCAGTGGCTTGAATTAATTAATTTTATAATGAATGATTTTAGAGTGTTGTTTGGGCTGTACTTTTGTACTGTTTTATTGTTGTTAGCCGCCCTGAGTCCGGCTTCGGCTGGGGAGGGCGGGATATAAATAAAAATTATTATTATTATTATTATTATTATTATACTGGGTGATACTCATTTGTATTGTCCAAATTGCACAACATACTTTGCTTGCATACTCCCCCTTTCTCTGCGCTCTGCTCCACCCTGTAGTATTCTGTGCCCCCTAAAATCTGCTTTGGTGGGTTGGGGACCCTACAGAGCAGATCCAAGATTACAGGCGGCTGCGGGTGGGTTTGGAGGTGATGTCCGCTGGCATAGCATTGGCTCTCGCCCCGTACAAAGAATCTGTGACCTAACTTGTTGGCACGTTGGATGTCAAACACATCTGGCATTCATTTGACATATATTTAACAGATCTTTCTTTTAAAAAGCAATGGTTGTCAAAAATTGCTATGATTTTTACATCTCAGCACGTGCTGAGTGTGCCCCAGAGAACTCCTTGCTTTCAAGCGTCACCTAGGCAACTGTATAGTGGGGGCCCATTTACTGTACTGACATCTTCCTCATAGCATGACTGAGACTTGATTCCAGCTTTCTTGGTTGGAAATCTTTCCCGGTTGAAGAGAGGAATATTTTTTCTCCTTTTAGATGCCTCCACTGAGCTTGATCCCTGATTTCATGGTGCTTCAATAGGCCAGTTGGCCGGATCATGTGATGCTCCTACCAAGTTAGTGCTCAGCCTGCTGGGTCCTATGATACCTGCATCACAATAACATCCACTTTTAATAATTTACTGGCATATGATGTTTTAATGGCAACTGCTCAGAAGGGTGATTCATACACCTAAATCATATATTAGAGAAGGGTATTTCATATACCTAATAACTAAAACATATTGTTCACAGGGCAGATTCAAAATTGTTGTACTGTTTGCTGAATCCCTTAATTTTGGTTAAAACCCAAACAACATATGATATGTATGTGATCTATTTTTCAAAACAGAGGGATGTTAATCCCCCTTTTATGATTGTGAAACCTGCCTTGTCAAGTTAAATCTTTTTTAATGTGAACAAAAGGATGCCCCAGATATTTAGAAATTCTTTGTGATTTCATCTTCAACCACAGATGGCAATAACCTTTAGTCATTACATAATTTGAATTCATTCAGTACAGCTTTTTCTCCTATGTATTTCTTATAAATAGCCATATTTAGCTTGCTTTAGATGCATCTTTAATGTTCACTCAAACGCTCAAATAGTGTTTGATATCAGCTCTTCCTCCCCTTGTGAATAACACTTAATTTTTTATTTTGCCAGGATTATTCAAAAGATGTCATGTTAAAATACAATTGGTGTTCAAATGCATTGGGGAGAGTGACTGACCAATCCTAACCCTTGAATTGCCTGGCTGAAGGAGGTTAGGAAGGAGTAGCAGGGCTGGAAAAGAGCTTTGCCAGCAGATTGGCAAGTCTGACATGGAAATCCCCAGTACATTCACAGATAACGCTGCATCAATAGACCTACCGTACTTCTCGCTGTGGTTTTGATGGTGGTGACTGGCATTGGGCCCTGAAATGTGGGGCTTTGGGGTGTAGCAGGGGCAAGATGGAGTGAGTTTTGCAGTCACTGCTCCTTAGTGTTCATCCAAGACGCTCCAGGATCAGGCCCCCATCATCTGCATCAGTCTGGCACCTGGCATGGCCAGGGGCATGATTCCCCTTTGGAATCAAGGTTGGGAAATAAATAAAAAAGATAATATACATATGGGGTAAGTCAGCCCCACCCCCCACCTCTTGCTCTAGTTGGCCTGAGCTGGTAGAATTTTGCCTGTGCAATGTCTCCATCCCAAAGCTTAGTTAGGGTTGCCCTATAATTGAAAAGTGGATCAAGAATGCTTGAGGACTTCTGTACATCCAGATTGAACACTTGGGTGGGAGCAAATGAAATAAGAGAGTGTATTGAGTGTTAGGCGAGGGGTAGTACCTCTGGTGGGGGATACATTGTGTTCCTCCTGGTGTCTACCTTTGGTCTCCACCCTGCACTCAGCTCTCAGCAGTGGCTTCCAGCATGCGATAATGACCGCACCCCAAGAACAGGTTCGACTGGCCAGCTAAGCCAGGTAAGGGTAGCCGATAGGTCTCAAACCCTCAGTGAGTCATTGTCAGAGCTGTGGGCGTCTCTCCTCACCACAAATGCCATGGGAGCCTCTTGAAGTTTTTATAGTCTTTATTTACAATATTTACAACGGGTCATTAGCACACCGTTCATCCATCAGAGTCACTCAGTTCAGATCTCTGCTGAGGCCTGCCATTTGCCTCTCCAACAGCTCATAAAATGGCGAAGTTTCCCGCCCCATCATTCAGCCCTCCTCTTTACCACACGCCCTCAAGGGCGGTCATAAACCTCCCCCCCACCCCCGATTCTGAGCCTGAAAGTAACCCCTGCATTCCCTGTGAACTTTCCGTCTCCCCAGCCCTTCCTGGGCTTATTCCAATCTCTCTCTCCTCATTGCTTCCCTCCCCTTTGGGCACCTCGTCCACATCTTCTGCTCCCAGGCTTCTCCCTCCCTCTGGGGAACTTGAAACCTCTGGTTCGTCCCTGACAGCTATGGACTTTCTCTTCATGTAAAGACAGGCTCTGGCAGATTAAGCAGACAAGACAAGAGTAGGTCTAACGGTCAAGAAAGTGGTTTCTGCATTTGCTGTAGAGGAATATGAGGGGCAGGTGGGACTTGTCATCCTGGGAAAGTAGCTCATCTAGAAGAATAAAAAATCCTAAACTGCTGATGCCTTGCAAGATATCTTTGGAGGAAGAGAAGGCTAAGGAGAAAACCCTACACAAATCCAGAGTGGAGTCCCAAATATGATTGGATGGTACCTTGTATGTCCCCTTCCAGGAACTCCTGCAGCCAAAGTGGTGGTTGTCACTTGAGAGCTGCAAATGCAGCAGTTTGACTTCACCCCTGGAGGTGCAACTCCATTGTCTCTTGAGACAGATGCAAAATGCAAAACAAAGCAAAACTGTACGAACCATGGAGGGGTTTAGATGACTGTTCCCCAGTTTTAACTATGTGGTGTGATGAGGTTAAGGATGCTGAAGAGGGAAAGGGATTGTTGCCTGCCAGTGTGGATAATTCTGAGCTGTATGGAACCATTGCCTGATTTGGTATATAAAAAAAGGGGGCAATAGGGAAGCACTGAATGCAAGAGAACAAAGGAGAAGAGGTGCCCCCCAGGCTAACTGTAGTTGTTAATGCCCAATGCATTCCAGAAAAAGCTTTCATTTTTCAGCAGGAATTCTTTTTGTTGGAACAAGGCAGAAATGTACTACTGAGGTGTCCTCCTTGGCCAAATGCAGCCAGGTTTCTGGGGAACATGAATGGGAAGAGTGTCATTGAGCTTATTTCCTGCTTGTGGGTTTTTCATAGGCATCTGAATGGCCATGGAGAGAACAGGATGCTGAACTGCATGGACCTTTGTATGATCCAGCAGGACTCTTCTGATGTTCTTACAATGGGAATAAAATGTGTTTTACTGAAAACTTATATGTCAAACCCCTAAAGTTAAGAAATGTAGTGCAACCTAATTTATTTCAATTGTTTAGGACTTCAATACATTCAGTTTGGAAGAAACTGAAATGTCGTTATAGGAGACACAAATTCATATAAAAATGAGGTTTTGATCATCTGGATTCCGCTGCATACATTTCCTACCATAAGCCTCTTTCTGCTTTTACAGTGGTGACTAGACAGGAGCTCTCAAAATATTTATAAGCAGATGTGTGATAGAGAAAGCATTCAAAATAACATAATGATGTTCTTCTGTGTTCTGAAATGTGGAACAATGCTGTGCAGCTTTTTCGTCCTACATTATAATTTAAAGGCAAACTTGGGTGGAAATGTTAGGAATATCAGCTCTTTTTCAGCTAGGAGTTTCAGTTTATCATAGCCTTCCCCAGCCTGCTGCCTCTAGAAGTATCGGACTACAAATTTCACCAGCATAGCCATACGCCCTCTTAAACACATTCTGATATAAACATACTTTCTTCTATAAGCCTCCAGATCAGCAACTTTAGGCTGAAGCCTGCCTTATAGATCCCCATATGAATACAAAAGCAAACAGTATTTTAATTGGATCAAGCCTGTTTTTTATCACCATAGAATATTGCTAGGGACAGAATATCCTGCAAATGAAACTTTTTAAATTGACATTGTTTGGGAGGGGAAAAGAGAGAGAAAAGATCAGCCACAAGTTTTATATACCATTAGGAAGCTTATTTTCCATAGTTAAAGTTTGCAAGTAGCAATTGAAACATCACTTTGAAATGTCAGGCAAAGGTTACTTAATGCAAAATGATTATTCTGTTCAAAAAATACATTTTTTTTAAAAAACAACAACCTTAAAAGCCCACCTAATTCTGTATGTCCTATTAACATTTATCTGACAACAATGGCCTTCACAAATATTCAGTGACACTGCATGCCATTAAGGGCAGAGATAAATAATAATGGAGGTTCAGAATGTGAGGACACAGAAAACTGCAGCATTTCTCAACCTTAGTGACTAGCACTGCAACACTCTCTGCTGTCTGACAGGTCCCTATAACGATTCTGGGTCCATTTTAAAATATTAGATGAATTGTTTATGCATAAAGCCGTTTTACATTTCCTTGTTTCTTATGGTTGTTAGAAGTATATACCCTTATTTTTTTAGTGGGGTGTGAACCATGGCAGAGCTACCAACATTTCCTGTGCCCTGACAGCTCTTACCAGCTAAGGCTGAAGATGGATATAAAGGCATTTTTTAATAGAGGCATCCCATTGCTTCTGGTGGGATGCAATGGACTATTCCAGCTCTGAAGAAGTATTGGGGAATGAGAGAGCCGTGGATCCTCTTGTTTCTCAGGTGCCTGAACAGCTGAGGCATTTCTAAGCCATCACATTTCCGGCCCCACCAATTGGCAGAGCACCATTGGCAATGAAGCTCCCCGGGGACCATAGGACTGCGCTCATCAAACACTTTATCCATTTTAGCAACTGAAATGTGTGAAAGCTGTGTGCAATGCTGGCACAGGAGAAAAGGTTGTATAAATTGGCCTGGCCTTTTGGATATTTTCTATCCTTACAGTATATATTATTGAAGTGATCAGGGTAGTTTGCATTTGCCTTTTTTTTAAAGTTATGTTTATGAATACAAGACCTGTTACCTACAAATGCAACATAGTGTAACTAAGGCTGCAATCCTATACACCAGGGTCCCCCAAACTTAGATCTCTAGCTGTTTTTGGACTACAATTCCCATCATCTCTGACCACTGGTCCTGCTAGCTGGGGATGATGGGAGTTGTAGTCCAAAAACAGCTAGAGGATCTAATTTGGGAAACCCTGCTATACACCCTTACCTGGGAGTAAGCCCCACTGAGCTCAGTGTGACTCAGTAGGTATGTACAGCATTACAGATATTTTGCTCCTTTCGTTTCCTCCCACCCTTCTACAATATAGGAACATAGGAAGCAGACCCATTGGGCCATTTAGGGCAGTATTATCTACACTGATTGGCTGCAGCTCTGAAGAGTTTCAGATAGGAGTCTCCACCGGCCTCATCTGGAGATGCTGAGACTTGAACCCGGGAGCTTCTACATGCAAAGCAGAGGCTCTGCCACTGAGCTATAGCTCTTTCCTTTGATCTCTCTTCAACTTAAATATTTAACGTGCCGCAAAAATATAAGTACTTTAATACTTTTTACATTACTCTTTTCTTCACTAAATATAATGCAGTGGCATCCTTGCACTGAAGCAAGTGGTCAATATCCATTAAAGAAAGCAAGTAATACAATTCCCATAGTCCAGGTGGAATTGTATAGTCAATCAATGTTAGGAAACTTATAGTAACAAGCTATTATAAAGTTAGTTGTCAAATAAGGGTGCTTGCTGCTACTGCTGTTTTAATAAGGGAGATTGCTCCTGCAGTCAAAAAACAGAGTTAATCACTTTAAGCCTAATTGATTTCAATGGGAAAGATTTGGGCAGGCACTTAATTTTTCCAGTAAAATCAATTGAACTTAAAGGTGCTTGTATTTGGCTGGATGGTGCCCATGTTGTTTCAGTTGTTACTAAGTCTAATCCGAGTGCATATTTACCGTTGAGCTTACTTCATCTGTGTTAGTTGCTTTCATTCATAGAAGAATTCAGAAGTCCTTTCCTTTTCTACAGAGTAGAAAAACGTTTATGGTGATAGACTCTTAAGTACACTGCAGTAGTGCACTCATGTTCTGTTGTGTGAGACAACCTTTTCTTGTAAGATGAGAATTAAGACGAAGCATACTCTTTCAGATCAAGGACATCCACATTTAAATTTAGTCTTAAGGTGAGGGAGGGAGGGAGAAAGAGAGAGATTGTATTTCCCAAAGTTGCATATTTTTAGCTGGAAACTATATTTTGGACAAGCACTGACCTTGTGCATATGACTTAGACTTTATATCGTCATCGTCGTCGTCGTCATTGTTTAGTCATTTAGTCATGTCCGACTCTTCGTGACCCCATGGACCAGAGCATGCCAGGCACTCCTGTCTTCCACTGCCTCCCGCAGTTTGGTCAAATGGACTTTATATACAGATGCCAATTGCAGAAGGAACTTAGGCTCCTCTCCCATTGGTTCCTTCTGCATCCATTAGCATCTTGTCTCCCTTCTGATTTGCTTTCTGCTCACTCAGGTGGATGACTTACACAGAAGGGGAAAAGCTCAGTAGCAAGAAGCTTTCATGTGCAGAGCAGCACACACATGACGGTATGGAGAGAATGTGCAGGCTGTGTGGCTCACGTTCTTAGGAGAAACAAAAAGGGACCATAGCCTAATAACCATTTTCTTTTTCCTAGGGCCATTATAAACATTAGTGTTGCTGGTCATTGCTATCCAGTCCTGACCTTGACAGCAAGCCCATTAGGCATAATGGGGCCAGTAAGCCCTGTCACTGCAGCACCTTGGAGAGTTCCGAGTGAGCAACTGGCTCCAAAGACATCTGAAACTAGAAAAGGTTTTATTCTTCCAGTTCCAAATTCCCCCTTCTGTGAGGAGTGGAAAGCCTTAAAGGGCCAGCCTTCTAACTTGGAGCATAGCCATCCCCTTCCAGGCTCATTGCTTGTGCCAACATAGGTATACATAGGGTCCTCAGGGGCAGCATCTAGCGCTAGAGCAGGAGCTGTTATCCCAACAGGAGACACTCAGGTGCCAATTCCCACCCCCACCCCCAGCTTGAAACGTTCTAGTTGGCTGGAGTGGCTAGAATGCATTGCTCCCATTACACCTGTTAAAACACAAATCCTTCTTCGAGTGATGGGACATCATAATGTATTGTCACTCCCATAGAAATTATGTGGCAAAAAACATAGGGAAGCCACATTCCTTGCTGTACAATCTTCCTAACAGGACAATATATAGTGGGGAAAACATGGTGTGGCAGCCATTTTTTTTTTTTTTTTTTTTTTTTTGCCATATACTCTCCCTGAGAATGAAGGCATGGCACTACATCCTCTCACTCCCAGGGGGAACTGCAGTAAGTTTTCCAACATGCCTAGCAGGAGTTGTGTGAACTAGCTGCTGCCCCAGTCATCTAGTAGGGTTTTGTTTTTGCAGGGAAACACACAGAGATCAGAGATTCTCATCAGAACACTTTGTTAAAGGGATCTGGTTTGAATGCAGATTCCAAAGTAGAACCACAGTTTGACACATCGGTCTGAGAGGTGCCAATCAGGGAAGTCTGCTTAAGTCTGCAAACTCACCAAATTACACTCAAAACCATATAAGTTGTAGCAGTGACTTTATCAAGTTTATAGGAGCACACGGAGTAATGTTTTGAACTTAACCTGGTGTTCAAATGGGAGGAAAGATGCTGGAATCATTAGTAGAGTTGTCTGCATGGCAGGGCAACTTGGATAGATTTTTTCTGATGCTTCATGTTAATATGTTTTACTGGGTATGGGGAATTAAAAAGCTTGAATGTTTGCCTGCAGGCACCACAGCATAACCCAACTGATGGGGTCATATCACATTTTGATCAAAATGTTTAGGCCAGAGGTTGCAGCAAACCCTCAATTCACATGCCATGACAGGCCTGAAGACTTTCAGTTCTGTTTGTATCTTCATCTGGAACAAGTGAAATAAAATAATACTGTAACACAATAGCCCCAGCTGCATACAAGATGTTGCCGATGGCACATTAGCAGCCCCTGGGTGCCAATATGTTCCTCTGGAAACACAACAGTTTGACTTCCTATTAAGGACTTAATATCTAAGCGGTTTGAAAACAGATTGGGCTGAAGCAGGGCCTGCAGGGTATCATCTTGTTGGGGTTATTTTTCCTGCGCAAAAATAGTTCAGTTCCTTAAGGCGGCAATTACTGAAATGGGAAAAATAAGGGGGTTTCACTTGATTTCATGGGGCTTTCAGAACGGCAGAGCAAGAAACAGAGAAACTCATTTGTAAGGGTACTGAACTCTTTTGTTACATTAGAATTACATCTGTGTATTTCTTTTTGATGCTGATCAACAGGAAAAGGTGATTGTAAAAAACAACAACAACCAACAACAACCCATGCATTTATATAGGGGGCTTGAGAGGTTGTACATTGTTACTCCTCCAATTGCAATAATTTTCTTCAGGGAATAGTACAAACAACTTTCCTTTTAAATTGTAAAAATAAAATAAATCATGTGTGTTTGGGGGTCAAGGGGATGTTGGAGGAACACCTCTGATGAGGGGTCCTCTGTGGCCTGTTAAAATGGATTGACCCTGAACTGTTGCTTCCAACTGTACTGGTAATGATCTCCCATAGGGACCAGTAAGTATAATTGCTTGGCAAAGGCTTCCAGAGAATTTAAATATATTTAAGTGGAGAATAAGCCCTGGTGACTTGGATGTGTCATCCACTTGACACATCAAGTGCCTAATGTGTGGTGCCTAACCTGTCTCTGTTTGTCCACACTCCAGCCAGGATGGCTCTAAACAGGATTACTTCTGGCTTCTGCTTACCAGCTAAACTGGAATCTTGTTCAGGTCCTCCTTACTTCCTGCTTTGTCCTGTCACCTTTGCTGTACAGTTGAGACTGACATTAACAGTCCTATGTAATGGACAGGGATACTTTGATTTTGGATCCCATAATGTCTACATCAAATGCAGAGCACCCATGTTTCATGCTTCAGTACAACATCTGAAAGGAAAAGCATGTTTACCTACTTGGTGGTGATCATGTTTGTATGCTTTCCTGGTTCTCACGTGTTTCTCCAGAAGAAAGATTTATGAATCCTCTGTTTGGACATTACTTACTTCTACTTTGCCAAACCTTTATTAGGCATTACAAATATAGGTCTATATCTACTAGAAGCCCCCAAAGCCAATACGTACATGCCTTGCCACCCTCCAGAAAGTCTTAAGCTTGAACTGTATTAGGAACTAGTTCCAGAGGTTGCTCAGGAATCTAAGAAATCAGCAAGGTTTTGAAATCGGTGGTTAAAGTCAGTGAAGTTTGCAAAGGTTCAGTCTGCTTTCTTGATTCAAAATGGCATCCACTTGTATCCAAACATGGGTGAAAAACCTGCTCCTTGATATTAGGAATCATGTGAAATTAGGTTATGATCTAATAGTGGTATACAAAACTGCAAGCATAAAAACAGCTTCATAAAGACATAGATAAATACAAACACTGAGCTGAAATGTAATAACAGAAATGGGCTGCAAGTCATATACTTGTTCAAGCCCTGGGAAGCAGTCTGTGGGTCAAGAAGAATCTGTTCTTTATTTCTGTATGTCACTGTAGGACAGAAGTAGTGGAGTTGGGGAAATAAAGTAGTAGAAGAAGTTGTTACGGCTAGGCATCCCAAATACCCTGGTTCAGACAAACCCACATTTACAGGAACTGAAATATATTCTGGGGAGGAAAGCATGCAATTTAGCTCCAGAAAAAGAACCATGTAGGATATGTTGTATAAAGTACTGTACAAAGTGTGTCTGCTGAGCTATTTAAACAACATGCGTCATATTTGGTCACTGTGTAGGTGACATTCTCAAAATGAGCCTAGTTTTATCAGTAACACAAGCCCCTCCCCTGAAATCTGCTCGCTGCCTATTTTCCTTTTCACTGGAAACAACATTGTAGGGTTGAAAGCTGCCCAAAGGATCAGTAAATAGTTCACATGCCAGCTTTCCCTGAGCCGTCCCATTCTACAAAAACCAGGAAGGCTCTGATGCCAGATGGGTAGATGGCGCAGCTGCCATGCCTCACCTCTTTTATCTTCCTTCATAGTTCCCATAGGTAAAAACATGATTGTGCCTTTTGAAGTTCATTAAAAGAAATGGAATTTTGTGTGGGTTGAATTTTAATCCCTCGGTCTTAAAATGGAAAATTATCTTAATTAAACAGGAGCTAATTATTTATCCCAGGGTTAACTGGCTTCTTTTGATCATTGATGGGAACCCAATTATGTCTCTGTTAGTTGTGGCCGAGTCCATTTAAAAAGTAATTTTAACAGCCCCTAACACATGTGCAAATATTTATATCGGCACTAGAGCAAAATATATTTGAATTTCAAAGAATTCACTTTAAGCAAAGCTTATCAAATAAGCTCGTTCAATTTCATTTTGGTTTGCTGTGAGTGAAATGAGTTGTTAAAACCTCTAACCTGAATATAAATGAGTTAGCCAGAATTAAGATATTCAAATGGATGGCTTCATTTTTTTGCTTTTTAGAGGATCAGAATCATGGTTAGAGTCATTAGAATTTCTACCTCTGTACTGAAAAAATAATAATCAGTTTTTCCTCTACTCTCAACGGGGGCATTGCCTTTGGCTTGATTTGTAGGAAGAATTACCCATCCAGGGAACTAGAACAGATGAACCCAATGATCCATTTGCAGTTCTATCAGCAAGTTGCTAATCCTTCTTGAACCCTAATTTTCCAGACGTGAAATGAGAAATATGCAAGCTCATATTTAAAAACATTCTACCAATCAAAGATTTTGTATATCTCTATCACTATATCTATGTGGGAGGCAGCTTTCTACTGAGTTATACCATTAGTCTGTCTAGTTCAGTATTGTCTACACTGACTGACAGCAGCTCACCAGGTTTTCAGACAGGGGTCTCTCCCAGCCCTACTTGGAAGATGTCCGGGATTGAACCTGAGACCTTTTGCATGCAGAATGGCTTATTCAGCCCATATCTATCTTTCTGTTATCTATTGCGTACAAATGAAGTTAGATGAGTGAATTCATATGATCATTCTTTTCACATGCTGGTAACAGTGGCTATGATCATGGAAGGCAGGATTACCTGAGGCTTAGTGACAAGCCTGGGGCTGCTCATACTGAGCTTTATTGACTGACTGTGGATTTGAACCCAGAGCTCCCCTGCGTATGCCAGTTCTGAATAAATTGCTGTTCTTTAAAAAAACAAATAAGCAAACAGCAATTGAGCCTACTGGATCTTGCATTTCCCCGCTTACAAGAGTAAAATATTGCCGTGGTACTTTGGACCAAACAGGCAGTGAATACTCTATTGGAAAATTCAGATTATTTGTGTTGCCATGTGGGCGTATAAATTGAAACTCAGATGTGCTTGTTGTTAGGATTGCAGCCAAAAGGTATTTTCTCCAAAATTATGTAGGAAAATGCAGTTATTATTAGCTTGTATTTTGATAAACTGGAGCTCCACTAATGACATATCAATAGAAGCCAGAAGCTTACAGTCAAATAACTGGCCACTGCATTCAAATCAATATGTGAACATTAGCTTTGCATGCTTTCTTTCCCTGCCTCTTGCTCCTCCTTGCCTCCTTAGGATTGCTACTAGGTCGTAATGATGCAGGGATTGTAAGGGATGCTGCCGAATAGTCCCTTCTGCAAAGGTCTTAAAGGCAAAGGAATGCTCTCAGAGTCTAGACTGACAGACCTGGTTCATGGACCCTTTCCTTTCTTCTGTCCCTTCCTTTATGATTCTGTTTACCCTGTATGCTAGAGCCATCAATTGCTTTAGTACGTGGAAATAGGAGTCATACAGAGTAAGGGCATTTCAATGCAATTGGACATGTATAGAAAGTTTCTGTGTGTGAGGGATTTCAACATGGCCCATGCCACATACAGATCAGAGGTTTTTTTGGTTCTTTTCTTTTCTTTCTGCCTTCAGAAAATTATTCAGTCCATAACACGATTGGAAACAGGAGAAGGAATATTTTCACAGTCTCTCTTACTTTGAGCTTTGTCCAAGGTCTGTCCTTTGAAGAACTGAATTATGTCATTTTTGTTTTCACGTTCAAATGGGGAAATATGTCTAGTTGATAACTTTCAGGTGAACTCTATAATAAACTTTGTGATAATGGCCTCGTGTCTAAAGGCATATGATGCAACAACTATGTTGAAGCTAAGCAGGTCTGAGTCTGTTCAGTGTCTGGATGGGAGATCACCTGGAAACTCCATACGTATCACATGGGCTGCATTGTAAAAAAAGGTAGGCTATATTTTATTTCTGTAGTTGAAACATTTATATCCTGCCTTTTGGTTCAGGAAGGACTGCTCACAACCTCAATCAAGAACAAAATGCAAAACAAAAAGAAAACAGGGTCAAAGTATGAATCAGAGTTGCAAAAAGCCAAATCAACAGAGGATGACAAAACTAAATCAAACTAAAGGCATGGTGGAAGAAAAAGGGTTACAAATGATGTCTGAATGCTAATAACAGAGACAGGCCTTCTCTGTAGTGGCACCCACTCTTTAGAACACTCCCACAGTAGGGTGCCTGTGTTAAAATCAGATCTGTTTCTTCCAGGCTTTCTCTGATTAAGTTATTTGCCCATTTTAGATATTGTGTATGCCTGACATTGCCTGTTCATCGTCAATATTATTTGGATGTTCTGTATATTTTAATAGGGACGCGGGTGGCGCTGTGGGTTAAAGCCTCAGCGCCTAGGGCTTGCCGATCAAGAGGTCGGCGGTTCGAATCCCCGCGGCGGGGTGAGCTCCCGTTGTTCGGTCCCAGCGCCTGCCAACCTAGCAGTTCGAAAGCACTCTCGGGTCAAGTAGATAAATAGGGACCGCTTACTAGCGGGAAGGTAAACGGCGTTTCCGTGTGCAGCTCTGGCTCGCCAGAGCAGCGATGTCACGCTGGCCACGTGACCCGGAAGTGTCTTCGGACAGCGCTGGCCCTCGGCCTCTTTGAGTGAGATGGGCGCACAACCCTAAAGTCTGTCAAGACTGGCCCGTACAGGCAGGGGTACCTTTACCTTTATGCCTGACATTGTTCATCGTCAATATTATTTGGATGTTCTGTATATTTTAATACTTACTTGTTTATATTTTTAACATTTCAGTATTGGAATTTTATTCTGTAAACCGCTTCAAGACACTTGGCTGAGAAGCAGTTTATAAAATGATTTTAATAAATAAACAAGAATTTAACCCACGCCCTCCACCCCAGGGAAAGGATTTCCATAACTTGGGCACCACTACTAAAAAGTCCCTGTCTGGTGTCTCAGCTACTCAAACTTGTAGATGGGAACAGGCATTGTAAAAGGGCTCAGATTATGAATGCAGCGGGTGGATAGGTTCATGTGGAACAGGAACAGAGAACCTGTGACCTTACAGATGTTATTGGATTACAGCTTCCATCATCACTGACCATTGGCCATACTGGCTGGGGCTGATGGGAACTGGAGTCCAACAACAACTTACATGGCACGGGTTCCTCATCCCTAAGGAAGGCAGAGAGGATTGATTACTGGAGTAATATGAACAGAGCTATGAACAGAGGGTACCAACTAATGTGATAAATACATTGACATGTGATAAATACATTTTGTTGAGTTACCTATACATCACAGAATTTCTTACACCAGCTGATGCCTGTAAGCTAAAAGTATGAACTGTTTCCACTGGAAGGGGTCATAGTGTTTGACACCAACACCACAGGAGCTTGCTTGCTCTCAGGCTGATTTCAAAGTGCTGGCTTTATTTATTTCCTGCATTTATTTCCTAAAAGGCTCTCTGAATGGCTTATACAAGTCAGGTTTAACTTTAAAGCTAAAGTTACCTGAGGGGCAAACTACTCCAAAATGTACAAGTTCTATGACTGAGGTTTAGTGATGAATTTAAGATGCCACTCCAACAATGGATAGAGTGTTATCTGTTGGTTGCTGTGCTGCATTTGTGAGATTCAGTAGCACTGAAGAGCTTGGTCCATTTAGATCAGGGTTCAGCAAACTTTTTCAGCAGGGGGCCGGTCCACTGTCCCTCAGACCTTGGGGGGGGGGGTCGACTATAATTTTTTTTTGGGGGGGGGAATGAACAAATTCTTATGCCCCACAAATAACCCAGAGATGCATTTTAAATAAAAGGGCACATTCTGCTCATGTAAAAACATACTGATTCCCGAACTGTCCACAGGCCGGATTTAGAAGGTGATTGGGCTGGATCCAGCCCCCAGGTCTTAGTTTGCCTAGCCATGATTTAGATGAGCTAATTAGACTTTAATTTTTCAATAGGCTTTTGATTTCCAAATGGGAGGGAATTTGGTTTGTGTTGCCCCTACTGTTAGAATTGTGTTGCTAATTAAGTTTGTATATTTCTATGGACTTTCTGGGTGGTGACAGTGAAAATCTTCCAGTAACTAAATGAATAGATATAACATTGGGTTATATCAATTGCTAATCTTCCTCAGTGGACTCATTGAAACTGATGGGCACAACTAACTTAAGTACATTAATTTCAGTGGATCTACTTGGAATAGAACTTACTTCAGTATAACCCGTTATGTTTCAAATGAGGTGGGTTGCTGTCACCTAGGCTTGGCCTGGGAGAACAGCTTAGCAACTATACTGAAGCTAAACAGGTCTGAGTGGGTCAGTGCCCATAGAATCATAGAGCTAGAGTGACCATGTACATCAGATGCAGGGAACCCTTCACCATACAGATGTTGCTGAACTGCAACTCTCATCAGCCCCAGCAAGCATGCCCAATGGCAAGGGATAACAGGAGTGGAAATACAGCAACATTTGGAAGGCTAGAAGTTCCCGACACCTGTTGCAGACCATCTAGTCAAACCCCCTTGCTCAGTGCAGGACATCAGTGCTAGAGCATAAATGGATAGGAGATTGTGCGAGAATCCTTTGTACGCCACTCTGAGCTCCATAGGTGGGATAGAAATGTAATGAAATAGGATAGTCAAAGTACCCTTTCCCCTTGCGTTTGTACTCCCAGTGTCAACAGAAGAATAATCACAATCTTGCAGAGCTAAAGTACAGTAACTATTTCATGAGTTACTTTTCATTTCCTGTGTTACTTTTACTTCACTGTTGTGGTTTTGGCAAATCCCTAATCTGCAAAGGGCATGTGGCTGCTAAAGTAGCAGCAAAGAGTCCAATTAAACGCTAAGTCAAATAAATAAGTCTTCAGACGGGTTTTAAACTGGCTAAAAGACTTGCACATTCTAATAGCCAGTGGTTGAGTGAATGCAAATTTTGCAATTTAAAAGCATGATGCAAATACTTATGGTCATCCTAGTGTAGAAAAAGCTCATTGGTTTCAGTGGAGAAGCCACAGGCAATACAGAGCAATGAATAATGGCTTGAGCCCCGCATGGTTGCATGCAATAATCTGTGCCAACGTAGAAAGCCAACCAGACACAAGAAATTTAGCGCTTTTCAGGCATTCACTTGCTTAACCTGAAAACAACATAACGTGGAGAAGATATTAGAGTTCCTTTTCAGAGTGTGAGTTTTTCACAGGGAGGAAATACATAAAAGAAGCATGAGTATTGGGGTCTCCCCTCACCACTGCTTTTGTGTAACATTCAAAACTGCCCTCCCTGGGGATATAGGTAAGAAAAGTAACTAGTCATCTCCCAGTCCAATCATATACCTCCTTTGGGTTGATCAGCTGCTTCTGGGGTCCATTGCTCTGTTACAATGTAAGATGAATTTATGAGGAATTGACATTGTATTCATGTTTATGTTTTAAATACCATGGCTGCAATCCATGATAGGTAGGAGTCATAGTGAACTCAAATCTTTCATGTATAGCATTGCACTGTGTCTTATTTTAATATTGCATCTTGTTTGACTTTATGCAAGATGCCTTGGTGCTATTTGGCAAATGGTGGGGCGTAAGTATTTTTAACTAGTGCATCTAAGAGATGCTCCCTTCAGCAGCTGCACCAACAGTGAGGTTCTTCCATCTGGAGACAAGGATAAGGTCTTCCCCCTCTTCCTTTAGGAAGCAACAATAAGATTAGGGTAATTCATGCTCATCACACAAAGTAATAGACAAGCATTCCCCTTGTAATATAATGCCTTGAGGACACATGATTCAGCAAGCTAACTGTACTGTCTCTTTTTAACAAGTGGGAGGACTCTCCCCCCCAGCTACAACTAAGCCCAGTGCCATCTAGTGACTAGACCATAAAATGGCATGATCCACTTCTAATGATAAGAGCCAATTCAGTGAAGGGAGCAGATATGCTGAAGAGAATAGGTGGTTTGTGTTTGCACTGGAATTCTGTGCCTGCTTAGATCTGCGCCTGCACGGAAGTGTTCCCTCCACTGAAATAAATGGGGGAAGTTTGTAGGTGTAGGAACTTCAAGTGTATACCATATCACATATAGGTGGGTTGATAGATCAGAATGATGAAAATCTTCCTTCTCTCATAGCAGGGCATCAGTTCAGATTGTTTTATTCAGCAAGATATTCCGGGTTGTGATTTTTGGTCAGAAATATATTAAGTAGTTGGCATTATACGATGAATATATTTAGGATTATAAAAGCAATTAAAATCGAAACTTTAGGAATTCAGTAGACATGCAGAATATATGACAGACACTTCTTCATAAAGTTCAACCCCCTTCGGGTTTTAAGTCATCATTTTGCAATAAAAACCACTAAGCACTTTATCCAGTGAGATGTACGGTACTTCCTTCTTGCAAGTCCCTGGAAATATGCAGATGTTAGGTTTTAGCCACAGGAGGGCTCTCAGTAACCAATAATATTACAAGGAAAGAAGTCTGTACTTTTGAAACTAACAAAACAAAACAAAACATGGGTAGCTCAGCTTTGTGGGGGAAATGTCTCTTGATCTACATAAGGAAATTTTAAAAAAGAAGTAAATGCCCCATTCTGTACATTTCTTCTCCTTTTGCCTCCACTGAATTTAGCTGCATTTTAAAAGTTAAATTATAACAACCCACATCAGACTTCTGCAACATCATCATCATCATTACTACCACTACTGCTACAAAATATGTAACATAGTAACAGACAAAAGCAATACCCCCAGTTTAATAATAATAATAATAATAATAATAATAATAATAATACCCAGAGATTGTTTAATTAGGCAAAGGCCTGGAAGAAGAATGTTTTTGCTTGGCACCTGAAGATATCTAGCGAAGCCACCAGGTGAGTCTCCATGGAGAAAGGATTTCACAAGCAGGGAGCCAAGCAGGGGGTGAGATTGGGGTCTGTGAATTTCTTAAAGGGCCTCCTACCTTTCCTCCCATAATTCAAGTACAGTATGCATATATCAAAATTGACAAAGAGTCTTCTGACACCTTAAAGGTCAACATATTTATTACAGTGTAAACCTTTGGGAGTAGAAGTCTGCTTCATCAGATGCATGAAGATGCCCTCTTTTTACAAATATGCAGGCACAGCTAGACTTGCAGCATCAAAAACCACCACACAACATCATAGTGTGTGGGTGTTGCTGTGTCATTGCCAGGGATATGCTACTTTCAATCCTATCAAAAGTTCAGGTATGTTCTGTAAGTAGAAGACAAACTGGTCAAGCTCTGTGCCATAATCTCAGTTCAACTACAATGTGCTCATGATATTGGAGTATGAGCTTTTGAATAGTTAGGATGTTTGAACAGCAATTATTGCCCCCTAGTGTCTTTCAAATTATATCTACGATGTTACTTGCTGTATTTATTTCTGGTGCGTTGTTAATAATATTACACAAAAGCTACTCAAAAAAGAAAATTAAGCAGGAGACAATGAACAAGTCTGTGTATTGTAATCACTTCCTTATTTAAGCATTTTGGGAGGCTGAAGTCAAGGCCTTAGTGATAAAAGTGGGCATAATCCTTATCATCATGATAGCAACACAGAAAGATGTTTGAGTTGTTCAGTATGTTGTTCAATATGCTGAAAGTCAGAGCCTCCCAATCTAACTGAGACAATATTGTGTAATCTGTTTAATTAAGTGGATTTCTCACTCTTAGCATCTAAGTAATGCTTTATTGCAAGGACATTTATTTTAATTAGATTAATTTCCATGCCCTACTTTTAGTTTCTAGTTGAGTGACATGTGGCTTTGCAACATGATGCCCAAAGAAGTTACAGTTATCAGGATCTGCATATGCAGCCCAGTATTATGCATGTTTACTTGAGTGCTGTTGTACTCAGGTCTTGTTTGTGAGGTTCTCTAGGCATCTGGTTGTCCACCGTGAGAACAGAATGCTGGATAAACTGGGGCCTGACTCTGATCTTATGTCCCTGTTGGATGTACTTCCAGGTAACAGTGCATAGGGTTGTAGCTGAGAAGAGTAATCTGACCCCTTATCCACCATGCTGGAGGGGACTTGATGGAACGGAGGTGTACCTCTGGTCAGCCCTGCCAAGCTCCACCTGCCTCCACTGTCAGCTGGAAAGCATCACCAGCACAGAGTACGTCAGTGTGTCTGCAAAAACAGTGGGTAGAAGCTACCACTGCTGCCATCCCTGCTGGCAGTAGCCATTGGAAAACTCTGAAACAAGGCATTTCAAGGCTGTGCTGACCAGGCCCAGGATCTTGGCCACTGGATCTTGAGGTGGCCCTGCTGTTGTCACATGACCACTGTGGGTCTGTTCAGACCTATATGCTGCACTAGCCTTAGAGCTGGCAATAGCAAAGGGGCATATTTTCCCTGCTCCACCACTTCCACCCTGGCTGGTGCAAGTGACAGGGCTATGGATGTGGCTCTAGTTGTCCCACTCTGTCAAGTCCTGCTTCCCCAGCCAGCAGCTAAGACTGCCCACCCCCCTCACAAAATGGCAAGTGAACATATTCCATGCATGAATCCCATTCTTTTTCTCCCTACTTTCCTTTTCATGAAAGCCAGCCATGCTCTTTGAACTCCACAGATTAAAAAAAAAAGCAATTTGACAATTTGGTGTGAGGACCTATTAGACGAAGTAGGTGCGCATGTGTTTTGCTCTTAATTTACTTTTTTTAAAAAATTACACGAAAGGCACTTTTTTCTTTTTTAAATCAGCTGCATTTAAATAAATGTTTGCGTGATGTGTACATGACACACCCCCCTCTGATAATGTAAGAAGCATTCCTGAATTCAGTTGCTAAATTTTATACAGTGGTACCTCGGGTTACATACGCTTCAGGTTACATATGCTTCAGGTTACAGACTCCGCTAACCCAGAAATAGTACCTCAGGTTAAGAACTTTGCTTCAGGATGAGAACGGAAATCGTGCAGCAGCAGCGCAGCAGCAGCAGGAGGCCCTATTAGCTAAAGTGGTGCTTCAGGTTAAGAACAGTTTCAGGTTAAGAACAGACTTCTGGAACGAATTAAGTACTTAACCTGACCACTGTATATATAACAATATATGAATGTACTGTTCATGTTCAGGGAGCTGAGGAGGCCTGGCCTTATCTTGGACGATGGTCTTTTTAGCTACTGTTTTTGGAAGGCCAGAGGATGGCCATGATTTGGCTAAAATGGGGAGTTTGGCGCTGTTGTTCTCCACTTCCAGTGACTGGTATTCAGAGGCATGTCGCCTTTGATACTGAAGAGAGCATACAGCCATTGTGACTTGGTACCCTTAGTAGCCTAATCCTCCATGGATTTGTCCAGTTTCCCTTTTAAAGCTGATATTTTTTGACATAGTTGAAGAACCAGTTTCCTTATTGGCACCTCTTCCTCTTCCATGACTGAAATTGCATTGCCTGTTTTTTGTCTTAAAAATAGCCTTATGAGCAAAAGGTTGATGCACACCTTTGCTCTTAGGAATTAAAAAAAGTTACCTTTCCCAGGTGTTCAAACCAAGGAGTGTAGCATAGAATTTGGAAGGCCACCACCCTATTCTCCCTTAGCCCAGCAGCGGGACTTGACTGGCTGTGGCCTGCTAACTGTAGCCTTAGCTATCCAGTCTACAATTATGTTGCCACATGATCACTCCTAAATGTAGATTACCTTATTTTTTTGTGTGGGGAGGGTAGTAGAGCCATGTAAACATATGAAACAAACTGATGTAGCAAAGGTAAAATGTGCATGGACCTTACAGAAATGATCTGAGAAATTGGAAGACTGGTGGAGTGGAACTCTGGACACAGCTAATCCACAAAAGACTTAGAAAATGGAATGGAGGAAATTGGTTTGCCCTTCTCTTTAAATTTGATAAATTGCAATGATGTCAATGGAATCTTTTGTTCTGTTACCTTTCCAGCCTTTACATATAAATGATGGGAAAACAGTGAAGAACTCTGATGGGATTAAGATGAACTTTCAGCATATTTACCCATCTATGCCAGAATATTACCTAAAGCCCTCCACACTAATAAATCTAAGCCCTTCTCGACAAAAAGCAACCTTTTAGAAAGGCACCTGCAAACATGCAAAGTTTGCTAGGACTGAAGTCTATTCCCCACTTTTGAAATGAACCCACCAATGAGGTAATACGTGAAGCGGATCTTGGTAATGTTTTTATTTTATTTTATTTTGATAATCTACTATTGAATAGTCTCCAGAGTACTGTTGTAATCTTTCCGCAGTGACGTCAGTGCAGCAAATCGCTACAGTGATTTAAAAATAGTTTGTTCTTTGACTCCCCAAGCTATTGTGTGTAGGCTGGGTGGAAGGGGGAAATAGTTATATTATAAATGTAGTTTTGGGTAGAAGTGGCCATTCTTTCTGATATGCACAATGCTATTACTATACAGTATAACTCTACTAGACTGATAATAATATAATAAGTTAATTAACAAAAATAACAAAGATAGTGCATAGCGTACAATGTATGATCTTATGCACCCTTCCTGAGAAAGCATTTTTTCTATGAATGTGTGTGTAACTGATGTTGCTTTGAAAATTTATATGTTAATATAAAATAACTAGTTCTTAACAACCAGAAACAATGGCTTCATCTTGGCTTTATTCTGCTATTACACCCTGGTGATTGGATTTTATGGACGTGCTGCTGCTCAAAATTGTCATATGAATGCTGTTTTCTGAAATGAGTGTAAAATGCTTTTGGGGGGGTATTTAATTAGCCGTTCAATTTGAAATATTAAAGGTTAAGCTGTGTGCCTTTTGAATATTTCTGCTTAATTTTGTGTAATTTAACAGTACTATATACAGAAAGCTGTTTTATTATTTCTTACAAAATGTTGTGTTTTACCCAAACTGATATGAACTATATCACTAAGTTATTCCATGACTGATCTTACTATTTTTAACGGAATACCAATGGTTTAGGGACAGCCAGCATAACTTGCTAGGGCAGGTACTTCAAATACACATGAAGTGGGTAAGCCAGAGACTTGATTTTGAAATATTTTAAGGCATTCAAATGAATGCTACATTTTTATTAAAGGATCATTCAGTGGAGAATTTTATATGTTCCATTTCATATTTGCCCCTCCCAGTGCTTATCAGTTGTAATTACTTTTTCATGATTTGTCTTTCTTTAGTGAAGGAAAAAATAATTATAGGATTTAAATATTATTAATAACCAATTTGATAAGAAAAAATGAACACGATAAAAATATATTGATCTCTGAGTCCAGATTACAGCTGTTGACTTAGTTTCTAGCATGAATTGCTGTTCTTCCCAAATTCCTGTTCTTCTTCTATTTTGGGCAATAATAAATGCAACAAGCACTGATCAGTATGTTTACTACATGTAAACAACACTCTGTAGGACAGTATAATATTTCAAGTTCGTCAGGTTGTCTACTGATTTGAAGGTTGTGGGTTTTTTTACATAGAATTTTGTAAAAAACTGAGGCAGAACTCAATTTCACACGAGATCTCAAACTTCTATCAGACTTTGGCTCTTTCTTTCCGGTTCCTGTAGCTTAGCACAGCACTTAGGATTCTGCCACACGATGCGTTTGCCTACCTTCTCGTCATTGGCTGGCGGGTGGATGGCCATGCATTGTGCCATGCATGGTGTTACATCATTGAGGATGGATCCAGACTTCGCTTCTGTGGGTGAGATCGTCACCTAAGTAGAGTTCCATTCAGGGAATTCTCCCTCCGGCGATTGTAGGAGATGACCTTTGCTGATTTGCCCTGCCACCTCCCATGCACCCTCCCATACTGTTCTGGAGGATGCAGGGGGATGGGACCCTCCAGAACAATATGGGAGGTGGTGCAGGGGGTTGCAGGGAGAGACGGGAAATCAGGAGAAGTTGCCTCCCAGGCATAATCTCTCTACATCTACAGAAGTCTAGATTCCCACCCATTGTGAAGAGGAGAGCAAGTAACCTTTGATGCCTGATTCAGCTGTCAAGCAGCTTCCAACAACTCATGTATAATAGGAAACATTTTTGCCATAAATGAATAAATGCTCTGAAGTACTGGTACTTCTGTCTGATCCTCAGCAGATTTTCTCCATGAGGTGACCCTGCTGTGAGCTTTGTTTGCGGCTCCTTTAAGTAGTAAATACTATGGATGTATATCAACTTTGTTTGTACCTCAAATGATGAAGTGAATTGGGATGATTTGGGGAAAACTCAATTTCTGAGTTGGATTGTGCTTGTTAATAAGGCACCTTGTGGTAGATTAGGGATTCCCTAAGCTTCTAAGTGTCTATGTGGCTTTAGCAGACCAAAGAAATATATGGCCATTTCCCTCCACATGCACACAACTCAGAGAAACAAAACCAAGCTGACTTGAAAAACACCCAGAACTTGGAAGGGAGGGGTTGAGGAATCTTTATCTTTGACATACATTTCTAGTTTTTCTTCAGTCAATTATTTCCCCAGGTTACTCCAATCCCAGTGATTTGGGAGAGGGACTAAAAAATGTGTTTGGTTTTTTTAGTTGATCTATGCCTTCCCCTATGCAAGTCAATTGTATCTCCCCAAACTGGGGACATGACAGAACAGAAGGCTCCCCAGAACCTAGTGGTGCTACCACCACCAAGTTTACTAAATATTCACAACTGGGTGCAAGATTGTCTATCAGCTAATCAACATGAAAATACAGTGGTACCTCAGGTTACATACGCTTCAGGTTACAGACTCCACTAACCCAGAAATAGTGCTTCAGGTTAAGAACTTTGCTTCAGGATAAGAACAGAAATTGTGCTCTGGCAGCGCGGTGGCAGCAGGAGGCCCCATTAGCTAAAGTGGTGCTTCAGGTTAAGAACAGTTTCAGGTTAAGAACGGACCTCTGGAACGAATTAAGTACTTAACCTGAGGTACCACTATATACCTTAAATTTCTAGAAAGTAATACTTTGTTTTCTTCTTCTTTTTTTAGCGTCTTGTTGAAGCTGCAGAAGATGCTCATTTGAAACATGAATTTGATGCTGATTTACAGGTAGGAAAATATATATCTTTTTTGAGGTTAGTATGTTGAGTCCAAACATTCTGTTGTGGAAAGAGCCACCATTCATGGAAGAAGAGATCTGCTCACAGATGGACCTTTTTTCTATGCGTGGAAGATGGACCTTCTTCTGCTCATGGTGTAGAACCCTTGGATACTACTAATGGTCATCTGAAAATACAGTATCATAAAAGGCCTAGTGCCTTTATACAATGAAGATGACTTAGTTATTTCGTAGGCTCATACTTTCATTGTTTATGACAAGATATGGCTGAATTTTTCAGCAATGTAATCAAAATTTCCAACTTTGGGCAAGACTTCAAACTCTGGAACCAGAAGCATGAGGTCTAGTTGCAGTGTACAGTTGTGGTATCTTGTTTTTGGGGGACTCACTTCTTTGCTGGAATTATACTTTTCTGTTCAGGCGGAAATGGTTTTATTTGTTTTTACAATTGCAATTCTTTTATCTCTTATTATAATGTGTATTATATTGCCCTGGGACCTTATGGTGAAGGGCAGACAAGAAAACTATAAATAAAATCTACTGGCAAGAAATTGCTTTTTAGGAAATTTAACCTACAGAGATGGGATTAGAGACGTGATGTTGCTCTTTGAAAAAGCGTTGAACATGTTTAGATAGCCACTACTTAAACTGGGTCTAAAAGGTAGGGCAAGGCAGTAATCCAAAGGCTCTTTCATCTTTCATACAATACATTTTGGACTAATGCATAGCAAGTAGCCCATGAAGACTTCACATGAAAATTAAGGTAGAAATAACAGTCCAATGGCTCATTCCAAATACATTACAGTGTAAAGGTCCCCTTCCCATTGGAATCATAGCAAATATCTCAGCTCTCTTGAACTGTCTGGATTCATATTTTGATGAAATGGGGATGTGTATCCATAACCAAGACCAGCACTTATCATGTTGATTAGCTTATATAGTAGTGAGCACTTGAAAACTGAAGCTGGGGGGGGAAAAATCCATTACTTCGCTTTTCAGTAAAGCTCTAATGTACTGTCAATCTACATTACATGTTGCGCAGTGTTAAAATCGAACCCCAAAGGTAAAAAAATACAGAGAGCTGGTTTTAAGGAGCTATGGAAACTTTGGTGTTTCTGTACAATTAGAAACAATATTAATCAATGGAATATTTGAAAACCCTTCTAAAATCACACAGGAAAAGGCTATTGTGCTTATGCCATGTTTGCAGGCTTCCCATAGACATCTAGTTGTCCACTGTGAGAACAGTATGCTAGACTAGATCAGCCTGTGGTCTCATCTTCTTATGTTTTTAAATGAATAGGATCTCTGACTTTGCAAACCTATCATATTTCCTTTTCCCTATATCCACAAGAAGCCAGATCTATTGCCTGAATAAACCAGCTGCACATTTATAGAACCCATTATTAAAGATGCCTTATCACCACAGTTCATCCTCATTCCTTAAATCCTTAGGTTTGGGGAAATGTTGATGATCTTAGCACTTTTAGGTTAAAAGCCATTTGTGTTGGCAGCATGAGCCGCAGAGCCTAATCTCTGACAAGGCCTTTTGTTGTTTATTGTTGCCATGGTCCATTACAACTAATCAATTGTTAATCTTGGTTTCAGTGACCTCTCTGCAACCCTTGAAGGGAGATGGTTGTTCTTTATTTAACAAAAGGAAATCTCGTAATACCATCTGCTCAGTATAAAACAATGACCAGGTTGAGAGTGAAAGCGAGGCGAAGAGGACATTGTTCTTTCAGCAATTTTCCTTTGGAATGGGGAAATTTGTAAGAACCATTAGTGCTTTCTAGTAAGCAGGAAAGACTGTATTAGTCGTATTCGGATGAGCTTGATTTAGTATTATAACACTCTGGGAACTGTTTCATGGGTCCTCTCAGTGGTTTCACATGAAATCCTTAAAGCACAGTTAAAAGCGTCGGGATCAGTAACAGCAAGACAATTTAGAAAGGCAGCCAAATACAAAGAGAGAGAGAAACTTAAACGTATCAAAGTGGAACCAAAAGGTTTTTGCCATCTTCCTTGGCAAAAAGCAACTCAGCGAAAAGCAGCTGCATGGCTGCTTTGATGGGCTGCCTGCACTGCAGGGTCTAATTGAACTCTAGCGGCACAAAAAAATGAGAGAGTTGTTGTATTCAGTTGTGTGTCTCCATTCACAGAAGGTTCTTCCAAGTAATACAGTGCTGGTAAGCCCTATCTTCACCCAGATGTTCATTCAGATACATGTCTGAGTTTTCCTCTGACTTATACTATAGCCTGAGATACAGGAAGTGATGTGTGTGTTTTATGGTGCTCACTTGCATGGTTTTCATCCTTATAAAAATGGCCTCATGATCCTCTTTCAGGACCCTCTCCAGATGTTACACCACTTTCATTGATAGTCCATGAATGTAACTAAATATGCGCTGATAAAGAGGAAATCATGTAATATTACTACTTTTTGTCTATTGTGAAATACCAAATTCAGAAAACGGCAAGCAGCTTGTTCACCATGTCCCAAGCCATCCCTCTCGGTCCCATCTTGTACATTTATCTCCCATATTGTTTTTGCTTCATATAGGTAAAGGCAAAGGACCCCTTACAGTTAAGTCCAGTCGCAAATGACTCTGGGGTTGCAGCGCTCATCTCACTTTACTGGCTGAGGGAGCTGATGTTTGTCCGCAGACAGTTTTTCCGGGTCATGTGGCCAGCATGACTAAGCTGCTTCTGACAAAACCAGAGCAGCGCACGGAAACACCATTTACCTTCCCGCCAGAGCAGTGCCTATTTATCTACTTGCACTTTTACGGGCTTTCGAACTGCTAGGTTGGCAGGAGCCGAGACTGAGCAATGGGAGCTCACACCATCGTGGGAATTCAAACCACGACCTTTCAGTCGGCAAGCCCAAGGCTCAGTGGTTTACACCACAGCGCCACCTGCGTCCCTTGCTTCATATAATTTCTATGCAATAAAATGTGAGTGCAGCATTATTATGGTCCTTGACACTGGACCTATTTGAATTAATCACAGGAATCTATAGCGAGGGGCATAAATAAAGCTGCCTGTTATTTTAAAGAAATAAATCATAATAGGGGATAGGACTGTCAATCTCACTAAAATCAAATACCATGTGCTTGATGAATGGGAGAGCATAACCTCAAGCATATCTGGATTTAAAGCTTTCACTGGCTGCATTCGGCCTTGACAGAATTTCTGCAAGGTCTAAGGGTCATGGGCACTAATAGTAATATCCCGGTAGCAGCTGAACTTTCCAAACATTCATGCTTCTAATGGCTGGATCATTGTTGCTTTTCTGTCAATTTCAGGTATTTTTCTAGGAAGCTAGGCTAGTGCCTTAACATCTGAGTAGATTTGTAGTAGTGAAAGGGTAGAATGCATCAGTTTCAACGAGAAGATCTGCAGCCTGCCCAACAGCATGGATGGCCCTCTGTGGGTGTAGCTCAAGAGAGATCATTTGTGGCTTTTAAAAATTAAATCTACCAGCAGATAATCCTACCTATCGCGTGAATTATCTTAAACTCAAGTGCGCAAGTGAATTCCAGAGATGTAATGTTATGTTGTTATGTTATGTTATGTTGTTGTTGTTATGTTATGTTATGTTATGTTATGTTATGTTATGTTATGTTATGTTATGTTATGTTGTTATGTTATTTCTTTATTGCATTTGCTACCCACCAGTTAATACAGGTATTGTACAACAATACAAATAAAAGAACCCCACCACATAATACCACACAATACAGTACATACATATTGATATATAGGGGGATAATAAAAATTATAGTTCCCCTGTCAAAGGCCAAAGAGAAGAGGAATCTTCAATTATTGCCTACTGTAAAGTGATGCTGCCTTACATACTTCTGTGGTGAGGTAGTTCCACCAGTTTTTTTTTTTGAGGGGGGGCATTAGGGAGAAAGCTCTGTCAACATACAATCCAAAATATGCTTTTCTTTGCCTCACCGTGAAAGTATGATTTTCTTGCTTTTCTTTGTGAACTAAAATCATCATTATCATTTAACACACAAGATGCCTAACATTTTCTAAGTTGCGTACATATATTTAAAAAACAAGACAACTGCTGCCCACAGGATCTCCATCTAATAGACATGATAAAAGGGAAGAGGAAAGCAAGCAGATTGCTGCATGTCTGTCAGTGAACACTGGAAATTTGCTCCTAGGTGCAGCTTCTGATTGGTTGCAAGAGCTTCTTGCACTCAAGCGGAATCCGCATTGGATGTTCGAGTTCCGAGGAATGTTTGAAAACCAGAACACTTCTGGGTTTTTGGCGTTCGGGAGCTGAAACGTTTGGCAACAGAGCTGCTCGAGTTCCGAGGTTTGACTGTATTAAACAAACAGGAGAGCATCCATGATGTGCTCCTGCAAGGAGGTTGTCTACCTATCATTGTAAGACTAGCATTCAGGTTTGCATTGTTAGGAACCAGAAGCTAACTTAGGAAAGATATATCTCCATAAAGATCTTTGAAGTACAGCCTGCTTTCTTTCAGAAACTCCCAAACCTTCATCAGTTATTTGACCACAGCCCTGCGAATTCTGTGTCCTTTGCCTTAATAGCAATTGCAGACAGCTAGCCAGCAGGTTGCTTTGACAGCATAAACAGACAGCGTTCCAGATACGATGTTTCTTAAAAGACACCTTTTTAACTGATTCAGAAATTGCATTAGTGCTTCCAGTTCTGCCATCCTGTAATGCCAAAGCAAGATCTAATTACCATATTTTTCGCTCTATAGGATGCACCGGACCACAAGACGCACCTAGTTTTAGAGGGGGAGAACAAGGGGGGAAAAAACTCTTGCTCTCTGCGCAGCGCTCCTTCAGTGAAGCGGCAGGAGAAATGGAGCCCCTTCCATTTCTCCTCCCGCTTCCCTGAAGGGGCATTGCACAGCTCTCCCTGCACAGTGCCTCTCCAGCGAAGCGAAGTCAGGAGAGCAAGAGGGATCGGTGCACACTGATCCCTCTTGCTCTCCTGGCTTCAGCGTTGCTTTTGCTGAAGCCATGGAGCCTGCCTTCGCTCCATAAGACGCACACACATTTCCCCTTAATTTTTGGAGGGGGAAAAGTGCGTCTTATAGGTATACGGTATACGACGAGGTTCTGAAATCTGTTTGCTGAGCACTTTGTGAATACTCCAAATGTTAGATAGCTCAGTTGGTTAAAGCATAGTACTAACAATGGCAAGGTTGCAAGTTCGATCCCTGTAAGGAACAACTGCATATTCCTGCATCGCGGGGGGTTGGACTAGATGATCCTCAGGATACCTATCATTGTATGAGATGTCTAACTGTTTTTTCCCTATGATCAAGAGGCAATAACTGTCATTGCATCTTGACTGGTATGCACTACACTTGATTTCTTGTGTGTTGAGGCTTACTAAAATATGTTCAGAACACTATTGTAACAAAACAAAATATCCATAATTTCTACCTACCCATTCCACAAACTGTCTTAGTTGCCTGTTAAATAAATTTAAAACCAAAGCCATTTGAACACATGTTGGTTAATGTGTTTATGTACTAAGATGTAGTCAGAGAATTATTTAGCTAGGTTTGGGCGATAATTTTAAAATGTTACACAGCAAGCCTAACCAGAAGTAAGTCCTACTGAATTCAATGGGTCTTAATCCCCAGGTGAGAGGAGTTAGGATTGCAGGCTTAGAATTTACAGTGAGACTGAACAAAATAAATGCGGAAAGTAATTGGGGGCTTTTCATGTTTTGATGTTAGAACAATTTGTTCACAACACAAAAGCTCTATTCATGCACCTAAGCAACAAGGTAGAGAGTCAACAGGTGGCAAACATTATGATGGCCAATTTTGCCTAGAGGAGTCAATTAATAAGTGGAAATTGGGGAAGGGGAGCTGCCACTGTAATCATGCTCCCCCCACAATGCAGTCGCTCTACCCTATTTAGATGCATGAACAGGACTAACAATCATTTTCAAAATATAATAGGGCTGAGAGAGATTTAAGGAATGTGTATGAGGAGGAAAAATAGAGGTCAGTGCGCAATTATTTGCTTTAATCGAATTTTCTGTCTCAGAGCATTGCATTATATGAAAGTGAGTAAATGCGAGCAGATCACAGATGGTGGTGTTCAGAGCACTGTAACATACTTTGTAGGGGAACCTTACTGCCAGAGGGATTAAAATAGGTGAGGGGGCTGGTTCAAGGCATACTTGGTGTTATAGCTGGCAACTTAGGAGGGCCTGCTTAAGGTCAGCATAGAGGATAATTTTGATTCAGTCAACATTTAAATGCAAACCTACCTAATTCACAGTTTCAAAGACAATATGCAAACTAAAACACAACCATCCTTTGAAATCTGCACTTCTCCGAATTCTGGAAGACAGTTCTCCCATCAGATAATGTGAACAAAATGCGCATGTTAAAATGTGCGTAAAATGTCTACATATGTGAAAATAACACAGTGCTTTATATTAGAGAATAATGCTTTGGAAAAATGTGCATGTTAGGAAAATATTTGCACTCAATTATGCCTGATTTTTTGTGATGCCTTTTTAAAAAAATAAATAAATCACAAACTGGTTGTGATTGAAAAAAAATGGAAAATTGAGAGATTGGTAGATCCCTAGTATGAGAGAACTACTGGTCTTTGAGACCTACCTTTTGCCTATAAAGGGAAAGCTCTGGAGAACGAAGAGATGAAAACTCATGTCATAACTTCCTGTGGAAAAGCTTGGAACAGCTGTTAGTGCTGTCAGGGCTTGCCAAGTCTAGGGCTCTGCTCAGCAGAATGAGTAGGAAGGCTCCCAGATACAGCATGGATAATTTACCACATTCTGAAGCAATACACATTTCCATCTAATGAGTGGTTTGTGTGCCTCTGTTAAACCATTAAGCCCAGAGCCTAAAACAGCAGCAATGGGATTGACATTTTAGTAGGAACTGGGAGCCACTATCAAAAACACAGCAGATTTGAATTCATTCATAACAGATCCATATGCTTTGTGAGATGTATGTGCCTATATGCTGGGTTTTCTTACCTTGTAAGGAAAAAAATGCAAACTGTTCCACTGGCAACCCAATCGTGTTCCCAAGCTTTAACTTCTGCTATTTAAACAACAGCAGTGGAGCATAGGACTGGGAATTAAAGTGGCATCTTCATTCAGCAATTAAATTCTACTTCAATCAATGGGTGTAATTTCCCAGTTATTTTGTTTGGGATCTGGAAGACTACATTTCTGCAATAATTCCTGCTATGGTGTGGCACAAATGGATGTTTCTGAACGTGACACTTGGCTTTTGTATGGAATTGCATCCCTTTCTGTGCATCTCAGAGTCTTGAGGCATCATTATGAATTCTCTTTTTATTACAGTATAGCCTATCTGCAAATGAACTCCAGCAGGGTAGCATAAAACTATATTATGTGAAATGACTTATACGCTCCTAAGTGATGATATCATGGCATTTACGCACAAATCTGATAATGAATATCGTGGACACAACCTTTGCTATTGGCTGCAGCATATACATTTCAAGCCCAGATTGAATATAACACCCTCCATATAGATATATCCATAGCTTTTGACTATTTTGATACTCATATTCATAAAAATGAGGTCAGGAAATCTGTCAAAGTGTCTTTATTTAAAAAGAAGGGATCTCAGCTAACCCTTTTGTTATTTCCTTTCGTGATCTGCACATATATTTCGATAGAGTTTCCTGATGGGTTTCTTTGAAGGGCAAGCATTAACAGATTTCTGTAACTGATTATCATTTGATGCATAATGGTGAGCTCTGTTTTCCATTATCATGTAGTCAAATGTATTAGTACTTTAACTTTCAAATGCATTTAGGGTTTCTGTTGGTTTTGCAACAGCTTACTATTGTTCTACTAGTTTATGGTTAGCTCTATAATTTTAACCAGAGCAGGACACATTTTATGGAGTCAGTTGTCGGGTTCATGCTATGCTGTATCCACACAGTTAATTAACCATTTAGCTCTAGCTTTTTTGTTTTGTTTTTTGTAATAGGGCAACCTAGCTCAGACTTAATACTTTGTTGTGTGAGTCCCCTTTGAAATGAAGTGAGCCAGCAGATTGTGCCCTGAGCTTTTAGATCAGGGGTCAGCAACCTTTTCAGCCGTGGGCCGGTCCACTGTCCCTCAGACTATGTGGTGGGTTGGGCTATATTTTGAAAAAAATATGAACAAATTCCTATGCCCCACAAATAACCCAGAGATGCATTTTAAATAAAAGGACACATTCTACTCATGTAAAAACATGCTGATTCCTGGACCATCTGCAGGCCGGATTGAGAAGGCGATTGGGCTGCATCCGGCCCCTGGGCCTTAGGTTGCCTGCCCCTGTTTCAGATCATTAGAGCTGTGACTAAGTTGGCATTTAAGAGAAAACATTGACTTCCCCTTTAATTGCAGTGTGTTCATTAGCAGTGCTTTTTTTGTTCAGGAAAAAAATGAAGTTACCATTCAATTGTGCACTCAATTCATGAACTCTTGGAACAAAACCTGTTTAATTCAATTAGTTTAAAAAACAACAATGGCAAATTGATAATTTTGAATACATTTGGGCAATTTGATAAATGAGCACTTGAAGACTTCTGGCATTTACATAAAACATAAATTAATGATTTGATTATTTCAAAAATGTGTAGTTCTGTCTTAAATGGCGCTGCCCTCTTAACATAAATATTCAAAGAGAGGGGAAAGGAATACCAAAGAAAACTGCAGTCCTAAACCTGCTAACCTGGGAATAAGCTTTATTTAAATCAGTAGGATTTACGTCTACATAGACTTTCACAGGGTTGTGTTGTTAGGCTGCAGTCCTATATCTACTTAACTAGAACTCCTGGGAGAAAGTCCTACTGAACCCATTGAGATGTACTTCTGAATAGATTGTGCTTTAATTGTGTAAAGGAGAACTGACAGATAAAGCCCAATCTCATTTACCCAGGTGGCCTGAGGATCTAGCCTGTCTTACTGGTAAAATGGTTAAGTAAAGGTTGGAGATGGGACACTCAAATCCAAAGCTCCACAGGAATTCCCAGGCACAAAAAAGAACTCCTATATAAGCAAGAGCATCCTAATAATTCATCCTAATATTTTCTGTGGCAGAAATAGGCCAAGCATACGTGTGTTTTTGTGCATGTGAAAAGCTGTCCCTGAAATTATGCTCCAGGTAAGTTCCTGAACAGCCAACTCAGTCTTCTTCTTCTTCTTTGGCGATCACTCGTAGCCAAGTAAGATTGTCTTCCATAAACACAGTTTTAACAATGAGTCTGTAAGTGACTGGGGAGGCCAATTCTGGATCCACATGTCCTCCCACAGTGGGGACATTGGTTTCCGGGCAGGAGTTGATCACTGTGTGGATTTGCCAAGCGCGCCTTCCTTTTAGCACATTTCCCCCTTGCATTCTGAGTTCGAGTGTCTTCAAAGCCCATGACACCTTTGGTAAAGGCTGTTCTCCAACCGGAGTGCTCGCAGACCAGTGTTTCCCAGTTGTCAGTGTTTATACTACATTTTTTTAGATTTGCCTTGAGACAGTCTTTAACCCTCTTTTGTTGACCACCAGCATTACGCTTTCCATTTTTAAGTTTGGAATAGAGTAGTTGCTTTGGAAGACGATCATCAGGCATCCGCACAACATGACCAGTCCAACGAAGTTGATGTTGAAGATCATTGCTTCAACACTACAGTAGCCAGGAATTCACTACCTAGTGAGTTTGAATAATGATTAAATTTATATCACTGAATGTTTGCTGTATTGGTTTCTTTTTTCTGTTTTATCATCAGAATGTTACGCATGCAATTATGCTATATTAAGGGATCAATTTAAGCCTTAACCTTCATTAGTAGTAATTAGATGCACGAGAGAAATAATACCATCCCCAGGGACTCAGGCAAGAATGAATCCATCAGCATGTGAATTTGTCTCCATTCCCATATATACTACAAGTCTTTGACTCTTAGATTGGGAAGACAGGGGGTGGGGTAGGGATGACAGAATGGAAGTGTGTCTGTATTTCCATCTCAGCTTGTTATAACTGGATTCCTTTGTATTCTTTGTGGAATTTTCAGTTATCACTGTGTTTGTTTTGAAAATTGGATCTACTTTACTGACAGGGAAGTAACTATGACCATAACTTTATTTTTGTTTCTGAAGCTCCTGAAATATGCTTTGAAAATCTGTACAGCCACCTGTGAGACCACACTGTTGACATTTATACTTTCTGAGCTGTCATTTTTCTTAAATGTTAAGCAGTGCTTTTGTTGTATTTGCTAAAATATAAGTATTGCAACCATAGGTTTCTGTATCTCAGTCAAAATCAGCGTTCCTTAGCAGTAATTAAATTTGCAAATGACAACTAATAATTCACATTTTTCATTTTCATATTCATCTTAACTGCTGATATTAATAACAGTGCTTTCACTGTTCACTGACTATCAGTGTCATTATATAGTCATAAATACTAATGCCAATTAACATGTCGCCAGAGATGATAGATCTTTAATGTAATGACTATAGTTGAAATATTATTACCATCATTAAGAAAGAGCAGCCTCATAATGGAAAAAGTGAATTGTAAACACTAAGTCCAACCATAGTATTCAGTAGCTATGGGTAGCATTTAATTGCTGCTGCCATTTAATATCTGTTAAGGGCCATCTGTGTGCTAGGTGCTGCACAGACATGACACCATTTTTGAAAAAAAGAAAAGATGTTCTTTACAAAACTGTGTGCCTGGTTATGCCAAGATGTCTTGTAGTTCACTGGGGGAAATGGAAACCACCACCCAGGACTCAGCTGGATTGGTAAAGAAAAAGTGATTTATATGCATTGTATATGCAATATAACATTGTGCCACCAGGTGACACTGTGGAGTCCTGTTTTTCTCTACCTGTTTTCGCTGAAGCTGAAACGCTTCTTTGATGTGTCTAGATTCAGCCTCAGGCAGATAGAGTCAGACCAAAGCAAAACAAAGCAAAACAAAGCAAAGCAAAGCTTTAGGCAAGTCAGGACCACAGACAGCTCCCAGTTGGCCTGCTGACTGAGATATGGAAGATGTCCCAGCAGCGAGCTGAAGCCAACTGAAGTCTCCAGTAGACTGGCAGAGTTGTATTGTAGTTGGCTCTAAAGCCTTGGCTGTGCTACTTTAAGTGAACCTTGTATGATTCTGCAGGCACTGGCTTTTATTAAATGGAGGGGGTGGCTTATCCTCTGGGTCTGAGAAAGTTGGAAGGGCTACATACACAGGCTAGGAAGAGGTGCTGAAGTTCCCTCTGTCCTCTAGTTTAGCTGGAAACTTCAGATGCATTTCTAAAACAGAACAGGGTCCAGGACACATAGTGGCATATGCATGATTAATGCATACATAATTTGTATGTGATCCTTCCATTTGGTATGAGGCACAAAAAACCTTTGGGTGCAGGGAAATGTTTTACCTGCAGGAAAGCAGGAGGGAGACACTCCTAAGGCTCCACAAGAAAACCAGAAGAGATAAGGTTCCTTTCTGAGGATGGGATTTACCTTGAAAGTAAGCTAAGTTCAAAAAAGAACAGTTACTTGGAATCCCTACCCATGAGAATTTAAGCAAAATTTTCTCTACCTTTTGATAATATTTGAATGCAGTGTATTTTCTTATTACCGTATTTTTTGCCCTATAGGACGCACTTTTCCCCCTCCAAAAATGAAGGGGAAATGTGTGTGCATCCTATGGGGCGAATGCAGGCTTCAGGAAGCTATCCGCAAGCCGTGGGAGAGCTGTGCACCCCGAGAGGCAGCTCTCCCACGGCTTGTGGAGAATTGCCTGTTCTGGGGGCTGAGGTTGGGGGAAGCTTGGGCTTCCCCCACCCCAGCCCCATGCCTGGGGGGGGGGGATAATTCCCCCCCCTTTATTTCCCCCCAAAAAAACTAGGTGCGTCCTATGGGCCAGTAATTGATACGGTAATTGATGGGCAATAGCCAGGAAACAACATGCAATCTCTTTTGGACAGTATTAAGAACATGAGAAAAGTTTTGCTGGATCAGGCCAAAGGCCCATCTAGTCCAGTATCATCTTCTCAATTTGGCCAATGGGAAGCCTGCAAAGAGGACCCGAGTGCAAGAACACTCCCTGCTCCACTGGTGATTTCCAGCAACTAGTATTTGGAGGGACTTAAGCTTTTCTTCTGCAAGTGAGGAATGCTTGAACATCCTGGATGTTAACTTCTTGTGTGGATTTGGAGCATGGCCATTTAGTTTAGCACAGCACATTAATATTAAACTGGATGCAAGAAATTGCTGCTCTTACACTCTTCTAAAGTAAGTGTGTGTGTGTGTGTGTGTGTGTGTGTGTGTGTGTGTGTTTGAACTTTCCCAACAGTTCCCATTAATAGAAGTAATTTGAGCACATTCTGCAGATGTATCTTTCTTCCTTAATACGCTTTTGAAACAAGTATGCATCATATTAAGTCAACAGAAAACCAAAATTGTTGGTTTATAAGACACTGTTTTATATTAACATAATAACTGTTGAAGTTATTGTGTTGAAGGGGTTCTCAAGCTCTGCGAATGCTTCCTTTCTAAATAAGCTTAGAGATTTAACTCCCTCACCACCATCTATTAACTTATTGAATCATTTAAAACTCGGGCCAGCAGGGAATAATATGTAGCGTAATATCCTCAAAACATAACTTTTCCTCCATATTTTCATTAGTATGGGAGTTGCAAGGCATCCAAGTTCAATCTAGAGGAATGTAATGAATTACTAGTGAAAACAGTTAAAAGGCATTTTATAATACCACTAGCCACTAGATGCCACTGTTGTTTTATACCAGTACAATAGAATGAATTTTTATGTTTGTTTTAAAAAATAAGTCTTTAAAGAAGTCATGTAAGAGAATATGGGTATCTGGAGCATTTTTGCTTTTACATCACCCCATTGTTGATATAATTTCTTTCCTTCCACAACCAATCCCCCCCTAATAGTTTAGCATTTTCACATGTACTTTGTGCTGTGTTATATCTGTACGGTATTGTGCCTTGTTTTTGTCCTTGAAATTGCAGGATTCTGGCATCCCTTTCACATGAATGCCCTTCAAGTCATGTGCAGTTATAGCTGTACTCTTCTTTGTATCTATCTAAACAGGGATGTTCTCTCAGAATTCTGCCAATATGACAACCTGGTATAAAAACACTACTCATAGGTCGCACCCTGCTTTTGAAGCTTTCTCCAAAGAAGAACGGGGTTTGTAGTTTGTTAGGGATGCTGAGAATTGTAGTTCTGTTGCTCTTAACACTCCTCTAAATCTAAAGTCATGTGCATTTCAGAAACCTAACCAAATCATAGTCCAGCTGCAGAAAATGGGTGGTGGTGGTGGTGGGGTTCATACCACAAGCATCTCTGCTGATGGTAGTTTTAGAATGGACCCCTGTAAGATTGTTCTCACATAGGAATGGGGAACTTGGTTGCCCTCCAGATGTTGTTGTTGGAGTCCAACCCTCATCAGCCCTGGCCAGCACAGCTAATAGTCAGGGCTGATGGAAGCTGCAGTCCAACAACATCTGGAGGTCCACCCACAACATGGCTGCCTCATACCAACTAAGAGCCAAACCAGACATCTCTGTGTTTGTTAAACTAGCACTTATCAGCTTGTCTGGAAAGTGGGTTGGAGGTTAACACCTTTTATATGCCTTATGTGGTCTACAGTACTCCTGTTGCTGTTTTCCCTCCAATGTTCTATATTTCTTTTCTTTTTTTAATGATGTGTGTGCCCCTTGAAAGGGCTTTTTAGTTCTGAACGCTGGCATAAAAGTATCGGAGCAGCAGAATAAATCCAGTAAAAGGAATGTACAGGGTAGGGGAGAGAAACTTTCCCTTCCCCACTTCACATCTCTGGACTCTGCTGCTTTTTCTCACTGCTGGTTGTATTGTGATATCAGAAACAGATTGGGGAAAACATCTTAAAGCTCTCCTCCCTTTGTATACTCTAAAATTTTAAACACACACCTAAACCTCATAGCTGAATCCGTCAGCTTCTGTTTCGTAGGTCTAGTTTGGCCCAAAGGCATGGGTAGAACAAACAGGTGGAAGGCCCCTTTCCTTGAAAACCCAGATTATAAAATGTATAATCTGAGGCCCTTTGAACTATATTTGTGAAGCTCTTTTCTAGGTGGAGCTTAGCTCCATCAGACAGAAAACGGAAAGATGATCCAATAAAGGTTCAAATTGTCTGACACTAAGTAACGATTGTATGACTTTAAATTATGTAGATTTCTGTCTGCCCCAATGAAGCCATTTGTTTATTTCTTCCTACACGTTATAGTAAAATGTAATAACAATAACAATAAAATATGTGACTCACTAATTCACTTGGGAGTGCAATCCCATGTGCTCTTCCCCGGGATAAGTCCCATTCAATCCAGTGGTGTTTACTTTGGAGTAGACATGTGTAGAATTGCACTGTGATAATTTTCTTTTAGGATACAAGCAAATGACACTTTTTAGTTGTGCATCTATTTACTGTTCTGTAGCACAACTCTGACACCCTATTCTTAAACGCTTTGGGATTATTTCAGGAAATAAATTTCAGGAAAATTTAAATTTATTACCATTGTTTTTGACCTAGCAGGCTTTGAAGCTCAAGAACGCCTGGGGAGTCAAACTGTGGGGCCAAAAATGGCAAATGTTTTGTCTTTCAGAAGAGAGACACAAAAATTTATGGGAAAAATCTGGGACCCACCCACATTTAGGATGTTGTGATTTACTTGCTGGGCCACCAACGTACTTGGCCACTAGTATAACCTCTCCCATTCTTTCTGATTATCCTTTCCCCTCATATAGATTTGTCCTCTCTTTGCTTTTCCTTGTATGTGTGTCCTGCAAATACAGCAGTGATGCAATTTGTGCTGCTGTTGAAGACAGGTTACTGTGCATTGGATTGCATCTGTAATTTCGAAACACACGCTAAAACAGATCAAATGTACAAGAAGAGAAAGAGAGTCTGATAATTGGCTATGGAAATAAGGCATCAGACTCATGACACAGAAGACAGGAAAATGGAACTTTTAAGTGTGTCATCTTCTTAAAATTGAGCAATAAATGGGACATTTTAAAGTATGCGGGTCATGCTCTCCCCTAACCTAACTGTTTGTTTACCTTTTCCCACATGTGTAATGTAGTAAAACCTTATTACAATGGCTGAAAGTATGTGACTCAGTAATCTGTTTGGTAATGGCCTTCCGCTCACTCAGTAAGAGCTTTTTGTGGTCATCAGCAAATGGTACATCTTAATTTTGTATATATCATCTCTGCTGCACCACAACAGTGAAATAAATATCTGGCAGACATTACATATTTCCACTCTTAATTAAGCTAGATCTTGTTCCTCAAAATCTTATTAATTCAGAATGTTTTCCTCAAGTTTAAAATGGGAACATTATGGAGGAATGTCAAATAATCAAATAAAATCAATTTGCTGAAAATTTCTTTTATTGTCTAAAGGAAAGCATATGCAATACATTGAGTGCAACAGATACAAAAATCACTTATTCTGTCTCACAGTGAAAGATTGCAACCCTTAAGCCATCTGCAATTCTCTTACGGATGTTTAAGTGAAATAAGACCGTAGTGGCATAATGACTGCATATATTGCTAGCTTTGACTGTGTGCTTAAACAGCAACATGTATACCAACCCCTATACCTAAGAACTTGTAAAATGAATTCCAGATTTAGGGTATTTACAGTATTTACTTCTGTTTAAAATACTTATATCCTGCTTTTCCTTGAGCTCAAGGAAACACAGGTGGGAATACAGATGATCTTAATGCACAGGGAAAATGCATATGGGAAAATGAAGTCAGATGCACTGGTTGTAAACTATTTATAGTTATAGAGACCCAAATTGAGGCTCTGAACTTAAACCCAGAAACATACAGGGAGCCATTGCAGTTGTTTTAGCAGGTAGGGGGTGGTAACATACCAGGCAACCTGACCACCGTATTTTGAAGACACTGAAGTTTCTTATCTTCAGATTAACCACAGCACATTGGAAGCAGAGACAGTTTTTAGTCTTCTTGGGACTCCCTACCCCATTCCTTCCAAGGAGCATAGATGACTGGAATTTAAAGGTTGTAGATTACTTCCAATACACCACAGATTGTGTGACAAAATGTAGCTGGTCAAGGCACAGGTGGCTGAAGAGGCCTAAAAGCTCTTTTGTATCTATGGAATACTATAATATAGAACTCTTAACAGTTGCAGCATCTCTTTAATTACTTTTGGAGCTTTGAATTTTTATGTAAGGGCAATTAATTCTTGATGCAGGCTTGGGCACCATAGCAGAAGTGAATAATAGCCGCTTAATAGCTCCATACTGTAAAAGAGGGACTCAGCAGGTTTAGGCCCCAGCAGCTGCACAAAGGTGCTAGGATTGACACAAAGGACCCCAATCCTCATAGAACATTTCAAGCACAGTGAGTGAAATCCACCTGATTGACAAGCTGACATGACCACATCCCTTAACTCTCTGCTCTGTTAAATTTACTTAACAGAATTTGTACACTACTTACTAGTAAATAAAACATCCAAGCAGCTTAAAAATGTATAACATATACATTCAAATAGTTAATAGATGTCCAGGTTAAAACTACATTAAAAATAGAAATATAAAATTCAACAGTTTAAAATGTACATTATAATTACAGATCAGCTTTGCATGTCTGAGTCGGCTTGCCTGAACAAAAAAGCTTTTAGCAAGCACCAAAAGAGTCTTCTTCTTCTTCTTCTTCTTCTTCTTCTTCTTCTTCTTCTGTGATACAAGAAAGGCTGCCTACTCAATGGGCAGGGAGTTCCAGAGTTTAGGAGCTCCCACACTATAAGATCAATTCCTTACAACTGAGGAATGAACATTATGCAGCCATTGTAAAAGTGCCAGTTCTGCAGATTGAAATGGTTGAATGGGCGTATATGGGATAATGTGATCCTTTGAGTAAGCTGATCCTTTGCTGTTAAAGGCTTTATATCCTAATTGTAACACCTTGAATTGGGTCTGGTAACAAATCAGCTGCTAGTGCAGGTCTCTGAGCAGAGATGACACATGCTGAGAGGGACTCATTCCTTCTCAGCAACTGCACTGTAGCATTCTGCACTAACAGAACGCTACCAGACCAAATGCAAGGGAAGCCCAACAAAAAACACACTACAGTGATCTAATCTTCAACACAGAAATGGGATACAAAATGGGGTTTCTCTAGAACAATGGGAAGCGGACCCAGGTTGCTGTGTTTCCCACAGCTTCTGCTGAGAGAAAGAGATGGGGGAGAGAGAGATAATGAGAGGTTTTCTTTTTTAGAAATGGTGACTGCAGTGCCTGTCGCTGAACTGCCACCAGCAGCCAAATAAAAACCTGAGAGAGGAACGAGAAGAAAGACACGCAAGAGCATAGGGAGTGATATCAGGGTGAGCCAGCTGACCCCAATAACTGTGTTGTGAAATGATATGACTCAAATAAAGGACTTTCAGTACAGATTCTGACAATGAAAAATGGGGCATACATTACTTCAGCTAGGGGAGAAAAAAGCCAGATTCCATAATTGTGTTCTGGCTTTGTTTGGATTTTCAGGGAGACAAATATGCACATGCTTGATTGCATTTTCAATGGGGAGAGGGGAGGGAATTCGCCAAACTATCTTTCAGTTCTTTCTACATTTTCCCACAGTATGAATTAATCACATTTAATAATACTAATTATATACTTTATACATACCAAATTCCTCTATAAACTGTGGAAAAATGTGAAGACATTTCCAAGCCTGGAGCAAGTTTGACAATGAGTCTGTGTATGTGAGTCCATAATTGTTTGCCATGTGTCATAGTCAGACCTAATTATTCTTTGCTGCTTTGCTCATGTGCTTTGCTGGTAATTTACACTTCCAGGAAAATAGTTGAGCAAAACTATGACATGGAAAGACATGGGCCTAAAGTAGAAAAATTAAGCTGAGGCCAGTTGGTTCAGTTATTCAGAAACATCTGATGTCCATGACTGCATCAGAGTTTTGGTACTGATGGGCAAGAGACTTTTGTGATTCATGATACAACCCAAAGCACCAACTTGGCAGAGACTATAAGAAACAGTAACCACAGAAAATGAAGGCCAAGTGTAAGGTGTATGTCAACATAGCCATGGGCCTGAGTTGCTCATTTTAAGTCTGTTTGTGCAAAGGAACAGACCATTGTCTGAATGCAGTTCCTGTCCACTATATAAAGCTGTGTGAGGTCTGCAGCAGGTTATATGGCAGAAATGTCTGAAGGGGTGAAAGGTCAGTGTACAAGCAGCTCTTGCTTTTGTTCCATTGTGAGGAGCTTGGATGAAGTTGAAAGAGGACACGAGTGAATTTTAACAAGCACTCTACATCTGAGGCCACAGCACCAACAGGAGCATTGTGGAGCAAGCAGATGGAGCAGGTGGTAAACCCTCAGATTCTGATGGTGCTATGAGGTCTCAGCGCCAACAGTGAAGGGACCTCTTTAGCAGAGAAAGGGATGACAATGATACTAGTTTATGGAGGTGAAAATGAGCCCTCAGAGACTTGTAGTGCTCATCCTGCAATACCATGGGCCATTTCCATGTCCGATGAAGAAGAATCTTATGTTTACACTATAGAACAGAAATAACAGACGAAGAACCTTCTGGATCAGGCCAATGATCCATGTAGCTCAGCATACTGTTCTTAGAGTGATCAACCAGATGCATGTGGGAAACCTACAAGCAGGATTCTGAGCCCAGGAACACTCTCTCATCCTGAGGTTTCCAGTCCAGCAAGTGGTATTCCAAAGAGCATAAGCTACATCAGGCTAGTAGACACTGACGGAGTTAGCCTCCATGAAATTGTCTAATCCGCTTTTAAAGCCATCCAAATTGGTGGCCATCACTGCCTCTTGTGGGAGCAAGTGCCGTAGTTCATACATGACATGAAGAAGTTTTTTCTCTTCTCTGTCCCGAATCTTCCATTGTTCTTCATCGGCTGTCCACAAGTTCTAGTGGTACAATGCAATGCACAATTTTAATTTTTTCTATCATGTCACCTTTCACTCACATTTTCTCTAAGCGCAACAGCCCCAGATGCTGTAACCTTTCCCCATAGGGGAGTCACTCCACCCCCTTGAGCACTTTGGTTGATATTTTCTGAATGTTTTCCAAGTTTAAAGCATCCCCTTTGAGGTAAGACAACCAAAACTGCACGCAGTATTCCAAATGGAGTTGCACCATAGATTTGTATAATTGCATTATACAAATTGGCAGTTTTATTTTCAATTCCTTTCCAAGGATTTAGCTAGACTGGTAAAGAAAAACCGATTTATTTGCATTATATATGCGACATATCATTTTGCCACCAGATGGCGATGTGGAGTCCCGTTTTTCTGTACCTGTTTTCCCTGTTTAAATTTACAACAATTTAAACTGAAATGCTTCTTAGACCAGTGAGCCTAGTTTTCTTTTGCACTTTTATTATTAGTAATTTTGGCCAAGACCTTTCTTACTCTTGAATCACTACAATGAAGTAAGTGGTGCCTGTGAAAATGTTTCCAGAAGGTTGACATCAATAAATCTCATAGACACCTTGAGTGCCTTTGGGCATTACAAACAAGTGACGATAGCATGTGTGCAAGAGCCTTGTGCCTCCTGTATAACAAGTGCAACATGCACATCTCCCATTTGGGTGACTGCAGGGGAGTTGTGCAAGACCCCACCCCCCACATTACATGGGAAGTGTAAGAAGTGTGCTTCATGAAGCAGTGATCCGCAGAAAACATTTCTTGCAAAATATGGCCATAGTAACACCAGACTCTTCCAAACTCTGCGCAGTAAGTCTGCTTCCTCCAACTTAAGCCTTAGAGCAAACCACGATAAACCCCCTCAAATGTACACCCCTTCCAAAATAGGCATTCAATTCCTACAAGCCCCAAAGACCTATTGACGTAAAATAAAATAAAAAAGCATTAAAAGCAAAGTAATGTTGTAAGCATCTCTGTCTCTGAGAGATTTACTAATCCCCATGTTACAAACTGATGTGAAAGATTCCTCAGTAGTGAACACACTACTCACTCTGGCATTTGCTGGCCAACAGCAAAAACTGAAAGAGCAAGATAAAATGAGAATTAATTTTACTTTAATGTCCCTGCAGACTTGGTGCTCAAGGCACTGCTATTAAACTACAAGCTTTGCAAGCTTCACATAAGCTACTGCCACTCTCTAAATCCCCAAGTTGATTTTCTGTGTGCCTTTAAAGAAAGGAAAAGGGGAGGGTGGAAAAAAAAAGTTGTGGCTTCCATTAGGAGACATAAATATCAAAATTCAGAACACTTACATTAAGAAGAATGGTTGAAAATGTCTTTTTTAACAAGACACACAGGAGAGTGAAGATGTAATCAAGAAGAGACAGAATTGAAAGCAGAAGGAAAGACACAGTTTTTTTAAAGAGATGAGTAATAGTGTCAAACAGATGCCTATTTTATTGGGAGTAAGGATGTAATAAAACATCGGTTTCCATTCCAGTCCATGTTCGCTGCATGCAGCACTCTTTCTGTTCCAATGCAGCTTGGTTTCTAACAAAAACTACGTCTTTCGTCTTGCTGTCCGCTGTGGTGGAATTTTATAAAGTAATTATCTTTTTTTCATTTTAATGCAAAGGAAATGCAATGCAAATCTGGAGGGAGTCATCAATTTCATATTGTTTGCAGACTGAAAACAACAGCAAATAGAGATTGTATTAGTTGTATTGGTTGCTGTTCTGCATATACAATATATAGCCGCACATAAAAAATGTTTTGCTCCCAAAACTTTCAGCAAGTTAATTAAGTAACAAAGAATGACTTGATTTACAGATCAATCCATTGGTGAGCTCACCTAGGACTGGGGTTGGGACAGTGTTGGGAGAAATCACTGCCACCTAAGGAAAACTCTCTGTGCAAATTTTAAGGATTTCCAGGGTTCATTTTATTTTTAGAGGTTCATCTGCGAAAACTATGGGGAAGGGCTGTGGTTCAGGGATAGATAACATCCTTTGTTTACGAAAGGTCTCGGGTTAAACCCCTGTTGTTTTCAGGTGCTGCTCTTTAGTGTTGACAAATATTAAACTAGATGGACAAATGAGTCGACTCAGTGTAAGGCAGTGAGCAGTGCAATCCTATGCATGTCTACTCAAAAGGAAGCCCAGCTGAGTTCAATGTGCCTTACTCTCTGGTAAGTGTGTTGCAGCTTTCTTGTGTTTCTAGGAATGAGATCTTTGAAAGATTCTCCTGACCTGTATGTAGTGTGTGCTGTTAAGAATCAGTAGGATTTCAGTATGCAGCTTGCTTTGGATTTTCACTCCATAGCCTATATAAAGAAAGAAAATTAGACGGGAAAGAAATGGAAAGCAGGTACAGGTCAGAGAGGAGGAAGAATCCTCCAGATGGGTTTTGTTATGACGAGCTATAACGAGAAAGCCAACCTAAGCTTAAGGCCAACGATGGAATAGCAAACTTATGGTACCTTCTGAATTAAACACAGCAAGCGCGATCCAAAAAATCTTTCATATAATCTGGAAAGCAAGAGGAGAGGTAGTGAGCTAATCTTTTTATTGTTTATGAAAATGGTACTGAATTGGCAAGAACGAATAAAAATACATTCTACTTTTCGTATATAGACTTGCCTTATGACGGAGAAACTGAACCTTGTGTAATGGATGATGAGATTTGGCTAAGAAACAACGTAGCTCTGCACTGGGGGCTCTCTGAGATACCCATGGCACTCAATAAAGACTGATGGAAAAGCTTTTGGGTGTGGGAGGTTTAGTTCACATGTTTCTATCTTTCATCAAAATACATGTAATCAAAGTTTTCTTTTCTTCTCTTTGGAATATCCTGGGAATGATTATGACCCACTAGAGCAAGGTAGATCTGGAAGCCATTTTCCAAGGCATGCTGCTCTCCCTCCCCACTTTAACAACATTAACTACATTTGGACTGCATATTTGGATAAAGAAATCTTTTCCATTCTCCACTTGATTCCCTCCCCCATCTGGCCAAGGGAGATAGAAGTGGCAGATTGTCCATAAGACAGAATTGAGAGTACAGCACTGCCTTGTTTACCTTCACTGATTTTTATCGCCACCAATCTGCACCTAAGTTGCAAAAATATACGTGTTTTGATGGTATATTTTGTCTGTGTGTATGCAGTATACGCACACACCAAAAATATACCATTGAAAATCCACACATTCTTTTCCTCATTTTCCTCGCAGCCCAACTCAAGCAGTCCCTCACCTTGATTCTGCTCTCACACACCTGGATCCCACCAAGTTACCCTTTGCAAGGACAAAATAGCTTGACTTGGGAAGAGGAAAGGGTGGCAGTCTGTAGAGGGTTCCAGTGACGATGTGAGAGGCCTTTTTCTCCCTTCAGGGAAATGACACTGCAGTGTTTGGGGATTTTTGGGGGGGTGGGTGGGTCAGGAGGGATCATGGGTTCCCTGTAGCTCACCCCATGACCGCCACTGGCAAACAAATGACACCAAAGTATTCTTCCAGCATCCCTCCTCTGAAGATGAAGGGACTCTCACCTCTATGCTGGCTAATCTATTCCCTTAGGCCCCTTTAGTGTGCCATTTGAACCCTTGAAAACCTTATTGAAGTTCTTCAAGCACGCAGTAGGTATTGTCACAGCCCTAATTCCTGGAAATTCAGCTAGCATTTTTAACCCCCCTCCCCAATAGTGCAAGAATCCCTGAAACGATGTAGATGTGTACATCTAGTTCACATTACACACCCCACCTGTGTAACCAATAATGTGCTGCTTCGCAACACGTGAGGCAACCTTTAGTTGGGTTGGTATTTGCCCAGAAAAGTAATCTAAATATATCATAGAATTGTAGAGTTGGAAGGGACCACGAGGGTCATGTAGTCCAATCCACTGCAATGCAGGACTCTTTTGTCCAATGTGAGGCATGACCCTGAGATTAAGAGTCTCATGCTCTACTGATTGAGCTATCATACATAAGTAAATAGGAAACTCACCCAGGCTTATGAACATCAGAAGCTGCCTTATACCCACGCAGACCCCATGGATCCTTCTAGTTTAGTATTGTCTAGATTGACTGGCATTATGTCCAAGCGCAGCCACTGACTCAAAAATTCAGATGTGGTTGCCGTGTGTAAGTAAACACATAGAGCAATAGCTTCTCATGTTTTTTCTCCTGCAAAAGCAATATTATTGTACTGTAATAATTCCTATAAAACAAACCCTGGTGTTGATTTGATTGATGCCCTTTCTCTGCTCTCACTTTCCTAAGAATTTTCAGTACCATCCCTGAACAGAGGAAAACTCTGCCTGTACTCCCAGTTCATAGTCTTGGACATTGGCTAAGCTAAGATTCACATTATTACTTCCACATTGCTAGAAGACATTTGAGGTTGCATTGCCAGTGTGAAGAGAACCAAGCCTTGCATTTTTTGTCACTAAATCTTAAAAAGGAAAGTCTGGTTTAAATCTCCGTGTTGGTTTAAAGTACAAATCGGTAAGTGGTAAAGATACATACTGTGTGTTGGGTTTTACGCGACATGCTGTATGCATTTATGCTGTGATGTCTGTGTGGTCTGGTCACTCCATATATTATTGTAGCCACAATAAGAAATGATATATGGTTACTTAATGAAGTGTTATTATGGCACTATATTTAGGTAGGAGGACCTCGTTCAGTCTTTATCTTGGCAGATAAAGGTACTCACTGCAACTTTACCCTTGGAATTTACATATAGCAACTCATCAATGAAGCAGCTTGGGTCTGGAAATCCTGAATTAATAGCCATTGGGTCAGCCTGGTAGACCGTTCATTATTTTGACTTCCTCCTGTCAGATAAATCTTATACTCCAGTGCCCCAGTCCAGCAGGGGCAATATATAGGTGGAAGCAGGCTTCTGTGTGCATATTCCCAGTTTAAGAGGAATATTATATGTATATAGGAGGGTTGAGTGCATGCCTCCCCAGCCTGATTTAGCAGCTGGGCTCTGCATGCTTAGTCAAATGGAGTGGCGGGAGAGGTAATTGGGTTCTCACCAAGTGGCTGTTTAGGTAAAGAAGACTGAATTGCTGGCCCAGTTGCTTATGTTTCCAAGGAAATGATGAACAAAACATTCTTTGCATGCTGCTGCTTTGCCAGGGGTTACAACCAGTCCCACTGCTGATTACCAGGGAAGTTTTATTCACTTGGCAGAGCTGCCAAATGACAAAGAAACGTGAGTAGCCTGTGCTGCAGAATCCCCAAGAACCAATGCCAGGACAGTTATTTTGTCATGCTGTGTTTCTTGCTAGTGTTTCTGCCACCAAGCCCTATCTACATACCCTTCAAGTGGAGACACCCCCCCTCTATTTTGGGTGGTTGGGAGGGGTGAACCTGGCATTCCATCTTCTTGTGCTGACTACAGTCTGATAACCCAGAACTGCCAAACTATGGATAAGTAGTTCCTGGTAGCGAGTTGAAAATTGGACTCTTCAAAGCAGTGTACCAACTCAGAGCAGTACGAAACAACCATGCCATTTTTGTACATCATGGCCCCAAATGAAAGCACAGATGGGAAATACAGAAAGGAGAAAAGGAGGAGAAACATTTGTGTATTTGTATTTGTGTCGTGGGTTGGGTGTCTTAGAAAGAAAGGAAATGTGTGTGTATGAAGGCTGCAACAAATTCCATGTTCTTTAAGCTACAAAACCTGACATCAACTATTCCACAGCATTGGTTGGAATCTCCACAGAGGTCAGCTTGCAGGAGAAGATGGATACACATATAATAATTTAATATAATAATTTATTACTTATACCCCGTCCATCACTTCTTAGAGGAAGTGGGGGGAATCATAAAGCAATAAATACAGTAGACGTAGTGCTCATTTTTGGGTCTGGCATGACTATCCCCAGATCCTTTGATACAACACATTGAAAGGGGATAAACCCCATTCCCCATGCTACATGGGAGAGTGGAGGGTGAAATTGTGGGATGTGTGCCTAATGGTATGCATATTTCAACCCAGTATCCCCCTCCAGCATCCTTTCAGCTATCATTAGAAGGTCCATCCCTTTCAAAGATTGAAATGTCCTGGGATGGAAGATTGATTTAGGTCAGAGGAAATGCTTTCCCATCCAATCCCAATTAACTCGTTTAAAAGGACCCTTTAACGTACAAAGGGGCACAACCTCCAACAATGTGAAGATTCCTGGAGAGGAGAGGAAATTGTAGTTGTTTGGGATGCACACCTGGCTGACTGGGAGAGGGTTTATGTCTGTCTTTGTTATGTCAAAGAAAAGACTGCACAGGGCTAACACCACCTTGAAAATTGTTATTGTAAAGAAATATGATTTTTGTTCTTTTGTGCAAGCTTGTTTTGCAAAATATGCCCTTCCAGATAGTATTCTGTAAAACTTCTTTGATAAAGGGGGATGGGGATGCTTCTTTCAACAAGAATCAATGACTATTTTTTGGAGCTGTCAAAATAATCAGTACCACTTCCATGTCAATTTCTTCTATAGCCATGTAGGAATACTTTAATAACACATACAATGGATCTTTGGTCCTTTTAGATCCTTTAATCAGTTCGATATAGAATAGAACAATTTTCAAGTATCATTTTTATCTGTTCACCACTTTTGGTGTGTTTTAATAATAATAATAATAATAATAATAATAATAATAATAATCCCTGCACTGACTTTCTTACAATGGTTACTCAGCAGCAATGGTTACTCAGATTGTAAATCACATTCAATTAAAATACCATTGATGACATGTTTTAAGCAGATTTCCCCTCAAAATTTGAAGCTATTAGATTGATAAAAGCATTTATCCAAATTAATTGCCAGATATATAGTAGAACTGGGATTTCTAAGTCTTTCCCCCAATTCTTTTTTAAAATATGCTATTTTAATGTTTCCAGAAAAATGCATTTAATACTTCTGCCCTTAAGAGCTTCATACCCATTTACCTGCCAGATTACCTTACCCAACATATGCCTGCTGAACCTCTTTGATCCATGGTCTCTTAGGGTGGCAGCACCTACACTTTTGAACTCTCTGTCTATTGACATCACACAGATACTTTCACTATGCTTTCTAAGGCACCTCCTAAAAACATTTTTGCTTAGGCAAGCCAACCCAGATATAGAGAAAGCTGATGTGTGTTTGGATCTGTTTTTAGTTTAAAGTTGATTTCCCCCACCCCCATGTTTTAAATAGTTGCTTTTACTAATTATTTTATTATCTTCTTTTTGTATGTTGCTTTGTGGTCTTTATATTCACAATCAAGCGCTAAATAAATTTCATGAAGTAAATAAAAATGGTTTTTATTGGGTTTTATAGCTCTGCATTGATACTGTACTCACGCATGTACACACATGTAGAGAGAGAAGGAAAGGGTGTGGGGGAGAGAGTAAACCTTTTAGTCTTTATTATGTTTTGACCTGTCCTAAGCTGTTTGGATGGTGGTGAAATAAAAATCCAGTCATAAAACAAAAAGTATGTAGTGTTACACTTTTATTTATTTTTAAAATGAGAAATAATATATGCTCTGAATTGTGACTTCCATTTGTGAAATGTTCGTTTCCAGTCTTGTACTCGGTATGATAAATGATAATAATGATAATACGCAAATATATTTCCTCCAAAGCACAACGTTTTAGTTATACTTCAAGTATCTCTGTTTCTGGATTGTTTTCTTGGAGTTTGAAACACTTAATGGAATCAAACCAGTTTTCATCGTAGGCCATAAATAAAGCAAATACAATTCATCAGCTGCACTGTTTTCAGAACAGAACTTCATAGCCAGAAACATGATCTAGTTTCGATTAAAATACAGTGGTACCTCGGGTTACATACGCTTCAGGTTACATACGCTTCAGGTTACAGACTCCGCTAACCCAGAAATAGTACCTCAGGTTAAGAACTTTGCTTCAGGGTGAGAACAGAAATCGAGCTCCGGCAGTACAGCAGCAGCAGCAGCAGGCCCCATTGGCTAAAGTGGTGCTTCATGTTAAGAACAGTTTCAGGTTAAGTATGGACCTCTGGAACGAATTAAGTACTTAACCTGAGGTACCACTGTAGATGACAACGTCATACAAATTGATGCTAGACAATGAATACTGTTAACCGGGGGGGGGGGGGGGTTAAATTAGGAAGCTGGCTGATTTAATACTATTTTAAACTTTGACAATCTAATCATAATTCTAAATGTATTCAGTTTTGAATGACATGTCTATGGCTCAGTAATCATACCAGTAAATTGTTTCACAGGTATTTCAGATTAATGTAGCAACTAGAAATTGTTCACAGTATACATAACAAGGAGTTTAACTAAATAGCCAAAGGCTAACTGTGAAAATATTACTCTGGGAGATCTCTTTATAAAATATAGTATAATAAAATATTGTACATAATATTATATTTCTGAGCTATTAATTGTTATTGAAGCTGTTGCTGCTCATCTGTATTTTTTTTAAAGTAGATCAAAGACAACTTTCAGCAATAATTTTAGGATTTAGGTGAAATTCACCCATATTTAGGTGAAATTCAGCTCCCCCTGAGTAGGGGACCATTTCGCTTCTTGGGTGTGTGTCTCTAAATACTGTATTTTTTGCTCTATAAGACTCACTTTTTCCCTCCTAAAAAGTAAGGGGAAATGTGTGTGCGTCTTATGGAGCGAATGCAGGCTGGGCAGCTATCACAGAAGCCAGAACAGCAAGAGGGATTGCTGCTTTCGCTGCACAGCAATCCCTCTTGCTGTTCTGGCTTCTGAGATTCAGAATATTTTTTTCCTTGTTTTCCTCCTCCAAAAACTAGGTGCGTCTTGTGGTCTGGTGCGTCTTATAGAGCGAAAAATACGGTAGTTTTTTTTTTGAGGACAGATCATTGGCAGTGGCAGCAGTCTTCTTTAAAACTCGTTCCCTTTTTGTTGCTGGTGGAGGGTTTTTCCCCTACTCTACTTCATGATTGTGATGTGGCACTACAAATCCTCCAATAGGGGCTGCATGGTGACATTATTGCATTTTTATTATATAGAGAGAATGTACAAATGCAATTATGAATCAAACTGGAGCTGATCTCTCTCTCTCTCTCTCTCTCAATAGAGAACTATCCAATTTATTGTATGCAGATTCTGAATCTCAGAATTCTGCACAGTATACTATTAATAAGTTCTGATGTTACCCTGACAATAATAATAAAGTTTTTGAGATGAAATTCTAGATTTTTATTTTGCCCTTTGGGCAGCATCCATATGAATCTTTACAGGTATTTAGTGAGTTGTTTATAGATTTTTACTGGATATCATTTAACAGCAAGACTACAGTACAGTACAGTCCTGTATAAGAATGGAAACAAATCCTATGCATATCTGTTCAAAATTCCTCCAAATTTGCTCCCAAGTAAGTTTGTATAGCATGACAGCCTCACTACCTCTCTTCTTCCTTTTCTTTAAGTAATTCTGTGTCGAAATGAGATTTTATGACTAAGACAGATGCATTTGTTTTACTTTTCCAAAACTCTTTGGCTCTAGACAGATGTGCTTTTAAAAAAACTTTAAAAAATTAAGTCATCATTGTGGCCTTGTTATTCTGACTGCAGGTTTAGCTGACCTGATTGCTACATTACATGGGAGAGCAATAAATAATCTGCAGAGGATTTCTACATGTTCAGTTCAGAATCTCTTTCACTTTACTTTACAAATACATTCAGTAATTTTGTACCCTTTCACCCATCTTTCTCAGCTGTTTGTATACAGCTTGAAGAAACTGGTTTGGAATGGTAAGACTTAAGATTCACCAGTTGCTGCATTAGATGGTTTTAAGCGTTGCTTATTTATGTTGTCTTATATCAAACAAAGCTGGAGGATGTTCTAGAAGGACAGCAGGAACTGCAATTCAAGGCTGCACATCACAGAGGAAAATTCATCTACTTTGGAATAAGTCAGTGTGGAGACCCAATGTGGTTTGATGCAGGAGCTTGTGGAATCTACTATATGCTGACATCAGTGTGTCTCAATAGGCTTGCATAAAAATCTAGTTTTAAGCAGGTGTCAAAAAGAGTAAAGCCAACAGGTAGGGAGTTCCAAAATGGAGGTGCCACCACAAGGTGGAATGAGTATTATGTGGCACCAGTAGCAGTGCAATTTCTGCAGGCAGTGTTAGAAACAGAGATATGAAAGCTAGGAGATAATGGCACCTAGGTTATTGGCGCTGCAAATGAATGTCTAGGCTGTTTTTTTATAACAAGAATACAAAGCTGAAAAAGGGACGCGGGTGGCGCTGTGGTCTAAACCACAGAGCCTAAGGCTTGCTGATCGGAAGGTCGGCAGTTCAAATCCCCACGACAGGCTGAGCTCCTGTTGTTCAGTCCCAGCTCCTGCCCACCTTGCAGTTCAAAAGCACATCAAGTGCAGTGGCTGGAAGTGGGGAGAGTGGCTGGAAGTGGGGAGACAGAAAAAGGTCCTCCTTTTGTTTCAACAGTGGCAATTTAATCTGAAACCTTAGGCGCAGAACTACTCCCAGAGATAAAAAAATTGCCCACATTAAGGAAATTACCTGTTGCAAAACATGCCTAGAACAATTTGAGTTTTGAATGCTGTCCACAGGTCCAAGTGGTCAAGTTGACATCTATGGGGTAAGGTGATTCTATGAGTAAACTAGTCCCAAGCCGTTAGGGGCTTTATATACTAAAAGGAACATCTGGCGTGGTAACGAATCAGCAACCAGTGCAGATCTCTGAGTAGAAGTGTTATATGCTGGCAGGGTCTCACTCCTGTCAACAGCCATTGCTGCAGTGTTCTGCAATAACTGTAGTTTCCAGGTCAAGCACAAGGGAAGCCCCACATAGAGTGCATTGCAATAATCCAGCGCACCCTATTCTAACCGTAAAGAGGAGTTGCACCACCCCTTGATCATTTTGGTAGCCCTTTTCTGAATATTTTCCAGCACTACAGTATCCTTTATGAAGCAAAGTGACCAGAACTGTGCATGCTATTCCAAGTGTATTCATACCATACATTTGTATAGCAGCATTATGATAAGAGGTGCCCCATTTCAGAAGAATTACCTCCCTCATCTGACTGTCATCACACAAGGGAAATGTTGTGTGAACTATGTAAGTAGTACTCATGTACAAGAAGGTTTTGGTTGGTTGCACAAGTGCAATAGAATATCAACACTAATTTTTTTGCTAGATGACTTCTACTTGTTATTAAAAGCTGCTCCAGTGTAGGAATAAGAAGTGCAAGCCATCATGTCACTGGTTCAACACTAATCTCACCAGTGGTCAGTCTGGGATTTTTTTTTTAGGGGGTCTGGTTGGGAATTCAATAGACCTCTCCCTTGGTCAGCCATTGAGCACGATGATCAACCATGCTCTCCCTCTCCCTCTGGTCCCAGTCACCAACACTATTCACAGGTCAGATGAGTGAGCACGAAGGGGCAGCTGCTCAATCCATTGCTTGCTGTTGCTCTCCCTGCATGCCAGGAAGACAGAGTGGGTGAGTAGGGGGCAATGGCAAGACGTCCATGGGGTCTGCGTTGGTCTGCAATGGGTCCTCTTCTCAGGCTTGGGTCTTGGCAGGTGTCCAACCATGGCAGCCTCTGTATTTCAGCCATGAACTCACTAAGTACCTTTTATAAGCCACTCCCTCTCCCTCTCTCATGCACAATAAGGAAATAATAATAGCTGTGACGCTGAATCGTTGGTTCATTACTGTAATATATACAGATTGCTTTGAACCTTTGAAATGCACCATATAAATGCTAATTATTAAGTACTTTTACTATTAGGTTACATTCCAATATTTTCTTATTGTTAGTCTCTCGAGGTCTGTTAAATTGATCTCACTTTGTGATCATGTCACCGTCTGTCTTGGGCTTGTCCCAATGTAAACAATCATTTTGTTGTTTATTAGGCTAATATGTTTTAGACACAACGTACTGTGCTGTCTCTGGAATCACCTTGTTAAGGTTGTATTACAGGCTGACCTCTATTGACAAGATTGAATTGAAGTCATTTTCTCTTAGAGCTTAGCTGCTCCGAGTATCTGTGTTGTCAGCAAATATGGCTTTTAGCACCTTTCCCTGGGGCATTATCTCAAATGTGGTGCCAGAGAGCCAGATAGATTCACTTTCCATTTTTAAAAAACCCAATTTTTATTTTTAATTTTCCTTCTACCACCTTTCAGTTGTCACACACACTTTCCTTCTCAAAATCAATTGCAGATGTTCACAAGAGAAAATGCTGTACAACATGACTTCTGTCTAAAAAAAAAACTTTCCTTAATCTCTCCACTAGGGATTTTCCCAGCGTTATCGTATAAGCATTAGTGAACACAGTCTGTTTCTGGCTAAGGATACTAATTACACCCTGGTGAGGAAAAATAATAATAATGGGGGGCAAACTCACCCCCATCCTGAACCACCTCACAAGTTCTGTTATTAGTATACACTCTAGCCAAGGAGATAGGAGATTGGGTACGTTAACTTTTCTTCTCCTTTAGCTATGACGTTTCCCTTCCAACTTGCTTGCACTGCTCTTTTCCTCTGTGTGAGAGAGCAAGGGGGGGGGAAGTATGTGAAACAAGGTGTTAGGCACCCAGGAAATGGGCAATAAAGAGAACATGTGTGTATATGAAGCATGACTTTGTGGCAGGAATGGGGAGTCAAAGGAGGAGGGAGAGGAAAGTCAACCAAGTAATAAAATTTTCCAGTGTGACATTGCACCTATTGTGTCAGTAGTCACTATCTCTGAAAGAAGGCTGTTGAAAGAGGCTGGATGGAGTTCAGCACCTGAATATTTATATAAGCCTGGCGGGGTGGGGAGGGAAAAAGAGAGAAAGAGAGAGGAGAGAGAGAGAGAGAGAGAGAGAGAGAGAGAGAGTTGTTATCTTGAAAGATAAGATGATAATAAAAATGATTACACAATAAATAGAAAAGTGGTACTTGGGAAAAGATTGCTAATGGATCAATGCCAAGTTGAATGCAAGTAATATTGTGCAGACTTCCCTCCTGTAAACATCAAAATATGGTTTGGATGCAAAGTGCTGTTATATAGCAAAGGAAAAGCAAATAAATGTGCATGAGTAAAATGATAGAACTGAGCAGGTATCTCTACTCCTTTAGAAGTAGTGCTTTACTCAAAGTTCTGCACTCAGGTGGAAGTTCTGTTATGCCAGATCTCTAGGCACTGAGAAGCTCCAGGGACACAGTGCTTATGCAGGACTGTTCCCTTTGGATGAAGGTCACAAGAAGCATATTGACATTTTGTAACATGTGTGTTAATATGTATTATGTGTTAGATGTGTATATTACAAGTATACCGACTGAACATAGGTGGAAACATAGCTCAAACACCCCAAATCTACTGCCTCACATCAAGTCTCCAGAGAGAGGCAGTTCCCAAATATTATAGGGTGCAGGGTGCCTGGGTCTTCTCTTTCATACTGGGCTGCCCTCTGTACCCACCTTCAGGTGTGTTGGGGAGGAGGGGAGGAACAAAGAAAAGGAGAGTGAGTAGGTAGATTGGCACCTCAGCCTCTCCCCTCTCAGCAAATGGTGTAGGCATCATGGACTTCCTCCAAATGCAGATAATGAGGCTTTTTGAGGGAAGGCAGAAACTTGTTTTGGTTAATCTCTTCATTTCCACATTTTCTCCAAATTAGTGCACAAAGTGACTGCTAGTGTGTTAAGTGGTTCAGCTGGCCAGAATGATATAATACCGTTTCTGAAAGACTTAACATTAGGTGCCAGTATGCTTTCAGGCCATTTTCAAGGTGCTAGTAATGAGCCTGAACAACCTGGGACCTTATACCCGAATGACCGCCTCTGCCTGTACTGGGCTGCCCATGCACCAAGAGCTTCAGAGGAAGCCCTTCTTAATTGTCCCCCTATTGGCTGTATGATGACATGGGAAAAGGCCTTCTGGGTGGTAGCACCTCAGTTGTGAAACACCCTCTCATTAGTGATACACTTGACACACATTATTTTCTTATTTATGCACCAAGCGAAAACCTATTTGTTTCTTTGGGCATTTGCAGGTCATTACCTTCTGGTTGTAGCCCACTCTGTGCTTTAAGGATCTGTATTTTAAGGATTTGGTTGTAATATATTCACTTTATCTGGTCTTGTTATTAAGTGGATCCCCCCCCCCCCCCCCGCCCATTGTGATTGTTGAATTTGGATGGATTTTAATCTGTAACTTGTTCTGAGATCAGTCATAATGAAGGGTGGGTTAGAAATATTTTTGTTGTTTCCATTCACAGACACTGAGGTTACATCATCCTCACCTGGGGGAGGGAAAGTCATGCACCCTTTTAGAATAAAGGAAAATCCAGCTTATCTAGTTTAATTACCAGAAATCTCCCTAGCCCCCCCTGCTCCACCCACAAAATTACCTGGAAACTTTGCCACAAGTGATTAAGGGAGGTTCCAGCAGCATGTCTGGCTCCATTAAACTCTCTCCTGTCATAATTCCCCAATCTTAAAACAATACAGTATTCTGGCCACATGAAGTGACAGTGCTACTCAGCTTGGCAAATGAGAGATAATTCAAGTGTGTAAGAAGAGGAAATGTTACAGGGGCCGTGTATGATTAGCTAGGGGAGGATATTAAGAATGAGAAAGATCACTGTGTACATATATTTCAGTGGTTGCCACAGAGAGCTAGAGATAAAAAAAAATGCTATTCATTATTATACATCTACAGGACACGAAGTATTGGATTTGAAAAGCAGGAAAGTGGCTTCATTTTATTTATTAAGTGAAATACTTTGCTTAATATTCATTCATTTAGCATCCATTCATTCAGTTTATATCACACACTTGCAGTGACAAATGCTCAAGTGTTCCTGGGGTAGGTTACACCAAAAAATAAAATACAGTTTTTTAAAAGTGTGAATACAACAACAACAACAACCCACCGTCACGAAATGGGTGAAACAGTAGAATGATACAAGAATAGTATTGGCTCCTGGTTTTGGAGGGCCTTTAGGCAACACACCCTCAATCAGGGCCGGCCCACCCATGAGGAAAGGTGGCAGGATCCACAGGGGCAGCAGATCCAGCCTTCAGCAGCAGTGGTGGCTGCTACCTGCTCCTTGGAGACTGTGTGTATCACTTACTTGGCACTCCATACTCCCATGCTACTTCCATACTCCCATGCTACCTCTACAGTGGCTTCTTGGGAATAGGAGGCACTGCATGTCAGGAGGCCTCTACTGGAGTCAACACTACACAATCCTGTGTAGAATGATTTTCTTGAGAAAAAAAAGAATAATAATTGTGTATTTTGTGGGTATTGTAGATACTATCACAATCTATAACTACTACCCATATTGCATTTTGATGTGAGGTTCTTCCCACCTGGTTACTGTGCCAGGGGAAAGGTGAAAACCCCCAGATGGGCGGGGTGTAAATTATTATTATTATTATTATTATTATTATTATTATTATTATTAAAGATCCTCATTAGTAAAGGTTAAAGATTTCTATGATCCGAAGAGAAACCAGAGTAATTTATGCTAATAGTACTAAACAGTATTATAGTTGGATCTGGTATAGTTGGTTAACTTTTCTATTGTGAAAGATTATCAAGTAATAATACAAAATTGAAACAATAGTATAGTAACAAAAACAGTTAACACATCTTCTAACATTATATTTTCTTCATTATTTTACTTTCACTTTTAAAAAATTCCCTATGAGTGAAAGATAACCGAGAGGTTAGTTTGCTCTGTATAGAATTTGATAGAATTCTTGTTTGACCTAGGTCACACACAAAAATAATCAATATTTTTTTATCTAAATTGCTTTTGCTTATCTTTTATTTAATGTCTGAAGAAAGGCTAAAGCCTATCCAGAAATCCGCAAATCTTTCTCCTTCAAATGCCATATCAGGGTATATACGCCTGTAGTAATTATACCACAAATGCAACTCATTTGGCTAAAAATAATTGCAGGGCCAATCATTAAAAGAACGAATGCTTAGACTTCAAAAATTGTTATTCAATACAACTTAGGTTTAAATATAAAGATGGATGTGTTTGTTGTACTGATACTGAGCAGATTGTGTGTTGTTCCTTTGGCACCCACATTCAACTAGGTGCCATCTTTATGTGCAGTTGTGGATTGAACATTATATATTGGGCTCACAGAGTCAGTCTACACCTGGTTGTTGTTGGCCTGCAGCAGTCATTTGTTCTGATGTAATTGTGAAACACCTGGCTTGGTTATGGGCTATATGTTCAACGTGTGATGTAGTAAATATGATTGTGCCATAGCCATTAGGTAAAAGCTGTGGCACAGAAAGGAGTTGATGGCTGCAAGTCATGAGGTTTATATGCAAACACCCCCCCTTCCAATCATAAGCATTATACTTTTGGGGGCCAACGATGCAAGAGGTTTATTGTCTTTGTGTGCTGCTAGTGGGCTTCCCAAGAGGAACCTGATTGGGCTCTGTTAGGAAATGGAGTGCTCAACTAGCTGGTCTAATCCACAAGGATTCTTCTTACATTCTCATCCAAATATTGTATATCATTTGTTTAGTCGTTCAGTCGTGTCCGACTCTTCGTGACCCCATGGACCAGAGCACGCCAGGCACTTCTGTCTTCCACTGCCACCCGCAGTTTGGTCAGATTCATGTTTGTAGCTTCGAGAACACTGTCTAACCATCTCGTCCTCTGTCGTCCTCTTCTCCTTGTGCCCTCCATCTTTCCCAACATCAGGGTCTTTTCCAGTGAGTCTTCTCTTCTCATGAGGTGGCCAAAGTATTGGAGCCTCAGCTTCACGATCTGTCCTTCCAGTGAGCACTCAGGGCTGATTTCCTTAAGAATGGATGCGTTTGATCTTCTTGCAGTCCATGGGACTCTCAAGAGTCTCCTCCAGCACCATAATTCAAAAGCGTCAATTCTTCGGCGATCAGCCTTCTTTATGGTCCAGCTCTCACTTCCATACATCACTACTGGGAAAACCATAGCTTTTACTATACGGACCTTTGTTGGCAAGGTGATGTCTCTACTTTTTAAAATGCTATCTAGGTTTGCCATTGCTTTCCTCCCAAGAAGCAGGCGTCTCTTAATTTCGTGGCTGCTGTCACCATCTGCAGTGATCATGGAGCCCAAGAAAGTAAAATCTCTCACTGCCTCCATTTCCTCCCCTTCTATTTGCCAGGAGGTGATGGGACCAGTGGCCATGATCTTCGTTTTTTTGATGTTGAGCTTCAGACCATATTTTGCGCTCTCCTCTTTCACCCTCAATAAAAGGTTTTTTAATTCCTCCTCACTTTCTGCCATCAAGGTTGTGTCATCTGCATATCTGAGGTTGTTGATATTTCTTCCAGCAATCTTAATTCCGGCTAGGGATTCATCCAGCCCAGCCTTTCGCATGATGAATTCTGCATATAAGTTAAATAAGCAGGGAGACAAAATACAGCCTTGTCGTACTCCTTTCCCAATTTTGAACCAATCAGTTGTTCCATATCCAGTTCTAACTGTAGCTTCTTGTCCCACATAGAGATTTCTCAGGAGACAGATGAGGTGATCAGGCACTCCCATTTCTTTAAGAACTTGCCATAGTTTGCTGTGATCGACACAGTCAAAGGCTTTTGCATAGTCAATGAAGCAGAAGTAGATGTCTTTCTGGAACTCTCTAGCTTTCTCCATAATCCAGCGCATGTTTGCAATTTGGTCTCTATTTGTATATCATAGGAATTAATGAATACTGAAGCAGTGCATAAACATGTTTTAAGTACTTAAGAGTGCTGTTTTGGTAATGTCATTACTGGATTTCTTTTTTCAGTATGAATATTTCAATGCTGTCCTCATTAATGAGCGGGATGAAGATGGGAACTTCTTAGAACTGGGGAAGGAATTCATCCTAGAACCAAATGACCATTTTAATAACTTGCCTGTGAATGTTACCCTGAGTGATGTCCAAGTGCCAACCAACATGTACAACAAAGGTAAGTGGAAGTACTCCATTGTATGACATTAAAGCTGCTTCTTCACGCAAGAAAGTTTGATAAAGCTAGTTATTGTTAGAGTTTAAGCGGCGCTAAAAGAATCTACTGGGAACCAATATATTAAAGTCCAACACCTTTGTAGAAAATAAAAATACAGCTAATAAGTATAAAGCAATTCATGAGAAAGTACATTTCTCAATCCTCTCCCAAATAAGGGGGAAATAATCAAATTCTGTTTTAAGTGGTGACTTCTGGGTGCTGCTCTATCACCAAAGCTATATATTGTTGTATACTTTTGGTGCATTTTTATTTCTGAAGCTGCCCCCCCCCAATCCCTTTGTACTGCAGTGAGTTTCAAGAAAACGCAGGAAAAGATTTTATCCGTGTTACCAGAATTATTGAGGTTTTTTCCTTGAGAGATGGTAAAGTCCATGAATATTTTCAGGCATTCCTGTCAGCGGGGGATATGTTTTACTTCAGCTCAACTGACAAATATAAAGCAAACAATATGTTGCCGAAAATTTGAAGCTGTGCTATCAAGTTTTTATATCAAAACATATGGATCGCACAAAATGTAGGACGGGAAATTCAATCATGTGAAGAAAGGCACTGAGAAAACTTGACTAATTTCCAATCGTTATGTTGCAGCGAATGATACTCATTCACACCGTATAAAGTGACAAGTTATGTATCTATATGACATTTTAAATGGACCAGTTTTGCTGGTACCGTTCTGTCAGATACAGGAATGCAACTCTGCAAAAGAAAAGAAAAAGAAAAAGTCGGGATCTTTTGTTTCCCCACTCTGTAATCCATCTGTCTGCTAATCTGGAAACAAAACCAGTGTTGGAACAAAAGTTTAAGAGAAAATATTAACGTTTGGTTTCTATAGCACATTAACAATTCTTACTTCATTTATCATCCCAACAATCCTCAGAGCAATCCTGAGGGCCTATTCAGTTATTACATTCTGGGGAGAGCGCTTGACCCAGTATGAGCTTTGGCTGTATGTGTGTCCCTTTCCCTGTGGAGATAAAGTAATGGAGGAGCTGAGTTATACTGCCTTTAGTGGAACACAGTATTTCTAGACACCTGGTTAACGTTGCTCTGTATTCCGAGGACAGATCAGGTGCTTTGGGAGAGTCTGAGTTATGCTCAGTTAATTCATGTTCACTTGACACTTGCTCTCATTGCTGGGTGGAATGGGGAGGAATGTGAGAGGCACTTCTCCTCCCAAACAAAATGGCTGTGCAGGCCCAAAGTGATGTCATTGGCAATCTAGCGATATCATGGCTAGATGTTTCCTCAGAAGCGGTTGTGCAGTTTGCTTAATATCAACACAGGTCTTTTACTTTTCAATGTACACTTTGGATAGGCTAGGCAGCTGGTTGTCACAGAGCTGAATTTGTTGTCCTTCACAGTTGCCGATATTTAGTGTGGCATTCAATTAGATTTTGCTCTGAGTAAACCCATAGAGGTTAATGGTCCTAACTTAGTCATGCTCATTATTATCACTATTATCGCTAAGATACCTCTGCACTGAGGGGACGCGGGTGGCGCTGTGGGTTAAAGCCTCAGCGCCTAGGGCTTGCCGATCGAAAGGTCGGCGGTTCGAATCCCCGCGGCGGGGTGCGCTCCCGCTGTTCGGTCCCAGCGCCTGCCAACCTAGCAGTTCGAAAGCACTCTCGGGTGCAAGTAGATAAATAGGGACCGCTTACTAGCGGGAAGGTAAACGGCGTTTCCGTGTGTGGCTCTGGCTCGCCAGAGCAGCGATGTCACGCTGGCCACGTGACCCGGAAGTGTCTTCGGACAGCGCTGGCCCTCGGCCTCTTTGAGTGAGATGGGCGCACAACCCTAGAGTCTGTCAAGACTGGCCCGTACGGGCAGGGGTACCTTTACCTTTACCTTTACCTCTGCACTGGGCTCCTCTCCCCCACAACAACTTTGGAACACACTGCAGGCCATGCAGGAGAAGCAGCCAAGGGTTGTCATAACCCCCTCCTCCCTCCCTTCTTCAACTGAGGCCTGTCTCAAGCACCTGCCTGTTTCTTTAAAAGAGGATTAGTCAAATTTGCAGAGGATAAGGCTACCTACACCTACCAGCCATTATGGATATGTTCTACCTTCACTGTCAAAGGCCTCTGAACATCAGTTACAGTCATACCTCAGGTTGAAGTAGCTTCAGGTTGAACATTTTCGGGTTGTGCTCTGCGGCGACCTGGAAGTAATGGAGCGCGTTACTTCCGGGTTTCGCCGCTCACGCATGCGCAGATGCTCAAAATGATGTCATGCGCGGAAGCGGTGAATCGCAACCCATGCAGACTCGGGTTGCGTTCGCTTCAGGATGCAAACGGGGCTCCTGAACGGATCCCGTTTGCATCCAGAGGTACCACTATACTGGGAATCGTACAGGAGATAACTGTTGCACCCACATTCTGCTAATGGGCTTTCCATGGGCATCTGGTTGGCCACTGTGAGAACAGGATGCTGGACTAGATGGGCCATTGTACAGATGACTATTTAATGGTATGGTGGGGCTGAACAGAATCAGAACACTGGTGTTGGGGTAGATATTTTCTAATCCTACCCCCACTGCAGTCCCAGTCCAGATTTCCCCCCTGAATCTGCTACTGGTGTGAGAAGGACAGCTTCCACTGAAGGGAATGGTAGTCTGGCTTCAAGTGCAAAGGGTAAACATAGGAGTGGGGACTAGTCTCTGGGGATTTCAGCATCATACATCTGACAGGAGTTAAAAGGAATGCAGCTGCAGGTATCTTGCCCACGGTAAATGACCTTTTTACCTGCTACTGATTTCCTATTCAGGATGGCAGTTTTGTTTCTTGGTTTTTTTTGGTTTTTTTTAACAGCTAAGATGGCAACAGGGGTCACATACATAACAAGTATATTTCTCACACTTTCCTTTCCTTTGGGCAGTAGAACAAAAACCACTCAGAAAATGTAGCAAATAACTAAGTATAGTGAAACAGATGGGGTTGTATCGTATTATTTTGTTATGTTATGTGTTGTTAACTAATTGGCTTTTTTTAAAAAAGAAACTTTACAAAGACTGGATTCCCCCCACCCCCGGTTCAGATCTCTGTGGGACATGCATTTGTAGTTTGATTTTGTCATTTGCTTCTCCCAGCTCAGCTGTTGTGGTGATGGCAGACTCCAAACTTTGATTTTTGAAAGTGAACTTAAAAGGTCTCTTAATCGTTATGGCCCAGTGAGAGGGAGAGAGGCCACGTGGGGGGGGGGCGTAACCCCATCTCATGGCTTTCTCTGGCTCCCCTGCACACTATGAGTTGATTTGCTGAAAGTTGATAAATGCAAACTGTAATCAATGCTCTGATTGCCTTGGAGAAGAAGTTCTTCTGAGTGTATAGAGCCTTCTCAAAAATATATTGCAATGTGATGAACCACAGCCACTTTTGATGAAGTAGGGTTTTTTCAATTTGCCACTTAAAAGGAGCTATGAATATCATTCAGTCATACTTCCCTAGCAGCTCTTTCCAAGTGACTGTCAAGCTAAGATTACCTATTTTCTAAGATATTATAACTAGAAATTTTTCATCCCTTGAATGATGCATATTGATTGTAGTCTATATATATACATCTATCTTCCTGCCTAGTAGTGAAAACCTGAAATAAAATTTCACCTGTCACCGCTGTGTTTAATTTGTTAGCTTTCATGGCTGATAAGCCTTTATGCACCATGGAGCTGAAAATACCTGTATGCTGGACACCAGATTTTTGAAAATGGATATAGCGGCATGCAACCTTGTACTTCTCTTCATCTATGAAACAGTAAATTAAGTTTGCTGTTAGATTGTGTGCGACTTGGAATAGCGATTGTACCTTGTATCTTAGGCAAGGGACCCCCCCAGCTAAGTAATTTCATTTATGCAAGATTTTTATAATAGTATTATACTCTCAAGGGGTTCGTGAGGCAGACCTGATGATGTCGCAAGCATAAACAGAGGGGAGGAATGGGAAGCCACAAAATCCATGAAAGAAAAGTTTAGGAAGCCTCCAGGTGCACAGAAATAGGTTTCTTGAGCCAAAAATATTCTGCAACGAAATTGGAAGCTAAGACTCAAGGTGATTGTGCCAAAGATGATATATTTCTAAATAAACTCGCGTCTGTGCCCCCATGTTGTAATTTTGGAATCAAACGTTGACCCTAGCAAGTAAAACAAAAAGATCATGTGGCTATTTCAAATCTCATTGTGGGTATTTCATATGATCTGTTTGGTACAGTTTGTTCAGTTCATTGAGAAAAAGCATATAAACAAAGGGGATGAGACAAAGGGGTTGGGAAAATGCAAGAGACAACCAAAAGGCACTGTGTCTCTCTGCAACTCTGCCCCAACCTGGCTTATCTTGTTTGGTAAAAGAGGCGAGTGGGATGTGCAGTAGCCCTGATTCTAGGCATTAGTTACATGTTGGGGAGATACTGGTGGGGAGATACCAGCAGCACTTTGTAGAAATGGCCTATAATGTAAATTGAGTGCATCATGTATTGATGTTTTCCAGCACCAGCTTTCTTTCAACAAGTGATCTAATCTTTTCGCAAGCAGGAATAGATTTTTATTTGTATTCCACAGAGCTATTTTCTTTGAGGCACCATTATTTATAATAGCTTCCCTCCAAGCCTGCGTTCCTGCAAAACTGCTCCATTGTTTAAATTGATAGCCTGCTTGTTCACAGTTCACTGCTGTGGATTTTTCAGCCATAGTCCCTACACCAGGGACAAAGTGGCTGAGCTCCGGGGATGGGCTAAATGAAATAAATATATTTACACCATACATCTGAAGAGTTCTCATCAGGAGGATGTTTCATTTGTTTCTGTTTTTTGGTTCTGTTTTGTTTTTTAAAATCTACCCCTTGTCCAGTGTATTATTGTGATCCATCCACCCTGGGAATGTTTACAGCAAAGGCCACAATAAAAATGCAATAAATAAATAAATGAGAGTGCAATCCTTGGTAGGGGGACACAGATCTCTGGACTAGAGGTATTGCTTTCAGTATGAATAACGTAATACTATTTTACCCTTTCAACCAAAAACAGATGCAATAGCTGCCATGAAAATATGCATTTGGGAGCTAGTCTAAACCTTTGCACTCAATGGCAAATGACGTCATAATCAGTACTTTCTGAAGTCCTTTGAGATTGGCCATGCCAGGCTTACATTCAGATGGTTGTGAGGCAAATGTAAATATTACAACATTTATTTATAGTATAGAAGGAAGGTTTAAAGATCTACAAAAGATACATGCACACTTTTTCTTAAGCACTTATTCCATGGTGGGATTTCTTCACTCTGTTATCTTAGAATATGGTAATTATTCATTTCTCCTTTCTATATAAAACAGATCACGCTTTGGAACTGTATTTGAAAAAGAAAAGAAAAAAGATGCCCTCTACTTGCTTAGCGTTAATGCTTAGCTGAAGTGTACAACATTTAAGAACTAGGTTTGAGAATTTACAAATTCTTGCTCTCTGTCTCTTTCCTTTTTTAGATTATACAATCTTTTTTGTTCTTTTTATTTTTACTTGGACACAATTCAAAATGAGTTCTATTTAGGCACTGAACTTAATTTCTCTGGATTTGTAGTATCCTGAGCTCTTCTATTATTAATTAATTAATTAAGTTTCTATAACATCCTATACCCTCAGGGTGGTTGCAACATAAAATCACAATATAGAAACACAAAATACATTATAAAAACAAAAACAAAAACAACCCAATCTATGCAATGTGCAGTATTTCTAGAAATAAATTAAGCAGTTCATACAGAACAACACTGATATTTATTCAGAAATAACTAAAATCAGTTTTGTGAGTTCTATAAAACTAGCCATGGTACATTGGGTTGCAAGCTTAATTTCAGTTTTCCAGAATTTTAGAATTCTATTTTTATATGCTTCCCCCAAATCAAAAGCTGGAAGCTCATTATATCTGACCACAGTGCCCTTATTTACCAAAGGAATGTGGTGTTTTGTAAGAGGGCTTGTGTTAAAGCAATGCAAAACAGTCCACCTGGGTAGGTGATAACAAAAGCACCAATTAAAGCCCAATTGAAGATAGCATGAAGCAACTCCTCCTATGGACCTTTTTCGAATCAGGATGCATTGGCAGCCAGGAAGGCTGTGGAGCACAGCATAAATGTTTACTGAAAGAGTAGCTAACCTGTGGCCCTCCTGATGTTGCTGGACTACAACTCTCATAATTCCTGAGCATGGTTTTAATGCATGAAGAGTTTCATGTGAACCCCTTACGTTAGAAATCATTGGATCCTGAAAGGAATGTGTTAAGTCCCTGAGCCATGGGTGCTGTATTTCCTTAAAGACCAAATCCAAGAGAACAAGACAACATTGGTCTGATGGCAGCCTTGGAGCTTAGTCCTATGACTCTATGATCTCTGTCATCTTTTGGGGGGCATTGAAAAGTACCTTTGTGTAGTCTGGTGCCTTGAGTTTGGCGCACATGCTTTAGCCAGGGGCTTTTGTGAGGGATGGGAGAAAAGTTGCAGCAGCCATTTCCAGATTGGTGCAGCAGAGAATCCCAAAGATTGGTACCCATGGGATTTTGATCCTATGAATGCGAAACCTTCAAGCCTTCCCTTGGTGCAAAATACCCTGCTTCTGGGATTTCTGCTGGCTACTGCCAGCATTGTGTCTCAGCCATCACAGGCAGCTTGGGGACTCCGCTATGGCAGAGCCATTCCGCCAGTGGTGCTCTTTCCACCAGCAGAAGCCGGAAGAGAGGAGGGTGTATGTTGTCCTATAGTACCCTGTGGCTGAAAACAGACTATTCTACACGAAATGCCCAATGTGGAAGCAGCACTAGAAGCAGAGAATCTGAAACATTATGTTAATGAATAAACTCACTTGTTGAAGGTATCTTTGGAAAGGATACCTTCTGAGCAACATAATTTTTTCAAGGTAAATTAGACTTTGTTTCTACAATACTGGATCCAGGCAAGACCTGGATAAATTTTAACACAAGATTTGTTAGATATGACGTAAGGTTCCATACCTGGCATGGTGAAACTAAACTGATTTATTAATGGGTTCTGCAGAGCTCCTTGGCTGGGCTCCACTAACTGAAGGCTGTTGCAAGTTGCTTGAGCCAGGGGGAGAGAGGGAGTGGGGAATATAGAGTCTGGGCTAAGGGGACTTCGGTATGTCTGACTAACACACACACACTCTGAAGATCTTAAACCATGTGGGGAAGGTGGTCATTTAATATACCCTTGCCCAGAGCGCAACAACAGAAGCGGCCTCTTCTTTCAGAGCCCACTAGCTTTTTAGGCAGGCCAGATCCCAAACCCACTCTGCCCAGCTAGTCTAATTCTGCTCAGGACTTTGGCTCCATCCCTGATATATGCTGTGAAGCTCATAAGCAATTTAATGCGAAACGAAATCTGTACCCAGATGAATTCAAAATGTTGGTATAGTTTTTGGATGGGAAACAAAAATTAGGCTGAAAATAACTCCTTATCACCATTCGAGGCTACTTCCCATGCTAACAATTGCATCAGAGAAGCACTCCAACAAATCACTCCTCTGTCAACATTTGCAACATGGGGAGGATTTATTAGCCTGTCTAAAAATGAGACAGACATGAGCATGCTTAACTATTCCCAGATTCTTGGCATATCCGTGTTTGTCTCAGGAGTAAACACATAAACTGTCTCCATACTGTAATTGTAGCCACACAATATGGGCAAATCAGTCTGGGAATCAGGTCTCAGGAGCAAATCTTTAAAGTTTCATCTCCACAGAAAGTGGTATCATGATGAGGCTAGGAGGTCATGGGTGATTTTCACATATGATGTCTGATTAGTCTGGAGGATACAAGATTGACGGGAGACATGAACACTGTCTTCAAAATATTTGAGGGGTTGGCATGCAGAATAGGAAGGTTTGTCCTCTGTGCCTCCAGAGGCAGGACGAGAAATAACAGGGAAACAGACTTTGGCTAAGCATTAGGAGAAATCTCCTAACAAGAACTGTATGACAGTAGGAAAGACTGCCTTGGGAGATGGTGAGTTTTCCTTCACTAGAAGCCTATATGCAGATGCTCAGAATCATAGTTTTAGAGTTGAATGGGACCATGAGGGTCATCTAATCCAGACCCCTGAAGGACAGGAATCCTTTGCCCAGTGTGGGGCTTGAACCCATGACCTCATCCTCTGAGCTACTGACTGAACTACTTAGGTCCTGCTTGCAGGCTTACCATCGATATCTGGGTGGACACTGAGAGAACAGGATGGACCACTGACCTGATCCAACAGGATCTTCTCATGTTCTTATGGATGTAATTGCATCCTGCGCTGAACAGGAAATTGGACTACATAACTTCCAGCTGTCCCTTCCAGCTCCAACATTCTGTAATAATTTAGGCACCCTTTAAATAGCGAGGAGAACCCTAGTTTTTTGGGAGTGGGGGAGGGGCACAATGATGGAACCAGTGATTATAAGCTTTCAAAAGCACAGTTGTATTAAGGCAAAACAGGGCTACTCTGAATGTGAAGAATACAACTGTCTAGCATTATTCTTACAGTGTTCTTGGAGTGCATGGTAGCAACTATTGCTACCTACTGCTGAAACAAAAGAGATGGGGGCGTGGGGACACAGATGCCAGCCACGGATAAAGCCGATCTTGATTAAGTGCTTTCCCAGGTCATCCAGGGGCTGTCTATGCAAAACTCCAGATGTTCAGGCAATTCATAGTGAACTGGAGACATTTCTAAAACTTATGCTACTGATTCCTGTGAGCGTATGTGCAGCTGTGCATAGCTTCAGCACATTCTGATGCCTTAAAACCTGGCTGTATGCAGCGCTGTCACAGTTTGCCGCATACATCAAAATCATCTTGATGAAGTATGTCTGGACAACGTAGTCTGCCAATTTATCCAGACTCATGAACATTACAAATTTGTGTCTGGGCAATAATTAATTCTGTTCCATTTCATGCTGCAATTAGAACAAAAAGCACGTGAACTCTTAAACTTTCTTATTTCCATAGCCTAGCAATAAACCCTAGTTTCCACAGAAATATCAACGCTATTTTGAGCACACACACACACACTGCAGATAGTAAAAGGTAAAGGTAAAGAACCACTGGACAGTTAAGTCCAGTCAAAGGTAACTATGGGGTTGCGGTGCTCATCTTGCCCTCAGGCCAAGGGAGCCAGCATTTGTCCGCAGACAGCTTTTCGAGTCATGTGGCTAGCATGACTAAACTGCTTCTGGCGCAACGGAACACCGTGAAGAAAGCCAGAGCGCATGGAAACGCCATGTATCCTGTAGATGACAGATCAGTCTCCCTTTTCTCCAGGTTTTCTCCCAAAATCTCCCTGTTTTGGCCTTGACTGGTAAGAGCTGGCCAGGTATGGGTTTGTGGGGTGGGGAGACTACTACTCTCCAGCCCCTGTTAAAATTGATCTGCTTGTAAACTCTTCATTGTATATCTCTTTGTGGATAGCAGGTGTGTGATACTGTAAAGCTTGAGTTAGACTATCTGGAATTTAAGGCATATTATTTAGAAATATGCTTTATTTTGACAGACCTCTCTTTTGGAATGCATAATGCTTGTGGAAACGGGGCTTTGCCCACCATTGGATTATTATTATTATTATTATTATTATTATTATTAAAATTGTCCTTCATCCAAATATTTCAGGGTGGTTCACAAGATAAAAATGCAAGGTAAAAGCACAAAATAAATAGTTAAAACAAACACATTTAAATGGCCATAGAATATTAATCAGCTGAAGAAATATAAGAGCCAAGAAATGTTATCAGTGAGCTTTCTTTTCCCTTTGTACATTCCATGGCATTGCATTTGTTCTGGCTGAATGCAGTCTTTGTCTCAGCTCTACCTTTTAGGGTCAATAATATCTATGACAACAACTTAATTGCTACATGCATTTGGACAATTATATTTCAGATTCCTGTCAGTGTACCTGTTTGTCCACAGGCACTGTTTATATTAAATATCAATAAGGAACCTGATAGCAACTGCAGAAATGGCACTAAAACAAATTGTACATTGCCACATATGTCTTATCAAAAGGGTGAAAGGAGAAAGCTTCCGGGGGTTTTTTATTGCAAAGGTTGTTGCCAGGAAACTTCTCTGAAAAAGGCTAATCAAGAGAGGCCTTTAAAGGACTGACAGAGAAGCGAAATATATTTGCTTCATTTTGCTGGCTTCTGATTTGCTTTAAATTTGCTGGCTTCTGATTCTATTCCATGAAAGAAGGAGGATTTACACATTTCACATCTAAGTAGTAGAGGATACAGACTACCCGTAAGATTGAGAAAATGTTTCAGATAAAGCAGTGACAATTTAAGTAATTCATGGAAGTGGAATATAGAATGAATAGTGAAGTCTTCTGCATTTTGTTATAAGAGCTGCTGTGAAATTCTAATCATGACAAATGGTTAGGATTTTAATAGTCTTTTTCAACATCATTTTACATACCCAGGAGGCTTGATCTCCATATTCTACAGGTTGAGTAGGTATAATCTGGTCATTTTAAGAGTCAATGTAATCCAGAGAATATAGAACTTGACTTGGTCATGTTCTATGGACTTGGATCTGTGTTCATTCTCTGGCTTGGAAAATGATTTATTGGATAGCCTAGGGTAAATTATCCTCCCCTAGGTAATCTTTTTTCCACTTACATTTTGAAATGTTCACAGGAAACCAGCCAATAGTTTCCATTTCATTTATTTTAAAAAACATATAGCTTGTTTTCAGTTATTTTGATTCTTAGGGTAGGTGACAGCAAAATAATAACGCAAGTAGGTTTATAAAAATGCAATGATGAAATTTTAAAAGTAAGCAATTATAGCCTACGAGTAGCACAAGAATCAAAAGCAAAGCAAAGCAAACGCAGCTTCCTCATTTCCCCTATCCATTATAAGCTTGTTTAAAAAGAAGCATCTTTGCAGCTATCCTAAAAGCAGATAGAAGTGACTTTCTTTTTCAGGTGAGAAGCCACCACCCAAAAAACCCTGTTCTACATAGAGGTCAATTTTACATCTAGTGTCAATGGCAGCATCCGCAACAAACATTTCCGCACTCCATCAGCAACATTTAAAACTACAGTAGCATGAAAGAGAAATCTGCCTACCTGCTCCATTGTTAGATAAATGGTGGGCTGTTTCCCTTGTGTAGGGAAGTGGAATGGAAAAGCCAAAATTGTTGGCTTTTTCCCCTTTTGCAAGAGAGCAGAGCAGTGTGAACCATCCACCCCTTTCAGTTAGTGTAGGTGTGAAAGACCAAGTCAAAGACCTTTGGTCTCAGCTTCCAGAGGTGAGAAATGTGGCAGCTGTTTCCCTCCAAAACACTTTTGTGTGGCCATGGTGCTGCTAGGAGAGAAGAAAACACAAGAATGATCCCCTCACATCCAAACATCTTATGCTGTCCCAGCATGGGTAGAGGGTATTCTTCCTGGGAACCACCACAAACTCTTAATGGCCTCAATTTCGCTTCAACTTCCTAAATGTAAAGCTTGGTGCCTTTAGTGATTAACATTTAGTTTGCTGTGGTAAGTGTGATTAAAGTAACAGGGGGGGGGGAATTCATTACCTTATTTATTTTAGTATTGAAACAACCTAGCGTCAGCAGTCTGTACCAGCTGCAATTTCCAAATCAATCCCAAGGGAAGCCCCACATGGATTGCATTACAGTAGTCCAGTTGTGAGGTAACCAGCTCATGAATCACAGTGACTAAACCAGGCTTCCTCAACCTTGGTCCTCCATATGTTTTTGGCCTACAGCTCCCATGATCCCTAGCTAGCAGGACCAGTGGTCAGGGATGATGGGAATTGTAGTCTCAAAACATCTGGATGGCCGAGGTTCAGGAAGCCTGGACTAAACTATGGCTATATAGGAAAGGGCATAGTTGGCAAACAGAACTACGCTGATCACAGGTGCTTCTCACCACAGAGCTTACCTGAGCCCCCAGTGAGAGAGAGTGGATCTAGGAGCGTCCCCCAACTATGTGCCTGCTCTCTCAGAGCGACTTTTTCAACTCCTCAGTTCCCAGACCTGGGTATATCTGTGGTGCATAAGATTGAAAATTTGGCTGTTGTGCTTCAACTAGTAAAAATTGGTAGTTTTTGTCTTTCCAAACTGATGATCCCTGACCTTTTAGCCCGGTTTTATTTTAGCTAGAACAATGGTTCCTGTCCAGGATATCGCTGGTATTGTTGGTTTTAATTTTTCATGCCCTCCCATATTTAGAAAAGCATGCCGCTCAAGGGAGACACGTCTTTTAAACAAAGTCTGCTCTGTTTTAATGAACAGCATGTGCTTGTAAATATAAATATTTAGATGAAAGCTTAGTTCAAAGATATGTAGCTCAGACAATTTTGCTGCTCCCTCTACTCCTAGTGTTTTCCTTGATGAATGTTAGTGCAGAAAACAATTCACCTCTTTTCCACTCCATTAAAATTACCCCATTAAACTAAGTCGATTGAGATCAACCATTATTTTACACGTCATTGGAACTACTGTACTGAACGCTTGGGCATGTGTTTCTCTGCATTGACATTGAGGAATTTTAAAGTGTTTCCCCCCTCCCGATAGTTATTTTTAAAAATGACTTTTAAAACCTCTGGCTAGATTGCTATAAGAATCTTTGTCAGTTTCCCTCCCTCCGCCAACCCCACGGTCATGTCCACAGAAGGAAGATGGCAGGATTCCCAAGGACGTGCTTTATGGGAAGCTGGGTGCAGGCACTAGGGCTGTTGGCGGACCAACTCTGCATTACAGAGATTTCTGCAATCATGGCATGAAGGCTGACAACATTAACCCTGCCATATGGAAATCCCTTGCAGATGATCGCAGTACCTGGAGGCAGTCAGGCCATGTATCCACAGCAGTGACCAGAGGAGCAATGACCACAGGGAGGAGCACAGAGAAAAGAAACGCCGTAGTCTTCCTCTAGCAGCAATATTGGGCACCTTGATCTGCCCCACCTGCAATAAAACATGTCTCTCCCATCTCCGTCTCTACAGCCATAGCAGGTGCTGTAACTCTCCAACAGCTTGACTTTACCCCTGAAGGTGTGCTCTTCCATTTTCTTTCAAGGCAGGCAGATGCCAACACACAACTTGCAGCTGCTGGGGAAGATGTTCTTGGATGCTAATTACCCAACCAAAGTTCTCTCACACCTTCTCCTCCTTCTTTTTCAGATCCTGCTATTGTGAACGGAGTCTTTTGGTCTGAATCATTAAACAAAGTGTTTGTTGACAACTTTGACCGTGACCCTTCCCTTATATGGCAATATTTTGGAAGCGCAAAGGGCTTTTTTAGGCAATACCCAGGTAAGAAGACATTTTGGGGAGGGGAATTGATTCCCTCCACCCTGGTAAGAGCCTGCTCTGTTCATTTTTATTATGATTATTTTTGCTTTTGTTAGTGAAGTAGCTATGGTACTCTATGGACAGTACTTGGCTGGAGCAAATTATTGCTCTTTGAAAAGGAAGATACACATTCTTGGCTTACTGTGTTCCAGTGAACTGACCCTTTCTTGACTCACCCTTCTGCTCTCCTTCCATCCTCTACTTGTACTGAGAAGCAGAAGCACATATGCCAAGGTATGGCTGGCATATTCCTTCTTGTGAACTGCTTCCTGGACTTAGGATCAGAGCAATTCATTACAAGTTGAAATTGCTCTGTGTGTAGGCACCATTAGCTCAGGCATATACTCCAAGACCTTACCTTCTGAAGCAGCAGTCTCCTTTTTTTTCTTGGAGGAAGGAAACAGCTGAAACCCTTAGGATATCTCTCCTACTGCAGAAACATTTGAATTTTTAATAGAAAGGAAGTTTTAATTTTGCTTGGGAATTTAGAAAGCATGACTTGAGGCTGCGGTAGTGCTGACACCGCAGCTGTGGCAATAAAAGCACATAAGTAAAAATAATGATGTTAAACAGATAATTTTAGAGCACTTTAACTGTTTCCTGGTTTTCTTACATCCAGTTAATATGATCACACCATTTCTCCTCTGCTGTCAAATATTTATTTTGCTAGCTGTTTTGATTGGTGTTTGTTCAAAAGGATGAAGCATTAGTAATGTGTTTTATTTTGCAGCCATTTATATCAAACAGAAATATGCAGTGCAATTATAGACTATGAGTGCTGTCAAACTTGGACTTAAAATTGCAAAAGCGTAGTTGGAAACATTAAAAAAAAATACTGTATTTTCTGCAGAAAGGATAAATCCAGATTAAACAAGGAAAATAATACTGGATGGCATTGTGATGCTAATGTGTGGGTGTTGTGAAAAACTTGTTTGCTTGAACAGCACCAATCTCACAATAAACCATCCTATCTTGCGATAATAGAATGGCTTTGAGTTGATAACTCTGCGTGTCCTCCTTTCAATAATTTGCAATTAAATCTCTGGAAATCCAGATCATAGTAACGTAAGTTCTGCGGCTTTCATTCTAAGGATTTATGTTCTGGAGTTACTTTTTTTTTTTTTTTAATCTCGGAAAGTGCATAGGAAACACAGCTCTAAATTTCTCCTCAGTTCTGAATTCACTTGGTGACCATGGGCAAATATTATTCCTTAGCCTCAGTTTCTCATCTGAAAATTTTGATGACTAGGGGCTTACTGCAGAAGTTTCCTGTAGGGACAAATAAGCTATTTAGAACACTTTGGCATGCTAAAATGAAATTATTTATATTGGACACAATCCAACCAAAATTAAGCATTATCTTTTTTAAAAACAACCAACTATGCAGTTCAAGTTTTAAGTGGTTGCTTAAAATTATTGTGATTTAAAAACATTTTGGCTGGATCATGTCTAGTATAAGATTGCTAATGAATGAGAACTCCCTCATTGTTAATGGTTCAGGCTGGAACACAGAAAGCCACTTTATGCTGAGTCAGATCCTTTGCCCTTCTAGCTCAGTACTACACCTAGCTCAATATTGTCTGCTCTAACTGGCAGTGTCTTTCCAGGGTTTCAGGCAGGAGATACCATGGATTGAACTTGACACCTTTTGTGTGCAAGGTAGATGTTCTACCACTGAGCCATGAACCTTATCCAGTCCAGACATTACACTAAACCATTGTTAAGGAAGCTTAACAATGTTTAGTTTTCTATTTGATTTAACAAACTATGATCGTCTGACAAACCAGAATCAGAACCAATGGTTTCAGCAAACTATGATCTAATCATGTGTCTTAATTGGTAAACCATAATTAGAGTTGTTGCTCAGCCTCCTGAGGCTGCTGCATGGGAAGATGGGAGAGTGCTGAACAGCTGGAAAATGAAAGCAAGAACACGGCTCATGTGCATATTTGGAAATTCAAACCATGGTTTAGATTGGGGTTGGACAATCAGCAGCCCTAGAGATACATACAACTCCTGTTGTAATTTCATGTGACCCTTGGACTAATTTCATAAGCCCTCTGCAGATGATCAGTTCAAACATCTGGTAAGAGCTGTCTGTTGCAACTGAGTGGTTGGGAGGGAGGAAAAGAAGTCCTTCCCACTGCTGGCATGTGTGGCTCTCACAGATGGCCCTCCAGGGAATGTATCCTCAATGGAAAAATGACTGCTCACCTCTGTTTTATTTATTTATTTAAGAAAATTATACAGACAGCAAAACAAAGAAGTCTAAGTTAGCATTGCCTTCTACCAAGAAGAAATAATAATAACTATTACAATAATGAAAATACAGACCTCTGTGTTATATTTGCTCTAGATTTATCCACCAACTTCCATGCCCAAAGTCTCCTCAGAGCATCAACATACCATGTGTTTAGTTTATACTGGATGGGGCCATTGTTACAAGAGCTCACCAGACTCTTTCCCTGGGCTTGTCCTTTGTCCTCCTTTCTGCCCGTAGTGTTCCACCAATATCCTGTTATAGGCTCACTATTGGGACTTTGTTCCCCTACTATTCTATATGTGCGAGCTCACCTCCCATCTTATTTGAATGCTGCTTTAGAGGGCACCACACTCTTATCTCTAGGCCTATAAGGTGCTCACGTTACAAGGGAAATGTGTCCTTATGGTTCCTTTCGCTCTGCTTCTGGTCCACTCAGCTTTCATCTTTCTGATTCCTCATCAAGCCTATGCCTCCCATTCAGTGTTTCTGCTTTATTTCTGAATGCTGAGGGGAACAACACCATCACCGCTGCCTCTTCACACCTGGTTTAGGTTCTAAGCATGATGTCTGAATGGAATAGCATTAATAATCAGTATTTCAGAAGTGGAATCTACTTCTATTATATGTCTGAAGTTTGAATTGAATTCCAGGGTAGGATTACAGTGTATTCAAATTGGGGAGTTTAATCCCCAATTATTGCTTGGAGTTGAAATACACATTCAGGCCTCCTGGAACTATATAACTTGGGCATAAATTGTGAGGTCACATGTTTGAATGCCCCATCAAAAATTCCCAGCATTTAGAAAAATTCTTGTCAGCAGGAAGACTAGGCATTTCTTCCTGCCATGCTGGTACTTTCAAGGAAGAAAGTTTCTGACACTGGGAGACATTCAGATATTTGTAGCCTGAAGACAACTGTATCTCATGCTTTTCTGTATGTGTAGTTTGGCTCTTAGCTAGCCCAACAATCAAAACAATATTCAACATAAATAGTTTCAGTTTAAAAAGTCACATATTAAAGGCAATGTTGGCCTGGAACATTTTGCTACCTGAAATAGATCCCAAATGAGGCCAACACAACTTGCAGCACCAAGCAGTACATACATCTTGCTTTCTTCTGTTCCAGGGACATTATCTCTCTCTCTCTCTCTCTCTCTCTCTCTCTCTCTCTCTCTCACACACACACACACACATTCTTCCAATGTAGTCATGCAGATTTCAGACCATGTTTAATTTCATATATGTAATAATTTCCAGGGGTCATTTTCAGCTGTTGATTCCTGTTGGGGAACAGTTGCTGTGGAACTTTTACTCAGGTGCCCAGAGTCTGGTGCTCAAAAACATGGAGGTAATTAATGGGGAAAGGAACAGTCAGAAAACATACTAAGCCATAAATATCAAGACCACAGCTCCCCCAGCACCTGTCTTGGAACTCTCTTACCATCCTCCAGTCCCTTCAGAGTCTTCACCCCTCCCCTGGGAAGGCAGGTCCTTCTTTGTCCTGTGGGTTATCAGGAAATTCATTTGGCTTCATACTTTAAAAACAGCAACAGCCATATTGGCAGTCATCTTGAATGTGAGGTAGAACCTCATTGTTAGATCAATCAAAATTCAGTTTCAATATCTCATCATACATAAAATCCAGCCTCAACGGCTAAGGCTACTTGAACTGCCTACAAGCAATAAAAATGTACCTGTTTTAATAGCACTCCCTGAGCTGGGTTGCTTCAGTGTGCTGCATGACAGAGCCAACCCAGATTAAAGCTTTCTAATGTTGCTCTTTAATTCAGTTTTTTGGGACTGACTCCTTAACCTGGCAGATTTCACTTCCTTGCAGTGTTATTTCCATTTCTTTTACATTTTGACACCGGAAAGCACCACAGTTCAGTCAAGCAGGAAATGTGTTTGATTATTCTCTAGTTGATATCCACATGTCACTAGGAAGGATCAAATATGGTTCTAATTACTCTGTGATCAATGATAAAAACACTCACGAATTCATCCCATAAGTTGCAGCCCTAATGCCATTATTAGAGTGTGGTTAATTCTTTTCCTCCATCATGATTTGAATACGAAGTAGTAACAGTAACAGTGAATAAAAATGACAACGGTAATGTCCTTTAACATACTTTTCTATGATCCACTAATCAGAGACATTACCTCAGTATGATCATAGGATCTGTACCAAAATGTCTGGACACCCAGCCTGTGAGTAATTCCATTAGGCATGATGACAGTAATCACTGTTGGCAAGTTAGTTTAGAGGAGGAACGTTGGCACAACATGGCCCTGCCAGTTCCCGTCTTCTAGCATATTGAGTATCTTAATCACCCTGTGAAAGACACTAACTGTGTTGTGGGAATGGCCTTTGTTCTAAAGTCAGTTGTGAGGAATTCTGCAATGTAGCTATTTCAATTATCATTCCCTACCCCAACAAAGAAAAAGCATTTAGCCAGTCTGGCCAGTGAAAAGGAATACCAGACTTCTCTTTCAAACTTTGAAACATAAAAATTTGTTTTTGCTATACTACCCTGTTTCTTCTCTCTCCAGGAATTAAATGGGAGCCAGACGAAAATGGAGTCATTGCATTTGATTGCAGAAATCGAAAATGGTAGGTCACAGCTGTCCACTAAAACTTTTAGGGGGGTCAGGAACTACAGTCTCGTAAGTTCAATTTATACTGCCCTCCTTCCCCTGTTTATCCAGGTATATCCAGGCAGCCACTTCTCCCAAAGATGTAGTCATTTTAGTGGATGTCAGTGGCAGCATGAAAGGACTCCGCCTGACAATTGCAAAGCAGACTGTGTCGTCCATTTTGGATACTCTGGGAGATGATGATTTTTTTAACATAATTGCTGTGAGTATGTCTAACTTTCTGCTCAATTATTCCTCCCTATTTCCCCTCCCCCTTGATATGGAGTCTACACAGGGATTCAAGGGACAAGAGATGAAGACAGTGTGTAAGATTATGGATAATACCAAATCTCTAGAAATAGAGACATGCCAGAGCCCAGGTCTGCCTGGAAAACTCATTTGTTTACACACACTTTTCACAGATATGGCAAAGTTAGATCTGGGCTGTACCACTGTAGATAGGACCTACAGAATTCTCCTCTAGTAAGAACCATTCGACAGTCTACTGGACTCCCCTGTGAGGTTGTGAAAGTTTTAAAGCAGAGGTTGGATGGCCATTTGTCATGGATACTTTAGTTGAGATTCCTGCATTGCAGGGGGTTGGACGATATGGCCTTCAGAGTCCTTTCCAACTCTACAGTTCTATGTTTCTGTCTTCAGAGCAACATGCTCTGCCATTCCAATCTATCTGCAGGTTGCAGAAGTTTGGTTTTCTATTTTAGTTTTGGGGAACATAAATGCAAGAATATTAAAAACTGTGCTATCCATTGAACTGAATGTGGATACCCATTGGTGTTTAATGTGTGTCAAACTTGCGTTCAGCTACGCACATTATTATCAAATGGTATAACGGCACCTAGACTCCAAACATACTGTATATTTAAGAGATAACAATGTTAGGAAATAGTATCTTTCTTATTAATCGGCAATTACTCACTACATTATTATTACCAGAAGCTTACATAATAGCAAAGTGTAATTGCATTCTCTATCAGGCAAGGTTTGTTATTATTAATAATCTTATTAATCTGTCTTTTTATTTATTATTAATCTGTAATTGCTCACTACATTAATATCACTAGAAGCTCAAATAATAGGAAAGCCTAATTGCATTCTCTATCAGCAACGGTTTATCGCCCAACAAAAACTCCAGTAAATAAGTTTCAGAGACTAAATGTGTCAACCTAATTATCAAAATATTTAAATAGGTGCATTTAGTGGTTAATCATGAGGTTAATAAGTAGTTATATTCTGCATGTTTTTTTAAAAAAATACAAATTAGTGTATTTTAAGAAAATACTTTCCTTATCTATAAACCCTACCACCATTTACTATTGGGTTGTTGTATTTAGAGAGCAAAGGTCAGTTGGTTGAAACTGCATGATTTTTGCTCTGAGTTCCTACTCCTGTAAGGAAACTTTGGCCATTTGCTTTGGATTACAACTTCCATCATCCCTCAACATTGGTTGTGCTGGCTGGGGCAGATGGGAAATGGAGTCCCTGCCCTACACTGTCATTTACACCCCTATTTTCAAGTAATGTGATGCAATAAACCTTATTTTTCTCCCATCTTCTTGCTACCTCCTTTGACGCAATAGATCATTCTGTTGTCCAAGAGAAGCTTCAAAACATACTGTGAGAAAACATTGCTCCAGTTGTTGCTTATTCAAGAAAGGCAGAAAATATAACCAGGAAATGGGTGTTCTCCTGTGTTTCCCAGCTGTGGTTGTTGGGAGGGCATGGATGGGTAAGCTCAAGGCTGGCCTAAAGCATTTTTCTGCCTCAGAGTAGAAAAATGGCGCCCTTCCCAACCACAGCCTTTGCTCCCAAGTCCGACAAACTTATTTTGGCAACTGAGGCAGAAAACTCCATGCAAACTTTCCCCGCCTGTAAAAAAATACAGCAAGAATAAATTAAATAACAATTTGCTGCCCCTTTTTTCATAACACCCAAAATCAGCTGCTTGAGAACAGGCCCTTAATGTAAGCTGCTTTTGAGTTACATTGTAAGAAAAGCAACTAACAAATACATTAAATAAATAAAATACATAAAGAACTCAGTCTAGTCTACCTTAACCAGCAGTGACTTTCCAGGGTTTCGGACAGGAGTCTTTCCTAGCCCTGCATTGAGAACCTAGGGTTTAAATATGGTTTCTTCTGTATGCAAAACATTGAGATGCAGGCCTCCTCAGAAAAGTCCTTAATGACACTCTGCTACTTCTTTGTCACTTGAAACCCCCCTTGTACAATAGAGCCCCCTTAGGTACTGTGATTTTCAGAAATGCTCACCCTGCTTTCACTTTCTGAAATCCCTTCTGTCTTCAAGCACATTATATAATAAATTTGGGGAACTTTTTTCCCTCCAATTCTTTCTGTGTTGAATAGCAATAGTTTAGGTTATATTTTCAATCATCCATGCATAGAATTATGTCTATAGTTCTCATTATCAACAATGCGAGTACACATGATCATAATTAAAAATTTAATCAACTCTTAAAATTATTGTAATTGAATACTGAAAAATAGTTCAGTGATACAGATAAATGGGTTATTTTCCTGATACGTATTGGCTTCATTTCATCCTCTAATAATTTATGTTTCTAAATATACCCATGAATAAATGGCACACAAATGTCCAATGCAGACCTTTCCAGAGTATAAACATAAAAAGATAATGTACCAAAAAAATCATTGTCGCTTTCACTGGTAAGTTATTGCAAAATCTATCTAAAATTGATGGACTAGATGATTGAATTACAAAAAGAACTGTTAAACAATGCACTTGATTTTGTGTGGCCTAAGTTAAGATATAAGGTCAGATCATCAGTGCATGAACAGAGATGTCTGTAGTAAGAAAAATAGACATTTTCTCCCAGTCTGCTTTGAAGTAAAATATTAAGTCAAGCGTTAAATTAACAATATTATCATAAAAAGCATAGTGCTAATTCTGTCTGGGGCTGAAACCTGGGGACAATGCTTTTATAGAAATATGAGTTTGCCATTAAATTAACAACACCCTGGCTGGGATGGAAATTTTAATTCAATTAAAGATTTTCAGCAGTATCATAGCAACTTTTATGGTAGGAGAAAAATATTGCTTCCTCAAAACAGCCTTATTGTCTTATCATTTTGAAGAGGAAGGACAATATGGTTGACCTTAGAGATCCATCACAGTTGCTCATTTTAATATATGCAGGATAGTCCTGTGCTAACTAGAAAAACTATGTGGAAGATGCCCAGAAAGAAGGAGGTGATTGCAAATTGCATTCCTGTTTCAGAGTAGAAGGATAGTCATAGGAAATGAACTACTGAGAAGGTGCTGTAGTTCATTGATAAAGGTTATGGCTAACAAGCAGAAGGTCTCAGGTGTAATCCTTGGTATCTTCAGCTAGGACTGAGTAATAAGACTTCTGCCTGAAACTCTGGAAAACAGCTATCAGTGAAGACCAGCGTTTCCCAACCTGATGCCAGATGTTTTGGACTAGAATTCCCATCAGCCCCAGCCAGCAAGACCAACAAGTGTTTTAGTCCAACAACATCTTGAGGAGGACACCAAGTTGTGGAAGGCTGATGTAGACAATACTAAGCTAAATGCTCCAGTGTTAAAGACTGCTTCCTGTGTAACATTGAAAACGGACTACATATAAACTTCCCATAAATTGAGTCAATTGTCCCATACCTTGTCCCATGCTATCTACGCCAATTGCCTGAGACTTGGGCAGACATATTTCCTGCCGGAAATCTTTTAAACTGGAGGTGCTATGTGGATACATTGTCATCTCTGAACAAAGGAATTGTCTGAATAATATATATGCTTTGTATATACCAAGCCTTGTGTTTTTATCACAATGTGCACAATTTCAACTCTTATCGTGGCTTGACCACTGCATGAGAAAAGGGAGACAGATGCTGGGGAATGGAGGAGTTATCAGATCAGGAGCAGAGTGTGGTGAAACCAAAGCCAAAGATCTTGGATGTGAAGCATGAGAGAAATGAGAGGGAAAGGGCCAAAAAAACCATGAGATGCTGTGATTTACAGAAATCGGTGGCAAAATAAATAAATGAAATATACTCTGTCATAAAGATGTTTGTAGTGAAACATCCTGTTACTAAGTCAAAAAGAATGTGGGCTGGTCAGACTAATACTGTACGGCACAGGAATTCCATCAGCCATGAATTCTGGATGTTAGTCACACAGCAAAGCTCTTTATTGAACTTTAAATTTGGTGGTCCCTTATTTAGCCCCATTGGAAGCTTGTATGCTGAATAGTGGGATATACTTTTTTGTGTGCACTGAAGACCATATCCTTGCAGGGTTTAAAAAAATGTACTATAGGTGAAAGAGGCTAACAATTGCAGCAATATTATTTTATTTTAAAAAATAAGGGATGAATGGTAAAGACTGGAGTGAAAAATAATGCAGTCATTAAAGGGTAGAATATGAAACTGGCTTAAGCTGTGGTTCAAAGGACCCTTTGCTAATATTCTTTGGAACTCGTTTGCTTTGTTTCGTAAACTTTATTTTTCACACACAAGCTACCTCCACAGAATCCACAGACTGCTATTTACACTCCCATAAAGTCAAAAAGCAGTTTGGGGAATTGATGTAGCAAGGGCAAATGCAGCTGCTGTGTGCATTCTAATTCCCCCTTAAAATATATAAATCCCCAAACTGCTTTTTGAACTTTGCTGAGTTTGAAGAGCAGTTTGGAAAGTTTTATTTTCTGGGTGGCCCCTGAAAAGAACAATCTCCCCAAGTTCAGTTGAGTGAACTCCTCTTTGATCTGTATTTTTTATTTAAAAGAGATGATGGTCTTCAACAAGGTGTTTCAATATAGAGGTCCTTTTTATGAAAGAGACATAGAGAACAATGATGTGTGGATGTTAACTGGCTTCAGAATTTTCCAGAATCCTAAGATGTCCACAAACCAATCTACCATAAGATATATAAGAAATATATTTTGCAAACAGGATATCTTTAAAATTTAAAAATACCTATGGGTATTTTTAAAACAAATTAGAATATCCCCAATTTCAGTAAATGGGGTTGTGCAGAAAGTGGCCGCCAAACACGACTGCATCTGAATTCAGATTGTTTTATTAATAGGAGATTAGTATTCAGTAATGGTTGACATGGTTCAGATTAAACACCCTTGCCTGCGTGCCAGGGTAATTAATTAAGGATTATCAGAGAGCATTGAACTGTCCATATGAGTGATGGAGGCAGATGCCCAAGATGGAGCAGATTGCAACCAGTGAGTGCTTATCTTAATTGAGGAGAAGGCACAGCACAGTAAACCAAGGATGCTCTCAGGCAATTCACTAACCCTGCTCCCCCCTGTAGATGAATTCTCGCAACGCTGTCTTCGTTCCCATGTGATAATTAGGCTAAATGTCTGGTGGTTTCACCTACTGGTTGTGATTCTGTTGTCTCTTAGTGTCTGTGCAGAATGGGGAAAGAATCAGGTCCTCACAGCTACCATGTAAATTAAGTTATCAGGGGAGTAGAGAGACACATAAATTTTTAAGGATTAATTGATAATTTTTATACACCACCTCCCCCACTTGGATCCTACGTTGCTCCTCCATTCACAAAATGCAGAATTTAATTGTTGTTGTTATTTTAAATTTATACCCCTCCCAACTGGCTGGGTTGCTGCAGCCACTCTGGGTGGCTTCCAACACTCACTCAATCTTCTTCCCTGACCTTATACTGTACTCACCATTAATGTCTCATAACAATAATAACAATATAATAATTTATTATTTATACCCCGCCCATCTGGCTGAGTTTCCCCAGCCACTCTGGGCGGCTCCCAGTCGAGTGTTAAAAACAATACAGCATTAAATATTAAAAACTTCCTTAAACAGGGCTGCCTTCAGATGTCTTTTAAAGATAAGATAGCTGCTTATTTCCTTCACATCTGAAGGGAGGGCATTCCACAGGGCGGGCGCCACTACCGAGAAGGCCCTCTGTCTGGTTCAAATGTAATAAATGTAACTGATCTGTAGTAAAGACTTTACAACCTGAAAAAAGAGACAAGAATCAGGTCCTCACATAAACATGCATTTGTACACCAAGAAAATATTGAATTAAAATTATTTTTTTTAAAGTAATAAAAAGGCAGACATTAGTAATAACAATCTGATCCAATACAACAGGTCACAATAACATTGAAACAAACAACTTATATCAAATAAAGCAATATTCAAGAATCCATTGGAATCTAACAGTAAACAGTAAAATTAAATATCAGCAGATAATAATTAAACAGTTTACGCTTATCATTTACAATGAAGCATTACTAAACTCTAATCAATAAAAATAACAGCAAGTCACAATGCATGAAATACCACTAAACTACTCTGCCAACTTCTCCACCTGATATTCCCTGCACTGCATCCCACACCACTCCTAAGGGTTAACCAGCTCACAGGTGCAGATTTTCAAGAGGGGACAGCAGGCTGTAGAGCAAAGGGGGAGGCAGGACCACCCTTTTCTGTGAATATAAACTCTACTCACAAAAGCAAAGCAACAATAGAAACCAATGGGCAGTGCCCTGATTTAAATATTTGTTAAGAGTTTGCTCACATGATGCAGAGAACTAGTATCATCCACATTTCAGCCAGGGCCTAACATGAATTGCACATTCAAATATACATGATGGGGTAGTTTCTGATCCATCCTTTTTGAAAACAAAGTCTATAAGGCAAAGACAAAGCTTACATGTTTGAAAGGAAACCATTGCATTTTATGTTGGTTTTGTGTCCAGATAAATCTCCATTGTTTGCTTTCATTAACTTAGCTCTTTCAAAGGCTTGTATTAAATGTCCAACCTTTTCCTCCCACCCGCTGTCTGTAGTACAATGAAGAACTGCACTACGTAGAACCTTGCTTGAATGGAACATTAGTTCAAGCAGACAGAGCCAACAAAGAGGTAAGAAATAATGGAAATTGTATGAAACAGCAAAGGCCATGCATGAGATGACTACCATGATTTCCTAATTGATGAAATCCCATTGTTTGATTGGATGCAATGTATGGTTCCTTTGCTCATTTAAACAACAGGCAGGTGTATGATGAGGCTGCATATGATCAGTGGAGATATCACTGAAGTGTGCCTCTTTCAGGTCAAGGAACGAACCTCAGGGGCTCCGTATTTCTCCTTTCAAAGGCAGGGGAGCATCTGAAACCCTGGAATTCTTCAGTGTTGAGGGGGCTGAGTGCAGAGTCGAGCATGGCTTCAGTAGCCGGCGCCTCCTCCTCCTCCCATGGAGCCAATCTGATAGAAGCCAAAAGAAGCTGGCTCATCTCTCCAGATGAAGTTAGGCAACCCAATGCCAATGGGTTCCTGGCTTTTTATGTGGGGAAATACAACATTTTATAAAGTGGCTGGAAATGTTGCTCTGTTAGTGCCATACAAGGACCACACAAAAAAGTCCCATGATACAGGGTGTACTTCTTGCTTAAAATAGAATCTGTATCAGACAACCATAGCAATATAATAAGTATTGTTGGTTCTTTCATAAAATTCCCGTCTATTATTGGACCAGTTTTAGTCTACGTACTTGGTATAAAATCCACCAATTTTTAGGCTTTCTTCTTAATCTGTTCACTGTGTGTTTCCAGAAACAGCTCCTCACTGTGCTCATTGCTGTAACAATATTACCAGGAACTTACCCAGTCTGCCAGAAGATAATTGCTTTCAGTATCAGAATGTAAGCAAAGTAAAGGGTGGTGCAGGCAATCAGATACACATGAAGTGGTCTGGAATACTTGGCAGCCGTGGAACATTTTAGCCGATGTCTTCGTAACTGCAGCTAATGAGACTAGGAATGGTTTTGAGGCTTTCAGCAAACTAGGTGACTGTGTGGTGCATTAAAGTTGGGTGGAACTGACATCTGTTGTTGGAATCTGATACAAATGTTCAAGCTCACGGATTCCTTTCTTTGGGCACAAAGGGAAAAAGAGAGAAGCTAAACTTGAGCTTACATAAAAGTAAGTAGGCACTCCGAGCAGAAAGGGCTGTTGACAACAAGAACCTCAAATAGATGTGACCAATAAAGGGTTAAACAAGAGTGGGCTGCAGACTCTACTCTTGGCTCTCAAAACAAAGATCCCTGATTAATTCATTCTTTTTTCCTGCAGCCTAGAAGAGCCATTAGCTTCATTTCCCTAGATGGTCTTTGGAAAAAGCATTGTGGAGATTTGTGGTGAAGTGGTTGAAATCTCCCAAAGCATGTGGGGAGCCAAGCCGCTTCACACAAATGGCCCCCCGCCACACATTTCTGTTTGAAATGGCCACCCATGTGGCAAGGTTACAGTATGAACCGAACCCAAGGTGAAGTTGTTACTCCTTCAACAACAAGTTTGATCTTGCAAGGTGTTGTTGGTCTCTGTTGGTTCCAGTATGGGCTGGTAGTGTCAAATAGCTACCTCAGCTGAACTGCCTGGGAAGGCTCTGCTGATACTCTAAGAAACTCAGGGAGCTGCCTTCTCAGAACGTTTGTCCATGTAGTCCAGTATTGCCTGCTCTGACTGGCAGAGGTCTCTCACATTACCCAAACTGTATAGAGTTAGGCAAATTTCCATGGAAAGCAATGTGCTGTAATTTATGCCATTAATATGAGTAAGGGGGGTAGTAGTGACAAATGTATCTAGATATATTGTGGCTTTATTTTACAATTGTTCTTAAACAACCCTGTGCTTTAGGTCCATGTATAGTTTTAAGAATGCTATGATTTTGGATCTTTCTTAATGCTTCATTCTGTATTGTTTCTGGTGTTGTTGTTTTACTGTATGTGACAGTCGCCTTCTTTTTGCTTTTACGGATGTTACAGAGATATATATATATATATACATGTTTAAGATTTGGCTGATTTTTTTTTTAAAAAAAATCATTCTTTTAGATACCACAGGAAAAAATGTAGACCATATTCTTAGCTTTACAGTTTGCATGTTGATCTGAATTATTTTTGACAGATTGAATATGCTGCTTTTGCCAACTGGTGTTAAGCAATGGTAAACTGACAGCTTGCTTAATGCCATTTTATTCCATTATGTACTTGTTAATTAGTACTTGGTGCCACAGTAATTATACTATTGAATAGTCTGAAGATTAATTGCAGAAGCATCCTCTTGTAAAAACATGTGTCCTGTGATGGAAAATATCTTCTGGTTTTACCGCCTTCTTTGGGATGAAAAGAGGGGTGAAATATATTGTGTTCTGAAACCATACAAAGACGTTTGCCAAAGGGTAAAGATACTATGCTATACTATACTGTACAATAATATACTATACCACACCATATAATACTATACTACAAACAGGGCCCTAACATAGTTTTGAAAGACTAAAGGAGCTGTGGTGATGACTGTTAAATTTTAGGGTGGTATAACACCTACAAAGCAGAAGTTCCAAAACGTCTTTAGCAATTCATAATCCAAGTTTATTAAAATATAGTGCAACATATCTCTGTATTATTATTATTATTATTATTATTTAATTATTATATTATAATAATATAATTTACACATCCTTCACCTTAATGTCCCAATGAAATATATTGGCTATAACCAGATTAGAATTCGCCTCTTGAAAGTTAGACTGTCAATTACTATTATTATTAATAATAATAATAATAATAATTGCTTGTATCCCACCCATCTGACTGTGTTGCTCCTTGAACATGTTTATGTCATTTTTTAAAGGTTCTAGAAAGCCTGTTATCTGGGTTTGAGTTAAAGGAGAGCTCAACCAAGAGGTAGTCTTTAATTGTATGTTATTAGTTCATCAATCTAGAACATTCTGTGTTGTACCAGTGGGCTTCCAGTTATGCAGTAGGCCCTCCCCTTCTCCTCTCCGCTGCAGCTCCCTTAACTCTGCTCCAGAGGGAGTCCCAACTGTGGGGCTGCAGACAGTCCACAGGAGCACTGGATGCCGCCCAATGAGCATAAGCAAAAACTCCTATGCCTGGCTTCTCATTATCATCCATGAGAAAGGGGTGCTAGTCCTATTTTCAAGACTCCAATACATTTTTATCTGAGCTATTTTTCAGTGGCCAGATGAAAGTTGTTATTCTATTTACCGTATGTTGTAGCATCTAATTGGTATCCTCTTCATTTTACTGCCCACTCATAAGGGTGAAGGTAAAATTCTGCATCAACATGCTGCTTGGGGAAAAATTACCTACTGCTGAGAGTGGATTGCCAAACCTCAAGAGAGCAAACTCTCTGGATAATGGGTGGGTGGGGGATTAGCAATCATGAGTGGAGGGAAGATTTACCTTGGGACCATTGCACTGAAAGAGGAGGGATTAACTCTGGCTCTTGCACAGTTATTCTGACTTAAACTTTCCCCTTCCTCTGCTCGTATTAACCACACATGAAGAATAGACATGTACAGGACTGGCAGCTTTTCTCACCCATAATTAAAAGTACCTTCTGAGAGAATTGGGAAAAGCTTAGATACACCCACACACCTTATTAATTCCAGCATAATAGTTCTGGTTCAATAGTGTTTTCCACCCATAGCCTGCCAACAGCTGTATTTAACCAAAGGCGGGGGCGGGGGAGGGGGAATGTTAGGATATCCAGTCTAGGGTCTCCCACATCACATCTCATTTGGCCCTGCAATGCAACATTTCTCTCTATGCTCCTTGCACAGATCAATGCAACAAATAAGTTCCTACTCTGTATACATCCCACCCATCTTAATTACAGGCATTTTGTAATAAAAAGTTGTTCCAGTAAGTATTCATGTTGTTGCTTTTTTTTTTTTTACAAAAAGTTTAAATTGTATCTACTTTAGTTGAGACTGTTCATTTGTCAGTTTATAGACAAAGAGAGTTTTCAGAAACATCTGAATCAAATGAAGTGTTTTAATGAATTGAGTTAAGTGGCAAGGTTAGTGTCAGATATGACAGGGTGATGTTAAAGTATTTGATATGTTTACATGAACAGCATGCGCTAGAATAAATTTATGGGGAGGAAGCAGGCCACCTAGTTCCAAAATGTTTTATTAAGATGTTCTGTTTCTGTTATAATTATAAAACACTGGTTTTGAATAGTGTATGCTTTCTTGTGTGTGCAATATATGCAACTATGTGGTACCAACTGAGTTTCCAGTTGAAATTAGGTACCATAATTTGATGCAGTCAATTTGTTTTGCATTTCTATTATGCTGGCTTCTCAGTCCCATTTGAAAGGGTTCCCATAAATGTGCTTGGGCTGGTTCATTGAATTTCCCAATATGTTGCTGGAGGAGGCTTGTGATGACTTTTTATTGTTTATAGAACATTCTTTGCAAAGTGGGGTGCACACAGTGCTTTGGGGGGGGGGGGGACCAAAGGGTACGCACCTTTTTTGTTTTGTTAAAAAGTGTGACACTTAGTGTAACAACTTCATTGTGAGTACCAGAACCTCTTTTTCTAGGAAAAAAAGCACTGGATGTACACATATACTTCTGTGTCCCATATGTGCAAACCACTGCAAACCAAGAAACACACAGTGTGTGGGGGGGCACACAATGGATTATGCCTTTCTATGGGGATAGGCCACCTAGTGATACTCCATGTGCAGTGTGAGGTTGGGGCTCACACAAGCCTGAAACTACACACTGTGGAACCATGTGAACTACCCTCTAGACGGATGGCAGATTCAAATTTCCATTTTAATGTAGAACAGTTGCCCACAAGTGGATATTCCTATCAATTTCCATGTGGCCATGTCAAAGTGCCCCTCTTTGGTGATATGGCAAATTGCCATGGCTGTAAAACTTAACAAACACGGGATTCAAATGTGTATGTGTGTGAGAGAGTTTTATCTCTGCCCCCTTCATCCCCCAGCTCCTCCAAGTTTCAGGAATAACTTTGACAGAAGAAGAGCTGGGGCTCAGAAGCACTGCAGTGCAGCTGTACGCAACCACCCCTTGGATCCCAGCTGACATGATCTTAGGATCTAGTAGCTTGTGGTCTTGCATTGTGGGGGCATATCCATAAGAACTCTTACCTTGATATGTAAACATTTATGGGAAAAGCAATTCTGTGGTTAATCATCTACCTCTAAAGTGGTCGTGTGGGTCGACCTTGCCATAGTCACTCAAAACTAAAGTTCAGTGTATGGTGAAATTTGCAATCATCTTAAGTATAATGTGGGAATCTGGATTTGCATCTCCTTGAGCTAAACAGTAAAAACATACATTTCTTCTCTTACATAGTACCAGTCTGGTTTATATTATAGTTTTGTTATTAAGCTGGTCTTGCCTTTCAGTGTATCAATTTGTAAAACATTCCTTTTTTTTCTTTTCAAAGTGGGAAATAGTGCAGACAGTATTTTATCATTGTCTGTACTTTTCCTGCAAAATTACAAACATGTGCAATTGCCTGGTTTAATACGTGTTTAGTTGGGCCAAGAGGTTTTCATGTCTGAGAAACTCCATATTACAATTTCCTACCTCTTAGGAATTATATGACTATCTGATTTAATGCAACTCCACATTTACAGCAACAGTATCGCAATTTGCATTCTTGCTTTATACATTAAGCTCTCTCTCACACACATTATTCTAAATACTTCCAGATGAAATTAAGTTGACAGAGCATCTCAGTGATAGATACATAATAAATGAAATTAGGAATCAACCCCTATATATATTGCAACTATAGCTGTGGCAGTGAGATCTATTATGCTGGTTGGCTGAACTGGTATAATGACACAGAATGTCCAGCTATCTCATTTGTGTTCCTATTGCCCAGGAAATTTATGGCACGATAAAAGCATTTTCCTCATTTGTTGTGCCCAGCCTTCATATCTTTGTTTTACCTTATTTTTTTATTAAAAAGAATGTATCCCATCTTTTGGTAGCGTCCAAGGTAGATAGCAATATACAATCAAATTTCAGAGTATAACAAAAGTTGTTCCTTCCTCTCTCTGCAGCAATGTGAACCTTCTGTTGAATTTTATTTCACCAGCACAGGGTCATATCCAGTTGTGTCTCTTTACTCACAGAAGGCTTCCATGAATGGGGAGCGGAGGTAATTTCTCCAGTTTTTCCTGCAGCCGCCTACCAGACTTTCCTTTAACTGACTGGAGCAAATTGGAATCTTATTGCATCAACCTAACTAAAGAAGAGATTTATACTCTTACTTTTGAGTAAACATATATATGGCGGGGTTTTCAGGCTTCCAAATTATTGGATCCAAGTTGAGAACAGGAACCCAGTTATGAATAGGTATCTGCTAGCAATACAATTGACATGTAGAATTGGAGAATTTTGAAAAAGAATTTCCCCAGTTTGGAAGTCAAGAGTTAATTATAGGCCAAACCCAAATTACTCAAAATTTGAGCCTCATATTGAAACGACTCAACACCAACTCTCCCTGCTCCTACTTAATAAAATATGTTCCCTTTCTGTTGAAAATTAGCTTTCTGTGGCAATGATAGGGACTGCTACTGGGGCCTTTAGCAGGCAGCATCAGAAACATGTGTGCCAGGTTCTTGAGAATTGTGATTTGGGATCCAGAAACCCTGGAAAACTACAAAGTTGCATCAAAGTACAGGTGTTGTATCCAGTGCTGTGCGAACAGAGTTCCACTCATGCTGTAGAACTTCTGTTTTCCTCTCCTCCCACGCAGGTTGCCAAAATCTGCCCCGAGGGTTCCCCAATCTGATGCTGATTTTGAGGGGCAGGGATGGAGTGAGGTGGAGGGTACAGGGGGAGAAAGGAAGTTCTATGGCAAACATAGAAGTCTGTTGTGCCTTCAGAGCTGCAACTTTGGATATAGCCCCAGAAATCCTGGTGTTCATTTCCCTGAGCAATCTCAGCAGCAAAATGCGTAATGCTGGTGGTCAACAAAAGAGGTTTAAAGACTGTCTCAAGGCAAATTTTGAAAAATGTAGTATAAACACCAACAACTGGGAAACACTGGCCTGTGAGCACTCCAGTTGGAGAACAGCCTTTACCAAAGGTGTCATGGACTTTTAAGGCACTCGAACTCAGAACGCAAGGGAGAAATGTGCTAAGAGGAAGGCACGCTTGGCAAATCCACACCATGATCAACTCCTGCTCGGGAAGCAATGTCCCCACTGTTGAAGGATGTGTGGGTCTAGAATTGGCCTCCACAGTCACTTACGGACTCATTGTTAAAACTGTGTTTATGGAAGACAATCTTACTCGGCTATGAGTGATTGCCAAAGAAGAAGAAGAACTCTTGTCCATTTTGTTGTGTTTAAGATATCCTGTCAGCCGTCCCAAGATCTTTGGATAGTAAATGGGGAATAGATAAATAAATAAATTTGCTTATTTCCTGAGTACACACAGTGAAATTCTGTTTACATTGGTGAATATTTATTTGCCAACTTTTGTAGTGGTTTTTCTTTGATCGTACACTGTTTGTTTCAGATTGTAATCAAAGTTTCCCCACAATGTTTTTTTCTAAAATTAATTGGTTGATTATTCTAATGCATGCCACTGTCTAATTAACATCATCTTAGCGTATAAATATAATGGGGAAAGGCTTATTGCAAGCTTAAAAATTTAAAATCCAAAAAAGTACTACTGGGGAAATGTTCATGCTGAAGAGGCTAAAAAGTTTTCCCATCTCGTATCCTATTAATGTTAAAGGAACACTTTTTTAATTTGTCCCATAGGTGCGTTTCGGTACAGTCTAATTCATGGTTTCAGTTTCAGAAGTTTAAGGTGGGTGAGAGTTAGACTGTTCCCATTTTTAATTAGGGAAGTTTATTGTTCCCCATTGGAAATATTCAAAAGTTTAAGTCTGCTTATGTTTTCAGTTCTGAAATGTTGCATCACATTCCTTCCCTCCGCTCATACAAGGCACAGGGACTACTTGTAGCTACAAATGGTGTTATATCTCATGCACCAAGCCACCAGTGTTCCTGCCGCCTTTCCAGAATTGTAACGCTGCTGGAGATTGAATGGTGTGGTAATGCCAAGGAAGATGCCATGGTGCACAGGACTTTGGTGTAGTCAAAGAGTCCATGCTGAGATGCCTTTGCTATTCCCTTGAGTTTTCATGGACAGTTTCTAGAGTTTGGACACTGCTTTGTGAATTTTGAGAAACAGTTTGAAAAGCTACTCAGGTAGTGTATCCATAGCAGTGACCAGAGGAGGAATGACTGCTGAGAGGAGTGCAGAGAGAAGAAACACCATGGTGCATCTGCAGCAACACAAGTGGACATCTTCTTCCCCACCTACAACAAAACATGTCTCTTCCTCACCAGTCTCTACAGCTACAGCAGGAGCTGCAACCTTCCAACAGTTTGACTGCAGTGGTGTACTCCTCCCTTGTCTCATGACAGACAGATGCCAACCAACAAAGAGCTAGAAGGTTAATCTGTCCAAACCTTGCTAATGCAGATTTTATTTTTAATCCCAGGGATAACTGCCCTCCAAATGGTACTGAACTACAACTCCCACCATTCCTGACCATTACCTATGGGTTGATGGGAGTCCAGCATCACCTAGAGTGCATCACATTGGGTGGCCTTGATTTAGCTTTACAGTTAATGGTGCCCATAATGATGTGTGTAGTTGCAATAGGATAGTGAAATTTGCCTTCAGAAGGGACAAGATGCATTAATGGAACATGGACTCTCTTGGCCTTTTCTCAGCTTTATAACATAGTTTAGAGGTTTGCAATGTAACATAACCACCAGAAGCCGACTCTCAAGATAGCTTTATAAATCTGAAGATCTCTCCCCCACCCCACCTCCATCCCTGTTCTAGTCCCTAGATTTTATATTCATGATATGCTTTCTAAGTTAAGAAGATAAAATGTCACCAGCATTTAAAATGAAACATGTTGGAATAGACATATTTCTCAACGTTTGCTTAAAATTTAATAGCAAAATGCTGTGAAACACATTCCACAATCTTGGCTACAAGATTCATTATGCCTTAACTGCTTATTTAGATCAACAAGATTTTGCCGTTAGGTGTTTTGAAATATTGAGCTGTGTGAACCATATTTACTGGGTCACCATGAACATTAAGCTACACTAATTGCATTGGAAAACCTGCCTAGTTTTGCAGCAGTAACATATGCTTCAAAATTGCCTTAAGCAGGGATTTTTTTCCTTCTTGACTTATGAAAGTTTCATAATATTTTTTCATCTACTAAACCATGTGAATGCATTATTTCACTAAAGAGCAGGAAAAAATGCTTCATAGAGAAAATTTAGAAAAATAACTCATACAAGGAATTAGTGCATACAATTTCCTTTTATGGAACCCTATTTAACAGTGTGCCACTCTTTTCCTTATTAAATCTAAAGGCTACATTTTCATATATATTTTCGTGTGTGTAATTTTTTTTTTAAATTACTGGTTTTTAGAAAGGGCTGTTGCATACTGAGCATTTTCAGTCATTTAAAAGAAAATAAAAAGATACAGCAGGCAAAACGAATATGAAATAAAATTCATCCTACTGCAAGTATCTTGGAGTTTCATAGGCATGGCTGTATTTGTCTATTGCATCTGAAGCAACAGAGCATTGTGGCACCTTAAAGACTAACAAACAGATTGTGTTAAAACAGAGCCTGTGCTGCATTCATAGTACCTCTTGTCTATGCCATCTGTTGGTGACGGCTGTATGTATGCAATCTGCTGACTTAGAGCATTGTGTCTTGTTTGCCTAGGACAGTGCAGGCAGCAGCAACCTCCATTTTGTGTTTCAGATGCCGCTAGTTTCTTGTGAGGCCACACCTAGGCCCTGCCTTCCAGAGCTCTGAGGAAGCGTTGTCTTTCTACTTTGTTTGGACTAGCCATCTTAAGCAGTATTCCCTTCCTTCCTTGTCCTCTCTTCCTCCTAGTTCTCCCCTTTCCACGGTTGACAATAGAAGTTTGATATTGTGACCAGACAGCCCCCATGTCTTCCTGTACATGAGTCCACTGAATTCCATTCTCTGTGGAGACAACACTGTGCATTCTTTAGACAATTTTAAATACTTATTGATTAACAGTTAATGTAAATATCATTGAATCATATGACCTGGTTAAGAAGCCATTGTTCTGTCCCCAGATAACCTATATCGTACACTTTGGACTTAACTTTGAATCATATATCTTATGATTTTTGTGAACTTGTTCACTTGGTTTTTATTGTTGTTGCATATTCTTCGGTACTTTTTCTTTATAAATGGTCACAATAAATATATCTGACAGGCACACTTTTCTTTAAAAGTTTAAAGCGTTCTTCTTGAAACCAGAGGGGCAAAGACCTGCTTTATTTGAGCTCCCCCCCCCCCCCCAGAATTCGTAAAAAGCACCTAATTCTGTCCCAGAAGCCACATTCCTTGATTTTGCCTTTAAGATTTCAAGGGTAGGTATAATGCAAAAATCTTCACAAATATGTTGATTGAAACACCATTTATTTTCTTCTCACCTCCCCAGCACTTCAGGGAGCACCTTGACAAACTTTTTGCAAAAGGAATCGGAATGTTGGATATAGCTTTAATTGAAGCTTTCAACATGCTCAGTGATGTAAGTTACTGCTTTTTGCTAAGTTTTGTTGTTATTGGCCTTTATAAGTTTCGTATTTTGTTTCAGTTGTCGCCTGCTTAGGCTGGGGTATTGTTTGGGGTTTTTTGTTGTTGTGAGAAGTTGTGGCTGTTGAGTTATTTGTATCTTTATTACAGATCTTGTGATTTATGTGGGAGCTGTTAAGTTTTGTACATTTTTTATGTTTTACTTATTCTTTACAACTACTTTTGTTATATTGTAGTTTTGTATTTTTTCATGTTGTAAGCTACCTTGAGCATGGTTTAAACTGTGGAAACACACATACATGTATGTATGTATGTATCTTTCTATGAAAAAAATTAAATAATGGTTTCCTCCTTACAGATACAGATTAGTATCAAAAGACACTGTGCTATATTTTTACAGTGATAATTTAGGTAATTTTCTTTTTATCTAGCAGTATGTGGTATGTAAATCTATTCTTCAGAATTACAGGTTGGCACATTCTCATGCTTAAATGTGTTATTCTTGTGTTAGTCTACTGAGTCTTGCTTTTCAGACTGGTTCATAGGCTATAGCATTTAAGCTTGACTAATTTCCACTTATAATTTCTTGTATTTTAGTATAACTTAGCTTGCTAAAGAGCTAATAGTTGTTGGTACAAATGATTTTGAAAGTTGTGATCGTAACTATGTCCAAACTCTCCCCAACATTTGATAAATTCAACTCCCATAGGTTTCTGCAGGACTACAGAAATGCTTGTTTCAGCAGTCAATGTCTGCTATATCATGTGACAACTGCAATTATCTCTTTTGGGGATAAATGTGATCTTTGCCGTGATTATCTTTTTTTTAAAAAAAAGTCTTAACCAATTAAATAAAATTCTGTGACATTTCAAAGACTGTTAATCACAACCAAGAGCTACAAATGTCAGGATGCATCGAAATTTTCACTGGTAACTGATGAATCACTGAGTTAATTGTAGTTCATTATAAGGCTCTTGTCATTGTTATTATTATGGAAAAGACTTTCATCACTCCTTCTATTCAATAAAAAAAAATTCTAGACACATATGAGGAGATATTACTCATCAAAGCATTTACATTTAATCACCTGCTTTAAAAAGAGAATACGGTAGCTTATTCTGCGGAATATGATAGATTCAGACGGAATAAAGCAATGTTTTAAAATAAAGAGATGAAGACAGCCCACCTCCAAGGTATTTTAATACACCATTTCTTTTTTTACATACTGTCCTTGATTTAGTTCAGGAAAAACAGCAGGTGCCGTTAGACACGGGATATGTCCCTTTTCGAAAAGGGTTTTCTACTTTTAGAAGTCATGGGCCCTGATTTGGCTGGTTTTATCTTGGCAAGTTGCCATTGAACGTCACATTTGACAATCACTTAGTGGTTGCCAAGTTATAACCCCAGAGGTAATCCCAGAAGTGAAAGAGAATGCAGGTGCGATTTTCCCCACCCTCTCCTCCAATCACCCCATTTTCAGCAAGGCAGACTTGTTTCCCATCATAGTAGGGAATCCAAGTTGGTGGAATCCAAGGCTCAGTAACAGCGCTGAGGGAGGAGTCTTCTGCTTGGTTGTTAAAGAAACAAACACAGCCTCCTGTTACTTACTGGCATCTATGCCATTACCCAATTGCTGTGTTGCTACATTTGCTGCACAGTCATTGATATAATCTCTTTCTAGATGGGGTGATCTGGGCACTACAAGAACTCCTATTAAAACTGCCTTCCTTATGAAGGGAGGTTGGTTTAACTGGAAAAAGATTTGACTGCTAGATTAATTCATGCCCCAGTTTCTAATATGAGCATGCAGAATTACAGATAACATAATTACTTTGTGCAAGGGAAGAAGAAGAAGAGTTTGGATTTGATATCCCGCCTTTCACTCCCTTTAAGGAGTCTCAAAGCGGCTAACATTCTCCTTTCCCTTCCTCCCCCACAAGAAACACTCTGTGAGGTGAGTGGGGCTGGGAGACTTCAAAGAAGTGTGACTAGCCCAAGGTCACCCAGCAGCTGCATGTGGAGGAGTGGAGACTCGAACCCGGTTCCCCAGATTACGAGACTACCGCTCTTAACCACTACACCACACTAGCTCTCACTGGGAAACATTATGGTAGAACCTTGGTTTCTGTACTTCATTGGTGGCTAACAATTGGTGGGATCAGGAAGGGACAGAAAAGTTAGAGGGTGCCTGAGAAGATGAGGGAGTCTTATCTGCTTTGAAAAATCTATAGATTTAGTTTGTGTTTGGGATTGGGTGTAGGTGTAGGTGTGAGTCCAGGGGCAGTAGCGGGTAGGAGTCCAAGAGGATAAATACCCAAAATTGAAAAAAGAGTCATGAGTAAAATTGCCATTGTGATTGTCAGTCCCATTCACCTTAACATCAAAAAAAAAAAAAAAAAAAAAAAAGGCCAAAATTGTGGCATATTTCCTGCAAATATATTTGATTTAGGAATGTGTACATTTATAACCCTGATGTAGTACTAAATTCCATAGGGGTTTCATCGGCAGCTTTCTTATTTTTGAGGGAACAAGCAGGAAAGTGATGGCTATAGCACTGGATGCTTTTCAGTAAAGCATATGCACACTGGAATTATGAGCATGGTTTTCTTACAGCAAATACTCATTTGCCTAGCTAAGTATGCCAGAACTCAATGAATATTTGTTTGCTTGTTTCCCAGTTCAATCATACAGGACAAGGGAGTATTTGCAGTCAAGCCATAATGCTGATTACGGATGGTGCTGTGGACACTTATGATGCCATTTTTGAAAAGTATAATTGGCCAGATAGGAAGGTAAGTCCATTATATGTTGTATCTGTGAAACAATATATCTGATGATGACAAGCTCTCAAATACAAATATTCTCTACTAGTGGGACCTTGACCAACAGAGTTGTGCTCTAAGGCAGATATTTGTCAACTGAAAAGCAGAGCAAACAATATCAGGTAAGCTTCTATCTGGATTAAAAATGACCAGGAGTATGGTCTTGTGCTTGCAGGTTTCTCAAGAGCATTTGGTTGGCCATTGTGGGAACAGAATGCTGGATTATATGGGCCTTTGGCTTGATCTAGCAGGGCTCTTCTTATCTTATTATATGTGTGTTTGTTGCATTTTAAAAACCCAACCAAACTTAGAATGGACAGCCTTATTTTCTTTTCATGGGTCATTTCCTGTGTAAATGCATCTTCTCCTAGCTGTTGCTTTAAAAAAAATGGTGTTGAGAAACATACTGCATATTTATGGAAGGATGCATGGGACAGAAAAGAGTGTGGCTTTGAGATTTGGGGAGATCTTTAAAGAAATGTGCATGACATTTCGTTTGGTAGAGCTAGGTCCTGGTTGCCTTTTTGGACCAGCCTCCACTGACTTTAATTGGGGAGCAGGAGAAATGAAGAGTGGAAACAATGCAGCAAATTGTAATGACAGAATTCAACAATGGCAACTCACCGTCTGTAGTTGCATTTCAAAGACTCACTTATCATTCCATGCTAATAACTTGGGAGCACTTCAGCCTCGGGGACCCCTAATTTTGCACATGCTGAACATACTTATAAATCTGCTGCTGGGTTTGCATGACTATTTTACTTTTTTAAAAAAATGAATTGCTTTACCATTGGTGGGGGAGCTCAGTGACAGCATAAAATACTGAATTGGGGTGTATTTAGTAATCTGTCTGCTTTATAGTATTCCCATTTACCATATTTTTTGCTCTATAAGACTCACTTTTTCCCTCCTAAAAAGTAAGGGAAAATGTCTGTGCGTTTTATGGAGCGAATGCAGGCTGTGCAGCTATCCCAGAAGCCAGAACAGCGAGAGGGATTGCTGCTTTCACTGTGCAGCAATCCCTCTTGCTGTTCTGGCTTCTAAGATTCAGAATATTTTTTTTCTTGTTTTCCTCCTCCAAAAACTAGGTGCGTCTTGTGGTCTGGTGCATCTTATAGAGCAAAAAAATACGGTACTTTACTAGACTTTGGGGTAAAATGGCATAGAAATTGTGACACAGCTAGAGTATAATTTCACAGCTTTAAACAACAGAGATACTCTAGCCGTGTATCTCTGATTTTTGAGAAAGACAGCTAGACCCAGTAAAATTGAAATTAAGGTGTGAGTATCTGCTAATTGTCTGGGATTGACTGGGGAATTAATTTCTTCTGATGATTTTATAGAAAATCACCCTTGCCATTCACAAAATAAAAAACACAAAATGAGCTGCTGTGAAAAGAATCATAATGGTTAGTAATTGCGTTTATGCTGCATGATCAGGCAGGATGTACTTTGTCAGTAGTTGCCTATTAAAAACATTTTTTTGAGAAAATAATAATTCCATTTATGAATTGCTTCCTATAACACATCTTGAAATGATTTAACAACAAAAACATACATAAAGCAATTTCATATATAAAACCAGCTTCAAATCAGATACAGACTAGGATAAAAATAACTTAAAAGGCTTATTTGTAAAGGAAGATATTCAATAGGTGGTAAAGGGCAAGCTGCGGGAGGCAGCGGAAGACAGGTTTGCCTGGCGTGCTCTGGTCCATGGGGTCACGAAGAGTCGGACATGACTAAACGACTAAACAACAAAAGGCAAAGAGACATGCTGCCTGTCTGATATGTAAAGGGATGGAGTTCTGAAGGCTTGATAAGTGCTGCCAGGCTAAAGGCCCAATTCCTGCATCATACAGATGGACCTCTTGCTGAGACGGTATCTGCATGAGGCTCTCTCCTGCAAAGTACAGGGCTTGTTTGGTTAAATAAGGGATGAGACCATCCCATAGGTATCCTGGTCCCAAGGGCTTTGTACACAAGTACCAGCACATTGAACTTAAATGAGATACACTTCCAAATCCTGTGGAGAAAAGGACTTCCACCCAAGGTCTACTTATGTTTTTGAACATTTCTATCCAGGAGTATTGCTGTGTTGGTATGAGGTATGAGATGGGCAAGGCAATATCTTAAATGCATGACTATGAGTCAGAAAAAAACAATACATGTTTTGAGTTTCGCAGTTGAAAGTTGGCTGGGCTTGTAGAACTGACTAGAGGGAGGGCAACCAAAATGGTCAAAGGCCTGGAAACGATGCCTTATGAGGAACGGCTAAGGGAGCTGGGCATGTTTAGCCTGGAGAAGAGGAGGTTAAGGGGTGATATGATAGCCATGTTCAAATATATAAAAGGATGTCACATAGAGGAGGGAGAAAGGTTGTTTTCTGCTGCTCCAGAGAAGCGGACACGGAGCAATGGATCCAAACTACAAGAAAGAAGATTCCACCTAAACATTAGGAAGAACTTCCTGACAGTAAGAGCTGTTCGACAGTGGAATTTGCTGCCAAGGAGTGTGGTGGAGTCTCCTTCTTTGGAGGTCTTTAAGCAGAGGCTTGACAACCATATGTCAGGAGTGCTCTGATGGTGTTTCCTGCTTGGCAGGGGGTTGGACTCGATGGCCCTTGTGGTCTCTTCCAACTCTATGATTCTAAATTAGAAATCTAAGATCATTCCTGTTGGAAGATGATGGTTTAGGACTGCAGAATGTGAGCTGGCTGAAGTGCTGTCCTGGAATCTAGTTGGACTTTCTGGCAGTAGCTGTGGAAGAGCACACTTTAGTGCCCTGAAGCCTGTGAAAATTAGGACCAACATACACGTAATTGTCTTAGGGTCAGCTTGCTGAGGCTCCCACACAGTATGTTTGCTTACAAAGGTGCCCTGAATCATTCATATCTCATTCAAGCCATTAAAAATGGTAAATATTCTTATACCATGGTACACTGAATTATATCACACATTAACCATTACATGGGTGGAAACAAATCCTCAGTTAGTTAAGTATTTTTATTGATTTTTATTGATGTAAGGGGGGCAGCTGCCCTTCCCTGCCCCCCTTAGCTATATCCAAGAACCATTATGAACAGAGTAAAAAAAAAAAAACACCCGTATGCAAAGGTACCCCAAATTTTATCCCACACAAAACAATTAAAAACATTAAAATTTCACATGCAAAGGTATCCTGAATTGTACCTCGTTGCCCCTAATAATTGTATACCTCATGATAACTTAGTTCAAAGTAGATGTAGTAGATGAAATATGAAAATATTATTTGCCTTGTGTCTTTGGGATTTCTTCCCCTAATATTGTGTGATGTTAATGGTATAAATACACCTTATTTGCATGGTATGGCAGCAGTAGCGTCTTCATACATATGAAGGACAGTGTAGATAATAAAAACTGACACATTTCTTCACTTGACACTGATGCTGTTGGCAGCTATTCATTTTGTCATTAAAACCTTTATAAAAGATGTGAAGGGAAGCAGCCTTATTGGCTAGTCTCTGCTGGAGTACATGATGCACATGTCACAATCACTTTATGGCTCAAACTATACAGTCTATTTATACAGTTGCCACTGCTGCTTCCTAAACTTTAGCTCTGGCACCAATCAGGGAACCAGTCATCGACGCCTAGGAAGTTGATTCTGTACCTAGGTATGACTCATGTGAAGGCAGTCAGGAGGCTAATCCTGGTCTCCTGTGTGTTAAGTGTAACTTCTGCAGCATGGAGCAGGTTTTGTTTTTGCTTTTTAAATTTATTTAGGGTCTCACTGCAACTCAAAAGTCTGACCTTTCATGGTTTTAAGTTTCATGGATAACCTGCACAAGTAGAAACCAAGATGTTTAGTTTTATAAAATAAAGACTCATGAGTAAAGCACCATACAAGTCCGAGCTGAGGCAACTATAAAATGCCACATTTCAGTGAACAAACTGTAACCCTGCAGTGTACAAGAGTAGCTGCAGAGAGCTTCTAAAAAGTAAAAAGGGTAGCATATGGTTCTCCCCCTCACTTTCCACAAGGGTAAAATAATGTTTAAGAACATTAACATCCATTTGGCAAAATGGATAGCTGGACCACGACATAACCGCAGTGACCATTTATCTGTTTCCTCTAGACTGCCATCTACAAGGAGATTAAAGCATTCCCTAGAATGTTAACCAACCCTGTGTAGCTTAGCAATATGCTGATGCTACACGCACGGAACATTAGGAACGGCAAATCGCTGTTGTCCTGGTGTTATTAAATTGATTTTCTTTTCTTAAGAAAGAGTCAGAATATTTCAAAGGTCAGTGTGTACTGTGTGTTGAATCATGAGGTGTCTCATGAGCAAAAGGAAGGATTCAGACACCTTCTAGGGCATTGTAACCTGAAACAGGATGATTATCTACCCTTTGAGGGCTTTCTTGCTGTTACAATTTTGTAGTGAAATGGAATATAGTTTTCCAAATTGGGGATGTAAGGGGGAAATTAGATCCATGGGTAAAGTGCATATTTGGCATGTAGAACTTCCAGTCTCCTTTCTTGCATCTCTAATTAAATGATCTCAAGTAGGAGAATGGTGGCTATGATCCTGATACTTCTGCTGCTTCTCAAAGTGTGGCAATGATCTTTGGTGGGAATTTCCATCATACCTACTCTGAATGCACTGGGCATCTTAAGCACAGTCTACACTTCTTCCGCTGTGGGAAGCTGCTAAAAGCCTTCCCAGCCTGTTGTGTGAGGCCATACATACACAATAATGTTCTGGATTTTTTCCTGATTTGGGGGCCCTTTTAGAGAATAATTTTCATGTTATGTACATGTGTATACTATAGGTATCCCCTGGGTATTTTTGAAAAAATAATAATCTGGGCGGCTTCAGTGTGGTCAGCATGGAGCCATCTGAGTTCAGCATTAGAGGAGGAGGAGGAGGAGGAGGAGGAGGAGGAGGAGGAGGAGGAGGAAGGAGAAGCCTGGTGGGCAATGGGGAATCATCAGACATTAACAAGTGTAAAATGGAAGATCAGAATTCTGAGTAATCTTCGTTATGACCCCTAATATTTGGGGCTGATATTAACACTATTTGGCTATTAGCTATGAGAAGGATGGGCGTTTATTAAATTAGTTATCAACATTAGTAGACTTAATTGATTGTTTCCCATGCCCACCAGAAAGCAAGTCCTACAGCATATACAGTTCTGTGCAAAGGTTTTAAATACTGGAGTTATTTTTAGCACTATGACATAACCATCTCTACAGCTCTTACTTTAATTGGTTGTATAAAAAGTTGAGGTGACTTATACATCAGAGTAAATACATTCTGTTTTTATGGGGAAACGTTGGAGCACCGACTTCCGTTAAGCTTTAATCTAAATAGCTGAGGTTTCCCTTAAGAGCAATCAAAGAATCTTTCCTGGTTTATAACATGGAAGATGAGTTGAATTTATGGCTGGATGCTCCGCAGTGTCTTTGTTTTGTGGTGTTTCTTCCTTGGGGATTCATATCTTGAAAATACACCTCAGAATCATGAATCACTTGGGACTCATTAATGGAGAACATATCTCACTGCACTGTAATTTTTCATTGTATAATTCACCATCTGTTGTTTGACATGCTGCTAAAAAATTAGAAGCGATCATGAGTACCTCAATAATAGTAGAAATGTGAAGTTTTTCTGTGTTATGATTTCATAAAATAGGCTGACTCCACAACTGAACTAACAAAAGACCATTCTATTTTTTATTTTATTTTTTCTTTTAAATAGCTTTTCTGCTGAAGATTAGTTATTTTATACATTTTTATCTTGCCTTTTTCTTAATTACCTGCCTACATTCTATTTCTAGAATGAAAAATCATTAGCATTAGAAGGTACCTTAGAGACCATCTAGTCACAAGCACACACACAGAGTCTATTGTGCAGCCATGGTACCCCTGACATATGACTGTCCAGTATCTGCTTAAATATACTCAGTGAAGGAGAACGCCTCCCTTCCCCACCTCCCAAGGCTGTCTATAACAAGGTCAGGGAGCTCTTTGGAAATTTCTCCTAAAGCTTTGTCCAAATTTGCTTTCTTGCAATTTCTACCCACTGGCTCTAGTCTTACCCTTTGGATCAGCAGAGAGCAACCCAAAGATTTAGCATCTGTTTCCCTTGCCAGTGGTGGATTTTGGGCTCTCAAATTTCAGCAGGGCCCCATGGGGGGGACACATAGGGGGAGAACAGGCATAAGAGAAGCTCTCCAGACATTAAACCAGTTCTTCATCAATGAAAACAAGTTGTCTTTTCCATGTGAGTATATTTTGTTTGAATCAGAACTACAATCTTGCACTGATACAGCAGAGAAGGTTTGGTATGCCCAGCAAGGGCTATGGGATTATCCAGTCCAAGGACTAGCTGAAAAAAACAACCCCACATTGAGAAATGGGAACCATATGATCTGTCGCAGAGATCGCTACTTTTATATAATAGTGGGAAAGAACTTTGGATAGTCAGGAGGCATAACTTATTGTCCTTCTGAGTTCTGAGAAGTTGCCTTCACCAGTCTTTGAATGCATTTTGATTTGTGCAACTTTCTGTAAGGTGCTGGACACCAGGGGGCAGGAACATGGTCTGATGGAGGTTTGGTGGAGGAAATATTCAGGGTTTGGCTGTGGATCCAAGTAATACTGTTTCCAGGAACATGATCATGATCATTAAATGGCATCCGGGAACCGTAGTCAACTCTTTTTTTAAATGTTGAATTTAAACAAAAATGTGTGCAGCAAAGCAACCAATCAAGTGATGGATTACGTGTTAATCTTCCTTGCCCAGGAAAAGCTCTGTGTTATCTTTTATGCCCACCTTAACTGAAAAAGAAATTTTCTTTTCCCCCTCTCTTTTTTGGGGGATAGCAAACGCCTGTGTTTAATTACCTTAAAACTGACTATTGTGCGGAACCAGATATATTTTTAAATATGCTTGCTAATTTCATTTCATAAGAAAAGCATACTGTGGAACAAAAAGAAAGCGATGAAGTCTACTTTTTTTTTCATTCTTCTGTGAGAACTATCTGCAAAAAGAGAAGCAGTTAATCATTTCTTTAAGTAAATGTGCACGCAAGCTAAATTGTACCAGCTGAAACATCTGTGACAGAAACAAGTGGATTACTATAAACATTTCCCGGAGATTTGAATGATTTTGCTTTGATCAAGTTCACACCCCTATTTTTATGTTCACTTCCCATGAAAATTCATATCTGTGTCTGAGGAAGAGAAGAGAATATGATCATGTGTTTTAATTTAGATTGCATACAAAACTTATGCACATGAAAGGGCTAAGCCATGGCTGCACAAGCAGTCTTATTTCTGGTTCTGCCAAGATTCTTGCTTGTGGCCCACAGACGTGGCAAAGTTACTTACGGGACACACTGCTCCTGATGCCACTATAGTGATGAAGCATCCATGACAGCACAACAGCTTCACATGCCATAGAAGCCTTGAGTGACTATTCTGATTTATCTGTAATTGGTACCCCTAAGGCACAGTAGCAGAGTAGCAAGACCCTGTAGCAGTTATAGCATCAAAAAGATAAGGCAGTGAGCAGCAGACATAGCACCCAAGATAGCAAGGGTGACCGGCAGTTGAAGCTCTATAGAGAGGTCCTGTTGAACAACTTACTCCATAGCAGGATGGAGATGAACTGAGTCATTGTGAGCCTTTTTCTCCAGTCTACTCCTCAGCATTTGATACCATTGACCAAGGTATGCTTCTGGAGCTGGTGCTTGGAGGCATGGTACTACTTGTTCTGCTCCTATCTCCAGAGCTATTTCTAGAAAGCTACTGTTCAGCACGAGGGGAGCTGTCCTGTGGTTTCCCGCAGGCTTCCATCTTGTCCCCCATGCTTCATCTATATGAAGCCTCTGAGAGCTGTCATCAGGAGATTTGGAGTGAGGTGTCATTAATATGCAGTTAACACTCAGTTCTGCCTCTCTGTTCCATCTGAATTGGGAGAGGCAGCTGAGGTGCTAGACCAGTGTTTGGAGATGGTGACGGGCTGGATGTGGGTCAATAAACTCAAGCGGTATCCTTAAAAGGCAGTGGTGTTATATGTTCTAAATTCTTAAGTCTGGAAGGGGGAAGACAGCTTGTCCTAGACTTCCCTGGAAGGAGCAGGTTGATAGCTTGGCAGTACGTTGCTGCTGGAAGTTCAAATGGCCTTGATGACTAGAAATGCCCAGTTCCAGCTGTTCACCAGCTGCAGCCCCTTTTGGACAGAGATAACTTGGCCATGGTTCTTCATAGTCTGGTAATTTCCAGAGTGGATTGTTGCAATGCACTCTACTTGGAGTTGCCCTTTAAGATGACCCAGAAACAACTGCAGCGGCCAGATTACCGGCTGAGGTTCCATTCAGAACTCATATAACACATTTTAAAACAGCTGCACTGCTTATGCTGGGGAAAACAAACCCCTACTGCCCTCCTGTTTCTGATTCTGTTGCTCCACCAGTACGTGACTCTGCATGTGCTCAATTAATGTACAGTTCTGAAGTTCCAAGTGTGTGGATGGGTTTATTGTTTTTCTCCTGTGCCTTGAACCCAATAGCTGGACATTGGATTTTTTAAAACAATATTTTAATAAAGTAAAAAAAACCCCCACCTCTCTTAAATACTTTGAAGTAGGGTCTGGAAACTTTTTCTTCCCATTCTGAGTGCTATGTTTTCTTGTAGGCAGCATTCCAAGGGCCACATAACAGTGGTGTGCAGGGCCAGATGCAAAGTCTGCGGTGACTCTTACCTTTGTAAGAGAGATGCCGAAGTCCAAACAAGCAAGAGGCATTATCACAGTTAAAGGACTATACTGTTGTACTAACTAACTCTCTCTCTTTCTCTATATATGCCTTCAGTTACGTACCGCTCTGGTTATGTAACATTCAGGTACTTTTTTTTGGGGGGGGGGTGCACAGACCCCCAGAACGAATTAAATTCGTATCAAAAGAGTGCACTGTATATATATAACAAATCTTCCACCTCTAACTGGCAACAATTATAGGCAACCCTGAATCTTATTCTTGTGGGAAGTCTTTCACATAAACTCTCTTCACGTGATAACTGCAGTTTCCACTAGACTAGAGCATTAGGAAGTGTGAAACTTTAGTCAACACGGATAACATCTGAAAGACTGCCTACTCCCCTATGAACCTGCTCATTCATTAAGTAAGATTTTCCCCTGAGGCCCTTTCCCAAGTGCCCCTTCCATCATCAAGGTTCGGTGTCTCAACTTTAAAACTCTCTCCCTGGAAAGGTTTGCCTTGCACCCACCTTGACTACCTTCAGATGCAAAGTTAAAAACCTTGTTTTGTGTGCAGCGATTTTGAATTGAATCTAAACAAATTTATTGCATGAGTAGAATGACCTCCACTTGAACAGTGGAGCTTTGCTTCCCTCTCCTCCTCCTGTGCCCTTCCCCTCAAAACTACTCCAAATACTTGGGGGGGGGGACAGACCCAAGAGCAAACTGGGGGAGATGCGGGAAGGGTGAGGCAAGGGAAGTTCTGTTGCACAAGTTCCACTAGTCTCGTGACTTCACTTGGCACAACCCTCTGTTATATTATTGCTGCTTGCTTTATTGGACCTAGTTTCCTTGCTTTGAATGCTTCTGATGTTGTTTTCTTTGGCTTTTTTGTGGTTGTGAGTTGTTTGTTTCAGTGCTATTCCATTGTTGTATTCATATTATTGTATTGTGAATTGAAACCTGGGGCATAATTTTTAAAAAAATAAATAGATGTACCATTTCCCCTTATCATGCTACACAGTTAGCCAGCACTGAGTATTGTGAGGACATAACAGGTGAATTCACCTTTATATGAACTGTGATGTGCACAGGTTGCTGTTTACTCTCATTACTGTCATTTATGGCATTTGTTCTGTGTCAATACAAAAAGCAGTTTATTTCATAGGTTATGTCATTGCCATTTCCAGCTCGTCGTGGATATAATGCCTGGAGCCCACAGTCTGAATTTAAGCTGACCTTTCTGTCCAGCTTAAAAAAAAATCCAAAATAATTGATTCTGCAATTACATGAGCAATTTATTGCATATGTTATGAGGTGTTCCTACCCTCAGCTCCAGGCTATTTAATGTAAATAACCTTTATAGTTTATTTTATTTTAACTCACCTTAAAAAAATTGCATTATGTTCTGTGAATAAGATTATTTTCTTTCTGAAATTCTTCTGAATATTTTAAAATTGCCAAAATATACCCACCTGATAAATATTTTCCCCTCATATGGTTTCCTTCATGGACCATATTTGTTGCTCTCCTTTAAATTGTTTACAGCTTGTCAACATCCATCTTGAATTGTTCTGCTGCAGTATCACTCTGTTGATTCGTTGTTTAGCTTTGTTGTCTACTTTAGCTACTGATCTAGGGTTGATGCAAAGGATTCATAATGAAAAAGGGCGGAAAACGAAACAAATTCATTGTTAAACAAATGCCATAGAAAGTAGTTAGTTCTGAGTAACCTTTTGATTCCCTAGGAGCCAGAAAAAAGGAAGCTTGAGGTTACAGGGAGGTAGGAGGCAGCAGAAAGAGAGAAGGACAATATGACACTGTCTAGCCCAGGGGTTCCAAAATCATGGTCTGTGGACCACCAGTGGTCTGTGAACTTCATTCAGGTGGCATGTCTGCATTAAATAATCATATTAATTTTAAAGTATATTTTTATTGCTTTTTGTTTCTTATATGTTATTGTATTGTATTACAATACAATATATGAAATAAAATAATCAAGAAATATAATTAAAAACCATACAGCATCTAGCATAGAACACAACAACTGGTACAACAGACAGAGAAATCGTTAAGTGATCTTCCAAGACCACTGAAACTTAACCAAACGGCAAGCATTTCTTCTGTGCCTAAAAAATGGCTCATTCCATTCCTTCCCTGAAGTAATAAAGGAACAGTGGCAAGCATATATTTTGACCGGCTACCAAAGCCAGCTGCAATTCATGGTCATGCATTTGAACCTTCAAATATTTGTGTCAATTCCTGACATTAAAGCTTGTATCAGCTTAGATGTCCATTGCATCTATTCATTTAAGATCACATGCACGAAGGGCTTGTTGCTTATGATGGTTTTAACAGTAAACTAAATAAAAATCCAAAGATAAGTAAAATGGAGCCAGTGTCCTTTTATCCATAATTTAATGAGAAAACACCTGGCTTCTCTAGTTCATTTCAAAGCATTTTAAATACAGACATGTTTTAAGAGGCATGAGGGAACCATAAGGTAAACTGAGCAATGTATAAAACACTCCTAATGAACTAAGTTTTTCCACCAAGGTATCAAGCTAGATTTACCAAAATAAAGTGATTCAACAAAACACAAATGTTTTTGAGCTACTTTTTTGGTGCTCCACAGTGACTTATTAATGGGTTGTTGAGTGGCAAAAGAAACTGGCTCTTATTCCCATCTTACTATTTAATCAGGTGCTAACAGCACTTCAGTCTCTACAAGACCCATAAATTCCAGGAGGAGTTGGGCTGATATAAACTGTTCCAGTTCACTGAGGAATGGAGCATTATTAAAGTCAAAGCTGAGGTTACAGAACTGCAAGAGGCATATGGCATATTTACTTAATTACTCTTTTGCTTAATTATTCTTACCACTATATTAAGATGATTGGAGTTCAGTCGTAACAATGTGCAGTTGTTAGAAGGCAGGTATCATGCTACCCAATCGTGGGCACCATTACACAGAAGTAAGTCCAGTGGAGCTCAATGGCGACTCAGCTTCCAGTTTATAGGAGTTAATTGTGAGTAAACACGGAAAGCTCCCAGTCTCCCAGTTTTTGCTCTCCTGTGTTGAGGTGCAAGACTAGAAAGAGAAGGATGTTTATTTGGTCTCTTTCCCCCAGGAACATTGGATAAGAAGGCGAGGTGGCCTCTATAAAATAAAATTAGGATTGCTCTGATACTATAAAGATTAAACCTTTGAAGAAGGCCAATATTTAAGATGCTTTAATGATGCTGTATTTTAGGGTGCTACATTTTTAATGTGTCTAATTGGTTTTCTGTTCTTTTATTATTACAGTGGACGCTCAGGTTGCACGTTCACAACCTGCAGCGGCGCATCTGCGCATGCGTGGGTTGCGATTCGACGCTTCTGTGCATGCGCAAAGCGTGATTTAGCGCTTCTGCGCATGCACGACTGCCAAAACCCGAAAGTAACCCGTTCCCTGGTACTTCTGGGTTTCGGCGGTCCGCAACCCAAAAAAGCGCAACCTGCAGCGCCTGTAAGCTGAGGTATGACTGTAGTGCATTTTGCATAGCATAGTAACAGTGTCATGCTATATGCTTTAGAGCATTGTGCAATTGACATGATCAGGTAATCAGGAATAAACATGGCTGCTTGATTCTACTGTTCTATTCACTAACGCTAGGTTTTTACCTTAAGATTCAATATAAGTTGAAATTGTGGGTTTCTGATGAAACTTAGTCTGGATTTGGACTGACAGAAAACACTTGACTGGTTTGAAAAGAAATCAAAATGAAGACAATCAAGGAGTTCAGACAAACATGTGGTAAGCCCCTGCACGTGGGGTTGTCTTAATCCAAATTACAAGTAAGGATTACATAGTCAAATATTGCCTAAAGAAAAACAGCAGCTGTGATAGGGAACAATTTAGATTGGAGAAATGATATGAGGCAAAACAGTTAATCATTTGCCATGGTGTTGTGGCCCCAATCCAGCTTGTGCCCATCTCCGCATCTGCCTTTAACTTTAAAAATAATAAGAATAACCATGGTTGGAGAACCAGTTATGAACCTCCTATAATCTCATTTTGTTTGGTCAGACGTAGTTGGTGCCTTCAGTTATAAATACCGTATTTTTCGTCCTATAAGACGCACTTTTTCCCCTCCAAAAATGAAGGGGAAATGTGTGTGCGTCCTATGGGGCGAATGCAGGCTTTCGCTGAAGCCTGGAGAGCGAGAGGGATCGGTGCGCACCGACCCCTCTCGCTCTCCAGGCTTCAGGAAGCTATCCGCAAGTCTTGCAAACCTGGTGGGAGGTCCCGCGGGCTGCCAAGGCTTGCGGGCAGCAGCCTGCAGCCCAAAAGCTCGGGGGACAGCGGGGAGGCGCAGCGCCGCCACCCCGCTATTCCCCGACCTGGTCTGGAGGCTGGCGGGGGGGGGGAGAAGCAGGCTTGCTTTCCCCCCCCCTGACAGCCCCACAACCTCGGGGGACAGCGGGGAGGCGCAGGGCCGCCACCCCGCTATTCCCCCACCTGATCTGGAGGCTGGCGGGGGGGAGAAGCAGGCTTGCTTCTCCCTCCTGCCAGCCCCACAACCTCGGAGGATAGCGGGGAGGCGGAGCACTGCCACCCCGCTATTCTCCGACATGATCTGGAGGCTGGCAGGGGGAGAAGCAGGCTTGCTTTTCCCCCCTGCCAGCCCCACAACCTCGGAGGATAGCGGGGAGGCGCAGCGCCGCCACCCCGCTATTCCCCGACCTGGTCTGGAGGCTGGCGGGGGGAGAAGCAGGCTTGCTTTTCCCCCCTGCCAGCCCCACAACCTCGGAGGATAGCGGGGAGGCGCAGCGCCACCACCCCGCTATTCCCCGACATGGTCTGGAGGCTGGCGGGGGGGGAGAAGCAGGCTTGCTTTTCCACCCTGACAGCCCCACAACCTCGGGGGATAGCAGGGAGGCGGAGCGCCGCCACCCCGCTATTCCCCCACCTGATCTGGAGGCTGGCGGGGGGGGGGGAGAAGCAGGCTTGCTTTCCCCCCCTGCCAGCCCCACAACCTCGGAGGATAGCGGGGAGGCGGAGCGCCGCCACCCCGCTATTCCCCCACCTGATCTGGAGGCTGGCGGGGGGGGGGGAGAAGGAGGCTTGCTTTTCCCCCCTGCCAGCCCCACAACCTCGGAGGATAGCAGGGAGGCGGAGCGCCGCCACCCCGCTATTCCCCCACCTGATCTGGAGGCTGGCGGGGGGGGGGGAGAAGCAGGCTTGCTTTCCCCCCCTGCCAGCCCCACAACCTCGGGGGACAGCGGGGAGGCGCAGCGCCGCCACCCCACTATTCCCCGACCTGGTCTGGAGGCTGGCGGGGGGGAGAAGCAGGCTTGCTTCTCCCTCCTGCCAGCCCCACAACCTCGGAGGATAGCGGGGAGGCGGAGCACCGCCACCCCGCTATTCTCCGACGTGATCTGGAGGCTGGCAGGGGGAGAAGCAGGCTTGCTTCTCCCTCCTGCCAGCCCCACAACCTTGGAGGATAGCGGGGAGGCGGAGCACCGCCACCCCGCTATTCTCCGACGTGATCTGGAGGCTGGCAGGGGGAGAAGCAGGCTTGCTTTTCCCCCCTGCCAGCCCCACAACCTCGGAGGATAGCGGGGAGGCGCAGCGCCGCCACCCCGCTATTCCCCGACCTGGTCTGGAGGCTGGCGGGGGGGAAGAAGCAGGCTTGCTTCTCCCTCCTGCCAGCCCCACAACCTCGGAGGATAGCGGGGAGGCGGAGCACCGCCACCCCGCTATTCTCCGACGTGATCTGGAGGCTGGCAGGGGGAGAAGCAGGCTTGCTTCTCCCTCCTGCCAGCCCCACAACCTCGGAGGATAGCGGGGAGGCGGAGCACCGCCACCCCGCTATTCTCCGACGTGATCTGGAGGCTGGCAGGGGGAGAAGCAGGCTTGCTTTTCCCCCCTGCCAGCCCCACAACCTCGGAGGATAGCGGGGAGGCGCAGCGCCGCCACCCCGCTATTCCCCGACCTGGTCTGGAGGCTGGCGGGGGGGAGAAGCAGGCTTGCTTCTCCCTCCTGCCAGCCCCACAACCTCGGAGGATAGCGGGGAGGCGGAGCACCGCCACCCCGCTATTCTCCGACGTGATCTGGAGGCTGGCAGGGGGAGAAGCAGGCTTGCTTCTCCCTCCTGCCAGCCCCACAACCTCGGAGGATAGCGGGGAGGCGGAGCACCGCCACCCCGCTATTCTCCGACGTGATCTGGAGGCTGGCAGGGGGAGAAGCAGGCTTGCTTTTCCCCCCTGCCAGCCCCACAACCTCGGAGGATAGCGGGGAGGCGCAGCGCCGCCACCCCGCTATTCCCCGACCTGGTCTGGAGGCTGGCAGGGGGAGAAGCAGGCTTGCTTCTCCCTCCTGCCAGCCCCACAACCTCGGAGGATAGCGGGGAGGCGGAGCACCGCCACCCCGCTATTCTCCGACATGATCTGGAGGCTGGTGGGGGGGAGAAGCAGGCTTGCTTTTCCCCCCTGCCAGCCCCACAACCTGGGGGATAGCGGGGAGGCGGAGAACCGCCACCCCGCTATTCCCCGACCTGATCTGGAGGCTGGGGGGGTGAAGAAGCAGGCTTGCTTTCCCCCCCTGCCAGCCCCACAACCTCGGAGGATAGCGGGAAGGCGGAGCACCGCCACCCCGCTATTCTCCGACATGATCTGGAGGCTGGTGGGGGGGAGAAGCAGGCTTGCTTTTCCCCCCTGCCAGCCCCACAACCTCGGAGGATAGCGGGGAGGCGGAGCACCGCCACCCCGCTATTCCTCCACCTGATCTGGAGGCTGGGGGGGGGGGAGAGAGAAGCAAGCTTGCTTCTCCCCCCCCCACCAGCCCCACAACCTCGGGGGACAGCGGGGCAAGCCGCTGCCCCACGGAGGCTAGAGAGGCTGTCCCTGAAGGCAGAAGAGGGAGACGGTGCGCTCCGTCTCCCTCTTCTAGCTTGGGTATGGCTGCGCAAACCTGGGGGGGAAATAAAATTTTTTTTCTTGATTTCCCCCCCAAAAAACTAGGTGCGTCCTATGGGCCGGTGCGTCCTATAGGGCGAAAAATACGGTACATAAGTTAGTTCCAAGCACAACCTTACTGATCACCTATTTCTTCATCACATACCTGCAAGGTGTTCATCAAGGAAGCACTGGCACAGTTGAAGGACCCTTGGTATGATGGTCTTTCATGAAATGAGTTTCATTTTGCAGACAGAATGACAGAAAACAGATTGAACTGACATTCTAGTGGCATTGCTTACTCCTATAACACACAAATATAATGACTGTTATTTTCTACTTCGACACAAACAAGAGACATGGCAAAAGAGATGGAAGAGGATGAGGCTCCTAAAAACCTCTACTGTTCTCTGTCGTGTTTTGCTCTACAATTACTGTAGTAGCAGCCAAATTACAAACCAGTTAAACTGAAATACTAGAAAGGCCCAATCTCAGTCAATACACACCATCTATTCCAGCATACTAAGAGTATGGATCGGTGAATGGTTTGCTACTGAAGCTGTCGTGTGATTCTTTGAATATGTGCCTAAGTTACTACACTACTATGCTGTCTCAGGGATTTTCTGTGTATGGCAGCCACAGCTTAGCAGATGACTTTTATAGACAGTGTCATTTGCAGAAGAGGTTATGTGAATGTCAGTTCCATGTGCAGAAATCAATAGGGAATGGTCTTTCACACTGGTGCAAATGTTTTAAAAAATTGTGTCCATGATAGCGCATAGGTAGATAGTCCATTCTGAAATGTTCATGTTAGGTTTAGGGTTCAGTTGAATTTATGTATAGTTTCCCACTAAAAGTCCCAAAATGATTTGCAGTCAAGTAAAAAATACAATAATAAAATCGCATAAACATATTAGAAACAGATTTCACAATATGGTTGTATCATTGGTGTTGTCAAAATTCCTGGGAAAACAAAAGTGTCTTTTTTTGCCTGGCACTGAAACAATGGCAAGGTCATGTGAAATCAACATTCACACAATCTGGTATGCATGTGGTACTAAATGACTAAAGCCTGTGAAAGCCATGCAGGATCAACTTTATCACTCACCATCCCTATTGAGGGACCCTTGCAGTGGAACATTAATCCTGCATGGTTTTGTTTCAGTACACACTGAACTCTGCATAGACTCTGTATGACTTTCATTTTCAGAACAGCAGACGTGGATTCATCTTTAGTTGCTAAGATCTGCAGACTCAGAGAAACAGAAGTTTGTATAAATATTTCCATACTCACACATAAAACTAAAGGTAAAGTGACCCCTGGCCATTCATTAGGTCTAGTCGTGGCTGACTCTGGGGTTGCGGCGCTCATCTCACTTTATTGGTCGAGGGAGCTGGCGTACAGCTTCCGGGTCATGTGGCCAGCATGACTAAGCCACTTCCGGCGAACCAGAGCAGCACATGAAAATGCCGTTTACCTTCCTGCCGGAGTGGTACCTATTTATCTACTTGCACTTTGACGTGCTTTCGAACTGCTAGGTTGGCAGGAGCAGGGACTGAGCAACCACCGATCTTCTGATCGGCAAGCCCTAGGCTCTGTGGTTTAATCCACAGCGCCACCTCGGTGTCTTTTATACACACAATTTTAACTTTTTTATTGAACATCCCATCTGGGGAATATCAACAGATCAATGATTCTTTTTTAACAAGGTTAATTGCATACTTTTCTACCAAGATACTAATGTTCAATAATTTTTACCGTTGCAATCTGGAAAGTTAAGGAAGCACAAATGCATTAGTTGGTACTGCTAGTCTATTCCCAGGTCCCACCGCACTGTTGCAACCTTTTAATAAATTAGGCATGCTGTAGCCTCTTGATGGCACTGTATTTCCTTCTTGAGTTCATAGGCCTTGCAGAACATTTATGTCTCATTACATCCAGTACAGCAGTTATGCCCTAATAAATCAGGGGAGCTTTGCAGTGACGGTCTTGACAGTAATGAATCTTTCTGTTGGCGTTTCCACTTCGCAGGCACAAATAATGAAGCAAAACTGCCCCATCTGGTCACTCAGTAAGAGTCAAATAGCAGTGGGGAGCTGTTTTCTCAAGCATGACAAAGGTCATATTGTGGAGCAGGAGTGAGCAATAGTAGGTTGGGCTGTGAGTGACAGTGCAGAATGAAGCCGTTTAGGGGCTTTTATCATAATTACATTTATTAGCCGTGCTGTCAGGTAACCCGCCCCTCCCCCCGGACTGTGTGCTACTGCGTCAAAAGCTTCCTTAGCTGGCAGAAACAGAAAGCTGTCTAATGCCAACCCCTTGCAGAAACAAAACAAACTCATGGAAATGCTAAGAATGTGTCCTTGCATTTCATGTCGGTTGCGGGGGGGGGGGGGGAGGAATGCCCCAGCAGTTCCAGTTCAGCTGAGTATGAATATGTAAATTCACTGCTAAGTATTGTCACGGCACACTTCTGTTTATGGGAAACTTATTGTATTATTACAGCAATTGCTGCTCACATGTTGCTTTGTTGACAATTTACTTAACATTAAGTGCTGGTTAATTAAACTTTACGTAGGCATTAGGTACAGTCTGATACTCATGGACAAGTTACCTCTCCCTAAGTTTTCTTACCTGATATTTAGTTCAGCCTCAGTGCTAGAAAAAAAAAATGTACTCTAAAATGGATGTAGGAAGGAGTCAATGGATTTCAGTGCTAGGTGTTCACTCAAGAACTTGTAAAATAATGTTGATCAATGGAGTGCAGTTGAATATGGTTTTCCCACACTGGTTAACATAGCACTATATCACGAAACTTCGCTTGGAGCCATAGATCAATGGGAGAGCACATGCTTTGAATGGATGTCCTGGATTCGTTGACACCTCCAATTAAAGGATCTTAGGTAGCAGGGCCAACAATATATTATCCCAATATTTCAGAGAGTTGCTGACAATACTGAAGTAGATGAACCAAAAGTCTGACCTCAGTGTAAGGAAACAGAGGTACTGCCTTATACCAACTGAGACTGTATGGGTCAGTATTGTCTACATTGACTGGGAGTGGTTCTCCACAATTTCCGGCAGGAGTCTTTTCTAGGATGTACTGGAAGATGCGAAGGATTGAACGCAGGACCTTCTGAATGTGATTTGTGCTCTATCACTGGTCTAGAGCCCTTCCCTGCTAAGGCACCTTCATATTTTCAAATGTATGTTCACAACCTATTGTTACTTAATTACTGAGTGTTCTTTGCTGAATGTCTGAACTGTCTCCACTCAAAAGCAGGGTGTTTGATTTGATGTCAGAATATGTGACAATTAATGTGAGCTGGATGTTTGCCACATACAAGTCCACTGTGGACCATGGATGTGTACTCTGGTCCTGATTAACCACAGCGAGCATCTTACTATTTGTTGTTGTTGTTGTTTAGTCATTTAGTCGTGTCCGACTCTTCGTGACCCCATGGACCAGAGCACGCCAGGCACTCCTGTCTTCCACTGCCTCCTGCAGTTTGGTCAGACTCATGTTTGTAGCTTCGAGAACAATGTCCAACCGTCTCGTCCTCTGTCATCCCCTTCTCCTTGTGCCCTCAATCTTTCCCAACATCAGGGTCTTTTCCAGGGAGTCTTCTCTTCTCATGAGGTGGCCAAAGTATTGGAGCCTCAGCTTCACGATCTGTCCTTCCAGTGAGCACTCAGGGCTGATTTCCTTAAGAATGGATAGGTTTGATCTTCTTGCAGTCCATGGGACTCTCAAGAGTCTCCTCCAGCACCATAATTCAAAAGCATCAATTCTTCGGCGATCAGCCTTCTTTATGGTCCAGCTCTCACTTCCATACATCACTTCTGGGAAAACCATGGCTTTAACTATACAGACCTTTGTTGGCGAGGTGATGTCTCTGCTTTTTAAGATGCTGTCTAGGTTTGTCATTGCTTTATCTTACTATTTAGGGTTGTATTTAAGGACATCCGAAGTTATGTTTGAGCTGCAGCTCCTCTTGTTCTGGCTAATTAAACAGTGGTCATACAGGTACAATATTTTATATCAGTCACTAAAGAGTAACTAGGCTCATGATACAAAAATGCACTATGTGTGAATGAAGGAGAGGAATGTTTAAATCCACAATTTTGCTTGTTTTTGATGGAGTTACAAATCCTTAAACTAAAAAATGTGACACAAGAAGCCATTTTCAGTAGCAGTCCCATGCCTGCCATCTTGGATGGGTTGGCCCTCAGATAGTAGGAAAATACAGAAATGAAAACAGAAGGCCCCAGATCTGTCTCAAGCAGCCCTGCATTGGTTCTAGTTTTGAGATTGATACAGCTCTTCTGCACATCCCCACTATGCATGCTTATTTGGGAGCCAGTAATTTATTTGAGTTCAGTAAGGCTCTTTCTTGGATAAAAAAGTGAGGTTCTGATACTCAGATGTTGAGCAGCAAAAAAAGAGGTGATGGTACTTCTTAGCTGTGAGTACCACCAGAAAAAGCATTGCTTCTGAGTAGATATGAATAAGGTGGTGCTGTCAGTGACTCTAAAAGATTTGTTATTAGTGATGGAAAAGTATAATGTGAAAAGAAAGACAGTGCTGCAGACCAGCTGTTGTGGCAGAGAGAAAATACTTTTAGCATTAATGGTTTACTTGCTCTCAAGTATTTTAATCCTCCATTATTTTCAATCTGGATGCATTACAACTTTTTTTTTATTAGTCATACATTCTTGAATGAATTAAATGTATGACAAAAGTATGGTTTGGCAACAGTGATAAAAAGAAACTGAAGCCATGCCACCATGTGTTACTGTGAACCAGCTAGAAGTTCATATGAGCAAGGTGATAACAGCCACATTTCGAATTAATCATGCCATTATTGGCTGATCAATGGGAGACATTTGGTTTAGTTTGGATTTCATTTGTACTTTTAGTTTGTTTCCCTGTCTGTAAAAAATGGAGCTATTGAGTGAATGTTGAACTGAATGATTACACACTAAGTATGCAGCTTTGGGTTATTTCTGGACGCATTGCTATTGTTTGAGACTCAGGTGGCTTCAGGGTGTGTCTTCCATCAGCTTTGGCTGGTGGTCCAGCTGCACCCCTATCTGGACAGGGATAGCCTAACTTCTGTCATCTATGCCCTGGCAACCTCTACGTTAGATTACTGCAAAGCATTATACGTGGGGCTGCCTCTGGAGACACTTCAGAGACTTCAGCTGGTGCAGAATTCAGTGGCCATCTTGCTCACTGGGGCAAGACAGCATATAATACCAATCCTGGTCTGATTGCACTGGCTGCCAATTAGTTTCGGGGCCCAATTTAAAATGCTGACTTTGGCTTATAAAGCCTTAAGCTGCTCAGGATGACAATACCTCAAGGACAGCTTCTCCCCATATGAACTGACCTGGACCCTGCGATCATTATCAGAGTCCCTTCATTGTGTTCCTCTTCTGAGAGAGGCCCAGAGGGCAGCAACACAAGAATGGGCCTTCTATGCGATGGCTCCCCACTTATGGAAGGCTCTTCCCATGGAGGCTCGCCTGGTGTCTTCGCTATATATCTTTAGGCACCAAGGGAAAACATTCCTCTTCTCCCGGGCCTTTGGATAAGTAGCCAATCTATGTCTGTGTTTTCATATTGTAAACTACCCTGTGATCTTTAGATGAAAGGCAGTACAGTATATAAATGTAATAACCCCATCATTCAAGTTCAAATACCAACATAAGCCCTACATCCAGTTTTAAGGGGAGAAGGAAATTCAAAACATAACATAGTACATTCCATGACCATTGAAACATTGGAATGATAGCTTGAGTTAGGGGAGTGTCTTCCAGTTTAGGAGGGTACAGGTAATATGTAGGCTCCATGTAAAATTCTGCCTTTCAGGTTCAGAGATCAATTTGTTCACCACAGCCATGGCAGTTGGGTGGTAGAAAACATATCACAACATAACTATTTTCAAGGAGGCTAGGAAAAACATAATGCCCATATATTCAGACTTGAAGCTTCAGACCTGTAACATAATACCTGCTACAGATGCCTTCATCTACTGAAGGTGTTGCAATGAGGCAGAGGACCTTCGTCTGTTTTAGGGTCCCCACTTCAAAACATATTGCTGGCTGACCCATCTACCTATCTCCTTGTGTTCAGGAAGTTGAGTAAGTCCTTCCTTTTTAGGGAGCTTTCTTATAACTTGACTGTCTTAGGGTTTATTTATTTTTTTTAATTAACATTTACATGCTGCCTTTCCATAAAAAGCAAGGTAACCAAAAAAAAATCTAACCACAATAAAAACACGAAAGCCTAAAAATGACAGAGCAGCCAAGCAGCACAAATAATCAATCAACCGCAGGCCTTAAAAAGCAGCAGGGAGCACAAAATCAACAGCCTGGACTCTCAAAGGCCCAACAACACAACAACCTTAATCCTTTCATTGGAATAATAATAATAATTTGTGTGTATTTTATTGTAAACTGTTTCCAGGGTGGTGGCGGCGGCTGCGAAGCAGGATATACGTGTCATAAATATATAAATAAGTTTGCTCCTCAGATGGCCTGTCTTGCTTGTTCTTGGAAATGCTGGGACAGTCCCCCCCCTCCCCCATAATCATGGTGTGGGTTAGTGAGTAAGGCTTCCTTTGATCCATGGACCCAGTGAAGTAGTGGCCATGGCCTGTTTCCTGGACCGTCCCCTGTGTCCTCATCTGCTCTTGAAGCAGGCAGGGCTCCACTCCGAGCAGATGCTTGAGCTCTACAGAGCAGACAAGGCCCTGTGTTTTCTTAGCTTTCTCCTGATGGCTTATCCACAGCGCTTGGGAAAGTTTCCAGTCCATGTGGTGCATTTGTCTCATTCTGGTCCACCGCTGCCTGACAGACAAGCTGTGTGTTATTTATATTGGCTTGGTGGCCCTGGCCTTGAAATGGTGACTGCGTCCACAGAAACTAGAAACGGAGGAGTATTTTCAAGCATTTGCGAGAAAATCAAGGGGGGGAAAGAGGCACTCTTCATCTCTCAACCAACTCTCTCCCACATCCTGCTTCTTCTGTTATACCAAACTTACGTAGTAGTGGGTAATTGCAGGGGATGAAGCAGGAACATCTCTTTCTCTCTTTCTCTCTTTCTCTCTTTCTCTCTTTCTCTCTTTCTCTTTCCCTCCGTTCCTGCCTCTGCTTGCATCCCTCTCTCCCTGTCTTACTCTCTTTTCTGGCATCTAGAGTGAGAGACGAAGGATGGATATGGAGGGATTGAGAGGAGAGTATGGTGTTCACTTGATAGGCATTATTTCTTACATTGCTTTTGAGTGAAGGACAGATAATGCGTATTGGGTGAATAAGAACTGCTTGGTATACAATGCACACCATAGTCCTATACAGTCCTGGTCCCTACCATGTGAAAGGTACTAATACAAATATATGCCAGAACTAGGGCTTGTATAGTAGAAGACAATTTCTTACTCACTTGGTGAGTAAGTATACAGTGATTTAGAATTTGCGTTTAACAAGTCCCATCATAGTTGTGTGCATTTTGGAACTCAAAATCAAGAAGCAGAATGACTGCAAATAATGGATATGAAATGCCTCCCATCTTCCAGGAGGAAACATTTTGTACTTTCAGTCAGTCAAGTCATCTAGGAAAGACATAATAACTGTTAACTTCTCTTCACGTATCAAATAGCTCCCAGCCATTCCAGAGCTTGGAAAATGTGAAAAGGCTTTTTACGTACTAGTAAATGGGCTTACAAACACCTATTTCCCTCCCCAAAAAACTAGATGTCAGCTCAGTAGTTGAAACGTTCTGAATACTGCCAAGATGTGGTCCTTTTGGCTGGCAGCTGAGCTACAGCATCCAACCAAGAGATCTAAAAAGAGTGATCCGTAAATATTATGAGGGTGGCTAAAAAGTGCTGAGTGAAAAGACTTAACAGTTATATGTGAAGTCATATCCCTAAATGTATGCATGTTTGCATTAGCACCAGACAATGAGCAAATGCGGTCTGTGCTTCAGCACAAAGTATTTAAACTTTAATTGCAGTTGATTTGTGCTCCAGACATAAGCTGTCTTGCCACAAATTATGCACCTGCAGTGGTGGAATCCTGCTTAACCGCTTTTCATGAAATGAAAACAGGGTGAACTGATTTCACAAATCCACCTAAAATGCAGCACTTCTGGCAAGGAAGAATGGGAGTTTATATTGAAAGCTTGATCTTGTTTGACTTCTGGATAGCTCTTAATAACACAGTCGGTGGCATAATGGTCATTATACCAAAAGGTATAATGCCAAAGGGTAAAATTTAGCATATAGATGGAATTTTCCAGCTTAGTCAAATAGATCTGAACTGGAGCTAGACCAAACTCTGAAAAGGCTGGAAGCTTGGCCCAAATTAGGAGGGGGTCAGTGATGAAAGAGATGATAATCACCCTTTCTTTTTTCCATGTTTTTGTGGGATTGGGGTATAATTAATTGGGGTGGAATAGAATTTAGCAGAGCTCATCAACGTTCTGCTGGACTTGCTGTTACTGTTTTGGAATTCCACATGTGTTCCATTCCAAGGTGCATTTTGAGTGTGAAGAAATGTCTACTAGTGGGACCACCTTTTTGTGTGTGTGGAGGCCAATGTCCCCATCACCCCCGTTCATCAGAATGGGAAATTATAGGAAATGTAAAACACATCTGCCAATCCAACAGAATTTGAATAGCTCCAGTAACATTTGCCTATGCCCCTCAAATCATCTGTTGTGTGCTGTTTACAGTTTTCACACCCCAGCAGCTAAATAAACACAGATTTTCTTATGTTAACCAGAATGTGTGAAATTACCCATAAAGAACAAACACCTGTATTTCATGCTGGTCCTGACAGGCATTGCATGGGCGTTAAATATGAATCAGATTACTTGAGAGAAAGCTCTTTAAAAAACTTAATTTACTTGAAAACATTAAACAATATTTTCCAGTTTCTTAAGAAACTAGCCATTCTTTAAAATATATTTCCCAAATTATCTCACTGAGCTTGTCCCAGAGACAGAGAAGGGAAGAAGCAATGGTGATGTGAAGGGCTAAAGTATCTACAGAGTTCATTTCAAACCATATGAAATGATACATCAAGCACTTATGCAGAGACTTATGGGATCAAAATCCATCCATTTTCTGCTGATACCCATGTTCCTCAAATTACTGAAGTGGATTCCCATTTCATAGCAAATGGGGCAATGACACAGGGGAACATTTTGCCCAGCCTTGAACTAAGCGGAACTGCTTTGCTTTATGTGTGAATGCACTCTCCTGTATTAGGCAGCATTCACTGTACATGACCAATGGCTCAAGGAGAGCTACAGCGAGGAGCTTTCTCCATGGGTAGATCCTCAGGGATGCACAGAAGCCATACATAATTTATTTAATGTCTTTTTCACACCACTCACCTTATTCTCTCACAATGTTCAATCAAGGGAATGACTGCTGTAATGGACTAAAACATGTTTATCTGAAAACAAAACTTTGGAGTTACTACTTCTAGAAGCAAATTATTATTCCCTACAGCAGTTGTTCCCCCAGATGACTAGCTACATTAAGTAAAACAACATGGCAGAAAAGTAACAATCAAAACCACGATCCAATGTGTGCAGCGTTAAGTGAATTCCACAGGGATTTCATTTGTGTCAGCGGAGAGCAAGCCATTAGCAGCAAAGAGTTCTGTGTGACATCTGTTTTGGGCTGCCCAAGAGGTTTGAATCAAATCCAAGTAGCATCACAGTCTCAGCAGAAGCTCTCACAGTGGGGCACAATGAAGGGAATTTGCTGGAGTGAAACTAGCAAAGTTAGTTCTAGGATAATAATAATAATAATAATAATAATAATAATAATAATAATATGCCATTGCGAAAAGTGTTTTGTTTCTTGCACTTGGTGTCAGCATGGTTAGGTGTGTGTGTGTGTGTGTGTGTGTGTGTGTGTATTTGTTATACATGAAGAATAACATAGACTTAGTCTGTTTTTGTATATGCTAGAAGCCACCCAGAGTGGGTGGGGCAACCCAGTCAGATGGGTGAGGTACAAACCCTGGGGGGTATGCAGGGGTACGCATACCCCTAAACAAGTTTGGCCTCATTGAGGGACAATATTTCAATATGAGTAGGAAAATGAGAGGACCCCTAAACATTTTTTTTCCAGAAAAAAGTGTTGGATACAAATAATAAAATTATTATTATTAGTAGTAGTAGTACAGTGGTACCTCTGGTTGTGGATTGGATCCGTTCTGGAGATCCGGCCGGATCCCGAGGTTTTCGCAACTGGAGGACCGCTTCTGCGCTGGCAAAACCCAGTAAAATACTTCCAGGTTTGCTGCTTATGTATCCAGAAGTTTACGGAGGTACTATTGTAGTAGTAGCAGTGTTATGTTCATTTTGGCTGACTTTTGAAACAGCTTGCAGCTACCATATATTATTTAATGAAATGGCATTGAATCCAACTTTGCACAAGCAGAATACAGCTCATGCAATCCATCTTGTCCTTGTCTCTGCAGCCTTCTGTACCCCCTCTCCAAAAAGCTTCTCCAGAGGCCCAGGAAGACTTTTCAAACCAGGGGTGGGGAACCTGTGGCCTTACAGATACTGTTGGACTCCAACTTCCATGGTCCTTGACCATTAGCCATGTTGCCTGGGGCTGATGGGAGGTGGAGTCTGAGAACATATGCAGATTCTCCACTCCTGAGCCAAACACTTGGGGACTGCAGTGAAAGGGGTTGTTCCATCTCTTCCTGTTACGCCCCACATATCTCTCTTCTCAGATTGTTGAAACCTGGTCACATAAATCATATCTAAGTGGTAGAGTCAAAGTTTTCTATGTAGAAGGTCTCAGGTGTTTAGCCCCTGCCATCTCTAGGTATAAAAGCATCTCAAGAAGTAGCTACCTGGAAGCATAAATAGTTGGTGGCAGTCTAAATAAAGGTAAAGGTAAAGGGGCCCCTAAATAAAGGTAAAGGTAAAGGGGTCATGACCGACTCTGGGGTTGCGGCGCTCATCTCGCTTTATTGGCCAAGGGAGCCAGCGTACAGCTTCCGGGTCATGTGGCCAGCATGACTAAGCCACTTGTGGTGAACCAGAGCAGTGCATGGAAATGCCGTTTATCTTCCTGCCAGAGCGGTACCTATTTATCTACTTGCACCTTGACATGCTTTCGAACTGCTAGGTTGGCAGGAGCAGGGACCGAGCAACGGGAGCTCACCCCGTCGTGGGGATTCGAACCTCCGACCTTCTGATCGGCAAGTTCTAGGCTCTGTGGTTTAACCCACAGTGCTACCCGCGCCCCGGTCTAAATAAACTGATGGTCTAATTGAGAACAAGGCATTATTCCTTTCTGTTATGCCCTCAGACTCATGAATGCCACTACCCATGTAACTCCTTTCTACTTGTTATGAATCCAGATGTCTCCAAACCTCTTTCTATTAATTTCATGCATTTAATCCAAGTAACTGCACCTTGGTCCTTTGCTTCACTGGGCATGAAGTCAGGGGCATCTAGCCCCCTGCTGGCCATATGCCACTACAGTAAAAATATGCTTTCAGAATTTGCCCTGCAATTAAAAGAGGGGGAATGAGCCATTCTCTTGGCATTAGTGATGGCAGCAATCAAATACCAGTCAGCAGGAGCTGTCCCACACCCATAGCAGGAAACTGCTCTAGGACCTCCTCTCTCCACCCATGCTTCTCCCCCCCCCTTCCAAAACTAGAGCCTAATGCCGGTAAATGACAGTATGATTTCCCAGTTGGAAACAGAAATTGAGATGGTGGGCAAATTCAGAATGGGAACCCTTTCCCTCCCATCTCCCCCCCTCTCCTCCCCTTGCAGTAAAAATAAGACTAAGAGTGGACAATGGGAAAAGACAATTCATAAGCGGTCAGTGTAACCAAGTTGTCTGCATATACCAATAGTGGCTATCTGACTTGCCCAGCAGGCATTTTGACTCCAGAGCAAGTGCATAAGCAGAATATCGGCTTGAAATGTCAGTTATGAGCTGAGTGTGAATTTCAGGGTAATGTGAGCAACGTGATAAAATTTGAGTGTTGCAGACAGCGAAGAATCATATGATGCACTTATTATTTGAGTTTTGACAGCCTTGTTAATTAGAACAACCTTTATTAATCTGGTGTTCCCCAGACGTTTTGTACCATAACATCACCACTGACTATTGGCTGTGCTGGCTGGTGCTGATGGAAGCTGAATGAGAAGATTGTAAATATATATGTATATATATATATATATATATATATATATATATAATTTTTTTAATTTTAAGTCTCAGGGTTCTAACAAACATTTCATATCGTTGTTTGAAAGAACCTTACTGCTCCCTGAGGCAGCTAAGTTTTGAAAAAATAATAAATGCTATTAAATGAATGGAGCTTGTGGACTGGAGAAATAGAATTCAATCATAAATATACTCTTGGCCAAACTAGGTATTACCCAGTGCTTTTTTTCTGGGGGTTTGTAGGGGTTCGCATACCCCTAAACCTTTTGTGAATCTTTGTGTTTTTGTTCATTTACTGTATTTATTTCCCCCAATTTGAACTATAAAATGGTGATTTTCTTGAATCAAAATCAGAGTACCCCTAAACATTTTTTTAGGGGAAAAAGCACTGATATTACCACCCTTGAGTGTAACCATCCTGCCCCCCCCCCCGCACCTTAAGCTAAATTAGCCCTGTAGATGGTGAGTTTAAGGAGAGGAATGATCAGGAGAAGGGTTTGCACAACACATCTCCCCTTGCAATCATCTCCCTAAATAGCTTCTTATTCTGCAGGACAAAACAAATACCTCCATCTGTCCTGTAAAATAGCTTGGGATAATTTTGAGGATAAAAATGGCCAGAAATTAGAAGTTTAAGCAACCTCTGTCCCTCCCAAGCTCACCTACCCTCTACTTCAGCCCAACTCCTATGAGGATGCTCCCCCCCTCCCCAATTGCACCTCCTTAAACACACACACACACACACACACACACACACCCCCACATACTTGGGGAAAGTTACACATAACTTATAATATTCGACCCATTTTCCAGGAAAAAAGCTCCACTGAGCTCTATGGGAGCCACTTCTCAGTAAACATGTTTAGAGGAAATGCATTGAGAACAAGTGTTGTTTAACATTAAGCGTTTCTGGTATTACACAGCGTACTTGCCTTTTGCTTTTTGTCTGTAGTTCTTCACTTGTTTCAGGTCTGGAACTGCAGTGGTGGTCTTGTTTGTCCTGTGGTTCCTGTGCAGAAATTGAGGGGCCAGGCCTTTGAACTTTTTTTAAAAATTCAGGGTGGCTTTCTTTTTATCAGAGTATATATATTTTTAATCCTGTGCAAATTGTTTATATGTATTTTTATTAAGTAATCCTAGAGATAAGGTTTGTGTGTGTGTGTGTGTGTGTGTGTGTGTGTTTAACACATCTGGATCCTAATAGCTTCATTTTGCATGCTAGAAGAATAAATAACACTCTGTATAACCCAAGTGACATACAGAACAAATTAATATGTTGAGTTATACATTAACCTTGCCTCTTTCCTTTGGCCTTTAGATAGTTAATGACTCCCCAGAGACTGAAATCTAAGTACTGTTGGAGCCAAAGATGTTCCTTCAAGAACACAAATGTTATCTATTAGGGAAAATACATTAGTTATATTTGTTTTCCTCCCATTATTGAAATCAGAAGATTGCTTCCCTAGGAAATGTAATTATAAAAATTAATGTTAAGTCAAGGAAAAAAGTTTGCATTCTTTTCCCATGATCACATGCTGCTGTGGAGAATTTCAACTTCAATAAATCTACACAAGCCAGGTGTCATCTGCCTCAAGTTTGTATGGTGCAGTCTCTTAGGCTTCTAAGATCCTCCTCCAAAGTTGGCATAAACTTTGGAAAATTTAAGCAGATTGCCAGGATTTGCCTGTGAATTTCTTAATACTGTGAGTGTGTGTTTGTGTTTGTGTGTGTGTGTGTGTGTGTGTGTGTGTGTATTCTCAGTACAAAACCAACAGGGCAACTGAGAGATATTTTGTTCTTTGAAGCAGAGCAGCTAATAGTGTAGTCCCCCCCCCCTCCACTTCCCCATCCCAAGTCAAGGTACATAGCACCTTAGTCTGTCCAGTCATTTTGTCCCGAAGGCAGAAAATCCCCTTAAGTGCCAACAATAAATTGAATTGCTAACAATTTATTGCCCTTTCATGGCACCCTGAACAGCTGTCTCTGCCTAGCTCATGGCAAGGCCAACTCTGCAAAACAACACCTCAGATGTAAACAACTTAAAAGACGAAAAGCACAAGGCTGCAAACCCTGCACCTCACCTTCGTCCTTTTTATAGCCCTTAATGGGTTGGAGGGCAAGGGTCTGTTGCAGGAAGCCTCCTGTACTTGTGGAGGTTTCCTGTATGTTTTAGAATGTGCACAGTTGCTTTTCATACAGTGTGTTTTGCAAAACATCCTCCCTCTCTTCCAAATTATGGTTCAGCACTAATTTTCATTGCAGAACGCTGGATTCTATTCCAGGATTATAGATCAGGAGAGAAAATGCATTGTCACGTTTAAGGCTTGTTCTCACCCACCATATTGAATTTGGATACACAATCCCAAGTCCACATTCATGTGTGCCTGATTTTGTGTGTGTGTGTGTAGAATTCAGCACATGCCTCTTTGAAGAACAGCAGTGTGGAAAATAAAGGGTTAGGCCATTGCTAATTAGCCGCCATTACTGTCTGAGCATTCAGAACAGTTGAGGAGTGATTAGCTGACACAGCTTGTAGTCAGGAGTGTTTTAATGGATTTTCTCTGGTTCGCTGTAGATAAGGCTGTAATCGACAGATTTCCACAGTAGAAAAAGTCAACATTGAAGTGAATGTATAGATGGCGTGGATGTGCATTGGGCATGTGCTCTTTTAACATATTGAAAACCTGGGGGAAATGGGAAGCAAACGAAGTGGGACACTTTGCAGATCGTACCAGCCTATTTAAGATAGAGGTCTAAAATAGGGACTGTCGGTAAGAGGAATATATATTTATATTTAGGAAGCTGGAAGTAACTGATAAGGAATACTGTGGAATACTCTGTTAGTGCTCTGCAGCTTCTGCTAATATACTCCTATTTAGTCAAGCACTGGTTACTTTCAAAGATGAGATACTGGGTAGGATAGCAGCGGTTCCCAATTAGGGGTCTGGGGACCCCTGGGGGGGGTCTGTGGAATGCACCCATGGGGTCTGCGGCCCCATCCCTTGCCTCCCCCAACTATTTTCCGTTGTTGTTTTTGCATGGTAGTATCACAAATTTTATGGTCTGTTTTAGCACTGTGCGATTTTTAAATATATTGGTCAAAATCCGTTTTGAAATCACACTGCCGATATGGCGTGATGATCTCAGCCAGTAAGGCTGCTGATCTGAGCTGCCTTCCCTCACGCTGAGGGAGACCAGACCAGCTGATAATGCTGCAGCCTTCCCTCACGCCAAGGCAAAACAGGGCAACTGGTTGCCCTCATTTCAAGGCACTGTGGCACTACCTTTCCCTGGCACTGAGGCGGAGCAGCTTTTCTCAGTCAGCAGGAAACCAGCAGTAGCCACAGCAGATGTGCATTTTCACTGGCTGCCACCGCTAGCTGCACTGCTGACGGTGGTTTGATAAAACCCATCCTCTTCCACTCAAACCATGCGGTGGAGGTGGCTCCACTTCCTCTCCCCCCCCCATCCAATCTCTGTGACTTCTCCTTCCCTCATCCCCACGCCTGACCTCCAATTTCAGACATCGTAATATATCAGAATACCGTTATGTTTAGCTGCTGGTATATCACAGTGTTGAAAACCAGATACTGCTCAGCCCTGGTCTGTTTTTTAGTATATCTAAAATCCTTTGCTCATTAGGGGCTACCCCACATTATGTTCAGAAAATTGCTTTCCAGTGGTAACTACCATAGAGTTATCTACCACAGAGTTATCAAAAGTAGGGGGTCTGTGGCTTGGCTTTTGAAAAACAAGGAGGTCCTCAGTCATTAACTAATTGGGAACCACTGTGATAGAGAAAAACAGATTGGTAAACAGAATGTGTATTCTAAAAAGGTCCCTGCACCAAGGCGCTTACATTTAATCTTCTATTAATTAAAAAGATGCATATTGGAATGATTAACACCAAGCAAGGAAGAGAGGGGAGCAACAAGTAAGTGTGGAGTTTTGCCAAGACCATCTTTAACAGAATAATAACCATCACACAGTGTACTACTTAAGGACTCTGTGTGTCAACACAAGAACAGCCTCTGGGTTATTGCCCTAAATACTACTTCTAATATAAATCAGTTGGGGGCTTGCAGAAGAACGCTTGTAGTGCTTTTCTCCTCTTTTTTTTGTAGGTGACCCTTGTCTTGCTTTGCTCATCCTGTTCCTCATTCAGCATCCCAAGCCACACAGATTTTACTTATTTTCCATGCATTCCAAAGAAGAGAGGGGGTGGGTGTATGTGACCAGTTCCTTCTCTCAGATGCTAACTACTTTCAGCAAAGCCAGACCTCCCAAGTCAGTGGATACCAAAACTACTGCTACAGGGGGCAGAGCGGGAAGGAATGGTGTTTTGTTAAATACTTATGTATGTTGGGAGTGGGAGCTATTGAAGATTCATCTTTTTGCCACCCCATATAGGGCAAGGTCAGGATGGAATTTAAGTGATGATGCTCTGCACACACACACACACACACACACCCCGCCGCCATTCTCCCCCTTTAGGATCTCACAAAGCAGTTTTGGTATAGACGTTTCCTCAGGTGCCAAGGAAATATACCTAGTCAACTCTTGCAATAAACGATTCTGGTACTGTGGGGGCCAGAACAGTGACATCTAGTTCCAGAGGCACAGAAAAGGTGATTGCCAAGGAGAAGAGTGTTCATCTTGGTAATCCTCACTATCACTACCTGCACTCATCTGACATGAAATGGGAGGCTAGATAGTAGTGGTGAGCAAATGAGCAGAGCAGCAAGAATTAACTTGATGCTATGAGCTCAACCTGCTCATATGGTGAGGATGTTGCTCTGCTGACTCCTGTTCACTATCTCTAGAAGACAAAACAGACGAGGACAGCATGTGGTTAGTGCCGTTCATACAGTGTATCCCCCAACAACATTTTAGCAATTAATGGTGGTGGAAGGGATGGAACTAGAGCAGGGGAACATGGTTGTTTCAAGAGCCAAAGTTAATTGAAAAGTCACCCCAGCCTAAAAACAGCATTTTGTAGGAAAACCTTTAATATTTACAAGGAATATCTTAAATTATCAATAAAAATAGTTAATAGCAATTAAAAACAGATAATTAAAATTAGCAGCAAAAATTGCAAATAAATAAAACACAGCAAAATTATTCCTTATCAGCCAGGATAAAGAGAATTATCAGCCCTTCAAGTGGCTGACTGAACATCAAAACCTCTATTCCAGGATCTTCAGTACTGACTCACTGATAGATGTTTTGTATGCAGAAACGCCCAGGTTCCCTAACAATTCTCCCTTGCTTCCCATTACAACTGGAGCTACCTCTCAGAATGCCTCTGTGATTCTACCCCTCCTTTTCTCCCTCAAAACCCACCTGCTCCATAAAGCTTTTGGCACAGCTCCCTTCTCCCTAGATTCTGCTGTAACCAAGCCGGCACACGTGCAGCTGAAATAATAGCATATTGTGTTCCCCTGCTTAGCCCTGCCTTCATTTCCTTCCCTTTCTTCTGTTGTCTCTCTTGTGTTCAGTTTCTAGATTGTGAGCCCCTATGGGCAGGGATCTTTTCAAAGCACAGTGTCTATGGGTGATCCCTATCACTGGGATCACAGGCAACAGGGCTGTGCCTGAAACTTGCGAGAGCTGCTTCCAGGCACAGTAGACAATCCTGAGCTTGATGGACCAATCTGACTTTGTATTAGGCAGCCTCTTACATTACAATGTGCGTGCTTTTGGGTACATATGTATTTATGGTGCAGGCGTAGCACAATAGAACATTGCCAAGCGGTTGCTAGTGCTGAACAGCAACACCCCATTTCTCCTTTTACTCAGGCGGATCCTTGTCTTTTCAATTGATGCTCACCCTACTGAAGAAAGCAGGCTGGGCACAATCAGGATAATAGGAAGCAGCAGCCTCTTGGGGAGTTCTGATACAATATGTTTCAGCCGGGCGGGCCAGAGGGATAATGTGAACCAGAGGCTCAGTGATAGGCTTGAAGGAAAGGCCTTCCTGTTGTTGCTACACTCATGATATCAGCTTTTTCATAAGACAGTTGGGGACTCATCTCACTGTGAAAGAATCCCACAGTTCTCCCCCCACCTCCCGTTAGTGCCTCATTTCAGGATCAACATATGCTTCACTTGGCTCGTCCATGCTGTTTACCACATTCCTGCTCTGCACATGTTTGATATGTGCACATTCTGCTATGAAGAAGAGAAGGCAGATTTTGAGAGGCTCTTCCATATCAAAGCCTAATATCGGAATGTATTTGTAAATAAATGAGAGAAAGCAGATAATGGAATTGTAGCAAGAATAACAGAGACATTCAGCAAAAATGTAAGACGGCTACAAAGTGATACCAGGCCTCCAAAGGTTTCACATACAGTGGTACCTCTGGATGCGAACGGGATCCGTTCCGGAGCCCCGTTCACATCCTGAAGTGAATGCAACCCGCATCTGCGGGTCGCAAGTCACCGCTTCCACGCATGACGTCATTTTGAGTGTCTGCGCATACGCGAGCGGCGAAACCCGGAAGTAACGTGTTCTGTTACTTCCGGGTCGCCATGGAGCATAACCTGAAAATGCTCAACCTGAAGCATATTTAACCCGAGGTATGGCTGTAATAACAATGATTATATGAAATGATTCTGTGACAAATAACTTGTGTCACCTCTGAAAGATGTTTAAGCTGCATCTTAGTCTGTTGCGGGTATAGGGAACCTATGGCACTCCACTGGTTCTGAAGATCCCATCATCCCTAACTATTGGCCATGCTAGCTTAAGCTGATGGGAGTTTGTGTCTGGAGGACCTCAGATTCCTCATCTGTGATCTAATGCATGAGAATGGGTGGTCCAGAGCTCACCAGAACCATCTCTCAACATGCCCTCTTTCTTCTTCTTCTGGAAATGAAATCCAAGAAGCTGTACAAGAAGTGTTAGTGTAATTCAGTATATATTGAAGGGCGGCCTCAATACATACTACTGCTCCTGTTTTTCTCAGATGTCCCCATGTATGGGAGCCCCATCCCACCGTTATGGGAAGGGCCGTAGCTCAGAGGCGAGCAGTTGCTTCGTATGCATAAAGTCCAAGGTTTAGTCCTCTTCTACAGTCACTGCCAATCAGTGTTGACAATATTGAGCTGCCTGAACCAATGTTCTGACTCCACATGAGGCAACTCCCAATGTTTCCATTAAAATAAGCCAATAAATCTGCTGCCATATTATATCTGTTTACTGGGATAATATTGAATATTGTTACCAACTTGGAACATCACCACCACCATTTATTTATTTATTTTTTTGTGAGCTTTATATCCCATCTGTCAGCCTTGAGATTCCCAGAGTGGTAGACAACAATCCATTAAAATACAATGCACCATTTTATATATACAGGTGTCTGTCAGTGTGTACCTCGATCAGCAGCTCGGCTCACTGAACCAGTAAACTGCTTGTTGAACTAACTGGAAGAGTTTGAAAGACCAGCCTTGGGGATTTGGTGCCGGAGCTACTGATCAGAAAATGGTTCCTTGGGCACACATGTTTTTCTTAGTGAGTTCCTATATCAGCAGCTTTCACGTCAAGTCCCCAAACTACCCTTTAAATTCAGGTGAAGATTAAAACAAAGTTTTAAAGTAGGCAGTGCTGGGCAAGGATTGCTGACGGGGAAACTGTCCATGCTTACTTCTTGACTGCAACCCTCCTTTCACTTTTCTTCCTTGCTAGATAAAAAAACTAAAAACTGAATAAAATGCTGAGCCTATGGATGACAGGACTGGTTGTGGGCTTACAAGGCCCAGAAATGGATCCTAAAAGGACTTCTTATTGGATTGAAAAGAACAGCTGCTATTTGGCAGTTGCAGAGAAAGTAGTGATTTAGTAAGTGGCAGTTGCGACCACTGTTCTATCTCTGGTGAACAGTCGATTATCTCTGAGAGAGAGATATACTTTAGGATATGAAGAGATATAGCTGGAGAGCTTAGGGGGTCAATTATTTTATATTCTGTCATGGATTCATTCTCTTTAAGTTCCTAGGTTATTGTTTCTCATATTTATAGGATATGCTTTATTCTCCCTGTATGTGTTTGTATGTGTGCTTACATACCTATACCTAGGCTCCATTTTCCTGTCTTATTTATTTGTCTGACATGTGGGCTAAACCATAGTTCAGTATGTTGACAATGAGCTGCAGCGAACATGCTCTCCCTCCCATCCTTTTTTTGGTGTCTCTGTGGGGAAAAAGTTAAAGTTTTTGTTTCTGGATTAGATTCCTGCTGTCCGAATCTAACAAACAGTGATTAATCATTATTGTGCTTTGTTTGAAAGATGCCAGTGACTATGGGCCAAGAAGTTGGCTTGCTTAAAGAACCATAATTAATATTTACCACAGTTTAGGGACTGTACAACATGATAAACACCGGCCAATCAAAATTTATGTCTAAAGCTTCCACCCTCTTTCTTTTGGTTGTGATGGAGGGAGGAGGGAAAGGAATCAGAGGCTTGCTGTGGTTTCTTCTCTTTACACTAACCTGTGGTTTAGTGTGAAATCATTTGGTTCTGGAACTATGATATCTCAAATATCATGAAATCAGTAGTCTGGAACTATGATCCCTCAATCCTGCCCCTTTCCAGTGGTTTCCAAAGCAAAAAGCTGTGACTTAAGTGCTCCATACAAATCAGGATTGCCAACCTGGATTAAATCACAGTTTCTTGGTTTTGATATTATGGAAGAACTGTGGTTTAAGAGACCAGAAAGTATCCTCTGTAGTGAAGTATGCAAGAGGAGGGGAAGAACCAGTATCTTGATTTTATGTCAGTTATATAGTCATTAGCCTCAGAGGGGAGATATTTTTATCTATTTTTACATAAAAAGCTCAATCTTGTTTAAGAAATGCTCAAGGTTCAGTTTTAAGAAATGTTAAGTGTATTATATTTGCTTGTGGTATATTGAATTTTTTTAACAACACAGTATAATTAAAAAATAAAGAATAAAAAATGATTTAATTAAACTTGACTTTTTGATGGTGATTTTTTTTTTTAATCATCAGCTGCCTTTCAAGCATGCCATGTTTGGCATTGCTTTTTTCTTGTAATGTTCTTTTAATGTTCATAGGATGAGGGGTTCTTCTGCTTTCAAGTCCAGTCTATGAGAGCATTTCCTTGGAGTCAGTCTACACTTTTGCATCTGCCTCTTGTCCCAAAGGGAAGAACTATCTGAAGGTTTAAGAGTGCCCAGAAGCAAAAGAGAACAGGAATTCACTTTCCCCTCTAATACTTATTTGTAGTATGCTGGAATCAAAGAGAACAGATTGGGATTTTATGCTCTGTTGCCCCAATTGCAAAAAGTCAGGTCTTTTCAGAGAACATTTGTTAATAGATGTAAATTAAGTGCCAGTATGGTTTCCAATTGGGTTTGTGTGTTGATCCCATCCATGAGGATGGCAGTTGTCTTATCCTTTTGATAACCTATGATCACAGCTGCTAGATGATTAGGACTGGGAAATACTGGGTTGCTGTGCAGATTAAAGGACTGATGTCATTAATGACAGCTTTGTTCCTTGCCCTTAACAAATAATTGTCTAAAGCTATTATTTTATTTATGTATTTAAAGTCGCTTTCAACCGTCCTTCTCCAGAATAATTATAAAATGGCTTCCAAAACTAAGAGTAATGTAGTGGTAGTTTTAATAAGCAAAAATACATTTCAAAAAGTTTCCAAGTATTCTTAAGAAACTAACATTTCTCAATAGTTGTGTGACAGGTAAATTCAGTTAGAGAGTCTGAGCATGATCAAGCCAAAAAGCAGTGGGCTGTTTCCAACTAAACCCTTGTGTGTGCAAAACAACTTCCACGAGTGCAACAGAACTTCTTTTCCCTCTGCGCCACCATCAAACCCGCTTCCAACTTACAATCACCACCCAAACCCGGAGGAGAATGGTGCCCCATTTGAAGAACAACTCTATTTACTTTTCTCCCCAAATCCCTGTGATTGGGGTGTCTGGGAAACAATTCACTGTGGCAAAAAGCTACACCTGCCTGTTGCATGAACGAGCTTTCCACCAGTGCAGATTATAGAAGTAATTTTTAATATTTATGTTCATCTCACAATGTGCCCATATTAACAAGCATTTTTGTAACCTATTGTTTAAACCAATTGAATTAAAATAGGGGGTTGGGGTTGGATCTTTTTCATTTTGGGGCATATACAGAATATTCCCGAAATCTGCTTTGCTGCACATAATTTCTAAAAAGGCTGAAGTCATTGCTAGGAAAGGGAATTATTATGATTCTGTTTCTTCCTTGTTAAAGTGCCAAGAGTCATGCAACTGTCTAGGTCCCCTGGAGCTTTGCATTTCTTGGCTCTGATAAATGAGGGTTAAATAAATCCACCATATATCTATTTCCAAGAGTCATGTCTGCATAGCTCCATTCCATTCCCCTGATTTGTAACTTACTTGAATAAGAAATATCTGGAGGGTCTAACCTGTTATAAATTTAATGGTACATCTAAACAGATAAAGAGGAGCCAGGTTTTTTTTGGGGGGGGGTACATGCGTATATTAATGAAATGGGAGCATCTCTGTCGTGAGATAGATAGCTTGAAGGTTTGCATTAGCAGGAGTTTGTTGGGGATGTTATAGTTTGCAAAGGAGAAACAAAACAAAACAAAAAAGGCCATGAAATCCAATGAATGAAACTGAACAAAATCTCTTTGATTGGAACGGATTGGAATGCTGCCAAAATGGAATTCTGGATATTTATAATAGACATGTGTTGAATGAAGAGCATGAAATGTAGAGCTTTAGTAGTGCTCTACGCCCAAACTTAGCCAAAGTGTGCCCCCCCCCCAAAAGGAAAGTGGGGACCATTATTTGAACAGGCAACCAATCAATTAAATATTTCTGGGAAAGATGCATTATGATCCTTTCCCACAATTTAAACACCCAAATCTGAGGAAATTCTGTATTTTATCTATCCTTTGAGTTCTTGGTGAGAAAACTAAACTAAAACAGACTTTCTCTGATCTTTTGGTCCAAAAAAATTCAATTCAGCTAATTCTTTAAAATGTATTTTCTTTTCTGCTGCTGATAAATATTGGTAATAACTTTCTATTCCTTGTAGCTTACAGAAAGGGGGAATATCAGAAACCTGATGGGATGGCAATAGTAAGTGGCATTCTGTTATCCCTCAGTGTTAGTTGTTGGCATCCATCTGTCTAGACTCCCTAGACCAGCAGTTCTCAACCTGTTGTTGGACTACAACTCCCATCATCCCTGAGCTCTGGCCTTGCTTGCTAGGGGTGATGGGAGTTGTAGTTCAACAACATCTGGGGACCCACAGGTTGAGAAAGGCTGGTCTAGACTCTAGGGAGACAATGGAAGGGTGTGCCTTCAGAGGTGAAGTCAGACTGTTGGAGAGTTCCAGCTCCTGCTGTATAGATTGATACTGGAGGCATGTTTTTTTTTTTTTGCATCTGGGGCAGATGAAGGTGTAAGGTTTTGCTGCTATCGGTTCACTACGGCATTTCTTCTTTTTGCGTTACTCCCAGCGGTCATTCCTCCTCTGGTCACTTCTGTGCAATTGGGAATCCTCTTAAAGCATGAGATTCCAAATCCGCAGAGGCTTATAAACACAGTGGCTTCCGATCCCTGCCCTGAGAAGCAAGCCAGAAACAAGCTGGTGAGGGGTTTCTGAAGGACCATTTTGTCCTGAGAGGAGAGGAGAAGCAGCAATTGAACTTTATATTAATAAACTGTAGTCTTTTCCTTTTATTGATCATTTTTGCAATTCTCTTTGCATAAAAATTGGTATATAAATGCCATAAACAAACAAACAAACAAACAAAAAACAAAGGAAGATGCCTTATACCAAGTCAGACTGTTGGTCCATATAGCTCAGTATGGACTGCACTGACTGTCAGTGACTCTCAAGTTTTCAGATCGGAAACATTCCTAGCCCCACCTGGAAATGTCAGGGATTGACTTTCGGACCTTTTGCATCAAAGCAGATGTTCTACCACTGAGCTACAGCTCTTCCTTTAACACAGGACTAGTGTGTAGCCTTCCAGATGTTGCTGGTTTACATATCCCAAACAATGGCAAGCATAACCAGTATTCAGAAATGCTGGGAACTGGAGTTAAACAAAATCTGGAGCGCTTGACATTGGCTGTCCCTGCAACACCAGGCGCTCAAAAAACCAAGAGAGGTGGAGAAGAGGTATTCTGTAAATGGAATACTATCCAGATTTGAATCCTCCCTCCCCAAACACCAATATGTTATACTGAGTATATTGAGTATGAATTGGTGACCAAAATTTTGCCAGAGTCAAGCTCTAGAAGAGATAAAAAATTTGCCCTCTACTCCATTAACTGTCAGCTTCGCATTAAATGGTTAAGGAAGTGACAGGGCAAAGATGGAAGTATGTTCTCATAATTTACTTTTTAGAGCTGTTGCTGGCTGACAGCGTTTCAACATAAATTATTATATAATAATTCAGGCCCTGGGGTGCATTTTTCCTCTATTGTCATTCATAAAATTGCTTTGTAGTGTAATTACAGTTTCCTGTTATTGCCTAAAGAATCAGAGCAGCTGCAGTTTAAAGTGGGAAGCTCTCCCCGCCATCTCCTTTTTCATTCTCCAAATAGAAATTTATTATTTGGGATGAGTTTGGCATTCATGCACTTGGAAAAGCCACAATGGGAATACCTCTGAGCCAAGCATAAATGTGGCCAGGTGTTGTACAAGCTTCCTTACCTTGGATACTTGGCTAGCACACTTTGCCTTGCTCTTTTTCCAAGCCTAGCTCTCAGGGGTCAGAATGAGGTTGTGGGAGGTAAGGATGGGACCCTTCCTGAAGGCTCTGACAGGCTGGGACTGCAGGTATCTATGTTCATTGCAGCCCCAATATGTGGGCATGCTTCTTTTTCAGGAACTGGCCCCTGTGGATAACTACACCTGTACTTGTGCTGAGCAGGACCGGTTCTACCCTTAGGCACAGTTAGGCAGCTGCCACAGACGTCTGGTTTTGGGTGTCATGAAAGGGCAGCGTTTTGATGGAAGGCAATATCATGAACATCACATTAAAATGACCCATGGGAGCTGGTGATCAAATGCTAGAGATCAAACCCTTCTGGAAGCGACACCTATTCCTAAATAGATGAAGAAGGGGATAGACATGTTGAACTTTGGCTGAGGGAAACTTGAGTTGAAATTCCTGTTCAGTCATGAAGAATGATCATGTGGCTTTCCAAGGCACAAGTCCCTCTCCAACTGTGGGGATATTATCACGTCATATTGGAAAAACAAGTTAAAGGATTGTGAAGCAGATTAAAATTTGCTATAGGATGGCTAATAAGAGCAATATAATGTATTACTGCTACTGTTAATAATAAATCCTACATTATACATTGTAGGCTTGTCTCTTCATTGGTCAGTTTTCAATTATGAGTTTTATAAACTGAATTATATCCTTTTTATCGAAACTATACCACATACATTATTGAACCTCGTGAAGGGAGCTGTGGTTTTCAGAAAGCATTTTGAACACTACATATCCCTTTGTCATTCTAGTTGTGAATCCATCTGTTCCTTACTTTTATCTCTCTCTCTTTGCCCTGAAGGTAGAAATGAGCACTAGTCATTTGCGATAAAACTCTGGATAGATCAGGAGTGTTAAGATGTTAAGAACATTGCTACCTATTAAAATGCCCTAGAGCTCTGATTCATTGCCATTATTTTAAACTTTGTAACTAGGGTAGTCATGCAGGCAGTAAAAAGTCAGGAAAGATGTTCTTTGAATAGACTCAATTATTTTCTTCAAACCTTTGCCACAAGGAAAATGTGTACAGTGATATAGTGTGTCAAGAACATTTCAAAGAAATAAGGCCTCTTCTAAACCATAGCTCTTTGGGCAAAATGCTTTATTTCTTTTCTTTAAAAAACAACAACCCCAAAAACGTGGGACTTGAAGCTTATTTTTCCCCTGACATTGCTTGCCCTGATATTTAGACATCAGACTGCTACAACTGTGATCAAGCTAACTCAAGTCTTCAGCACACACTGAGGAAGTGAGCAGGACACGTGTAGCGCTAATAACTTCTTAAGTCTCCCTCCTAATAAGGCATGTTGATTATTTCTGTATCTGTTCACATAGGGTTGCAATATTCTGAAGAGCAAAAAAGAGGACTCTATGATGACTCTCATTTTAAATACCCCTGCTATATGTAGGCTATAGAAACGGTGATATATTGCTGGGGGGGGGGGGCAGGAGAAGAGAAGAGGGAAGCCAGTCTTCAACCTCCAGTTATGTCTATGTCTCATTCAGCAAGTATAGCCAGAGACATTTTGGCAAATTTTTTTAAAATCCACCCAGACAGAAATTTCACCCCTGAAAAAGAGTTTGAGAAAGTTGTGAAGTTTTAAAAAAACAAATACCTGCAGAAACAACGAAAGCCGAGCCTCTAAGCCCAGCTGTGCAACAGGGTTGGCGGAATTAAACATAGAAAATGACTCTTCCTGCTTTAAAGGTTGGACTAGGTGATTGGTATCCATTTGTCATTGTTCTGAATTGGTCTTTTCCTGATGCGTGCCATTCTGACGAGATTTCCTTATAGGCTGCAACTGTACTGGAAGCCATACCATGGTTTAGGGTTACAAGGATGGGCCTTGGGTTCACCTGCTCTCATCTCACCTCTCCTCCTCTTTCTGTGCATGGCTACTGTCGTTTACTCATTGAAGCTTACTCCAAGACAAGTTGTGTATAGGATTGCAGGTAAAATTTGGTTGTGATGCGTTCTTATCATGCTCCATCCATGATTACTTTTCTTTTCAATAAAAATATAGTCACCAAAAAGATTGTGGGCCTTCCCTGATGAATTTCTTGGAAGAGGAAAGTAAGTTATATAAAGTCCGAGCTAGGGTTCCTTCTTTTTCTTTCAGTCTTTGGAAACCCTGGGGCAAGGACAACCTGGGTTTGTTGTGTAATTCAAATACGACTAAATGCTATGGGGCATATGAAGCTGACTTATGCTGAGTCAGACAATTGACCCATCTAGTATTGCATACTCTGACCAGCAACACCTCTCCAGAAGATTTCCAAAACCTTTCAACTTGAGATCGTTTAATTCGGGGGTTGGAAAATTGTGGTTCTCCAGATGTTGTTCTCCCAACATCCCTGACCATTGGCCAAAATGGCTAGAGTTGATGGAAGTTGGAGCCCAAGAACATCTGGAAGGTCACAGGTTCCTGCATTAACTGGAAATCCTGGGATCTGAACCTTGGACTTCCTGGATGAATCAGCTCGAATCAGGTTGCGGCTGCTATATATGGAAATCTCCCTAATTGTTATCAAATGCGGAAGTCCTCAAGTCTTCATTTTGTTTTGTATTTTCTCCACTGCTCATTTTTCTTCACTTATTATGAAGAGAGATGGAATTCCTCTGTTTAGGCTATGTGTTTTAGGGTAAAACCATGTTTACATAATGCTCATCTGTTTTCCCCTGTGAATAATGCATTAATGACATTTCTCTCTCTCTCTCTTTAATGGTTTGGAGAGAAGAAAATGTAAATGAAAGGGATAGCAAACAGGTTGTTTTTACAGTTAAAAACACAGAATTTCAAATATATTTTATTAAACCCCACTAAAGAAAAAAGGTAGTAACAATTCTAAACCCAAGAATAATTTGCCAAATGAGTTTCTTTGTTAAGGACTGAGAGATTAGGTTCAAGAACTGGGAGATTCTATTGTTGTTTCTTTAATGGTATTAGTATTTTTATTTTATTATTTATTGAATTTCTGTATTGCCCTTCATCCAAAGATCACAGGGTGGTGTACAATATAAAAACACAAAAATGCACACTGTAATAACAAACAGAAACAATTACCCCCCCCCCCCAGTTTAAAAGGCATCACATGAAGTTTAATTTACATCATTTGCAGATTAATTTATTTCTCGAACATTGCAATTGTAATCATAGTGATAATCCAAGGCAGGTGAAAGGGATGAGCAAATTTGGGTCTGGAAAAGTGTCATCAGTTGCCTTCGCAAAGAGAGAGTAGAGAAGGAGTGGCAGACTGGTTTGTCTGCAGCCCATTTCAGGGACTGATGGCCTGGTTTGCTACCTGCCAATCGCTCCTCAGAGTGACCCTCTAAAACTAGTTGCTGAAGAGAACAGAACAAAACATTCACTAGATTTTATTTCACACCTGCACATATCAGTCTCTATTCCACTCCCACCATAAGAAGTAATTTAGCTGGGCAAGAATGGTTGTGATGAAATGGACATCTCATAGTCGACACCAAGCCTTCTGCATTCCCTTCCCCTGATCCTCCCTTCTCTTTTTCTCATTAGCCTCATTAAACAAACAAGCAAACAAAACAAAACCACCCAGCTTCTTAAGGTAGGGAAAGCGTCTAAAGCACCATCAGTAGCAAGACGTTGCTGCTAGTGGAAAAAATGGTTAGAGCTCTTTGATGCAAGGAAGAAGTTTAAGTGCCCACTAGAGGATCTTTGACTCACAGAGGGGTAAATTAAATTGGAACACAATTTAAAAGTAAACCAGCAGGTTTTAGTAGTTTCTACTTTTACATTAAAATGCTTTCAAAGAAATGTGATTTGGAGGAAAATGAATTATGGTTTGCTTCTTCTGGCTGATTGTTAAGAAAACATTGGGTCAAGGGTTGCTTTGATGTGCATTTAGAAATGGTGTCTGGTATAACAAAAGATACTGAATTAGACAGAGAAGGGCATGGACAATGGAAGAATGGAGACCTCCTGATGGTTTACAGTTGTTTATTATCATATTAATGATAAATTGTTTTTAAATGATTGTTTCCCCCCTGTTTTTAGCTGTTAGTATTATAGCTATAAGCCACCTTGGGTCACTGTCGGGGGGAAAGCAGGATATTAACAACAACAACATCTGTAAAGCCCAACATCTGTGAGGCAAATGTAGTTTTATCAGTGTGGAAGGACACACACACACACACACATGTTCAAATTTTGCATAGAAAAAATAACAACAGCACCCCTGTTAGCTGTCTGTGTATTCAGTTTCTACCCTGAAAAACATTTGCAACATTTAATAGGCTGCTACCAAGTATCTCTAGGTACTTTTCTTCATGTCATACCTCAACCCATTTGATGGAGACATTTTTTGGAATACAGGGTTGTGTACAATGCTGCCCATTCCACTTGTGTTTGTGCAGTGGAACTTCCCCCTCTTCTCCACTGTAGGCCCTTCCCTGTGCACCTCAAAATCTGCTGCAAAGAATTAGGGAACCATTCTGAGTAGATTTCGGGGGGCACATTGGGAGAGGAAAGGAAGGCAAAGTCCCATTGTGCAACCTAAACTCCAAACACACAGTGCTGTGTTTCTCTTTCCCTAGATGAACCTTATTCCCAGCTCTGTGTTTCTTAGATACGCCTCCATTATTCAAACTAAGCATAATCCACACCCTAATGATTCACAGAGTTTCTGAGCCACAAGAGATCTTCTTGGAGGGTGATTATTCCAGTGCTAGCAATTATGTAGGACAATCTTCTGTGCAAAATGCCCTAAGTTATTTTCTTTCTTTTAAGTTTAAAGGAATTGTTTGATGACTTCCCAACTCCATGTTCCACAATTAATTAAATTTTTTAAATAAATTATTTTTTATGTTCAGAACAGTTGTTTCCCCTCCCCACCCCTGCTTTTCTTTCACAACCAAATTGGCCTTGAAAGCAATATGTGAAATTTTGCAAACTGAATTTCTTCCGAATTTGAAACATCCATTATGATTTCAACAAGTTTGCATTGGTACAAATTAATCCAATAGCTTCCAGGAAGAATTAGGCAAGTGACAAATTGTGGTCGCTTTCTTCAACAGAATTCTTCTGAATGTGAAAGCTTCAGTCTCTTCAGTCTGAAAATGAAGCTGTAGCCTTCAATGACCTGTCTAATGAAAGGTTTAACCACAGTGTCAAGCAGTTTTTTGCTGTCTTTAGGAATTTTTTCCATATTCATGGCCTTCCTTAGTTTAATATAAACAGGCACTGCAGCAGCTGTGTCCCCTTAAGCAGTTTTTTATTTAGCATCTGGGTTGTACACGTCACTTGGTAGCCATGGATTTTCAATTTTTCCTTGTGCCAAGGGGGCAGTGGGAATAATTTGACTGCTCATTAATTTGAGAGAAATATGAGCTGTGTAAGTCAGACAACATGAGTCTTCTGTATGGTGTCGTACAAGGATAAGCGGATCATGGTAGAAGCAATTTGCCCTGTCCCAAGGGTGCCTTAGACTTTTAATAAGCTAGTTATGAAAATTCTATTTCTTTGCCATTTAAAGAGTCTAATTAGTGCCTGTAATATAACTGGAGTGGATGAAGGTTAACGTTAGGCCTCCAGAGGCTTTTCACATTCAGTTACAGATAGAAATCAGGTAACAGTTTGTAGCTAAATTAGAATAGTGTATTAAATATTCAGTCCATCTTGATTTGACTCTGGGAGCGCATGGATTCTGTGAAGCTACAAAAAATGATAAAGGGGAGTTAAATTTTAATTTTTAATCAAAGATAAAGACAATGTACTGATTTTAGTTTTGAGTACAGTATGCTGATAGCCTAAGAAGCAATTGCCTCGTAGTCTGCTGAAACATCAAGATAAAGGGAGTTGACTTAATTTCATCACTCCTGCATTTTGAAGCCTGAAATACTTCCCAGCTGTCTAATTAACACAGATTTTCAATATTTATTTTGTATTCTGCTTGTGTGATGAAGCCACTGGCACTGATTGCATGAGCTGCTGTGAATAGTTCAATTTGTGAACAATTTGTGAACAATGTCCGGGAAGTGGGGGGCAGGATAGTCAGAATGTTTGCAACAGAGATGGAGAAAAGAGGCAAGAAAGAGCACTGAAGAAACTCATAGCGCTTTAGAGCAGAAGGTACTGACTAAAAGAAATGGAACAAAGGCCCATTCAAACCTGTGATTTCTGCAGGTATATTGTGCAACATGTCATTGATGCAGTAATAGTGAATTAGTGGTGGGTTTATACTGGGCTGTCCGCACATAATTCCAATTTGTTAGTTGTTCAGCGATGCTTTCCCAACATTGCTGGAGTCACTCATGTGCGATGGTACAGCAAAAGCAGAATTGAGAGCAAACTCCCCTTCCTCCAGGACATTTGTGGTATGAAAAGTTCCAGGAAGTCAGCAGGATGCTACAGGACATGCACCAATTGGAAGCCAAGCAGTATGTCCACCCCAAAACTTTTGCATGTGCAAACAGTATTGAAAGTGGGATTGTGTATTACAACCATCCTGATACAATCAGGCATGCAAATCATCATGAATGCACAATAAAGAGGGCATCCAGAGGTCTCCAAAGTGGACTGTGGGCAGTGAAAACACAACCAAGGAAAACATGGGCATCTGAAAGAGTAGGGAAACCAAGGAGGGCTGAGGCAAAATCTCACAGGGGACCTACAAACTGTAGGGTAGAACTATGTGTGCAGTTGTCCTGAGATCCTTAGAAAATGCAAGAGGAACACAGCACGCCAACAGCTGTATTTTGCTGGGCAAACCATCTAGCGCAGTATTGTCTTCACTACAGGATTGTCTTCACTTCCAGGGTTTCAGACGGGAGTCTTTCCCAGCTGCACCTGGACATGCCAGTGATTGAGCTTGGAATTTTTTTGTATGCAAAGCATGCACTGTACCACTGAGCTGTGGCCCTTGCCCTGGTAGTTACTTAACAGTTAATGTAGGTAATATAGTTCAGGCCGAATACATTACTCAGTTACAAATATTGCTAAACTCAGGAAGGAAGGCAGGGAAGCTATTAACCTCAAGGCTGAAACCCCATCACTCATTTTGGAATTTTAGGAAACTTTGTGTTCTGCTTTTGGCCTCAGAATCTGTATCTTTAATCTGAGATTTTCTCTCCAGCATTTCTGATGCTATCAAATCTCTGGCAGGTAGGTAGACAATTAGTGGCAAACCTTTCGAATGTCACCTTATTTTGTTACCTCGCTGTCTTGGTTGACAATTTTTACAAAATGGTTTATAGCTGCAATAATCCCCTCCAAACCAGTTGTTATGAGAGATAAGAGCTTGTTATCAGAGTGTTTATCACCTTTGACTTCACATTGGGCTATTACAAAACAAAAGAATGAACTGGAGTAAGGCTGCCAGGTGTATTAAATTATATTATGAATTATAGAGATTCTATGATGGGGATTAGTGTCCAAAGAAAATCGCAGCAATTGCCAAACTCATTATCTGATAGGATTGCAGCCTGGACAGAATCCCAGGGGTAAAAGGTCAGCACTTTATCCATTATGTCATCCCACTAATCTCTGTCTGCTGTGTGCAGAGTGCAATATATTGTGAATGTCTCTCCCCGATTCCCTGCAACATCCTGCAGCTATCTTGAGTATCTGGAGTAAATAGGGGAGTTTATAACTTTGGCTTGGGGGGAAAAATCAGGCTGACTGAGCTCTATCTTGCTTGACAGACATAAAACAAGACCACTGTACCTTTGGCTGCTTAGTTCACCTGCACTACTGTTGCTCCCGTAACTTCTACATGCTTCATTTGGGTTAATGACAAAGTTCTTTTGTGTCTAAATTGTTTGGTCGCCTGTGTGTTAAAACACGATTAGTTTTGTCATGCCAAGCTTGAACTTAAGATATATTTCCCCCACTTCCACATCACATGCTGCTGAAATACCCTTTTCAATAAACCGCTTTGTATATCAATGCAAACCCTTGGAAGCAAACCATTTGGCTGAAATACACATTAGACTCAAACCTGTGGCTGACACCTCATTTCTTCCCCACCCGCTGCAAGTAGGAAGGCAGCGTGGATACTTGGAATGTGATGAAATCTAACTATTATAGGGGAGGGGAAAGGAGGAAATGTATTATGGTACTGTGGCATTAGCTACACTCTGTAGTTACAGAGATTGTAATTAGTTACAGTCTAATTAAACCTGGCCAGAAATGACACATTCTGAAAATCAACTGGTATGGAAGATGCAACTGGTGCAGAATCAGCAGACAGGGTGTTGGATGGTACTACTGGCTAGTCATGTATGATACCATTTCTTAAAGATCTATGCTGGTTGCTAGTGGGTTCCCAAGCCAAGTCAGAGGTGCATATGTTGACATACAAAGCGCTAAATGACCTGGGCCTAAAAATCTGAAGGGGTTCATCCTCCAGTACAGATGTGCTCAGATGTTGAAATCTTCAGGAGAGGTCCTGCTGGTGGTTCCACTACCATGTGAAGTTTGTAGGGCAGTGGTGTGGTCCCCAGGCTATGGAATACCATCTCTGAGGTGCACCTGGCCTCAGCATTGTATATATTTTGACATCAGGTCAAGGCATACTTTTTGGCACAGGGACTGGAAGATGCTACATGTGTTAAGCTTTATGTAACCACACCCTGGGGCTGCATGGTAAAGAGTGGCCTGTAAACACCCATAAATAAAGTCATATAAACATTCTTCAGCACCTTATTCTTTTTCTTGCTTCCTCATCTCTTGAGGGTGCTCAAGTTGAATATGCATGATAACGCTTTTCCACATTGATGTTGCGGGTACTGAAGAACTATTTTGGGAATCCTGGAGGCCATCAAATCTATACTCAATGCTGTGTAACCGTATATGAAAAAATAAGGCAGTTCCTTCCAGGCTACATTCATTACATTGCAAAGTTTAGTATTTCTACTAGTTTTGCTTAAGAAATCAAACAGTCTGGTCAGAAGGATTGGCTTGAAAAGTGAAGTTTGCTTGTCAAGCACCATTTTTCTGACTTAGGTTGCAAGTTCCCTGAAACTGAATCCCAGAAAGCTGTTTTTGCCTGGCTGGCCGAGGGAAATCAAGCCTGCACTTGAGAGAATGTGTGGAGTGACCATAGCTCTGTAGTAGAACTATGTTAAGCATGCAGGAGCTTTCTGATTCAGATCCTGGCATATATGATTAAAGGATCCCAGAGGAAGGTTTTGAAACATCTCTGCCTGATTTACTTGGAGACCTCTACTGATCCAAGCAGACAGAAGATGATTAGGCCAGTGGTGTAACCCATTAGGCTTGTTTTCACGTAACACTAAACCAACTGTGGCTTAGCGCAAACTAGCACACATGCTTTGCTCCTTCCTGATTCTTCTACTGCTGTGTCATACCAAGAGCTTGCAGTTTGTCTGGAGATAGGTAAACCATTAGCCCCAGTTTGGACACCAGGCTAAGTCAAACTATGACTGAGCTCAGAAAAGACCCAAACTGGCTGTGATCTCTGCTCTAGGAGCTCACATTTTTACTTATTCATGCTAAGTCATAGTTTGGCTTAGTGTTATGTGCAAACTGGGTCACCATAAGGTAGCTTCATCTGTTACTGTAAGTTCACTGTTTTCTAAAACATGTTTATTTTGGGTGACACCAGCGTGGAGTTCTTGTTGGTTCTATTCTTCCCTACTGGATCTGTCTTCTACCTTTACCTATTGTACTAAACTTCTAGGCATGTGTCTCCACTGATTATTTTGTTTATTCTTCCTCTAGGTGTTATGAAACCATTGTTGAGGGGAAAGAAAAGTTTTTTGGGTGCAGTGGGTGGGTACTGACTATCAGATAATTTTTAAGTCTTAAGGAAATTGCTGTGCCAGGAAAGCAGAAATGCTTGTGCTGATGGAATGATATCCTTACCTTTGTGTTGAATTCAACCCCTTTATCTAGGGTGGGTGTCAGGGACTGTCAGGGCTCTGAAGTGTGTGGGGTGGAGGCAGGGGACCAGGGGAGTGACCCGGGAGAGGGGACTAGCCAGGGAAGGTGGAGGAGGAAGAGTCAGGCCGTCCGAGAAAGTGTGCAGGGTTTGGTAGAAGAAGAGGCTTATTCTGGTGTTAGATGAGCCAGTAGACTACCCACCTTCGCCTGCCCTGTTGTCTTCTAGAACCAGGAGGCGCTTGAAGTGAGAAGAGCAGTGGCAACTTCAGCACAGGTGAAGAATCAGCTTATGGACGTGCAGCCCATCAGGGGAGGGTATGTAAGCTGGAAGAGGGGGAAGGGTCTCATCGTTGCTGCAACTGCTCTGTAGGGCACAGATCTGAGGGACAGGTGCCTAGTGACTAGAAGCGCATGTGTGCGTGCGCATGTGCATCTGCAGCACCGTGGAAGTTGCTGTAAGTGCTTCCTTTGTCAATAAAGACTTAGCTATCAGACATGTGCCTTCTTTAGCTGGGCTTGGCCAGGACAAGAGGCTGTAGATCATTCCTGATACGTACAAATTACTTTGAACTGGGAGCTCTAAGTGACAACAAGTTAAAATTGCTCAGACGTATCCCCAGTGATTTAAATCCCAACCTAGACACTGACACTTCCCTCTGACAGGCCTTGGGTGGCCGGTCTGTGCTCGCTTACAGACAGCGCCCCAACAGCTATTCGCCAACACCAACTGGGCAGACAGTAAAGCCTATGACAAAGAGATGGACTGCAGCCAATTCCTTTTGTTTAAGCATGTGCCAAATGCTTATGTGTTTGAAAGACAGGGTGTGTGGGAATGGTGGGCCAGTATATTAGATGGATTTGTGGGGTGGGTGGGTGTGTGCAAACTAATCCCTCTTAATAGAAGCCATCCCAGAGGATGGGTAAGTACTGGATGCACTGTGATGTTGTTCCCAGCTGCAAAGCTCTTATATAAGACCAGTTGGTAGTCATTCACTTATTTTAGATGACAGTCAAACGCCCACCAGGTTGAAAGCTAAAATGTCCCCTACCCACAGAGAAGAGTCCCCCCACCCTTCAAGTTGCAGCTCTTGATATTTTGCCCTTTGAAACTCATTTGGAGCCACTGACAACTGAATCGCCTTTGATTTGCACCATTCCACCCTTAATTCCATTCCTTTGACACACCAATCCGAGTGGATACTGAACTGAGACAGGACCAAGGACCTGCCAATTACCTTCCGGTATATGGTATAGGCTGTATCTATCTTTGGTGTATCTTTGCTCACAGATACAGAGATAGATGCAGGACATTTAACAATTCCTTTCAGTGCTTGCTGGACCATGCTGGCTCTCATGTTCTTAAGTGCACAGCAAAATATGTGCTCAAAGGCACAAGCGCATCAAAGGGGTCTTCCGAGCCCTTTCATGGTACTCAGGGCTACTCTACAGACTTGTGAATTGTTTTTAAGTGCTCTGAGGATCTCTAAAAGGAGTTTGCAAAGAATTCCTTCTGTTTGGTTGTCTTTTTGGCTATTGGCTAAATAAAGTCTAACATGGCTCTGTTTTTTTTTTCCTTTGTTTTTTTATTTGCAATAAAGACAGCTGTCATTTCTTGGGAGAAAAGTGAGTAAGGAAATCTATTCAGACAGTACTGTCCATGGAAATGGCTTGCAGCTGTAGGCAAAGGTCTCTGTTTCCCTGGCGGCTATAAGCCAAAGTCTCCTCCTTTCCCTCTAGTAAATTTAAGTAGTTAAGATTATTATTTGGCCAGCTGTTGCGCATCACACAGAGACTTCGGGCCTCCAGAAACATTCAGCAGGGAATAATGAGCCTTCCACTGTCAGCTGTAGGAGGATGTATCCTATAGCATTATCTTTTAACTGAGGCTGCAATCCTAGGCATGCTTTTTTAGGGAGTGAGAATTTAGGAGGGCTTTCTTCTGAGTAAATATGCTTAGGATTGTGCTACCCCCAAGCCAATGCCCACTGCTGGATTGCTGCATCTGAAGGAGCAGGACAAAAGGCTTCGTTCCATTTTTTTTTAAAGCAACACATAGAGAAAGACGTTTGACAAAGGAAAATCACATGCTTTCTAGAGTGGGTGTCCCCAACTTGTCGCTCACAAAGCCAAAAGCAGCTTGCCAGCATTGCTCACCATTGTCCAAACAGACCTGCTGTTTTTTATGCCAGACTGGGGGAGGGGGAATATTATTAAGCACTTGCATACATTCATGTGCAAAATGTTTCTCAACCTCCTCTCCTTCATGGTACCTCTTTGCTAATTACTGTGGTTTTTCTCCCTTGTTTTAAATTGATTATATTTTATATATTGTTATACTTCTGGAAGCTGCATTGGGAGATTGTACCCTAAAAGTCAGTTTACAAATATTTCACATAAATAAATACTGAATAAATTATAAATAGTATTGCCAGTCCCTCTTGACTACTGCTACAGTGCAACCCCACTCTGCTGTCCTTTTGCTGTTCATTGGACAGTGATCCCAACAAAAAAGGACAATAATTTCTCAATCAGCCAGTTCAGAGTGAGGGCATTAAGCACTACCCTCATTCTGAATGTGAGCTTGAGAGGGATATGCTCTGTAAGCACCAATAGTCATATTCTAATCTGAAATATCACTCATGCAAGAACATTTCACTGGACTGCTTTTTTAAAAAAAGAATTATTAGAACACTTGAATTAGTCCGGGGAGACATGAGTTCAAATCCTCAAACACTATTTTTCAACCTATCACAGTGTTTGTATGAAAATCAAATGTGTGTGCAGGGGCAGTCATTATCTGCAAAATATTTACCACAGGGGAGTGATGATGTCCTAAGCAAGGGAAGGTCAACAGGGCAAGGCACAACAATTAAAGGCAACAGTCAGCACTTTGGAAGATCAAGGTGTGGGTTCAGGACCATGGATAGTGCTCCTGCAGCTGAACAAACATCCAAGTTGTCTCAGCAACTGGCTGAGTTTTATGGAGGGCCTAGGAAGTCATTGACTGGAAGACTCAACCCCTGAGTGCTGCCTCCTGGCCATTTAAAGGAATGGTTTCTTCTTTAGCCATTGACTGCAGAAGCAGGTAATGGGTTCTCAGCTGTGGGAATTTCTCATGATTCTCCAGGAAGTCTGTGGCCAGCCATCAGAGTCTTACAGCCGAGAGGTCTTTGAGCAGTGCTCTGGGGAGAGCAGGGGAGCTTTGGTGCCTGTGGATAGACACAGGACATACTAGGGCATGGATGCATCTCCTCTGTAGAACTGCAGTTGTAAGAGGACTCTGAAGAGTCATGGTCTAGGGTCATGACAACATGTACATCAACCCAAGCTCATTGGATGAAGGGTGGGATTAAATTTAAATAATGAATAATTTGTCTTTCTAAGATGCTGTTCTCCCTTCTCACAAAATATTCCCATAGGTAGGAGCCAGACACCTCATTTATAAATGTGATTTATAATCTTTGAACCCTTCAGACCTGTAAGAGTAGCAAGTTAACTGGGGGGGAAACCACATAGATGGGATTTGGACAGAAGGCTGTGTAAATAAATCTGTCGTCTAACGCAAGGCAAGCTGCAGTAATAAAAATGACTTGGCCAAGAGAAAATGCTAAGTGGAAAAAGTAAGACAACTGTTAATTATTTGGACTTCTCAAAACACCAAAGCACTACAAGCCAGTAGGGGTTGTAGGGCATCCATATCAAAGCTGCAAACATAGCAAATGCAGAGCTGTAACAAAGCCAGGATTATTGTTATTTTCTTTTTCTTTTTAGGCAATATATGCTTGTGGTCCAATATTTCAAAGTTACATAAAGCAGTGCTCACAACTGAAAACTAATGTTTCTGCCGAAGCATACTTCCTCTCCCACAGAGGATAATCTCTACGAGGCGTAGTAGGTCGTTTAGGCCTCATAGGCTTAAGGCTGAAAATTAAAATATTTCATTTTTGGCTGCTCTCCCAAGCACCTGAGTTCCATATCTGTGTAACGCGGGGTCATGTGCTACACATGGGGAGCAGCCTGGGTAGATGGCAATTTTATACAATCAGTTTAAGAGTACAACTCTGCTTCTTTGGCTCAACAAAAAATCAATGGAGAACATGTGTGACTGATTGCTCATTAACTTTGTATTAGAGATACTGTGACACTTGCGCATATTTCCCACATAATATACCTACTATTTCCATGTAGTGGTATGATCACTGAAAATCAGTACAACAGGCATTTCCATAAAATGTGCTGATCACACTGCAAAAGACTGTTGTATTTATTTTCCGTAGCAGTCTGATAAACATTTAATTAATCATAATCTAGGTAAAGTTAAAGTGACCCCTGACCTTAGGTCCAGTCGCGAATGACTCTGGGGTTGCGGTGCTCATCTTACTTTATTGGCCGAGGGAGCCAGTGTACAGCTTCCGGGTCACGTGGCCAGCATGACTAAGCTGCTTCTGGAACCAGAGCAGCACACAGAATCACCATTTACCTTCCCGCCAGAGCGGTACCTGTTTATCTACTTGCACTTTGATGTGCTTTCGAACTGCTAGGTGGGCAGGAGCTGGGACCGAGCAACAGGAGCTCACCCCGTCACAGGGATTCGAACTGCCGACCTTCCGATCAGCAAGCCCTAGCCTCTGTGGTTTAGACCATAGCACCACCCTCATAATCTATTCACAGTTAAAGGTGAATTTTCAGTGCAGTAACTATTCTGATAAAACAAAATGAAATATGAATGCATATTTATGCAAACATTAGAATTGGAAACATTTCCCCTCCAGGTCAGTTTGGCTAGTGGCCTTGAAGGCCTTTCCTTAATGTCTTATGTTTTGCTATGTTTTTATATTTTGTTGGAAGTAACCCATTGTTGTTGTTGAAATATCCCTTCTTGAGGTAGCAGGTCTGGAGAGAGGGCATAACCATGAAACACAGTTAAAAGCCCTATTGGCATGTGCCTCTGTAGGAAGAAATCTGGCAAAAATGCATACTCAAATATAGAAAGGGCAAGGTACCCAAAGAGCAAAAAACAAACCAGGATTACAAAAGAGTGGGACCTTGCTGCTGCTTTATACTTTAAATAGGTGTGGCAATGTGAATGCTGTAAATTTTGTGATTATACAGAAGGAGAGTGTACTGCCTCCAAATAATGTATATTTTAATATATATATATATAATATGGTGCAGCATGAAGGCTGGGGAATTGTGACTCTTGTCACTAGCTGCATCACAAACAATATGCAAGATGAGCTTCACAGAATCATGTTGCACCTTGCAGTTCAGTGGCAATGAATAATACAAGGTATTAAATTTTCTTAGGTACTAAATATTAGGACTTGTATTTGTCTACATTCTGCAGTGGTGGTTGGAGATGGGAAGATAAGATTCAGCATCCTCCACATAGAACTGATAAAATCCTGTCCTTTTCTTGTAGCATCTTCAATACACAGTTGTTGAAAGTTGATTACTTGCATCTAATTAAGTATGCTGCTCTGGCCTGTTGCCACATTTGTCTATCCTTCTCTCTGTTCTCCTTTTATTTGGAACATCGTTGCTTTTTGATTATGTGTAGATTAAAGGAAACTATCAGACATAAATCTATCTGATGGATTCATTCTCTGCTTCAAGTATATTTTAGCTCAGTCTTCCCAGAGATAAACATTGACAACAATTTATGTACCATGCTTTTTCCTTTCCTTTCCTTTCCTTTCTTTCGGAGGGTAGTGTCTGGTGGTATGCCCAAACTTTATAGACTTATGCTGAATGTGTAAAATGAAGTTCTTCTTGCCATTTCTCTTATTAAAGTTCCATTTGGGCGCTTGAGTTCCATAGCCTTGACCTTTGGCGAAAGTGGAAAAGTGGAGAGAGGGATAAATAAAGGCACTGTACTGAGAGCTGGGCATGCAAAATAAATAAATGAAAGCAATCCTTCTCATTTCATACTGGATTTCAAAAACTGGTTTGGGGAGGAAATAGGAATGTTGTCAAGTTTGATAACAATAAACCTGGTAGAGGAGGATGAATGATCCGAATCTGTATTGACTGGTGGTGTGTGAGTACAGTGAATGAATTCATATCCTTCTTTACAGTTTCATTTTAGTTTTTCATTGACGCTGAATCCTTCTCCTGGAAAGAGATGGCCTGACCTCAGTTATCCAAGCACTGGTAACATCCCATATGGCTTACTGCAGTGTATTAGATAAAGAGGCTGACTTTGAAGTTTCTGTCAATGCTAATTACAGCAGCTGATTACTGAGCGAACCTAAGGTGTGTTCTGAAAGTATATGAGGCCACAATAACTTGTGGAAGGTGAGGAGATCTGGGTCTGGCCAGTGCTGAAATGGAACCACATATATGCTGGCTTGGGTTCCATGGTAGAAGAAAGACTAATGCTAGAACAGAACACATTGGCTTGTAGTTCCCAGCCTGTTTCTGATACATTTCAAAGCATGTCAAAGCTGTAAATGACTTGGGACAAGCATTCTTCAAAGGACACCTTCGCACACACAAACCTGTTCAGGCATTAAGATGTTTTCCAGAGGTCATTCTTCAGGTCACCAAAAGCAAGGTGGCCATGTGTGGATTAATCTCTACTGGAAGGGCTGTCATAGGACAGTCATATGAAGTAGTCCTCTATCTGAAGGGCTGTCCAGTTTAAGTCCAGTTTAATTGATAAGAAGGGGGACAGCAGAGTGAGCAATCCACAGGTCATCTGGTCAGAGTATTTTGCACTGTTGTGAAATGTACTTCAATTAAAATTGTAGTAATTATTTCTAATTTTGCACCTTTATAATAAATTAGCTGATGTAATTTTTGTAAATCTGTGCCCTCTTTTAGATCTCTCTCTCTCTTTTAAATGATTCATGTCCTCTCTTTTTTTCTTCTTTTTTTGGGGGGTGCCGTGTAAGTGGCCACTCTGACCCAGTGTAAGGCCTGTGACAAGGCCTTTTTGACTGGAGTTTAGTGCATGAAGTCTTCACAAAGTGCAGAAACAGGGACAGTGATTTACCAGGGATACCTAACAACAGCAACTAAAAGAGGGCTGTCTCTAGCAATATGGAGAGTATGCGTTTCTTAAATGTGATGTGACCTTCGCAGCCTTAACTGTGTCAGGTTTTCTCATATAACTGTGTCTGGTACAGAGTTCCAAGATATTTTAAATTAATTGTCCACCTCATGAACAAAGACTGTGTTGGATTGTTCTGAGGTTTTTCTTTCCAAGGTAGTGTGGGTGGGGAAATTTGTTTGAAAGAATGTATCCATGCTTCTATACTGTGGGAAGATTCATATTAATATACATATGATCACGCGTTAGAGAGGCAGAGGCATTGCCAGTAGGTCATCTCATGTTTCACATCTGCAGTAATAATTTGTGTAGTAATTAAATGTAAGCTTTAGACCAGAACAGTCTACTATATTTTGAACCATAGAACAGACTTCTCTATCATGTGACTTCAGGCTATACCTCAATAGTGTAAAGTTCTCATTTGCACTTACTCTTAGTTTGTGGAAAATGCCAAATAGTGTGTGTGTGTTATTACTAAAACAAACAGAGATATAATTTGGTTAAACAATGCCTGATTGGAGCATAAATATCTTATTTGGCTGATACCCTAAACTCACTCATTGACATCAATGGGAACTTTTCTTTCCAGTCCTCTTCGCTCTGCAGGGACCGCAATTTTCTTTTTTGTTCACAGGAAGGGGAGGTATAATTGAAGAAAAACCACAGGCAAAGTCACCCTTTATGCATTAAGTGTGACATGTAGTTTGATCCTCAGAATAAAGTTCCCTTGAAACCAGTGGAGCATTTCCGGTAGAATATGATTAGGATATTAGATTGTATTTAATGTTGCTGTGTTGTATAACCAGTTTAATACTCATTCATCAGTTTGGTTAAGGTGTTTCCTTTAAATACACTTCTGTAGCAGAGAGACATTAATTTAGCATTGTATTTTCAGGTTCGCATATTCACCTACTTGATAGGAAGAGAAGCTGCCTTTGCTGATAACCTCAAGTGGATGGCTTGTGCCAACAAAGGTTTGTTAATTTTCCTTGCAAAATATGTTTATTTCCTCCTTCCGTGGTGGCTGTTCTTTCTCCCTGTAAAATCCTCTCTGTTCTCATTTTAACGCTTTGTTTGAAGGAAGACTGAACTGTGATCCCAATTATGGCATGCTAAAGGAGCACATCTCAGTATGGTTCAGTTAACTCTATGGTCTCACAATCTATGCACAAACCTGTATTTCACTACCCCACAGGTGGGTGCAAGAAGGTGGTCCTTTCAGACTATTTCTGCAGAATTAACTTGTAACCTTGTAAATGAACTAGAAGTGCTTTTAGAGCAAACAAATTCATTTGGTCACCATCCTTCATACCTACTGTAATGCATTCTGTGCAAGACTAGTACAGATGGCAAAAGCTCTTTCTAGTTGTAGTGAGAAAGCATAAACTTTATCAATCTACTCTGCGATACAGAGAACTGGCCCCTAGGAATAATTCAAGGTGCTGGATTTTTCTCGAAGTTAAGCACGGCTTGGGTACTGAGGTTTAAGAGCACCTCTCCCTGCAGGAGACCCTCATTAAGATTACAATCCTGTGCATATGTGTGAACACAGTCAGTGGGACTGAATAAACATGCAAAGAATTGTTGAATCTGCCCAGTATATCTGGCTAATGCTTTCTTTTATGAAGCAAGATTGTCAGGGAGAAACGGGACCTTTTCTGTTGAGGTTCCAGCTCTGTGGGATATCGTACCCCAACAAAATATTCTTGCAGTTTTTGGAAGGCTGGCAAAATCTTTCCCCTTTTGATGCATCTTTTAGGATGGATATTTAAAAGGTGTGTGCCTGATCTGTTTCTCTTAGTCCTCAGAACATAATTTGTATTTTGTTTGCTTTAAACTGGTGCTGTTTTAATAAATGTTTATGTTAATCTACCTTGAACACTGGGAAAATTGGAAATAAATGAAATCTAGCAGTTCTATAGTGTAGAATGAAATAATGTAGCAATGAATATCTTACGGCAAAGATGAATGACATCTCCTGTATTGTGTTCTATTACCATGAGAGAACGCCAAACACCCTGTAACAGGATGTGAGCTTTCTTCTGTTCAGTTTGTAGACAGGGTTTGGGGCACGGATAATAGGTGGACCGCAGTGCCCTTTTCCCAATTGTGGATTTTGACCCTGGGGGTGTTGGAGGAATGAGCTACTTTCTGTATTACTCAGGAATGGAGCTTCATTTTATGCTATGTGCAGGCACTGAAGCAGACATGTAAGGTTGGCCGTGGCCTAATCACAGCGCAGTGATAGAAAGCTCTGGTGAAGCTACGATTCTTTCTGTCATCGCTTCATGTACTGAAGTTTTCCCACTCTTGCGTGTGTGCGCACCACATGACATTCTAATGATTCACTTGAAGTACATCCATTTAGTCATGGATTATTGCTGTAACCGCTGTCTGTGCCATCTGATGGAAATTACTCAATTTAAAGACTTGTCTTAATCAGCTAATATTGCGCTAGGATTTAGTCTTAGTCACTGTATAAGAATCCTTTGAAGCAAGTTTTTAAAAGACAGTTTCGTCAACAACAAAGTATGTTAGCTTTTCAGACAGTACATTACCCATGCTTCATACAGATCTAACCGCAGCCATTCAGAAAGGAGGGCCATGAAGAGGTGGCTTCCTTCCTCTCTTCTAATTTGGCATGTACTAGCCCAATCTCCAATAAATGGAAAAATAAAGAATTTTGTTGGTTGCCAAGAACAAATAGCATATATGGCTCTGCACCATATTTTTGTGGTCTTTGAAAGAATGCTCTTGTTATCCTAATGGTTTCTTTATCACTTCCTTTTTGACCTTATCCATGCTAAAAGCCCCCAGATAAGCCTCCTTGCCAGTTTAGTGTGTAAACACTTAATGACTGTAGGAAGCACTTGGAAATATGTTAGAAGGTTGCTAAGCAAATGTTTCAGTATTTAAATCTTGAGATTGAGTGAAGTAGTCCTGTCTAAGGTTTCCAATACAATGTCTTCTGAGACAATGCCCTAGAGCAGGGGCAGCCAAAGAGGTTTCCTGAAGATGTTGTTGGCCATGCTAAGAGGAGCTGGATGCCAGCAACTTATGGGGCACATCACATAAACTACCCATGCCTTAGAATATCCTGGGATACATTTTAGGCATTTGATATATTAGCAGAAGGGTGTACACAGTGTTGTTTTTTGACTTCTTCCAATCTCACACCACTCTGGTAACAACTAGATAGAGGAGCCGTGTGAGTGGAACTAAAGCAGAAACAAACCACTATTCATTTAGATTGTCTACATTTCCTTTGCTTCACTGGTTAAACCAATAAGGTTTAGGGCAATTGGACAGCAGATACTCCACTGATTCTAATGATGCAACACATTTGGTCTCAACAAAACTAGTGTTTGATTTCTGCTCTACTGTTAGATTAGATTTCACCAGATTCTCTTGATGCCTTTAATTGTTTTATCGATTTTGATTGTTACGTTGTCATTGTCTTATGTAGTTATTTTATGGTAGTGAGCCATCTTGGGGTCAAAAGGCAAGGTAGAAATCTTTCAACAAAATCTTCCAATAATCCTCTTTCTGTACCTGCATAAATCTGGGAAATTTATTCCAAAGCTAAAAAGAAAAAAGGAATTAGTGTAAGTCAGCAGAACCTTTTATTGTCTGTTTCATTAACATCTCCATAAACCTTTGCTTAGAGTGTCAAGAGCCACATGAATTTATCTGCTACTCCATGTCATGTTAATTGAACCCTATCCCTATAGATGCTGCAGCACAAGTTTCTTTCACTTATGGAATAGTAGGAGGGTATCCTTATTAGCTGAAGCACTGCTGGGTTCTTTTTTTGTGGGGTGGGAGAATGAAAGATAATATCAGCAAGAGAGGACTGAGACCTGGTAGTGCCTCTCTGCGGAGTCTCAGAAGGACTGCACTGCAGTCTAATTCTTGCATGGATGGGTAAGCCAAACCGTGTAGCTGTCATAGAGGTCATTGCCCCTAGAATCAATTTTCCTCGTGGTGATTTTCTCCTTGGAAGCACACAGCAGAGATGGAGGGTGTTTGAAAGATTTCCAGCCGACTTGATTGTGGATAGTGAAATCCTTTCTCTGGAACTGGATCACGGTGGAATTTCACACACTGAAGGAGACCACCACCAGCTCCCGCTCCTACCGCAGCATGTTTCTCCCTTACATAAGTAGGCCATACCTTGAGGGAGCATGGGCTTAATGAGGCAGAGCGGCAGCCCATTTTAAATACATTAAAACAGTCAAGACCCCAAAACCGCGACAGAATAGTGTATGAAAGTTTTCAACTATCTTCCTAGCAGTCTGTAGGAGAAGGGGCAAATTGTTACCAAGATCTTCAGATGCACAAGTAACATTTTCCAAAGGTTTGGCTTGCCAAATTTTAAGGGATTCGGCCATGCCTCTCCCTCAACAGTCAATTATAACTGAAAGCTTGCCAGCTGTGAAAACAAAGGCGTACTTCAATGTTTTAGTTAGCCACAAACAAAAGAGCCAGTATTAGGCGAGTCTTTAAGAAAATAGTCTACCTCACTATAGTAATTTGACAGTCCCTTCCCTTTAATGTTAGTTTATTTAAATATTAATTGTACACCATGTGCCTCACACTTTACATAACACTGATGAAAGAGGTTGAGAAAATTCATCAATACATCAGTCTGTGTGGGGACAAAATGGTGACAAGAGGCAGTTGAACCTGTGGAGTTATTATTAAGCTATTATATCACTAAGAAGTAACTAAAAGATTGGCTGTTTAGACCCAATGCTGTAGTATCCTAAACTGTGATGTTCTGCAGAGAATGGCTCACACATTTCAATGAAGGATGAAGTGGCATGCTACCTGCATAAGTGTAACAAAGCAGGCACTGACTTTTTTGTAGGGAAAAGCGGTTATGGGAGCACGTAGTTCTTTTTCTTACTGCTTTTCTACTCCAAACTGTCACTTGCCAGTTTACTGTCCATCTTACTTATTTATTTATTGGCAGCTCTAGATGTCCAGGCAACCCAAAACATAATACAAAAGTTAAAATTAATTAATGGTAGGAAAAACAGGTAACAAGAAAAAGGAATACAGCATAAAAAATCAGATGGTCTTTGTCTAGCATGGAAAAGGTGCCATGTGAGCTCTAGGGAGCTCATTCAACAGATGGCATGTCACCACTGAAAAGACCCTTTCACTTGTAGCAATCTGCTAAACCCACCAGGTGGGAAACTCGGATAAGGACCTCTGAGGATCTTAAGGTCCAGATAGATACAGATGTGAAGAAATGATCCTTACACTTCAAGCTGAGTTTGGAAATGGACTGCATGCCAATGAAGATGATGAAGTGTTTTACTCATATTTTCCCCTCCCCAGTTATCAATCTCACAGTGGTATTTTGAACTGATACAGGTTTCTGGACCTCAGTTTCCCCACAGTACAATAAACCAAGTAGGGGATTACTAGTACATAGGTGACTGAAACTAGACTATTTCTTCCCAGGTAAGGCTGTACCAGGCATACCAGCTCAAGCAGACCCAATGGCAATCCAGGCAGTTTGTCTCCCCAATGACAAAGATGGAACAATGTGCACCCCCAGGCTATCAACCTGAATATGTAGTCCAGGGCTGGAGAAAACTCCTAGGGATCACATGCCTATGGTGGGCAGCAGGGCTAGAGGCAAAAGTGGGCATAACAGCAGGTGTTTATTTGACCTTTGAGCACCAGACTAGTTTCTACTTACACTCTCACACACCCCTCTCTATCTTCCATCCAGGCAAGCAAAAGTCATTATCAGAGTTCAAGGATACATTCCAGCCAGGCAAAAACACTCAAGGAGGGTGTGAAGCAAGGCTGGTGAGTGGTGTGGCCTGGGGAGAGGGGAATGTGGCTGGGGAGGGGCTGTGACCTGGGGAAGAGGCCCATGGGGCAGAAAGAGAGGCCTAGAGGGCTGTGTTTAGCCTCTGGGCCTGAAGTTCCCTTTAGCAGGAGTGAAACCCCCTCTGGAACAGGTTGAACACCACTTACCTGGCAGGTGAACCACCCACTTGCATTGCCTCTGCCTTGTATGGATTGAGCCTCAGTTTGCTGGCTCTCCTGCCGACCTTTGCTGCATCCTGGCACTGACTTTGCACTCCCACTGCTCCATCTGTGGCTGATGGAAATAAGTAGTGGAGTTGGGTGCCATCCACACAGTTCCCTGCTTTGGTGCTTTTAAAGTGAAAGGGGGTATGTAAATGGTTTAATAAACAAAACAAATAAATTCTGCTCAAACCGGTGGATGACCTCATTCAGCATTTCAAGTACCCTTGCCTCTGTGTTAGTTCTCTACTCCAGATCCTGCTCCTGAAGGTACTTCACCTGAGAAAAACAACCATTGGGCTTTTTTTTTAAAACATGTCTGTGCCTTGCTTGCAATATGTGTGGTTAGCCCTCAAGCTTCCTTGCTGTAATAATGTCTGCAAGTACTGTGCTGTGTCTCTTTTCACAGCTGTCCTTTTCTATGCAGAGACTAATGTGATGCTCAAAACTGACAAAATCTCAGAACGTGAAATTTACAAACACACACACACACACACACACACACAGACACACAGACACAGTGCCAGATATCAACAAATGCACATAAACAAAAAAAAGTCTTTAAAATATCAGCATGAGCACTCCTAACAGAGGACTGGGCCACTCAGAGCAGTGGAGCTACCCAACACTTTCGAACCCTTGCCAACTTCTGGCTGGCACAGCAGAGGGGCTAAGATCAGAATCTTCTTCAGCAAATAGACTTATTGGCTCTGCCCTGACCCTGGAAAACCCCGTTTGGGACCTTACTCTGGCTACCACTGCTGCACTGGCTTCACAATAGCTCACATCTGCAGTGGTCACAGCAGGGATTTTCATCATGATTGAGTCCCTCTGCCAGAGAAGGGATACAAGTTCCAACTCCCATTATAGATTGGGATTTAGGATTACTCCTAACATACAATAAACTTTGAGTTAGGATCACTCCCTAAGCCTAGTGATGCAGTCCACATAGTACTCTCAGTACATAAGAGTTATTTAGTTGGCTCAGCGGATAACTATGGACTGCACTGTATGTAGCATCTGGCCACTGCAATGGGCAGAAGAAGAAATTATGGTGCTTGGAATTCTGTATTCTGGTGAAGAGCAAGAATTGGATACAACCAGACATTTTTTACAATACCAGCCTTACGTTTGTGATGCTGGGTACTTAGAATGGGGTGCGGGTAGGGGGAGGCTCTAAAAAGTTAATAGATCCCTAGTATTTTTAAAAAGCATTTACCTTTAAGAACAAACTTCTTCCACTTTTACTTTATCCTGAAGCTGAAAAATTGACTTGGAACCAAACAAATTAGGACAGGCTGTGCAATGGTGTATAACACTCTGAGGAATGGAACCTTTCAGGACTGACATATCATTTCACAGACTTGTGCTTTCACAAATTAATGCGTGACAAGGCTTCTTCAGAATTTTTTTTCTTCAAGTCCACCCTCCTCCCCCCTTTCCCCTATTTCTTTCTGCGCAAACAGAAGACAAGATGCGTGTAATTATTATGCATATTCTACGCTCCCCTCTGTCTGCATGGCCTCATGTTTCTCTCTCTCTGTGTGTGTTTTTTGAACTTCCGCAGGGTTTTTCACTCAGATATCTACTCTAGCCGATGTTCAGGAAAACGTTATGGAATATCTCCATGTGCTTAGTCGACCCAAAGTGATCGATCAAGAGCACGACGTGGTATGGACTGAAGCCTATGTTGACAGCACTGTAAGTCTTCAAGAGGCAACGTTGAATACATTGTGTTTATTTGCAGAACACCCAAAGGAATTTGGTATTGTTCTCATATTGCATTTGACACTACATAGAATGTCCTGAGCTTTTGCTTCCTTGACACTGGATTGTGCATGAGCTGCTAAGATGGAGTTCAATTTACATTACATTACATTGAATTGACTAATTTCACCTGCAGCAGTTACTGGGAAGTCTTTCATTTGTAGAGAATGTAAGGCTTCGTGTATTAAAGCCCAGTAAACAAAGCTGCCATTTTGCTTGTCAAGCACATAAAGTACAAATGTATGGCATAAGTATAAATCAGCTAATGCATATAAAACTCATACAACTGCAGTCAATACTAGGGATTTTTAAAATTTAATTTAATTTATTAAATTTGTATGTGCAACAACCACAAGACTGGCTTTATATCTGTATTTGTAGCATTTGGAAGCAGCCCAATCTGCTTTGGACCTGCTCTGGTCATTCTATTGATTAGTTTTTTTGGGGTCTGAATCTGATCTGTTACATCCAAAATTCAGGAGTTCAAAATAGCTATAACATTTTTTATTTTCACATAAGTAGATAGAATTTGCAGGCAAATGAGCCCTCCCATGTCAAATTTCATGTGGACCCATCCAGGGGGTTTTGTGCAAGGAACCTTTAAAAAATATTTTTTTAAACAAAGAAAAGATCTGTAATGTTTTGATTTCCTGATAGATTTGAATGCAAATTGCATGCTTGGTCATGCTTTTGGAGGGGATGAAGCCTACCAATTTCCAAAAATCTAGTGGTTCTGCAAAGGAGGCCTTTAGCATGATAGAAAATAGAAATCATGTTCCCTCCCCAATTTTATTTGTGGACAATCAGATTGAAAACTGGACACAAGGGAAGTGCCCCTAGATAAAGCTCAAACAAATAGGTTGCACATTTAATGGTTTTTGGGGGGAATGAGACCACAGAGCAACTTGGAAGTTATGGGTTCCTTGATCCACCTTGAGATACATTGTTAATGATGCAATCTGGCCTGAGGAATGTGAGATCAGGACCCGAATCACTCCAATTCCTCTTGTTATTTGGGGTGCCCACGTTGCTGACACATACCCCTAGTCAATACCAGTAGGTCAAGTCACAAGGTTATAGTTCCAATGCTATAAAGCAGAGGTAGGTAACTTGTTAATTACTAACAAGGATACCAGGTATGTGAATGGCTCCTAATCTACATATTTTACCCTACACGCAATAAACTAATTCTGCATACCATTTTCATGAATGTGGCAGATGTTAAGCTGAATCTGGTGGATATGTGATAGATCTAATCCAAAATTGTGCACTCCTAATTTGAGGTTGGGGTGGGTGGAATGGAGAGGGGGCATCTCCAGTTAAATCCCAACCAAAAAAAAAGGAGGAAACAACTTCAAGGTGAGTTTGGAAATCATATTCTGAAGATATGTGTACATAGAAGCTGGTATGCTCAGGATTCCAACAGGAAACCTTGCAGAAATGCCTTGGGAGTTTTTAGTATGTGAACAATATGTTTAAGAATGTACTATTACATTTTTAAAAGGGAGATGCCTTTCATGTTGAAGTTGAGTAAATACCCTTTCTCCTTTTAGTGTATACCTATAAGCATGATTGGTAGAAAATATTAGAACTGGTATTGTTTTCCAATGACAATATAACCTTTTATTTTGTGTTTGTTTCGTTTTCACGTGTTTTTTATGGTAAGTAGTAGATCATTTTGATTGTTTGTAGAACTTACTTGCAATTATTTTAGAAACAATACATTTCTAAACAGGGATAACATATGGTGGGATCTCTTTTTATAAACATAGCTATCACACACACTTGTAGCTTAGTGTGAGTAGAATCTAACATTTGTTCTAATTGCCTGTACAGATTTTCTATAGTTCTTTTCTGTTTTTTAACCTCCACCAGAACTAGACAAATCTCAGAAATCTCACCAGGTGAGCTCAATCTCACTTTTTGAAAATGTTAAACATATAAATAAATTTGAGATTTGTGCAAATTTATATGAGAACTAATATTACCTCTATCTGGAAACCAATCCACGTTCATTGCTGTGCTAAAGGAACTGTACAACTTTAAACTGTGTTATTCTGACAAATCTATGACAATGGATAGATTTTAATATGCTTCTTGGTTTGAATCAGTGTTAAATTGTGGATTTCCAATCTTGATCTCATATTCTCTAGTCCTCTTTTTTGTGGGCTCTGGTTTTTGTGTTGTCTTTTTGGATATTAAAGGGATAATAATTGATAGCTCTGGTTCCCTATTGCTAATTGCAGTTTCCTGGCAGAAATCTTTAGTTGATATTTGTTCAGACATTATAACAGGATAATTAGACCCATTATGTAAAGTCTATTATTGAGTCTCACGTGATCAACTGTCTGGCATATGGTGAGGACCTGATAAGAAGGAATCTTTCCCTACAGGCCCATTTTCTTTCCTCTGTCTTAATAAGAGAGTTTTAAAGTGGGTGATGCAGAAAGGAGAATCTTACAGTTCCTCAAGAGTAGGGAGAAGCATTAATAAATTCCACCTACTTGCATTGTGCAGGAGTACAATTGTATTTTGGTTTTTGTATGCATAGACTACATAGCACCTCCAGCTAAACGCGACAGGCAGCAGGTAACGTGAAAGATCTCTACTTGAAACTCCAGCAGGCTGCTGCCCATTGAAGCAGATGAGACTGGGCTAGGTGGACAAATAGTTCAACTACTATAAAAGCAGCTTTTTCTTAGTGTTGCCAGTCAAGTTTTTCTTTACCTTGGCTTGGAGACAAATTTCAGAATTTCTTAATGAGTCACCTGAAAGCATAAGTCCACTACCTTCCACTTTCTCTGCTGTGGATCATAATCCAAGCAAAGGAAGAATCCCTGTTTTACTTCCGCTCTATCCTCAAAAGACTTCCTGAAAGCCCTTCCTCCTTCTCACAGGATAACCTCTCAACACCTAGAACATCTAAAGCATTAAAACCATTCAGGTATTCTCACAGTTAATAATGGTTAATGGTTGCTGGAAACAGTATCTTTCAGCCAACAAATCCCTGGGTGAAAAGGGATCTTTTCATATTCCTCCTGAATGTTAATAATGAGGGAGACAAGCACATCGCTCCAGGAAGAGCATTCCACAAACAGGGAGCCATCACCAAGAAGGCCCTGTCAAGGCAGCCCCCTGTGGTGACACCAAGTGTGAGAGGGAGGGAGGGAGGGAGGGAGGGAGGGAAAATACTGCCCTCCACACTTTTCACTTTCTGCCACTGCCCTTCCCAGCTTGGCAGCAAGCAAAGAGAAGTGGGGAGGGTGTTGTGGGTTGGTGGGGAACTCTAAGCTGGTTATCATTTTGGCTTCTATATAGATTCAACTGATATTTACTGGCTGCATTCCCTGGGTATAAAGAGAATTTTTGATGATAGAAGCATTACCTTCTGTGAGTCCAACATATCAATCAACTATATCAACTATACTATTAGGGGCTGTTTGTGCAACTTATGCAAACTGGTCTTACACAATATAGGATATTAGCTTTGTGATATATACAGTCTTGTCTTTGTGCAAGTCTCCCTCTTTTGTAATGTTAGTCACATCTGAGCATCTCCAATTGCAATACCATTTTCCATACTCTCTTGAGCTACCTTTAAACCTGATTTCTTCAAGTAACATTGGAATTATGATGACCTCGCTTATCATCTGTCTTTCACAGCAACATTTGGTGTGGTCATCAATAAGTGCTTGCCTTCGTGTGGGCAGGAAAAGAGCTGATAATGTTCTTTTGATTGCACCTCTCACTTGAGTTAAGGCCCTGAGAGTGTTATTTTGTGTCTGGGAGCCAAATGGTTAGTTGTGTGAAATTGCTGTGCGCATCAGCTGTCCTGGATTCTTCTATCTTATCATATGGATGCAGTATCTGTCAGTTGAAGGCTAACTGGAACTTTATAACCAAAGCACTTAGTAACTGCCCACAAAACTGCTGATAGGGCTGTACCTCAGTGGTAGAGGCTCAGCTGTATGCTGTATGCTATATGCTGAAAGCCCTAGCTAGGTTTAGTCCTTGCAGGTAGGACTGCAAATTCTCCCAGTCATTGTAGACAACGCTGAGGTTGGTGGACTGCTGATCGGACTTGTTAAAAGACAGCTTCCTATGTTAGAATCAGTTTTTGTCATGCTTGCTTTCCCGTTTGTTAGTGTAATTCTATATGCATGTATGTGTATGTATTTAATATACAGCCCTTCACCCGAAGATCTCAGGGCGGTCCACAAAATAAAAATACAGGATAAAAGCACAAAATAAATAGTTAAAAATAAAATAATAATGCCCCCTTCCCACAAACACATTTAAAAGCCCATAGAATATTAAGGCCTGGTTGAAGTGGAATGTTTTTGCCTGGTGTATAATGAAGGCACCGGAAGAACTTCCCTGGGGAGAGCATTCCAAAGTGGGGAGCCACCACAGAAAAGGCCTGTTCTGGTGTTGCCACCCTCTGGACCTCTCACGGAGGAGGCACACAAAGAAGGGCCTCAGATGATGAATGCAGAGTCCAGATCGGTTTATATAGGCAGAGGTGGTCCTTGAGGCATTGTGGCCCTGAGCTGTTCAAGGCTTTCTAGGTCAAAACCAGCTCTTTGAATTGGGCCTAGAAGCTATTTGGCAGCCAGTGCAGTCAGGCCAGGATTGGTGTAATATGCTCAAACCGTCTTGCCCCGGCGAGCAACCTGGGCACCAAATTCTGCACCAGCTGAAGTTTCCGAACCATCTTCAGAGGCAGCCCTAGGTTTGTTTGATAAACATTGCACTGCAGTGCAATTAAACTGCTTTCTTTGGCAAACTCCATTTATTGGGAGGAGTTCAATGTCATTCTCTTCTAATCATTCTGTCAGCACAAGCATTTCTGCTTGCCAGATGGCATGGTCCTCCTCTTGTCCCCTCCACACTATTCTGGGGGTTCTCCCAAACCTCAAGACATATTTGGGGGTGGGATACAGAAGGAGGAGGAAGGGAAGTTCCATTGCTAGAGGGAGCCCTTGAGCTGGCTTCTGTGTGGGCACCTGGCTGGTTGAATCCAGGCTACACTTTATTTCCTGCATATTTGTATTCATATATATATTTTTAAAAAATCTACAAATCCAATAGCACTGGATTGTGACCAAGACTCTAAATTGGTCTACCTTGACATCAACATATTATCACTGTAATACAGCTTCAATGTGTTTTCAAGTGGATTATTGTGGAATTAGCTATATTTCCATTATTTACAAAAGCTGTTTGCAAGCCTGAAGGCTAAGATTAATTTCAGCAAAGCGAAGACTCAGGAAACCTAAAGTTGCAATTTCCAGCTGGGGGCGGGGGAGGGGGATGACCTGGAGTCGGAGTGAACAAGGAGGTTCCCTAGTTTGCAGATGACACAAATTGTTCTGGATAATAAAATCCCAATCAGATTCTAAACCGCTCCGTAAGGATCCCTTTAAACTGGGTGACTGGGCAACAGAATGGCTGATAAGATCCAGTGCAAATAATTGCAAAGTGCCACAAATCCCAAGTACACATAAACATTGATCAGGTTTAAATTGACTGTACCCTGGAAAGAGATATTGGGGTCTCTGTGGAACACACCAAAAAGTAGGCAATGGGGGGGGGGTGAATAAAAAGAAGAAAAGTTCAGCACTGGGAATGATTGTTGTTGTTGTTTAGTCGTTTAGTCGTGTCCGACTCTTCGTTACCCCATGGACCAGAGCACGCCAGGCACGCCAGGGAATGATTAGCATTAGGGATTTTTATGGTAAGAACACAATCCGTTCACCCATAGGTAGAGAACTAGCCATTGAACTCAGTACAAACCCGTCTTGCCTTTTCACTCCTCAACATGCGTGGGTTGTTTTGAGGGAATGGGCAGCTTCTATGTCTTTTCCTTATCCCCATCAAACCACCCTTCTTCCCCTTTTGCTCTAGCCCTCCCTTTACAAATGTGGTTGAAAGTTCTCCTTGCACAATTGTTCACTCAGCTTTAGGAGAAATCATTCACCACTGCAGTAGAGGAGCCCAGAGGTAGCCAAGGAAGAGCATATACAACTCGTGCCATTTTTGTGCTCTTTGGAAACATCCATGCTATACATTCAAAGCATAGGGCTTCCACAACAGAATCCTAGGAACATATCCCTCACTATCCTTAAGGAACTACAATTCATATAATGCTTTTTTGGGGGGGAGGGAGGAAGCTCTGGGCTTTAAATGTGTGTTAGCTCTTCTTTAAATGGGTACACCTGTGTCCTAAGTCTCCTTGTCAGGTTCAATGAATGCACACTTGGCAAATGTAGGTAGCACTTGGAAATATGTTAGAGGGTAGCCCAGTGTGGGGTTTTCAGCACACTATATTCTGGGACCATGACTTGCAGTAGAGGTATCGAATGCTGTGCCCTCCAGATGCTGTTGAAGTATAGCTTCCATCATCTCTAACCATCTGCCATGATGACTGAGACTGATGGGAGTTGGAGAACAGCAACAGTGGGAGGCAGTGTGTTGGCTACTCCTGGGTAGACCTTCAAATGAGCTCTAGTCCATATTCGCCCATATTTGCTGAAGCTTGTTGGGAATTTTCTGCCACTTGTCATTGCCACTGATGTCTTGCCACCCCTGCTACTTCATCCATAGATCCTCTTTATACCAAGGAGAAGAACAGTTTCTGGCTCAATTCAGATCATGGTGTTGGTAAGGGTGGCTCCAGTGGCGTAGCGTGGGTTGTCAGCACCCGGGGCAAAGCAAGTAATTTGCGCCCCCTAACCCGTGGATTTTAGCACTGATTTAGCACTGCGAGCGCGAGCGCCCCCCCCCAGATGTTGCACCCGGTGCGGCCGGCCCCCCTGCACCCCCCACGCTATGCCACTGGGTGGCTCACAGCTTGCCCCTATGAACTCCAGTAGGACAGGAGTTCCTCCTTTTAGACTTAGGCAGAGATTTTACGAGCTTATGTCAAATCACCTTTCTTCAGCATTATATATAAAAGAGCCATGTCTTATCAGGTTTTAGGAAGAAATCAAAGTAATTTCGCACTCTCTTCCTTCCAGATGATATTCCCAAAGACGGCATTTTGTTAATTGAGCTATTATCATAAGTGAATATAATTAGCATTTTCAGCACAGTAAAAGGAGCCCAGGGTCTCTTATTTCTAGTGCACATTATGGATTGCTGCTCTGAAAGCCCATTGCAATATTTCACAGTTAGTTTGAAATGCTCTTACATGACTACGGCAAGTAAATATTAGCAATTACTGTGAATGCAAATTATAGTAAAAAACATTTATAAGAAGGTGAGAGGAGGAAGTGTATTTGTGAATCAGTTATTTATGCAGGGAATAATGAAATTCATTTTGTGCCTGTTCTACAAGTATCTCACAAAATCAAAATAGCTTTAAACACCATACTTTGTGGTAGCATCTGCTATCAGCCTTTTGTACTTTTCTTTTCAGACATAGATTTCTTACTTGAACTTCTACTATTTCCCCCTTACATTTTTTGCTGTAGGTAGAATGACAAAAGACTAGTTGACTATCAAACACTGGATAGTTCTCCATATACGTAACCTCTGTGGATACCTTACTTCCTAAAAATGAAAACTCTGTCATGACATGTCCATCATTGTAGAAACTATTTCTCAAGATTTTTATGATTGCTGCTTTTATTATTTAATGTTTATTTTTTTATAGAACCATAGAACTGTAGAGTTGGAATGTTCACTTTCTTCACAAAAGTGACCCAAAGCGATGTACAAACATAGTATAAAAATGAATTATAGCAAACAAAACCAATAAAAGCCCAATAAATACAGCTATAGAGATAAATGACAGGTCTTATATAACTTGCCACAGATACCTGAAGCCCTTTAAATTAAGGGCAAATGCCTGGGTGAAAAGAAAAGTTTTGCCTGGTGCTTAAACATTATTTAACCAATCAGATTTGGCTGTGTGTTGACTTGACTGAAAACAACTAAAACTTAGCCAGTGCTAAGTTCTGTTTAAAAGCTACAGAACAAGAAACGTAGGAGTGCTCCATACTCATGGTTTTTTTTCTATTGGTAAGGCATATTTTTATGGTATTGCTGCTGAATTGAAGCTGATTTAAGAGTTTAGGCAGGCTCGTGCAGCTGGGCGTTCAGACAATCTGGCCCAAAGCATTTAAAAACAAAACCAGCACTTCAAATTGGGCCCAGAAACAGAATATGTATAATATGCCCTGATAGTCTGATTTCTATAAGAGTTCTTATACGTGCATTCTGTACCAACTGGTGACTCTGAAGCATCTAGCGTGGCTGCTGACAAACCAGTCAAATATAGGGAAAGGCAAACTTCTGAAGTTAAGAATAAGCCTTTGTAAAAACTTCCAAAAATATCCATGTACATTTTTCAAGACTGACCTAGCTCCAGAGTTCTAGCTCTTGCAGCCAAACATCCTGCTTTCTCAACAAGTGTACCATATTTGCTTCATTACTGACTCTTTTGTTAAAGGTGAACTATAGAACTGCTCATGACACCCATTGCATTACATGACACACACACAAAAACTAAAGTAGCAAATTGGCAGAAACAAATTGGCAGAAACCCTTCCAATCTTGACTGAACTTGAGCTCAAAGTGCAGTGAGCAGTGGTATGTTTTTTTAATCAGTAGATGCGCAGCCAAGATGACCTGTCCTCAGCAGCTGGATGTTAATAAGAACAAGCATGTACATGCTGCTTCAGTGAAAGTCTAGGGGCTGTGATGACTTCCAAATGGTTAAGGAAGCTGTCGAGTTGCTCGGCTCAGTAAAAGCACTCCTTATAAAATAAAAGCACTTGAAAAGAGAGCACATGAGAAGGACAAGCTAATGTCAAGATGGCCCCTTAATGGTTCCATTTCCACATTGACACCTGATTTCTAAGACATTTTACAATATCATGAATAAACTGCATTATGCACATCTAGTCTTTTACCTAGAATCTTTGATTCTTGAAACAAACTCCTTTGTATTTGATAAATTACATGTTTGCTTTTGTCTTAGTGCTAGACCTGGAAGTTCTTAGGGCAATTTTCAATGATTATATTAGCTGCAGAGTATTATATCATTGAGCTAATTGCTGGTTGTCAAAACTGCTACGGAGGGGAAAGGGTGTTATTAAATGGCAGTATTTATTTTAATTAGTTAAACTTTGCATTGCAGGCATCATGGTACACTGTATTTGTAAAATAAAATAGCACAGACAATAAAAGATGTTCAGACCATCAAAACAAAGTAAAATAAAAATATAAATACCCACACACCTAAAGAAGACCATAAAAAACAAAACTATCCCGGCACGTGGATTGTGGAATGCCATCTGCATTATATGGCACTGAGAAAACTGATTATGTTGGACCTCTATTTCGTAGCAGATGGGTTCATTAAATTTAATAGCCTCTAGAGCTTTTAGAAACAGTGTTAAAAACATGTGGAACATGCTGTGACACTTCACTTCTAGCCCCAGAGTCATTATAATTCTGGCACAGACTATAAATATTAAAGTACTTTATTTCAATTGAAACAAATGACTACTCTAATTATTTTTGTTCATGTACAGTAACTTCAGAAGTGTCGAAGGCTGCCATTGTTTCAATTTTCCTGCAGCATCCCACTTTTTGTTTAAGGACATTTTTGCTGATCTTTAGCTCCATCTCCCATATTAGATTCACTTCTAATTTGTTATTTGACTTGCATGCAACATCAGAAACTAAAAGGCAATCATGTGGGTTAAGAAAATAAGCCATTTCCCCTCCTGTGGTGGCGAGGAAACCAACAAAAGGGCTAAGTTTTATCTAGAAAACTGTATCTGAAGCACGTAGAGATTTTTCTGTTGGTTCTTGCCTGCCCTTCCATAGAGTATAGCATGAACTTTCAGCAATGGTGCACAAAAATAACTCAGGTCTTGCATTTTAATCTATTACTGGTATCTAGAAAGGCCAACGTGTTAGCCAACTTCAGAAACAGTCTCCAATTGGCATTGCTTGTCATTTTCTCTTACGTAGTTCATTGAGCAGGATTTTTATAACAAAAATCGTAATTGGATTGGAGAATTAATTGGCAATTACTTACACATGTATCAAGACAACAGTGCAGTGAACAGGCCAAACATAAACCCAAGTTCTCAAATTTTAAGGAGAGAGGAAAGTATTTATTATCTATACAACTCTTGGCAGTGTGCTCTTTCACTTTCAATCATTTCCTCATTTTCCTCATCACCTACCCCAGGTTCATTCCGCCCCCCCCCCTTCTTCTTTCACCTACTGTATCTGTGGTTCAAAACTTTTGAGACCTGGTCTGCTCTGGTCATCAACTTACAAATCCCTGCAGTCACGTTTCCCCCTTCTTCCCACGCTACGAAAGGGAGGGATGTTGAAGTTGTTCTTGTGTGATTAGCACATTCTTTTAAAATGTATTTTGGCAGCTCCAGTGTGGCTTAGTTTCATTATATCTAAGCCCTGGCATGAGCTGACATTTCAAACTCCGTCTTTGATTAAAAAAGAGCTAAAGAAATCCAGACCTTTCAAATGGCTAAGTGAATGTGTTCTACTGTTACTGGAGGTGTTGAAGGGTCTAATGACATCAAATCCATAAAACAGTGCCAAAAATGAGAAATTGCTGGATTAGTCCATGTAGTCAACCTACTGTACATTCTAATTGCCCTCTAACCTAGACCCAGTCCACATTAGGAGTGTGGGGGATTTTGGTGGTAGTATGCTTCTTGCTTTCTCATGAATCATGACTCATTCACCAACTTGTAGTTATCCCACTAGGGACGCGGGTGGCGCTGTGGGTTAAAGCCCCAGCACCTAGGACTTGCCGATCGAAAGGTCGGTGGTTCGAATCCCCGCGGCGGGGTGCGCTCCCGTCGTTCGGTCCCAGCGCCTGCCAACCTAGCAGTTCGAAAGCACCTCTGGGTGCAAGTAGATAAATAGGGACCGCTTACCAGCGGGAAGGTAAACGGCGTTCCGTGTGCTGCGCTGGCTCGCCAGATGCAGTTTGTCACGCTGGCCACGTGACCCGGAAGTGTCTGCGGACAGCGCTGGCTCCCGGCCTATAGAGTGAGATGAGCGCACAACCCTAGAGTCTGGCAAGACTGGCCTGTACGGGCAGGGGTACCTTTACCTTTACTTTTTAGTTATCCCACTACTTCTGCTACTTTATTCTGGGATTTTTCAGATTTATTTTATGTGCAACAAACATGTTATATTATAACTGTTATTGGTGGGAGTGCCTTCTATCCTCCAGAACTACATCCCCAGCCCCCTTCCTCACCTTTCTTTAGCATTTAACCTTTGGTGTTTGGGAATGAATTTGTGGGAAGGAAGTTTGAGTGTCCATGACTGATCATCATATTTTTGGGTGGTGGTACTAAGTCTCAATAAGCACCTGCACAGATGTATTTCATTTGAAAGCCCTTTCCCCCAAACTTTCACTTTTCACAGGGGTGAGGGAGAAGTACTGTGACTGTTCTCCATCTCCCTCCTCCTTTTTGCAAGACTTCTTTTCAATGCACCCTGTGTGTGCAGTCATTCTCTGTGATCAGAAATCACAAAGGTGTGGTGCAGTGTGGTGTGACAAAGAAATACAATGCACTATATGCGACTTAAGAATCATCCACTTTTTTATTTCACACCCCAAGGGAGATAAAGGGGTTGCATTCACATATAATACTAAACCAAACCATGTGAGCATTCAGGCATCCAGGGAGGTAGCCGCTTTGTTCATCCTGGTCCTTTTAGCTCAGAGCAGCATGGCAGCTAAGCCAAGGTTTGACTTAGTGTGGCACCTGGACCCTGGCTCTATATCAGTCTCTGTCCCCTTTAATCACAAGCCAAGGTTTGTTCTTGACTACAACTCATCGCTAAGAAGCAAAGAGCCTGGGTTTGGATCACGCAGTAAACCAATCCTGGGCTTAGCTCAGTGATGGCCAAACCTGGCCCTCCAGCTGTTTTTGGACTACAACTCACATCATCCCTAGCTAACAGGACCAGTGGTCAGGGATGATGGGAACTGCAGTCCCAAAAGAGCTGGAGGGCCAAGTTTGGCCATCACTGGCTTAGCTGCTCTGCTGAAAAGACCAGGAAGGAGCAAAGCAGTCACAGGGAGCCAGCAGGCTAGTATGATCCTAGGAAGGCATAGTTGGTATTACCATGTTGTACAAACATGTATTCTTTACCCTGTGACCCCTGATCTGCATTTTCATTAGTGAAACATACCAGTACAGCAGTACCTCATAAACGAAATAACCTCGAGTGTGGATTGCACCCGAGTGACTTTAGAATTTACAGGATAACTGCTTATAAGAGAATCTTGTGCTGCATCTTTGAGGATGCTCTTCATAGTGCTCAGGGGTTTGTCTCTTTAACTCACAGTCTTCTGCTATGGAATATTATCTGTATAAATCACAGGCAGCAGGCTTGGTGTTCAGTTTTGATTTACCAGAATATCCCAATGGGAACTCTTCTCTACACATGTCTTCCACACCTGTGTGCTGGAGATATAGCAGGGCAAGGAATTTTTCAACTTGTCATTGATGTACAACCCCTTTCTCTAAGAGGACAAAGAATGCTTTTAGATTTTTCAGACCTGTTTACACTGGAAATTTAGTTGTGCCTGTCAGGACCCAAACCTGAAAATCAAAAGGCAACAAATCATTAAATGAAGGAAGAATTTATTTCTGCATTTCTCATGCGTTAGATCAAACGAGGAAAAGACACACTAATGTGTGGTGGTTTTTTTTTAAAAAAAATAGTAATCAACTTTATGCAAAATTCTCATTTTTGAAAATGCATTAATGGCGGAAGGTGGAAACATTCCAATTATTCCCTTGGGCTGGTTTCTGTAGTTTCCAGTCAGCCTACAGTTTCTACATGTCTTTTACAGAGTTGTTTGTAGTATGGAGAAAGAACAAAGTATGTATCCCTTTGCAAAACTATACTCATTCTACATAGCAGCTCCCTGAAATGACCCAGAGCAGCTAATTCATAAGCTGTAGCTTTAAAAACTAGTAGTGAAGTGTGTTAACTTCAGACTTATTAACAGATGGTGTGCACCGTCCATTGCTCAGAGTAAAGCTATCGAACAAGAAACTGATTGTACTGTCATCAGTTCCTGTTGGCGACACTAGACATAATTGAACTTTTCACAAACGAATTGGAAAAGTATTGGAAAATACACATGAAAAACTATGAGGCAGATGCAACATTCCAGAAGAATAGCCATGCTAGTCTTTTAAAGTAAACTCAAACACGGATCCTGTCTGTGGCATCATAGAAGTTAATGAAAGGATTGTGTCATGAGCTTTGGTAGGTTACATTCTCCTTTATCAGATGCATCCTTTTGTTTTAGTTGTGCCAGACTGCAATCCTTTGCAAACTTACCTAGACATAGTCTCAAATAGAAACAATGGGACTTACATCTAAGTGAATATGCATAGTATTGAATATACAAACCATAGTACAAACCTTTACTAGGTTTGTATTATGGCAATGGAGTGGAATGTTGCTGTTCTGGGGTCCCAGGTGCAAGTCTCTTTCAATTGTTGTCACAATACTCCCATGGTGCATTACTATGTAAAGCATTTGTTTGCACAATATTCCATAAACCATAAAACACTAGATCTAGAGGGGACCAGGCTGGGAAAGGTTACATTGGGTACATGCTTTGTGTTGCTATCTTTACCAGAGAATATATGTTCATCAAATCTTAAAAGTTATTTAAAAAAAGCAACAATTGATATTTATTTACTTTCCTCCCCTCACCATCCCTACAAATAGTCCACTCCGGAGATAAATAACACCCAAATAGGGCTAGAGGTCTGTCCCTTGACTATCCATTCTGAGATTCTAGCTGCAGGTGTGGGGAGGGAAACAATTTTGGGAACATAAGGGTGGTGTGGGGGGAATGTGTGTAATCCAGTGGTGGAGCATCATGCTCTGGCACTGGGGGTGGAGAGCAGGTGGGGCCGTGGCTGGCGCACATCCCGGGGTTGTGGCCCACTGCCCGCAGTGACGGAAAGAGAGTTATATGCAAAAGCAGAAACTCTGAGACAATTAACAAAAGCACACCATCGCCTGACAGAATGTATCCACTTAACAATGCAGAAATTAGGATGCCCCTCATAATTTATGAATATTCTAATTTACCTAAGCCAAGCTCTTCAGGGTTTAAGATTAATTCCTTCCCAACTAGGCCTAATCTCCCCTGATTGGCCAATAACTGCAAAGAAGACACTCAGAAGCCCTCTTAACAGAAACACTCAAGACGTGAACCCATGCCACCACCTTCTATAATCCTGTAATTAAAGGGCCATACACACCCAGAGTTACATATGCTGAAGCATTTATATACAGGGCCATTTATTTTCCTGCCCTTTTACACGAGTTGTTATACCTGTCATTCCTTTTTCTAATTTGTCACAAACTAGAAAATAAATAAATGTGTGTGTGTGTTCCATACACTTACGTGATCCGTCGATGCCCCTTTCCTTTCGTGCCAGAGTACTCCTGTGCGAGAAATGATAGTCCTGCTGTTGTGTTTCACCTTCCCATCAATTTTCATAAATACCTCGTTTAAAAATGATTAGGCTTGGCAGTAATTAAAATTATGCTTTCTACTTTGCAAGCATCTTTGTACGGCAGCCAATAAGTGCTAAGAGCAATGGTAGCAGCAAAGGTGGGGAAAGCCACAGCTATGCCCTGTAATTTGTATCGGAAGCTTATTGAAGGTGGGATATAATGGTGAATTTAACCAAAATGACTGGAAAGTGACATCAATTTGCAATACATGACATCTGCAATGTGTGTGTATATGCATATATGCATGTCTTCTTTTTTCTTATTCTTGCCCATTCATTTATTTTTGGATATTCATATGGGATGTGAAATACTTCCACCATATGAGTTTAAATCAATTATATTAAGCTAGGGGAGAGGAGTAGCTCCCATTTTGGGTATCTTAGCCTTTTCCTAATGATTTATATATATACAAATTTAATTTTCTGCTTTCATGTGAGTTTGAGAGGAATAGTAACATTTCTTCAGCCACCCATTCAAGGGATACATTTCCACTTGTGGAAAATACAAAATCTTCTTCCAAATACATGCTCACTGAAGGTGGCCTACCATACTCGCTACAAAATCTGGTGAAAATCCACTGGTGGCCTGCATTGTTTCCGAATTTAGGAGCCATTTCAGAATTCTTAATTTGTTTTTATTTTTATAGACGTTCTGGGGCATCTTCTGAAGGTCACATGCCAGTGACGGGCAGGACCAGAGACCACAGTGAGCAGAGGAATTAATTTAAATCTTACTATTTATTCACTTAATTTACACCCCACTCTTCCTCCCCCAGGAGCTCAGCAGACAGATGAAACAAAAGCAAAACAAAAATATTCTACGCAGAGTATGACGTTCCCCCCTCCCCAAAAAATGATTACAATTTAAAACATCTAAAATCAGTTACGGTTAAAAACATTCAAGAAGCAGTTAAAACAGTTTAGGAACAGTCTTCCACCCAATGATATTGTACTTCGGTGCAGTCCATTCCTTCCAAGTAAGAGGCATTATCAGAGTTGCAAGACACAGTCCAGCCAGACAAAAAAAAAAGTTTGGTCCAGTGAGAACAGTTCCAAGGGCCAGAGAGAGCTGGGGGGTAGAGATGCCTGGTGGGCCACAGCTGGCTCTGGGCCTGTGTTTCCCCACTCTTGCTATTGTGGCCGTTCCCTGTCCTATCTACCCAGTAGGTAGACAGGCAGGAAATGACTCCCCCTTTGCTGTCAAGTTGTGGAGGAGGGCTAATAACAAAGTCAGCCTAGTATGGCTTGATAAGGCACAGCCTCTTCTTTGCTCTGCCAAGAGCGGAAGCAGTAGAATGGGACAGTAGCAATATAAACCTACAAAACCCTATGAAATGCAAATTCTGCTGGATGGCCGTGCTTCGGTTCACATCCTGTTTTGGAAAGTGCAAGCTACAAAGTTCACTCTTAAGTGCCAACAAAATGGAATGTCTCCCCCATTCCCAATTGCAGACGTGGTTTGGCATTGCCTGGCTCCATTCAACAAGGCATATGTTTCACAATGCTAATAAAATCTTACATACGTATGAATATCCAACAATTCCTGAATGGGAGAGGAGTTTGGGGGAGGCTGTTTTCACCAGTTCCTCCCCTCTTCAGTCTCCCGTTCCAAACTTTTTCTCAAGAATCATTGGAGACAACCCATTAACTATATAAAACAACTATAATTACATTTATGCAGTGATGAAAAAGCAAATAAAAGATAAGCCAATAATAAAAACCCATCCGTTCAAATGAGACATAGGTCTTAAAAGAAAGTTTTAAAAACTTGTGCACAACAAGATCAAACGTAAGTTAGCAATCCAAGCGAAACCGAGATTCTGTTTTTCAGGGAATAGAAAGCAGTGTTGTAAAATGGGATACCTCCTGCAAAACATTATCTGTCTCTTATACCACTGGAACTGGGGGTCATCCAAGGAAGCTCAGAGGTGGAAGATTCAAGACAAACTGAACTGTGCTGCACAATTAAACTAAGGGAAATTGTGAGCACACACGCTGAACCCCTGTCCCTGGAGCCTCCCCCCCCCCCAAGAAGGAGACATGACACCAGCCTATGGGTTCAAATTAGGACACAACTTTATTGCATTTCAGGTGTAGGAAACTTGGCTTAGGCCTTGGAAGCTATCCCTCTCAACGCAGGGTATGAGGTTGTGCAGGACTAATAGGTGATGTGGGAGGGAACTGTAAAGCATGAACTTAAAATAAGGGAAATTGCTGCCATTTAGTGATGACCACCAACTTGGATGGTTTTAACATGGGATTAGACAAACGCATGGAGGATCACTGACTCCTAGTATCATAGTTTCAGTTCCAAAATCATCACAACCAAAAAGTTGAAAAATGGGGTCCAGTTACCTTTCACAGATCTCATTGGAGAAGGAGGCCTCTTTATTAGGTGTTCCTAATCATCTAACAGTACATCATAACCAAACTAGAGACTTTGGGATAACATTCTCTTTTTAGTCAAATGGCATGATACATATAGCAGCACAGTTCTGGGCCTGGCACCTTTTTTTTGATTTCTTTCTTTTCAAAAAGAATCTCAGTGGTCCTTGTTTGGCTGACCTTCTAATCATTTGTTTGAGACATGAGAGTTCTGCTCAGCACTAGAGTTCCATGATTTGTTTTAGTTGAGTTAATAGCTCAATGTGTTCAGTGTCTGCAGCTCCCCCTCCACTAAATGATTGGGCAACTTGCTTGCTTATGGCGATCATTCTGTGCAGACTTACAAGAAAGCGAGCCTCTTTGTACTTAATAGGGTTTGCTTCCAAGCATACATGCATAGAACAGGGCTATGTGAAATCCACATATCAACTGGCATATCACACACACACACACACACACACCCTACTTCCTGTAGGTATAGAGTGGTAGATAATTTAAAAACATTCTGTAAACATAAAAAATATTTTTTCTCAGATTTTAACAAATGACAATAAAAAAGGAAAGCACGTGCTAGGTGTGTTGGAAAGCTGTTTATTATCATGCTCATTGTTTGTAATGCAATTTCCTAACATATTTTAATGCCACAAATGCAATGGAAAAGAGGAACCATGAATAAATTAGCCACTAAAGTGTAGGACCAGAGCCAGATTGAGGCCCTTCTTGTGTTGTAATTATTGAATATCCTCCAATAATGAAAAGTGAGCTTTGGTGATTTCTCATCTGAGCTGTTTTTATATTCCCCAGTGCTCCAAACAGCCAGCTTTGTCTTTTCTTCCTTAAATATTTGTCTTGTAATTTACTTGGACCGCAGTCCTAAGCATCCTTCCTAGTAAGTCTCATTGAACTCAGTGGGACCTCCAAGTGGATATTGTTTTTGACTGGCCTATAAGTCTGCCTTGTAAAACATTAGCAAAATATATATAATAAAAATGATAAACATGTGCAAGACATAGAAAGGGATTGAAACTGAATCATGATTATTTGCACTTTATTTAAGTAAGATACTAATGTGAACCTGAATTAAAAATGCTGAATTAAAAAGCTGAATTAAAAATGCCAGCATTAAAAAGACAAACAGATGACATATAATACTCGAAGACTTGGGCAAAGGTATGAGGAAGGGGGAGAAACGATTTCCATTAGATGCAAGAAAAAGAACTGTTACACTCTGCTTTTGAGGATTAGAAAGCTTGAAGAGCCTTTTCTTTTGCTCAACACTTGTCTTGGCAGAGCCTGAAGAAACCACTGGAGTCAACAGTACCCATCGGGTTTTGCAGAGATAAGTAATTTGTATGCTCTGCTGTAAAGGGTCAGCCAAGAACACTTGCTTCTACTGTTATGAAAATTGTTTGTTTCCTGTGGCCTCTCAGGAGGGAAAGTGTCAGTCAAAGCAGCACAAATAATTTCAAAGAAAATCCTAACCAGGTCTAATGTGAGTTGCTTATGCTTCATACAACTGACTTCTAAACAGTCTAGCAACAGAATGAAGATGTATCACACAATGGTTCCTTAGATCTTGAGCTAGGTGGTGATACCTAGTGTTAGTCATATTCAGAGCACATCCATTCAGATAAATGGAATTAAGTACATTGATCTCCTCTGGTTATGACTTACCGTAGTTGATTGTCTCTATGTGTCCAGCAAGTCAGACCCTTAGTAATTAACCCTTATTTAACTAACCCTTAGTTAATAATGGCTAATCAACCTTTTTAAAAAAGACGTGAAAGCATCCGTTGTTGAACTGGATATTTCTTGGTCTGTGCTGCAGTTACTAAACTTTTTTTCAATTTTATATTTACTATGACAGCATTTTAGGACTATATTTGAAGGCAAACAGTCAACAAATAGTGATGTTTTAGTACTCTTATTATACTTTCTTGTAATTATTAGGAATATGATGTTTTAAAGAAGCCTTTCAGATGAGAGGCAGTAGCACCAAAAGTCAGGCCAGTTCAGTATAATATATATGCCACTTTCTGAAAGGGGCCAAAATGACCCAATGTGATGGGTGGAATGCAACATAGTACTTTAGTACTTAGTGGGCTATGTGTCTGTTGGATGGAGACTGCTCGCACAATAAAACTTCCCCTGCCCTCTCCTGCCTGCACACAGTGGGGAGGAAAGTGTGGGGGCACACAGTTGGAGGAGTGGGGTGAAAATCCCATTGCACAAGTGGACCTCGTTCCATGCATGCAGCACCCTATTTGAACCCTGCCCTATATATTTATTAATATTTGTGGATCAAAAAGATTAATTGAGAGAGGTTTTCTGCAACATACCAAACTTAACCAATCTTTCTTCCGGCTCCACGGGAGCTAAAACTCTTCCTATACTCTTGCTAAAGTTTACCAAACAGCTAGAATTTCCTTAAGGATCATTGCATATCATAATAGGTGAATTCATGTTGTCAAAATACAAAAGCTGAGCCAAAGTTTAATGAGTTTTGAATTCTGTGTTGAAATTAGCATGTTTTGAGGAATGAGAACATTTTGTCAAACAGCTGAGCGACCTACGTGAACATTGTGTTTCTCCTTTAAAGCAGGGCACCATTTAGGTACACTCCCAAGACTAGGGATCAGTAATGCTGTGCAAATGTGAGAGTTCATAAAAATTGTATAACTGTTTGAATAAAGTTTTAGAAACATTTCCCCAACTCAACTGAGCTACAGTTTAGTCAGGGTCATTTTATATACTCTTCATAAGCTGTCTACCCTGGCCCATGTGCTTGTCAACAGGCACAGGGTTAGGTTGGGCACATGTGACAGAGCAAGGATTACCAAGAACAGACAGTGCCTTAACTTTATCTTTATTTTATTTGGTTTAGAGGTAGGGATGGTCAAATTTGTAATCCATGTCACTTTGACCTGATCTGTTCATTCCTATGAGTTATTTTTCCTATGAGTTAACTATTCCCCCCCCCCCAAAAAATAGGCATTTTTCCAGAGGTGGTAAATGCATGGCATCAATAAGTTATGCTGCCCTCTTGTGCCCAAATACAGGAATCACAAGTCTTTGTCCATTACTGGCTCCTCTCTTGCTCTTGACCAGGTTGTTTCTCATTTTTACCCAGAGCAGAGTCTCTCTCTCTCTCTCTCTCTCTCTCTCATGTGTGTGTACTCTCCAGCTGTCTACTCCTCAGGCTTGTGATTTGTGCTTTAAAAACATTTTGTCCATTTGTCTGAGAGTGTACGATCTGCGTTGTTTGCCTTGCCTTTCCCTTATCAGCCTTCTTCTGCCCTTATTATGATCACTTTCTCAGTCTCTTTGAGATTCATTTGCAATGTCAGTAGCTTGGTTTGGTCAGTTGCCTGGACATGAGGATACCAGAACACATGCACACTGCTTTGGGGATCCATGATGAAAGAAAGATGGGATAGGAATAAATTAAAGGCCATCGCTGACTCTGTGGACCAGGAGAAGCACAAGCAAGTGTGAAGTCCTCAGGCCATGTGTGTGTAGAAGGGGTGCTGAGGGTTCCTTCCCCTCTCCCCCTGACTGCGGAAATTTGAATCTTCCTTGGGGTTGCAAGGCAAGCAACACTTGGGGACTGCTAAGGTTCCTCATTCTCAAGTCTGATGAATGAGCTATTACAGGGACTACACTGTTCCAAAAACCAGCCTTTGGGAGCTGCTGCTTCCTTCCTTCTTGTACTGGAATTCTGAGGTGGTAGTCAAAAGCCTGACGCTGATAATGATGACTTGCACTAATACTGAATGTGAAAAGGATGTTTTATATCAGCTTCTCTCTTCTACTACATTTAAAGTCATTTTAAAAATTGTTTAAAACAATTAAAATATTTTCTTTTTTACAGTCAGAGGAGCCTTAAATTCTACAGATTATTTGCCTCTGAAGTCAATCCAGTGAATTTGAAATTGTTTCCAAAAGTATTACTTTTTTAAAAAATTACGGCTGCCATTAACAGAGCAGAGGTATACCTAGGACATCAGTTTGCTGACAGCTTTTACATGAGCTTAACAGTATGGGGCAATCTTTCAACTTGTAACCATCTGTTACTCTGTGAAGTTCTGTGTGATGTTTTGGTCAGGCTATATAAACAATTAACATTTTCTACAGTATAAGATGAAATGCAGACCCCCATGCCTACAGATGCATATGATTAACTGTACTGCTTGAAATGGGTGCAAGTATATAGTATATTAAATATTGCATAGTGGGGTTGCAAATAGAAGGAATGCCTGGTGCTAAATGTGAGAAGGTGCTTCATACAGCTTTCCATATAGAATTGCATCCCTTTTTTGGAGTGTTTATTGCATCACCAATGAAACCTAAGAACTGGATGTGAGTCCTACGTCCCCATGGAAAGAGACAGGGGATGTATATAGGGTTTTATTTTCAAATTTGATACAGTTTATTTCAAAGCCTTCACAATCTTTTCACCATGCGGAATATCTCCACTGGATGAGACCGCACAGATTCAACGACATCTTGACTATAAATATGGTAACAGGTGCCCTCTGTGTCTCATGCATGGTCAGGTTCAGTTTTTCTCTAACTACGCTTCAGCCATTTCCCATGCTGCCCCACTGCCCTCAGTTTCCCTCAGTAAACCAGGAAGATGCTTGAACTCTCCTGGCAAGGAGGAGGAGACAACCTGGGAGTTACTAAGTCAGTTGCCTGTGTGCCTAAAACAATGCCAAACCAGACAGAGTCAGTCAAACACTTCCCTGAAAAATTATGGAAACCATTTGGGTCCAGTAGATTTTGGGAAGAGACTATCCTAAATGCAGACGCAGCTGAGGGACTGGGACGCTACGCTAGCTTTTCAATCATGTGCCTCTCCTATGTACCAGGAGAGATGAAGCAGTGCAGAGGTCAGTCTGTCGAAAGGCACTGGTGGAGTCAATCCAGTGCTTCTGCTGTGCCGTACCACTGCACCAACCTCCCCACCACCTCAACCCAGCCCTTTTCCCTCCCAGTAAACAACAGCAACTCACCTATCCAGGAAGCAAGTAAAGCAACTCTACCCCCATCAAGTCAGTCACTCCTGTCTAACTAGCCCTTCCTTCTTCCTTTAGTTTTATTCATATGACTTAAAATGCATTCTGAACATAGCTCCACTGGTTTTCTACAAACATCTTTGGATGTACAACGGCACTTCCTTTCCCTCTCTTCCAACTACCTCATGCCCCAAGGTTACCAGATTTTTTTCAATGAATCCGGGGACACTTTTCAACTTCAATTGATTTTGTATGCGGAGTGATTTGTAAATCCGGGGACTGTCCCCGGGAAACGGGGAAGTCTGGTAACCTTACCACAGATCTGCTCCATAGGGTTAGGGAAAACCCCATACTATATTTAGGAGAAAGTGGAAAGGAGAGGGAGAGGAAGTGCCATTGTGTAGCCAAAATTGCTTGCACCAGCAGAGCTGTTTAGTTGGATACCACCCAATATGCTTTAGCCTAGAGGCCTCAGCTTCAGTGCTGGTAAGATTTCCAAATTCTGGAGCATGGCATTGATGTCACAGCAGCACTTCTCAGGGTTCTAATCCAGAACCATTTCAATTCAGAGGATAATTCTCTCTTTTTAACCCTTCCCAGCCAAGCCATTCTTATTCCCATGAGCAAAATGGGCAAGAATCCCTGTTGATGCATGTCAGCCCTGAGACTGTAAAACTCATGAGCTAGCATGTGTGAAGAAGCATACATGGAAACCTGTTATTGAAACAAGCAATTGATGATACTGAAGGCATGGCAGTCAGTGCAAGCAAGACTGGATGGAAGTCAAATTGGCTAGGAGGAACATGGGTTCTTCCTGCAATGTTTACACTTGTCTGTTGGAAACTTTCAGCATCTCCCTACTAAATTGGAAGAAGAATATTTAAGGAAGAGGTCAGCAACTTGTAGATTCCAGCTGGGAAGTATTTTATCAGCTGTTCTCTTTGGCTAATACTGATCTGTGTTTTTACATTGCACGCAATGCATTTTCTAAATGTGTTGTTGTTTTCTGTCTTCATCTGATGCTTCTAATGAAAGCACTTGCTGCTGACACGGTTTCTTAGGGGATCAGATCAAGACAGGCACTTCATGCTTGGAAGTTAATTGAGTTTGAATGAAAATACTAAAGGATTGGTGTGTGGGTGTGTTGGCGGTGGGGGGGGGCTTGTAATTGACTCTACTGGTTAATGCTCAGTTTTATTGACAAAATACCAGACATAGTGGCTACCCTCCTACCCCTGGAGTTGGGACTATGCAATGTAGTTGTTTTACCTAGCTAGTAATGTGTGTGTAGGGATGGACAAATCTGTCCCTTTGGATTTCTCACTTTTCCAGTCTCAAGTTCAGTTCACTCCATTTCCACATCACTTTGCAATGCTTACTTAAAAGCTCTCACAAAAACCTGTATGTATTTTCATACACATTGCGCATTTCTGTATGCATTTTTTTCAGGAAGTTTTCACCAATATGATGCACTTTTGCACATTGTTTTCATTAATATACTTGGTGTGTATGCGCACTTTCGCTTAAAATACACCTTTTTGTATACTTTGGTGCACTGTGGATCTACACTGCAAAAACGAGAGTAGTGCAAAGTTTGAAGGATAGCTGTGTTTCAAGTCATATAACTGTTTGGGAAGGGCAAGTTAAGTATGCTCATATTAAAATGCAAGCCATTTTCTCCTTCATCCCTATAATGTATGATATACAGTTGTAGAGCCCTATTTTGGATTGTTCATTTGAGTCGTAGCTCATGGTATACCTGATGAGTACATCTATGTGGACTGAATCAGCATGTCTTCTTTGGGAGTAATGTAGGCAAAGTTAAGCATTTCAGTGGCGTAGTGACTTCTACAGAAGGGTCAAATACTTTCTCAGCTCTCCTGCTGAAATCTCTAAATCATCTCTCACACTGATTTCAGTGACATAAATTAGTGTGTAGCTTTACACCGGCGTATGCCTTTATTTAGATATCAACAGCAACTTTGATCGGTTTGGAGTACGTAAGACAAATGGCACAGATTTTACAGTTCTTGCAATTCAGTTCTCAAATAATTGTGACAGTTTCAGTAGTAACAGTAGCATCCTGCCATTTAGTAGCATGAAGCTTTCGTTTACAAAATCATAATTGTGTCTTATGCACAGGCACTCAAATGCAGCTCATATTTGTGTTTAAATATGTGCACACACAATTATGAATGTGTATTTTGAATGGTCCATTAATTGGAATGGATCTTAACTGTAAGAGGGGCCTTAAAGATCCAGGAAAGGCCTTTTAAATGATGCAGTTACCTCTACGTTGAATTATATTTGTGTACAGGAAGATGGAACTTCACAATTCAAGTGTGATACCATATCTTTTGGGGAAACCATCCCTTTCCTCTAGCACTGCAGTGTTTTAACAAATTGCATAGTGCTAGTGATATTTAGCAGAGAAGCTGTCCTTTCGTTCCTCCTATAGTCCCATGTTTATGCAGCAGATTGAATTAATTGGAAATATTTCTCCTGTTACTTCCTCTATTTTTATTAGCTTGGTGATTTTTTTAAATTAATGAAGCAGCTAAACTCACGTTAATATATCACATCAATTATATAATGATGGCTTGTTCTATTTTGTTCTTGTTTTTTTCCAGCTTCCTCAGGCTCAAAAGGTAAACTATTTTCAATCAATACTTATTCAAAAGAAATCACCAACTCTTCATGTTTCCACAGTGTCATGAATATGGTACAATGGTGATCAGTGAAATGCTTTACAATGTCACAGCTGTAATGAACTGGAGAGCATAACATTGCTTAAATCAAAGCCAGGCATTGTAAGCAGTCAAGTCACCCACTGAGAGTTACAATCCAGGCACAATGTGAGAGCTATTTGAACAAAATGGACATGGAGTGGACTGCTGAGTTGCACAATAAAGGATCCATTTTGTTATCACTTTGAAAATAATAGACAACCATCAAATGGACATGGCAGTTACGAAGAAGCCATCCCTAGGCCGTTACATTCCCCACCGGAGGAACAATGGGATTCATGGCATGGCTATATCCTTTCACTGGTCCCTATTGTATTGTCTTATCAAAAGCCTCTCAGTACATCTAGCATATGGTTTGTCCAAGGAGGTTTCCATGCAACATGCTCTTGTTGTTGTACAGCTTCTGCTTTGATATGGTATGATCCAGAGCTACCCCATTGCATTTCATGATATCACAAACAACAATTGTGGCCAGCACAACATATCACTTGATGCCTGTTGCATCATTCTTGTATAATTCACAAATATAATTGAAACACACACGTGTATATATACACACACGCACTGCTACAGTTTAGAATGTCATTGTGTTATTAGGGGTGTGACATTTAGCCTCCCAGAATTCCTGTGTGATTACAACAAAATAGCTTTGTCCCTCACACGTCTGTTTTACCGTAATTATTACTAGATCAGCAGACTTGAATGGAAAAGTCCAAGTGCCCCTTTGTTTGTGTGCTCAGCTGGATTTTTCCTGCCATTATTGAGCAGGAAAGCCTCCCTCGCCACGGCTGTTTTTCACTTTTGTTTCATGAAGCAGTACAACTTGCTTTATCGACGCAGAGAGAATAAAGTAGCATGGTATGGATAAAAAAAGTCGGAGTGGCAGAAAACCTTTGGCATGGGAGAGGCGATCTTTAAGCTTTTCCTTGCCGCAGCTGCTTCTCTCCTCGAGGAGAAAAATACACAGGCACCCACTATATTTTCTTCTGCAGGGGCAAGCAATTATAATTTTAAGGGGGGTGGGGTGGGGTGGAGAGCTTACAGGGACAGGTTTAAGCTCCTTTCCTCAGAGCTGTTACTTTGATCATTTGGAGTAATAAAGTTAAAACACAAAACCAAAAATCTTTCTTCTGCCTCACGTGTAGCTTGGCTCCAGGTCAGAGCCAATGGCTGTAGTTTAGATGGTCCAATTACAACACAGGGTCACACATACGTGGAGGCCTCCATGTTGTTTTCTGTGAGGAGAACTATGCCTTCATGATAATGGTCATTGAGTACTCAAATTGTCACTGAGGTGTAAACCGCTTTAACTGTTTTATGGACCACCCAAGGAGCTTTAGCTTTGGGGTCGTATCAAAATGTAGTTAGTAAATAAATAATACATTGAGGACCAAGAACTTTTAAATGCCAAATCTATTCCAACCCAATTATCAGTGCAAAAATAACTACGGTCCTTTGGTTTCTAGTTTCCAGAGCAAGCAAAATCATTATGAAGATGCTTGCAGCTTCAATTCTAAATGCTCATATGAGAGAACAAGAACTAATGAACACAGTGGGACTTACTTCTGCCTCAACTTTGTAGGATTGTGCTGACCATAATCTTTTTAAACTCCTGAAACCCATTTGTAAAGGTTAATAGCCTTTTTAGACTTAGCAAAACTGTGGCTTTTGTTTTGTCCTTCTACATTATTTAGTAAATACAATTTTTGGTTAAACTCTTCTACCAAAATGCTTGAGCCCCTTTTTTAGTTGTTCATTCAGTTCAGAATAACCATCCACAGGGGGGGAGGAGAATACTTGAATTAGAACATCAGTATGGCTTTTGAGGGGGCGGAGCCTGCCACTTTGGTGTGCTTATTCAGTATGGAATGAACAGATGAAAGGGGCTTTTGTGTATAGTGTCAGTGATTTGTTAGGAATATTGCTAGAGTTAAGGCAAAGGCAACCAAGGTAGAAGCACTATGTCAGTTATGGGCATATGATTACCAGTTTAAAGTAGTGGCGGATATGATTCCTATTAAGAGTATGCCAATATCATGCCACCAGTTCCCAGCTCTGGAGTATATGCTGTTGTTCATTGTTACAGATCTACAAGACTTCCATATATTCTCAAGCTAGGTTCTAAAGGCAGAATTGTTGCTTTCTTAGCATCTCAAACGCCAAGTAATAAAATCATTTCCTTTAGGTATCACTGTTGTTCATTCTTTGAACCGCTTTTTAATGCCAGGAACAGCCCTGTTAAGTATGAACTCATCGTTAAGCATATGCACAGTCCCATTTCCAAAACATTGGGTAACCACAATCCGCTCCCCCAGACGTTGTTAGGAAAATGACCTGCAAGTCACTAGGTGCAATTTCCAGGCAGCCTTGGGCCCTGTGCTGGGAAATAAACAGGGAAATGAAAGAGGGATATAAAAAGTGAAAAGTATGAAACCATAATAGGTGTTGGAGATATCTTGCTGCAATTTATCCGTGTTTCTCTATAGTTGACTTGGAACAGCCTTCAGAAGCCAGTCTCCCTTGTGATATTACAAAACTGTTAAGGGATTCCATATTGTAATAGTTATTCTTTTCTCATCAGTCAAGTTTATTGTCTCAGTTCTACTTCATTCTCTTGAATAGCATCATAATTGTCTTTCAGTTATTGTTGCAAATCTCATAGTTAGTTTTCATCCCACAGGTTTGGTTTAAAATGTAATATCGCTGCTGCTTATTCCTAGGCTTAGCTCCAGCCTCTTCTATGGTTAGCAGATGTTGGATGCAGTCATGTTATTTTTAGCACTCCCACCTTAATTTGCATACGTTTTTTCAAGGCACTAGTAGCATCTACCTTCACTCATTAGTAGAAATCCCTTTTTGCTCAATAAAAGAGGTTGCTTGCATATGCAGTAGCCCCATTTCTTGCAACTTGTCTGTAAATGGTCATTGGTGATATATAAGCAGTTGCAATACTAAGGACATGCAGCGTAAATTGGATGCACAGTGTATGTGTGCCTATCTAATGGCTTATTTGGCTCATGAAGTCATAAGGCAGTCCTCAAACAGAAATATTTACAGAGCTACATCATCTTCTTCAGATCTGTATCAAGCAACAGGGAGTTGTTTGATAGCTAACATGAACTTGGTATGAAATTCTGAGTGGAAATGGAGTTTTGTTGAGTGTACTAATTAGTTCCCCCCATTCTGAATAACACGGAGATGTTTAACATTGAGACTTTCCCCCCAACTAACTGAAGCATGATGAGAAGTTTTCAAATCCATTTGGCATTTGTTTGTTTGAGGAAGACCAGTGCAGGGCTGATGCTTGTCTTTGTGAATGACTTGAATCCATGCTAGTGTACGCTTTGCCATATGGTGACTGAACTTGTACTGTGTTTTTGTTGGAATCTGTGTATCATCTACAAATGTTTTCTGTATAAACATTTTAAATGGTCATGTCTCTGTAAACATGCTCACTTTAATCTTCAGATGCTTCTAGAATAATAATGTTGCCATCCAACTTGACTTTTTAAAACTTCTATCTGCCTGAAATCTCATATCAACTTTTAGGGATTGTGTGTGGTTATTCTTTGTGGATATAAACAACCATTTTGGCGACAAGTGGCAGATTCTCTCTTATGCTACTATTAACTGTAGACTTCGAAGTATTTATTGCAAAAATAATAATAATTCTGAAAATGGTTTTAAGTAAGCTAACTACTATAAATACCTACCAGATACGAAGCAGTGTGCATGTTATTTAAAATATGGATGGCTATATGCAATGGACATTGATAGAAATTGAGGACAAATTGACATTTGCCAGTATACGTTTTTAGGCTGCCAGCAAGAAATGTTAGTACTGCTAAGAGTAAACTCAATGAAATTAATGAACATAAGTAACTAATGCCCATTAATTTCAGTGAGTCTTCTCTGAATAGAACATTGGATGCAACTCAAAAGTTCCTACAGTAACAATGTCATCTTATACAGGAATGCTCAGAAGTAAGCACCATTGAGTTAATGGGACTTCTAGGCAAATGTATATAAGGTTAAAACCCAAATGACCACATTTCATTCACATTTCTATAATTTATTGGTAAAGGGAACATTTGTCATGCCCCAGCGACTCAATTATTTCTGTCATTCAACAGAACATCTGAAGAATAACCAAGTGCCTTCAGTATAATCCATTTCCATGATTTATCAGTAGTTGTCAACATTTATCAAACATATTTTCACTAGAACAATCTCTCTGTTGGTATTTGTTACCAAACGTTCTGTGGCATTTCTTATAGTAATGGCTGGAAGCATTCTAGAGTCATCTAAAGGTTAAAGAGAAAAACAGCAGAACTACAGCAACAGGTGGAAGTGTTACTTTTAAAAATTATGACTACCATAAAAAGAGAAGAGATGGAGCTAGGACAGCAACTTGCTCACAGATTTTACACAAGCTTAACAGTATGGGGCAATCTTTCAACTTGTAACCATCTGTTATTTTCTGAAGTTCTGTGTGATGTTTTGGTCAGGCTATATAAACAGTTAACATTTGGTACAGCGCAAGACAGACCTCATATCTACAAATGCATATGATTAACTGTACTACTTGAAATGAACACAAGGACATAAGAGTTAAATATTGCATGGGGAGTTTGTAAACAGAGCGAATGTCCGGTGTGCTGTTTCACACAGCTTCCTATGTGGAATGGCACTGATCCTTTGAAGGGGTTACTGTGGCACTTCTGAAACATAAGAATTGAATATGAGTTTTAGATCACTATGTAAGAAGAGACATGCTGTAATAAGATGTCCGAATAATTTGGTTTTTGGATGAGCCTTCCAGGCTTATGATGCCATCAATAAAACCCCAAATAATTAATTCAGAGAAGCAATTAGTTTACTCTGGGCTTTGAATCTGTGTATTTAGCCCTCCTGATTCCTAACCTATTCTGTTCCTCAAGCATAAGCTACTCCTGTGTAATAGCCCACTGGGGCATTGTTTTACTTGCTTTGTTGAAACAGCAGGCTTCAAGCTGTGTTATCTTATTCCTGTTGCGAGGTATTTAGTACTGAGCCTGCATGAAACAGGAGGGACTATATATTAGCCATAGTAATGAAAGAGAGTCAGCCTTGAAAAAATATTTTTTCTAAATTGAAAACATTGTTCCCCCCTGCCCGAAATGTTTTTAGAATATGCCTCTGGCATATAATCTTACTCCCTCTAAGTTTCCAGCAGCTTCTTTTCTCTTTGAGTCTTAACTTATTTGGGCAAGGCTTGCGGTCCTTTTATCTTGACACTATTCTGTTTCCAAAAAGCTAGACACATCATTTATCATTCGCTGCTTCATTTACTTTTTCCTACTTCAAGGTGCTGAATTACAAGGAAAAATTGGAAAATTTGCAACCCTGATATTGCCGTGGAAATGCATCAGCAATTTTTTTTAGCATTTTTATTAAAGTTATCTAAAAAGTTAAATTGAACCAAATGAAGTACAAAAGAACAATATAATGGTACAGTAGCTATTTATGGGTTGTTGTTTTTCTGGAGTGCTGCTTATTTTCTTTGCAGTGCATTTAAACTCTTTTTAAAGCTAATGCCTGTGTGCCTGGAGGAGCATCATGATCACACATGACCCACACCTAATTTCCAGATGTTGAGCATAACATCAGCATAGGTAGATCCCAACACATGTAGACTCTAGTCACTGATCTGTATATCGCAAAACTGAATCATACTGGATCACATTATTCATGCCTATGAAGACTGGGTTCTACACATGTAGGCAGGCTGTAACTAAAAGTAAATCTGATTTATTTATTTTCGGGGGGCGGGGAGAGCAGCTTTTTATTTTTCAGTTCTTATTATATTACATGCACAGCATCCTGAAGCCCCCCCCCCCCATGCTGGAGTGCCTGGTCTCTTGTGAGCCTGTAGAATTTGACTATTCTACTATGTTAAATGCTGAACTGGTCCTTTGAATAGTTGTTTTTTAAAAAAATCTGGTGTTATAAGAACCTCAAAAGGAGAGTCAGAATATAAAACCCAAAGTTCTATTTCTCAACAAAAAACCCACACTTCCTCCCCCTCCCTCCAAAAATCATTATCTCTTAAGAAGTTTCCTTCCATTTAAATTTTGTGCATATCATTTACAATTAGGAAATGTAGATGTCTCATGAAATGTAAAAATACCCCTTTGCAATAGCACTTAAAAAGAAATGGCAATGTGTTTACCTTTAAAAATCAAAGCAAATGGGAGTGGGAGAATCTGGACTTCGTTACTGGGTTTAATCTAATTATTCTTGCATTTCAAAGGACAAACACACACCCTTCTATTTGGAGTAGGAATGCTGAAGATCTTAAAAATAAATTCTATTATACACACACACAAAAAGGAGGAGTTGGTATGAACACTGACAGAAACAAACGGTGGGTTGGGGGCTTTTCGGATTAGAATTTCAGGCAAGACAACGTGCACTAACCTCGTGATATACACTTGTTGTAAAAGGCAGAACTTTTGGGCCAGTTCACACAACATGATTTGCAGGCACAAATCTTGTAAATGATCTCTGGCCTCTGGAATCTTGATGTCTCCACCAAAATACCTCATACTGTGGCCATATTCCTGAGAGCTGCACCGACATGTTGGCCAGGGGGTGGGGAGCTCCCGTCCCACACAATCACATACTGCCTGAGCACGGTGCTTGGAAGTCTTTGGGCAGGCCAAAGCATGAGGCTGTCACCCTATGTGGAGAGCATGTCTTCCAAGCGTAGTGTGAAATGTTTATAGAGTTGGTCGTGTTAGAAGGGGAGCATTCGAAACCATTCTTTACAAATAAAACCAAGAACACAATCCTTTCAGAATGAGGTTTGGGGATTGTCCCTCCATCTGCCTTTTGGCAATCCCTGCCTCTACTGTAAACTGTGCCCTCTGTCCAAGAAATAGAAACTAATAATAATAATAATAATAATAATAATAATAATAATAATAATTCTATCTTGCGTGGAATTTGTAATATCCAGGCCGAAGGTATTCAGATTTCCCTTGCCTTGGTGTTTCTTCTTTCTTTCTTTCTTTCTTTCTTTCTTTCTTTCTTTCTTTCTGCTTCTTGCTTGCTTCAAATTGCTTATCTGGGGGAACTGCTTGCTTTCTCAGCCCATCCAGGAAAAGGGTTTCCCCAGAAACTGCACTCCCACTTTTTGGAGTGCCTGCTTTGGAGTGGATGATGAAGACCAGACTAGAATTAGCTGATTCCACCTGACACTGGTTCTCACTCTGCCTCCCATTGGGCTTCTTGCTTTTCACCTCACCAGCTACCACTGTTGTCTCACTGGGGGGAAACAGTCCTTCCTTCAGTGGTAAATGGAAGGGTAGGAGACATCCATGGAACAAAGGGAGGTTTTTTTGATGGATTAGTTTGCACTCTCCGCTAGCCTCCTGTCTCACCTCTGCCTTCCTTTTCTGTGTTGCCATACATATCCATCTATGTACCAGGTGTGAGGCTCAGGAAGAAGACTTGACCCCACCTTCCCACAGTTCTCTTATGCATGCCTAGAATTCTGGACCCTTACTTTATAAAACTTTGCACTTGGTTTGCTCTTCTACTTTATTAAAATCCTGTCTAGAACTAGCTTATTAAACACCTTCAGCTATATTGTACAATAACATCTAGGAAGAATAGAATTAATAGGCCAGGAATATATAGCAATGTCAAGGATGGCTAAATTTTATATTACATTAATCTTTGGGAGGAAATTCTCTGATTTGGTCACCAACTCATAGTTAACAAGTTCCATTAGGAAAAGTGACTCAGCTCTGCTCACCCATTTATGTAAAGAGAAACATTCAGAAAGCTTGATGCAATGTCTGGAAGACTTGCTCTGTTTTTTTAATTTCAATTCTGCTTCTGCTTTGTGGCTTCCCACTTCTTACATAATATGTTAATGTTTTCCCTAACATAACAATTAGAGTTAAGCTGGAACGTTTCAGGAAGGCAACCACGTTAACCTTATGGTATCTTAAAGACTAACAGATTTATGGTGCAATAGATAACTTACTGTGGACTAGAGACCACTTTTTTCAGATGCTTGAAGCATCTTCTGTTGACCAGGTATAAAGGATAGGAATGGAATGCCTCTTGAAATCAGTAGCAAAGTGTTGTGGAAGATGGACATATTACCTCACTGAATTTCTAAAAGTTTTTCTGCTTCCCTGGAAGCCATCGTATTCATTGTTGACATGGAGAAGCACGTCTCAGTTCCTGTCCTTAAAGGCCTAAGTTATCTTTGCCTGAGATAACTCACGGGCATCTAAGGCTGCAGCCAACCTCTGGGGCTGGCGAACAGTGTGTCTTAATGGAGCGGCAGTCCTTCAGCTCATGCTGGCTGAGGTGGAAGACTGGAAGGAGGCAGGTATATCACTTCACTAGCCTGAATACTGCCAGTGACACTTCTGCCCACTTACACATTGGGCTGGTGGAATGGAGAATTCTGTATAGGCAGCACTCCCCAAGCAGAGGCTGGCACAACTAGGTGGAGGGACACCCTGCCTGATGCAAGGGGGATTCTGTTTGCAACATAATCTATACCAGCCAGTGCTGGATTTATGTATAAGCTAAACAAGCTATAGCTTAGGGCCCCACTCTCTTCGGGGGTGGTGGAGTTAAAAGTATTTCACTATTAATATACTTAATTGTATTTCAGTTCAACAATTACTTTGATGAAATACATATTTTGTTAGGTGCAAATGGCTTTAGATACCTATTAGGTCCATAAATTACCATATAGCATATATTCAACACAAAAAACAGTGACAATTTGTTGTTGACAAAGGACAGCTGGACATATAAAGGGCCCCATTACCTTCAGTAGTTTAGGGCCTCATCAAACTTAAATCTGGCCCTGACACCAGCCTCCGCCAATCTGGTGCCCTCTAGATGTTGTTGGATTACAGTTCCCATAACCTTCTCTGCAGTCTTATCTGTCCTGGCTGCTACTTCTGATTCCTTGCTCTTCTTTACCTTTTTTGTATGCTTGCCAGTTTCATTTCTATACACTAATCTCAATCTACCTTCCAACACTATAAGCCAGCCGGAAAGGCAATATAGTTCACTACATTTCTGTTTCCTGTATTAACTAGGTTTCTTCTTCCTTCCCACTCTTAAGTTTCAGTTTCTTGAGTTTGTATTTTCCATGATATTTTGCATCCCTGGCAAGAACAACCTTTAAACAGAAAGTAACCATTTTATAACTTAAAAAGCAAATGCATAATGTCGGAACAGTTTTGTTCATGTTGGGCATTCCTTTCACAATGTGCTTTCCAGTTCAGAAAATAGTGATATTTGGCAGCTGTAAAAACATTCAATCTGATGCATTAACCATTTAACATTTTGTCCTACTTCTCTGTTTATACAAATTATTAATAAATATGTTGTTTGAACCCATGGGACTCCTTTACTAACTACGTTAAGACTCCTGTCTTCAGATGCTAGCTAATTTCCACTTGGTTTATTAACTTTAAAAAGTATTTTATTTTAGATTTAAACTTACACGTGCTTATGATTACATTATTTCACGATAACAGAATTCCTATGGATTCCAGTGGAACATACCAATTAAAGCATTTGTTTGTTTAGGCATTTGTTGACTGTCCAGGAACAACATTTCTTGGGTGGCTCACCACCTTCAAAGAGAAAACAACACCCTCCAGCTTCCATCATGTCTTGGCCTTGCTTTTTGCCTAATTATATCAAAGAGCCATTTAATAAAATGGCTACGAAAGAATTTCAAAAACGAATAGTTGGATTTAGAATTAAGCGTATATAACAATGCTGGGAGCAGCAGCAGACGTGCCTGCTTTCTCCTCTGCATTGCAGCCTCCTCAAAAATAGTCCATCAAGGTTTGGGAGACCCTACTGAATTGGTAGGCTGCAGCATGGGTGATTCCCCCCCCCCCCCATCAGGCAAAGGCAACTCCAGAGAGTGGGAGGTCTGCTTGTGAAATACACCTTTGCCCAGTTTTTCAGGATCCTTCCTTCCCTCTCAGCCCTCCCCATGCCACAGTGCACCCTATTTCACAGGGAGGAGGAGTGGAGAAATCAGTTCCACCAGCCCCATTATAGATGCTTAATTCTGGAGTCAGCCCAGTGCTTTAGCTAAATATACATTCTGCTAAATGTTTGGTGTTTTGCTCTTGACTTTCTGAAATACTTAGAGGTATGGTGTTCTCTCAGTGGCAGTGGACTGCTTGAACAATTGTTTCTCCCTGGGGAAATGGCAGCATGTTTTGATAGCTCTTTGTATCTGTAAACTATCCATGCCAATATACGTACATTTGTAAGACGGCGAAACTCTGCATCCACCAAAAGTGCTGTGCTCCAGGACACTGTGGGCATGCACCTGAGTGCATAACCTACATGCTCCCTGGCATTACACCCTGGAAACCTCAGCCATACTGTCTGGACCCATTGTTGTGCTCCTACAAGTGATGTCACTGTGGCTGGGAGGGAACGTTTGAACAGCCCCTGGCTAGAGGGGATTGAGGGATGTGTGGGAATTGTGTGGGAGGGAAGATCCAGAGATAATTTTTTTTAAAATTCCAAACATATGCTTGCCCCTGACCACAGTTTGGTGCATGTGTGTGTGTGTGACTTAATTCTGTATATCCTGTCACCGTGTTAATTTGCCACTTAATGTGCTTTGTAAATAAATAGTATATTGAGTAGTAATCCATATAAAGCAATCCTTTATATGTGTACTTTGTTCATAAGAATACATGAAAGGCTATCGTATATTACCGTAACTATTAATGCCTCAACTCCCACTGACTGGCAAAACCACATTATACCAGCTTTACAGGTAAAAAAACTTGGAGATATGAACTTTTGAGATATGAGGAATCATATAAAGACTTAGTTTTCTATTCTTCCAGGAACAGTTTCGCAAACAGTCAAAATTGTCCATCACAAATCTACCGGGGGTGGGGGAAAATATGTCCCCATTTTCCTAGTCACAATCTTAATATGTGGTTGCCATATGTTTGGTGACAACATAGAATTTGATTGTTTCCCAATGCTGGGGCTGAATTTGGCCATGGGAAAGCAGGAGGTAGAAGACTGGCTCAGCCACCGAATAGCACTGTTTTTTCGCTAACAGGGAATTTGCCTGTCATCTGTGTTTGCATGAGCTATATGCAGTCTGTGAGCCAGGAGTTCACAGAGGTCAGCAGCATTGTCGTACATGATCTCTAACATAGCTGCAATGCATCGGAGATTGTGGAAATGACTATGGCTGAGAGACAGAAGCTCTCAACTCACTTCTTACCAAGCTGGCATGAAAGCCATGTAAGAAGCAGCCCAGTGGAGTGTAGGTATTAGCCCAAAGGCTACCGTCATCTACTACCATCAGAGTGTTCGTCCTGCAAAAAGTTGTAAATTGGATCCCACGAGAAGTGGAAATGTAAAGAAAATTAAGGGAGATTTGTCTGAATACAAAAATATTCAATACATATCCAACAGATGAGTAAAAGATTACAGTAATAGATTTCTCTTTCTTTAAATGAAAGATGATTTCAACAACACCTTCCGACAGGCACATGTTTTGGACTGAGCCTCACTCAGATGCACTAAAAAGCAATGCAATGCAGGTTGCAATGGGCTCTTAAACATCATTTCCATTAATCAGAAGATACCTTCTTTGGATGCTTTCATAGCTATGATTTGATAATGGTCCCATCTCATATTGCTCTGTATTAATATCTCTTCTTATTTTTTAAATGTAGCTTGCAGACGATCAGGGATTGGTTTTGATGACCACTGTTGCCATGCCAGTATTTAGTAAGCAAAATGAGACTGTAAGTACTCACGCCATACACCAGCCATGTGCTACAAAATCAGCACAAATGTGAACGTCTTGATGAAGCTATGCATTTCTCGACTGTTGGTATCCTCTACCTTCTCCCCATAAATGTGTACTTGGTGTTAAAATAAATGCCATACAACATACTTAGCAGCAAAGAACTGAAAGAACTTTCAGTGGTTCTTGAAATAAAACGCCTTGTCCCTTTTTAAGAAGCAGCACATATTAAAAATACAAATATCAAGGTTTTAAATACTGTTTAGCATAGTTGGGGTTTTTTTGGACATCAGATAGGATGCAATCCAGGCAAAGCTAAATATTTTTTAATTTATGCTTGGAAGCTATTGGTTTCAATAGGATCTAAGCACCCCAATCTTTCCCTGAATTGTTCAGATTTGCAACACTATTGTATTGGGCGCACAGCAGCCTACTGTTCAAGGTGGAATAGATCGCAGGTAGGAAAAAGGTAACACGTGTGCACCTGTAACCAATTTTACCATAGAAATTCTCTGCAACAACATGTGCACATGTTTGTGCATAAGATACTGTACATCTGTGCACACATACACAAACATGTGTGCTTTTGCTGTCACTGTGGTTTTTCTGATTGGAGCAAATGTCTCTAATTATTCTTTTCTTAGACTAGTGCTAGTGTATATATCCAGAAATATTTCTACTATATTTCTATAATAGGGATCTGGGATTTTAAAAATCTATTTCCATTTTATATTTGCATTTACCTTGCCCTTCACATTTAATTCTTGCCTCCTGGGCTTCACTAGCTATTTGAAACAGAAGATAAATTGCATTTTTCTATGCCATATTTTGTCTGGATGGGGCTTCCTGAGTCAGAGTGTTTAATTGAAAGCATCCTTATCAGCTGCAACTTTGCACACAACCTTTGATTTTATTTCTAGGGTAGGGGAAAGAAGACATCTATTGATTTTGTTTGTGTGCGTATTCAGCCAGATTAGCTGCAGCCACCCATAATACCTTGTCAAATAGTTGGAAGAATTAGCTAGTTATCGGCAGTGCTCAGTTCAGTTTTAATCCATATGGGAAATACTTATTGACTGAATTACTGTGCTCTAACTGTAATTGTTTGTTCCAACTAATCTGCATTTTTTCCCAAACAATCTTTTAAAATAGAGATCGAAAGGCATTCTTTTGGGAGTTGTGGGCACAGATGTTCCAGTGAAAGAACTTCTAAAGACTATTCCAAAATACAAGGTAAATAACATTTTGATTACCAGTTCATTGTATTGAATTAGAAGTAAATTACATTTATATGCTGCAAAATATCTATTGAATCCGGATATGCTTTTCTGCAAATGAGCAGCGTCTTCTGCAAGGGAAGGGGCTTTTCTTAACGTAACACACAACCATTGTGTAAGCAAAGAGAAGTGAAATCCAACTGTGTGGTTCTGTAGTGCAAGTTCTTGTGCAATCTCTTTCACATGGCCTTGTACAAGGTTTGCCAGGCATTGCTCCAAGTGTTGCACACCATTCCAAGATGTGTTCGTGCTATAAATCATGTTGTGCTGAGCCTTCTGTTATTTACAGAATATTGTCAGTGCTATCATTTCTTCAACGGGTGTAGCTCTAGAGGGGGGATCCAACCCATATTTTTCAAACAAATTATTTATTGGGTGTGCTTCTTATGTATAATAAAGCCAGTCTAGGTAAGCTTTCTTCACAGATCATCCCCCCCCAAAATGGAATCCCAGATCTCTTAATACCTTAGATATTACTCAGTAATGTACTATCCCTTTTTTGGAAATGGCTACATTTCCCAAATCCTTTAAAAAGAAGCGTGTTGTTGTTTTTAAGAAACCCTTCAAAACTTAGCTAAGCATATCCTCAAGCTCCTGCATGATCATGATAATAACTTACAAGCCCCAGACCTCACTTTCTGGAAACATCAATTGGCTGCACCACGTGGGATGTGAGAGGGAAGCAGACCCAAATCCTTTTAGTGCTGCTTCCGCTGTAGGGCACTGCCCAGTTGTGTGGCTACCACTGCTCAGGAACAACCAGTGCTGCCAGTGGAGCTTAGGAAGCAAAACCAGGGAGCAGACTGTAGGAAAACTCTTAGGAAAGATACTTAAGTTTGCTGTGAAGGAAGGTTAGCTACTGGTTGACAGGGCTGGGAAGGAATTTCATACACATTCACAACTGGTGTGGGTCTTTGACCTTCCACGTAGCAACATTTGTGTTCTGATGGTTGTTGTTCATTATTTTATATTTCACCACAACTCATTATTGCAGGTGGAGAGGCATTGGGTTGAATCCAGAGCAGGGATGATCACCTCTCTTCCCTCTGGGAGATCCCCTTAAGGGATCCTAGGTGGTGCTTCAAGGCCTCGGGGAGGTGGCACACATACTGCATTCCAGGCTGTATGATAGGATCGTGGTATCAGTGCACACAGTGGTTGGCCTGCAAGTCATGCAACTTCCATCAACAGCTGCCTGATAACTGGATCCCATCCTATGCCACGCCAAAACTCAGTGAGCTGTAACCAGTAAAGTTGTGGCCTAGTATAACCCACACAAGCCTATGTGTGGCTTTTCCTCTCCCACATTCCACACTGCAGGCTGAACAATATATCACTGACTTCCTCTTGCTTAGCCAAGCTGCAAGAATGACATAAGATATTGGACAAATGAGAATTTTAGATTCAAGTCGTTGCTATACAACTAATGCACTCCTTTGCTTGTAAAACTATAAACAAATATACAAGAGGACAATACAGCAATACCCACATGTGCACGCGCGCACACACACACAGAGATATTAATTGTTGACCTAAGCAGTTCTTCATAGATTCCAAAAAAAACAACTTGAGTGTCTCAAACACATTTTTTATCTTCTGTAAGATTTGTGGCTATCTATCTTACTGGAGTTAGAATCTGGGTATGCAATTACAATTATTGCCCAAGGTTCTGAATTAGCTGCAAAGCGGTCTTGAGGAGAAATTCTCATATGTGATTTGGTGTCTTCAAGGTTTGCTGAGGTGAATAGTAGGATCTAAGGCAGCACATTCCTGGTTTGGGTTCAAACTGTAGCTAAATAAGGACAGGGCTTTGGCAGTAATAGTAAATTCTTGCATCACAATTTTAAGTCTGCCAATGTACCTTGTGCAATATAGTTGATAATATATGTGCCCAAAAAGTACAGTACCAGTTTCAAGTGCACTGGACTGGAGTCCCTTTTCATTGCCCTTAGCCATTTCCTTCAAAACAATCTGTACCTGATTATGCACCACATTGTATTAGAAATGACCTCAGTTGATAATTTTCTCTCTGTGTGTGTGCGCGCGTGCAAGTACAAGTGCACACACGCAATGAGGGCTGTTCAAGGGCAGGTCAGCTGTCAACCTCTTTGTTGCTGTGGCTCTTGAATTATGTTGATTCCCTTTTCAACTATAGTCCCTCGTGCCCCATAGCACACCATTTCCCTGAGCTTCAAGAGCAGCTTTTCAGGGCCATGGGAGAAATGGGGAAGCGATGGGATGGAGAGGAGAGAAAAGCCCTATTTTGTAAGCAGAAACCTGTTTATGCTTCGCTGGATCCATCCCACCATTTCCCTGGTGGTATATAAGATTGATCCTTACTTTAGAATGAACCTTATCTGAAGAGAGTGGCCTTTCGTATAAAGTAATGTGACCTTTAAGCTAGAGAATGTCTTGAGAACAGTCACAATTGATTAAGAGATGATTTGGGCAATTTTAGAAATAAGTTGTATTATGCACTGCAAAACACACACACACCCAACCCAGCAGGTTTAAAACTATTTCCGTATTTGATCTGCCTTCCCAGCAGTAAAGCTGTGTTGTACAGAACATCTGCCAAAGCTATCAGCAGTGGGGGTTTTTCACTAGGGGACATTTTAATGACTAGACATCAGTGATTCGAAGATACATTTATTGCAATCAATGAGGGCAGTCAGCTGTGTAACAGAAGCATTGTCAAAAGGGGTAGGATTGCTATTGAAATAAGTGCAGTGCTAAATTTGATTATGCATGTACTTTCAGGCCTAATACAACACTACATTGCTCTCAGATTACTTCCAATATATCTCTGAGGTTTGAAAGTGGAAATTGTATGAGCCTCTGAATTAGAAATAGTCCCTTTTTATACATATAGTATTATGTCCATCTATGATTATTTTTTTACTCTCTTGATCACAGACAGTAAGGTGCCTAGGTCCAATTACCAGAGTCTCCTGTTGTCTTTCAGTACTGAAGTGGTTTAAACCAAATCAAGGTTTTTCCTTATCTTCAATAAGTTTAAAACAACAACTTCCATTTTCCATGGAAAGTAGAGAGCAACACATCTTCTGCACTTGCTAATTATGTTTTAGGTTCCTCCTTTCTGATAAATCGTATTGCTCAGTAAAGGAAGCAGGGATGCTTCATTTTTCTCTTCCCTTCTGTAAAGCCAAAGTTCTGCTGCCAGCAGAACTGGACAGGGGGTAACGTTTGCCCTGCCAAAACCCTGGGGTGTAAATGGTAAGCATCATAGCCCAGTCTAGGATATTTTAATTTGAAAATCTGAGGAGCCCTGAGCAGGCATATTTGAAACTCCTTCCCTCATTTTAATTTAGTAAGACAGCTGGATTTCTCGCAAAGCACAACAATTGAAATTTCACATTGAGCTCAGTCATAAGCTCTGTCAGTGACAGCTGTGCCGGATTCTGGGAAGACTGTATTTGGGGGGCTTTCTCATCCAAAAGAACCACAGAAACTAAAATAAACAAGACTTGCTTCCATATATTCTAAGGATGGTTGTGGTGAATTGGTGGCAAGTAGAGCCTTCTTAAGCATCTTCTTGCACTTTTTCCTGGCATGGGATTCTATAAGTGATAGGTGTCTACTTGTGACCGGGAAATCCATCATATAATAATTTTACTTTTACCTTTTACCTATTTCATCGTATGTGTCTATTCAGAAGTAAGCCCCAATGAGTTCAGTAGGACTTACTCCCAGATGAGTGTGTATAGGGTAGTGAATTAGGTGAAGTCCAAGTTATACTGCTGGCTTAATAAATAAATAAAAAGGCAACGAGTGAACTACTAACATTTGACAATAGTGGGTTGCCATACTGATCAATATGTGTTTTAGTTTAAAGGGATGGGGCCAAGAGAGAGAGGTGTGGCTAGAGGAGGAAAAGAAGGGGCCAAGAGCCCCACTGTGCCCTGGAAGCCATCCCACAGCCACTCCTGGCAGCACTAAATGTGTTAGATTGATGTCTATTTATCTGTTTATTTCCCCTAAAATACAGAAGAGAGTGAGAAAAGATGCATACATGCAATGAGGTGGATATTGTAGCTGTGTTGTTTCCTGAAGGGATGTGGAACCTCAGGCCCGGGAGCCAAATTCAGTTCTCCAAGCCTCTCTGTCTGGCCCTTCAGTTTGTCCCCATGCCACACACCTCACCAGCCCCTCTTTGCATCCTCCCTGACTGTCCTTGAACTCTGGTAATGCTCTTGCTGCCTGGATGGCAGATAGAGCAGGCTGTGGAAATGTGTGTAGGAAAAACCATCCTGAGATCTGTGGATTAAGGGCAGTATACAAATTCAATAATAAAAATAGTAGTAGGACAGTCGTACCTTGGATGCCGAAGGCCTTGCGAGTAAAACGTTTTGGCTCCTGAACACCACCAACCTGGAAGTGAGTGTTCTGGTTTGCGAACATTCTTTGGAACCTGAATGTCCGATGCGACTTCCGCAGCTTCCGATTGACTGCAGGAGCTTCCTGCAGCCAATCGGAAGCTGTGCCTTAGTTTCCGAACATTTTGGAAGTTGAACGGACTTCTGGAACGGATTCTGCTCAACTTCTGAGGTACCACTGTAGTAGTAGTAGAATTTGCCTTTTATCTTTTGCTTTTAGCCCTGCCCATTGTTGTTATGTGACACCCCCAAGAAGGTTGACCAGAGCTCCCCACTCCTAATATACTGAAGTCCCCACAGCTATAGGGATTTTTTTTACTACATGTTAAAGAAAAGGGACTTCACCTGAATTTGAGCAAAATGCTTTGTTGCTAAAGGCTTATAATTGCCAAGTTTGAGGTGCCAAGGCACAATGCACCAGGAAATTTTCTTGAAAACCCACTACTGAAATGTGTTTCTGTGCAGTTCACATTTTTTAGATGGGTCTTGTGCCAGAGAACTTCCCTTTTTTTAAAAAAATAAATTTTTATTAAGTTTTACACAATTATCTCCAATTAACAATTCCCAATTAACATATTTTTCTCTTTTGGACTTCCCTCAGCTTCTCTGACAATCATCCATATTTGAATTTATTATCTACGCATTCCCAAAATTAATATCGCCTTTTAAGATACCTTTACAAACATATTTACATTCTTGCAATATTCCTTATTCTTTCACAAAGCTTCTTTAAAACCCACTAGCGTTGTTTGCTCATCACATACACTTTTCAAATACTCAGAAAATTTTCCCCAATCCTCAATGAACTTGTGATCTCGTGTGCCAGAGAACTTCCTGATGGTTTGTGTTCTAAAGGTTTACCTGCTCTGTAGGCCCTATTTATTCAGGTTCTTTTTTTCCCTATATCCTTACAGTTAGGTATTCATGGATATGCATTCGCAATCACGAACAATGGATACATTCTGACTCATCCAGAACTCAGGCCTCTGGTAAGATAAAAAATATGTTGACTGATTTTATACATGCCGAGATAGAGATGTTTACATTTTCTTCTTCTTCTTAAGATATACAGAATTTAAGAGCAGAGTGTAATGGTTCACAAGGACGACTACTAAAAAGGCTACTATTTAAACTTAAATACTGCAGACATTTTTTTCCCTAGAAGCTCCAATGCAAATAATAACATAAGCCTTTTGGTGATATAGAAATGCACAGGTTGTATGGTGAGAGACCCAAACCCCTGTAAGTGCAAGGCAAAGCCATAAATTGCTGCAATTATGTACACTTACATTAAAGTGGAATTTCTGTGTTCCTAAGTAATAGCCCCTATTTGTCATGTTTAAGTGGACTCAAATTTCTAAAACTGTGTGGATATTGTATGCAAGCTCCTTCTCTTCTTTATCTTCGCTTGAAGGATTATTCCCCCAATTACTCTTTTTTTAAAAGGTGAAAATTCATTTCCATTACCCTTTTTGCCTTCTTTTAATTAACCAAAGTCAGAAAGAAGTTTGATGTGTCTGTTACATAAAAGTTTATTGAATGATAGCATAGGCTGTAGCTTCATTTTTTTGGTTTTATAGGAACACTTTAAGAGTTTCATCACCATTGAATCTAACTAAAGGAGTGGCATTAGTGAATTCACTATAATATAATATGGATGCCATTTCTAAGGTAGGCACTTAATGTAATTATCAGAATTCAACAATATATAAGCAGAAAGCAGCAATATATCTCAGAGGGGTATTTGCATATTTAAAAAGTCAGGATTATTGTACAGAAGGATTGATGGAGTCATAATTGGAGCTTGCACAAACATTTATCCCTCTAACGTTTGGATTAGGCATTACACTTGGTTAATATTTACATTTGAGTGGTTTTGATGAGAAGATGAAATGAAATTGTCAGAACACCAACATTTTCCTGGCTGTTCCTCCTTCCACCCCGAAGAAGTTTTGTTTTAAAAAGAGAACAGTGCAAAAAGGCAGTGGAATTACTTTTTTGGTATAAACTGTTTTAAGGGACATTCTAAATGTAGACAAATTATCCTACCTATAAAAACTGCTTAGTATTTTGGGATGGGAGCAGCAGTGTAAAGCTGAGGGTAGCAGCAGTTGTGATGTTAGTCATGCTATTAGCAATTATGTGAATTGCTTCTCAAAGTGAACTGCCTGCATGAGCAGAGCAAATTGGGAGCAGGATCCTGGTGTGGGGTGTCCCTGCTGTGGTCTCAGTCTACATCAGGCCCCTTGCACCGGCTGATTGCAATGTGAGGGAAGCTCCCTTTTGTTTTAATTGCAAATAGCAGGTGTTGTGACCCCAAATCAGAACTGCAACAGGACACAGTCTGCCTCTTGTACCTGCCTCCTGTGCTGGGGCCATAGTCACTCCCAGCACCTGCAATTTGCTTTTAGATTTCAAAACACTCATTTGCTAATTGCTTGAATGGAGCCTTCCTTAGTTTACCATTCAGTCTTCTAATGGGGTGGGGCTTTGCTTCAGACTCCTCCCCCCCACATGTAGATGGCGGGGGGTCAGAACCAACAAGCATAACCTTGTTCCCTCCTGGTGTGATTACAGTTGTTCAAGAGAAGAATGGCTGAAACAGTCTTATGCATTTCCTATTTAATTCTGTCTCCCATCCCGCCCCCGCCCCCCAATACCAACCCATCAGGTAGATCAGTGTTGTTTCCATTTTAAAAATAGGGAACAAATTCCAGGAGGCAGTGGCTTAGTTGCTGTCAGGGAATCTGTAAAAGGCAATAAGAAACCCAGAATCTCCCAGATCCAACACAGTGGCTGCAATGGATATTGTACAAAGCTAATCTGGAAGTGTTGGGTTGAATCCAGCGCCGCATGTGTGAAGTTCCACTCACATAATGAGATTTCCCCTTATGCATGGAAGGGGCTGCAAGGAAGAGAAGTGTGGTGCTAGCAGAGCAACAGCAGTGGATGCTCTCCAGTTCTTAGATTAGCTGCTGAGTAACTGTTCTTTCCAGCTGGGCACCCTTGTTCAGAATTGTATGCAGAGTGTAAATGTTATGTTCAGTCGTATACGTAACCCTGGTTCCGGGGGGGGGGTACAAGAGACAAACCTGTTTGTGTGCATACATATTGTCTGGTGTGTCCCCCCACCCCTCAGAAACAAAAAATAAATAAATTACCATGTACCACTAATATGTGGCCAAGATAAAATCAGTACACTTAGCTTTGTCATTAGTACAGCTTTTAAAAAAAGAGTTTGTGAATAACTCTTTAAAATGTCATTTGGGTAAACAGGATTTCTTACAACCTGTATAGTATTCTTCCCCACCTTTTCTACATTAACAAGTTATAGAAAATATGTACAAATATCTCACCGTGCCTTGTTCTCAGCAGTGAAATTTAAAAGAAAAACTCCTGGAGAGTTTAATTCTAGTTTATTATTGCTAGGTGGAACACACACAAACTCAGCAAATGTTGTTTCACTTAAATATAGTTTTCTGTGAGTATTCAGCTTTTGTTCAACTCTATATATTCCTTTGTAGATATATGTGATGCTTTGTAATGTATTATAGGAAAATACACACTCTTTGAAACCAGTTTTGTACTTTAAGGGAATTATAAGAAGAATGTTGTTTTCTGGGTGGACTAGATCAAGAAAGGAAGTAAATCAAAAGTCCTCAGAAAGCTTTGCTAATAACATTGTTAGATGCTATTTAATTTCTGCATACGTAGGAACAAAATGTCAAAAGAAACCATTTATAATATTCATGGATTCTTTTAGAAACCTCTTGTCCTCCCCAGTTTCCTAGAACTCCCACATCCTATTTTACTGACATTATTTGATGTACTGAACAAAGTCACACGAGCTGTTTAGAGTGGTCCTAAAGTCTTTCACATCTCCCTCAATGAGCATTACATAGATGGCTGTGAGCCTATTGTGCCCATCCACCAAAAAACAGAACAAAAAACCCCCACGGATTTCCACTCATACAACTGGATTTCCCCTTCTGCTCCCCCTGCAGGCCCTTGTACGCTCTGTTATGGGAGACCCTTTGGAGCAGATTTTTGGGGCTATTGGGAGCTCCATGAGAGGGAGAGAGAGAGAGAGAGAGAGAGAGAAGGGAGGAAGGGCAGCCCTGTGGTATTCAGGGAAGTCCACTCATGAGACATTGGATTTCATCCTATGTGTTTACTAGATCCCATTTTCTTTCATGGCCTGTTTCTATAATGATTCAAAAGGACACAGAAGGATTCATTTGTGTAAACATGTATATGCTGCAGTGATATGTATCTCATTCAAAAAGAGCATTTGAACTAAAGCCTTGTGTGGACCATTAGTAAACACATAAACTCCTTTATGTGCAGCACCCCCCTTATTTTGCTCAGCGGTACATACCTTTCTGTTCCATTTAAATGAATGGGTATCCTGTTTCTGCAAGAAATCTATGACCACACAAAATGTACATACTAATTGTAGAGCAGGGATCCAGGAGGATATGTGCTGATATTCCATTTAGTTATGCTCCTAGCTAAAGGACTGTGTAAAGAATGTGAGATCTGTTCAGATAGTATTCAAAACAAGTTCCTGGGCTTTCAGAATCCTTTAATCCAGTTGGTGGATCTCAGGATTATAGCACAAAGTAGGTCCTGCAAGGCAGATATCTTCCTACATGGCTCTGTGTTACTTAAAAGTAACACAAGGGCCCTTACCTTGTCTTCTGCCTCTCTTTAATTATGGGTTCCATAAACTAGATCTCATGCATTCCTTGTTTAGGAGGGAAATGTGGAATGAATTCCAGCAACAATAAATGATACAAGACAGATTGGCAAATGATGTAATCTTCCTTCCTTGTTTTTGTTCATGACAGCAGTTTTTTTAATGGGAAAAAGTGGATGTTTCCCTTCCTCACATCACTGCACATCTCTGGCTCATTACCATACACAATCATTCCAATGGTAAGTGCACAGATAAATAAAACTGTGAGGCCAGGGAGCTCACTACATTATATGCATTCCGTGGGTTTTTAGGGTCCTGATTTTTATTTTTATTTTAATCTGGATCCTTCAGCATGGTTTCATATCAGCACAGCAATAGAAGGAACTTAAAAGCCATCTCCATTTTCTCATTTATTTGAAGGATATGAACATATATCCTGATTAGCTTGTGTATGCTGTGCAGGTCAGAGGTGCTTGTGGGATGAAGAGCAACTTAATTTCAATGAACTCAAATGATAAACTAATAACCAGTAGTAACTAATGATATAAAATTCCCATTTAATGTTTTATTTATTTTTAGTGGTGCCGTGATTACTGGAATGGTTTGTTACAGTGGGAAAATTGTAAATGTGAATGGGCCAGAAGTCATTATGTGTATGAAGGAAATTTGCTCTCAGATCATATGGGGACTATGAAGATTTTTAAAAATGATGTGTTAGCTATGCAATAGGAGGAGGTATTGTGAAATACATTCCCCTTTGGAGGGGACTAGAAAAACTGGCTAACATGTGTAGTAAGTGTATTATACAAAAAGTCAAGTTAAAGCTCTCTAACAATTCTTCATTTCAGCCATATTTTGATTGATATATTTGCTGACTTGGACTTTATAACTGAATCATCTTGTTGAGATTCTGTTCCCTGTCAGGTTTACACAAATTAGAAAGGGGGGGACCTGTGACCTTGCACAGGTTGTTGGACTACAACTCCCATCATTTGTGCCACTTGGGGCTGATAGGAGTTGGAGCCTAACATCAATCTGGAGGGTTCAGCATTCCTGAATTGAATTGTGATCATTGTCAATTAAGTTGACATTCTCTTGATCAAGTCTTCAAGAAGAAAGCTAGTGTTGACCTTCAGAGGAATGCAGTAAGTTTAAATTAGCCACAGAATCTTCCAAACCCTATGGATAAACAAAGGTGAGTGCAGCTCAAATCATCTGAGCAGCTTTCCTTATAGATACTTGTGCTGGTGATGAACTATGTAAGATCAGACATTAGATGGCAGCATAGCACTGCCATGTATAATCAACCATTGACATAGCCTTCACTGGAATCTGAGCAGGCAGAGCCATTATTCAAAACACACACACACACACATATACACACACACATATATGCATGTTTTGAATATGTTGTGTTTATGTAAAAAGTGAAAGTTAAGACTTGTATTGAATGTGTTTCTCTTTACTGCAAAACACAGTATTATTAAAATGCAGAAACAAAGCCCCACTGGCATAAAATCATATATGGCAACAAGGAAACAGAAACTCTATATGTTTCACTTTCTGCTACATTTGAAAGCTCTGTTTGGCTGCAGCATGGAAATATTAACAGGAAATGTTTCCACGGTCCAAAGAAGCAGCCTTGAAAAAATGCATATACTTAAAACGCACAGAGTTATATATATATATATAAAATCTCTTCCACAACGGGAAAGCTAGTAGGCGTCAGAGAGACAAAAAAGGAAAAACACCAGCCACAATTCAAAACACAATAGTAATGACTCCTCTTGTATTACAGATTAGAATATATAGTAATACTGTGTAATACAGAGCACAGGAAACATCCTCAAATTAATTCCATTTGTTCTCATCGTGTGTCTTAAAAACATAAAATTCTGATCTTAATACACACACACACATATATATTATTTGTAAAAAAAAAAAAAACATTCTTAGGTGTGTGTGTACACACACAGAGACTGTGTTTTGTTACCCTACATCATGATATAGTATCATTCACAGAGACATTCTCACATGCTGAATGTCAGCTGGGCTGCTGAGTCAATCTGTAACTTAGTTTTTCTTTTTAGTGAGTGAAAGTCACTCAGTCACTTAATTGACACCTCTAAAATTGTCGAGACTCTTCCTAAAACTTTGAAGAGCATTGCCATCCCCTACTTCCTCTCCCCCAAGTGATGAAAAAGAAATTGGGCTGAATGAAGGCTTATGAGGGAGTAACTGCTCTGAGAGACCCAATCAATTTAGAATTTGGGCAGAATAATCCCAGTTTCTGCTGCTCGCTATGGTTAGGAGGTGTCCTCCTGACAGGCTTCACCAGCAGTGGTCTGCACCACTGCAGAGGCCCTTGCCAAAGGTGGTATTTCAAACAGCGGTAGATCCTCAGAGTGATTTGGGGGAGAGGTCAGAGCTGGGCTGGCAATGGATCAAAGCAAACACAGTTCCTGGAGAGGAGTCTAATTTTGGACCCCTGAGCTGCAGCAGCCTGAAGCTGGCACAGCAAAATAGGTACATCATCTTTTCCCTCACCTTCTGCCTTAGCCAGCAGGAGGCAACAGCAATGAATCTGCCACTACACACCCTTGCTCCTGTTAGAACTGCACCCTTAAAAGCCTACACTATTTGGGCTTTCAGTGTGAGCACATATACACTCAGATTTTCAGTGGTTTTCACAAGCTACCTGGCAAGCTGTCCTGTGGACCAGCAGTGGTGTTCTGTGCTTGGACCATCCAAAGCTCCTCATCAAGAAATGAGCTGCCTTGTTCTCATCCGTAGGAACCTTCTAACCATTCTTTAACATTTGTTCCATGTAAAGTGCCTTGTTGTGGTAAATGCAATGATGCCAGCTCTATAGCCAAGTTTGTGTACACGATCTTTCTCCCTTGGTTATAGATGTTTCAGCCACCATGTATCAGCATGGACATTGCAAGTGGGACAAAATTAAGCCCATACTGTATAAATAACATTGGAAGTGTTTTAAATTAAAATGCCAACTATGTTCAGGATATTTATCCTCATACTGTCAAAATTTCTCAATGGACTGAGAAATAAATCCAGCTGAAACAAATGGGACTTAATTCAGATGCATTCTGATCCAAACAGTGCGCTAGTATAAATCAGGGGCAATTAAAAGTTTACCGCCTCTGAATATGGAATTTTGGCTCTCATAACTATTGAAATCAGTGCGCCTTTTCAGTAAAATCTGGTTTCAGTTGAGGTGTAAGTTTCTCAGTTTGCTTATTGGAGTTATACAGCTTTAAACTTATTTCTGTGGGACTATTCGCTCTAATAAAGTTTAATAGCATGTGTAAATGCTTCCAGTTCTGAGTCGTAGCCAATTTCACGTTGATACCGCATTAAGACGTTGGTCTTGAAAAAGCAGTTGATCCGCTACTTTCGGGTTGAGGGACCTGTCGCCCTCCTAGTGCGACTAGTAAAATGGTTCCAAATGGAACAGAATAGTAAATATGAGCATACTCCAAGGTTTGACATAAACACAATTTGAGAGACAATAAAATATGAACCTTCTTTGGAATGTGTTAAATGTAATCTTGTTGTATAGGATAGATCTCAATATTGTGCTATTACAGACACTCCATCTGTGCAAGCATTTCAGCTTGCCAGGTACAATCATCAGCCCTCTCTTTCCCCTACACACTGCTCTGAGGGTTCTCCTGACCCCTCCAGACCCAATTTTGGTTGTGCAGCGGAAGAGAGGGAAGCCATTTTAAAACTGGTGAAACTGGTGAAAACTGCTCCAAGAGTATATTTGTAAGAAAGTTGTTCCACAAGAGTGTAGCAAGGAAAATTCACCAGTCATTCTTTGGAAATCATTTGAACTTGCTTCCGAGTAAATGTGATTATTGTTGAGCGTTTAGGATTTTGAACTATTTCTGTAAACTGCTTGAAGTTTTACTAAAATCAAGTCGTATATAAATGTTAACTCCAATCCATGACTCCAGTACTATTATTGTCCAAGAGCAAAGTGGTGTGTGTTCTTCCTGCCTACTTAAATGTATCAAAGGTCTTGGGGATAATAAAGTAACACATTTCAGCTTAATAATTTGGTTTGCCGGGGGGATGCAGAGTGAGGGGGAGACTCCTTGGTCCTGAACAGGATAACTGTTCCCCTGAAAGACCAGGTGCACAGCCTGGGAGTCATTTTGGACTCACAGCTGTCAATTCTGTGTCCAGGGCAGCTGTTTACCAGCTCCATCTGATACGCAGGCTGAGACCCTACCTGCCCGTAGACTGTCTCACCCAAGTGGTGCATGCCCTGGTTATCTCCTGCTTGGACTACTGCAATGCACTCTACGTGGGGCTACCTTTGAAAGTGACTCAGAAACTACAACTAATCTTGAATGCAGCAGCTAGACTGATGACTGGGAGTGGCCATTGGGACCATATAACACTGGCCCTAAAAGATCTTCACTGACTGCCAGTATGTTTCTGAGCACAATTCAAAGTGTTGGAGCTGATCTTCAAAGTCCTAAATGACCTTGGCCCAGCATACCTGATGGAGTGTCTCCTCCCCCATCACTCAGCCTGGACACAGAGGTCCTCCTCCAAGGGTCTTCTGCTGGTTCCCTCACTGCGAGAAGCAAAGTAACAGGGAACCAGGCAGAGGGCCTTCTCAGTAGTGACGCCCTCCCTTCAGATGTCAAAGAGATAATTTTAGAAGACATCTGAAGGCAGCCATGTATTGGGAGGTTTTTAACGCTTGGCGTTTTTATTATGTTTTTAGATATGCTTAAAGCCACCCAAGGTGGCTGGGGGAACCCAGCCAGATGGGTGGGGTATAAATAAATAAATAAATGTTATTTGTTATTATTTTACAGCAGGCTGTTGAACTTTCATTTTCTGAAAAGAACCTCATCAGCTGTTGTACTTTGTTTTGTTTATAGGCACCAATGCTGGATTGAGAAACATCATGGATCAGACACAATTTAATTTAGGAATGTAATGTTAGCATTATGTTATCAAACCATAAGCGAGAAAAAGACATTGAGAATGTACCACAGGGTTTGATTCCCCCCTCCCAATAAATGGTATTTTAAAAAATTGAAATAGAGATTCAAACCACACACCAGGTTTTCCATGCGTTGTTAAGAGATTCTATAATATATCATACAAAGACAAGTGGAAAATAGCCCCCTGCTGCCACTTGGCTCCAGAATCTGGGGTATACTCTTTTTTCCATTGACATTGGTGCCCACATATGCTAAGAACACTGACTCCTGGTCAGTACCCTCTTTCATCAATTTATCAAAACATTTCATGATGCCCGCCAACCTTCACACCTGCATGCCAAAACCCTGTGATTTCAATTGAGCAAATCTGCCACTAGGAGCACTCTAACCCAGAAGCATATAATTGATGAAAGGATATCAGCTCATCGCCATAGCTAGTTTCTTACTTTTTCAAGCATTAGGCCCACACTAGCACTGCATACAGGCCATCAATACCAGTATATTATCTCTTTTAACAATATGTATTTTCCATCAAGGAAGATCTCCATATTTACAGTTTAGCCAGGTAAGGTACCATTTGCACTGAGCTCTCTGCATTTGCCCTGCATGAAAATAATCATGCAGTTTGCTTCTAGTCCCACTCCTCTTCGATCGCTTATTCTTATGACCACAAGCATGTGACAGTTTAACTCAGCAGTTTCTTTGCAAGCCACGTGATCTCACACTTATTTCTAGTCACGTAGGATAGCTCAGTGCAAATGAAACTTTCCTTTACTTACAGGCAAGCTACAACTCATGTACATAATAAGAGCACAAATTCCCAACATTAGTTCAGATTTGATGACAGTGTTGGTTTCATTTTTGTAGTAATCCTATATTCTACAAAATCCTATTTGTTCTTCTTTAAAAAGGAAGTTAACATGAAAAATATTCACAGAATCATAACTGCCCTTATACAATTGTTTTCATCATTGGCCTTGGTAAAGGAAGTTGTATATATATATATATATATATATATGGGAACGAAAGATAAAAACTTTCCCCTAAATACGATGGCAGTTTTGTACCCAAAGCAAGTTGCTGAGTTTAAGTTACCAGTAAATGTTAACAGCCACAATGCATTGTATGTAGCAAAAAAGACCCGGTGTGTTTAAAGATTGCTAAACCAGTATTAAGGCTTTCATAGCTGTAAATTCTGGGAAAATTTGTTTCTCCTAATATAGAAAAACAGAGAAATCCAAGTCTCAGAGGAAACATTAATGCCCCACTTAAACGGTGTTAGCCTTTCATAAGCAGCAAATCTCATTTCTCTCTGGGGAGTCCTGCCTGAAAACTAAGATAACCTACACTTACCCTTGCTTTTTCAGAGACTCCATAAAACTCTACAGCTGTAGCTGACAGTGGAATATTTAAATGATTTGAACAGTGTAAATGCCTTGTGTTCATTTAAATAACTGAAGAGTTCAATTACTTGAATGTCAACAATTATTCCTGTCGGAGTTTACATGTTGAAAAAGAAAGAGCATCTGAATCCCTGTGAGGGCATTAAATTGCTATCTAATTAGCAATCCTAAATTACATATATTAAAAAGATAATTAAGAGTTTGAATGCCTTGCTGGAAAAACCAGTTGCACATACAAATGAAATGCAAGAAATTTGGTAGTAATATACTTGCAGTTTACTTTGCTTCTTTACTTTCAACTTTGACGTTAGGTAGAAACAAGCTCACCGAGTTTTAAGTCTGGTAATGTTGAAATGATGGCAGATGGTTTAAATTATTTCCACTCTAAGAAGATATAATTATAAGCAGCTGTCAGTTTTACATAATCCTGAATGATAAGGTCTTAAGAATGCAAATTAAATCCTAAATTAAGAGGGTTTGCCGTGGAAAGAATCAAGTACACGTCACACTACTAATCTGCTTGTATGTGGTTGATCTGATCTGAAGGTATTGTTTACCCAGTCTTTATAGGTACATAAAGATCTGTGCACTATTTTCTCTGTCATTAATTTAGACCAGGGGTAGCCAGTGTGGTACCCTCCAAATTTTATTTAGCTCCTATCATCCCTGGTTATGCTGGCCGAGGCTGATGAGCATTGGAGTCCAATGGTAGCTGGATGGCACCATGTTGTCTACCCCTTATTTTGATCAATACTTCTTAAAGCCTTGTAGTAAGGAAGCCCCTTTTAGTCATGCTTGATCCATTTGGCTCTCCAGAAATACAAAACAGAGGGCAGATTCTCTATTTCATATGACAAAATTACCACAAGGCATTTTGCCACAAGATCCAAGCGCTTCAGGCTATTCCATACAGCTGCCTTTTCACGTTGTGAAAGTAGTATTTACCACGTTGGGGGGGGGGGGACTTTTGAAAAGCAGCAAGTTCCAGCTGTACTGAAGAGTGACTTTATCTCCTCAGAAGTAGCATGAGAGGACAGCCAAGGTAAAAATACAGATACCTCAGCTGTATAATCTGTCTATAGCAAAGGTTCTCAGCTCAGAAAGAATGGGGCTTTGAGGGCCTTTAGAGTCCAGGCTTGTGGGATCTGCTCTGTTTTTAATTATTTTTTTACTAGAACCCCAAGATCCACCAACGAGAGTCAGAACAGTAATGGGGGTGTCAGCGTATTCTTAGAATTAAGTAACAGAGTGCCTCTGAGCATATCCTCATAGTTCTGTCACACACAAAATCCTACCCCAACAAACTTTATCTCAGCAGCCTAATTTAGAAGGGTGTCGTTATTGTTATTACCAATGTTGCTGCTGACAGTCAGAATCCTTGTCGATATGCTGTAAATCAGTCTGAGATCTAGTGGAAGCTGATCTATCTTCTGTCTAGCCAGGGCATTCTGATCTACCTTCTGCTTCAAAGTTATCCAAAGTTGAAAATATCAATGGGAGAGGTGGGTGAAGTTCCAATAGCTCCCATTATCAGTTGCATTGATGGATTCCTTATAATACTTGCATTGTTATGATTAGGTAGGTTTGATGAATTAGGACAAAGACTTGCCTGACTAATCCCTGAGGAGGGATTAGTCAGCTTCTTTTCATACATTCATATATTTATGCACTCCTGCATTGCAGGTGGTTGGACTAGATTACTCTCGGGGTCCCTTCCAACTCTACAATTCTATAATTCTGTGCTACCAACAGCTGTTTATATCTCTTTAGAAGACTTTTTCACTTTGAGAACCAGAGGTTTAAATGTGTTCTGTGTTATCTGTAACATAAGCGTGTACTTGGGGGGTGGGGGTGGCGGATGAGAAATCAAAATTATCTCATACATTACATTGCTAGGGGGTTCTTTCAGGGCTGTACATCTTTATTTGCTTCCCTTTTTCCCCCTGTGTGAAAGCTGAGGTTTATTCCCCCACCCACTGCCCCTCCTTTTATGTGACATAGTTAAGGGTTGGGTTTTTTTTCATTGCATTATGGGTTGGAAATTTTACTGCATGGCAGATTGTTACTGCCAGCTGGCATGGACATCCAATCCAAAATAACTGGTCTTCATTGCCAACCATAATCTAAGAATTTCTGGATTAAAATCTTAAATTATAGCTTTGGTCTGCAGCTCTTTCTTTGGAAAGGGAGGGAAAAGGTTAGCTCTTATTCTCTTATAAGAAAGCAAAGAAAGTCACACTTTTGTTTAATCTTAATCTTGGGAGTTTGCTTTTACAAGGACCCATTTATGAGTGAACACATTTCAAATGCTTTACAAATTCAGGGCCCAGCAGGGCTCAGTAAAGGATCATGCTCAGCTGCAAAATAAATGCAGCTCACATGATACTAGGATTGCAGGAAACCAGTTTTTTTTTAAAAGCAAATTAACTTAAAAAAAAGCTTAAAAGCCTGCCAGTGGAGATTTAAACCGAGAGCCCGTGCTGCTCCCAGACACATCCCCAGGGGGAGAGTTGTACGTATGCCAACTTAATTCTTCCTCTGGGAATTTAACTCCGATAAATGGAGCAGAGAGGTAGTTTTGCAACTCCAAAGGCTGAAGCCTAACTTCCATTCTAATAATGAAACCCAACACTGGGTGGGGTTCCCTAGGCTAGACTTGTCACGTGATATTTCTGCCTTACCTTGTTAAGTGCTCACTCGCTAAGAAAGTATGTTGTCTAGAGCCAAGGATATTAGCAAACTGGATTTGCATGTTGCTTTTAAAATGTTACTCTCCCCCTCCCCCTCCCCATCTCCCTATTACATGCTTGAGTCATTTGGATATTTGAACTAAACAAATTTCTTATCCCACCGGCAACACCTGGCAGTGTTGCGAGCCCTTTTTAACTTCTGCTTCTTCCATCGATGCAGGGGAACAAGATGCAGCAGAGGTTCCTGCTGCAGGAAGGTGGGGGGTACCTTCCCACTGTAGCCCGCTCTCTTCAGGAAAGCTTCCCAACTCTCTGGGGAAGCTTTCCAAAAAGAGGGGGGAAATGGTGAAAATCCCCTCTCCTTTCCCCGCAATGGGATTATTCTGTGAGTGAAGTTTAAATCAAACCACAGGCCTATCACGTCCAACATCCTATGTCTCTCACTGTGGCCAAACAGATGACTTTGGGAAGTCAACGATCAGGACATGCAGGCAGTAATAGCCCTCTCCCATGGTTGTTCCCCACCGCCTGGACATCAACTATCTGGATTCATGCCAATCTGTATTATTTATATTAAGTTGATTTACACCCTGCATTACTTATAACAACTTGAGTAAATCATCAGAACAACAATGCAAGATAAAAGAAAGAGAAAAACTGAGATAGAAATAATTATAAAAGCATGTTAACAATAAGAAAAGCAATATTAAAGTTTCGGCAACGTGCCCGATTAAACCTGTAACAGTTACCCAAAAGGAAGGAGTTTCAGTGCTTTCCCGTGTTTGTTATGGGTTTCATACATGTTCCATCAGGCTGGTACTGCTGTAAGCATGCCAATGCTGTCAGCCTCCTTCCTTGGGCAGCTCATAGTGGCTGCTAGAAAGTGGGCAAGGAGGAGGGGAGGCTGTCACCACTGAGGCCCAGCCCTACGTCCCATGCCAGCTCTGAGGGGCAGACAGAGGAAGAAAGGGGGAGCGGATCACAAGGAGGCTTGATTTTTTTATTTTAAAAAATGCTTTGTGCGTCTGCATTTAATCTTGCTCCTTTCTAAAATTTATTTATTTGTATGTGTTTTTCTTTTTGTAAATCTACCAAAGAATAAAACAAAATCTCAGGAGAGTGGAGGGTGTGTAGTGGTGGAGAAATGCTCAGGGGGGAGGGGGAGATGACAAAAAATTTGGGGGGGGGGGATCAATTGCGGGAGGGAGGGAGAAATGTCCCTATTTTTATCTGAGGAATATTGGAGGATTAGAGAGAGATTGAGAGGACAATCCAAGTTTTCCTTATGCCAGGCTGTGGCAGAGGGTCAGATTGAGGGGAAATCTCCCTCTGCTCAGCTCTGCTGTCTGAGTAGGCCTGCTGCCTGCTGCCATATATGAGGGTAGGCAAGAGTATTGGTTATACCAATGTCGACAGAGCCCAGAGAAAAGGCCCCAAAATGTGCTGTTCTGAGAGTGGAGGAGGTGGCAGTTTGCTGGCTCTTAAGCTAGTATCACTGCTGTTGGGTGATGGCCTCAAGCCTGATTCAAACCCAATCACTATGCTAGCCTGGAGCTTGTGAATGAGCAGGTCTGAATGGTCTCCCCCCTCTTCCACTGCAGCGGAGCTGAAGGTGCAGTAAATAATTCTGCCACTCTGCAGAACCCTGCTGGTGTGGAGTGGGGAGGTTGTATTTTGCCCTAACTGTGGAAATGTTCTGAAACATGCTGGCCAAAGTAAAAATGTTCAGAAGATGCTACAATCCTCAGAAATTTAGCCCTCTCTCACGTCTGTGTGAATAAAGGTAAAAATGTTTCTAGATTGCCACACTGAGATTACAGAATCCATTGTGCAGTGCAGCTGTGAACAAAGCATGTGTGCTTAAAAGAATTTAACACCTTTTCCTGAAGCAAACAATTCCTCAGAGTAATGCTGGCAGAATTTGTATAGGCAGTTAGATGTTTGGCAGAATTCATACCTCGGTGCCAGAAAAGAGTTTTTCAGGTGGATGTCTTTCTGTGGATTTTGTACAGCCTTAGTTTTAACACCGAGTAATACAGAATAACTGTGTGCACTTGAGATGTACTCGTAACAGAATGCATTGATTTATTTTCTTGGGTGAGCTCACAACATTTCATTGTAGGTATTAGCTTTAACCCATAACAAGGTGTTTCTTCAGGGTCTCTCAGTTGTGATGTGCAGCAGGGGGCAGGATTTTCCCACATTACAGGAACGCCAGTGTCAAAGCCATTTGTCATCATGTGATGCTTATTTTAAAATGTGAGATTTACAGTGTTACCATATTAGTGATAAAAACAAATAGCATGTCTAGCGTGCTTCTTGTATTCTCCCACCCATGTGCCCCCATGAAAGGGCTGATAACGTACAGTATCAGCAGATATTAACACCAAACTTCCTACGAATAGAGCCTTATCTTGTTTAAAGAAAAATATGTAAACGTTTTGTTGATAACACTTTAGGAAATATCACTTCCTGCATGGCTGCAATAACTATTTCAGGATGTATTTTATAAACTTTGAGAGTACGACTTGCATACTTTCCATATGGTGTAGTAGCTGGTAGTCTAATGTATGTGGTGTTCATACAAAGCAATTTTATTTTATTAGGTGTCCCAGTTTATTTGTCCCCGATTCCTCGGTGTCAAGGGTACACTGACAATTGCTGTGCTTACAGTCTGTGAAAAGGGCACGTTCTGATGAAAGGAAATCCATTCTGGAGCCCCAAAGAGTTGTGTTAAAACAAAACATTTGTTTGTGTAAAGCTGTGTGTGCTTACCTCGGGGTTAACCAAAGACATTGCTGAAACCACCCATTGCATCTAAACACCTATCTAGCATGAAAGCTGAACTTGAGGTTGTAAAGAAATGGCTCATCATTTTGTCCAATGTCTTTTTTAAAAAAACAACAACACATATCTTTTTTTAAATCTAGTATGAAGAAGTAAAAAAGCGAAGGAAGCCCAACTATAGCAGCGTTGACCTTTCCGAGGTGGAGTGGGAAGACAGGGATGATGTGGTGAGTGATTTGTTCTGTCAGAGCTTGTCAGAAAGGCCATTGCATTCACTAATATACCACCTTCAAGTGTTAAGCAGCAGGAAGAAAAGAGAAGCGAAAGATAATGGCTCATGTTCTTCCCCTTCTCCATTCAAATTTTATTTTTGTCTTCACATTTTGTATTAGTCCCCCCCCCCCCAGGTATATACATCACTGACTTTTTCGCTCTCCTTCCGCTTTATACATACATACCCCCATGTATAGATGTACCAAGGATATATTGCCATTTGACCTGCACAACATCTTGCATTCCGTTGGTTACCATGGAAGATACCAAGGGCAGGCCATATTGGGTGGCGGTCCAGAGAAGCACTTAATAAGAGGCCGTGTGTATAAATCCCTATACTGCTTTGGTTCATTTAGTCTTCTGCTCAGTGACAGAGGGAGGGGGAAAGAGAAGAGAAAGAGAGCCCAGTGTTATATGTAGCTTGGGTGGGATTCAACTATTGTGCCCCACTAGTGGAAACCCAGCTGATATACCAGCTGCAGTAGGAAGGGGCAGCAAGGTTTCAGGAAGCCAGAATCTGTATGTCATGTGGAGAGGATTGGCATAATATATAATTCTAGGGAGACTCATATTCAAACCCATGCTCAGGCCTACTGTCTCAGCCTAATGCTTCTCAGAGCTGTATAGGTTGAATGAAACAAACACACTTGGCCACCTTGCGAAGCCTGAAAGGTGAAAAACCAGGGTATAAATATTGCAACAAATAAATAAATAACCCGAATGTGTTTAGTGGAAAGATGGGGAATAAAGGTGATAAATAATCACAGGATGGATGATACATACAGCTATAAGGATTGGCAGAGGGAGACTAGTCCTGTTACAAGCTCCCCCAGCCATAGAGCTTGGTAGGATGAATGAGGAGGAGCTGCCAAACCCCACCATCTCCATAGGGGCAGAATTTTAAACTTTCGAAAGCCAGGAGTCACCTCTGGATCCTGCCGAGTAAATAACATTTAGATGTTAGATTACACAACAAGAACAAATCCTGTGCCAAATTTTGCCAGGCTGCTCTGTATCTCTGAAGAAGTTTCCCTCTTGCTTATGAAGCAGTTTAAAATGCCAGAAACCAACCAATATTTTAAAAAGAACCACATTTTTGGTCTCTGTCCAAACCCCAGAATCCAGAACTGCAGGATCATGTTAGTGCTGTCCATCTAACACCTTCTTTTAGGTATGTGCTAATCTTTTCAGTTAAGTTCTTTCTGTTCCAAGATCATGCTCCTCCCTTGTCCGTATCTCTGTTGTCCAGTCAGTTTGCATCTCCCTTCTGTGTCATTCTTTATTTACATGTCAATTCCTTGAGCTGTACTGTATCAAAAGTTTTCCTTATGTCCATGGCTTAACCTTTGCCTGGTCTTTCTGTTACTTCCACCATAAATCTGATTTGTTAGGCATGATTCGTTTTGTGCAAATCCATGCTGACTGTCCTTAATTAAATCATAACTTTCCAGGTGTTCTCCTTTCGGTTCCTGTTATTGAGCTTTTCCCATAATGTCTGCGCCGACTAAAGTCATGCTTGCATGTCTGCATTTTCATAGATATTTCCTAGCACTCTTCTCAAATATCAGCAGTACATTAGCATCCCCTATATCCTTCCAAAACCCACTCATTTTGGAGAGGTTTTGAATAGATCAACGGAAGGTTCCCATATTTACAGTGTCACGTCTTTCTGAAATCTGGGATTCATCACGTATGTCTGCCTCTGGAGCATTATCAGCATTCAGATGTAGGCATTTCTTATCCTTTTTCTCCAACTCAAGTTTATGTTTTCCTTCTCCCTTGCAAAATATATGTCTGATTCTGTCAGCCCACCCCTCCTCAGTTTATAAATAATGAAACATTTCATGGGTTTAGCAGTGACAGTCTTTCTTTATTTTGCTGATTAAATCAGCTCATCTTTTCAGGGACTTTTCACCTCTTCCCTTCAGCTCTTGTGATTTCTGCTCTGAAACATTTCCACTAGATTTTGTGATGTTTCCTACATTCTTTTCTGCATTTTCAACCTGAACTTGGGCTTAATTCATTTCAAAATGAGATTTGCAAGTGAAATTCCCCACTTGTGCAATTCAAATCAAAATACCTAGATTCTGCAATTGCTGAAGTCCATTGAACATCTCACCAGAGACTCAGAGACTTCTGTTTAATCTGTTCATTAGCACTCACTGGAGAGCATCTGCACTATCAAGCTTTCTAGAAGAAGGGAAAAGACTGACCCCCCTTCAAATTGAAACCACAATATGCATGTTGTCCTTAGAATAGTTTGCAGAGGTTGAGGAAGGGCCTGCTGTTATAATGCTGCTCTCATCAAGAAAGGGACCAAGGGTAGTAGGAAACAGTTAATACACCTCAGATCCTGTTGTCTCCGTGGTTGGAGCTGGAGCTGGGGTGGGGAGATTTATTTTTCTTATTCCCTGCCAGTCAATAGAATATTTGAGAGTGTGATTGCTGACTCAGTACATCTCAGAGGCATAGAAGCTATTTGGTTCAACTCTGGATGTTTCAATCCACTATCTTGATTCAAAATGGCATCCAACTGTTGCTGCTATAGCAGTGGCAGAAAAACTGCACCAACGCAATATCTTGGGTTGACTCTGGACACAAACATGTCCAGTGTCAGCTTCCAATTACTTGGACATCTGCTGGGGCTGGCCTTTTGTTTGGGACCACATCCTCATCTCAGCATTACTGTGACTTCAGCCACCACTCTGGCCCAGCGGCACCAGGTATAGAGGGCAGAGGGGCTTCAGCTCCCCCAATATTTTGGGGGCAGGGGGCAGTGCCCCCCCAATATTGAGGGAGCTGCCACTGGGTGCCCTCCATGCGCCCCAGCCTCCACCCAGCAGCCCAGGAGCCAGGCTGCAGCTGGGATGAATGAAGCAAAGATCACCCATGCTCATCCCAAACTCCGCACAGCTGGGAGGAGCGTGGACAATCTTTGATTCACTCGTCCCAGCCTCTGCCTGGCTCCTGAGCTCCTGGACCATGGCTGGGATGAGCAAACAGATATCGCCCTCTGTGCAACCTGCCCCTGTCTGGTACATTCCAGGTGGCATCACGTGACGCATCACGTCACATGACCGTGCACCCTCAATGTGGGGGGGCAAGTCATTGTTCCTGCTCTGGTCCTCTGTTGGTTCAAATGTGACTGCTGTCGACCATGGCAATACTGCAGCCACTAACAGTCCAACCCAAAAAGGTTTCCTTAGTGTTGATAGAGATATGTAGAAGCTGCCATCAGAGCTGAGCAGCTGTGTGGCTTCCAGCCTATTATGGCGCTACTGCCACAAACAAAAAAGCCTATTTGGCTTCCACACTCATAGAACAGAGAGACTGCTGGTGGTTCCAGCACCAACATCACTAGGGTGGGGAGGAGTGGCGGTGAGTTCTGGGGGGACCTTTTTTTGCCCGGGGGTGGGGGGTGGGCATTAACAACACCTTGCTCAGGGCCACCCAAAACCTGAAGCTGCAATACCTGGTTGTGTACAAGTCAGGGAGTGCATTGCCAGTTGGCAGGCCTGGTGTAGAGGATGCAAGCTTATATTGTGATACATTTGTCAGCATGTCTGCCTGCCTCTTTACCCATTTTCTATAGATTGCTTTGTGGCATTGTGTCCATCAACAAGACTAGAAAACATGCAGTTTTAATTAGATTGAAGGAGGTACAGTTTTATTTTGTGTGTAAAATGTCCTCCGTAGTGAAAACGAAGCTTTATATTTGGGATTGCACATTGTATTACTTAGAAGTATCTGGCCTGCTTTTGGATGAAAGATGTTCTGCATCCATATTGCTGGTCACCAGTTTCAACCCCAGAGAGGTAGCAGAACAAAAGTCTACAGAATAGATGAAAAACTGAGCTACAAAGCCAAGAACTCCATTCAGAGGGTAAAAAAATAAAAATAAAAAATCTAATTCCCACATGCATACTTGATCTTAAAAGCTACGAGGGTTTTGGGGGCCCTTTTTGTAAAGTCTGTGACTTGCCCGAGGGTTGTGTGGGGAGTGGGCGCTGGAAGACTACAGGCTCTGAAATGGAGAAAAATGAGAAACATGTTAAAGATAAATGGAACAGTTCTTTAAACGTTAGAAAGTAGATTGTTAATTAAGACCAGCTCTCCTAGTCCAAAACCACAAAAGTTAAAAAGGGAAAATATTTCCAGAATTGCCTATTACGCATTGTGTTTATATATATATATGTACAAAAAAACTACAGTAAAATATATGTTTTATTTTATATATGCCTCCAGCGAAAAATTATTCTTTTACACTCGCTGACTGAAGAGTAAGATTGTTAGCTCCGATCTAGATGGCCCAGAATTAAATTTAAAGAGCTGCAAACATTGCAGTTTTCAGTTTGTCAGCCATGCTCAAATTCTTCACAAAAACAAAAACAGCTCTTTCCCTGACGAGCTTTGGCAACAATTCCACACACACACCCCAACAGCACAATCCTCCTTCAGGAGGACATTGATAGCAAATCGACAATGAAAAAAGCCTGTCACTATTGTCCAATCAATCATCCATGATGCATGCAAGTGGATTGGAGAATAATAATAGGTGCAGTCGTAGCAGAATAAGCTCACTGGTTTCAAATCCTGGAATGCAGCAGTGTCTTAAGGTATTCTGAAAGGTTCTTTCTCCAGGGCTGTGTGCATTATTTACACATTCAAATGCTATATTGTGTGTGCTCTCTTAGGCTAGTTCAAGGTAAAATGAAAAAAAGAAAAGCAGAAATGATTTTTTTATTTATTGAAAATATTATTCAGGCTGCCATCCTGCATCCATTTTCTCAGGATTAAGCCCCACTGAACTGAGTGGAACTTCCTTCTGAGTCTGACATGCATTGAACACATTCTTCATCTATATAAATACCAGGGAGGTTGAAGCATGGGAAACAGAACATACCAAAATGACAATATACCAAAAACAAGAAAATGACATCATTTATAGCAATGTAAATATAGAAAGCTAGGGGGAGGAGGGAAGAAACACTGTATAAAACCAGTTTAAATTGACTATAAAGTAAAAACATTAAAATGCTTGGGTAAATAAATGTCCTGGCGCTAAAATTGTGAGTTGAACTCCCAGTCCATAATTCAGATGCAAAACTCTGGTGCTCACATGACCATACCACAAATATTACTTCATTGTCAGGCACAGAACCACGCTTACAGGGAGCTTCCAACTTTGGACTACATCCTATAATCTCTAGAAAGAAATTTAAATTAAGAATGTGTGGAACCAATTTAGAAGTCCCACCAGTTTTATATAAATTCCTTTAGCTTTCTCTGAAACTCTTCAGATATTCCTCCTGAGCAGAAACCTTCACCTCAAATCTGCATATTGATTAAAAATTGGAGACAGTTCTGGTCTTTTTTTTTTTTAAATAAAAGTTTTTATTAGTTTTCAATACAATATACATATGATACCATACCAAAGGTTTATCTCAAATTATATATTATGGACTTCCTTCAGCTTATCTGCCAATCATCCATAGTCAAAATTTAGTTACGCATTTCCTAAATTTAATACTGCCTTTTTATATACCTTCCCAATCTTATTTTTCTTTTTTACAGTACTCCTCAACCTTTCACAGAGCTTCTTGAAATCCCACGAATGTTGTTTGTTCATCACATATATTTTTCAGATACTCTACAAATTTTCCCCAGTCCTCGATGAACTTATGGTCTCATTGATATCTAATCTTCCCAGTTAATTTGTCCAGTTCTGCATAGTCCATCATTTTTGTTCTCCATTCTTCCAGGGTCGGTACTTCCTCCTGTTTCCATCTTTGGGCCATTAATATTCTCGTCGCTGTAACTGCATATTGGAAAAGTTTACAGTCCTTTCTGTTTATTTCATTCCCTACTATTCCTAACAGAAGATCTTCTGGTTTCTTTACAAATGTATATTTCAACATTTTTTTCAATTCATTATATATCATCTCCCAGAAACCCTTCACCTTCTTACATTCCCACCACATATGATAGAATGTCCCTTCTTTTTCTTTACATTTCCAACACTTATTACAGGTTTTATACATTTTCACTAATTTGACCGGTGTAATATACTATCTATATATCATTTTCATAGCATTTTCCTTTAATGCAGTAGATGCTGTAAATTTTATATTTTCCTTCCATACTTTTACCCAATCATCTAGTTGTATATTATATCCAAAATCTCTAGCCCAATGTATAATAACCGACTTCCTCGTCCTTCGTATGCCATTCCAACAACATTTTATACATTTTTCATAAAATTTTACAATCATTATTTATTATTTCTATTTGAAATTTTGAATCTTTTTCAACATATCCATTCTCTCTAAGGTCCTTTTTAAACATTTCATTTACTTGAAAACAATGCAACCAATCATATACATACTTTTTTACCTGTTCATAAGGTTTCATTTTCCATTTTCCTCCTTCTTTCACTATCAACTCACCATAGGAGACAGTTCTGGTCTTATGACTATTTCTCACTGTGTGGAGTGTTTCTTTGCAGAAGACCTTGGTTCCGAAAGGTCATCTAGTCTGGTGAGAAACAACTAATATCACAGTGCAGAAGGATCCCAGTTGGAGATATATAGGGTACCCATCGTCACGTGCATATTTTTTTTGCAAATTTGGATGGAACTCTTTTAGGGTTTCTCAGAATTTCTTGCATGTTCTATCCAACCCAGAAACCCCAACACTGAACATGCCCATGTAGTTTAGTAGAAGGGAGGGAGAAGGTGGAACTGACTGGGAGGAGGACATGTCGAAAACTGAAGAGGTAACAGGGTTTAGTGAGCAGGAAGGGGCTGTGGCAGAAAGCAGCCCAGAATCAGTGGCAGAAGCAAAGGGGGGGTCAAGAGGTGAAGTAGAGGCAGGCTGCTGAAGAGGCATGGGAGTCTCCCCCTCCTGCTGTGAGTAGCTCTGATCTCCCAGAGCATGCAGAGAAATGAAGAAGGTGGAGCATTGAGAGAACCTTAGGCTGCTGGGGGAGGAACTGGGGGAGGAGCCTTAGAGAGTAGTGGGAAGATGGGAACCTTCAGTCCTCACAACTGGCTCATTGGGGCAAGACCTACTGGGAAGAGTTGCTGTGATCCCTAGGCCTGTGCTGTTTGGGTTCTTTTACACGAAGGTGGGAGGTTACTGTGTGCACACGCCTTCGGCAGCTATGCAAAATATCTTCATTTTGCCCAAATACGTGAACTACAAAGAAGATAATTTTTCTCTCATTCCTTGTTTAACTATATGACTGTATTTTACTTTCAGCTTCGAAATGCAATGGTGAATCAGAAAACAGGAAAATTCTCTATGGAAGTGAAGAAAACCGTGGACAAAGGGGTATCGTATAGAAAATACTTTTTCAGCTAGAAGTAAAACAAATAATTGCTTTAAAAAAAAAACACCCACAAACCATTGGTTTAAAGTGTATGTTTGGAGTGGAAAACTTTCCCTGAGACATGATGTCCACAGTGTTTATTAATTGTGGGTCAGATATAAACATTTGCATGTATGTGTGCATATTGCTGTTATTAATCTTGTCACAGATTTTAAGTTTGCTTTTGCATTTAACCCTGCAAACCTTTCCTAACAGGCATGTTGTTGTTTCTCTTTCCTTTTCTAAATCTAGAAGCGGGTGTTGGTGATGACAAATGACTACTATTATACAGACATCAAGGGGACTCCTTTCAGGTAGGGCTGGCCATAATAAATGGAACATTTCATCAGGCTCATTGCAGTTGCAAGCCTTGCGAGCTCATTAAAAGCTCATCAGGAGGGGCTGACAATAAAATACTCCTGGACAATGCTGCAAAGAGCAAGGGAAAAGGTTTCCGAATGTGCCTTTTTAGGTTTCATTCAGGGATGGGTAGTTTGTGAAAGGTAAACTCCCTGGCTGTGATCCGGACCTGCCATTCAGGAAGTCCTCCGTTCTCTTCAGTGCTTGCACAGAGCTCTGGGAAAGGAATAGCATCTCTGTGTGCACCATGGATCTGAACTGAGGAGGCTTGTTGAGCCACAGGCTGTTCAAAGTATCATATTGTGTGTATGCAGCCTCTCCTGACCAAGTGTTAACTAGACTGAAGAGGCAACAAGGGTACAGCAGGGCTCCAGAGCTGTGTGTTTAGCTCTTCCCCAAATTCCCACATGTTCTCTGAGCCCCTCATGGAGAACCCGGGAAGATAAAAGTCTCTATTGTTTCCATGAATACGAAAGACTCCCCAGTCCAGAAGCTCATCCTCATTGCATGAGAGGTTGAGATAATTTGTGTGGCCCCAGGCCACACAACACCAGTAACACCTGTAAAAGGCTCCAGGCTGCCTCAAGTAAACAGGCAAGAGCTCAGTCCTAGCTGTGGCACCAATGGGCCCCCAGTTCTTCTTCTTCCTGCCCAATTGTGCAGTAAGCCCCTACTGCCTGCATATCAGCTCTGAGCCATAGGCATCAGACGGAGTAGAACCAAGTGGCAAGGGAGCTGAGAGACACTCCAAAATATACCAGAGCGAAGAAGCCTGTTGTAGCTCAGGCAAAGTCTCATCCCAAATCGGAAGCCTTCTGGAGTGCTTCCTGTCCAGGAAGATCCAATAGCCAATCAGGGTAGGTAGCCTGAAAATGCATTGCTGCCCAGATGTTTTGGACTACAACTCCCATCATCCCATTCAGTTTGGGGCTGATGGGAGTTGGAGTAAAAACATACGGAAAGTGCAATACCTCAAGAGTGACCTCTCCCCATATGAACTGACCCGGACCCTGTGATCATCATCTGAGGTCCTTCATGTGCCTCCTCCACGAGAGGTCCACAGGGCAACAACATGAGAGCAGGCCTTTTCTGTGATGGTTCCTTGCCTGTGGAAGTTTCTCCCCAGGGAGGTTCATCTGACGCCTTTGTTACATATCTTTAGGCGCTAGACAAAAGCATTCTTCTTCTCCCAGGCCTTCGGCTAATTAAACCACCTATGGCCTTTTAGATGGGAGAGGATTGTTTTTGTTTGTTAATATGTATTGCGCTGTATATTTTGTGCTTTTATATTGTAAACCGCCCTGTGACCCTCTGATGAAGGATGGTATGGAAATAATAATAATAATTTAGTGAAAGCTGTTGTAAACCATCGTTCTGGTAGCTCACTGCACCAGTAACTGGCACAGAAGCCTGAAGATTACCGGATTCTGGTAATGGCTCTTGGCATTTGTGGCATCCATGCCTCAGGTTGGCCCCTTGTCTTAACTCTGCTGTGGATCTGGATGGCCATCTACCTATGAGAGAGCAGTATAAGCAAAACAGAAGTGCAGTGCAAAAGCTATTTTGTAGAACATTGTTTTCCAGATCCTTGCCTTTCTATTGTGGGTCTTATATTGATAAGAGATAGTAGTGTAGATGGTTTAAAGGGCAGAAAAGGAAACGTACTTTTATAGCATACATTTCTGTTGTACCAAAAAAGAGTCTTTAGAATTTCCTCTCCGAAGGCTTGTAGATTCTCAAACAAATTAGATACCTGACCACAGAGAATAGATTGTATCTCCGAGTGGGAACCATGTGGGCTTTATCCTATTGATCTCTTGCCAGGCCTTCAAGTCACCTGCACTGCAGTTTCATGAATGCTTTAGAAAACAGAGGAAATGTCTTCCAGCCATTCGCCCATGCTGTACATTATATAGTAGTAGTCCTCCGTGTGTGACCGTGTTATATGGAGAAGATAAGCCCAATGCGGTATTATTTCCATCACATAAAATATTAACATGCCAAAATATGCAACAAAGAATTATGCCAAGTGGGTCATTATGACCCCCATTAACACATTCTTGTATTTCCTTGCACTCAGCAGCTCTACTGGCGCCCAAACTAGCTCTACAGTCCGTTCCCCCCCATCCCCATGCACACAGATGACTTTCATTTTTGAGCCTCCTTCTCGGTGAGCCCATGGGCATGTTCAGATCTTGGCTGGAAAATGAAGCAGCTGGAAGAACCACTCTGACCTTGGTGGGGCTTGCATTTGAGCTTGCCAGAGAATGCACGGGTTGCTGCACCCCTAAACACACAAATAGATACAGTCCATTGCTCCTGGCACAGTAAAAGTGAAATGGCACTGAAGTGGCTGGTTGAGCAATAAATGCAACCACCAAGGTTTTGGAAACAGCACTGAATTGTTTCTAGAGCACGGGCTAAAAATGCCGGGAGAAATGGTATATATTTTCTCTTGCACTTTCCTAACTTTGTGTGTGGGACAGATTTCATGGCCTGCTTTTTGTTTATCTGCACAGTTTAGGTGTGGCTCTCTCTAGAGGACACGGCAAATATTTCTTCAGAGGAAACGTGACTATAGAAGAAGGTAGGGTTTGCACAGCAAATCAGATTTCCTAGGCATTTGTTCAACTGTTGCATGATAATGGGGCTTAAGGCATGGAGGTCTCTCAAGCAGTTTTTCTGCTTTATTGCCCAGTGACCTTGTGCATGTTTTGGACATGTGTGTGTGTGTGCGTGTGTGCGCGCGTGCACATATCTAATTGGATGAAAGATATATGTGAGAGATTTATGGGGACAGTGCCCACAACAAAAATTCATTGTAACACAGAAAGCAGCAACATGGCTGCATCATTTTATCCCTCACTTTGTGGGCATCTTTGTTCTAGATTTGTGGTTTTAATTGATTAGGCCTATTAGGTGGATCAGACCGCAGAGCTATTCAGCCACCTTGCTTGCCCAGGAGGACAACCTTCACCCCATCTGTGCCAATTTGTGTTTTTCATGGTCAAAGCATCATCATCAGAGTAGCAGGTCCCCTACTTTTACTATTTGAATTAAACCCGTATGCCTGCTAACCACAGTTGTGGGACTCTTGAATGTTTTAGAGCCAAAATATATGAGAGAACCTGGATCCTGCTGTTCAGACAATGATAGCTGAGGTTGAGATAGAGTTTTCATTCTCCTGTAGTTACTCTTGATAGATAAAGGTAAAGGTAAAGGGACCCCTGACCATTAGGTCCAGTCGTGACCAACTCTCGGGTTGCAGCGCTCATCTCGCTTTATTGGCCAAGGGAGCCGGAGTACAGCTTCCGGGTCATGTGGCCAGCATGACTAAGCCACTTCTGGCGAACCAGAGCAGCGCACGGAAACACCGTTTACCTTCCCGCCGGAGTGGTACCTATTTATCTACTTGCATTTGATGTGCTTTCGAACTGCTAGGTTTGCAGGAGCAAGGACTGAGCAACGGGAGCTCACCCCGTTGCGGGGATTCGAACTGCCAACCTTCTGATCGGCAAGTCCTAGGCTCTGTGGTTTAACCCACAGCGCCACCCGCATCCCACTCTTGATAGATAGTTCCAGCCTAAACCACACATTTTGCATGCAGAATTTCCTTGGTTCAGTCCCTGGCATCTCCAGTTAAGAGGATCTGGATGCAGGTAGTGTGAAGGACCTCTGTCTGAAACTGCCTGCCAGAGTGGACAGCATAGGGTCTTCTATAAGGCAGCTTCCTATGTTCCTGTATAAACAATTACTCAAGCCTACGTCGGTCATCTTCATTTTGTATTAAAAATTCTGTTTTGTCATCTCAGTCAGTAGAGCTTGAGACTCATAATCTCAGGGTCCTTTCCCATTCCTATCCTCAGCCACTTGCCTTTTTGACTATCTCTCATACTATGCTTTTTTTATGCCTCTGCATCTTCATGAGTTTTGTTTTTTTTTAAAAAAAAACTTTTTAAAAATACAGACAGCAATAGCAAAAGAGCGTATGTAGCAGTACCACAAGATCACTAAAGGAATAGAGAAACACACTGGGCTATTTCCCAGCACTGCAGCTTCACTGGTGCAACCGGCTTCCATGCATGTGATGGAACTTCCTTTTCCTTTTCTCCAGCTCCCTGCGCACACACAAAAGTATATTTGGGTGGTGTACTAGGAGAGGAGAGGAAAGGAAAAGGAAGTCCTGGCGCATGCATGGAATTCCACTCACTCAGCATTGGATACAACCCACTGATTACAATCCTTAGGATATCATGCTTGTGGGACAACTAGGGTAAAAGCGCCTGTTGTCTTAACATGCTTGAAGACCAGCTTGAAGTTTGTACAGGTGTCTTCCAGCTGTCTAACCTATGTGGTCCTGTATATATAATGATATTCAGTTCCCAAGGTTTAATCAAATGCATTCCCTTGGTTCTTGCATATTTTTGAGTACTGATAGAAATACACTTAATTTAGATTAGTTATGGTATATAACCTAACAGTCCCCTGCCCACCCCAAAGAAGGAAGAATGACTGTCATGAACTGTATACAGACACTGAGCTGATGCTGATAGCTTTCAGAAAATGACCCTTGTCACATATTCCGATTTCAGGATTGAATGATTTAGAACAGCCTGATGTATCTTTGGCAGACGAATGGTAAGTCTTCAATAAGGCATGCCCTTTTTGTTCACGCGTGGTGTGCCTGACTCCTTCTGCAGAATGACAATGGGAGATCATGCTTACAAATATTTGTTGAAATTATTTTTAACCATGCTATGTTCTCAGGTCATATTGCAACACAGACTTGCATCCTGAGCACCGCCAAATGACTCAGCTGAAGGCTATTCAAAACTACCTCATGGGAAAAGAGCCATTGCTTCCTTGTGAGTTGTTGATTAATTTTGATAAGTATTCCTCCAAACTGTATTTGCCTTTTACAGCTTCATTTTTAATGCAATACACAGGAAATGGGCAGCGTACATCATTGGTGGGGGCCTGAGCTTGCTTGACCCATCAAATCAGTAGCTGGTCTAGGCAAGCTTTTTTCTCTCAGCCTCAGTTCCCCCATCTGCGATATTGGGGTTATACTACTGACCTACCACTGAATGGATTATAACACAATAAAGATTCAGAAGCTCTTTGAACGCTACACAAACACTAAGTATCCTTACTTAAGAAAGTACCATTTGTACTGGATGTTATACAACAAACTGCTGAGTGAAACCTTTGCTTGCATCACTAGAAATACATTGGCATGTATTACTGAGAAAACCAAGATGGATTTTGATGTTCAGACTGTTTGATGATCATACCTGTATGTGCTTTGGTAACAAAAACTTAATTGAGCTGTGGTTGGGATGTGAGACAGTACTGTCTGCAGCACAACCTTACACATGAAACTGGGAATTTTCCATTGCTGGCCACAGAAAGCAAATGTTCCATGTGTTCATCTAGTTGTGTCTTCTATAGTTGGCACTGGGGCAGAATATGGGTGGTGGTGGATCGCAACCAGTATTGTGGAATGATGCTACCAAGCATGATAGTCCCTGGATGAAATATGGTATGGACATATGGAACTCGTATAAGGATTAGTGCAAGGAATCCAGGAAATTTTGATTTTCATGTGCAAGAGAAAGATGCTAGCCATGGTATGTGAGATTTCCCTCCTCCCCATCTCATCTCAAATAGGTGAGATTTCCATCATTTGTGTACCTACAAGTTTTTCTGGGGCCAGAGTCCGCAGTGAAGTATACAGTCTCTAACAACAGACATGTAGCATTCCTGCCAATATCTACTGACTCCAAGTTTACTGTCGTAAGAAGGCTGCACACATGCTCCTTATTAATGCTTTTAAAACTTTATAGGTGATAAAGAATTAATACAGGAAGTACTGTTTGATGCAGTGGTCAGCGCACCAATAGAAGCTTATTGGACCAGCCTTGCACTGAACAAATCAGAGTAAGTGAACAAAGCATTGCTTATGATTCTTTTAATAATGTCTTCACTCGGTTACATACATTTATTTTTCACCAATTCATTCATTGTTTTAAATATATGATGCACAGAAATAATTCTGCCCTTATAGACTCTTCCATTTGTATCAGTGGAAAGACTCAATTCATGTCTACATTCTAGATACCTCTACATGTCTGCATACCTCTACATGCCTACATACATCTTCTGTACTAGAGTAATGGGTGTTATATATTATTAAAATACTACTTCCAGAATAATGACCTAAATCATAGATTTCCAATGTGGTGTGATCCAGGTATTGTTGAACTCCAGGAACCATCAACCCTAAGCCAATGGCCACGCTGGCTACCCCTGATCTAGACTGTCCTCCTGGCATAGACTTTGCTGTTCTGGCATCCTGAGAGTGCCACTACTCTCTCTTCTCAGGTGCTGCTACCAACCGTTGGCGTTATCTAAAACAGGGGCTGTGATGTGACTTCGCTTGGAGCCCTGGCATGTAGACTTGCTAAGCTGAAACCCAGCTATTTCTCTTTTCCTTCAAACCCATTACTAAAACAAAAGATTGGGCAGCTGTGTAGCTATCCTCAGCCCTGTCATTCCCCTGCAATCATCCACTACCCGCCGTAATGAGCAAGTGAGCTGTACATCAGCTGAGGAGGGAGGCTGACGACAGAGCCTGCAGCATACTAGATGAGAGAAATGAGGACTCTCTTGTCTTCCAAGTCAGCAGCCCATTAAAGGGCCGTGGGGGGAATCTCTAGGAAGCCACCTGACAACCCTCATGGCGTCATTTGTTCCGGAGCGGCAAAATGAAATTGCATGGACAGCATTTAATTTAATAATAATTTTAAAAAAAACAAGATTGACATGCAGTGCCCCTGCTGACTTGCTCTCAGAGTGTTTTGCATAAAATCAGTGCATTAAAGCCACATTTGAGGCCATTAAAAACCAATTTTGAAAAGGGAAACTGGGAAGGGAATATAGAAGATTCACTTAAGGGACCAATTGGGCAATGTCTAAAAGCACATGAAGAATAGTGGAGTGTCATTTTTTCTTTTTTCTTTTTGAAGGGTAAGAGGAACAATGAAAAACAATATCCTGGCATGACTTTGCTAGTCCTTACTCCTAAAAATGCACAGGGTTGCAGCCTTGTCCATAGAGCATCAGATTAGAGCTGGGGAAATTTATGAGATTCCCCCCCCCCCCGTTACCCCCTAGAAAAAGTTCACCTCACATAATTTCCCAAGAAATATTCTCTACCATTAAATTAAATTAAATGTTAGCAGCCCCCTTTTCTCTGCCCAATTCTGGGTCCAGGGCATTGTGCAGGATGCAAAATGGTGGCCACAATGTCAACATAGTTGCTTCTGCCATCATATCCAATGCCATATATATATTAGAAATTTAGGTGAAAACAGAAGAGGCTGTGTTACAGCCACTGGTAATGGTGAGCCCCACAACCACCCCCTGAAAAACCCTGCTAGGTAATTTCCTATTCCTCCACCTTGAAAAATTGAGAGAAATGGTCTCCCACCCATCGAAAAGTAGGGTGTATTATTATTGTTGTTGTTGTTGTTGTTGTTGTTGTTGTTATTTTGTACCCCACCCATCTGTCTGGGTTGCCCCAGCCACTCTGGGCAGCTTCCAGCATATATAAAAACATAGTAAAACATTAAACTTTAAAAAGCTTCTCTATACAGGGCTGCCTTCAGATGTATAGGATAATTTGGATAATTTCAAGCGGCCATTTGCACACAACTATAGGTTAGGGAGATTGTGCATCTGTGTTGACTGCTTAACAGTTTATCCTTTCAGTCCAACTCCCACTGATTAATTGGGGAAATATTTTAATTTCAGTTAAAGCTTAAGTTGATTAGTGTATTTATTAAAACTGATTAAAATTGCAGTCCTGGTTTGTGCTTGCACTTCTTGTGACCTCAGAATATCTGCATACCATTTACCGTCTGGAAATGTAATTCTTCCTTGTGTGTTGCTCTCCTTCAGAAATTCAGACAAGGGAGTAGAAGTTGCGTTCCTTGGAACTCGGACGGGTCTTTCTCGTGTCAATTTGTTTGTGGGCCCGGAACAGCTAACTAATCAGTAAGTAGTATATGGCAATGTAAGAAAGATGTACCAGAAGTAGAGAACCATGCTCATAATTTTATATAGTCCCTTCTTTCCCGTTCCTACCAGTTCTCTGCATATCTAGTTCAGATTCCATGTGCCAAAACAAAGGACACTAAAGCTCTGCTGGGCCAAGTGTGAGCTTCAGTCATTGATTTAGGAAGCCCTGAACAACTTGGAGCCTGGCTATATGAGGAGATACCTTCACCTCTTTAGACCAGACTAGCCAATATGATCTCAGAATGAGGTCCTCTTGGTTGCACTACAGTCTGCAGAAATGCATCTGGTAGCAACCAGGGAAAGCCTTCTCTGTTGCAATGCCCAATTTCTGGAGCAGTGTCCCCCTGGAAATAAGGCAGGTGCCAACCTTGTTGAGTTTTTGGCAACCCTTGGAAAGTGCACTTGCTCACCTCAGCTGGGTTTCTTTGGGTGCAGGCGTGGAGGTAAAATGCCCAGCCTTGAGAAATGTACCAGTTACTGAATTTATGATTTCATTTTCATTTATTGCAATGTGTTTTGTCTATTGCATAGTCTTTTAGCCTCCTTGGGATTTTGTTTGGAAGATGGTGTATAAATGTTTAAAAAGAAAATAAATTTGTAATTTAATTTGGGGTGTTGGAACATAACACATTGTTCATTCAATGTTCAAACGGTTTCATCCTGCCTCATCACACAAAGAATGCAGATCTGTTTTTAGCAGGTTTAATACAGCTCATATACCCCTAAAAGGCAATGAATATCTATCCCCTTGATTCCCCCCCCCCACTTTGAATCTCCCAAGAAAACTGGTTCCCCATTTGCACCCAATTCATCATGCATTGCTAGCTACAAAATCACATTTTAAGTGAGAATGCCCAGAATCTCAATACTTACTTTAAAGCATACCTAAGAAGAAGAAACCTCACCACCCCAATTACACATTGAACTCTCATGTTTTTAAAAGCACCTCCATTTCGATGTTGCTTGAAGGACTGCTCTTTGAAAAACACAAGCCCAAAGCCCTTCTGCGCACATCGATTTCTTTGGACAAAATGTTTTGTAAAATAAAATCACACGCCCCCCCCCCAAAGCCCTGAAAAGCAATGGCTCATCATTGTTTCATGCACTCCCTTTTTTCGTTTTTCTCAACACGCATGCTACTTTACTATTATTATTTGTTATTGTAGTTACTTGTCGCTTCTTACACCAAAGGGTCTCAAAGCAACCTACACAATCAAAACTGAAATAACAAAAATACAAATATTGAAACATCAATAAAACATCAGAAAAGCCTAATGTGCTTTTCTGTTACTGTTACGCTTCCTGGAAGATGTTCATTGCTTAGTTACTGGGGCTACCTACAAGCCGAGGAGGAGACAGGTTTTCCAGCTCCTGTGCCTTAGCAGCAGCTATGCTTATTCACTGCAGCATGTTTATTTTAGGTGCATTCTACCTGGGAAGGCATTGTAAACGCAGTTGTAACCAGGTGCATGTGGGGCTGCCATCCTGGTATCGAGAGGGTAGCTTACATTATTCTAGAGTTACTTTCAGGAGAACTAAAGAAAGAATGAAAGAAAACTTATGTTTTTTAAGGAGCTTAAGATGTAAAAACCAAAACCAGCAAACACATTATGTTTTCTTCTGTTTCAAGAGACTTCTTGACAGCTGGAGACAAGGAGAATATTTTCAATGCTGATCATTTCCCGCTTTGGTACAGAAGAGCCGCAGAACAGATACCAGGAAGCTTTGTCTACTCAATCCCTTTCAGTACAGGTTTGTCATTTAATTGTGCTTCAATTCATAACTAATTCATATACTCAAAACGACTTTGAGAAACATGTGAATATGTGTGGTATAAAATCTTTAAGTAAATAAAAAGAAGGAAGGAAGGAAGGAATTGCACCCATCAATCCAGATTGGTACCCAATATTTCTGCTTACTTAAAACTACAGGCAGTTAAGATTTGCAGGATTTAATTTAATATTATGCTGTAATTTCACAGTTTCTAATTGCACTGTGCACACAAAGAACTGTTGTTTAGCGTGAACACACAAATGTACTGGCTTCCAGGGCGGCAGCCACAGTCCTTGGAGCCCCTCCCCAGTCCTTTGAGCTCAGCACAATCTAGCAACTAAACTAATGTGTGGTTTAGCATGTCATCCGAATGTGGGGTCATGGTTAATCTCTCCCCTCCTTAACCAAGGTTTGTTCTTGGTTACAGATTATGGTTTAGCAGGATAGAGCTTGACTACAATCTCCAGTTCAGATGACATGCAAAGCTTATTTTAATCTGCTACTGTGAAAACATACCACCAGTTGTTTAAAAATACATAGTTAGAATCTTAATTTGAATAACTGCTTCTTTTTTTATTGTAGAAACAGCAAACAAAAGCAATGTGGTAACAGCAAGTACTGCCATTCAGCTTCTAGATGACAGAAAATCTCCAGTGGTAGCAGGTAAAAATTATTGCTCCTTTTCTATATCAATATTGTAAACAGACTTTGCTTTCTTATGCTACTTAGACTTCCTATAAAAATTCTCACTTAAAGACTGTTTTGGAAGTAAGTTCAATGAAGTGCAACTTAATGACCTAATGTCTGGACCATCGCAGGCCTCCTCACCTTAAAATGCTTGATTCTGAATGCCCTGAAGACACGAAAACCCTTCATTATAAGTTGGAAGGGGTTTAATTTGCATTAACAAGGCAGTATTTACCGAAATTTCAGTTTGGCAAATCTGAAATCACAAACCTTTCTTATTATAAATTTTAATTAACATATGTGGGCCCTTATTAGTCATACTTGTGTATGAAGTTAGCTGCAAATGTATATATTGAGAATAACAATATATACAACTGGCCTAACAGGAACATCAATGGACAACAGTACTTCTGAAGCAGCACTGGAGTTCACCAGTGTTTTCCACAAGCTATTTCATACTCAATGTCCCAACTTCCTGATGTTGTTGCCATCAGCCCCAGCCAGCATGGCCAAGAGTCAGGGTTGATGGGCGCTTATTTCTAATATTTGTTTTATTCCCTTTATTTAATTTATTGACCACCCTTCATCCAAGGATCACAGGCTGGTTTACAGGATAGAAATAAAAAACACACAATAACAAACAAAGCAATGCCTCCCCACAACACATAGTGTATAAGGCCATAGATGGTTTAATTAGCCAACGGCCTGGGAGAAGAGAAATGTTTTTGCCTGGTACCTAAAGAGATGTCACAAAGGCACCAGGTGAGCGTCTCTGGGGAGAATATTGCACAGCGGGGAGCTACTGCAGAAAAAACCCATTCTCATGTTGCCATCCTCTTACTTCCCATGGAGGGGGCACACAAAGAAGGGCCTCAGATGATGATAGTAGTCACACCCGCCCTGTGAAACACCCTCCCATCAGATGTCAAGGAAATAAACCACTATCTGACTTTTAGAAGACATCTGAAGGCAGCCCTGTACAGGGAAGATTTTAATGTTTGATGTCTTACTGTGTTTTTATTTGTTGGAAGCCACCCAGAGTGATTGGGGCAACCCAGCCAGATGGGTGGCATATAAATATATTATAACTACTACTATTACTATTACCGTTGCAGGGTCTGGGTTGGTTCATATTGGGCGAGGACGTTCTTGAGGTATTACAGTATTTAGACATTTAAGGTTTGAATTGGGCTCAGAAACTGATTGGCAGCCAGTGCAGGCAGGCCAGGTTGGGTTTAATACGCTCAAACCATCTTGACCCGGTGAACAGCTTGGCTGCTGAATTCTGCACCAGCTGAAGTTTCCGAACTGTCTTCAGAGGCAGCCCTGTACGTTGCCGTAATCTAACCTAGAGATTACTAGAGCACAGAAAACAGAAGTTAGGCTATCCCTGCCCAGGTAGCTGCGCAGCTGAGCCAGCAGCCAAAGTTGGTGGAAGGAGGTGGAGTCCAGCCATATCTGAAGAGCACCAAACTGGCTGGATCTGGGATACTCCTTATGTAATGATACAAATGTGATTAGTGAAAAAGTATCTTTAAATTGTGGTGTGAAAAGCAGTATTTTGAGTCAAACCATTCTGAAATACATCTTTGCTATTCACAAACCTTTCACTCCCCAACAGCAGTCTTTTATTCTTTGCTTCTTATGGTGTTCTCCCCTTCACACTGTAAAATTATCAATCACTGTGTAGTGAAATCCATGCAAATATGAAAGAATCCTTTCCCGTCTACAGGTTGAGATGAGGTATCTGGGCTGCTTAAAGAAAGAGAACTTGAACTTTCAAGAGTGGGACTGGGCTGGCATATTATCCTGGTGTGGGTGCACATCTTTAAGTTGGCCTGTGTCAGTCAGGTACAACAATCCACCCTCCCACCCAACTTCCAGAGTACAGGATTTCCTGGTTGCTGTTCAAGGCAAAGTAGGCGTTTTGGGTACACAAAAAGTAAAGACTTCGTATATGAGCTGGATGTATGCATAGAAATAGGGCCTGAGGCTGAAATGTTACTGGGGGCAGAGCCAATAGTTGAATAACCAAATTAGAACTTGGTTCACGTAAAACTACAATGTGAATTGTAGCAATGTTTTCGTTTTGTAATGAATAATGCCAGAACAGTAATGCTGCATTTTATTTATATCCAATATAGCCACTCTCTTCCCTGTGTGCCTTTCCCTGCTGTTTTGTTGCTGTTGATTCTTACGTTCAGTTCACTGCATTCCCACAACACTTTAAAACCACAAAAAGGAGTACAGTAGTGCACATTCTAATCATAATGAACAGCTTTTTTTCAAGCAATTTTGCCTGATGTAAACATTTTTGCAAGCTGTTTTTCCTATAATGCATTTGTGTCTTGTTTTCATACATGAATGGTTTTGGGGGGGGGGGGTGAAGAACTGCATCGCAAAATTCAGAGCAGTGTGAATTTTAAAGATAGCTGTTCAAGGAAGTGCGAATTAGTTTGTATTAAAATACAAAATGAACAGAACTTTCCTCTAACCTTACTGGTGAATAATATTTGAGTATAAGGCACCGTTGACGATAATGATATCCAAAATGTTAAGAAATGGTATGTGAAACTCAGCTGCTGTAAGTCATTTGGGCATTTGAGATGAATGTTGGCAAAGCACCCCAAGGCCAAGAAGCTTTACACACGCCTCCATGCAAGCAAGGCTGCCTTTGCCCAAGTTCTGCTCATAAACATTTGATTAGGGGTACTTGCCTTTGCTAGAGTCTCCCTTGCATGATCAAACTTTTACAACTTCTGTAGTTGGGAGCTTGCTTTCTGGGAAAACAATGCTGGTTTAGAGATTCCTTGCAGCTGTCCCGTGTGTTAAGGACTCCTGGTACATCCTTATTCTTGACCTGCCATGACACTGAGGTGGGGATTTTGGCTGCATGGAACTTTTCCACTCTCGGCATACAGTGGTGAATACCCCCAACATGTGGCTTAATTTATCAAGGCACACTTGTTGTTAAATAACTTTATTGCATGCTCTTATCACATATTAAGTATGTCCAAGCTAGGAATGTCCACTCCCACATAATTGTTTCAATCAGTGTTGTTTATGATCTGTCACAGTTCTGCTGTTATTTGTCTCACTGTCTACTAGGGCAAATGTTTTTGAAATTAATTACATAATTAACCAGTATTATTATTAAGTAATATCTCATCTTTTTCCCTGACAGGGACTCAGGTCAGCTTATTATTATGTTATCATATGTTACCATTGAATTGTTCCACACAATTCATTTCAGTGCAAAGGAAACAGAGGGCAAATTGCAGAGTGGTGGGGAGAACAATCAATTACATATCATTATGGATCCTTTGTGGGTTGAAAAGGATCACAACAGTGAATACTGATCATATTCTCTAGACTGAATTGTATTCCAGGAATGGCATGGGTATGTTAATATTGGTGATTTCTGTTCCATTTTGCATTTTTGCTGGAATTCTCTGATATCCCTAGCCCAACCACACAGCTTGAGGATCAATGCAGTCCTGATACATTTCCAGGATACACTGAAAGGATGACTTTTATTTTTGCTTCAATGCATTTTTACAACATTTTGTTGTTTTAGAGAGCTCTCCCCACAGGGAAATGCAGCAATGAATGTCTTTGCAAGTCAGAAAAATTCTAATGTGCTTCTAAGAAGATTATACAACTTTGAACCAATGAAGGAACACTTGCATATAATACATGTTTAATGTTTCAGGATGTGCTAAAGTAACATTAGACTTTTTGAATGAGAAGCATTTTGAAGAGCAGGAGATGCCACTGAGCATTAATTGCACATTAGCAGATGCTCTGGTTATCTTTCACTGAAGATAGGATGCTGACCATGTGGTCTGAATGTCATCAAACACTTTCCTTTCATAATGGGAAAGGTTACAGCAGAAAATAGTTTATTATTAGATAAACTGGCTTGTGAGAAGAACAGGTGCTCTTCACCACAATATTAGTTACTTGGAACTGTCCTCTGAGTTCTCTGAAATCTTTCTAACCCATTGGCTGCACAGAAGCTAAAACTCAGGCTCACAACCAAGTGGTTAAGTTTACCTAGGAACCTTTTGTGAGAGAGTTTGTAGAAAACTTTAGCAAAACAAACAAAACAAAGGTGTATAATCATATTGCCACTACCAACATTTTTACTGGCATTCCAAAAGAATTTTAGAACACCAATGTTGATTCTTTCCCAAGTCGTATATGGATTAGGGGTGATCAGAGGGCAGATCAGGATGTGCTAGTAGACTCCCAGCTGTTTTATTTATTAAAATTATATCCCACCCTTCCTCCCAAAGGAGCCTAGCTGTTTAACAATAGCAAAAACAAAACAGCAAATGAAGAAAGCTAATCAGGACTGGGCTTTTGTGGGAAAGGTCTATGAAATCACTTTTTCCTGAAGATACAGTCATACCTCATGTTACGTCCTTTCAGGTTATGTCCCGCGGTGACCCGGAAGTACCGGAAAGGGTTTCTTCCGGGTTTCATCGCATGCGCAGAAGCACAAAATGACGTCACACATATGCGCAGAAGTGTCAAATTGCAACCCGCGCGTGCATAGACGCGCTGCTGCAGGTTGTGCTCTTTTCATGTTGCAAACAGGTCTCCAGAACGGATCCCGTTCGCAACCAGAGGTACCACTGTATATACTTAGAATGTGTTTAGAGCCATCCTGTTCTTTCATTCTAACACCTAGCTCTGAAGTCCGCCCACTCCTGGTTTTATATGCTGTTGCTGGTTTTTCATTTCAATAGAGAAAATATGAAGAAAAGAAAGTCAGATGCCTTCTAGCTTTTGCTATCATGCTCACTATCTTTCTGAGGGTGTATCCTCTTTCTATGGCTATTTGAGATTTAATTATAGCAGTGACGTATGTACCACAAAGAAGTATCAGCTGCATTTAACAGGTGTCTTTTCATTCACTGTTGTTGGTGTCCTCTTAACACAAAGGAAAATATTCTAGCGATGCCCAACATACAGTTTTAAAGCACTGTAACCTGCTTAGTAGCTTCAGGATTCTATACGTGCCCACTTCATTCTCCAAGAAATACTGAATACAGGATCCTAAAACTGAGAAGCCGGACTAGAGCTTTTTTTTAAAAAAAACACCCACACCATATTATTTACTCTCAAATCTCTTTTTTCTTGAAGGCCTTCTTGCATTATTGATTTATTATCAACTTTGACACTAGTTTATATAATCTATTTCTTCCAGTCTAAAATCTATTTTGATAGATTTTTCCAACAAAAACATGGAAAACAATTTCATTTACAAGCATGAATAATCCTTTGCAACAGTATCCACTCTATTGGAGATTTTCTTTGAGTGCTGTGGGGCTTCAAGGGAAGTGTAAGGGGAAATGCAGTGCATCACAAACAAAATTGAGTCTATGCTACCTTTTTCAATCAAGAAATATATTTACTTGTTACTTTAGAATGCAATCCACTCAACATTTTAATCGTTATATTAAACATTGTAATGGGAAATGGCGAAAGTGTCAGAAACATGTTGCCCATTCCACTCCAGTGTTGGATCTTTCTGTAGAAGCAGAAGAAGTGAGCCATAGATGAGAAAATTCAATGGGGCCCCATTGACTGTATAGTTGTTGTTGTTTAGTCGTTCAGTCGTGTCCGACTCTTCGTGACCCCATGGACCAGAGCACGCCAGGCACTTCTGTCTTCCACTGCCACCCGCAGTTTGGTCAGATTCATGTTTGTAGCTTCGAGAACACTGTCTAGCCATCTCGTCCTCTGCCGTCCCCTTCTCCTTCTGCCCTCCATCTTTCCCAACATCAGGGTCTTTTCCAGTGAGTCTTCTCTTCTCATGAGGTGGCCAAAGTATTGGAGCCTCAGCTTCACGACCTGTCCTTCCAGTGAGCACTCAGGGCTGATTTCCTTAAGAATGGATGCATTTGATCTTCTTGCAGTCCATGGGACTCTCAAGAGTCTCCTCCAGCACCATAATTCAAAAGCGTCAATTCTTCGGCGATCAGCCTTCTTTATGGTCCAGCTCTCACTTCCATACATCACTACTGGGAAAACCATAGCTTTTACTATACAGACCTTTGTTGGCAAGGTGATGTCTCTGCTTTTTAAAATGCTATCTAGGTTTGCCATTGCTTTCCTCCCAAGAAGCAGGCGTCTCTTAATTTCGTGGCTGCTGTCACCATCTGCAGTGATCATGGAGCCCAAGAAAGTAAAATCTCTCACTGCCTCCATTTCCTCCCCTTCTATTTGCCAGGTAAAATAACTATAACTTTTTCGAAAAGGATGAAATTTGCAGGTATATTAGCTGCTAGTGAGTGGGTGATGCCTGCAATATTTCAGACAAATATTTCAGACAAATAGGTTAAAGAATATTTTGTGTAGTCACCTTTACTTTTCCATTTTAGGGTATACCTATAGCTTATTTTCTTTGCAAATGAGGGGGTGAAGTCTGCCAAAATTTCACACAGATTAGTGCAACAGCGCTTGTGCACAGACTCCTAGGACCCAAGGCACTTTGACCCGCCCCCCAATGTATTTTTTGAGGGAGCCAGAGCCCCCACTGTTCGGAGGGTGAACATGGAACTGGGCATGGTACAGCACTCCCATGTTTTCTGGAGCAATTTGAATGAAAATAGCATGCTTCATAGAGGTACCTGGTAATAAACAACCTTCTACGTAGGATAGATGCAAGAATTAGGAAGTATGCTGAATGATAAACAGGTTGAGACTTGTGTGTTTTCTGCTCGGTTGGCACCAGCTGAAAAGCTGAGTTCTTTCTACATCCCTTCCAGAAGCACTGAGATTGAAAGTTTTTTTTAAAAGAGCCCTGGTAAAACTATTCACTGGTTGGAAGCTAGAGGTGTCTACCAAGAACTATAGCAATTCTATTTCCTCCCCACTCCCCGCATCCCCAGTCCTTAAAGATAGAGTTTAGGGGTAATATCCTAGTCTCTGTTTGTCTGGGTTGTCTGAATGCCCATCCTAGCTGAAACAGTATAAACCTAAATGATGCAGGCTAAAACTAGACATGATTATCATAATTAATGTGCTACTTTTTTGTTATGTAAATAGCAGCTGTGGAAGAGTTCAACTCTTTCCTTCACACAATCCTGACAGAAATCTCCTCAGTGAGACTGCTTTTTGGATTTCAAGGGAAAATCAAATTGGAGACTTGACTTGGAAAAAATATATCTTCCAAGAGGTGATTTTTGTCAGGACTTCGATTGTGTCTGAAAGAGAGTTAAACAAGGCTGATTAGGCTTCCCCATGACTGCTATTTGCATAGCAAATATGTGCACATCAATTGCATTCACAATCAGTATCACATCTGGTTTCCTCCTGAGTCTCTATGTTTTCTTCCTGGGGGATGGTGGATGTCTCTCTAATTTTGTGTTATACCACACTCCTCATGGCAGCCATTTTATGCTAAGCCATGCGCCCTTGGCAGCTATTTTGTAACTGGCATCCCCAGCGCACTCAAAATGGAAAATGTGCCCACTAGTACAAAAAAAGTTAGTGATCTCTGGTATATAAATGGCATGAGAACATAATCTTTATCTTATCTTAAAAATTACAAATGAACAACAAGTCTGTTCATAATATATAGCTTCTGGAACCAAAATGGCATAGGCAACTTCTCTTGGGAAGATGTTAAAGGAATAACAACCATTAAATGTTTCTAAATCGATATAGAATAAAATGTATTTCCATTCTAAGTTTCAGATTCTAGATAACTGCTTTTGATATTTTTATTTGAGACATAAAATTAAATGAGCCCATGCAGATAATTTCAGCATTTAGGAGCAGATGTTCACACCAGTGCTTTGCAAATTAAGGGCATTCCAGTAGGGATTCCTGCTATTTGGTACCCAATGAGTATCTAAAAATAACCTGCAATGCATTTGAAAATTACTTGCAAGCATTTGTGGAAGATAATTTGTGGTTCTCACAGAATATATAGCAAATGGTGCCTTTCATCTAACTACATTAGGCATAAAATGCCCCAAGTTTCAAAACGCTAGCTTTGCATTTGTTAATTTAAATGATTAGATTTATATTTTTCCACGTCTGAAATGTCTGCCGGCACCTGCAGTGTTAATAAGCATGTTGCTGCAACTAGTTGTTTGTGGACTAAAATGCTACACATAGGCTTAAAGGTAAAGGTAAAGGGACCCCTGACAGTTAAGCCCAGTCGCGGACGACTCTGGGGTTGCGGCGCTCATCTCGCTTTACTGGCCGAGGGAGCCGGCGTACAGCTTCCGGGTCATGTAGCCAGCATGACTAAGCCGCTTCTGGCGAACCAGACCACCACACGGAAACGCCGTTTACCTTCCCGCCGGAGTGGTACCTATTTATCTACTTGCACTTTGACGTGCTTTCGAACTGCTAGGTTGGCAGGAGCAGGGACCGAACAATGGGAGCTCACCTCATTGTGGGGATTCGAACCGCGACCTTTCGATCAGAACACATTAAATATTTCTATGTAATGTAATGTGCAGATGATTTTAAATGTACCAAGTCAAAAAGGGCACACTGATGCCCAGAATGGGAGTACTGAGACAGGGGACACACAAGATGAGTCACAGATACTCCAGAGCTGGGATGCAGTAGGCTGCACCTTCATTGCTATTGTACAGACATCTAGCCAATTTGGCAATTCCAAGACTGTGACCAAGTGAGGTGAGATGCAACTCAGTGCTTATGCTGATAAGACCAGCCTTGAGAGAGATAACAGCCTCACCTGAACTCTGCTTTGCTACACCACCCTTTAGGGCCTCCTCCAGGGAGGAGTGGTGCTGCTGGTATAAAAACTCAAATGTGTTTTTGCAGTGTACATGGTTCTCCCTCCTTTTGTTTTACCCTCACAACAATTCAGTGAGGTAGGTTAGGTGAAGAAACAGAAGCTGGCCTAAGTTAGGATTGCCATACATCTGGAATTTCCTGGACATATCCTGAATACTGCAGTCGGCAGCAGTGTCTGGGTGGAAAATGGTAAAATGTCTGGGAAAATCCGGATGTACGGCAGCCCATGTCAGCAGTGCCATTTTTCCAATTTTCCATAAAAATAGCTCAAAATAAGCTATCTCTTTTTGTCAAAGAAGCCCAACAACTTTAGTCAAAACTTTGCCCCCCCCCCCCAAAAAAAACCGTCCGAATTTTCACTGCTTGAAATATGGCAAACCTACCTAAGGGCACCAAGCAAACCTAATGGCTGAGTGGGTGTGTCAAATCATTTTGGCTCAAAAAAAGAAAAAGGAAAAAAATTGTTATTGTTGCTGGATCAGGCCAATGGTCTATCTAGCCTACCATCCTGTGATCACATTGGCCAACCAGATGCCTATGGGAAGCCCACGAGCAGGATTTGAGTGGAAGAGCACCTGTGGTTTCCAGAACCTGCTATTCTGAAGCATTGCTGCCTTTTCCCATCAAAATTGCTTTTTCCACCACTGTTGCACGCTGGGTCAATAACTTCATCAAGCCATGTGTTATGATCCCAAGGTTTTAGTCCTGGTCCGTCACCGCCAGTTCTGACTCCATGAGTGTATTTGTTGGGGTACTAATACATGACCACAACAAATGAATACTGCAGTTTGAACTATTTAAATCTTGAATTTATCCAAGCATGAGTATCTGAACAGAATTGCTATGAATCTTAAATCACTTTTTACTCCCTCCACTTAACATAGTATTAGAGCCCTAAGATCAGCACATGAGAGACCTACAGCAGGGGTCAGCAAAATTTTTCAGCAGGGGGCCGGTCCACTGTCCCTCATACTTTGTGAGGGGGCGGACAATTTTTTTTGGAAGGGATGAACAAATTCCTATGCCCCACAAATAACCCAGAGATGCATTTTAAATAAAAGCGCACATTCTACTCATGTAAAAACACGCTGATTCCTGGACCGTCCGCAGGCCGGATTTAGAAGGCGATTGGGCCAGATCCAGCCCCTGGGCCTTAGTTTGGCTACCCATGACCTACAATAACACCTTGTTTGCAATTCATGAAACTTGAGTTCTTTGTGTAGTTAATTGGCAGAGGTGGATTTAGGGCAGCACAACTGGTTCTACTTCACTGGGCATATATACTGGGGGCACCACAGGGCATCAGACCTACGACATATTGAATTGAGCAGAAAGGAAAATGAGAGGCGGGGGAGTACCGAATTTTGATCTGGCACGTGGCGCTGCTGAAATTTGAAAGTCTCCCTGGCACTGGAGGACTGTAGGGCTATTGTACCTTTAACAGGTATGTGGCAGGTAGATATTAAATAGAGTAAGTCTTTTGGAGTATAGAACTACAATTAGGAGGAAAGCTTCACTGGTTGACATTCCATCAGTTGGACAACTTATTACTGGCTTTATTTTTGGCACTCCACCTCCACCTGCAAAAGAGGGTACAAATCTGCAAGTGACAATTGAATATACTTTGTTATGCAAATGTGTGTCTTTGGCAAGTGCAGCTGATTGCCCAATCTACATATGGTATACCAGTGGCCAGAAATATCTTGCTGGCACCACTGTAGTTATATGCAAACAGTTTTGAATGTGGAAAATCAAAATGTAAGAGTAACTAATAAATCAGCCATATTCCGACTTTACTCAGCTTGTTGGGCAAGGGGAGTAGTATATGTTTCTGAAACCCCATAACAATCAGTAACTCAAGCCAATGACCTCTCAAACGACTCTTTTCCCTCAAGACTCCTTTTCTCCTTGCCAGAGGAGTTCTTTTCACGGTGGTACTTTGCAGTGATTGCAGCATAAGCACAGCCATACACAGCGGCAGCCAACATCATGAGACATACAATCCCACAGACCACTCCAGTTATTACTACAGTGGCAATTGCATGACGCAAGCTAACAGGCCGTGGCTTTGGTTTCGGTTCACAGTGTGACCGGCTGCTGTCTCCTCCGTGTTCATTGTGATGGGCAAGCTTTGGAGAACTTTTGTGCTCAGAAGTATAGTGAAGAGCATTGGCCTGGTGGACATCGGAAGCTGTAGGAGGGCAGATTCCATACAATTCATAAGGAATTCTCAGGAGGTCTTTTCCCTTCCGATGATCAGGCGCTGAACAGATGATACTGTCACTAATTCCTCCTGAAAAGAAGGAGCATTTGTCAAGCTCTTGCTCACTCAGAAGAACCAACCAAACACCCACTAACTAAAGTAATGAAGAAACTGATTTTTCTCCTGTATAAAAATGACAACCATCTTCTATGCTGGTTGGTTTACAGTTAAATTACAACAATGGAAAAACCTCATATTAGTGTGTAGTTTTGTTAGTCATTTGTGAAACTTAAGCTTTCCTTTCATTCATAGATGCTATTGGAAAACAGTCCAACCAAGGAAAACAAATGGTCATAATAAGGTTGTAAATGGGGGGGGGGGGAATACACCATTGGCTTGACGCCCAACATTACCGTGATTAAAGCCAACATGGAGGAAGTTTAAAATGGCCACCATATAGTAACACTGTTTTGGAAACCATGGTTAAATAGATGCTGAGCAGAGACAAAAGCAAATTAGGTCCTATTTTAATGTGAGAATGATCAGATGTTTTCCATTCAGTGTCAGAGAGTTGGCCTGATCTGAGTGATGGCATGCCACAAAACAACAGTTGTTGTGAAGGAAGTGAAAGGTCTGGGACCAAGAGGGTCTATGTGCTTTTGGTGGAAATTGAGAGCAGAGACAAAGAGCTCAGGAAGCAAAGAGGCTGAGGGAAGTTTCAGTAGCAAGACGAGCCAGGAGATAGGACCAGGACGTAGGGGCCCAGAAGATACAATGGCTAAAGAGGAGAGAATAAACAGAGATGAACTGAGGGTAGGAGATAGTTAACGGGTAGGAAATACTACACTTTCTTTGACTGCACTTTATATTTAAACAACTGTATGTATAAGATCGCAGAGAAATTAGTTTTGGATTGACTTTACATTGGTTTCTAGGGTTCTGGTTTCTTTTTCCAGGGACAAAAATGTTATCACACATGTCTTCAATCACTTGAGGAGTGAATTTCAGTCTGAGCATACAAAGGGGTGGGTGGGAAGAATCTCCTATTTTTTCCATTTTATTGTTTCTGTTTATAAGTATACATATAGGTATAAAATGAAGTGAGCAAAAAGTATGGACACAGAAGTTACAGATATAAAAGTTATATAGTAGTAAAATTGATGTAATATGTCTGTTGCCTTTTGCTATCCCAAGAGTTATTGAATGCGAGCCATTTTTCAACAAATCTGCTTTCTGTCTGCCTTCTTTAACTTGTATATAAAAGGCCCTCCTTGCATATTCAAACAATGTTCGCTCCCATTCTCTCAGACTTGGAATTTAGTCAGATCTGCAGTATTTTGTATGTAGAATTCATGCTGCAATGACTGTAAGATTTTATGTGATTTTTGTTTTTAAAAATGCTATGATGCCCTTCAGTGTAATATAAATATTCTCAGAGCTCACTCCTATGCATGTTTTTTTTCAGGAAGAAGGCACACTAAGTTGAGTGGAACTCACTCCCAATAAAGTGTGCATAGGATTGCACCCCAAGACTCTTACCAGAGAGTAAACACCATTGAGCTGAATGGGATTTAATTTTGATTGCTTAGGATTGTTCTGTACAACTGCAGCCCTAAACGCATTATGTAGGAGTTGAACTTAGTGGAAATTACTTGTGCATTAAAATGGATACGATTGGGCTGCAGTTTACCTCACGTTGATGGAATTAGGTAGGAAAGAATAATGGAGACTCAAAATTCAGTCATAATCTTGTAAGAAGATTATTCCGTTGTCCAGCAAATAATTACAATGGGATTGTCCACCACAACTGCTGATGAATGGCTTGGAAAAAACAATAGAAGAATCATATAAGGCTGTAATTCCATGCTGTAATTCCACAGTAGCCTGGAAATAAGCCCAATTGGACTCACTGTAATGTGCATCTGAGTAGAACATGCACAACAGTGGTTGGGAGGATCTTTTTGCTGGGATACTGCCAGGAAGATGGGGGCATCAGGCAGGCCCCCAGCTGGCTCCAGCCACCGGCCGGCAGCCAGTCTCCCTTGGAACAGCATCAATGAGCAACACGAGCCTCAGATACGCTTAGAGACCCGTGCACGCTCTATTAGCAGAATGCATAAATCTTCTCACAGCCAAAGAGGCAGACAGAGAAATGTGTAAGCATAATGTACATCATTTTATTCAGCATAGTTTAGGAACAGAGGAAAACATGTCTGCTTCCCTTCGTCTCCAGCAAAACAGCAGTAACACAAAAGCTATATACAAACGGAAGTTCCCAGCAAGTGCTGGAAGTAAACAGGCATGTGACATACAATAGTCAAGGGAACCTTTTAAGGTCGAAAGGAACTATATCCTAACACTTTTTCACTCCATGGGTGAGATCCTTATCCGGTTCTGCTTCATGGGCCAAATTTGACAGGTGGGCAGTGTGGCTGTTTTGTATTCTGACAATGGGTGTTAATGTTGCCAGAAAGATGCCATGTGATTAAATTGTATTTCCTGGGACAAAAATATAGCTTCTCCCACAAGCAGAAAGGTTCCTCCTTTGAAACACTGCTTACCACATTTTGTAGTAAGTGAAGGACTACATATTATTATCTAACTCCCCCCCACCCCATCCCCACTGTCCTCCATTGCATCCATCCTCAGCAATTATCTAACTGCACAACTGGACATTTGCACACCAGGCTAAAACTTTTTGTTCTAGTGTACCTTTAGCATAGGTAATATTCAGATTGTTATGCTGTTTTACTTGTGTGTGTGGGTTTTTTTTAAGGTGGACATTTCATTCTTCTTATTTTTGTTTGTGTGTGTGTGTATGTGCCCATCCATCCATTTGGGGGATATAAAGGTAGGGCAGATTATTTAGTGGATCTGGGAGAGGATTGGGCATCATTATCAGTTTGCTTTATGCAAGTATTACAAGAAAACTGCTAGTGAAATGAAAAATTGTTGGTGGAATATACAACATGTGTTTTTCCCAGATAGCATTGATAGTAACTTGATTTCTATTCATGTTACAAATGTATGCAGATTAGAACGGTGCAAAGATGGGAAAAGCAAAAAGGGTTCTTAATTTGTCTTGGAAAGCTTCTTTCCTCGAGATAAATTTATGAAGTTATTCTTCAAACTTAACAGTTAAGTTATATTCATTCATTATGTTCTTTTGCTTATAAGAAGATGTCTGTATGGAGCATGACTCCAGCAATATATCCTAGGATGGAAAGAAATTACTTAGTAATATTTTAACCGTTCAAGGCTCTTGGAAAGTGATGACCACCTTGGGAGTATATTTTATCCAGTACTCAAATTCTGAAATAATAATAATATTTTTATTATTTATACCCCACCCATCAGGCTGGGTTCCTCCAGGAAAAGCAGGAGGTGTAAAGAAACCCACAAGCTCCATCCCCCAATTCTCTCTTCTACATTTTAGCTTAATCGTGATCTCATGTAGTCAGTAGCTAAGGTGTCCATCACATAAGGTAAGAAAGCTGGACTCCTCTAGTTTCATTCCTCAGCCTGCTAACTAGGAAGTTTACTTCTGAATAAATATTTTGAGTACAGAACTGCATGATGTATTGCTCCATGATCAATATATCTGTTCTTACTACTACTAGTTTGAAACCATGCTGAATTTTGGAAAGATGACAGCAGTGTCTCCACTTGTTTCCTTTGTAACGGGTATGCTCTTATTTGTGTTAGAAGTGGTTGAATTGATTGAGTTGAAACATGTGTATTGAATTGCAGCTATATGAATTGCTTCACATAAAACATCCTGAAGTGATTCAACAATAAAAACATCAACAACAAATACACACATTTATAACATTTCAAGAACATAAGAGCCTGCTGGATCAGGGCAAGGCCCATCTAGCCCAGCCTCCTGTTCTCACAGTGGCCAACCAGATGCCTCTGAGAAACCTGCAAGCATAGCATGAGCGCAAGAACTGTGGTTTCCAGCAACTGGCATTCAGAAGCATTACTGTCTATGACCAATGGGGCCGAGCAGAGCCTTAATGACTAGTATCCATTGATAGTCTTATCATCCATGAATTCATTTAATTCAGTACAGATTGGGATAAAAACCAATGAATTGATGTTAGTTGTTGATTAATGTAGATACAAAGCTCTCTCTCAAGATTCTAAAACTTAGGGTCGCCTAAAGACACTGATATGAAATGACAAATAAATAAATAAATTGCTGCCATGATGGCCCCTGGCTCCATGTTTACAGGAAGAAGAAGAAGAAGAAGTTTGGATTTGATATCCCGCCTTTCACTCCCTTTAAGGAGTCTCAAAGTGGCTAACATTCTCCTTTCCCTTCCTCCCCCACAACAAACACTCTGTGAGGTGAGTGGGGCTGAGAGACTTCAGAGAAGTGTGACTGGCCCAAGGTCACCCAGCAGCTGCATGTGGAGGAGCGGAGACGCGAACCCGGTTCCCCAGATTACGAGACTACCGCTCTTAACTACTACACCATACTGGAAAGGTATAGTTTACAGAAAAGGTCCCAATACTAGCTGCTGCGGGGACAAACAACTGTTCAGAAACATCAGGAAAGCATCTAGCAGGTCACCATTACCAACAAAAGATCAGGGTCAACAGATCTTTCGCCTGATCCAGCAAAGCTCTTACGTTGTGGCTTCAGTATATATAACATAAGTGAATGGTCCAGACTTCCCAACATGCTCTTACAGTGTGCAAGTAGCTGCCTTGTCAACAATTTGTTAAAGCCATGTATGTACTACTAAACGTAATATGAACCCTCTCAATAAGCAGAAGTCATAGAAACTGCTGTATAGAGTTAAGAATGTTGTAATGTATGATATCGGCAACCCTAACCATCATCACTTATTGCTATATTTAAACCTTGTTACACAGTATCAAGTGTAGGAAGTGTATAGGCTATACAGTAAATTCTACATCAGGAAGTCATCCATACTCAGCGACTCCCCCCACCAAATCCATTTTCCATGTTATTAGATGCTCCCTTGAATTAAAACTTCAATAAATAGCGAAGGTGAGATATGTCTTAATGACATTTGCTGGATGTACAGTATATATGTAACAGAGAAAAATTACTTACCTCTATATAAAAAACTTTCCAGCCACAACTTAAGGCCAAAGACTTGACAATTGCATTGCCAGAAGTTACCCTTAAACAGAACAACTTTCAGGTTTGGGAGCGATTCCAACAGAAGTCTGTCTACTTTCTGAAGTTTATTATGTTTCATAGACAATAAAGTTATGTTCCCTGTATTTTTTCCCAGAGTTCCAGGCATACTTAATATATTGTTGGAGGATAAATCCAGCTCTTTTAGGCGTGAAAGCGAACTAAAAGTTTTGTTGTCTACATATTCAATGAAGTTCTTCGTTAGGTTTAGTATCTGTAGATGTTGCAGTTCTTTGAATGTGCCAGGCAACAGACCCGTGATAGAGTTATTAGATAAATCCAGGATTTTGAGGGCCAGAGTGTCAACAAAAGCACTTTGACTGATTTTCTGAATGCGATTATTTGACAACAGCAATATTTGAGTTTCAGCAGGTAAATGTGAAGGAACTTCAACAAGCCCTCGATTCCTGCAGTCCACTGTCTTTAAAAAGCGATTACACAGACATTTTGGAGGACAGCCACTCAGCACATCTGTTAGCAAGATGACACTTGAAATCAAAAGCAATGAACCTATGCAATAAGAAAAGAAGTATCAGTGTTACATTCTGCATCTTGTGATGGCAGTTAGTATATTGAAGATATGTACAGAGTAAGTTTGCATATTTGAATAGCAGGATGAACTGTAGTTATAGTCATAAAATCCTCATGTCATGCATATCAGCAATTTTCTCAAATATACAGTATCTAAATGAACCAAGTTTCCATGGGTTGTTGCCAATGCTAGTCCTACTCAAAGTAGACCAATTGAAATTAATGACCATGGATAGTTTAGATCCATTAAATTCAAAGGGTTAACTCAAAGCTTTGTTGGGGAGAATCCTAAAACTTTGTCAGAAGTGCAAATGTGCCCTATGAATTTTACACCCAGCATAGTAAATGAATTCCACTGACAGCATGGAGGGAGCTAGAAAACATTCAACAGACTATTTTCAGTGGAGTGTAATTGTAATTTTATTTTTATCAGCATTAATGGTTTGGTCAAGCCTCATAATAAAACAGCAGGTCCAACTACTGCTTAAGGAATTTTTCATCCATGTTACTTATTCACTGATGAGCCTCGCATTGGCTGCTCCCTTGGAGACACTAAGACCATGGTTATGAAAAACACTTAAACCAGTGGTTAACTTTAAGACTATGAGTGGCCTCGTTTACTTCAGCAAGTCTTTCTCAGCTTCTTACATTTTGTCATGTGATCTGTAGTCACCCCGATCTACAGCATTCTTAACCGTTTAGAAACTTTCCAGCCTTCTAGAGCTTCCTTGTTAAGTTCTATGAATTCCTTTCCAGTGGCTCCCCAGCTTGCACATTTAAATGAATGAGATAGCCAACATGCATTAGCAATCTAGACAATATGCACATTTGAGTGAACTGAGTCCGGTGTGTTGAGCAAGTGTCTGGGATGCTTTTCTAGATCAAACATCAAAAAAATAAAACCAGAGGGTTGTATCCAATGGTAGTCCTATTCTCAACAGATCCATGCAAGTGAATAGACCCGACTAAGTTTCATTAATTTCAGTGAGTCTGTTGCTTTTTTGTACTGTACACCGTACAATAACTAGTAACTCTTATTTGAACAAATGTTCTTAAACATCTCTATTGCTGTTATTATCTATAGTTCTATTAATTCTATTACCAGTATTTCATATTATGGTTCACTTGTTCGTGTCTATAATCCATAAGCATTCTCCAGTATCTTAAATGTCTCCCTTCTTTGAAACAGTGAATGAAGTTCACACAGTTCCTTACAATGGCACAAACAATATAATGAGTACTATTTTTTTATAAATAATATTTCTCAGACAGCATTCTTTGTATGTATGCACACAGTAAAAGCAATCATATACCAGGCAATGATAGCTAAGAGCCATATGTCCAGATTGATAAAAGCTTTCCGTCTCCTTTCATGAATGGTCCCTGAGGCAGATCAGTAGTATCTCTTATTTCTAAGCAGGAGTCTTAAGGGCTTGAGTCTTGTGTACATTTATTTTGGGGTAAATCCCAATGAAATCAGAGGGACTTTCCACTTGGCAAACATGCACAAGGTTTAGCTTCAAGACAAATAGTATTGAAATATTCAGGAAAAGTCGCTGAATGTAGAACTTAAATTTCCTAAAAGATACAGATATTCAAGAGCCTTTGATTTCATAACCAAGCATGTCAGCCTTCATATGAAGCCATTCACTTTTTGAGATTACAGTTTATCTTGTACATAATTTCTCAAACTTCATTGCCAAAAATAGTGTTTGAAGTCCCCTTACAAATATTTGAACTGACCCTACAAATGTCTGATTACGGTTTCTGAATGTTGCATTCATATAAGGAAGATAGGAGATGCATTTTGAATCAGCATGCTTAGCATGCAACAATTTGCTTTGAGTCCACACAAAAAATTGTGGTTTATTGATTTGTCTGGATTTTAAAGCATAGTTTATTTGCAAAGTAATACCCCTTCACAATACGTCTACATAAAAGTATATCTTACCTTTCATGGCTGTTCTCTTGTCGAGCTTGCAGGTCTCAGTTCAAGTTTTATATGAAGCAATAACTCTCTGTAGCAAAGTTGCTTCACTGCTGCATATGCATTATTGCACTTATTCAGAAAACACAACTGTAGCTGCCATAGGACCTCCAGCTAATCACAGCTTTATAAATGCTGGTTAGTTCCCCCACCCCATTCAATCATGTTTCCTTTCAGATTCATTGACTGCTCGTTTGCTACCCACAGAGATTTCCTATGCCTCTCTTATTAAATCAACAGGCCTTGCAGAGTGTCTGTCAACTTGTGCTAGACAGCTGCAACACAGAAATCATGACCTAATAGCCTAGCCTTTTCAATTATTTAATCTACCTCAAATCCAAGGCACAAAAAATAAAGCTGACTTTTTAAATCCCATGTAGTTCTTGATTTCTGTTGGATTGTTAGCCATGCTTTGTCAATCCGTTCAAAATCAGATGACTCTGAACTTGCGTTCCCGCCGTCCTTGGCTGTGATTGGAGGCAATGGGGTGTGTAATCTCAGTACAAGGAGGCCTTCATCTTGATTACATGGTTTTGACCGTGCACTTGTTTACTGTTCTGGGGCTTATACTTTAGATTTCCCTAGGGATTAGCCGTGCTGACAGGATTTTATTGTAAAGGGGGAAAACAAATTTTTGAAGGAAAAAAAAATGCCCAAGAACTTCAGACATTCAAAATATGAATCCTCTCTTTTTCCCCAAACAAGAATGAACAACCTTAACTGATATATGGATTAGCTTTATGCTGCAGTTGTGGGTATAGTGACTTGTGCCACTGCTGCTGAACATGCCTGACATAACTCATCATCGCTTTCACTTATGAGGTTAGGTTGCCATTGAGGGAACGGGAGGAAAACACCCTCCTTCTTCCTCCTAACTCCCTACCAAACCTCTGAATAAGTGCTTGGGTCACATAAAGAACAGGACCAGCCCCTAATACAAAAATGCTAGAAACACTTTCTCCACTGGTGAATGGGGTGGGGTTGGGTGCCCAGAGGGCTCTCAAGGTGTGGGGTGGGAAGAATTGTGGCCCAATGGATCCAGTCATTTCTCTTAATTCTTAATATAATACTTCCTTCTACAGTCCCACAGCTTCACGTTTCCAGTGAAATCTGGCTGCCATTTTCACAGAAGATTCAGCAGAGTGCTAAAATGAAACTGATATTTACATAACAGGTGTGTTTTATAGGAGATTTGCCTGGGCCTGCCAGGTCCATTAGTCTTCCCTAATTCACCAGATGTAAAATTCACAGTCCACCATACTCTAAGGAAATGAGAAGTGAAAGGGGGGAATCCATTTTTTAAAGAAATCCTGATTGGCTGGCTATCTGCTTGGCCAATCAGAAGTGGGTAAGGGGGTGGCCCACCAGGGGCTAGCACTCCTTTTTGCATTTCCTTGGAGCAGTCCTGGTGTGTTTCTGGTGGGAGAGAGTGATTGTTGAGGCTCCCATTTTGACCAGTAGAGCCCGCAATCCAGAGCCCCTTGGTCAGGTAAGTGCAGCAGTGGGGTGGCAATGGGTAGGGCTGAGCAAGTCGGAGCTGCTTGTTGCTGCCACCATTGCTGGGCCTGACTTTGCAAGGTGCAGGGTGCAATCTACCACAGTGCCTAGTGGATCAGGGCCTTCAGATGCTTTACTCTACTGAAATGGACTGAGTAGTCTGAGCAGGGAATCTATCAAACACACCCTTTGCAGGTCTCCCATTTATTTCCTTGTCTGCGGAATGGTGCAGCAATAAAACTGCTACCACATTTGCAAAGCTAAGCAGGGTCTGGTATGGTTTCAAGCTGGATGGGAGACTGTGTGTTGAGATTCCTGCACTGCAGGAGGTTGGACTAGATGACCCTCAGGGTCGCTTCCAACTGTACAATTCTATGACTCTATAATGGTTCTAGTCTGGATTATTGCAAAACACAATTAGAAACTATTGGTAGCTAATTAAGATATAGTTTATATTTTAGTATTTCAGAGCTGATAGAAAGACTAGTCACCAATACTGCATGCACTTCCATCAGAAAAAAATTCTTTTCTGTTGTCCCTCCTCTTTTCTCTGAGGTGCTGCATCTGGTACCAGATCTGATGACGCTAAGGGAAAGTGGGCCAAGCTGAACATGGGCTGGGACATTGCATTCACTCAATATGATTTCTCATCCAAATGTTTGTTCTGCTATTGTAGCATCTGCTAGAGTTTAGCTCATAATGCTCTTGACGAGTGATATGTTGCGAACACTGAAGGGCAAATGACTCTGCTGGAATCCTGTGAATGTAGACTGTGTGGCACTCAAGCTGGGCTTCAAACCCCCCTGTTTCCTAAAATGGGTATGCACTTCAAGGTCAATACATCACTGGCATTGTACTGTGTGGATTCCTACTGTCCTATTGGAACCTTACTTGTTTTCTACAGATGCAGGTATATAGAATAATAGAATCATAGAGTTGGAAGAGACCACAAGGGCCATCGAGTCCAACCCCCTGCCAAGCAGGAAACACCATCAGAGCACTCCTGACATATGGTTGTCAAGCCTCTGCTTAAAGACCTCCAAAGAAGGAGACTCCACCACACTCCTTGGCAGCAAATTCCACTGTCGAACAGCTCTTACTGTCAGGAAGTTCTTCCTAATGTTTAGGTGGAATCTTCTTTCTTGTAGTTTGGATCCATTGCTCCGTGTCCGCTTCTCTGGAGCAGCAGAAAACAACCTTTCTCCCTCCTCTATGTGACATCCTTTTATATATTTGAACATGGCTATCATATCACCCCTTAACCTCCTCTTCCCCAGGCTAAACATGCCCAGCTCCCTTAGCCGTTCCTCATAAGGCATCGTTTCCAGGCCTTTGACCATTTTGGTTGCCCTCCTCTGGACACGTTCCAGTTTGTCAGTGTCCTTCTTGAACTGTGGTGCCCAGAACTGGACACAGTACTCCAGGTGAGGTCTGACCAGAGCAGAATACAGTGGCACTATTACTTCCCTTGATCTAGATGCTATACTCCTATTGATGCAGCCCAGAATTGCATTGGCTTTTTTAGCTGCCGCATCACACTGTTGGCTCATGTCAAGTTTGTGGTCAACCAAGACTCCTAGATCCTTTTCACATGTACTGCTCTCAAGCCAGGTGTCACCCATCTTGTATTTGTGCCTCTCAATTTTTTTGCCCAAGTGCAATACTTTACATTTCTCCCTGTTAAAATTCATCTTGTTTGTTTTGGCCCAGTTCTCTAATCTGTCAAGGTCGTTTTGAAGTGTGATCCTGTCCTCTGGGGTGTTAGCCACCCCTCCCAGTTTGGCGTCATCTGCAAATTTGATCAGGATGCCCTTGAGTCCATCATCCAAGTCGTTGATAAAGATGTTGAATAAGACCGGGCCCAAGACAGAACCCTGTGGCACCCCACTAGTCACTCTTCTCCAGGATGAAGAGGAACCATTGATGAGCACCCTTTGGGTTCGGTCAGTCAGCCAGTTACAAATCCACTGAGTGGTGGCATTGTCAAGACTGCATTTTACCAGCTTCTTTACAAGAATATCATGGGGCACCTTGTCAAATGCCTTGCTGAAATCAAGGTAGGCTACATCCACTGTGTTCCCTTCATCTACCAGGCTTGTAATTCTGTCCAAAAACGAGATCAGGTTAGTCTGACATGACTTATTTTTGAGAAATCCATGCTGACTATTGGTGATCACAGCATTCCTTTCTAGGTGCTCACAGACTGTTTGCTTAATGATCTGCTCCAGAATCTTCCCTGGTATTGATGTCAGACTGACTGGGCGGTAATTATTTGGGTCCTCTCTTTTCCCCTTTTTGAAAATAGGGACAACATTTGCCCTCCTCCAGTCTGCCGGGACTTTGCCTGTTCTCCAGGAATTCTCAAAGATGATTGCCAGTGGTTCTGAGATCACATCTGCCAGTTCTTTTAATACTCTTAGATGCAGTTCATCTGGCCCTGGAGACTTGAATACATCTAGACTAGCCAAGTATTCTTGTACTATCTCCTTAGTTATTCTGGGCTGTGTTTCCCCTGCTGAATCATTTGCTCCAAATTCTTCCGGTCGGGCATTGTTTTCTTTATTGGAGAAGACTGAGGCAAAGAAGGCATTGAGGAGTTCAGCCCTTTCTGTGTCCCCTGTTTGCATTTCACCATCTTCTCCTCTGAGTGACCCCACTGTTTCTTTGTTCTTCCTTTTGCTACGAACATACCCATAAAAGCCTTTTTTGTTGCTTTTAACCTCTCTAGCAAGCCTGAGTTCATTCTGTGCTTTAGCTTTTCTGACTTTGTGTCTACATGTGCTGGCTATTTGTTTGAATTTCTCTTTGGTGGTTTCCCCCCTTTTCCATTTTTTGTACACATCCTTTTTTAATCTTAACTCAGTTAAAAGTTCTTTAGATAGCCACCCTGGCTTCTTTAGGCACCTTCCATGTTTCCGTCTCATTGGTATTGCCTGAAGTTGTGCTTTTACTATCTCCCTCTTAACAAACTCTCAGCCATCATGAACTCCCTTTCTTTTAGTATTACTGTCCATGGGATCTCACCCAGCACTTCCCTAAGTTTTATGAAGTCGGCTTTCTTAAAGTCAAGAAATTGAGTCCTAGTATGCTTGGCTGCTCCTTTCCGCTGTATAGTAAACTTCAGAAGAGCATGATCACTCGCGCCTAATGATCCATCCACTTCTACCCCACTAACCAGGTCATCAACATTGGTTAGGACCAGATCTAAAATGGCTGTTCCTCTTGTTGCTTCTCCCACTTTCTGGACAATGAAGTTGTCTGCAAGGCCAGTGAGGAATCTGTTTGACCTTATGCTCTTGGCTGAGTTTGACATCCAACAAATATCCGGGTAATTGAAGTCCCCCATTACTACTATCTCCCTTCCTTTTGCATGCTTGGCCATCTGTTCCAGGAAGGCATCATCTATGTCCTCCGTTTGGCTTGGGGATCTATAGTAAACTCCCACAATGAGGTCACTGTTATTCTTCTCTCCCTTAATTTTGACCCAAATGCTCTCACTTTGGCTTTGAGGTTCTAAATCTTGGATCTCTTCACAGGTATACACATCCCTGACATATAACGCCACTCCTCCTCCTTTCTTGTCTGGTCTGTTTCTCTGAAATAGATTGTATCCCTCCATTATTACATTCCAGTCGTGGGACTTATCCCACCAGGTTTCAGTGATGCCTATTATGTCATATTTAGTTTGCTGTACCAAGAGCTCAAGCTCATCTTGTTTATTTCCCATGCTTTACGCATTAGTGTACAGACATTGAAGTCCATTAATCATTCCCCCGTGTCTCTTATTTAAGGATTTTTTCCTCCCACCACTAGGTCTGCGTGCTGTTTGCTCCATTTGGTCTATGACATTTGGATGATCATCTTCATCAATTGATAGACTCCTACCTTCAGGAGCACTGTCTCCCTCCCCCACATTAGTCAGTTTAAAGCCCTCCTGATGAGGTTTCTGAGATTTTTGGCAAAAACATTCCCCCCAACCGTTGTGAGGTGCAGCCCATCGCTTGCCAGAAGTCCATCTTCAAGAAACTGCAGTCCGTGATCTAAGAATCCAAACCGTTCCTGTTTACACTATTTGCGAAGCCAGCTGTTCACTTCCACTATTTTTCCCTCTCTCCCTGGGCCACGTCGTTCAACTGGGAGGACAGATGAGATGACAATTTGTGCATTTAATTGCTTCAATTTCCTGCCCAGATCCTTGTAGTCTCTTTTGATCTTCTGGAGACAAGAAAACCCTTTTTGCTCCTTCTTCAGCTGCTGCCCTGCAAGCTCTGATAAGCTCCTCCCACAGCTAATCACCTGCCTCAACAGAAACCCTGGCCCCTCTGACCTTTGCACAGGAAGAGCAACACACACACAAGAAAATCCTTTTTGCTCCTTCTTCAGCTGCTGCCCTGCAAGCTCATAATGGGGAAGTGTTAACAGGGGCATGCCTTATTGTCACAGGGTGTGGTCTGAAGGGACATGGGGCCACCACTTTTGAACTTCAGTAGGCTTGAGTCTAGTAGTCCTTGGATAGACAGTGACATGTATGTGTCTTGAGCCAGTGTGGTGTAGTGATTAAAAGCAGTGGAATCTGGTGAACCGGGTTCGCTTCCGCATTCCTCCACATGCAGCTGCTGGGTGACCTTGGGCTAGTCACATTTCTCTGAAGTCTCTCAGCCTCACTCACCTCACAGAGTGATTGTTGTGGAAGAGGGAAAGGATATTGTTAGCCATTTTGAGACTCCTTAGGGTAATGATAAAGCCGGATATCAAATCCAAACTGCTCTTCTTCTTCTGGACTCCTGCGCAAAGTACACAGACAGAGGCTCTTACTTGGAAGTAATCGAGCAAGCAGTGGTACATGCTTGACAACAGACAGAATTCTCAGGAGTTATGATTCAGGAGTTCAAGGGCAGGGCAAAAGGTTCAGAACTGGACACAAGTGATGGGTGTTTCCACACCTCTCCTGTCAAGGTTTTAAAGATGAGTGGCATGCACCCTTGCGAGACTACCTCACCTTGTGGGATTGCATGTGCACAATCCATCAGGGCAGCTCTGCTGCCATCTGTGAAGGCAGTGCCTGGTTCTAGGCCAAAAGGCTGCCCTCTCCTGCTCAGGCTCCTGTTCAGTTACTGCTGCTGCCTATTCAGCTCATCTCATTAGCTGATCAGAGCACTACCCAGCCTCCACTGAGGTGTCCCTCTCTGCAGGAAGTTTGGAGGGGAGAGCTGGCATCTCTGCTTCCCCTTCTAAAGCAATTGAAGTTGGGATAGAAATAGAGGGGACACCCCCCCCCAGGTTCTTCCAGTTCAGCTAAACTCCCCCTCTGTTTCTTTCTGCTTCTCCATCAGGGTCTGCCAACCCAAACTCAATCCCCGCAGTGCTGTGGGGCTCATGACATCAGGCCACCTTAGTTCCATGATCGAAAAAAGTCAGATGTAAACGCAAGACAATGAATAGATGAGTCTATTTGAATATTCTGTGTGGATTAGGATGATGCTTCCGCACTCAAGCTGGTATACCACAAGTGAATTATCTCAACAGCCAACAAAAACAGAAAAGCTAGTAGAACCAAGTAACTCTAGCCAGTTGAACCAAAGGCCAAATGGGGGGGGGGGTAAGTGTTTTGCACACCCCTGGAAGGCCAATAAAGAAGTGAGATTGCAGATCTCAGGAGGGGGTTTATTCCAAAACCTACAACCTCAATACAAGATGTCCCATACAAGATGACATCGTGTATTGAAGTTGTAGGCTGAATAGATCTTTAGAAGCCTGGTACATAATGAAGTAGACAATAATAGCCATTATCTGCATTTGCTTTGCCTTGTTCTTTACGGAAGTGTGGTTAATGTGATCTGAAGTGTGAGCTGGTGAAGGCATTACACCGTCACTCAACAAAACCCTTCAATCCACATTTTCTGCATTTAACCTAGACGTGAGTGTTGGGTCAAAATATTTTGCTGCTAGTATCTGTGGCAACCTGAAAGTTCTGATGTGCTGCTTCATTGTATTAATTTCTACAAATAAAATTCCCTCCACTCTTGACATAGCCCATCTCTTCTCATTATGATGACTTTCACCAGGCTCCACCCATGAGTCTTGAACGGGATGCATGATACAGAACAGTAATATAGATATTATTGCTTCCTGCTGTGGCTTTTATGGTTTTTCTCGGCTCAGAATTCTCTATAGACTTAGTAAACTTTTCCTTTGGCTTGCATATCTATTAGATGACAAATTGTTTTTATAACCATTGTCTTGAAGACGAGTCTTCCAAGCCAGGTGTTTTTCCCAAGATCCTGCAGCTCTCTGTGCTACAGAATGGACGCTTTAAAGAATGCCTCTCAACTGCCTCTCTTAGTTTGGGTAATCCTTTGCAACTACAATTGTGTTATTTTTAGCACTAACAAATTGAAAAGATGTTCACAGAGCAGGGTCAGTGAAAAGTTACAGCACTGTGTGAGGTTCCTTTCCAACAATAATACAGGCCTTGTTTGATGCACTCTTGAGTTGTGGTAGAAGAAATTATTACCCTTTGGTGGTTGTTGTTGTTTTTTCCTTTTTAGTCAAACCTTCCTACTTGGTCCATCTTCTGGCAACATATGATTAGAGCTGTCAAGTTACCTTTTATTTCTATGTGGCTATTTCTGTCTTCCTGTTGAGGGTATTGGCAATAAAAATGGGTACACAGATGTTCCTGTGCTCTTTAATTTTCTTTTCCCCCCCCTCCCTCCCCCACCCTACCTATCCTTTGTGATAAAACTCTAATGTAAACTTGTGAGCACAAAAAAGAATAATCTTGAAAACAACTCTTAAAACTGGTCACTTAAAAAATAGCAAGCTTCCTTTTGGCATTCTAATGTAGTCTCGCAACTGTTATTTCACTGCTTAAACTAGGGGTGTACAGAATTGTCCCTTATATGTTGGTGAGAGTTTCTGTTGGTCCAACCTTGGGTGTCAGATATCCAGAGGAGCTCTGTCTCTGATATCTTCAACATTTCCAAACAAGTTCAGTGCAGGTGTGCAACCCCCCCAACCAGCTGCCAGTTCCGGAAAGTTAGGAGTTAATTCCATATTAAGTAATCCCAATTCAAGGGCCACAAAGAGCAGCAGTGGAACTGAGCAGTTCCTTAATAGTAGAAAAGTAATTGACAATATATATGAAACCCCTTGCCAGTTTTACGTCTATGGGGAATTATTCTGAATTGAGCCTGTCACTTTCAGTGTCATTCTTTGCAGCCTTTGTGGGCTGGATAAGGTACCCCTGCCCATACGGGCCAGTCGTGTCCGACTCTAGGATTGCGCGCTCATCTCGCTCAAGAGGCCGGGAGCCAGCGCTGTCCGGAGACACTTCCGGGTCACGTGGCCAGCGTGACTAAGCGGCATCTGGCAAGCCAGCACCAGCGCCGCACACGGAAACACCGTTTACCTTCCTGCTATAAAGCCTTACCTATTTATCTACTTGCACTTAGGGGTGCTTTCGAACTGCTAGGTGGGCAGGAGCTGGATAGAATGTCATAAATTCAGAGACGTTGTGTGGACAGGCTGCAGAGAGCAGAAGTGAAACTGACAAGTACTAGCCTTGTATCTGCAGCAAGTAGGGAGAAGCCACTTCACAACGCAGGTAAAATTGGCAATAGGCTTAAAACTCTGTTTCAGTTTTACCTCTCTATTGAAGGCACCCCATTGATTTGCTACAGAGATAGGGCAAATCATCTCTGTGGCTGCTCTTTGCAACCTTTTACATGAATTTTGATGTTTGTACAAGTGTTTGAAAATCCAGTCACCAGTAAAACATTTCACGACAATAATACTTAAAATAAGATCAGATAGGCAGTCAGGAAAATGCTTTAAACAAAGGTATCATGTGTTGTTGATATGTTGCTCCAGAGAGCAATTAAGAAGCAGCATTTTGCAATAGCTGCTGCTTCCAGACTAAATTCAAGGGTGACCCCCCACAAAAAAGCAAATTACAGTAAGCACAGTGTTTCTTTTCTTTAAAAAAATGTTTAGGGGTACACTCTTTTTTTAATTTAATTTAGATATTGCATATACATACACACATCAAACATACAAAGAAATAGAAAAAAAGAAAGAGCATACAAAGAAAAATGAAAAAGAAATGAGGGGGTACTCTCATTCCGTCTGAGACTCAGAAAACACAGTGACAGGAAATGAGGCCGCCATTGGGGGTAGCAACAGAACTGATGATTCACCACGCTAGAGAAGAAACTAAAAAGTTTTTAAAAATTTGTTTCTTCTCCTGTTAGATTCACTAAATGTTTAGGGGTCTGCGTCCCCCCAGAAAAAAAGCACTAAGTAAGCATGTCTAGAAGTAACAAGTGCATGGACCGTAATGGTTGTCCCAAGGATGTAGAAAAATCTGGCAGACCTGATCTTAGTGCACAGTCAGGCTAGTGTGTTAGAAGATGTTCCTTCCAATATCTAGGTCCTAAGTTGTGTAGGACTTTATAAGTGATTACTTATTTGGCTTGGTAGCACCTTGGCAGCCAGTGCGTCCCTTTGAGGACTGTTGTAATACGATCTTCAAGATTCAAACTGGTCAGCAACCACAAGCTGCTGCCTTTGCACTGTTTGATTTATTTGTTTTTAAAAATACTTATATACCACAATTTCATAAATAGTATCAGAACGGTTTACAACAATTATATATACAATAAAAACCACACACAATTCCCCCCTTAAATCACAGCTCACTGACTATTACAGAAATAGATTTTTTCCCCCTTAAGCCTAACCGCATAAAAAGGTTTCAGCAAATGTTCAAAAATTAATACGGAAGACAGTATCTGAAGCTTCTGAAGTCAGAAAAAAGTGCATGCAGGTCCCGCTATCAGAACACTCATCATCTGAAATCTCAGCCAAACACAAAGTTATACCCAAATCTCGCTACACCATGGTTGAATCACATATCTGAATAGCCAATGTTTGCTCCTTTCCTTACTTGTTTGGTGGGCGGCAAACATTTCAGGCAGAAACCATGGAGGGAGGGAAAGAGATTGGAGAAATCAGGGAACAGGAGAGATAAGACAAATCAGTTTTTGTTTGGCTTTTGCTGATTGGCTGCAGCAGTTTCAGGCAGAAAGCATAGAGGGGAAAAGGATGGATTAGAAGTGTTCCTATAGGAAATAGATTCAGGTAGGTAGCCATGTTGGTCTGACGCAGTTGAAATATATATGTTTTTTAAATAAATTTAAAAAAATTAAAAATTGTGCTACTGGACATTTTTATTTATTTTCCTATAGGAAATGATGGAAATCATCAGCTCGTTATGTGAACACTTGCCTAACAAATGCTTTCCTGGCGATGCATTGTATTTAGAAAGTAGGAGCTCTGGGTAAACATGTGTAGCCAAACCTTGATAACACCAGGAGTTTCTTTTCGCCTACTCCCCTGTGGCTCCCTGGAGCCATTTTGGTGCAACATGACAAAGTGGGCCTACCAGTAAGTGGTGTGGCTAGAGCAGCTGACATTTCCCCCTTCTTCCTTTGTTTAGCCGGGCTGCTCTAGCTATGCCACTTTGTGGTAGAGGAGGACTGCTTTGCTCTATCACAACGCAGTGGTGTAGCGTGGGGGGTGCAGGGGGGGGGCCGGCCGCACCGGGCGCAACATCTGGGGGGTAGGGTTAGGGGGCGCAAATCCACGGGTTAGGGGGTGCAAATTACTTGCCTTGCCCTGGGTGCTGACAACCCACGCTACGCCACTGTCACAACGTGGCAGGGTTAGAACAGCCAACACTTCTTTCCCTCCTTTCCTTGCTGCACAGGCTGCTCTAGCTACACCAATTTGTGGTAAACCCACTTTGGTGGGTCGTGCCAAAATGCCTCGCGGGGGGGGGGGCAGGAAGCAGTGGTGGAGGAGGAGATAGGCAAAACACTGGATAACACTGCCCCCACCAACCCTGAAAAAAGCCACTTACTGACAATACGTTTGGAGTAGTGCTTAATCTTTTCTGCACAGTCATTTCTCCATACTAAACACACCCTTCCAAGCAATTCCCCTTGTCAATTCCAAAATGCATGTTTGAATTGGGGGGAAAGAAGTTTGGGGATGATTTGGAGCTATGAAATCAGTCCCAAAATGGGTTAAACACATTCCCAAACTGCTTCTTCAATCCAAACTGTCTGCTGCTTAAGTGGCTTTTCCGGACATAAAACAAGGACATCAGCAATATGTATTTGCATGTATTGTCTCATGAAACAAAGATCTCTAAAGCTTCTCTTTCTCAGAGCTTTCTAAATGAACTTTGTATTAATGTTCCAAGATCCCTTATTCAAAGAGAATGTTGAACTATATGTCAGAGAGAGTTTAAAATACAGGGTTTCTGCTTCCTCCTTGTTAAGTGGCTTGGTGATTAGTGAGAGACATACCAACTGCTTCCAGTGGGTTAATAGGAGATCATATTATATTACTGCTGGACTCAGTCCAAAACTTTGAATAATTTTAGTCTTTGGGCTTCAATGGACTTGGATCGGGTTTCTTCGACTGCTACCGGTAGATAAAATAATTTGGTTCTCCCCGCCCCACCCCCCAATCCCTTTAAAAGTTAAGCCATTAGATCCTGGGAAGCAAATTGGGGGTTTGATGATGAGATCTTTCCAATATTATGCAAAGAAGTCTCATATATTCTATTCTATGCTGGATGCAACAAAGTTTATCTGCTGGCTCTGCTGCTACTTAGCTTGAGGTTATACTTTGAATTCCATTGGGAGAATCAGCTTGAATCCATTCACTTGCTTTGAAAAACCATGACTCATTAAGAGCAACTTGGTATGATAGTCCCAAAATCTGGGTCTCTTTGTGGCGCAAGGAGAGCCATAAGCATTTGAAGGTGGGATATAAATACATAGGGCATGCTTTTCGGTGATCTGGCCCAGATACAAGAATCTTTTCCTACACTAGCTAGACTCCCCTACGCACCAGCATTTTGGTTTGCGGGAAAGGGGGCCTTGTGAGTCTGGTACTACCCCAGGGAAATGAGAGGCTGGGTTAGCTTACATTTAATTGCAAGTTAAATAAAGTAGTAGCCAGAGACTTTAAATCAAATTTCATGTGTCTGCCTATTTAGTGATGGCAGCAAAAACAGGTTTCAATTTTTCAATCAACTCTCCACTTACATATAGAGTTGTGTGTGCTGTCCATCCTTTTGCAGATACAGAGAAAATGTCGGGCAGATAAGCATGATTAAAGTTAATTAGTGACTTCATATTGTTGCAGTAAATAGAAGCAGATGACACTTTACATAAAAGTAATAGAAACAAAAGGGATCAAGAAAAAGGAAGAATTAGAAAAGCATGTCTGAGATTAAGCGCAGGGTTTACATGTTGTTTTATTTAGATATTTTAGATCATTTCTTCTCAAAGGCTATACATTTTACTCAATTTCATTTTCACTTATGATGGATAGCCCACATTATCCATGGCTACATCAAAGAAGATTCCAATGTTGTCTTGGTCTGGGTGCTTTTCTTTTTTGCAAGTTGGTAGCTATGCGGTTGTTCTAAATTATGGCATTACATTTGTCAATCTCATACAATGATAATGAAATAATGTATACATTCTATCTTAGAGTGACTATGGAGTTGTTTTGAGAGGGTTGGGTGCCCAATCTTTTTAAAGCAAAGTATCAATCTAAAAAAAGGAAAAAAGGATGCAAAGCCTTTATAATAGGGGGGTTTTTTAGCCTGTGTTTTTTTAAAAAAGCTTCAGATTCAAAATACTGGCTTCTGTGATTTGTTTTATTCTTGCATACACAAAAAGAACTTCACATACATTGATCAGTAGTAGGCCTACATAAAAATATAAACAAGCACATGAGTGGGAAATGGCCATATAGTGAAGAGCACTGAGACCTCTTTCCCTACAGATTTCTATTGAATAGACTATTTGAGATCTGCTTAGATGGATGTCGCAGTTTCCCCATGAGATGACATTTCTTTGAAATAAGTGCTTGAAAGATGTACCAAAGCCCAAACATTTCATTGTGTGTGTGTGTGTTTGTATGTGTATGCTAACACTGAACTAAACTCTCCAAGTCTGGCTTACTTACATCGCCAAATTGAGACCCTCTACAAAGGAGGTAAGTATCAGCAAGCTTGAGGAGACCCCAACATTTGCATAAGTACAAAAAGGTTGGGTAAGAACCTGAGGGCCAAAGAGAAGCAAAGTAACCCATTGTGGTCTGAGCATTCCCATGGCCGCAGAATGTTGGCTGACAATTGAAGGTGGGTAGGCTCCAATACTTTGGCCACCTCATGAGAAGAGAAGACTCCCTGGAAAAGACCCTGATGTTGGGAAAGATGGAGGGCACAAGGAGAAGGGGATGACAGAGGACGAGATGGTTGGATAGTGTTCTCGAAGCTACCAGCATGAGTTTGACCAAACTGGGGGAGGCAGTGGAAGACAGGAGTGCCTGGCGTGCTCTGGTCCATGGGGTCACGAAGAGTCGGACACAACTAAACGACTAACAACAACAACAGGAAACCAGAGGGAGAGAGTCCCACTTGTTCAAGGTCACACTCCCTATGCTCTCTTTACCCTTTAATGGTGAATGCTACCTAGTGGTCCTCTTTAGTGATCAGTAGCTGTCGTAGCCATGTAGTGTATGTGAGTATAATAGCCAGGCAGAAACAGGAATATCCGTGTTACTGCTCTCTAATGGTGCACAGAGAGGGCAAACACTTTCCATATGATGCTATCAAGCATGAACGACATGGGATACCTCTGCTTGCTGCTGCTGTTCTTCATTTCAATGGCAGGTATGTTTTACAAGGCAATATACAGCAGGCTGCTGTTCCTGTGTCTCCATTCCTCTTCCTCCAGCAATTTTTTTTTTTAAACCTTCTGTTTCAACTGATGTAGTAGACAGCGCAGTGAGTTTTATATCTGCCACAACATCCTAGAGAGCTTTTGGCATATTTCTTAACTACAAGCAGATTTTTTTAGCCTGTGCCCACCATGTTTTAAAAATTCTTTTCCACCCACAGAAAACTTATATATATGTATATAAATATATGAAGGCGGAGAGGAAAGCAAGGTATATGGGTGAACTTCTCATTCTTCACCACATGTACCACAATTGTGCTGTTGTCAGAAATAATAAATCCCTGGAACACTCAATTGAGGATGAATTATACTGATTTCGCTGTCGAACACTTCCAAAGCAGGCCACTATGGGGTTTGTTTTATAAAGAAAATCTATTGCAAAGTACCCGTTTACGAAAACAGCAAGAATGCTGTGGAATCTGCTTTCGTTTAAGCCCAGGGACGGTGTATAGTGTTTCACCAGTGGAAATGCCTAGATATATTTTAGTAACTTGGCAGGTAAAATCATCCGGCACTCTCAGCCTCTTCTGCTATCAGGGAAGCTCGGTTGAATTCAGTCACATTTGGGAAAAGAATGAATGGGTGCTGCATCAAAAAGTATATTCAAAAGGGAGAGTCAATGGACATGAACATAAAGGCTACTGTAACGCCCCTAATAAGTGCAGCTGTGGTGACAGAGAAGTTGAGCAATTCTGGAACATGTTCTTTCTAATAACTGAACCAAGGGATGCTAAGATGTGAGTAGTGAAAAATCTAGATATTTTAGGAAGAATGCTCTCCCTAGGGCAGAGGTTTTCAACCTTTTCGAGTCCACAGCTCCAACTACATTCTTTCTGAGGCTTCCCTTTGGGGAAACATGCTCCAAGCCTCAGGACCCCAGTTATGTCACCCCTTGCTGCAGAGTTGGCAGCCACTCACCCCTTTTCAAACACCCTCCCTTGTGATGTGTTCCCTCAGCCGCCTCTTCCCTCTCCTTGGGAGTCCTCCAGGCAGCAGCTGCTACCTCCCCTGGTCTCTGAGCCGCCCCAAAGAGAGGTGTCTGCTCACACCACCCCATTGAATAATTATTTACAGTGGTTGCCATATGTTCCAAGTGTCCCGATTTTCTAGGAACAGTGCTGGAATTATGAAGGCGTCTGATTTGACCCTAGAGTGTCCCTATTCCCCCTGCCAGTACTGCTACCGCTTGTCCTGAGCAGTGGTAGCAGCTGTGAGGAAGCATCCCATCGCCTCTCCAAGACATCTCTATGGTCTCCGCTGCTGGCCTCCTCCCTTGGGCAGCTTACAGTGGCTGCTGGTGAGTGGGTGAGGAGGAGGAGACCGAGCCCTGTGTGATGTGCTGACCCTGAGGGGCAGACAGAAGGCAGGGCCATCCTGGGTGGTAAGAAAGGGGAAGTGGAGCACAAGGAGTCTTGGTTGTTGTTTTTTTTTTAAAAAATGCTTTGTGTGTCTACATCTAATCTTGCCCCTTTCTAAAATTTGTTTATTGGTGTGTGTTTTTCTTTTTGTAAATGTGATGGGTTTCTCGGTGTAACAACTGATGAATCATAAAATGTAATCTACTGTATGTCAGTTCCTAGGCTTCTTTCATCTCTAGCACAGGCATAGGCAAACTCGGCCCTCCAGATGTTTTAAGACTACAACTCCCATCATCCCTGACCACTGGTTCTGTTAGCTAGGGATGGTGGGAGTTATAGTCCCAAAACATCTGGAGGGCGAGTTTGCCTATGCCTGCTCTAGCATCACACCAAAAGGGTATAGGGAAAACGTTGCTTCTCCACCATTATGGACTTAAGTTGGTTGTTTGCAATTTTGGCAAGTTACAAAGAGTATGGTGTATTAGTTGTGACCTATTTCAGCCCGGCTAATGTGTTCCATATTTTCACTGCACATTATTATTATTATTATTATTATTATTATTATTATTATTATTATTTATATACCACTCTATGCCTGCAGGTCTCAGGGTCGTTCACAGAATAAAATCAGAATATAAAACCACAGAATACATACTCAAAATAAAAACAACAACCCAATAACCCCCAACACGTTTTAAAAGGGCATAGGATGTAAATCATGCCACAGTTTATAGATTGCAGTGGATTAGAGAATCACTGGGTCAGTTCTGAGGATCATGTCTTCTGCTTCCCCATTTTACCATATCCAATGAAATGATAAATTATTTTAAACCAAGAGGCTATCAGTATGTAGTGTGTGTGTGTGTGTGTGTGTGTGTGTGTAATTTTCATTTATATATATACATTACAATTATTTTGCCAAGTTTTACAATTTTCAGTTTCAACCCCCTTCTTCCTCTTTCTGCAGTTCCTTACATTTATTTTTGTCCTTTCCTGCATACTCCAAATTGTCTTAACTTATTCTTTTATTCATCTATTCTGATACATATCTCATATATATTTTTTAAACTGCAGGTTTTTACAATGATCCTGCCAGTATGTAGTTATTATAAGTGCACCATTGAAAACTGATTTCAATAGAATCTTACCAGGCACACCTACAATTATCTTTCTGAGAAGCTATATAAACACAACTGCTCTGTCCTTTAAAAAGAAAGATATGCACAACCCTGCCCTGCTTTGAGAGGCTACAGGATGAAGGTAGATTAGAAAAAGGGAAATCTCAGCATTGCAGTTTACATTAAAATCTTGCTGGGATTGAATTAATGACTTCTTGTTTCAACATGGCTTAGAACTAAAGATCAGGGTACTTCAGGATAGATGGCTCTTAGCCAACCCAGTAAGTACCTTATGTTTATATTGAACATTGAGTATCACTGAACAATTTAGTGTGGTGCTATCTTCTGCACAGATTAGAAACTGATGCATTTTTAAAAACCAAATATTAAATGAATGAATGACTAGCAGTAGATAATGACAACAAACGAGTAAGCTGCTTTAAAGGAATTTACTCTTAACAGCTAATCTCTATAAATGCCAGCATCCTTATTGTAAAAATACAGGAACATGCATTTTCATACAAATTATGTGGGCTCTTTGTACATAATTGCTGGTATATGTGTAATAAATGCACATTTGTCTCCCCAGTACCTCCAAAATCTGTGCTTTTGTCATGGGACAGCTGGCATTTGCCAGCACCGAACTTCCCATATTTTTAAACAAAACATGTAACATTAGTCCTTGAAGAGACATTTTCTCAACATGTGTTGAGCAGCAATTTTTATGAAGTTGTTGTTGTGGTGGTGGTGTATGCTGCCCATACAAATATATCTAGCATTGATTTGTGGCTCTTTTTCAGGCAGATCTGCACATTAACTTTTTTCGCTTTAGAGGGTAGTGACTTTCTCAACAACCAAATTTACTCGAACTATGCTTGTATCATAGTTCAGCTTTTAGAGTGGTAAATTACCTCAATTATTTTGGACTGAATTTCATAGGTACAATTTTTAGGAAGATAAGCACATTGTCAGATTTTTTTTCCTAGGAATCAGGACATACCTAAACTTGCTAAGAATTTTGGTACCCCAGCAAATGTGTTCCATATCTCTGAATGAGTAAGTGAGTGATTCTAAAGCAGATAGGTGATACTTTTAAAAATAAAATATTGATTTAGAACATATTAATATATGTACTGGTATGAATATATACAATGTATATTTTAGGGATATAGATGCATGAAAGGTTGTAGGTTTCCTGTGTTCATGTAATGCAACCTTCTCCATATTTGGGTGCCCAAAGGGTAATGGACTAGAACTCCGATCATTCCCAGGTCACTGTTATTCATCATTTATTAGACCATTTTATTCCAGCAGGCTTTTGTAGTATGTGGAAAATACTGCATTTATGCTTGGTCTTGACAGCTAGTTTCACCTCCTTCGCTGATTGTTTTATTATATTATCATCTTTCATGAAATTGCCGTTTTGAAGGTTGTAAGCCACCCTGGGTGATGCTTTTGCACCAGGAGGGCAAGATATAGAGGCTTTAATGAATAAGTTTCCAACTCATGTCTCCTCTTCCTTTGTGAAAGGACAGGCATGCTGACAAAACCCAAGACAAACCTCATTGTGAACTCCGCTGTGCATATCACCAAAATGAAATAAGAGGTGGCGGAGGTTTTCCCTCTGCTCCACCCCCACGCCGCTTTATATTAAGTCTAAACTGTTAAAATGTACTTAGAACCCTTCAGTTAATTCCCTGCAGTAATCCATTCAGCTTCCCTCAAAATACCACATCATTCTAGGGGTATCCTAGCTGTGGTGGGGAGAATGGCAGGTTGTAGCCACTGGGGGGAGATTGCTGCTGACGAGCTACTTAGAACCCTTCAGTTAATTCCCTGCAGTAATCCATTCAGCTTCCCTCAAAATACCACATCATTCTAGGGGTATCCTAGCTGTGGTGGGGAGAATGGCAGGTTGTAGCCACTGGGGGGAGATTGCTGCTGACGAGCTACTTCTCACCACTATGGCAAGTGCCCCCCCTACCCTACCCCACCCCACTGAGAATGGGGTGGCAGGTTTCATTGGAGCCCTAGTATTTATATTATTGATGTACTATTAATTCCAGACATTGAAATCCAATCCAATGTGGGTGGAAGATGAAGAGGAAGGGAGAGATTGGCCAAAAATTGCCTCTCCCACCCGCTAGCCATTCTCCAACAGTAGCTTCTGCTGGATCAGAGCCTGTTCTGCAAATGGAAAGAGGACTCCTGGATTCAACCCTTTCTTATAGTTATTGTTGTATTTATTTAATATGTTTGTGTCCCACCTTGAGGCAATGCCAATGAGAGCTCTTAGGTGGCCTCCCATCCAAGCACTGATGAGAGCTGGACGTGTTTGGATTGCATCCTGTGCTCTTAGAAACTAACAACAGAGCATCCTTTAATGCAGTAGGAAATGGTCCAAACAGGTAGTTAGGTGTCAAAGGTGTAAAAAGAAGATGCAAAGAAATAAATTGTGGGAAGGCAGGGTGTTACCAGGAAGAGCCATAGCTCAGTGGTAGAGAACATGCTTTAAATGCAAAAGGTCCCAAGGTTCAGGCCATGGTGGCTTCAGATCAGACTGGGAAAGAAACCATGGAGGGCTGCTGCTTCCCAAGCATCTGCATTTAGTCTGTAAGTTATTTCCAGATAGTTGGTGATGAACCCTGGGCCAGCAGAGCTCTAGCGGAAAGGGGATGTTTGCCTAGGATGCCAGCTCTGCATGAGGTTGCCAGCTGCTGGGCACACCCGCTGGCACTGCCATAAGCTCCTTCCTTTTACGTTCTGCCAATGTGGCCAATGAGTCGACTACTAGTTGCTAGGAAATGACAACACATATGTCCCAAAACACAGTGGTAGGAAACAACACAGTCCTACCCCACGCTTATTATTGGTCAATAGAGATGGCTCAGCACAGTGCCATTTAATGCCCCTACCATGTTGTCAGCATCAATGAAATGTTTCCTGACTCTTCCATTAAAAGCAACAACTATATTCATGAACCTGGCTGTACAGGAAGTTAACGGCATGGGAGCTGTAAGTTTGAGTCATTGCCTTTTAAAAGTGCAACTGATTTGTAGGACGCTGACAAATATTAACCAGCTCGGGGTTTAGCTATTGAATTCTGAAGCTCTGGTATATTGACGGATTGTAGAATGTGCAGAAGGAGAATGTGTTGGCTCCAGAAGGTGTGTGTGTGTGTGTGTGTGTGTGTGTGTGTGTGTAGTGGAATGGTTCTCAGAGCATTAGATGATCCGAACTTTTAAAAAAGCAAACAAACCTATATTTGTTTCATTGCTCTTGAGAAGCACAAGAAATATACATATATTTTCTCACACTAAATCCTGCAGCATTGCTTTGTTTTTGCCACTGAGGTTCAAAAGAAAATTAGTATTCCATTCACTAGTGCTGCTAATTCTTCTGAAAATCAGTTCAATTAAATTACTATGACCTGAAAAGCAGGAAACATTCATAATTGCCATTTATTATGCTTCATATGGCAATGACTTTTCAAAGCGTAGTGTGTTGGGGGAAATGAATTCTGGGGAGACATTCCAAAGGCACATAAAACCCTATGCAGTCTTCCTAAAAAGGTTGTAAAATACAACATATAAACAATAAAAGATGCTTGAGTAAGAGGACAGGCTATGTTCTGTTTCTTCAAAGCAAACTCTTGGTCCAGCCACTATTCCCATGAAGTGTGTGTGGGAGCATTTTCTTCTGTTCTCTTCCATCAAAGAATCACATGGGACATTTGTTGATTTTATCATGATGCAGTTTGAGTCTATCGCCTCAGCTACACATCTGAAATATTATAGCTAAGCTGTACCTTGCAAGTTAATGCTGCAGCTGTATTATGAGCCAAAAGCTTAAGATATCAAAAAGAATGGAACACCTGGGAAAATAGTAATAAATCCAGTCCTGCCATTTTTAAACAAGAAAAAATTCCATTAAAATGGTAGGTGTTCTACCTGAATGCAGACAAGCAGGAGCAGGTCCTGTGATTCTGCCTGATCTTCTATTTCCTATTTAATCCAGTTTTTTTTTAAAAAAATCATTAAAACACTTAAGAGTGACACCACACAAAATAGCAATTTCTTGCTTTTCCTCATTACTTTGAAATGAGAATAATTTAAGCTTTGCAGAAATCAGTCCCAGGGTTTGAATTGTCCTTTGGAGTCAAACATTGCACAGTACCATTCAGTAGAAAAATAATCTGCACATGGAATGTTTTCCAGATGATCCATTGTATAATTGTTTCATCACAGATTTTAATTTCTTCCCATGCAGTATGGATGTTATAAGAAACATAAAGTCTCTTTGATTTATCCGCTATAAACTTACCACTCTTCTGCATATTAAATGTGAAGTCTGTCATCGAAATGAGATCTCAAAAGTATTACATTGTTGTAAGGGAAGTTTTCCCCATCTTATTCCAAGGCCAGTAATTCCAGTGCTATTTTTCTAGAAAAAGAGGTGCCAGCACTCACCATGAACAGCTGCCTTGTTCTCTTGCAATGGCAATGGCACCCACCTGAGAGGTGCCAGAACTGAGTTCCTGTGAGTTCCAGCTGAAAAAAAGCCCTGAGTAATTCTAAGATTGTTACCTGCTCACAATGTGGATTTCTGTAATCTTGTTAAGAAGAGCTGACCACTGCCCCATGTAGCATCACTAAATCACCCCATGTACAGTAGCATCACTAAAGCTTCTCAGGGAATAACCTTCCGAAATGACTGCACCCAGGCTGACCATTAACTCCGCCTGAGCAGAAAATGGAGGAAGAGCACTTCCTGACTCAGTGGTCTTTTTCGTGGTATTCTCTCTCTTGGTATCCTGTCTGCAGTGTATTTTGACTTGTTCTTTGGGCCTGACTCTTAGCTTGTGATCTGGTCTTGCTTTCTCATTTCCCCTTTGATCTTGTTCTTTTGGTAGGGCGTGGGAGGGGCTGCATGAGGAGAATATTCACCTTCCCCTCCCCTCTCTATGCATGGAAGGCTTTGCTGGATCAAAGAGCTTTCTGTCAGCAGAACAGACACCATTAAATAGTGTCTGTCTTTACATTGGGAAGGCCTGTGAATGTTACCATTGTAAGCTGGGTGTAGGCTGGTTGTTAAAAGATGTTTGTTTTTTGTTGTTGTCTTTTGTACCTTGATGTGGATACTACACAACCCTCCAACACATGCTTGCATTTGAGATTTAGACCCAGTTCAGACGTCACATTATCAGTCCTTGAAGCTGAAGTTTGGAGGACCAGGAACCTGTCTCCCTCTTAGCATGCAGATATCACCCGGTGTTGGTATTTCATCCACAAGGAGAGCCATTCAATGAGAGGTTCCAGCTACATGTGGAATCCAACATCATCGTGCTTTTTCATCTCTGCATTTCCAAGTGGCTGAAGGAGCATGATAACAGATTACTGGCTCTTCACACTTTCCAGCCACCACAAGAGACATTTTCAAGCCAATTGGAAAGTAGCCGTCTCTATCTAGTTCCCATATGTTGGCACGGTATTACTCAGAAACTATTCCTGGACCCTGCCTTTAAACCTCTTGTTCCGGAAAATGAATGGTTGCAGTATTTTTGTTTTCCCTCACCAGTTTGCGGAAGGCAAGTTGCATTGAGGGCAATTGGCTTCTGCTGTGTCGCGTAAGGCTAGCTTTACCTTGCCCAAAGTAAATTTCTTACGTGGGGGTGTGTGTGTGTGTGTGGATATAAATTAAATAAAAATGAGGAAGACATGGAATCAAACTTGCGCAGAACCAATGTAATAAAACAATTTAGAATTTGATATCAGTATTCTATCACCAAACTAGATGCATTCTCATGGTTGTTGTTTTTTATCATCTGTTAAAATGAATTGTTCAGACTGGAAAAAACAAGGGTCAACAGCATAAGGCCAGCAGGCTCAGAAAAGGGCCCTGAATAAATAGTCTGTTGGGGAGAGGACCTCGCCAAACTGGAAAAGACTAGTGTAGGAATTTAGCTTGGAGAGGAAGCAGGTCAAGTAAGATGCACTAGTAGCTCTTTCAATGTTTTATGGTCCCCTTAGCCGTAACTATGGCACCAATAACAGCCTTTTACTTGAGAGTAAGCCCACAGTGGAGACAGCCACAAGAAATGGCTGTGTGGCTGCAAAAGCTAAGTAAATCTGCGTAGAAGTCAGTTCCACTGAAAAAAATGTTAATTCTACATAAATGCATTTAGAATTGAAAGCAGAAGTCAGTTTGTATCCTCAGGTTGGGCTTACCTTATTTGCAGAGTTGCGTGTTGATTTCTATTTGTTGTCCACGTCCCTTCTGAGGTGTTAACCCTGAGAGATTTTCTTTCTTTCTTTTTACAATTGTTTCCAGTTTTAAAAAGCATTGAATTGTAAATTATTAAATGAAAGCATAAAAAGCCTACAAAACAAACCCCTGTTCTTTATTATTTCACCAGCTGTTGGTATCCAGATGAAACTTGAGTTTTTCCAGAGGAAATTTTGGACTGCTAGTAGACAGGTATGTTGCAGTTGGGTATTGGATAGCTTTATCCCACGAAGAGAAGAAGAGGTAAAGATCTTGGCAGAACCTGTGCTGCATTTTTTTGCCAATGAAACAATGGTTTCCATTGAATTATGGTTAAATGGAAAATCTAAAGACACCCTGCTAGATAAAGCCCATCAGTTTGGTCACCCCAGTCACCCCATCCATTAAAGTCCAAAGTGGTACTGCTATACCAGAACTACATGCAAAACAGAGCCTGTCTATAGGCACTTTTAAGAAGGCGATTGAACAAAATGCAAGGTATATTCTTCCACATCAGTATTTCTGACCAACTGAAAGCCGAGAGGGAGGGGAAGGCACAGCTACTGCCACTGCCCACCAAGGAGGGAGGAAGAGGGGTGGAAGTGGTGGAGATGCTGCGGCAGCATCACTGCCCCTCTCCTCCACTGGGCTCTGGCACGCGAGGAACCGTGGGGAGGCTGCTTCCTTGTGCAATGGCCCAATGCCACCAGCCAGCCGCAGCTCCACTCCTGGGTCAAGCGGAAGCTGCAGAGAAGGAGAGGCATTGGCAGCCTCACCACCTCTCTTCTCCCCTGGACTCTGGCGTGTGAGTGCATCCCCTGTGCCACTTTGCGAGGCTGGGTCAGACAGTCTGGTCGCAGCCTCGCAAAGCCACGCAGGGCTGCCAGGGTGGTGTGAGTGTGCCCTTCAGATCAGTCCAACCAAGACTGATTTGATGCAGTAGTGTTGGTGTGGCCACAGCGGGCTCCCTCTGCACCCTCCCCCCTCCGGTGCACACCTGGGCAGTGGAAGCACACGCTATGCCACTGGGACCAGGTACTAAAGTGTGGGTGGTCAGAGGTAAAAGTGGGTGGAGCAGCTGCTCTTAGGCTGCATTCCAACCATGGAAAACTTGAGGCTCTTACATGCAGAAGCATCTCTCTGTTTCCCATCCAAACAAGCAAGATGAATGGTCACAGTCCAAGGACATGCTCCAGCCAGACAAAAGCACTTGAGGAGGGCACAGAGCAGGGGAGAGTCTCAAAGGCCATCTAGAAATGCCTGAAGGGTGGCGTTTGGCCCGGGAGTCTGAGGTTCCCCACCTGTGGCTTATGGTCTCATTCACCTTTAAGGTCTCTTCCATGCCATTGCTTAAACCTGCTACCAAAGAAATCCACATTTTTCTTATTTTAATTATCCCCTTGTAGTCCAAACCTGATTGCCTTATGCTTTCATCATACTTGGACAGACATTTCTCCTGACCATACTTGCAGGCACAATCTTTTTTGATTGGCTCACTCTCTTCCTCTTTGCCCACCTCTAGCCTGCCTCTCCACCCACCACCAGTCCCTTCCTGACCAAGTGAACTTGTGTGAGTGAGTCTGAGTGTGTTTGGTTTATTTACAAACAACCCTCCCTCCCTAATCCATGTGGGAGATGTGAGTTGAATTGCATCTATGGTAAAAGCGTATGTTTAATAGGTTTTAATGATGTGGTTTTTTGCTGCTCGGGTCTGATGTAATTGAATTTGTTGAATATTATGACTTTGTGTCGTGATTGTGTCTCACTGTAACCTGCTCTGGGATCGGCAATGAAGAGTAGATTAGAAATCTATTAAAGTAAAATAAGTACTTGGTCCAGCTCTTAGTTTGTTGTAGAACTAGACCCCGATATCAAGTAGGAATCACATAGGTTTCATTTTACTCTTAATATTATTTATAAATCAAGCATCTTTGTTAAGTTCAATAGCAGAAAAAAATAAAACAGTATTCTCATGGGATAAATATATTCTCCTACAGTGTACATCTCTGGATGGGAGATGCTCCATCAGCTGTGATGACGAGGTAAGCAGCAGATATTTTCTTAACATTTAATACCTGCAGGGCTGCAAAGTGAACACTGGTCAAAACTGGAGACATTTTATTTTCTTAAAGCATGTATTTACAAATGAATACGCAACACAACCTTCAACCAACCCCACCCAAGGACTAAGAGCCAATTTATCTAATCTACAAGATCCAATGATAAAGCTTTTCCTGGACATATGAACATACCAGTGGTAGTTGTATGCTTGAATGCTGGGGGAATGATTATGTAAAAAGCAAACATATACTAAGAAGTATGTGGTCTTTTCTTCTCTTTGCCATTATTTTAAATGTACAGAAAGGTGGAGTTTTCTATTGTTTTGGCCTGGTATTACTTATATAAAGCAACATTTGCTTGAAACTTTTTTTCCTCCCCAAAGCTGCCCAGCAATGGGTTATACCTTTTATATTGTGCTAAGGCTCTTGACCAGAGATAGGGATAGAAAACCTGCAGGTGTTGCTGGACTCCAACTCCCATCAGCCCCAACCAAAATGGCCAATTATAGGATTTGGAGTCAAACAGCATATGGAGGGCTACAGATTCCCCTTCCCTGCTGTTGACTAAAAGAAGAATGAGTCCATTTCAAGGTATGTGCTTAACTGCATCCTTATCTGAGATTGTGCAGTTTGGATGCTATCCAAACGTCCACCTTCTGCTGGCCTTTGTGGAGTGGTGAGGCCTACGGCTCACAGCATCCGCAGGGTGGGGGACTTTGCACCCCTACCAAATTGCCCCAAACACATGCACACGCCTTCTGTCATCTGCAAACGCTGTGGCAAAATAGACATCCTCCAACATCTAGAGCTCCACAACATGAATTGGACCCAAAGTTTTTTGAATCCTTCCATGACTGCACATCTCCTTCCCTGAATTGAAACTCTTACAAACCACGGAGCAAAATCCTCAAGCCTTTGTCACCCATACACGTCCTGCTGTTGGATATTGCAATGCATTTATCCTCTCTCACTGTCCATGATGTCATCAAAACAGGGCTTTGGGACAAAGGTCTCAGGCCCCATTTAGCAGATGGTCAGGGCTGGCTAACTACATTTTGAAGGAAGTGAAATAATGCACAAAGTCCTCTAAACAAGGGACATATTAAGAGATTGATATTAACTAACTGGACCACTGTGCAGTCTCAGAGACGCTGGCCTTTATCAGTGCTGTTTGGCCTCCAGGCCTGCGCAGACTGTGCCTTTTGTGAGAGATGGAAAGCATCACTACTATGTGCTTGGATGAGAAACATAAAGACAGAATCTCCACAGTGAACCTTTACCAATGCATATGAATAAAGCATTTCCCCTTTATATAGCGCATCAGTGAACTTCTTTAACTCTTGAAATCAAGTATTTGATCATAACTTGTGTTATGTTACAGAATATTAACTGTTACCTCATTGATAATAATGGATTTATACTAGTTTCAGAAGATTACACACAGGTAAGTGTAAATCTCTTTTTAAAATCAGTTTCATACAAATTAGGTTTTCTGTCTGATCTGTGTTGAGGAAATAAGTAGCATAAGATTAAAAAATAAATGCAACCTCACTGCCCAAAAGCATGTAGTCTATCTTTATGGGGGTCTGAAATAATTTCTGCCTCACAGCAGGGTAGGTCTGCTCTAAAGCTCATAAAATTTTAAATTTATAGAACCCCTTTCTGCAGACATGTCTGTCACTCTTGAGGAATTTTTACCTTGAGAGGGAGATTTCTCTGAAAGTCTCCCCCCCCCAAACAAAATTAGAAAGGTTTGTTCTAACATTTTGAAGATAAAGCAATTCTGTATGAGCGATACAATTATGGCTGTTAATATAGAGTGTTAAAGTTTGCCCCATGGCTTTGGATAGAAAATCAAGTTATTTAATAAATATACAGGAAGAATTAGGAACAAGTAGAATGTGGTTTGTTATGCATGACTTCAGAAAATATGGATTAGCAGTGGCCCAATATAGCAGCCTCTGGCAATACATAGCTATGCTGAAGTAATTTCGTAGACCTAAATTAATTTGGATCAAACATTGTATGAAAACAATGACCATAAGTCTGCAGAACATATCAAATTTGAATATTTAAATTGAAAAGCATCCACTGATAACAACTCTATGATTGCATGGTTGAATATTTTTGGAATATTTTCGAGATATTTGGGAGATATTTATTTTTTCAACTTATCCACCATGAATTTGTCTAATCTCCTTTTAAACCACTTAGACTAGTGGCCTTCTAGGGGAACCATGAGCCCTACTTTACAAAGAGCAGTTTTCTGCTTGGTCAAAGTCCTGTTTAAAGATAAAGAACCATAAGAAGGGAGAACTGGAGCCTTGACATTGCCCAACAACAGGTCCCTGGTCATAGTTTTCCCCACTGTGTGGGGATGTATTATATTTCTGTTTACATTATAGTAATCATTTCTAAATTTGTATCTATGCACATAAATTAGCATGTGCAAATTTCTGCAGATCAGTGTCCTTTCTCTGGGTGATGTTTCCTCTTTTTTGGCCATGGGCACCATCACACCTCAAGTCACTGAATTCCACAAGTTGTTCTGTACTTTTGTCTGTCCCAAAATCCTTGTCCTTAACTCTGACTTCCTTGATCAGTGCTGCACTTATTTCTAGGGTTGCCATATTTGTCGATTTCTAATTTTCACTATGGATCCTTTTGACAACTCTCATTTTACATACCCATAGAAATGAGGACAGGTCCTGGAAAAAGACGGCATATGGCAACCCTACCTATTTCCCCTTTATGATACACTCCCTGGCATAGCGAAGTTAAAACAGATTGAGTTAATTACTCAAGCCAGAGAAAATGTATGTGAAAGAACGGAGGAGGATTGGGCAGATATCTCCTTACAGTTGTGCAGGACCCAGGAGGACAGCATCTTGTTGAATGGCCACAGTTACACTGTCTTGATGTGTATTTCCCCTCCTGGATATCCTAGAAATGCAATCTGAATATCTAATCATAGTTTTTAGAGCTCTGTGAGGACATTGGAAATGGTCCTAGCAACACAGAGGCAAAGGATTTTGGGTACACAAAATATTTGAAATTACAGTAACTTTTAAGATAAACAAGGATTCTTCCATTTTTCATCCTATGGATATTGTGAAAGCTCCTCATTTATGGGTAACTAGAGAAGCACTCGCATTGTGTTTTCTAGAAAATTCTTAGTATGGAATTTTCAATGGAAAGGTCAAATTAAGTTCAGTAAGGCAGAAAATTCTAGAAACATTATCCAGCTAAACCTGCATGATCTCAATACATGCTTAAATACACCCCCCCAAATAAACCAACAGAAATTAAACATGCTTGGTTGCATCATTTTACTATTGTTTCAAATTATTCAAAGCTTATTATTATGCGATGAAAGCTAACCTTTAAAGCTGAACTGCAACTGATGCATAGTTGTAGAATCAGATTTCCTTCCTTTTGTGAAATGATATAGGTCGTTGTCATTTTTGTGAAGCTGAGGAAAGTGTAGTTGTTGGGGCCTGTTTGATGCCTTAGCCTCTTGATATTCATTGCTCGCAGGGCCCCAGTGAACCTGATGTATTAAAGCAATAAAGTACAAATGATCTCCTTGCTCCTAGCAAGATTTACACACCCAAATACTTTCGGGTAGAGAAGGCAATGCTTGTTCTTTAAGCAGAGGAATGCTTCCGTTTTTGGCTTAGCCTGTAATTTCTTTGCCAACAAACTCCCAGGTGCATATTTGAGGCCATGTCTATCATTTGCAATGGTATCAGGGTTTCATTAAAACAAAACCCATGGAATCCACACCATCCCTTTTCTTCCCACAGAAATTTTGGGATTACTCCTTTAAGGAGTAGATAGAATGCATGCAGGAATTTCATGGGGGTGGGGCGGTTGTATGAAGCAATGTACTCAGGGGTTTTTAACGAACAAGTTGTTTCTGTGCTACAAAATGACACTTCAGTACATATGTATGGGGCTTTCGAAACTGTATGTCAGGAAAGAGGCCTGCCTGGGAGATAACGGGTCTCTTTGGGATTGCCCAGAAAACCTATAACCCAAGCGGTTGTTTTCCTGTGCAAGATTTATCTTCATTATCCCGGGCCTCTTTAATTTAGTGAACAAGACCATAATGCAGCACTCCCCAGTATGAAGCTATTCATACAGAAACAGAATATAAACATTTATACGTCTGATAAAATGTAGTTTCAAACAGTTTAAGCAGGTCATATAGGAATTACAAAAAAAATACTTTTTTATGATTTGTTTAGGAAATCCTTTCAAACCCTGTTTATATCTTTATGGAGCAGCTTTTTAATCACATGGGTTTATGCTCAGATTAGAGTATTTTCTTTACAAGCTTTAGTGTTTGAGTGTATTTTTTATTTTATTTCCAACATCAGATGTTATGCAATGAACCCCAGTCTATTGTGTAAGCTCTCACATCTGCTCAAGGGATTATTTTGTAATCCCTGTAACGTGTCCTGACAGTTAAATCCTTTTTCAATTTTTATGAAAGAGAAGTACCCCTTAAAACTTCATTACGTAGCTGTCAAAACTCCTCCAATGGTTTCATAGGAGCTGCCATGGTACATTGCAGCCAGCATAGATTGGCATTTATTTAAATCTCCGGACACGGTTATGTTTTCTCTTGCAGACTGGAAACTTCTTTGGTGAGGTTGAGGGTGCAGTGATGAACAAATTGCTCATAATGGGTTCTTTTAAAAGGTAAGAAGTCTACTCTCCACTACTTTTCGCAGTCATCAAACAAAAATGATAATACATAGGAAGACAAGTTCAAAAATTATTTTGCTTGTGTCTGTGTAATGGCTTCCTTTATTTCTATCCTGATTTTCCGTCTGAGGCGGCTTATGTGAAAATACAATCACAATGGGCCTGGTTCTTTCCGCTGTGGGCATCACAGTGCTTTGGGTTGGTATTTCTTCCACCAACCCACCCACACCCCCGGAAGAGTTCTCATTAACTGTGGCTGTTGTAATCACAGAACCCTGAAGCACCACACTTGTCACTTTTTTCCATGATGAGGAGTTGCCATTTGTGAACACTCTTTGGATTCAGTCAGTCAACCAGCTATAAATCCGCTTAACAGTTACCTCATTTAGCCCACATTTTACCAGCTTCCCCACAAGAATATCGTGGGGGACTCTGTCAAAGGTCTTACTGAAATCAAGATACACTATGCCCACAGCATTCCCCTGATCCACTCAGCTTGTAAAAAAGAAATGAGGTTCATCTGGCATGACTTGTTTTTTGAGAAATCCAGACTGGATCTTTCCACTAATGTAGTAGAAGGAATTCACACTAAGACAATCATTCCATTTTGGCTTAATGGATGGACTTTTCTGGGCTTTCCCCACCCTTGCAAATACTTCTGCTGATGGAACTTATTACACTGTATTAGTATATCTTTGCTAATATATGAATTAAGCACACTTTCCAATAGTACATGATTTTTTTGTACACATTATTTGTTTTTATTTTTTAGCTTTTGTTTATGAACTTTGGACAGTTTTTATACACACGCCATACAATATCAATCACTGAACTCTTTTCTCAGTCCATCTCTCTATGGCATTCTATGGAAATCTTGATTTGCTGCATATCCTGATATTTCACCCATTATCTTCTCAAGTCTTCTTTTTCGATGTTATCTGCTGCTTATATGTTAACTCCTACTCGTAGGTTAAATTGTATATTGTACCCTTAAGTTAATCTCCAAAACACCTCCACTCTTCTCTTCTCTTTAACTCATCCTTATTCCTCAGTTTCACGGATATGGTTACTAATTATATGTATTCTATCAATTTGTTCTGCCAAAGCTCTTCTTCTTTCAGTTTTTTCGCATATACTATTCTAGCTGCAGCGGTTGTGTATAAAAATATATTGAGTGCCTTTTTTGGAATGTCATCACCTATTATTCCCTCTGGTCTTTTGGGAAATGTGAGTTTTACAGTCTTTTTAAATTCCATGTGAATCATTTCCCAATACTCTCTAGCGTACTTACACGCCCACCACATATGAATCAGGGTTCCCTCTACCTTCCAGCATAAATTCAACCCCCTTTTGTACATTTTCACTAATTTGCTGGGTGTCAAGGAGCACTGGTACATCATCTTTTGTAGGTTTTCCTTAATAAGATAGCAGGCAGAGAAATTCATGGTTTGCCCTCATCATTTTTCCCATGCAGACAGTTCTATGTTGTAACCAGTATCTATAGCCCATATTGTAATTGTTGCCTTTTTGTACACATTCTTCTGTTGACAGAATATATCACAAATGGTAAAGTATAAATTTTGAAAAATACCTGTGTTTTGGTTCACATACTGTTTGAATTACGTAGATGCTCCTTTAAATGCAAACGGAATAAATTTGTCTTGCTACTATTCCTGCTCTGTGGGCCATTCATAGAAAAATCCATATACATGTTCTCTGGAAGAATTGGGTTTTTGATCAGTGATCAGTGGTTGGGAGAAGCATGGAAGCTCTCTAAAAAAAGTTTCTTCAGTGAGGCTGCACAATTTATTTACATCAGCTAACTTTCTGATGTAAGTAGTTACTGACCTTAGAGGTGTACTCAGGGAAAATTTGCCTTTGTATTACACACAGATATTCCCGAACTGTAATATCTAACAACTGTCAAATCATTGCTAAACCAAGATAGACTTTGTTGTTCAGGTGAAACAGAAATGTTTTTAAAAGTTAACAAATAAAATACCTGCAGAAATTAAGAAATCCAGTTCCAAGTTATATTGAAAAGCTAATCCCATCCCACAACCATATTTTATTGCAAGTAATGCAGCTTAGTCATGCTGGCCACATGAGCCGGAAGCTGTACGCCGGCTCTCTTGGCCAGTAAAGCAAGATGAGTGCTGCAACCACAGAGTCGGCCACAACTGGATCTAATGGTCAGGGGTCCCTTTACCCTTTACCTTTAATGTATAACTAATGTGTTAGCGTTTTTAAAAAGCAAACAAACAGACCTTCATGCACACATGGCTTATATTTTTGTCATGTAATATGATGTAGAGCATTATACTGAGTTAGCGAAAGACTGACTAAAGCTAAAGTGGGTGTAGCCCCTTTTATAGCCTTGGTATCTAATTTGAGACGGCTCATTGATTGAAAAGTTAATACACTGAGAACAACCAAGTTCCATCCTGAAGACAGCACACAAAGAAAATGAGGTGGTTATTTAAACAACAGGAGCTGGCAATTAAAAAGGAGATAAATCCCAAATAGGGTAATTTTCCTAAGTAACCCACCTGCCTCTTCCCTCTCTGCAAAGCAGATAATTTTTGTTGTAGACTGGGAGAAAGCAGGCAAACAGCAGAGGTCTTTAAAATAGCCCAGCTGCAACATAGACTTTTCTGCAGCCCCCCCTTCCTTTGTCAAAGCTATGAATAGTCACTTAGGGCCTATTCATCTAAATGGCTGCAACAACCTGGCTGGCAGTTCCACATGCTGCAGCAGTAACTGCTCTAAACAGGAACCATGCGAGAGATGTCAAGTACACAATGTGGTCATTTCCCACACCTGTGCTGCTCACCCCTCCCCAAAAAAGAAAGGCCCCACAGTAGTGAAGAGAATGAACAACATCACCGGCTTGCCTCACATGGCTTCCAATTAACAGGGGCTATTATTGTGGACACAGGGCAACCTAGTCAAGTAGAAGCAGCCCAAATAGCACAGGAGGCTTGTACTTGTGGTTTGGCTCTGATTTCCCTTCTTTTCAGGCTTGGTTGCAATGAATGGCACCTAAGGCTGGAAGTTGCAAAGTCTAGAAAGTTGAGAGGGCCTCTGAGCATGTATAGGGTGTGACACTGAGTAGCCACACCCATCTCCTACACATTTTGGATTAAGGAATATTTTCACCTGGGATGCATTTTGAAAGCTCCCCTTTCAGAGAGCTTAACAATATAATAACTAATGGGCACCCTGGTGCTTAAAGTGTTGCAGTGGTGTGTTCAGATAAACTTAGTTTGTATCAAAATGTTACAGAATTGTCATATTACAAGACCAGTCTCAAATCATGTTGCTTATGCAAAATGTTCTTCTTACAAGCATTTTTCTTTTTTTCTCCTTTTTTTTATTTACTGCACCAGTATTGCTGCTGGAGTTTGCATTTAGTTTATAGTGCTATCTGTTGTCTGGGTTTCCATATAGGCAGATGTCTAAGCCTTAATACATTACAAAATGGATAGTTAGAAGCCATCAGTAGAGGGTTTGTTTTGGTTTGTTTGTTGTTGTTGATGATGGTTGTTTTTTGGCCATTGCAATCATGTTTTGCAGGAAGCTTCCAATTGGACTTTTTTCCCAGTTACTGTGGAAAATGGATATGACTGCATCTATTCTACACTCAACATTTTTTAATTGACTAATGAAGAGCTGGAAGGGAGTAACACCCCCCCCCCCATACACACACGCCTATTTTAACATATGCATAATCCCAAACCCCTGAGATCTGGAAGGGGAAAACTCACGGGTCACAATGACACCTATACACCACTTAATGCACATCTGCAGCATTTGGTGATAATGCTCATGAGTTGGATGCAGAGTGTCTCTTACATGAATGGAAGGGGCTGAGATCTAGTGGAGAATCCTGCTGGAATGAGGGTGGTAGTTTCCCCTCTTTGTGCCATGTACCACACTGTTCTACAGGTACTTCCAACTCTCATTTTTCAAGATTTTGTGAAGGGAGGATATGAGGAACAGATGAAAATGGACTATCTCCTCTTCCCTGGGCAGGAGCATTCCCTGAGTGGAATTCTGTCAGACTTATGGACCCAAGCTTGTGAATTCACCCATTACTACTAAAATCCATGGCAGGTGTAAATGTGAACATTTATAAAACATTGGAGGAGTTTCAACTGGACGGTGTAAAGTATACATATTGTCAAATGTTAGTTCTTTCCATTTCAATAAAGCCAAGATGCTAACTAGTCTCTGGTGGAAAAGAACAGCAAATGTTTCTCCCTCTTGTGAAATGTACACAGTGCATATATTCTTCCAAAATAAAACCACCGTGTTTCATGTATTGTGAGCAAATTGGAATGAATCTTTAAAGGCATGAAGTGACTACGTAGGCTTGCTATCCTTAAAACTGAATCACGTGCATTTGAGCAGGTTTATATGGTGTGGAAGCCAAATGTTCTTCCTGTTTCTAGGAACAGAATTCCCTTTCCATGCAGTCGCTTTGATCTGACAATTTTTTATTGGGCCATTTTACGTTCTTCTGAGAAAGATGTGGCACAATATGCTTCCAGACATGATGCTAACCTAAAAATCAATGGACAGTAGTTCTCTAGAATTGGACCATGATGTTATATTGATAAATCTATTTTTGTACTGCCAGTTTGAGTTTTTCAAATGTATTGAATATTTTGAATAACTGTCCAAGGGTAAATATCATACTTTCCTTAAAGTAAAGACCTTCCATTCATGTAAGTCACATGAATATCTCTTTGAGAATGTAACTGAACACTTTGCATTGAAATGTGAGATGCCTACAGAGCATCCCAGGGCAAACATTGTTATAATTTGCTGGCATAACCTGAGCTGCTGGTAATCCTTTGAAGTTAAATTGACTTCAGACAGCTTTTCTTTTCTCCTTGTAATCCATTGCAGAGTTCAAACCTCGATTTTTACTATATCAGGAAATTGTCTATAAAAGAGTAGGTTTTGTCCCAAGGTGTTTGCTCTGAAAGGATGCATGTTAAGTCGCTAAAAAAAGTTCTATGGCATTACTTCCAGGAACAAGTTTCTCATGAATGTGTTTTACCTGACTTTTTGCCTGATACACGGAGAAACTATCCCATGGTCATTGATAATGACAAGGTTGCAGACAGTTAGCACAGTGATGTCAGAAATACTCAGACATATTATTATCAGTTGCTAAAATAAAGCACAGAAGCTAAGTGCAGTGGTGCACAGCCCAAGGCTTGGGCTGGGCCAGTTTTATGGATTTAAATTTAGTTCAGAGGGAAAGCAGATAGTTAGTGTGTTCTTTAGCTATAATCAGCAAAAGAGGAAACGGCTATCTGTAAAATGTAGATACTCAAAAGATACACAATCATTACAAGAAGGGGTGATAATCTGGAAGTTATTCTTCTGCAGTAGCCTTCCCCAACTTGGTGCCCTCCATGAATTTTGGACTTCAGCTCCCATCAGCCCCAACCAGCACTGCCATGCCACCAAAATCTGGATGGCACCAGGCTAGTGAAGCCTGTGTTGCAGCATTTAGTTTACAAGTATTTGTGGGCTTCCCACAGGCATCTAGCTGGCCAAAGTGAGAATAGGATGCTGGACAAGATGGGCCATTGGCCTGATCCAGTAGGATCTTTTTGGGATCTTATGAAATGGATTTCAGGTGTATTAGTTTTTAAACAATGGGGTGAAAACAAGCACATTTCCCCGATTATAGCAGAGTTTAAATTCACCAAGAATGATTATTGCTTATTTATATAAGATATTTATGTCCCCATCCCCTCCATAATATTTACTCTGGGTCATTTGCTATGTAATTTTAAACAAACAATAATAAAATAGGCAATTAATGCTGCAGTCTGTAGCCACTTAGCTGACAATGAACTACAGTGGTACCTCAGGTTAAGTACTTAATTCGTTCTGGAGGTCCGTACTTAACCTGAAACTGTTCTTAACCTGAAGCACCACTTTAGCTAATGGGGCCTCCTGCTGCTGTCGCGCCGCCAGAGCCCGATTTCTGTTCTCACCCTGAAGCAAAGTTCTTAACCTGAAGCACTGTTTCTGGGTTAGCGGAGTCTATAACCTGAAGTGTATGTAACCTGAGGTACCACTGTAGTGGATACTCCCTCCGGACTGCACTAGACAAGTAATAAACAATCCTCTGCTCTCTGGGAGGGTGGCTGAGGGGCTGCAGGATGCTGTGGGCACCCTGTTCTGTGGGTGAAGAGGGAGATCTGCAGGCAGAGGCCTCCCTGGTACGGTGGTGGAGAGCTCTGGAGCCATTGATCTTCCACGGTGAGTGCTCCACGAACAATTTGTCCACAAATGGGGTGTGTCAGGGATGGATCAGGGGACACTTTGGAATGGATCCAAAGTCCCCTTCTTCCCCTGGCATCTTCCCCTGGCATCTTCTGCCAGCTCTGGAGCTGTTATAGCTGTTTTCTGTCTCATTGGTATGAATGGGAACTGGAAATGGAAAAGGCCACTCTCGTGTACTCACTCCTCTTTCTCCCTGGCTGCAGTGAGCCAGCAGGACTTAGGAAGTAGTGGCTCCTCTGTGATGGAATCCCACCACCACCAGCTTTTTTGAACTGCTCTGTATTATTATTATTATTATTATTATTATTATTATTATTATATGCTGCTCATATGGCTGGGTTTCCCCAGCCACTCTGGGCAGTTTATGACATATCTAAAAATATAATAAAAACACCAAGCGTTAAAAACCTCCCAGTACAGGGCTGCCTACAGATATCTTCTAAAGTTGTGTAATTCTTTATCTCCTTGGCACCTGAAGGGAGGGCATTCCTCAGGGATGGTGCTACTACCAAGAAGGCCCTCTGCTTGGTTCCCTGTAATGTGACTTTTTGCAGTGAGGGAACCAGCAGAAGACCCTCAAAGGACGACCTTAGTGTCCGATGGGGGTGGAGATATTTCTTCAGGTATATGAACATATTAGAAGATTTTGAGAGGATAGCAAAAGTAAACATTCCCGTACTCTCTTATCTGCCTTTGGCCCAGAGAGAAAACAACAACTAGAAGGCCACTTGCACTGATACGAGATCCATCACCTTCTTGTACAAAGATATCCCTATAATATTAATGTGTTAGTCATATAGAAGAACAGTAAAGCCACGTATATCTTCATATTGTGATGCATTGCATGGAGAGATTGGAAAAGGCCAAGGGGCATTGTGCCAGAGACAACAATTGGATAAGAAACAGGAAAGTCAGACAGCAGTATTGCGTACCATGGGAAAAGGTTTCTAAATATGTTATTGCAATTTGCTGCTCTAATGTGGACAAATGTTCAGTACAGCCTCTTCTATAATGATCATTTGGACACCGGGCCTTCAACTGTAACCCATGAATTATGTTACTTTTAAGTCTCGTATGGTATCCTGTTCCAGTTTTGGCAATGAGAAATGGAGAGGGGAAGAGAGCCAAGGTCATAACACTGTTTTTCCTTAGCCAATAGACCACCTACTGGGAGCTACTGCTTTAACTGTAATGAGCGCCTTTACTGTACTACCCATCCGCACCAATGTTATGTAATGTTACAGGTAGCAGGTAGTTCAGATGGTAGAACATGAGATTCTTAATCTTAGGGTTGTGGGTTCGAGCCCCATGTTGGGCAAAAGATTCCTGCATTGCAGGGGGTTGGACTAGAACACCCTTGTGGTCCCTTCCAACTCTACAGTTTTAGGTATTAATGTACCCCTTTATAAACGGAATTTCTGCTGATCTAGCAGGTAGTGTTGGCTAAGGAGCACTTCACCCATTGTACATTTCTGCCTCTTCTATAATGTACATTGAGCACCTTTGGCTAAAAAAAGGCATACATTGTGTTTCTTTCACTTGTTTCAGAGGCACAGCAGAACCATTTGTATAATATCCAGCTCCACACACACACCCCAAACAAACTTGTTCATTCTATAACAGTCATATTTCCATTCATACATCTGTTCTTAGCCAAATCCAACTCCGAATGGATTTCTTTCTTTCCCCTCTAGGTCACAGAGACCTGTGGCAAATTGTCCACTGTGACATATTCAGCCTCTGCAACATATTGTGGGGAGGAAGAGAAACTACTTGTGTTAGAATGGGAATTCTAAAACTGTAGGTCTTGTAGCTGAATGTAGTCAGCATTGAGCTTCATGAAGATAGTTCTGCAAGTATTGTCATGTTGTGGGTCCTATTTTTTTAAAAAAATATGTTTAAGTATGAAGAAAGTCACATTTCAAACCATTTTTTAAATGTAGCACCTCAATGTATAATCTTTATGGACATTTAAATCTGACTCTCCCATGTTCCAAACCACCACTCTTCTTACTTCACCATAAAACAGCATCATAAAACTACCGCAGACGAGGTCTGTGCTCGAACCGCTTTTATGAAATGTAAAATGAATAGACGAAATGGACAAATAGTTGAAAACTTTCCTTCATCACTCGGTTGCTACCTTCCTCTGTATTTTGCAGAAGTCATGTGCCAGTCCACCTTGTGCTGATCAAGGCTCATTTATAAGTGTAAATATGGCTTATTTGGTAGAACTGTCTATATACTTTAGGTTGAAGTAATGAAAACTCCTCTGGCTGAAACTCAACCACCTACACCTTAGGAGGCCACAAAAAATGGAAGTGCAAGAATATTTCAGTCTCCTTGCTTTGGAAATGATTTCTAAAGCCAAAATTCAACCACAGGACTGTGACAAACCCAAAGTTAAACACTTTTGAGTCCCATTGATTTATAATGGTAGAGATTTAAGCACACATTTCTCTTTCCCTTTGAAACTAACTGAATCTTAATGAGCTTTGGCCCTTAATTTTGGACCAAGGGTTAGCTGTCTTAGCATTACATGGAGTGCATTCTACCCATTTCCTTGCCTTCTTTGTCTCTGCCCCCCCCATTTTGTTTTCTGTGTCTGTAGTGTTTCTAATTATACCTATTTTTAAAAAAATCTCACAGCTTTATTGAATACTTACAGACTTTACAGTATTTTCTTCCCCTTTGCCTTTTATTCTTCTTTATCTGGAATATGTATTAATGATCCTTTCTAACCCCATTGCTCCCTTTTAAATGTTTATTTGTTCTACTTGCCTTGTGGGCAAGTCCTGTTGTATTTCACCCGCTTTCCCCCAGATGTGTTTTCTTTCTTCTACTCAAGCCTTTTTTTCTATTCTTCTCTCTAGAATTACTCTTTATGACTACCAAGCCATGTGCAAAACAACCAAAGAAAGTAGCGACAGCGCCCATAGCTTACTGGATGTAAGTACAGTTCACATGAACATCCCTGCATTGTTGCTGAGAGAGAGAGAGAGAGAAAATGCAGTATATGTGTGTCATCTTTATGTTACAAGTCTTCTCAGAAGCCTCAGAAGTCTTCTCAGATTGCCTTTCAGCGCTATTCCATATCATGAGAAAAATGGTTTGGAATAAATCAAGGCAAATGGGTTGTATTCATCTTAGCCCTCCTCAGAGTAGACCCACTGAAAATAATGAACCTAACTTCAATGGGTCTACTCTGAGTAGGACTAGTGTTGCATACCACCCAGTGTGATCCACATTTGCCATTTCAGAGCACTCTGCTGTAGCATTTTCTCCCAGACTAGCACTAAAGCTTTGTCGCTGTCTTTGTCTGTTATGAACACCTGCTTTCTGGAGTTTGTAAATTGCCTATAAACATTTGCTATATTTTAAATTATGAGGGGAATTTCAATAGCCCACAGCTTAACATTAAAACCAACAACACTTCAGCCATTAATGAACAATAGATTCATTTTCTAAGCATCTAACTTGTAGACCTACAAAAAGGGTTCTTCCTCCAGATGCACCTTTATTAAAATTATAAAGAGAGAGGCCTAGTGTATTTTGAGCCTCAGGATTTTCTGCAAGATTTGTGAGTATGGCTAATGAATGGAAGGGGAGCAGATTGTTTGGGTTCAGGGAGGACTGGGGGGGGGGAGAGAAACTGGTAGCCCCATTGCACAAGCATATTTTCATCGTGCAAGCCGACTGCCACAACTGCAAAATGGCAGTTATATAGCATGAATATTTTTAATTCCCTTGCAATAGAATCCTTGCCTATTTATTAGTCTTCAGTGTGATGGTTGCTAAAATTGTCAACAGAATATGAGTAGAATTCTGCAAAAGTATGAAGCTCTGTAGATTAGGAAGCTTAGTTTTGTACCTACCATTTCCTAAATTTGAAAACACAAAGTGATGGAAGCAAACCAAACCTTCACCGTTTATTATATACAATGAAATGGAATGTTTTTTGGCTTATGATTGAGTATTTTGAAAGAACTGAGAAATAGACTTAAGTATTTTCTTCAGTTTTGGGTGATTTTTCTTCAGAAGCAAAATAAAAAGGAAAAAAAGTCGCAGTGGAAAGAATTTTATTTTCTACCTCAGCCTAACCTTCATTATAAATCCTTAACTTCACTGTTTTATGATCCATCATGTTCTTTTTAGAATGGAAAAAGCAAGGTAAAGAAATATAAAAGGTTTTGTTTTCTACTTTTTCATTTCACTTACTGCTGTACATTAGGTTTCAGAGTTAATCATTTCAGGTAGACGTCATCACTGGGAGATGTCTGATGGTGTCTTTTCCTCTGACAAAATGTATCCACTAGTAGATTCCTCATCCTTGCTCCAGATCTTTGCACTTCCCAGAATCTGCTCAAGCCTGGGAAATAATAGCCACTGAACAATTAAAAAAATCAAATATCCCTTTTATTCATTTCCCTTCTGGGCCACTGATTATATTGATCCTCATTTGTTAAAAAATGTATTACAAAACTAACTGAACCACAAAATCTTGAAGGGGTGGTATTTACCACCAAAAGACTATATGTTCTTGAAATATTACATAAATCCATCACTTGGTACACTTAAATATTATATATTCTAGTCTTTTGATTAAACAAATTGCTTCTCTCCAGCCTTATAAAGCTTTCTTTGCTGCAATAAAATGGATTGTGACTGAACTTGTCTTGTAAGTAACACTTACTAAGATTTGAAGATTATTTGTACCTTTCCATCTTGCATGTTTTTTCATGTATACAGCAATTTGCATCGATTTTCAAATCTCCTGTGCATAATTTCAGAACATGCTTAAAACCTGTTTTTGTGATGTAGTCATTTCCAACATGCAAACTAAATTTATTATTGTGGTTGCAGTTAAATCTAATATGAATATTTGGCTGTTTCCAGTGCTGCTTGGGTGGGCTGTTCCCAACCAAGTATCCTTTTTCAGAGGATCTTCTGTTCTGCAGTTTCATAAGGGAGTCAAACACATAGGCTGTCACACGTGAAGCTTATGCAAGCTCTGTCTGTGTTTCTTGCATTATAATAAATTATTGTCATCATCTAATAATGAAAATGGACGAAAGCTTGAGTAGGAAGCGCTCCTAAGCAGTTCAACCACACTAAGATTGTACAAAACACCTTTAACATTTTTATTATAATCTTATCTGCCAACCAAGGAATATATGATTGACCTGGTTTTGCAGACTCCCAGCATGCAGTTTTAAAGCTGAATTCCTTGAAAAGAGCAAAGAAAAAAAATGTGTGGGTGTGTTTGCTAATTGGCAATGAAAATCTTTGTAAAATTCAAAATCAAAACTTAGTGATCACTAAGATCAAGGTGAACAAAGCAATCTGCACCCTACATAGTTATGATCAAAAACATTGTTTTTTATAGCAAGGATGGATGCTGGACTACAACTTCCATCATCCCTGACCATAGATCAAATTGGTTGGGGCTGATGGGAGTTGAAGTCCAGTAACATCTAGGATTCCAGTGTCATACCATAGCGTAGAATGAAGGCTAGAATTGGAATAATGTCATCATTTCTTCTTTTATACCATAGCAATGAAGGTTTTGGGACATGGGTGGCGCTGTGGGTAAAAGCCTCAGCGCCTAGGGCTTGCCGATCGAAAGGTCGGCGGTTTGAATCCCCGTGGCGGGGTGCGCTCCCGTTGTTCGGTCCCAGCGCCTGCCAACCTAGCAGTTCGAAAGCACCCCCGGGGGCAAGTAGATAAATAGGGACCGCTTACTGGCGGGAAGGTAAACGGCGTTTCCGTGTGCTGTGCTGGCTCGCCAGATGCGGCTTTGTCACGCTGGCCACGTGACCCGGAAGTGTCTCCGGACAGCGCTGGCCCCTAGCCTCTTGAGTGAGATGGGCGCACAGCCCTAGAGTCTGTCAAGACTGGCCCGTACGGGCAGGGGTACCTTTACCTTTTTAATGAAGGTTTGTAAAGGGACGCGGGTGGTGCTGTGGGTTAAACCACAGAGCCTAGAACTTGCCGATCAGAAGGTTGGCGGTTCGAATCCCCGTGACAGGGTGAGCTCCCGTTGCTCGGTCCCTGCTCCTGCCAACCTAGCAGTTTGAAAGCACATCAAAGTGCAAGTAGATAAATAGGTACCACTCCGGCAGGAGGGTAAACAGCATTTCCGTGCTCTGCTCTGGTTCGCCAGAAGCAGCTTAGTCATGCTGGCCACATGGTCCAGAAGCTGTACGCTGGCTCCCTCGGCCAATAAAGCGAGATGAGCGCCACAACCCCAGAGTCGGCCACGACTGGACCTAATGGTCAGGGGTCCCTTTACCTTACTAATGAAGGTTTGTACCATAGCAATGGAATTTTAATACAGTAGCAATGAAAGTTCAATCTACATATTATTTTTAATTAGAGAATCAAAATAGACTGAAAAATAACTCTGCAACTTATCTGAAAATTAAGATAGCTGAAGACTGCCAAACACTAGAAACTATGAGAAGTTTTACCTATGGAATCTCTTGATTATACAATGGAATACCAATTTTAGCAGAATTTGGAGTGGCAGGATCAAGTCAACTGGGTTAAAATTAACAACAGTTAGAAAAGAGTTCATCTTAAGCTACATTTATCTTTATTTTGAATAGAATGAAAGGAATCCTGTTACTGACAGCTAATGGTATGAACATGCCAGATGTAATCATTTGATATATTTGATCTTTTGTGGTTTAGGTTTCTGGTGGAATTTAATCTATGCAATTGGTGGCATTCAGATCTAACAACAAAGGGTAAGCACACTTTGTATTCATGGCGACATTAACAAATATGTTCTTTGCTTTTATAAACACAAGGCAGCATTCCAAAAGATCCATGGAACTCCATGTGTGCAGGCCCTTCCAGTTTTCTGCTATGAGAAGGGAAGCCTGCCATGCACAGGGACATTTTCCATTGCACATGCGGGCTTCTGATGACAGGCATTGGCTACAGTCCTGAAACCTGTGGGTCAAGCATAGTAAGATGATGGAGACTACTTAAGGGTAAGTGGTTTGAAGACTGCAGCCAAAGCCCATTACATTATCTGATGGCAGCCTTGCTTTAAAACTGCAGTGAGATTACAGGGCATAAAGCAAAATGTTTAACCATTTGGAAATAACACTTTCATTTTTCAGCAATGGCAAAAGAGAATATTGTAGAGCAAAACTTATTTCCTCCTTTGGTCCAATATGATTCTCTAGAATGCAAACCATTTTCCTCTTACAGCACAATCCTATGCATGGGTACTCAAAAGGAAATCCTATTGAGTTCAGTAGGACCTGTTCCCAGGTAACTGTGTATGGGATTGCAGCCACAGTGAGCTTTGCAGCTTTCTTACCTGTTGATTTATTGTAGTTATTTCATTCATTAGACTCAAGGGACAGTAATAATAATAATAATTTATTATTTATACCCCGCCCATCTGGCTGAGTTTCCCCAGCCACTCTGGGCAGCTCCCAATCAAGTGTTAAAAACAGTACAGCATTAAATATTAAAAACTTCCCTGAACAGGGCTGCCTTCAGATGTCTTTGGAAGATAGGATAGCTGCTTATTTCCTTGACATCTGATGGGAGGGTGTTCCACAGAGTGAGTGCCACTACCGAGAAGGCCCTCTGACTGGTTCCCTGTAACCTCACTTCTCGCAATGGGGGAACCGCCAGAAGGCCCTTGGCGCTGGATCTCAGTGTTCGGTTTCGTCTGCAGAAGGGAGAGGGAAGCAGTTTTCAGCAGTCCACCTCCTTCTTGCAATGCTTCTGCACACCCCCTAAATCTTCTCCAGAGGGTTGTGGGGGGCAAAGAGAAAGGGAAACCAGTGCAAATTGCTGATCTTCCCATTCCAGTGCTGGAAGCGGTATTCCCAACTGAGCAACATGGGAAGAGCTCCTTATTTGTCCCTTCTCTGAGAGCAGAGCAGAAATTTCCCAGAAGTTTTTTCCCCGTTGATAAAATTGCAAAGACTTTTCTTTCTCTCATCCCAGGGCCCGAACAAAGGCCACTTTGCAAAACTTTACCTGAATATTTGCCCCCTAGAAAAACAATAATAAGTCCAGGAATGTGAAATGGTAGATAGACTGCCAAAGCTATTGCTGCTGCTGCCACTTAAAAAAACAAAAACCTTTAGACGAAACAAATAAATTGTTTGTGGTGACCCCACGCCTGAAAAGCTGTTGGAGAATTTCTTCTTCCGACGGAGAAATTGAGTGAAATCATGCGCCCAAGCAGGGCTTTTTCTCGGGGGGGGGGGGGGGACTCACAGGACCTCAGTTCCTTTCATGCGGGCGCCATTGCTACTCTTAAGAAAACAAGGTGTTTATGGTGAGCTCCGGCACCTCTTTTTCTAGAAAAATAGCACTGCCCCCAAATTCCCTCCCCAAGTGGAGAAATTAAAGGTTAGATGGCCATTTGTCATAGATGCTTTAGTTGATATTCATGCATTGGGCTAGATGAACCCCAGGCTCTCTTCCAGCTCCTCAATTCTATGAATCTCCTGGACCAGGGATAGTTTTAGCTCCTATTCTAGTGATCCCTGAGGGTACTTTTTAAAGTTTTTCCCACGTGATTGAATGGGGCTAACACGTCTTTGGGGCAAAGCACTGCATTACAGTAGACAAAGGGGGAAGGATCTGCCCCCTACCCCTGACACAGCTCCTGGTGCAGCTCCTCCTACCCAGGGGATCCTACAGGGAAATGCAAGGTGCAGCAGACCATCTGGGTTGTGATCTTGGTCATTTTGCTAGCATTTCCAGCATTGGCAGTCTGCTAGGAGAATGTGCGGGTAGCACACAGCAGCCGAATGTAGTCCTCTGGTGCTCTTCTGGTCTGCTGGATTGGGGCAGTACTGATGAAATCATCCAGTGTCCTTAGGCGACCCCTGCCCCGCCGCCACCAATGGCATACATTACGCTACCCAATGAAATGTTCTTTCGGCCCGTGACTCTCTTCCTCAAAACAAATAGAAATAAATGTGTGTTACCACTGTAACAGTGTTATTACCTTGCAACCTTCCTTCCTCAAGGGCCAAGGTTTGCCATGACCTCACTAGATAAAGATACTGAGCCTGAGGGGTATTCATTCACATTATAGCTGGAAGCAGAGCATGTAATTATACACTTCACCTGATCCCTTTCTTTAATTACCAGGAGACTGGAAAGTACCCCCTCATCCTGATCACTAGAAAGGTATCATTTTAATGCAGCTTGTGTTTATAGTTTAGAAGTGGATGAGCTGGCAGGGATGTGGAAGGTGGTTAGCAGGCATTAAAGAGAGCAGGTTCAGAAACCAGAACAGGGATGGGGAACCTGTGGCCTTCCAGATGATGTTGGACTCCAACTCCTATCAGTCCCTGTCACCGTGAATGATGGGAGTTGGAGCCCAACCAAGTCTGGGAGCACTGAACCCCTATCCCTGAGCTAGACAGTGAGTTGTCTTCCTCTCTGTCTCTTCTATTGAGAATTAAATCAACCGGGTCTGTTTTCCTGAACAGTGCACTCAAAGTCGCCCTATCCTTTTGTTGTGGTTGTGAGAAATATTCCTGGAATTATTCCTTTATTATGCTTGCAATCCACTTTTAATCTGTAAAATTGATGGTGACTTAGGTGGCTCCTATTGGTCACATATCCAGTCTCCAATCAGGGTTCACAACTGCAAGAATCCTATGGCATCAGGTACTCCCAGACCAACTAATGGGTAGCCGGTATAGGCCATAAAGAATGGAGATTAACTGGGCAGAAATGAGTATATGTGTCTTCACATCCATTGTCAAGTATACATGGATACGTTCATCAACTTAGAAGATTTTGCCTTCAGTTGAGTTTTTCAAATGAGAGCTAATTGTGGATGCTCCAGCAATTATAATGAAATACTATTGGTTAGACACTCTTGGCAAACTGTACAAAAATACTGTTATATGGCAGGGGTACCTAACCTTTTTGGGGCAGAGGGACATACTGATCCATGGTTAGCTGTCTGGGAGCTGCATATCAAAGCAAGCATGCAAAAAAATGCAATTTTTATTTTTGAAAATACACATTTTAGAGATCTTGGGAGGGGTTACAAAAAATTTTGCATCACATTAGGGGACCCATTGGAGGAGCAAAAAGAAAAAAACTAATAACTTTTAAAACAAATTTAAAATTGACGAATTTTGCTGGGTCTTGGGGGCCACCAAAAACCCCTTGGGGGGACATATGCAGTCTGAGGACTGCAGGTTAACCACCTCTGTGATGCAGCCTTCAGCCTTACCTAGTCTGTTCACACTGCTCTCCTCAGCCTCTGTGATGCTGCCGGAATGAGCACAGCAACAAGCGTAAGCCCGGTAACTGGGGTTTGTTGGTCAGAGAGTGTTTACAGCACCTTCAGCCCTGTTGTTTTGTATACTAGATACTAAAGTCACATTTGTTCATGCACACAGTTTAGCTTGTGTCAGAAATGTTTGTGCACCCTGGGTTAGCTAAGGGCAAATCGTGAATATCTAGTTTAATGACATCCCCTAGAAAAATAACATCCTCTTCATAAATGGATTTGTTAATTGTAAAATAAAGTTGATGCATTACCTATATAAATCACAGGGTGGCAGAAGCAGAGTAACGTTTTCATCCACTGTAAGGCGTTTGATATAGTATCTTACACTGTACGATTCTGAGTGAAGTTATTACCAAATTCCATCAATCTCTTTTATTTGCTTTAGCTCAGAGATTGAAACAAACCCTAGAGCCTTGTGACACTGAATACCCAGCCTTTGTTTCTGAACGCACAATCAAGGAGACCACAGGCAATATTGATTGCGATGATTGTTTCAAGTAAGTACTTAATTCTTACTGGTTGCGAAATTCTAAACTTCACACCAAAATCTGTGCTACAGACTGCTGCAATTAGTCTAGTCTAATCCTGGGAGAATGGATAACGGTTAAAGTTTGATGTTCATAAAGTTGTCAAGGAGACCAGGAAATGTGTTGGCTATCTATAAAAATATGAGTTACTCTAGCTTATTGGAAGAGACTTATGTGTGGTCCTAGCCACACATAATAATAATAGCAACTAGTTGCATCACATGGTTGTTCTGGGTCTGATCCCATATTCAAATCACTGTATCTCCATCTGATTTATTAGCTTATTAGCTAGTTATAAATTGCAGCTCTCCTAGTGGCTAACTTTGCAATCTATCAACAAACTAGGTGTCCACATTGTTTCTAAAACTGTACTGAAGCTCTTATCACAGATGGCTAGTCCCATTGCAGGTGCCTCACAACCTGGGGAACACAGCCAACCTTTCTTCTGATTTCAGGATGTAGAGTTCAAAGTTGGATAGAGTGCTGAGTCCTTGTGTCTTCTGAAATGACAATGTCAGCTTTATTGAGCAGTTTCTGTTAGTCCTTTAATGAAGTTTGTTGATCAAAGCCTCCTCAGCTTATTGTTAAGAATTTGTATCAATTTTAGTATTCCTAGCCAAGGGTGAACGTTGCTAAATAAAATGTACAATTTACTGTATATTATTTATATGTGTGCATGATAAAAGATTTTCCAAGTACAGGGTAACTTTTCTGGAGTCTGGCTCTGTAGCCTCAAATTGTACCAAGCAAAAAGGAATTAAAAATCCATTTTTCAACCTTCTTTCTGTTAGTTTTAGCTGTATTTTCAGCTACAGAGGAGCTACAGTCATAAGGGACATACTCAGCAACTACATCCACATGAAAGTTCTCCCAATATACTTTTTGTATAGACTTTTGCCTATTATATGCATTTTTGCAATCAATTTTCCTGCATAACAATTTTGAATGTTACTTTTAGTAATAATTTTTCTTGCACACTTACCCCCTAGAATACACTTTTATTTGCATTTTTTGTTGGATAGCTGCATAATAAAATTTGAAGATGCATGTATCTCAAAAGATAGATATAATTGAATGTGAGCCATCTATGTGAACAGTATAATAATATAATAGTCAGTATAACAGTCGTTGTAGTGGTAGTAATATTAGGTGCTAAAGGCCAGGATTTTCATCAGCCATATCTCAGTCCAAAGATTATCACAAAAAAATGTTTGTCTGTTACAGTGTCTATCTTACGAGGGATAGCTCAGGGTTGTGGGTTTGAGCTCCATACTGGGCAAACATTCCTGCACTGCAGAGAGTTGGACTAGATTATCCTTGTGGTCCCTTCTAGCTCTACAATTCTATGATTCTATACTTCATACCCTGCACTAAGGACCCCTGGAGCTGCTTGCAAATAAAAGCAGCAAAGAATAAGGTTCATAAGACTGCATTAAAATAGCAGTGCTGTAATAAAAACATTACAGAGCCTGTGTGTATGTGTGTGTGTTGCTTATCAAAGACACTGGGCCAAGAAGGCCTCCCTCAAGAGATAATTCATTGTTTGTGGCATTGTCCACAACGAAAAATGAATCCAAGTTGCACTGAGTGTTGCATCTTGAAACCAGACATTTGACACGGGAAGCATATAAATTCAGCATGAAAACATTTTTTGAAAACAAGGATTGTCCTGTATATGGATAATTGTAATGGTTAATTTTCTGATGCTGGCAAATCTGTCTTGTTGCTAGCATGTAGCCCTAGTCAGCTGATTAATAATGATGAGGCAAGCCTTAAAACATGTCGTTTATCTTAATTCTAGTGAAGGACTTGTCGGTGTTTTTTGTATTTCTCCTGTTGAGAACATCAGAAATGTGCCTGAATACTAAATTTTCATATGGCACAACTACTACATTTTTAAAGCTTTTTAAGAGTGGCATTGGAATCGGAAGGTCACTAGACGACTTTCTGTTGTGTTGTTCTACTTCTGAGGTCATGAGGGGACAACCCCAGAGCTGGCAAGTTCGAGGATTGTGGCTTCAGAATGTAATATTTCATGTTGATCTAAGGGGAAAGTTACTTGGATCCAAAAATGGGACCACACTCTGAAGGTCCAGTGTCCTTGGAATGCACTCTCACTGTTTGAAGCTAATGGCTGTCAGCTGTCAAACCACACATTACTACTTTGTTCTCCTATGAGGCCATTTATTTGCATCCACCAAGAATCAACTAAACAAGTGAAGATTCATAGTTTTAAAGTTTTGTACATATTTCTAGGATATGTAGACCTCATTGCTAAATGGAACTATATGGACACATGCGGCTTTGTGAAGTTCTACCCACAGGCGTAAGCTATCTTCACAAGAGAATGACTAATGTTACCCAATAACATCTGCGTCAATTGTTTGAGTTTCCAGCAAAGTCAGTCCTAAGAAGAATTTCCACTGTGCCAGTACATCTTTATGCCTAAATATACCAACCTAGGAATGAGCAGGGGCGGGTTTTGGTCTTTCAATGGTGCCCCTGTGTGAGGCCAAAATTCAGGCCCCCCCCCTTACCTTCTGTTCTGCTCTGTTCACTACATCATAGTTGCCGCACTCCCTAGGCTCAGTACCCAGTACAGTGGAATGGGTCACACTGCCCTAAATCCACCCCTGGAATGAGAACAGGTTAAGTGGACTGGCCTTCTTTAAAGGAGAATTGGGGGGATACAGGCAACTCCCAATTTACACAGGGATTATGTTCCAAGGCACTGTGCATTTAAGTGAAATCGCGCATGTTTGGAACAACGTTGAAAAAGCCTGTGAACATCTCATTCCGCCCCTGCCCTGTTCTGGCCCTTTTTGTTATATGCCCAAAACGGTTGCAGCCTGTATTTTAACTCAATACAATCAGTGTGATATTTTCCACACTGTGGATGCATGAGGAAGGAAAAGCAAAGTTAGATGAACTACCATTTCCCTTCTTAGCTTGTGATGGCAGGACAGATGTGTGGGTGGAGTGGCATTCTTTGTACTCCTCTGTCCTTTCCTAGAGTTTTCATTTACAGTCCAATGTTTTCTTGATTTGGGTCCTTGTGAACAGTACGAAGGCATGCATCTTTGTGCTGTCCGAGACATAGGCATAGGATTTCCTCGCAAAATAATGTTCAATATATCCCAATAACCTCTGGGTTAATGTCTACTTTGTGTTTGCTTTTTCGTGGGAAAGTATTTCCCCTATACCATTATATCTTTATGCCTGAAGTATATGTAAATGCTTTCTTTCACCCTCAAATGATGGCAAGTCACAGAGTTTTCTTTGGTGGTAGGAAGGGGCCCAATGATGTTGGTTCTCCACTGGCAACATAAGGCCTCTCTTCTTTCAGAGGGGGAGATACAGAACTTCCTGTGGTCTCCAGAATGCCCTTGCAAGGGCCATAGGCTTCCAGACCCTGGTGCCAAACTAGGCTTCCCTTTCTCAAAGAGCTGAGAACTTTGAAAAGCATTCGCAATGCAATCCTAAGCATGCATACTCTGAAACAAATTTCACTGAATTGAATGAGTCCTGCTCACTTGTAAGTGTGTTTAGGATGGCAGCCTTTTGTTATTATTTCAGTATTCAAAAAGGCTTCAGTTACCGGTAAATGAAGAAAAGATTTAATTTAACAGGGCTAGTTTTCTCCCCAGATGAAAGACAGAGATCCAGCCGACTCTTTTAAAGATAATTTCAGGTCAAACGGAATAATATAATTCAGCAGTACTTGGATGAAGTGAGTTGGAAACTGAGTTTACTGAAAATTATAGTATTTTAAAAAATAATAAACTAAGATAATTTTCATAGAAAATCATTTTGTATTCCATAGTGGAAAGAAAACCTCCCTATGTCAGTAATACTCTAATCTCAAGACACTCATTATTTTTCTCTGGAAGCAATGGTAAACCAAAAAGAAATAATTTTGAGTAAGTGTTAGAGGCTCATGGGAACACTTTCGTTCACTGTGTAATTTATTCAATTACTGTCATTAACAATCAACAAATTATGACTTTGGGCAGATTCAAATGTTCTGTTTCTGACAGCATAGTGCTTTCACATGACTTTCTTAGTTCAGAATTCATAGGAAAGGGAGATTTCTTATATAAAGATTCCATGCATTAAAACTGCATCCTACAACCGGGCTAAGCACTTCTCCCTAATCTATAATGATGAAATGTGAAGCCTAATATTGTTGCTGACATATTGGCACATGAATTTTGAGGTGGTGCCCCTAGGTCCAGTGAGGTACCACATCTGGAAGAGTAAATTTAAATTGCCCCCCTGATACCACCTCTTTCTAAATGTTTTAATAATCTGGCTTGAAAGCCTTTGCAGACACACTTTCTGATCCTGTCCCAAGTCCTACTCGTGCAACAACAGCCGTATTCAGTTGGATGGATTTTATGTGATGGGCCAGTTTCTTATGACATTTTCTGCCTTTATAGTTTTACTTATTTAATGAAATTTGTATAGTGCTTTGCTGCATAGCTGTCAAGTGTCCCTTATTTGAAGGGACAGTCCCTTATTCCAGCGCCATGTCCCGCTGCTGTCCCTTATTGATAGATGTCCCTTAAATGTCCCTTAAATGATGTCCCTTAAATTTCAAAGGAAGCAGCTCCTCCCTCCCTCCCTCCCTGCCGGCCAGGGAGGAGGGAGGCGCCAACTGTGTTGCTTGGCTGTGTTGCTCACCCAATAAGAAGTCTAAGAACGACAGGGGGTGGAGCTTGCATGCCTTGTGTGTGGCTAGTTAATGCAAGCTGAGGGGTTTTTTGAATGCTGGACGCCATTTTGTTGCACGTGCTGCTGCAAACTTTGCAGTGCAAAGCCAGGCCAGGGAGCCATCTTAAGTTGAGGCTGCATAGGCCTTGTGGTGCATGTGATTCAGATTCTATTCAGTTGAACCTCTGGTTACAAAGTTGGTTGGACAGTGTTCTCAAAGCTACCAGCATGAGTTTGACCAGACTGCAGGAGGACAGGAAGACTGGAGTGCCTGGAACAGGTGAAGCTGCAGGTCCCTTATTTTGGCTGCTGGTCCCTTATTTTCAAGGCGGCTGGTCCCTTATTTTCAAATCTGCAAGTTGCTGTAAGTAAAATGTTCAAGTGTTTGCCCATTTCGTTTTGCTGGACACTGCTTAGATGTTTTCTGTACGCTATATAAAGAAATAAAAAATAAAACTTAATGGTACTGAGTGAATAAGGTGGTGGAGGGACATCGCAGTGACAGGCCCTATCCCAGCATTCAGTTGAATCCATTGAGTCTATACAGGTGTGGAACTTTCTAGCCTTCTTCAGGTTTTGGGGTGACCGTGTGAGGACTCAAACTGGCACAGGGGGTACGCACTGGCCTTGCTTCCAGTGACCCTGTGAGTACCAGGCCTGCCCTCTCCTCTCCTTACCCTAAAGGTCCAAAGGGTGAGTCTAACCATGACACTGTTAGAGTCCTCTCTGGTCAGAAATCAGGATTCCTGATTCCTAATTGCATTCAGCTGCATGCAGACCCTCATTCTCAAGGCACATACATTGGAGAAGAACTTGAATGTATTGGGGTTGGGGTTCTTGTGTGCTCTTTACATGTATTCACCCCAGTGCTGGTAGAGGACTTCTCCCTATAACTAGGAGCCCCAGCTGATTGAAAAGAGGCCTACTGGCATGCACAGATTTGCACATATTGAACTAAATGTTCATGAGTGTTGTCCTCCCAACCAAAGCTTCATCCACCATAATTAATGTTGTGTGAACAGCTGTACTGCCATGGGTCCAGTCACCCTTCAGAAAACTGCAATATAGTCAGTGGCCTCATCTCAACCAAGAGTAATGCAGTTGCTAGTTTCTTAGACTTGGAAAAAGAAAACCCAGGATCAAAACCTGGAAATAATTAATCCAGTCCTCAACATCCTATACATGGGTGTGGGTTACTTTTCTTTCTTTCCACTTGATATGAAGAAATAACTCGCACTTCATGATGTGCAATGTTTAAATTATTTTCCAAAATATAGACGCCTTAGAGAATGTAGGAGCCTGAAAGAAAATAAGGATTATATAAGAATGCCATTATGGTTATGGTTTGGCTGCCCCAATCGATAATTTTTGTCATCCTATATCCCACTGATTATGAATCTTTTAAATCTTCTACTTAAAAAGCAATTGAAAACAAGCTAGCCCATATTTTTTTAAGCATCTGGGGCTGTCAACAAGAACACAAAACTGGATTGCTTTTAGTATTTTCCAGTAAGTTATTCTTGTTCATTTAAAATGCAGTTTTTTAAAAGTAGATTCACACTATTATACTATCGACAGAATAAGTTGGCCGTCCCAATCAAGCAAAAATGAACTGATTGTTCAACTCTAAGCATGGTTGTTCAGAAACAAGTTTCAGTGAGCACAATGGACTTTACTCCCAAGTAAGTGTGTTAAGGCTTGCAGCCTCAGCCACTTTGAAAGCAAAACAGGTATTAGACTGGTTTCAGGAGAGTTGTTTCATTCAATTCAAGTTGTTTTGTTGGTGTAGTCACAACTCGCTTTAGCTGAATCAAAACTAAAGGTTTTTTTGTTTTTCTTTTAAAATACATTTTAAAGCTATGCGCTGATACTGGTTATTAGGTTTCCCTGCAACACAACCTTTAGAGTCAGATCTTGATCCTATGAAGAAGAAAAATGAGCACATCTCACAGACCAGTTTTGGTAACATATGAACGTTCAGCCAAAGGGCCCAGATGGTGCCGAGAAGGCTGGACGCTTTTGCGAGCTGATGGGCAAGAGAGGCAGAGCAGGAAAATTCCCTGCACCAATTGGTGCGTTTCTATGGTGGTCTGAGTGAGTGGGCAGGGCTTGATCCCTAGTTAAGGTACAATCTGCTTTCCCTCCAGCCTCTCTGTTTGCAGCAGCACTCTCCCTCCCTGCCTATCTCCCAGCGTGCTTTGTTGTCGCCGCTAGAAATTTTTCCCAATCTGCATCTTGGATCGCAAATTGTTTTTTTGCCTGCTTCACACTGAATAGCAGGATGGAGTGCTGGATGGTATGCTGTGTTGTTTAAATAGGTTGATCTTCTTGATTTGGTCACTTTGGGCATTTTAGGTACAAGAAAAGAAATAGTTTGGTTTAGCCTGGTGATGCCCTTTAGGCAGCTTTCAGGTGATGGGTCAGCCCCGAGGCTCACTTCTTGGACTCCACGGTTCAGAAGGTGAGATGGGGCCTACCTGGGGTTCTGTGGTCCCTGCAGGTGGTGACAAGATAAGGCTTCCCTTCTCACCTTCAGGCTGTGGCCCAGGAATTGGAGCAGGCTTGGAAGCCGTGCCCTAATTCCTTAGCCAAGGGCGGATCGCCCAATGTCTACAGTTATACAGTTAAGTTAGTTTCCATCTCATAGTCCATCCCCCTCTGCTGATTTCAATTTAAGGTCTAAATAAAAGTGGCCCAGTTCAACCCCATCTTATATGTCTGCCTCTTTATTTGCCTATCAGGGCGTAAATGATTTATCGTCTTGTTTGTTGTAGTATTTTTGAAATCTGTAAAGGTAAAGGGACCCCTGACCATTAGGTCCAGTCGTGACCGACTCTGGGGTTGCGGCGCTCATCTTGCTTTATTGGCCAAGGGAGCCGACTTACAGCTTCTGGGTCATGTGGCCAACATGACAAAGACGCTTCTGGCGAACCAGAGCAGCGCAGGGAAACGCCGTTTACCTTCCCGCCGGAGCGGTACCTATTTATTTACTTGCACTTTGACGTGCTTTCGAACTGCTAGGTTGGCAGGAGCAGGGACCGAGCAACGGGAGGTCACCCCATCATGGGGATTCGAACTGCCGACCTTCTGATCGGCAAGTCCTAGGCTCTGTGGTTTAACCCACAGCACCACCTGTGTCCCTGTAGCATTAGTTAAATTTTAACAATTACATATTTAAAGATTGCACACAATGGAAATAAATTAGGGCCACTAACTCATCTTTATGATAGTTTTGGACGGAGAGGGGGACTATTAGGATGTTTTTATTCCCAAATAAATTCATGGTGAGGTTAGGTGTAGTCCTTGGACTTGCTCCCAGACCTCCACCCATCTTTTCAGCCTCCCCTTTCCACATGCAGAAGATAATCTGAACCAGGGAATCCCTCAATTATTTTCTGGAATGGAGTTGAGCATCCAGTCCAACTTCCTGTTTAGTGCAGGAAATCCATACCTTGAGCATCCTCAACAGACAGTTGCCCAGCTAGAAAACCTCCAGAGAGAAAGAACAGACCTCCTATCAAAGTAACCGGTCCCATTGTTGCACTGCTCTTACCATCAAGACATTCAGCTGAAATCTACCCTCTCCCTGTAATTTGAGTCCATTGGATCTAGCCTTGCCTTCTGAGGGAGCAGAGAACACGCCTCTTTGCCTTCTTCTCTCTGAATGCCCTGCAGGTATTTGAAGAATGTATTTGGCATGGAATGTAGCAATAGCCTCCTGTGCTATTTGTTAACATATGAATAAGTAATATTCATTGGATAGTGGAAGAAAAGGTAGTATAAGGTGTTGAGCTGAGATGGAAGCTTTGTTGTAGTTTTCCTAAAGTTATCTACATAGGATGAGGCAGAAAGGGGATTGGGGGTCCCAGTTACCCAATGATGGAGTAGGAAAAGAACATTATGACATTTTTTGTGAACACTGGTATATAACTTTCAGTTAATAAATAAATGTAACATCAAACCAGGGGAAGATATGGGGAGGGAGGAAGTGCGATTTGGTAGTTTTACAATCCTGCTGGATTTAGGCGGAGAAAGAAAGAGCTTGAAGGAATTATCAAAGAGAGTTGAGATCTGGGATTGGTTAGAGGTTGATTGTAAACTCTTTGGTATGCAAAGGGAAGAATATGTTTCTCCTGGCATCCAGGAGTCGCACAAGGTCTGTGGTCTGTTGACCAAAGATTGTACTGTGCTATCAGATTGTACTGAAGGAGATTGCTGTTGATCAGTTTCTTTGGGAGCTGAGATTTGAATTTGTGAAGTTCATCTGAGGACTCTGTTTGCCTGTGCTTTTTTTATATCTAAATAGCAGGGTCCTTAAAATGATTTGGCTTTAATATGATAGAGCACCAGTCTTAAGAGGAATCTGTGTGGTGGCATTTGACATCCTTACACTTTTTTTGTGTTGGTGCGATTATAGGAGCAAAGCAGCAAATGCGTATTTCACAGAAATACAAGTTCACCACTCAAAAATTCAAACCAGCTATACTTGGAGCAAATTACAAGCTACTTCTTTCCAAATGCCATTAGCTGTTTTCCTGGACTATGACTGCAATCCTAAACACACTTACTAGGAAGTAAGCCCCACTGAATACAGGGAGACTTACTTCTGAGTAAACAGTCATGGAACTGTTCTATGAATAGATTTCAGCCCCAACTGTTTGCAGTTTGTAGCTCCGAGAGTGTAGAAACTCTATATACATTCTATGAGTCTTGGGAATAAATGGAATAAATATTGGGAATAAATAATTAACTAAGGGCCCATCTAAACTTCTGTTTGTCCTATGATTTCAAGCCATGGGTCTGAGTGGTTTTTATTTTGTCCCACTGCTTTCTCTGGGAAAACCTGCTGTTTAATGTTGAATCAATCTGTTTTTTTGCAGATTGATGCTTGTTCTAATTTAGCAGTAAACAGCTGGTTTTCCCAGGGACATGGTTGGACAAAACAAAAACCCCACCTCTCGGACCCATGACTTAAAATCTCTTGAAATCACTGGATAAAGGGAAGTGTGGATGGGCTCTTAGCAAGCCTAATGACCAAACAAGATGTTATAAGAGGAACAAAACTGAAAGCTCTCCGTCACTTTCTCTTCTCTCTTCTGTGTAACGTCTAAAACAAACAGCCTATATAATTATGTTGCATGTTTTCCTGGCCCCATGTTATATCATTGGTTCACAAGAACAGGGAAACACGTTCTGTGATGTCATTACAATTTCCATTCAACAGCATAAAATGAAAGAATCGAGTTACAAAAGTAGAGTTACAAGAGTAAAGTTACATGTGCCTATTATAATGTATACCTTGGCCATGGGTTGCTGACATTCATTGTAAGACAACACCCAGAAAGAAACCCAGCCCAGAACTTTAAGATGGGATATTGTACACCTTAAAGGTGTGAGCACAGTCAGTGCCTCTGATTTGCATCAGTGATAAACCTTTTGTACTAAAGTTACTGCAGCGTATCAGGTACAATTATAACTTTACTGAAGGGTGACATTGTTCTGCATCATTTGGCATGAAAAGAAGGCAGATTATATTGAAATTTCAGCAAAGCTGGTATATATGCTTATCCAGAGCATAGGGAAGCAGTAGCTACCACTGAAAATTTTGTGTAAGAGTTTTTCATGCCTAATTTGGAATGAATTTCTGCAGAACCCAGCAACTATTAAATAAATAAAGACCTATACCGGAAGCAAGCAGCACCAGTTAGTGCTGTGAATAGAATTACTTGTAAGCATTAAAATGCCTTTTTTTAAAAATAAACCACTTAAAGCTGAGAAATACCATAAGCTGCTAAAAGATATTAACTTCTGTTGCTCTGCCAAATTACTGTAAAATGTTAACTTTCACTTCAGTTCCCTATGGGAGAGAAAAATTATATACCCTTTGCATATACTGTTTACTTGTAAACAGATCAGCTAACCACATTAAAATGTGTTAAAATTAGCACCCATTTAGGTTCTATTTGATTTTCTTCATATACAAAGTTGGATCTTGACAGGTATCACACAGCATAATGCTATAACACCGTATGGGTTGGGTAGGGAAGAAACCCTCTTCAAGTGGAAATTGGGGTTTTCATTCTCCTCTGTATGTGTTACGTGGAGAAAACAATTTATAAATTGTTATAATTCTATGATTCTGATTCTGGGTTGTGTTTCATAGTTTACAATGCACACAGTACATGATGTGAATAATAGCTCTCCTTGACAGGGAGAACTAATTTGAAGCACAGTGTTCACTTTTGAGCTCTACAGATGTGCAGCATCTTCCAGCTCATGTTTGATTGCCATGATTGTGGGAGCCCACATATAGCCTAGGAGCCACTGGAAAGGAGAGAGGGGATTGAGCAAACCACACTCCTCCCTTCTCCCTTCAGCCAAATTGCCACAACACGATTGCTTCCCCTTGTTGTCAGCCTAGTGTCTATAACTGAGCAATGTGATACTGAGTGATACTGGCCAATGATTCCTTCTCTATACACTGTTATATGTAAGAAACATAATTTTTGTAAGCTATTCTAAGCCCTGACTACGTTCAGATGATAAGTTAAGAACTTGCTTTTTATACAGGCCACCAGCATAGACAGGGTACATCTAGTTGTTTACAGCTCTAAGTAACAGTCCAACTCTGCAAAACATCTCCTGGCCAAAACTGGTTCTCTGTCCAGACCTTGAGAGCCTGGTGTGGCATGACAGTGATTTTTGGTGCTTGGAATGGCTCTGTTGGTCCACTATTTTCCAGTAGGAACTTTGGGTGATACCCAACATTATATGGGTATATTTCCTCTTCCTCTTTTTCCTTCTCCTCCTCCCCCAGCCTTCTTCTAAAGCAGATTTGATGTGTGTGAGAGAGGCTGTCAGTGGGAAAGAAAAATAAAGGGTAGGGATGGGCAAATCTGTCTGTTTTCTGTTCTTAAGCTCAGTTCACTACTTTTCCGCATCACTTTGCTATTTTTTTTTTAATGCCCTCACAAAAATCATCAGCATTTTAGTGAGCATTTCCCCTAATATATATATTTTAATGCAATTTTGCCTCATTTATTAGAAGCCGCTTCACCTAATGCAATGCATTTTTATGTTATTTTCGCTAATGTATGCACTTTTGTGACAGTTTCCCCTAAAATATGCAACTTTGTACACTATTTTTAGTTGGAGAATTGTATTGCAAAATTTGGAGAAGTGTGAATTTTGGAGGGTAGCTGCATTTCAGTTTGTGCATTGTTTCAGAAAGTGCAAATTTGCTGGGTTCATGTTAAAATGTGATCTAAATCAAAATTCTCTCCCATTTATTTTATTTTATTTATTTATTTATCTATAAAATTTGCACACCACCTTTCATCCAAAGATGTCAAGGTTCACAGCATAAAAATTAATCTCCTATCACTAGGAATAGGAAGTCCAATTCTGCTGCGGTATCTGCTTCCCTGGCAGATGGGTGTAACTGAATATCATCATTGTACAGTGGTGCCCCGCAAGACGAATGCCTCGCAAGACGGAAAACCCGCTAGACGAAAGGGTTTTCCGTTTTGGAGGTGCTTCGCAAAACGAATTTGCTATGGGCTTGCTTCGCAAGACGAAAATGTCTTGCGATTCCTGGGTGTTTCCCCCCCCCTTTTTCCCAAGCCCCTAAGCCGCTTAACAGCTGTTCGCTAAGCCGCTTAACAGCTGATCGCTAAGCCACTTAACAGCTGATCTAAGCCGCTTATCAGCTGATCTAAACCGCTAATAGCCTTTTAGCAGCTAATCCGCTAATCCCTTAAGCCTTTAATAGCTGCTAATAGCCTTTTAGCAGCTAATCCGCTAATCCCATAAGCCTTTAATAGCCGCTAATAGCCGCTAAACCGCTAATAGCGCTAATCCGCTAATGGGCTTGCTTTGCAAGACGAAAAAAACCGCAAGACGAAGAGACTCGCGGAACGGATTCTTTTCGTCTTGCGAGGCACCACTGTACTTTGTTATTAACTCATTTTTAGTTCAGACAACAGTTGTTTGGAAGCTATGACATAGGGGGAGATTCATATTCCCCCCCAGGAAAAAAATATTTTAGAATGTTGATCTCATAATGTATAAGTTGCAATCACTGAATAATATATCCAAGGAGTTTCTGCAAGATGCTAGAAATGTGTGATAGCAAAGGGTTTTCTCTGGATATTTTAACACTCACCAAGGATGGGAATTAATAAACATTTTGCACCTTATAAAAATGCACAGCTTTAATATAGGTGAAATGAAACATGTTTCCCATCATCTTTTAAACTTGTTTGATTTGGGCACTTTGAAAGCATTCTATACAGTATCTCTCTTATCTTAAAGCATGTTTATGATCTTCAATTTCAAGTGTGCAACAGAACATCTCAATGTCAAGAAGACATCTGCTTGTCACATCTGAGATTGCCTGATGAGTTGTCAAAACTGTACAAATCTATATGTGTTGGCTCTGATCCTCCTTTTATCTGTTTACTTTGGAAAGGTTTCATCAATGCTAGAGACTTAAATGAGCTTTGCAGATCAAAGGAGGCCCAAAAAAACTCTTGAATGCATTTGTACTTAATATATAAATAAGAATTTGAAACATGACAGATTCTTTAAAGGAGCGTTTTGTAAACTTACAAAAAAAATCCTTTTCTAATTTGTTTTGGGGTGGGGAAATGAAAGTTTTTCTTAATAGCTATAACTCTTTGTATTAAAAACCATTTCAAGTCCTTTCAGCCAGCCACCTCTCAGCATAACATAGTGTTGCATGCCACCCCAATCTCTGGGCGGCGTGAGATTCCAGGGATTCTGGGCACTTACCTTTACAACCCACCCACCCCCAGACTTATAACAACAGCAATGTCTAGTTTGAAACGCTCATACAGTGATATAAAGGCAAATATCTGTAATTACAGTTTAGGAACCTGCTTCATGCCTGGTCTGACTTTCTGTTCATCTCACCCATTATTGTCCATTCTGAGTGACAGGGTTTCTGTCTTTCACATCACCTTCTTGCTGGTTATTTAAGCTGGAAAGCTACATGCCCTACCCACCTAAAAGAAAAAAGAAAATGAATGATCACTGTGCTTTTCCATTCAAGCCAATTCTTTTTCATGCAGATTAGTCAATGTGGGTTGAATGCAGACATAGCTATGTTCAGAGTCAGCACAGGTGTCATCACTTTCAATGAGCCTGCTCTAAGCATGACAGGTAAAATGGGATCCAGTGTCTATGAGTGGGAGCCAACGTTAGTCCTACTCCGACTAGACCCATTGAAGTTACTGCATATGACTAACTTTGGCACCTTAATTTGAATGGATCTGCTTTGAGTTGGACTTGGCACTTACCTTGCAGAAACCCACTCTTTACCGTTAAATCAGAGCAAACAGCAACCTGCAGAAAACCTGAATTGCTGTTTGCTCCAATTCAGTAGTAAAGATAAGGTTTTCCTGGGGAAACCAGCAGGAGGAGAAAGAGAAGCACTCAGACATGGACCAGGAAAACGAGCTGTTCCTAGATAGCATGGGGCAAAAGGTAAGGGTGAATGAGCCCTAAGCCATACTGATTTTATGAGAACTTAGTAAATAAGCATCCTTAGGATTGCAGCCAAATACTTATGAGGAGTTGATCACCAACCGCTAGACCATTCCAACATCTTAGATTCCATTGCATGAACATTATGTCAGTATATTTGAGTAGGATTGGCTTGCCAATTTAATATTAACAGTGGAAGAGAGAACCTGTTGAAGGTATAAACTGTGGGGAGGAATCTGTGAATAATAATAATAATAATAATAATAATAATAATAATTTATTTATACCCCACCCATCTGGCTGGGTTTCCCCAGCCACTCTGGGCGTCTTCCAACAGAACACTAAAATACAATAACCTATTAAACATTAAAAGCTTCCCTAAACAGGGCTGCCTTCAGATGTATTCTAAAAGTCTGGTAGTTGTTTTTCTCTTTGACATCTGGTGGGAGGGCGTTTCACAGGGTGGTTGCCACTACTGAGAAGGCCCCTTGCCTGGTTCCCTGTAACTTGGCCTCTCGCAGTGAGGGAACCGCTGCATGTGCATTGCAAAGATTTGCTTTGGCAGGGTGTGTTTCTTCTATCAAACAGGGTTGTTGTTTTTAACTCTGCAATGCTAGTTTCTTTCTGGTGATTTTGTGCCTTGATAGAATGTGCAAAGACAGACCTTTACCTAGGAGACGTTATCATCTCCGCCTTCTCCAAACTTGTCATTTGTGAACTTCTAGGACCATAAGTGTAGTGACAGGAAGGGCTGTGTGCAGAGTTCCTAGATGAACCCAGATTGAATTGCGTCCAAGCCCAAATGAATTTGGACCCAGCTTGTACTTGGACTTGACCAACACCAGCCCCCCACTTCCTCCTGCCTTCCCTAACCAACTTTTATTTACGAAAGGGGCAGGGTGACCAGTGGCAAGTGTGGTTCTCTGGTGGAGCCAGGATAGTCCTTACTCTGGGCCAGGGTAAACTATTTTGAATCAGGAAGCCTGAGAAACTACAAATCGCAGGAAATGGCTGTGCTGACCTAGAGCATGCTCAGTAACATCTGGCCCAGTGAAGAAGAAACCTGGATGGCTTCTCTTGGCTACAGGGAGTCCTTCCCACAACCAGTCCCCCCAAGTCTTCACAAGGTCCTCTTTGACTGAAAGGGAGGCAGGGAGTACGGGAGACAATTTTCCATGTTTGGTTTTTCCGAGCTTTCGCAGAAATGGCTTGGAAAGACCCAAAGTTTTTCCAAGGAGATTATGAAAAAGCTTGGAAAAACTGAATGCTTTCTGAAGCTAGCAGAGGGGAGCTCACCCATGACTAGACCTTTTCTTCCCCCATCCACAATCTGGGACTGACTATATTTCTTCTTGTAAAATACTAATAACAAGGCATTGCTGAAAAGTCCAAGGAATGACTTTCCATTTGTAACATACCACAGAAAAAGTTAAACCTAATGATTATAGTTTACATAGGGAGGGGATCATTTTAAACACAAGGAGACTTTTATTGTCATAATATTTTCAGCTAAGTCACTAGAAATATATGGGAGGAATTGTTTGTGTTAAGAAAATTGATTAAAACTGGAATAGAAATACATTTCAGCCAACTTTAAAAAGTTAGATATTCCTGTGAATCAGCCCTTATTTAGGTAAGGATTTGTTTTAGTGAATAATAAATCTTTGCAGTTGATTAGCAATGTTTGATTGATGAAAAGCAAGAATGCAGCATTCTCTGCCATCTGCAGTGATCTTGGTGCTGCGTGTCAGAGAATGTGAGGTTTAAGTAATCATAGAATATACCTTCAGCACTGGGGAAAACTCAAAAGTGGTTCACAAGTCAGAGGAAATGTTTTTATTGCATACACAGCACCAAACAATATATTAATGTGGCTGTGGAAAATAAAATTTATTCACTGTTTTGTTCTGCTGTATTATTAGTGTTCCAACTTACTTGAAGAAGTGCCTTTCCTGTAGTTTATGACAGAGACAGAGGCCCTTCTCATAGAAACACCATTGTGGATGGTAAAGGAGATTGTGAGTGCAAGAGGAAGCTTTCTTAGTTGTGGCACCCCATTCCTGGAACTCCCTCCTGGGGAGATCAGGGAGGATGAGGTAGCATTCTTGTTCCTCAAGGCCTTTGCAAGTGGTTAGGTACATTTTCGTACTATAGGTTTTATAACTTCCATTTTAATTATTGGATGTGGTGAACTGGATTTTATGTTGTTAGTTGCCTTAGGCACCCTTTGGAGAAGATGGGTGGGCTATTGTTGTTGTTGTTGCTGCTGCTGCTGCTGCTACTGTTATTTACATACTGCTTAATGCCCAGATAGGCTTTTAAGCAGTTTACAAAGTAAAACACCAGTTTCAGAAACATTAAAATATAAACATCCACCATTAAAATGCACAATGCAACAATCCTATTGAAGCATTACTGCTGTTGAAACAGGAGATTCAGTTTGAAAGATTAAGGGATATAAATTTAATGAATAATAAACAAATGATAACTCTTATTTCCTGCGTAGAATAGGAGTTGTTACACTAAATTATACAGGGAGATTAAAACTAATTCCCTGAGTCCAAGGTTCTTTCCCCACCGTCCATGTGTGATTTAGAACTGAAGGGCGGTATAGAAGCAAGCTTATTACTCTTTGACCATGAACATATTGTTGAGGGTGGGGGATTCCCACACAAACCTTGAGCCCCTGTCAGTAAAGCACATGGAAAACGTTCAGCCCATGTCGGTTTGTTGTTGTTGTTGCCGCTGCTGCTGCTGTTGGAGGGGAGGGGGAGAGTGCAGCAGGAGATGTTTCTGATCACCAGTTATTTTGGGTCAGAGGCTGAGCATTTGCACAACAGCAAAGAACTTCTCCTACTCTGCCACCTTTCCCATCTCCAGTCCTCCTCCTTTAGGCGCTGCATTGGAGGGATGCATGTGAAGATCTGCTTTCCTGTATTATCCTGGAAAAGGAAAGGCAAAGTGTGGGATCTTATAGGAGCAATTCCTGTTATAATCTGAATGCTTTAGTCCTGCTCTCTGCACACTATAATATAAAACTTCAGACAGTTTAGCAATCATTTTTCAAGAGAAACAATGGGTCCCATTTCACTGGAGGAGGTGTGTTCAGTTGTTCTCTCTATGTGTAGGCTCTGCAGGGAAGAATGACATGGAACTGCACTCAGTGGCTGCACCCTCACATTGTCACACCTTGGTGGCCTGCCTCTCACATCCATGTGTTCAGCACCACACCACATATAGCTTACACTTGTTAGCACACTGCACAGTCAGGAAACCCAATCACATAGGGTGCCCAATCCAACAGAATACCTATGCATCTACAGCATACATTGCAGATGTTTCATTGGATGTTCTGCGAAGAGTTTGGATTTGATATCCCGCCTTTCACTCCCTTTAAGGAGTCTCAAAGCGGCTAACATTCTCCTTTCCCATCCTCCCCCACAACAAACACTCTGTGAGGTGAGTGGGGCTGAGAGACTTCAGAGAAGTGTGACTGGCCCAAGGTCACCCAGCAGCTGCATGTGGAGGAGCGGAGACGCGAACCCGGTTCCCCAGATTACGAGACTACCGCTCTTAACCACTACACCACACCGGCTCTCAGGGTGGATTTCAGAAGCAGGGCCAATAAACATAGTTCACACAACTTGCACATGGCGGGGATGACTGAATGGACCTAGATGCACAAATGCTTCAGACAATGTCTGACCTAAAGATTTATCTTTTCATGTATCTAAATCTAAGGTTCACTGAGCCATAGCTACTGGAATACATATTATTATTTTAAATTGTCCCAAAATGTTCCATTCTCTATTTCATCTACTGTTCAAAATCCTGAGCAGCCTAATTTATGACGGCAATATAGATGTTACACTCATTCATGGTTTCTTTTCTTTTTAAAAAATGGATATGAGAGAAATGTGAGTTAGAAGTATAGCCAGCAGCCTGGAAAACACATTACAGGACTTGGAAACCAGAACAACAGATATCTGCATGTTGAACAGTTGAAGTTTGTTCCACTCCATTAGGGTTTGGTTTATGCAACTGACAATTATGTGAGTAACAGATATTTGAGTATAGGCTGTACATCATTTTCCATTTACGACATCCTGATGTGTGTGTGTATGTGTGTGTGTGCATGTGTGTTTTCTTTTTTAAACTTAAACCAACAATAGGAAAAATCAAAATGTGACAGCTATGAAATGAGATCCCATAGTAACCACTAAAGAATGCAAGCTAAAATAGAATGCCTGAAAGTTAGCTGCCTATCTTGGCCCCCGTAGGAAAAGGCCTTTGTTTTAACAGGTGCCCAGCACCTATAGCACCTAAGGAAGTCAATGAGCCCTGCAGTTTCTCAGCCACTGTGGCCATCTAGAAGCCTCCTTTGGGCTACCCACAAGGCCTACAGTCCCTATCGGGCTTTTGTTTTTTTAATAGCAGACTAGGCCTTCCTGTCCCCACAGCAGTGTGATCGCACACATTTTGAAACACACATATCCCTTGGATTCATGATATTGGCTGACTGGTTCTTTGGATCCTGATCCTCTGAAAATGGACTCATGTCCTGGGGGGGGGGGGGAGCTTCATTGTTGATTTTGCAGGTTTAAATTGTTTAATCGGGATTGAAGTTAGATTGTTGATGCCCCTGCCATTTTTTCCAACTGAAGTCACAATCCAGAAATCTGTGTAACTGACTTGGCATACATAGCAGGAGGCCTTCAGGTGTCCCTGAAATAAACAGGCCCTTCACACGTCCACACCTGTTTAGTCATAATGCCTGGCTTATTCATAATCATAAACCTAAAATGTTTTCTGACTGCTGTTGCTTGATTGTGCTGTATTTCCAGTGTGATATGTCATCCTGGCCTAAAGGGTACATATCATGGGTAGGCAAACTAATGTCCGGGGGCTGGATCCGGCCCATTCGCCTTCTGATGCGGGCGGTCCAGGAATCAGCATGTTTTACACGAGTAGAATGTGTCCTTTTATTTAAAATGCATCCCTAGGTTATTTGTGGGGCCTGCCTTGTGTGTTTACATGAGTAGAATATGTGCTTTTATTTAAAATGCATCTTTGGGTTATTTGTGGGACATAGGAATTCGTTCATTTCCCCCCACAAAATATAGTCTGGCCCCCCACAAAGTCTCAGGGACAGTAGACCGGCCCCCTGCTGAAAAAGTTTGCTAATCCCTGGATATGATGGGGGATTCTGGTGCTTTGCAAGAGCAGGGAAGGCCTTGTTTTGCCATCTTTAGCTGTGACAGGAGTGACTGTTACTGCTGAGAAGGGTCTTGGTCAAATATGACCTTGTCTGGCGCGAGAGAGAAGGCTTCTTCCCTTGCTTGTGCTGCAGAAGGAGTGGCGCCATGAGTGTCAAGACTCAGAGGCCCTCTCTTTCCCTCTGGGCAGCCTACCTTGGCTCTGGTGCCTCTCCTTTGTCAAGGCTTGTTCTTCGGGTATTGCGTACCCCTCCTTTGGCTCTCTGCAGTCCAAGGGCCCTCCATCTCCCTCAGCCTGCCATAGTAAAAGGCACCTGCATCAGTTCACTTCTAAATATAAAGGCGGCATTTGTGGTCTGTGGGTATGTGTGTCCAAAAAAGGGGGATTGCCCAATCAGAAAAGGCTCACATGACCAAGGGCGTAACTTATCAAAATGTACAGCTATTCAACTATTTCCAAAATAAACTTTTCAGCAAAACCAGTTATTGGCCAGTGGTTTGTTTGTTTGTTTGTTTGTTTGTTTGTTTTTTGATGCTTTAAAAAAATGGTTCTCTTTATGCCCTCCCTCATCACCTCTCTGCACATCAAGTGATCAGTCTGAGGACCAGCAAGGGGAGGCTTTGCCTCCTGATCAGGGTGCTGGGCTCCATATGCCCCAGCAATGTGTCTAAATTATTATTATTATTAATAGTAATAATAATAATAAATAATAATAATAATAATAATAATAATAATAATAATACACTGCCCATCTGGCTGGGTTTCCCCAGAATGTTAAAAACACGATAAAACATCAAACATTACAAACTTCCCTAAACTTTAAATTTGTTTTCTTTTTGCCACCACTACCACTAAAATCAGTGGCCTCTTGGGGTGGTTCTTCACTGGGAGAGGGAAGATTAGGTTCCTGAACATACCCCGGTGCTAATGGATGGGCTGCTAGCAATCTAGTATTTGTTTTTTTCTTTCTTTTGAGTGATTTATCTCCCCCTTCCTTCCACATTGCTTTTTATGAAGAAAATTGAAGTCTTTGAGGCCTTTTTTTTTTCTTTTCAGGAAGTTTTCTGCACAGGAAATACTTTGGTTTAAATTCAGCAGTAGTCTCAAACAAGTGGAGATAATTAAGAAGGGTCTTGAATTATGGCTTCAAAAGAAAAGGTTCCTCACATGCTGCTGCTATCTATTGTGGCATTACCTTACCTCAAATGGCAGTTGGTGATGATGCTGACGACGACAGTGTTGTAAAAGGCAACGGCTCAAATTCTTGATTTATGTCACTTCACTTCAAAAGAGCTCTCTTGTTTAAACATGAAACATTCACCATAAATATTCAACATTAGACCTTCATTTGATTTTTAGACCAGTTGTTGAGCTCAATAAAAGAAACCTTTATCTTTCCCTGAGCTGCAGCGCCCATATCGCTAGTGACATAAATGTCACCTTAGCTCAGCAGGTGATTCAGAACACACTCTCCCTTGAAATCCTGAGGGTACCTTAAAATCCAAGATTCGAAGAATCCTTTGAAAGCAGAGCACTTTTTAATGCAGGGGTTTTTTTTTTGTGTGTGTGTGTGTTTTTATATATATAAAAAAGTTCCCTTGCAGCCATTGCAATGAGATCCCTTCTGCTTTTCATTTTTCTCCTGTATTTTTACAAGCTTCACCAAAGTTGCAACTGTATTTGTTGACTGCATAGAGCCAATGGAATCCATAGTTAGGTTGCTTGCCTTAGGTTCAAATTAGAGCTTACTGTCAGTGGATTTGGGTGCCACTGTCTCATCTTCGCTGAAAATGGAAACAAAAGATTAGAAAATAACTTTACCTGCCCTAAAAATCAAAGAATTGAGGATAGGCCATAAGTATGAACCTTTCTAAATGATTTGAAAAGACTGGTTTCCCCACAACCTAGTTTTAGTCTAATTTAGTTCATGCTGCAGCCACAAAAATGCATTTTTCTTTTTAAACAGCTTGAACAAGGGTTATGGCTTTGGGAGACCACCAGGCGCCATCGCTTCTCCAATCCCTTTCCCTTAATAGTAGGTTTCTTTGTAGGTATCTGTAGATTGCTCAGAGCACCTTCCAGGTGTTAGCCAAAACCACTATGCAGGTAGGGCATTAAGAAGAATGATTGTGGCCTTTATTTCTCTTCCCCTTTGCCTCTGCTTTATCGCCTAAGGAGTGCTGTTACAAGGGCACAGTGAGAAGGCACTACTCATGCACTGAGTGTAATTTACAAGCCATAAGAAAGCTCATATACCTTTAAGTGCTGAATAGAAAGCAGAATTTCATCAGGTGCAGCTGGATGGCTCAGAGTGCCTTCCATCAGCTTAGGCACTATCTGAACAGGGATGACTTGGCTACAGTAATCTATCTTCTGGTAACCTAATGAATGGACTGCACTCTTGTGAAGCACTGTACATGGGGCTGTCTTTGAAAATTATTTAGAGGCTTTAATTAATGCAGAATGCAGCTGCCTGATGGTCAATAGGTTAAAGTTAAGCAATCTTAACCTGGCATGTGTAACGGAGACTTGGTTGGATGAAGCAGATGGGCCTGTCCTTGCCGCTGCTTGTTCACCAGGTTTCTCTTACGCACAGCAACCCAGGCCTTGTGGGCGGGGAGGGGGGGTTGCAGTGATTTTTAGGGAGTCATTAGTCTGCACCAGGCGTCCTATTGGGAAAACCCAGTTTTCTGAGTGCATGCTCTGGAAGTTGGGCAATAGGGGCAGTACAGGATTCCTATTGGTTACCGACCTCCCCGCTGCACCAAGGATTCCCTGCCTGAGCTGCTTCAGGTCATGGCGGATGTTCTCCTGAAGACACCTAGTTTGGTTGTCCTAGGGGATTTTAACATCCATGCCAACACGACCTTACAAGGGGCTGCTCGGGCCTTCGTGGAAAGCATGGCCTCCATGGGGCTGTCCCTAAATAAGTCTGGCCCAACCCATAGCCGCGGACATGCCTTGGACTTGGTGTTTACCTCTATGGATGTTGGGGATCTGACACTAAGTAAAAGCGAAACGAAATACCGGTAAGTGCCATGGTCAGATCACTTCCTGGTGCAACTGGACTTCTCCGTGACCCTTCCCCTCTGCAGGGAGGTGGGACCGATTCAGATGGTCCGCCCCCGCCACTTAATGGATCCAAATGGTTTCCAGAGAGTGGTAGGGGATGTTTTATCCCATGTTGATGGCCTTTCAGCTAATTTCCTGTTGGCCCGCTGGAATGTGGAGTTAACCAGGGCTATTGACTGGCTATTGACAGGGCTATTGACTGGATTGCATGGTTTTCCACGGATCTGAGGGCAATGAAACAATCGTTGAGACAGCTAGAGCGCCGGTGGCGGATGACCCATTCTGAAGCTGACCGGGCACGGGTTAGAGCTCAATGTTGAGCCTACCAAGTGGCGGCAGCGATGGCGAAGAAGACTTTCTTCACCACCTCTATTGCATCTGCAGAAAACAGCAGCAGGAGACTTTTTCAGGTGGTTCGCAATTTAGCGGAAACACCTGCTACATCGGGGTCCAGTATGGGCCACATGATCTCCTGCAATGATTTTGCAAAGTTTTTTGCAGATAAAGTCGCTCAGATTCGGGAAGAGGTAGACACCACTGTGGGAGCAGGGCCGGGGCGGGAGAGTGTCAGAGTCCTGTCTAGTCAAATTGTGTGGGATCAGTTCCAATCTGTTACCTCCGAGGATGTGGACAGGCTGCTTGGACAAGTGAAACCAACCACCTGTCTCCTTGATCCTTGCTCATCCTGGCTTATAAAAGCTAGCCGAGAAGGGCTGGGCGATGGGCTTCGTGGGGTGGTGAATGCTTCCCTCCATGAGGGAGCCTTCCCAGACCTGCTGAAAGAGGCGGTTATTAAACGCTTCTTTAAAAACCATCTTTAGATGCGGCCACGATGGCCAACTATTGCCCAGTCTCAAATCTTCCATTCTTGGGCAAGGTGATTGAGCGAGTGGTTGCTGAACAACTCCAGGCACGCCTGGAAGAAGCGGACCATTTGGATCCCTTCCAGTCGGGATTCAGGCCTCATCATGGGACTGAAACTGCCTTGGTCGCACTGGTTGATGATCTCCGGCGGGCTAGGGACAAAGGTGAGAGCTGTTTCCTAATTCTGCTGGATCTCTCAGTGGCGTTTGATACCATCGACCATAACATCCTTCTGGACCATCTAGAGGGGCTGGGAGCTGGGGGCACTGTTATACACTGGTTCCGCTCCTTTCTCCTGGGCCATGTTCAGAAAGTGGTGGTGGGGGATGAGTGTTCAGACCCCTGGGCTCTCACTTGTGGGGTGCCTCAGGGCTCTGTCCTCTCCCCCATGCTTTTTAACATCTATATGCAGCCGCTGGGAGAGATCATCAGGGGGTTTGGGCTGGGTGTTCATCAGTATGCGGATGATACCCAGCTCTACCTCTCTTTCAAATCAGAACCAGTGAAGGCGGTGAAGGTCCTGGAGGCAGTTGGAAGTTGGATGGCAGCTAACAGATTGAGGTTGAATCCTGACAAGACAGAAGTATTGTTCTTGGGGGATAGGAGGCGGGCAGGTGTGGAGGATTCCCTGGTCCTGAATGGGGTAACTGTGCCCCTGAAGGACCAGATGCGCAGCCTGAGAGTCATTTTGGACTTGCAGCTGTCCATGGAGGCACAGGTTAAATCTGTGTCCAGGGCAGCTGTTTACCAGCTCCATCTGGTACCCAGGCTGACACCCTACCTGCCTGCGGACTATCTTGCCAGAGTGGTGCATGCTCTGGTTATCTCCCGCTTGGACTACTGCAATGCGCTCTACGTGGGGCTACCTTTGAAGGTGACCCGGAAACTACAACTAATCCAGAACGTGGCAGCTAGACTGGTGACTGGGAGCGGCCGCCGAGACCACATAACACCGGTCTTAAAAGACCTACATTGGCTCCCAGAACGTTTCCGAGCACAATTCAAAGTATTGGTGCTGACCTTTAAAGCCCTAAACGGCCTCGGTCCAGTATACCTGAAGGAGCCTCTCCACCCCCATCGTTCTATCCAGACACTGAGATCCAGCGCCGAGGGCCTCCTGGCGGTTCCCTCACTGCGAGAAGCCAAGTTACAGGGAACCAGGCAGAGGGCCTTCTCGGTAGTGGCACCCTCCCTGTGGAACGTCCTCCCACCAGATGTCAACGAGAACAAATACCAGACTTTTAGAAAACATCTGAAGGCAGCCCTGTTTAGGGAAGCTTTTACTGTTTGATGTAATAGAGGATTTTAATATTTATTTTTGGAAGCCGCCCAGAGTGGCTGGGGAAGCCCAGCCAGATGGGCGGGGTACAAATAATATATTATTATTAATAATAATAATAATAATAATCATATAACACCAATTTTATTACAATTCAAAGTGCTGGTTTTGACCTTTGAAGCTGTTTATGGCTCAGGACCCCGGTACCTTCTGGAATGCCTCTTAGCTCTTCTTCTGAGGCCTGTCTCCAAGTTCCACCTCTGAGGCAGTCTCGGAGGGTAGTGACAAGGGCCTTTTCAGTGGTGGCTCATGTTATGTGGAATGCTTTCCCCTGCAAGGTCTGCCTGGCCCATTCAGTGCCTTTGTTTTGGTGCCAGCTCCTCCCCACCCAGACTTTTGATAGACAAAGGCGATGTTGTTTTGTTATTGGTGTGCTGCTAAGCTCGCTATGGCTGTTGTGGGAGTTGTTTCACTTTGTTTTTATGTGGCATAATGGGTGGGATTCACTTAATGTGTCCTGTCAGCACAAGCAATGGGACTTTCCCCCTTTCTTGCCCCTGCGCCCTCCCCACACTCCCAAAATTGGCTAAGGGTGTTAGAATAACCCCCACAGCAGTGCCGTGGGGAGGAGAAGAGAGGATCATTCTGGCAGGCTTCAGAGCTTGCACTAATGTGTTGTAAGTCACTTGGAGACATTTGGGTAATAACCAACTAGCTGCTACTACTACAATTCCACCACAATGGTGCAGCGATGCAGAAAGCCACACTAGAAAAAACTATTTCATTTCACATGGCTATGGACTCTACAGGCACACTTTTAAGGACTCAGCCTTAGTAGCCATGAGTGTTGTCATTGAGGAATCCGGTCATGTCCAGAAGTGAAGCTAGAACTCCCAGTCCCAGTCCGTGGGTTTCACCCTTTATAATAAAAACATGCATTTGAGAGCTTGCCTGAATTGCATCAGAAAGCATACCATGTGGCATATCTCAGTAATTTTTTCCCAGGCATCATAACTGTTTGAAGTCAATCTACTGAATGGGAAACCCATTGCATATTTGTGAATAATGTGACCTGCTGTTCTACCGAGCAGAAAGGCAGCATAAATTCCTCTGATGAATTGCACATCAGAGATTACAGACAGAGCACCACTCCAGCCACGTCTTTCATCCTCATCTGACAGTGACAACCTAATCCTTTGCTTATGACCCAGCGTGGAACTGCCTGGGCGTTTCTACAAATTCACCATTGCAGCTTTGTGTCGAGATTAGGCTCTGGGAATGGGGAAGCAGCCAATACTTTGTTAAATTATGCACACATGAAAACTTTGTGATAAGAGCGATTTGAGGAAATCCAAAAAGTTTTATCTGCAGTTTCTACAGACAGCACGTGGTCTGTGTGTGGTCTATTTATTGTACACAGAGAGCTTTGTCATAGTAGGATGGGGTAGCCCTGAAAGGACTTGAAAATGGTTCAGCTCTGATGATAATGACCTGCCAGCCCAGTTCTAGAAATCCGATCCATTCTAGTCCATGGAGTGCTAACTGAGGTCAGCTGGAGCCAATGAAGGTTACCTGATCTCCAGAGGTATAATGTTTGAAGCCTGAATAGCAGTATGGGAAGATTTATTTTAGTGAAACATACGAGAGGTCGGAAGAGGTGAGATGTTGTTTTTGTGATGACGATGCTTATTATCTGTTTCTAAATGTACCTTGAAGCTGAACTGGTTTCGTTGCCTCTCTCTGGGATGGTTTCTTCTTCATAGTGTGCTGTCAGCTGAATTGAAACTTGCTGTGAATGCGAGGAGTCAGTACATGAATGTGTTACCTCAATCAGTTCTTGTTGGATTAGGGAGGGGGGAGGCGTTCATGTGGGTCTTTGCATTAAATGCTGTATTGTTCCAAATAGGGAAGTAGCCATTAATTCTTTGGCTGTTGGGTATCTGGCTGGGGAAATACATGCTCTGGCAAGATGTTTAGTAGCAAGGTGCCCTGTGTTCCTGCTGGTTTTTGTGTTGTTTTCGCCTGCAGTTAAAACTTGCATACATAGGTGCCGATTCAAATATTTGCGAGCTCTCTTTGAAAACCAAGAACTTGCTGAAAGTGGGTTCTTTGCTACCATTGCCAGAAATCCTTCCCCTTTAACATCTAATAATGCACACTTAACTGCCACCTTAAAGCCTGGTTCTTTTTTATGCTGGCTCCGTGAGGTAGGTGAAGCTCTAGGGAAGGCTTTAATGTTTTCTAGCACAAAAGCTACTACAGTACATCCTCGGCATGCACGATGTGAGACTGTGTGTCAGCCCACCAGTGTCTGTCATGTTACATTTCCTCCCATGCTTTGAATGTCCTCTGGCAGCATTTCCATGCGTGGGGCAGTCTGCACAATACCGTACTGTAGTCAGACCTCAACATGGCAGCCCTCCCCACACCAAACCCTCTTTTTTAAAAAATCCCATGAGCGATTCAAGGCAAACAGCAATTGTGTCAACACTACAGAGTATCTCCTTTCAGGCTTCTCCTAAGCTAATTTTACACATACAATCCCTATATAATATTGCACAACATGGGTTGTTTCAGTTCTTGAAATGGATAAACGGGAATTGCATTTTATTCCCCTCGAGACCCGATATATTTATAACTTTCTGAGATAGCACCGTATATAAAAATGTAGCTGTTATTTTCTGTGAAAGAATTTCCCTCCTTTTTCCTTTTTATTGGCCCCTTCTCTCCCACACACAAAGCCACAGATGCTCCGCTGCAGTGATGTCAGCCTCCCTACATGGTCCAGCTGCTTGGAGGTTTCTGTAGAAAGTTCAAACCCTGTGTGTGAGAGATACTGTAAAATGCACATTGTGTTTATCATCACAAAGCTCTCATACTACAGATAGGGGTAAGTGTAACTTTAATGGAGGTTCCGTAGGTTTGAAGAACACCAAGCAGCATTTAATCTTTCTGTTGACGATACTTTAATTGCAGACTTCCCAGTTGTTTCATTCCCAGAATTGGTTCAAAGACGCCGTCCTCCCTTTCACGTCTGCCCCCTCCCCCCCCCATCTTCTGTGATTTTTGGAAAAAGCAGAGCATTTTCTTAGTAAGACAATATGTATTTTAAGTAGAGACGTCTGAGTGGAAATATGCTTTTGTCCACATCTACACATGGTCAAGTCCTCACTTAACTTCAGACATTCCCTGCCAGACCACCAAACTGAAAACATCTATTCTGGATTTGGTGGCAATACATGTCACAGCATGTTATACTGAACTGATGTAAAGATTAGCATAGAGGTTGACCACAGTTACCACTGCGGGGAGATAGGAGAACACTGGGATGCGCCTCTCTTGACAGGGCAAGGATAGACTTTTATAGGAGCCTTTTGAAATCAGATGTAATTTCTAAGCTCCTGGTATTTCTACATCATGCATGAGCAGTTCTTTCAATGCTTAATTTCTCTCCTCCCTCCCCCCATACTTTGTTGACTTACATTTTTAAAAGTTCCATTAGATTCAATCTCACGAGCAAGACTATGCGATAATTCAACTCTTCAAGTTTAGATAAAAGATATTGTTCTTGATTAAATGTCTATATAAAAACACTGTGCTGAAATTGCATTGCTCTACAAATGGGCAATTCACAGGATCCGTACCAGCCACAAAGGAAGTTAAGCAAGGTTGGATCCTAGCTCCCGCACTGTTTAATTTATATATAAATGATATTATCCAGAGTTTAACATCCCTGAAGTATAACGCCCCTAAATTGGCCACAAAAGCCATCTCTATATTATTATACACAGATGATGAGGTACTTCTATCTCAAACAAACGTGGGCCTAAAAAGATTGATGAAGGCATTCTCAGGATACTCCCAAAGAGAACAGCTGGCTGTGAAATACAAGAAAACTAAAGTCATTGTGTTTTAGGAAATTTTGTCCATGGTATGATTATTTTCCACCTAGTCATTTTGACACATTGGCACCCTATTTGCAATATTTGCAAAATTTAACAATTCCAGAATACAGATGTGCTTTCACATATGCAAGATTGAATATCACACACACACACACACACCCTGCCCATCTGGCTGTGTTTCCCCAGCCACTCTGGGTGGCTCCCCACAGAATTAAAAGCACAATAGAACATCAAACATTAAACACTTCCCTAAACAGGGCTGCCTTCAGATGTCTTCTAAAAGTCAGTTGTTTATTTCCTTGACATCTGATGGGAGGGCGTTCCACAGGGCAGGCGGCACTACCATCGGCTGTACTCTTTATACTGCCCATGCCGGGTCACTCAACCATTGCTACTGTGTCCTTTCTTCTAGCAGATCAAGATAATCAGGTGACAGCAAGAACTGCAACAATTTTAGCAGGGGCAATTAGAATAAGATCTGTTATTTGATTATTCATCTAAACCTCCAAAATGTATTTTGTACAGATAAGTTTTTACCTCTATCTTCAGTACATTTTATTTTATTGCCATGGCTAGTGGCTGCTGCAAATAAAGAGTCTTCTGATCTGCCTTTTTTTTTTTAAAAAAAAATCTGTCTTCTGTTAATAATGGTCATAAGTGACACATTCCATGTACCTCAGTATTATTTACACTGACTGGCAAAGGCGGTCCAGAGTTGCAGACAGGGGACAATTTACCTGGAGATGCCAGGGATTGAACCTGTGACCTTTTGCAGGCAAAGCAGATGCTCTGCCACTGAGCTTCCAGTAGTGAAGAAAGCCTCAATCTTTATTGGTACCTTAGAAATCAAGGCTGGAATTCTATGTACACACAGGTGGTAGTAAGCATTTTTGAACACAGTAGGGCTTACTTCTGAGTAAACATACATATGCAAGATTGTTTCCTCTGTGATTCTTTGGCTGATATTTGAACTGACTCTATTTTCACAGGTCCTTCGTTATCCAGCAAATTCAAAACAGCAATCTCTTCATGGTGGTAGTAAGTAATGAATGTGACTGCGAGTCTGTTTTGCCAATTACCATGGAACCAATAGAAATAAGGTATATCCTTTTACTTGACGCAGGCACGACCTCAGACAAGCAGTGCAAATATGAACTTTTTAGTAAAGTGTTCAAAGTAAATTGGTTTGCTAATTGACTGCATATAACCTCCCTGCCCCCACACAAATGCAATTCCATCAGCAAGTAAGCCAAACCTTGAGCACTTGTGAATTCAACAATAGCAGGTTTGCCACAGCCATAGTCTCTCTGCAGCAGCGGCAGTGGCAGCGGCAAACTTGGGGCTGTGGCCAGTGCTCTTGGTCAGCACTCAGTGATGCTCTTGGTAAGACAAGCAAGTCCAGAATGCAAAAAAAAGTAAATGTGAGAGATTATAAAACTATACAGTACCTTTATTTGATGAATTTATTTTATATTTTATATGTAGCAGAAGTGATGAGGTTTCATTTGATAGAATGCTAGATTAGATAATCTATTTTAATGGTAGGGTCCTGGGAAGGGTGGCAAATCTGATATTCCAGTTGGTTTAACTTATCTGGTTTTTGCTTTGTGGATTTCAGGACACACCTCTGCACCAAACAGGAGTGCCAGCTTGGCCCCACGACTGTGGGTACCCAGGGCCGTGGGTGCCATGCAACGTTCATGGCCCTGGCACTGAAAGATGTGGGTGCCTGGGCACCCAGGGCCCCAGGGAGTTGGCACCTGTGGGGAGGTGGTACTGCAAGTAGATGCTCCTGTTTTGTGACAGGCATTGGACTAGAGGGGTTTGGAAGTTTCTTTGAGCTTGATTAATCCCGATTTTTAAGGCATATCCTTAACTTCTGAGAACATAATGAATCCCTAAAATGTGAACGCTTAAAATCCCACAAGATTAGAAGACGTCCAGAGTCTTGCCATGGATTTCATCCTGAGGTATGTGTTTTAGTTTACATTGAAAAGGTGTGTTAAGAATGAGCGAAAGTGTATTTGTTCCTTTTCTGTATCTCCCACTGCCTTTGTTTTCTGCAAGGGTGCTTCAGCGTTATCGCAGACTCGGTATACACAAGAAGGACTTTCCCACATTTCTTTCTTAAACAAGGGTGGCTAAGCCCCCATTTAGGGGCCTGATCTGGCTCCCCAAGCAAATTTGTCTCACCCCATCCAATGATTTTGGTGGCAGGGGTCTAAAAAGAAAAGAGAGAGTGTGCTGGGGTGTGCAGAGCCTAATGCTTTGGTGGTTACAGTGGTGCCTCACAAGACGAAAAGAATCCATTCCGCGGGTCTTTTCGTCTTGCGGTTTTTTGTCGTGCGAATGAAGCCCATTGACGGAGTAGCGCTATTAGCGCTATTGGCGATTTAAGGGCTAAAAACGGCTTTTTAAGGGGTGGGGGATTAGCGGTTTTGCTGCTAAAATGCTTTTAGCAGCTTAGCGATTCAAAATAAGGGGTTTTGGAGCAAAAAAAAAAATCAAATTTTTTCGTCATTTTTCATCTTGCGAAGCAAGCCCATAGGGAAATTCGTCCTGCGAAGCGCCTCTGCAAACGGAAAACCCTTTCGTCTAGCGGGTTTTCCGTCTTGCAAGGCGTTCGTCTTGCGGGGCACCACTGTATTCATATTGCTTCCTCCCCCTGTTACCAGATCAGTCATTTGGTGAGCGAAGAGGGGACCGTGTGGTTCCTGTCTTTGCCTGTGGACAGATCTACACGCATGGTTTCTAGCATTAAGAAAGGGTTAAGGAAAGCTGTAAGGGTCACATTCCACTTAGCTTAGAACGTTAATAATGTGTTATTAAAATGTGTGTGTTGGTAAATATTGGCTTGCCCAATTGTAACACTCTGCTTTTCTCCCGCTTCACTTATTGTGGGTTTGTTTTTCAGGAGAATGCCAGAGAATGTGGTGGTGTTTTAGGCCTGAGTGCTAGGCCTGCTCTTCTTGTGCTTCCTCTGCTTCTGGCCGTTTTCTCAAGGTGACACTGACTGAGAAGCAATCACTTGGCATGCTAAACAATACATGGATAAACTGTGAACTGAGAAAAGGTGCAACTTAGAAGACATGAAACTATAGTCAAAACATCAGCATTTCATGATTTTAAATGGTGGGATGATATAAACTCTCCAAATTATGTAAAAAAGAGAGAGAGAGAGGGAGAGATTTATCTTTTTTTGGTGCATCATGCAAAGATGGATTTGCCATACAATAGTCACAATTCATCAAGAACAGGACTTCAGTAGATAGAAACAGATGGTCATTATTTTCTGCTTTGTTCCATGGAAAACGGTTTAAAACTGTGTACTTTTTAAATAAAGTATATTAAAATCACAATTTTCTAGCAGGTGTTTGATTTAACCTAGCCATGAAGCAAGCCTCTGTGCAAAAGAATGTATTTTACGCCTCCAAAACATTTTACACGGGTGAAAACAGGGAGACACAGTGAACCTATAAGCTTACTGATAACCCTGAATGTGTGAAGACTCCTTTCAGCCTGATTCAGAACTAATTGGGGGAAACAGACTAACCTTTATACACACACACACACACACACACACACACACACAGTTAATGCTGATTTCTTTTTTTCTTAATTCTAAATCAGACTAGTGAATGTTTGCCCATTTTTAATTTGACAGTGTGTCTGATTTTGACACAGTACAGCAGCAAATGTAAAAAGATGGCGCTTTAGAATACAGGTATTGGGGGAATGATCAGCCTTCCTGCCACTTTGATTAAACATAGTATGCCACACTGTCATTTTCTTGTCATTTTCGTCAACACTGTGTCTTCGCTGATGTGTTGTAGATAAAACTGTTTGCAATTTATGATAAATGATGCAAACTCTCACGGGTAGAGCTATCTGATCAACCAGAGTTCTTCATTTAAATTAAGCCCTGCTGGAAACCATATTATTTAGAAATGTCACAAAACTATCATTGCTTAAATCTATATGTGTGATTCAGTCATTTTTCTTGACATGTGCTTAACAAAACATGGTTAGGGAATCACATTCAACTGCAAGATTTTTGTATTTATTCACAGTTATTCCTCATATCTGAATAGCAAAAACTAGGGCTGTTACAATCCGGCACAAGTAAATGAGGCTTAAGGCCAGACCCAAAATCTAATAAAGTGTGCTAGATGCATCTGCTTGTGCTGCAAAGAACTCTTTCGAGACTCCTGCCAGCCCTGGAGTTTACAGCTGTGCTGTCTTCTGTCTCTCTTTTCCTTTTCTCTTTTTTTGCGTCTGTGTCACTTAGAACTCTCAATCCATGGCCTCCTTTCAGTTCTGCCAATGTGTCCTGAACAGGTGGCTGCCTGAGGCAGATTGATTCAAAGGAAGCAGTAACTGTTTCATTGTGTAAGCAACTATAAAGGACCATTTCCCCCTCAGAACTGAAACCCTGCAGGCCGTGGGCATTTTTACCCCCTTCTGGTTTGGAGATCAAGGTGGAAGACCGAGCATTTGTAGTTGTTTTGCTTATATCTCTCCTAAAGGAACTCTTTGTGCCTTTGCTCATGATTCTTTGTTATGCAGCTTGTTCCTGTGCATACTTACTCAGACGTTAGCCCCACTGACTTCAAATGGGATTTGCTTTCCCAAGCAAGTATACATAGGAGTATGGACGGCATTTATTAAGGCTTTAACATGCCACAAAACTTATTTTTGCTCAAGGGGTAACACAACATATCCCCCACCCCCATTCACCCTTGTTACATTTGGCTTTTTCTAGTTTCTAGCAGAAACATCTTTGGATTATCTTTGCCAACTGCAGAAATACAACATACGTATTTATTTATTTACTGCAAAAAAAGGTTCAGCGTTGAGGATGGATTGGGAAATAGAACTATAACCACACACTGCATCTAAATGAAACAAACTTATTTTATAGGTCTGCATACTGTATATTTTAGGGTTTGACAGTGCTTTTTCTATTTAAAAAAATGTTTAGGGGTACTCTCATTTTCCTTCTCACATTGAAATACTGGCCCTCAGTGAGTCCAAACTTAGATTCACAAAATGCTTAGGGGTATGTGTACCCCTGCGTCCCCCCAGAAAAAAGCACTGCGGTTTGATATGAACTTACTTTCAGGATAGCAACCATTTAACTTCTTCTGTCTCTTATTTTATTTGCTCACACAATTCACAAGTTGAACAAAAAGGGCCCTGAGCACATATGGCCTGTATGAGGGATAGTCAACATGGTGCCCGTCAGACACTGCTGTACTGCAACTCCCATACTCTCTCGCTGTTGGCCAAAAAGACAGATTACAAAGAATAAACACAGATGCAAATAGAAACAATGCAAATAAAAAAATTTCAAAACATATCAAAAGTATTAAAAACCCAATACACTTGTGTTCCAGCCAAAAAAGCAGACCATTCCCCACAATAATGTGTGTGAGAGAGCAAGAGCAAATACTTAAGCAGCAGCTCCTCCTTTTCCCAAAGAGACTCACCTGGCACCTTCATTATATATATATTTAGGTGCCAAGCAAAAACATTCTTCTCCAAGGCCTTTGGCTCATTAAACCACCTATGGCCTTTTGAACTGGGGAGGGGGTATTGTTTTTGTTTGTTAATATGTTATGTATTTTTGAGTTCTTATATTGTAAACCACCCCATGATCCTTGCATGAAGGGTAGTACAGAAATTCTATTTCTAAAATAATTTTAGAAAATATCCCAGACAAACTGGATTTCAGGAGAAGTGCAGTGCAACACAGACCAGAGCAAACATATGGAAGAATAAAGGAAGAGAATAGAGCCAGCTAGGCTTAGCTAAGCAAGGATGGAAAAGAGTATTTTGTGGAGCGAGAGTGTTGCTCCTCCATTATCCCTTCATTAAGCTGCCTTTTCTACTATTCTGTAATATTCTGTATTTAAGGAACAATCACTGCTGTTGTTCAGCGCCATTTGGTCCTGAAGCCCTGGCCTACCTGGCAGCAAATCAGTATGTCAAGTCCCCAGTCCAGGGTCAAACTACACATGTCCAAAAAGTCCCACAGAGACCCTGGAGCATCTAAGCTGCAGTTCATCAACATAGGCAGTTGAGCAGAAACAGCACCTCCCTTTTAGAATTTGCCTGCTGATTGCAGCATCTGGGCTTCATGAGACATGTGACCCTCACCTGTCCCAAGCATACACCAGCTGAGGAATCACACACCTCCTCCAAGAGCTAGCGAGCCCCACCTGGCCAGCTAGGAAGCTGGGCTGTGGGCCTCTGCTTGCCTCAGCCTCCTAGAAGGTCCCTCCTGCTCCGTATGCCTCAGAGCCTGTCGTGTCTGTGAAGACGGTGGGGGCTTGCGGCTCTGGTGATGGATCCTGCTGCTCTGGTTCCTGTGCACTGACCCCCATCCTCTTGCCATCCTCTGTCACCCTGTGAGTACTTCTTTTCCCACCCCCTGCTTGCCTTGGTGTGTCCCAGTCCTGCCTACACCCCTTGCTGGAATCTCTTCCACCTCCCAGTTGTCCTGCCAGTTCATGGCACTTTTCAAGGCTTAAAACTAAAACATTTTAGGAACGCACAATAATTCTGTGTTTTGGAAGAATGGGTAACAGATTTGTGTTCCTCATAGATCTGAGAATGCTTTTCTACATATACTGCTTCCAACCCAAAGATCGTCAGCCTACATAATTTTGGTTCAGTCAAAGGGTTATGGAGATTGCATATATAAAAGCCAGCAGACAGCGCCCCCCCCCCCTTCACTCCTCTGTTAAAGCCTATTATAGCAGAATAGTCACAATATCTTATGAGAGTGTTGAATTTGTGGGAAATGAAAACAGCATTGCTCAAGTCTGTTTTTTTTCCCTACCATTGAATCTTTTTTTAAAAAAAAATCTTAATTTAATTCTTTTTTTACATATGGCAGTTATTACATCTTTGTGTCTGTCTGTCTTTGAAAGGAAAGGCTTATGCTGAACATATTTAGCACTAATCACTTATGGTCTCCCTAACAGTAAACAATGATCTTAAATAGCCTTATGAAGGATGTAAATGATCTACAGTTCATGCACCTTACTTCCAGCTCAGCCTTTGAGGCCTTTAGGCAATTCTGTTTCATATTAGAACAAAGCATGAATCTCCAAGACTGCATTTTGCTGCAGAGGGGAAGGGCTGATAATTCTTAGCTGTGAAGTTAGAAATTTGTCCCATTCACTCTTTTCTGAATACAGCACCCCCTTTCTTCGTAAGGATCTGGCAGATTTAAGATTAGTATAGACAGGATACCCTGAGGAAACATTAATGGCCTCCAGAAGGAAAAAGATCAACACACACAGAGAGAGAAACCACTACTACCCTCATGTCGCGTGCTTGATATGTTATATGGTGGCAGAAGACCTTGCAAGCCAGTAGGGAGGCCAAGGAGCATGCGGATTTCTTAGAAATATTAGGTGGGTTCCTTTTTCTCCTTTGGTAACAGTTGCTCGTGGCAGGCATGCCAGATTTATGGAAATATCCTCCCGCAAGCAATCTTTGATACTGTAGGCGTCTCCAGCAAAGCTCCTCCACAAATGCTGGCAAAAGTGTGTGGCCTTATCCACAAACATCCCCCCCCCCCCATGCGGAGCTTTTATTTTGTAGTCATCATTTTAATTGTATTATCTATCAACGTGATTTTGAAAATGGAGGGAAATAGCCTCGTGTATTTGTATAATAAAATAGCATGCTACTTGCTTGCTGGTTTCCCATGGGAATCTGGTTGGCTGCCGTGAAAAGAGGATCCTAGGTTACTGGCCTGATGTAGCAGGCTCTCCTTACAAGGTTCCATATTCTTATGTTCTTGTCTGTAAAGAAGCCTGGGTACAACAGCTGTAACTAAAAGAAGGAAGGCAGCTGAGTTTACTAATAATATATGGAACTTTGTCCCCCTCTACTATGCTCCTGCCACCCTCGCAGTTTGAAAGGACGTCAAAGTGCAAGTAGATAAATAGGTACCGCTCCGGCAGGAAGGTAAACGTGCACTGCTCTGGTTCGCCAGAAGCGGCTTAGTCACGCTGGCCACATGACCCGGAAGCTGTACACAGGCTCCCTTGGCCAGTAAAGCGAGATGAGCGCCGCAACCCCAGAATCGTCTGTGACTGGACCTAACGGTCAGAGGTCCCTTTACCTTTACTATGCTCACTACTGGGGTATATCATAGGATGGCTCCTTTCTTGCAGTGCTGTTATATCCCTCTCACTCCCTGGTCCTACCTTGATGAATCAGAGCAAGCAGGGGACACCCCAGCCCCATGGTTTCTGCATGATTCCCATAATCGGAGGACACCGGTGCTGCTTTTGTTTAAACGGCCACTGCATTGACTACTGGAGGTCCAGCAAGCACTTTTCTTCAACAGCGTAGGAAAATTGACAACAGGACTGCAAACCCATGCTGAGTTCAGTAGTAGGAATTGGAAGCTGCAAGACAGAGATTCTGGCTGAGCTTTGGAAGGACCTAGTCTATGATGCTAGTGTGGAAGTATTTATACAAGGATGTAAATAGTAGCAGTACTGCGATTAGATGAGATCATTTGTGTTCCTGCAGTGCTGTCACATTTCCATGTTCTGCGTTCTAAAGTAAACTGTACAGAAACCTTGATCTGGTAAATTATTCCAAGGATTAAAAATTCTCTAGGAGGGCAGGGTTTGTTTGTTTTTTGTTGGAGTTAGCAAGTGATGTGATACAGTTCTCACTGGGATCCTCATAAGAACATGAGGATTACCTTACTAAGGTTGCTTCCAGATGACCTGATTTTTGAGCATATATCCCAGTTTGTTGGCACAAAGTTTGTGTGGAAGTTATACATCACTAGCTGCTTGTTCTGATTTGGGGGGGGGGGGTTATACAAGACTGTATCAAATAGTTATCCCAGTGCATTTTCTCATAATGTTTGTTACAGCAAAAAGGCCATAGGTTTCTGTTGAAGCAAGTTTGCTGCGCAAGAGAACCAAGCCACTATAATTGTGTGATGTGCATATTTTTTGGTTAGCAATTGAAACCCACCCAATAGCAACAGTCTGGAAATGTAAATGAAGTCCATCAATCTGCAGGATTCCTGAACTTAGCACGAGTTGCACTAGATTACCTCTTGGGTCTTCCAAATCTTTGATTTTGCAAGCCAGTTGTCTCAGTGAGAATTCCCCATCAGGACCAAATCATCCACTCACTTGTGAATAGTTTTACATCCTGGATGTAAAATTCCTGAAAAGTTGTGGCATTGTGTAGGACTGAAGGAGACATTCTCAAAATGTTTCATCCCAGCTTTGGTGCTGTATATAGCAAGAGGATCTACTGTTCAAAGTAGGAGCCCATTGGGCATTCCGAAATTGGATTCTAGTAGATGCTAGACAGTACATAGGTATATTCAGCCAGAATTGCACAATTAGCTCCCTTTTTTGTTTTTTTCTCTCTCTCTTTGGTTACAGTGAATAACTTTTCTTATAGATAACTGACACCAGAACTCAGAAATAGTGACCTGAATATTTTTCCTTTTGTCCAGCAATTTTTCTGCAAGGTTTACTGCCCTTAGAAATGAAGAGATCAGTTTTGTTATTCTAGGGGGAATATATTTAGTCCTGGAAATGGATGGCGGAGAGTAGGATTCCACACTTAGTCATTTTTTTGTTAATGGTAAGCAGAAAATCATCTTACTTTCTGGTTCTAATTACACCTCTCAACCCCAGTCACTGCAGATGCACTTGGGTGCAATAACTTAAAGCATACCACGGGCAACATTTTTCACACAAGCCTCTTAGATGTCACTATAAATCACTTTCAATCTTCTGGATCAGTTTTCATCTTAAAGCTCATAGGCTCCTCCTCTTGCTTTTTTTTTTTAAAAAAATCTTTTAATGTAGAGCATCTTCCTATAGACATCAGCAAAGGTTTTCTCTGCTTACAAAATGTGGGCTGGATAGTCAGAAGAACATTCTTTCTATAATGGAAAGAGAGTCAAAAGAGTTCCTAATATCCTGGGAGAGTCTGTTGCTCTTATCATTCCTCTAGAGTCTAGGTTTAATGAAACTCCAAGGACATGCTTGATAACAGCTTCAAATAATAATTCTCTCTACAGTTTTCAAGAAGGCGCTCTGATTATTAAGGTAGATTAAACTCCGAGATAAACAACATGGTCCCCTCCAGATGTTGCTGGACTACAGCTCCAGTCCCAGCCAACATAGCTAATGGTCAATGATGATGAGCTACTGTTGGCTTAACATCATCAGTAATGAAACCATACTAAGGCGTTTTAGGCCCCTTTGGAGGAGGTGTATACACATACACACACACGTTAGAAAACACAGATAAAAACAAACTTGAAAAACAAGTTGACATTAAATTTAATCAAGATATAATGAAAGTTTGACAAGCTTAGTTCATTTTTCATAATCCAGTTCACACAATCTTGGTCTGATTTTTACCTTCTGTGAGAACTTCATTCTGTATTTTTAGGACAATGGGTTGTATCCCACTAAGTTATAGTCAGAGTAGACCCATTAAAAAATAGTGTGTCCAAATTAGTCCTCTCCATTATTTTCAATGGGTCTACTCTACATAAGACTAACATGGATACAACTCAGAATTCTTTATCATGTTAATTTTGTCATGTAAATATCACAGCATTCTTGGTCAATTGATGCTAAAAAAGCTTTTGACTTGGCAGCTTTCTGACCAATGAGTGTTGACACAGCCAAAGAATAATGCTGTTCCCTTTTGCTCGGAGGGCAGGACTAGAACCAGTGGTTGGAATAAATAAATGAATACCCAGTGTACTGAGAGAGAGTAAGAGCCACTGAGGGGTTAATGCATCTGGGAGCAACCAGAGGAGTGGAAGGGGCTGGGTGGCCTTCTCAAGTTCTCTCTTTCAGTTTTTCTTTCACATGTGCTGTTTTTTATAATAAGAAATTTATGATAATATTAAGCAAAAGCCTGCAGCCGTTTCTGTCTTACTTGCAGTGAGACAGAAACCTGCTCTGAAACATCAATGGGTGGAAACGGCCAGGAAACAAACATTAGGAGGCAGTCTTGGCAGTGAAGCTGACTGCCTTAGGAGATGGTGGCCTCTCCTTCAAGGAAGGTGTTGCTTCCTGTTGTTCATTTGCTGCAACTGAACAACAATTGAATGACAGGAATCATCCAGGGATGATGTACAAAAAAGAGAAATGAATCTCGCAAATGCCAATGCAAATAATAATAAAAACTAACTGACAGACAAACAGACAGACAAGTTCTTTTTTTATTCAATGTGCCCAACGTGTTTCAACCAAAAATGCCAACAGGAGCATCTGTGGGAAAATCCCACAGAACATTCAGAAATCCTTTAGATTCCGTTAAGTCTCCAGCGGCAGATCATCTATCCCCCACCTTGTAGGCAAAACTTGATACCATCAATCCAAACCTTACTATGAAATGGTCTGACGTTCTACTCTCCCATCTCACAATATCATATCATTGATGACATGGCCTCAGGGCAGGGTGACATGCTGCTTTCTCATATAGAGGAATTTTAAAAATTTTATCTTCGATATGTAGAAATTTATTTCATTTTTATATGGAGAAGTGAACCATCATGAACCATCATGTGATTTGAGGAGAGTTGGGCCCATTTCAGGGTAATTGGGTTAGGACCGAAAAGAAAATAATAAAAAGAAAACAAAATAAATCAGATTTATTAGCCTCGTTGCTAAGTCACTCAAATGATCTATGAGAGTAAATGGAGGAACAAAACCATGAAAGCCAGAAAATGGATTTCAAATTAAGCCCGAGGGAGATAATGATCAAGATATACAAAGAAAGACTGATTAGCATAGATGGGAACATCAGTGGACAAGCAGAAGAATAAATCTCACTTGGACAGCTGCTCGGATCAGACTGGAGCACATTTAAAAGGATGAAAACAACATACATAGCCATTCCTCATCTAGAGTTTGGAAGATGGCATCCAATGGAGGGCTTTCTCCTCTCAGTGTGTCCCACCGGCAAGATGCAAATAAATGTGGTAGTTGGTTTCCTGAGGTTCCTGAGAATCCTTAGAAAGATCATGAGAGGGTTGGGACGAGGGATGGGGAGGAGAGAAAGAAACCAACCAAAGCTCATGTACAAATGAAACAAGCACAAAGCTGTATCTCCTGCCCTGCTCTTCTCAGGGCAGTTCACAACATAAAAATACTATATACTGTACATAAAAACTCAAAATTCATAAAACCAGTGCTTTTTTTTTCTTTAAAAAAATGTTTAGGGGTACTCTCATTTTCCTACTCATATTGAAATACTGCCCCTCAATGAGGCCAAACTTAGATTCTCAATGGTTAAAGGTATGCTTCCCCCTGCGTCCCCCCCCAGAAAAAGGCACTGCGAAAAACAAACCAATAATCTAGTGTTATAACTAGCTAACAAAATCATTGCTGATGTGGAAAGAACTTGTTTCTATGTTCAGAGCCACATTTTCAAATCCAGTAGGGCTTTGTAGAAATTAGCTGTGCAAATGTACCGCATATAGAAAAATGCGAGCCCCAAGATGCCTTCAACAAATTAATATGAAGAGCGTATAACAGTCATTTTAGTCCGCTTCCCTAGTTGAGCCTGCCAAAGGTAGGCTATTTTGTGTCAGAAGCAGAAAGTCACGCACTGTTACTATACTTGTGCTGACTCCTCTCTAATCTCTCAACACATTTTAAAGCATATACTAATAACAACTTACTTTGCCAGAAGAGACAAACTAAACAAGCACAATATCTATGGAAAATTTAATTGCCAAAAACTGTATTTTTATTTTTATTTTTTTTAAAAAAGCTTGAAACCGTTGCTCGAACTGCATTGGACAATTGTCTGACCAGTTCTATTTCAATCATGGTTTAGGACTAGAAAATTATATGGTGCGGGTTTATCGTGCTTCAGTTTCCAGGCTCAGTGAATTCTATGCATTACTGGGCTTAGATGGTCTCATTACGTTAGGGCAGAGTTTATCAGCAGCTGAGGCATTAACCAAAAACCGTTTTTCTGGAAAGCAGGGGAAATGATGAGTTGGTGATTTTTTTTTTAGTTATGGGTGGGTGGAGTAATACTGTGAAAAACATGTAAGAAGCCATCAATATTTTTAGATCTGAAGTGTGCGCACACACACACACACACACACAGAGAGAGAGAGAGAGAGAGAGAGAGAGAGAACCCAACCATTTTAAAGGAGACCTACACTATTAGCAAGCCACCAAACTGCCTGCCTACCAGTTACATATAAGGGCAAATCAAGTGCTTGCTAAACTTGATCTTGCTGGTTCCTGGGAATGCAGAACACAACAACAGAAAAAGGGGGGGGGGTGTCTAACATGGTGTCTGCCAGATGATGCTGGACTTCAACTCCCATCAGCCCCAGCCAGCATTGCCAATGATTAGAACTCGTGGGAGTTGTAGTCCAAAGGTTTCTAGAGGGCACCAAGTTGGAGAAGACTGTCCTATTGGGATGGGAACTATGTCTGCATAAGAAAGTTAGATTAAAAAGGAAGCCCCCCAATGCAAAAGTCTAAAGTGGTACCACTTACGCACATGTGATTTCAACAGGCACGAGGGTGATGAAATCACAGCCCTGAAGGCATTCCTTTTTTAGCTCCTGTAATACTTTTGCAGCTACCCAAACGGATAACTGTACTTTTAACAGGCACACCCTACTTCATTGTTTCCCATCCCTACATATGGAGGCTTTTTAACGGCTTTTTGGATTATTACTATTATTAGTATTACATTATCTATCTTCTTTGTGGGTAGGTAGGATAGACTTTAAATGAGTTTTTAAAAGCTTCCCCTCCCCCTTCCACAAACTGTGTAGGAGGTCCAGATTAAATCATCATGAAAGGTTTGCAAAATGTTTATACATGTTCACTTTTGTAAGCAAACGGAAGCCATTAAGCTTCCAGTTTCTAAGGATGCTCCCATCAAAAGATGGGTGGAGTTGGACTGTCATTAGAGATTTATACTAACAGGCAATCACAGCTGAGTAGTGAGAGCTGATTTCCCACAGGGCAAACTGATGGCTGCTTTTCACATATTCCTTCCTAGAGCATGAGGAAGTTTAATGAATCAAAGAACAGGGCATAAGGGGCTAAAGTGTGGAGAGCGAGTGTGGTGTACTGGTTAGAGTGCTGGTCTAGAACCTGGGAGACCAGAGTTCAAATCCTCACTCAGTCAGGAAGCTCACTGGGTGGCCTTGTCTCTCTGCCTACCTCACAGGGTTGTTGTGAGTTTAAAAACAGGGAGGAGGAGAATCACGTGTGCCAACTTGAACTCCTTGGATGAACATAAGAAGAGCCTGCTGAAACAGGACAGTGGCCCATCCAGCCCAGCATCCTGTTCTCACAGTGGCCAACCAGATTATTATTATTATTATTATCATTATTAATTACTCAATGACAAATCTAGACAGCATCTTAAAAAGTAGAGACATCACCTTGCCAACAAAGGTCCGTATAGTTAAAGCTATGGTTTTCCCAGTAGTGATGTATGGAAGTGAGAGCTGGACCATAAAGAAGGCTGATCGCCGAAGAATTGATGCTTTTGAATTATGGTACTGGAGGAGACTCTTGAGAGTCCCATAGACTGCAAGAAGATCAAACCTCTCCATTCTTAAGGAAATCAGCCCTGAGTGCTCACTGGAAGGACAGATCGTGAAGCTGAGGCTCCAATACTTTGGCCACCTGATGAGAAGAGAAGAGTCCCTGGAAAAGACCCTGATGTTGGGAAAGATGGAGGGCACAAGGAGAAGGGGACGACAGAGGACAAGATAGTTGGACAGTGTTCTCGAAGCTACCAGCATGAGTTTGACCAAACTGTGGGAAGCAGTGGAAGACAGAAGTGCCTGGCGTGCTCTGGTCCATGGGGTCACGAAGAGTCAGACATGACTAAACGACTAAACAACAACAACATTTATTACTTATACCCTGCCCATCTGGCTGGGCCTCCCCAGCCACTCTGGGCAGCTCCCAACACAATATTAAAAACACAATAAAGCATCCAACATTAAAAGCTTCCCTAAACAGGGCTGCCTTCAGATGTCTTCTAAAAGTCAGATAGTTGTTTATCTCCTTGACATCTGATGGGAGGGCGTTCCACAGGCTGGGCGCCACTACCGAGAAGGCCCTTTGCCTGGTTCCCTGTAACTCACTTCTCGCAGTGAGGGAACCAACAGAAGGCCCTCGGAGCTGGACCTCAGTGTCCGGGATGAGCGATGCTTATGGGAAGCATAAGGAGGACCTGACTGCAAAAGCACCCTCTCCTCCTGCAGTTCCCAGCTTGCATTCTCCTACCCCTAGAAACTTGTTGAAACTAGTTACCTGGTGCATCTTAAATCCTGAGGGCGGGACTCCCACCAGTAGCAAGGGCCCAAGGATAAAGAGGAGAGGTGTGCAAGCCCATGCATCTTTACTCACAAGTAAGTTCCACTGCATTTCATGGGACTTGCATCCAGGAAAGCGTGCACAGGATTGAGGCCTAAGAGCTTTGCTGGATGGCAGCCTAATTGATGATATGAAGAGATAAGTTCCTGGCTTTGTAAATGTTTGTTTCCTTGTGTTTTCCTTCAGGGTCAAGTTGCTGGGGTTTTGTTTGTTGTTTGTTTTGATTTGGTATAAAGAATCTTATGAATGAAGAGCTGTGCTTTTAATGTAATTCTGTTATCTGGGAAGCTTGTTTGTGTGTGTGTTTGTGTGTGTGTGTGTGTGTATCCTGACAGCTATGCTGGAACAATTATGCTGATACAATCTTATCATGCGGCACATAAGGGTGATTGAAATGTTATGTGTACCTTGTCAGTGGGAAAATAAATGGGACTGTTATAATTTAAAATTCGCCATCTTTCTAAAACAAAATAACAGTATAAAAAGACAAAGTAAAGTAAAAATAGGCATTGTATGGGATATCAATTATGAAAGGACAAAAAATAATACTTTTTTGGCATATGGTGCTCAGTTTATATGTGGGACATTATGTTATGTCCCTGCTCCATTCTTCATTGTTCTCTGTACTCACTCTGAATTCCAATTTTAATTATGAACATTTTGAGACTGGGCAGTGTGATCCAAGCTACCTTTATGCCAGATTGTGGCTGGGCTCCACTTGACTCCACTTGACTCTGCCAGGTGAGCTGCCTCCAACCAGCTGCCACCAGCGGAGGCATGCAGGTAACCCACTGGTAGGACCCCACTCAGCAGAAAGTCCCGAAACAGAGTAATCCTAGTACTCGCATCAGATCCACAAAAAAGTATCTTGACCCAACTATGCACGAGTCACATCAGGATCTTCCTTCCTGCCTGCCTTCCTTCCACAGCATTTTTTCAATACGTCAATAACATGCTGTGCACAAGTGACCTGCACATGCTGTGGTAAATTGCAGAGGCATAGCATTCTGTACAAAGTTTGGCAATAATAACATACCCTTCAACATTTCTCTGATGAAAATAGGGGTGTCAGTGCACACCTCTAACAGATCCAAACACAGCACAAATAGCACAGTAGGGGCTGTAGCCACAGATCCTAAGAAAAAGGCTCTCCCCCCGCTTTGAGATTCATCTTCAGCCAGCTCACATGTATTTATATTTGTTCTACCAATCCATAGCTGTCAACTTTCAGATTTGAAAATAAGGGATCAGCAGCCTCGAAAATAAGGCATGAGCGCCTCACCTGTCCCTGGGACAGCCTATGGGATATCTAACAATCCAGGATAGCAGTGCGAAGCAGCGGGAAACGGCACTGGAATAAGGGAATTTCCTGCAAAAAAAGGAAAGGTTGACAGCTATGTACCAATCTCTTTTTTGTTGTTGCTATCTGCCCCCTCCTTTCACCTGGATTGTTGCCAACATTTTCTAAACATTCGCAGATCCTTCATTCGAAACAGATATCTCCTAAGCATCCATAGACTATGCCACCTGACTTACACGAGGTAACATGAAGTCCAGGAAAGTGAGGAAGAATTTCCTCAATTTCTTCCAGGGAGGCAGGAGAAAGTATAAAAATATTCAGGGCTGGGGACATTCTGGAACAAGCAGCAGTGCCTTACCCCTCCTCTTGTAATAGGTTTGCTGCTAGAAACATCACATGTTCCCCAGAATGCCTCAGTTGAAGCCACCCCAGTAGTGCGTTCCTATTCTGCTTCAAGCAGGGAAGTGTATGGGGCCATCCCTGTTCATGCTACTTTGAAGGAGGCCAAATTGGTTTACCGCCTTCCCGTGAATGCCTATAAATATCGTCTTAGAACTATTAGAATAATATTTTGGAAATACAATGCTTGAACATGTGGAATGAGTTACCTCCCACAGTCATGTGAACTACTACTGAATTACTGCATTAACTTCCCTGTAGCTAATGAACCATGTTATTAATTACAGGCTTTCCAAACAAAACAAAACAACATACTGCAAGGCAAATAAAATATTGGCAATAAATGGAAGGGTCAAGAAACTACAGAGTAGCCCCTTTATTTTAAAGCAATTGTGTTTCATATTTACCCTCATCCTTCCTGGTTCTAATTTGAAGCAGTGATGGTGTTGTTCTACATCAAGAATGATGGCTACGGACGTGTATCCCTGATAATCTGCTCACGAGTACTGTAGGAACTCATTGGGTGCTTTATGTACTTATATTTCTTTTTGTTTAACCCTTTGATTCTTTTATGATTAAGTGACCTAAAAAAAGTACAATTAATTAAGTGTGCTAAGCTTTTTTTAAAATATTAAGCTCATGAAACTTTCGTGCATGGCTATCGCTCTTCTGAATCTTAAGAAAATGAGGATCAATTCATGCAACTTTTAGTTTGCAATATCCCCTGGTCAAAAAAACAATTAAGTAGATGAACGTATTTTTAAAACAAGCACAACCAAGTCTTTTGGAAGATGAGAATGGAAATAATTGTAATATTTATCATCAAGGAACTCAGAAGCAATACAGAAAAAGCTCTCTACCTGAACTGTGCAAGTTTCAAGAGGAAGAGGAAGTTGATTAATTACTCTGAGATAGTGATAACTCAAGGATAAGAATGTCCATTTTAGGCTGGACCAGAAGATCATCCTTATTGAAAGCCCAATATTTTAACTGTGTTGCTGGGGAGCTTATCATTCACCACCTATTATTTGCTATTTCTGATAGACTGTATGCATTTCATCAGACAATTTCCCTTATGATGATTTCATGACTGAAAAAGAAATATTTTTTTAAAAATATTCATTTCATTTCTGTGTAGGCTACTCCACCCCTCATTTCTTCTCAAACCACAGTGTTACCTCTCTCAAAACCAGGGTTGGGGAGGCATTAAACATATGAATACCAACAAGCGGTTTCCCCCAATGAAAATAAACACATAAAAGCTCTCATACTTCCTCCCTTACATTTGTAACTTTTTAGTGGTTGGGATGATGGAGATAATAGAACTGATAAGTATCCACTCTAAATTTATAGCAGGGGATAAAAGCAGCCAAAACGATAAAATATTACGGCTATCAGGAAACCAGAAAATGCCCTGGTTTGCCGGGAATCCAAAATATTTTCATTTCGTTCTGTATTATGTTCAGGTCTATTTACCTGAAATGCAAAATGAAAAAAATATTGGGTGAAAGACGATATTTCAAGAAGGCTTTTAAGTCAATGGCCAGAATCCAGCAAAGAGTTAGGCATGCTGAAGCTCATTGAAATCAATGTATTTAAGCATGCCTAATTCTCTCCTGGATTCTGGCCAAAGTGTTAAAGATGCTAAATGCTGGGTCAAATCTAAACATTTCTTTCCTATACAAATCGCATAATAGGAGGCTGTATTCCCTTTAAATGAATCACAACTCTGTTTAATTCTGAATTTCACACTACCTTGCTCCCTTACTGAGGGGAGTTGCTTTCAATGCAGCCGCTTTAGGAGCTAATCACAGGGATTTCTAGAGAGGATGCAGCAGCTTCTGCAGAGTTCTTAAAATGGGAGATGACCATGACCTTCTCCTTCCTAGCCCTCAGCTGGACCACAGAGCGGCAGGGAGCCAAGGCAGGAGAACTGTGGCCACATTAGCGCCATTCCTCCATGTTGAGAAGCGGTATTGTCGAGACAAACTCTGGAAACTTCAGCAGGCCGACTTTGTTCCTCTCCCCACTAGAGCTAGAACAACAAATGAGGAAGAGGTCATTGGGTGTGCTGTGTGCCACAGTCTCCCCTCTCCTGCCCTAGGAGCAGTAGAGACACAGAAACAGTGTCCATGTCAAATGTCCCTCTTAGATGGCCATGGATGAACCAGCTCTGAGCATGGCTAAACAGCGGAAATAGACAAAATCCACTCTGGATAGGAAATGACAACAGATCTGGGACACAACTTCCTAAAAAGTCATGAGAAGATCTGGTTAAAGGATCAACAAATAAGTGATTCAAAGAGAAGGACAGCCAGTTATGGGAGTGGAGAGTAAGATGATCAAAGAACTTTTTCCCTTCTGGGATACTGGGTGCAGAATGTATTTTGTTATTCTGCATGGATTGTATCCAACTAAGTGATACAGTGGTACCTCGGGTTACAAACACTTCGGGTTACAGACCCCGCTAACCCAGAAGTAGTATCTCGGGTTAAGAACTTTACCTCAGGATGAGAACAGAAATCACATGTTGGCAGTGCGGCGGCAGCGGGAGGCCCCATTAGCTGAAGTGCTACCTCAGGTTAAGAATGGTTTCAGGTTAAGAACGGACCTCCAGAATGAATTAAATTTATAACCAGAGGTACCACTGTACTCAGAGTAGACCGCTGAAATTCATTGACTTAAGTTAGCTGTGTCCATTAATTTCAATGGGTCTACTCTGAGGATGACTTTGTTTTTATTTCTGGTTTGACTTTAAACGGTTGGTATCAGAAACAAAAAGAATAAAAGGACATTCTGATTACTGCATTACTCTCCACAATGACTATGTATGCAGTACTCTGTTGATTAGTGCATACATAGTCATTTTTCTTTAAAATCAAAGCAAAACGCCCGTTCCACATTAATTAAAAAGTGCCCTTGGGGTATACTTGTATCTATGATGGGAATGCCCCAAGGTTAAATGCTTTTGGGCTGCTTTATTCCATGTAACTGGAACTATTATAAAATGCCAAGTGGCACCTTCTCCACAACTAGCATTAGTTAATTTATTTAAAGATGATGGCATGTATAGCAAAATTCTGGAGGAACTTGGCGGGAGCTAATCTCAGTTATTGGTATGGAAGGTGTGAACCACTGCATTTCTAGAAAAGCTAACGTTCAAATTAAGTGTCCTCAGAGGTCAAAGTAGAAAAATACAAATTTATTTCAGTAAGGTATGATATTTTAATGTGCGTTTATGTATAGGAGCGTAGACAGTCTCCATCTCCTGCTTTTAAGTGGAATTGGATTATTTGATTTCTGCCAATGTTCATCCTATCTCTTTTATAGTGGTTTGAATTTTGTCACCCCTTACCCTGAAATGGATAAATGGGAAGAAGAAGAAGAAGAAGAAGAAAAGTTTTTTAAAAAACGGATTCAAATGTTTATTTGATGCCCTTACCTGAGGCAATCTCTTAATGAAAATTTGATTATGCACCTGCTCAGAAAGTTAAATTTATTACAAATTGCATTTGTTGTAATTGGATTTTGTTTTATACTTAAATGCATCTAATGTGCTTGCATGTTATAAAAATAGTTATTATTATTTAAATCATTTCACATCAATTAAAAAGATTTCTAAACCTGGCAAAAGAGGTGTAGGCAAGTGTATTGGTGTCATTTCTTCTATAAACAATTAAGAGACACCAAGCTGAACATTATGAAAAAATAATATTTTCAGTGCCCAGTATAATCACACTTGATTTGAAATCCCCTCATGATATTTCCATGAAATCCAAGATTGTGGGGGGAATCTATTTTTAGAGTTCAACATAACATATATTGTCAGAAAGAATCCATGTTTTAATGCACTAGTTTTAATGTATCAGTATGCCATATTGAAACACCCTATACAGTGGTACCTCTGGTTAAGTACTTAATTCGTTCTGGAGGTCTGTTCTTAACCTGAAGCTGTTCTTAACCTGAACGGCTAACAGGGCCTCCTGCTGCCGCTGTCCCGCCAGAGCACAATTTCTGTTCTTATCCTGAAGCAACGTTCTTAACCTGAAGCACTATTTCTCGGTTAGAGGAGTCTGTAACCCGAGGCGTATGTAACCCGAGGTACCGCTGTATAGAAAACCAACTTCACCATGTCTCTCATAGAGGGGAGCTAAACCAATGTGTCAAATGACAAAACCATGACATTTGCAAAGCTTGAGGATTTTAAAATAACAATCATTGGCCGAGGAGATTAGGGTTGTCCTCACCAGTAAAGAGGAGGATTTACGGTGATCTAACTCATGTCTTGCAGTTCGTGAAGAAGACTGATACCATTGATCAAGGCAAACTTTCCCCACTGGCAAAAACACAAAACCAAGATGGTATGATGTACAACCTAGGAAATTAGGCGCAGATAAAAATTTGAACATAAAACTACTGTGTCCTATCCAAAGGGAAGTTCACATACTGAATGTATTATAAAGAGTCCTCACTAAAGCTGGCAAAATCAGTTCAGTCAAGAGAAAGTGAAAGTGCTGTGGGCAGCGGGCAGTTCTGGATATTTGCCATTAATTTCAAAGGAGCTGGTTTGAGTCTCAAATGCTACTTCTTTTAAAACAAAGGAGGATGGCAGTGGGTGCTTTCTTGATTCTATTGACAGTTAGGTCCCAGGAGAAAAATATCACCTTGAAATTTAGATCAAAGGCAAAAGGTTCTGGCCAGCAGTTTTTATTTTCAGTCTTTCCAAAATGATATACAGGGAGAATATCTATATTTCTCAATGTCTAAAGGGAAAGGGAAAGGTACCCCTGACCAGAGACTCTTGAGAGTCCCATGGACTGCAAGAAGATCAAACCTATCCATTCTGAAGGAAATCAGCCCTGAGTGCTCACTGGAAGGACAGATTGTGAAGCTGAGGCTCCAATACTTTGGCCACCTCATGAGAAGAGAAGACTCCCTGGAAAAGACCCTGATGTTGGGAAAGATGGAGGGCACAAGGAGAAGGGGACGACAGAGGACGAGATGGTTGGATAGTGTCTTTGAAGCTACAAACATGAGTCTGACCAAACTACGGGAGGCAGTGGAAGACAGAAGTGCCTGGCGTGCTCTGGTCCATGGGGTCACGAAGAGTCGGACACGACTAAACGACTAAACAACAACAACAACACCCCTGACCATTAGGTCCAGTCATGAGCGACTCTGGGGTTGTGGCGCTCATCTCGCTCTATACGCCGAGGGAGCTGGTGTTTGTCCGCAGACAGCTTCCGGGTCATGTGGCCAGCAATGACGAAGCCGCTTCTGGTGAACCAGAGCAGCGCACGGAAACACCATTTACCTTCCCGCCAGAGCGGTACTTATTTATCTACTTGCACTTTGATGTGCTTTCGAACTGCTAGGTTGGCAGGAGCAGGGGCCGAGCAACGGGAGCTCACCCCATCGTGGGGATTTGAACCTCCGACCTTCTGATAAGCAAGTCCTAGGCTCTGTGGTTTAACCCACAGCGCCACCCGCGTCCCTTCTCAATGTCTGGCTTAACTTTTAAACCACTTACTGTTGTACTTACTACAGCACTTCAAAATTACTTATTTTGCACCTAAATTATCTAATTTATAACTGTGACAAGAAATTGTTTTCCTCCCTGGATCTTAGATGTGTTGCAAAGGCTGCTGGAAGCTAAATAGATATGCATATTGGACATTGATAGAGACCAAGGATGTATTCAAAACCTTCCTTTGTTTCCATTCCTGAATACTCACTTGTATGGTCATAATTCTATGTACCTGGCAGCCAAACATTATCAGCATCTACAAAAAGCAAACTCTCATCAGTTCATCTCTGCTGTCATTAGAAAATAATAGAAGACTGCAGCAGTGCCGGTAACAGGTTTGACTTGAAATAATCTATGCTCCTCAAAAACGCAATTTAGTTTTACTGTTATTGCTAACAGGGTAATTCAGCTTGCTAAAACGAACAAGCACCACATCCAGTTTTGTTCCCCCAAAACAAATATTTCATAACAAAGTGAAGGGACTTCATCCCTATGTAGAAATCCGTGTGAACTCAGATGCACATCTGGATATCTTCAGAACACTGGCTTTCCATGGAAAGGGAGGACTCAGCCGTAAGCTGCTGCACATGCACAGATTAGCCTCCTCTTTTGATTTATGAGCTGGAGGGTCCCTTATGTGTATCACTTCCATTTCATTTTCATTTTTGCAAATGGCAGGCACTAGGGACAAACCATCAGTTGCAGCTTTTTTTCCAAAGGCAATATCTAATCACAAACTATCTACATGATTTTTTAAAACACTTAGTAACTTCTTATGGCTCATTTGTCCAAATAAAAGTACAGCAGCTGAATGGAAGGCCATGATGGCCTAAATGAAGTGCTAAATTTAAAATATTTGCATCAGGTATTGCCAGCAGATTCAATGATCCAAAGATTTAGGATTATGGGGCGCTATGGGCACATACACCCACCCACCCACCCATGGGGGGGGAGTTCTCCCATGCACAAGGACTGTTCCATTCACATCACCCCAAAGGAATGTATTTTGGCATAATCAGATGGGGAGCTTGCATATGGAGTTCGGCAGATGGGGTTTGAGGGATGCATTTGCCGTAGAAGGTGGGTGGGTGGGTGGATTAATGAATGCAGAGGACTGGAGTGTGTTGATTACTCTGTATGCTTCAAGAGGATCAAACTTTGGGGGAACTGCCTTCATGTGCTTACTTGGGAGCAATCCTTTGGCTTCTGTGTGGATACTCTAAAACAAAGAGTTTAAATGTAACAAAGGGGAACACACATACCCACACACCCATAAATATGTACAGTGGTACCTCGGGTTACATACGCTTCAGGTTACAGACTCCGCTAACCCAGAAATAGTACCTCAGGTTAAGAACTTTGCTTCAGGATGAGAACAGAAATTGTGCTGCAGTGGCGCAGCGGCAGCGGGATGCTCCAGTAGCTAAAGTGGTGCTTCAGGTTAAGAACAGTTTCAGGTTAATAACGGACCTCCGGAACAAATTACCGTATTTTTTGCTCCATAAGACTCACTTTTTCCCTCCTAAAAAGTAAGGGGAAATGTGTGTGCGTCTTATGGAGCGAATGCAGGCTGCGCAGCTATCCCAGAAGCCAGAACAGCAAGAGGGATCACTGCTTTCACTGCGCAGCGATCCCTCTTGCTGTTCTGGCTTCTGAGATTCAGAATATTTTTTTTCTTGTTTTCCTCCTCCAAAAACTAGGTGCGTCTTGTGGTCTGGTGCGTCTTATAGAGCGAAAAATACACTAAGTACGTAACCAGAGGTACCACTGTAGATTGGTACCCATTTTATTTTATTTTAGATAGCAAGTCTGCAGACTGATTGTATATAAGCCACTCTGGGAGCCTTTTTGGCTGAAGAGTGGGGTACAAATGCTCTTGATAAATAATAATAAATAAGATAAATAATAAATAAGACGTTAACTATGAAAATCCTTTAATAAAAACAACTTAAATATTTATCATTCCGTACAGCATACATATAGAAAATAGCCCTCTCCCAAAACAGTGGTAGCATAGTAACAATAAACAAAATGATACGCCCATGGACAAACCAGCAGAGAAAAATTAAAAACTTGGAATGCTGACACTCCCCTCCCTAGCCCAGAAATCCCTAACCCAGAAGAGTCAGTCACATTAAACCACTTTTATTTGCGTATTTATTTTCCGTTTGTATTGTTGTTTTCAACTCCCGAGTCCATCCATAAAATAGCCCACAGTGTGATCAATACTGGCTGAGAAGATAAAAGTCTGTTCAACTCCTGTTCACCAACACTCTGAATTAGCAATCGGGTGTCAGTAAAATGACCGTGCTCCCACCCACCCACCCCCCAAACCCACTTTGCCTGCAGGGTGATGGATGAGATTCAAGACTGGGGTGGAAGGGGATAGAAGGCCCTTGTTGTTTAGTCGTTCAGTCGTGTCCGACTCTTCGTGACCCCATGGACCAGAGCACGCCAGGCACTCCTGTCTTCCACTGCCTCCCGCAGTTTGGTCAGATTCATGTTTGTAGCTTCGAGAACACTGTCCAACCATCTCGTCCTCTGTCATCCCCTTCTCCTTGTGCCCTCCATCTTTCCCAACATCAGGGTCTTTTCCAGTGAGTCTTCTCTTCTCATGAGGTGGCCAAAGTATTGGAGCCTCAGCTTCACGATCTGTCCTTCCAGTGAGCACTCAGGCCCTAGTGAAGGACAATCTTTTTAAAAATAAAAATAAAAGATTGTACTCCAGACAGCATAAAAAGAAATGTTATGGGCGCCATTGGCTTTGTATGTTTATTTTAGGTAAAGGACTGCAATTCACTGTACTTCCTTCGTATCCAGTTGGAAGCAAGGGTTTGTTGAATGGACTCACTACATGATTTTTGCTCATTATTTACTACTACCTCTTCAGATTTGGCCTTATTGGAAACCTTGCTTTCTGTGGCAACATCTAACCCCTTTCTATAAATATAAAGTTGGAGTGGCTTAATATAGTTTTCAAAGATTTCTTAGCATACGATTAAATAGTGTGGATTATAGTTTTCTGGTATTAATCTATGATTATATTTTAAATAGTAGCATCAGGTTGCCTCCTTTTTTTAAAAAAAGGCTTTTTTCGTGGTCACTTTCTATGAATGGTTATGAAAACAAATGGCAAACCTTAAGAATATTAAGGAATCTCAGTTTTCTACTCATTTTCATGATTGCTTTAAAGGATATGTTTTCCTCAACCTATATGCTCATTATTACAACATTAATTGGAGGTTTTGCCCAGTCACATTTAAATTCTTTAAAAGGTAGTTTGCTTACAACTGCACCCATTTCCTAAAAGAAGCCAAAGGCAGAAATTATTCCATGGGATCATTTTCCGTTGGTAAATAAAGTAAGCATGGCATAGTACTAATTGTGTTGGAGCCTTTCCTGATGGTGGAACTGCAGCCACACCAGAAGACATCCACACTCCATACAGGACAAATATTTTATTTCAGCTATTTTTGACCCTTAGACACCTATGCCCATGGATGGTTTTCAGACACACCATCATTTTCAAATGCCATTGCTAAAGGAGGTCTGTTCCTCAGCAATGCCAGCATAGGAGATCACCTGGGAGCCATCTATTCTGAGCTGGGCTCCATGAAGAACAGGGTACAAATATAATAAATAAGCATTTTGATGCTACTGATGTGCTGAATGGGAAATGACAATGCCATTGTTTTGCATATCCATTTTTTTAGGGATGGGAACCCCAAACATTTCCTGGATTATCTGGTTGCTAAGATTTGCTGTACTTAGACGGCCAGCATGGTGAATTTGAATCTTGAATTGCAATGTGGTTAGGTACATATATTTAGGCCATTTTCTGCATGATCAGTTTTCTTCATAATAAATGCAGTTGTTTATTTCTTGAGCGTAAGTTTGGACAGAAGAGAGGCATATCCCATTCACAGTAGCCGGGCAGTGGACCACAGCCTTATTTAAACTTAAAAATGAAATGGCAAAGGTATGGAGAGGGGTATACAATTATACATAGTGCTGAGAAAGCGGATGGAGAGATATTTTTGACACTATCTCAAAATACTAGAAGTCAGGGAAGTCCAATGAAGTTATTTCTTGGAAGATTCGTGATAGACAAAAGGAAGTACAGACGACTCTCAACTTGCACACACTTAACATGCACAATCGCAGCTTTACATACTTGGCAGCCAGCCAGTCCACAATCACACAAATTGAACACACGCATAGCAGAGAGCTTAAAAGCTCTTTCTGCACTGGGTTTTCCTGATGTGGAAAGAGCTTTAAAGCTCTCAGATTTGCCTACCAGGCTCTGAGAAGGTATCTCACGGGCTCTAGGGGCCTTCATGAAATCTCACGGGGCTGTCTGAGATGTCACAAAGGCTCCAGAACCCATGCAAGAGTCTCTCCGAGCCTAGTTAGCAAGGCAGAGAGCTCAAAAGCTCTTTCTGCATTGGCTAGTTGAGGGCATCCTGTTTATCTGCCCCCCTGCCCCATCAAATTTGATCGTAAGCATTTTTACCCCCCCCCCCCATTGGTCTATATTTATCCAGCATATCAAACTTCAGAGGCCAGGGAAGGTGATTCGTCTCTATCCTTTCAATTGTTCCAAGTCTGCTGCTCTACATTCTACAGATACGTGACTTCAATTTTTGCTTCTTTTACTCCAGGCTGGATCCAGGGTTTGGGAGACCTTTGGCCATTCTTTCCTCAGTGCAGAGGCAGGACATGCAAAGTGATAATTCTCTGAGGCTTCTTGTAATCTACCGGGATATTCTGTAGATTGGTTGCTCTGTTAGGGTGGTGTTCCTTTTGCTGGTCTGGGGGCCCTGGTATTTCCCACACTTGCCACCTTTTAGGAATCAGGTCCAATTTTGCTTCAGACCGCAAGGAATCATCTTATGTTCCTGGATGGTGCCTGCCATGTTTCTGTTCTTTTCCTCGAGTCACCAAGCACGCAGAAAGCGCACACCAAAACACATGGGAAAGTAAATCAAAATGTTTGTGTAGCAGCTTTGCTAAATTTAAGTCCGTACTCTGTGTGCAAGAGTGGGGGATGTGTGTACTGGAAAGCTCTTCCTACTGTAGCCAGCCAGACGTGTTGCAGCTTGTGAAAGTTTTTTTCTTAACATGGCAAGAGAAATCTTGCTTTTGAATAACGTTAAGGATATCAAACCGCAAAAGCGAGACCATTCAGGCTTAAGGTTAACTATCCACATAGTTTGCACACCACTATGGTTTCTTTTTTCCACCGTGGTATGAGTTTGGGATGATTTGTCAGGCGCTCTGTGGCTTTTCTTGGGACTTGTATAGTTACTTGGAATATGAATGAAATCTTTTTTAAAAAAAGTTTTATTAGGAGTGTTTGCCAACTTTCAGTTCAGCCTTCAAGTACTGGCTAAAATTCAAAGCTCCCAAGCTGAGAAAATGGCATATATAATGTGCTGCAAGGAGAGAAATTATGACAAGATTTTCAGCCTAAACAACATGTTTTGCCTGTAGAAATATCATTTCTCTCCCCTGGTAAGGTAAAGGTAAAGGTACCCCTGCCCGTACGGGCCAGTCTTGACAGACTCTAGGGCTGTGCGCCCATCTCACTCAAAGAGGCCAAGGGCCAGCGCTGTCCGAAGACACTTCCGGGTCACGTGGCCAGCGTGACATCGCTGCTTTGGCGAGTCAGAGCTGCACACGGAAACGCCGTTTACCTTCCCGCTAGTAAGCGGTCCCTATTTATCTACTTGCACCCGAGAGTGCTTTCGAACTGCTAGGTTGGCAGGCGCTGGGACCGAACAGCGGGAGCGCACCCCGCCGCGGGGATTCGAACCGCCGACCTTACGATCGGCAAGCCCTAGGCGCTGAGGCTTTAACCCACAGCGCCACCCGCGTCCTCTCTCCCCTGGTAGTACAAACCTAACCTGGGTTGGTCTTTTATGCAGTGCATCTGAGCCCAGACTAAGAGAGCTCCCCCAAATCCTTGGTTCTGATGAAGGGTTAAGTCTAAGAAAGGGTTGTAATATTTTGTGCCTGTTCTAGGGCTGGGGGTGATAGAAGCAAAAAGGGATGAAAAGCAATGAAAAAAAAGAATTTATCAGTGAAGACCTTAGTCCTCTTTTTTTTATTATTATCACTTGTATTTCTTCATACCTTGCTTTGGTTCTTAAGAAGTAGAGCCCCTCCTTCTCAACGAAACTGAACGTGCTGATAGAATCTATAAATTGAGATACTGATGTTGTACCGAATTATCTCCCTAACACTGATGTGCTGTAGTTTGGTAAATAAGTAACGCATAATCTCAGTGAAATAAAATAAGTGCTAATGTCACCAGATTTCACCAAAACTTCCACGAGCTACAATTCAGCATGTTCATAAAGCACAGCACGTTGAGATCCATTTCGCTATTTGTTCCAGATAAAATGGACATTAATATCAGAAGCCAAGCACCAGTTCCATAGCAGTGTAACTCTCTGGATATATGTGGGATGAGTCTTCCTTTTTTTCCCCTGAAGGAAACCTGCCAGTTACAATAGATAAATTTTAAGATTTTAATCGCAGACACTGTTTGCTGAAGTGACTGCAGGATTGGGAGGGCTGCAAAGTGGTAGTCTCTCCCCACCCCCCACCCCGTACTGTATATGCTTTTCTATTTTCCTTTTGGGCTTGCTTGCTTTGGCTGCTTTGAGTTGAAATCATGCTGATAGAATCACTTTGGCTTGGAGGTAATTCCATTTCCTGTGTCTCCTATTCTACTTCTTACAAGAAACGGCTGGTTGTGTTTGCACAGAGACATGCGCCAAGGTAAGTTGCAACCTTGCAATTTGCTGGTATGAAGCAAATATGCACAGATGTGAGGCTGCCCTTAACAATGACCCGGGCGGTTCAGTTACTGCAGAAGCCAGTGCAGAACCCCGACTGGCACAGCGAGGGTGGCCTATATTACACTTATTTTGAAAGAATGATGGTGCCTGCCTCCTCAATCCCAGCACTGATGCTTTCCTCTGGTGCCCTACATGACTTGGGAACCAAACCCTTAAGAGGTGCTTCTTGCCATCTCAGCCTGCCTGTGTCTTACGATCTTCTGATGCAACCTGCTCCAAGGATAGCTTTATTCAATCTGTCTATAGATAACAATAAGAATTTATTGTATAAATTCATGCCTGCAGCTAGAAATATAATAACACAATATTGGAAAACAGCTACTAACTTAACGTTAGAGGCGTGGTGGAACAGAATAGCGACTGGAGAAAGTAATGAGTATCTTAGAGCACTCAGGAAAACAAGTCGATTTTGAAACTGTGTGGTGCATGTTTATTCAATATTTCAGAAAGGACATGGTGGCCCTCTCACCACCAGTTACCCATGGCTCACTTTGGGACAATCTGTTAAGGTAGAGATTAGAAGAAACCTACTTATAAATGTAAAGTTTGACCATAGCTGTCAAGCGTCCCTTATTTGGAGGGACAGTCCCTTATCCCAGCGCCATGTCCCACTGCTGTCCCTTATTGATGGATGTCCCTTAAATTTCCCAGGTTTCAAAGGAAGCAGCTTCTCTCCTTCCCTCCTTGCTGGCCAGGGAGGAGGGAGGCTCCAACTGTATTGCTTGGCTGCCCGGCCTGCCCCCCTCTGGCCTCCTCTCACCAGCCTCGGCCCCTGGGAGCCCCTCCCCGCCGGGACTGGTGGGAGCCTTGGGCCCTTCCGCTGCCATCCTCCTCGCAGCCGCCAAACTGAGTGTCTCTGCCTGGGGCCTCCCCTCTGCCCGTTGCCGCCGCTCCCGCTCCCGTTAGTACTGCTGCTATGCTGCTGAAGGACCCGGATGAGATGGGCAGTCTGGCATGGCCTATGAATTGCTGAGGAGCCTTGAGAGGAGAGCGAGGGCAACCATAGAGAAAGCAGTTCAGAGAGATGAGGAAGAGGAGGAGGCGGAGGCGCGGGCAGGTATTCCAAGGGCTACAAGGGAAGGACCGCAAGCGCTTCTCCCACAGATTTGTAGTGGTAGACTAGCTTAGATGGTCTGATCTTCGGGTTTACTTCGGGCGCTATTCCTCCTTTTTAGTTATAGGCACATGGGATCAAGCCATCTTTCCTCCTCATATAGTTCTGCCCCATATTTTGCCAAATTTTGGGACCCATCTTATTCCTGTGATCATTTAGTTGTTTTAAACAGTTTTTAATATTGTGTTTTCATTGTTGTAACTTGTTCTGTGACCTTAGGGTGAATGGTGGGTAATTATTATAATGATATAATTATAGTAATAATAATTTCCCAGGAAGGTACTGCACATGATGACATACAGTCACTTCCTGAGATATTTTACTATGCAGCGAGGAGCTTAAAATGTATTTAATGTTTCTTTAAAAGAACTATACGGACCTTGAACCGCCTCATAAATACAGCAGAGATCCAATGCATGGTTCAATCTGTCATTTATGTGGCTTAATCTGCTGATCAAAGTTCTGATCCGTATATGGTTGAGTGAGTGAGTGAAATGGGAAGGGGACGCGGGTGGTGCTGTGGTCTAAACCACTGAGCCTCTTGGGCTTGCCAATCAGAAGGTTGGTGGTTTGAATCCCAGCAACGGGGTGAGCTCCCGTTGCTCTGTCCCAGCTCTTGCCAACCTAGCAGTTCAAAAACACACCAGTGCAAGTAGATAAATAGGTACCGCTCTGGCGGGAAGGTAAACGGCATTTCCGTGCGCTGCTCTGGTTCGCCAGAAGCAGCTTAGTCATGCTGGCCACATGACCCGGAAAAACAGTCTGCGGACAAATGGCTCCCTCGGCCAATAAAGCGAGATGAGTGCTGCAATCCCATAGTCGCCTTTGACTGGACTTAACTGTCCAGGGGTCCTTTACCTTTACCCTTTTACCTGAAAATGGGAAGATGCACACCAAAATACAGGTGTCCTCCCCATGCCCATTTCAGAGTAGGGAGCCCCGTGTTACCAACTTACAGGTTTGGCCTTTACATGGCTGCATTTTCACCCTGTCCTCAGTGCTGTTCTGTAGGAAGCTATTGAAAAAGCCAATGGTCAGGAGTCAGGACAGTTTACTGGGGATGAACACCACTGGAATGCAGCAGAGAAGAGAGGAGGTGGCTTAACTTTGCAATTGATGTGCTATACTTGTCAGTGGATGTTTTCAGGATGGGGCTGCCAAATTTGAATTGAGACATTCACGTTCTTAGTCAAGTAAGATGAAAGAGTAAAAAAGCCAGTTAAAGCAAATTATTGCATTTTAAAAAATTCTAAGCAACATTCCTTCTCATGTACAGTTGTACATTTGTCAGCCTGTATGCTTTGACATCAAAGGAAGACTATGAAATATATGATTGTGTTATATTTCATACTTAGCGAAAATGACTTCTGGATGTAGGTCAAAGTCCCTCATATAATGGATAGCAACAAAGTGGGACTTCTGTCATGCCATCAGTACAAAGTCAAGTCTATGCTTGATGAACCATAAATATTTCAATGGACAGTGACTTCAGTAGAGAACTATGATTGCATAATAAGCACTTGAATGCCTATTTTCAATGTTTTCAGAGCAGTTTGCCTTGGTTGTTAAAATACAAAAATATCAATTTTTATTTTTTTCTATAAATGCTGTAAAAAGGTAAAGGTAGAGGGACCCCGGACCATTAGGTCCAGTCGTGACCAATTCTGGGGTTGCGCGCTCATCTCGCTCTATAGGCCGAGGGAGCCGGCGTTTGTCCGCAGACAGCTTCTGGGTCATGTGGCCAGCAGGAACCAGAGCAGCATACAGAAACGCTGTTTACCTTCCCGCCAGAGCAGTACCTATTTATCTACTTGCACTTTGACGTGCTTTCGAACTGCTAGGTGGGCAGGAGCAGGGGCCGAGCAACGGGAGCTCACCCCGTCGCGGGGATTCGAACCGCCGACCTTCTGATCGGCAAATCCTAGGCTCTGTGGTTTAACCCACAGCGCCACCCGCTGTGAATGTTTCTGCAAAAAAAAAAAAAAAAAAGTAGAATATTCAAATCCTTATGTACTATTTCTACCCTGTGCAGTGCATAAAGTGTTATGTATAAATTGTTATAATTATAGATTAATTTATACCCCACTTTTTCCTCCTGGAAATCAAGGCAGTTTACAGATAAAAACAAGAATCTCTAAAAACAAGAGAACTGTCAGGGGTTCAGGAGCAGAGGCACAAGAGAGGGAGGAAATAGAGAGCGAGGGGGAGGAGTCCGAAGGAAATGTCAGCGATGACAGCAGTCCGAGGTCTCTGAGTCTTTCCAGTGAATCGGAAGATTCACAGAAAGAGGCCCCCATGGTCAGGGCAAGGGGGGTGCCGAGGGGGACACCCCAGGAAGAAGGGGCCAGGGGGGACTCAGAGAGCAGCAGTTGGAAATCCGGACCAGCGTCCACACCAGAGTGCAGTAGAGGGGAGGAGTCCCAGGCATCGGGATTAGGCAGCGCGCTGCCAGCGGGAGGACATGAGGCAGGAGTGGCCACGCCTCCATCGGAGAGCGAGGAAACGGCCGAGAGGAAGGTGGAAGGCTGCGCGCGCGCGCCAAGTTCAAATGTACAGGAGGGTGCAGCAGTTGGCAGCCCGGATAGGGAGCCAGGTCCTAAGGCCCGCCGAAGAGAGAGGGAGGAGTCAGGGGGGTCCACGTCTGCGTCGGAGGAATCCAGGAAGGAAGGGACCCCGGGGGGTAGCAGGACCCAGAGGAGAAAGGAGAGACGGAAGAGGTGGAGTAAGGCTAGAGTCTTAAACTGGTGTACAGGAGGCGGAGATTCAGATGGAGCTTCGCCGGTCTAGACCCTAGACGTAGAGCTGGGGCGCTGAGGCTTGGAAATGGAAACTATACTTCAATAAAGACTTTGATACATTACTACCGGCTAGCGTTGGTCCTCTGTGAGCTGGGACCAGGAGCCAGCTCTGACAAGAACGTTTCTTGACAGCACAAGGGCTTCTGCTTGTGCAGTGAAGCTTTTCCCCTCCCCTCCTTTCCTTGCTACACCCCGAAATTGGCTCTGGGTGGCCCATGGACCAGTGCAAGGGGGGATCATTTTGTCTAGTAAGCAATATTGAATTTCTCCCTTGACTTTGATCCATTAGGCATCTGTTATTCTTAATTTTAGTGGGCAACATATCATTTGTTTTGTCTTTTGTATTTATGATTGGCTTATTGTCAAGTTACATTTCCTCCCTCAGAGTCTGGATCCCTTTTTATATCCCTCATTTGGGATAATCTTCTACTTTTAAAAAAGAAGCTGAATTACCTTTGAAAACTGCCTTCTATTCTATTCATTAACCTTGCTGGCATCCTTTTTCGACTTGTGTGGTGTAGCTTTCATCATCTGTGGTGCACATTTTTTGCCCCGGAACTTGTATTATAGTGGTTTTGAATGACCACAAAGCTTCCTATGCAAATCTTGTGGGAAAGCAGTAATCTGGTGATCAAAAAACCACAATACAGTGCAACCCATATGAGATGAATCACAGGTTGAATCATAGTGTGCTAGATTGCAGTTTATGCTGGCGATGGAACACCACACATGCCCACAAGAACTCTTCAACTCAAAAAGTAAAGAAAGGAGGATTGGATGCAGTGCCTGGGGAAAGTACCGGTAACTAATTTTTCTAAAGTTTCTGTGAATTGGCCTTAAGGCAAACCTTGTTCTGGCTACTTGATGCAAGCTGATTTATTCTAGGATAAAAGTAAGTTTGGAATAAAACATTAATATATTTCTTACAGTTGGATGGTTTGATTTAATTTACCCTGTAGGTAGATTCACATTACTGGCTTCTCTACCAGGACATAGTTTTGTGAAGACTCATCCAAACTATGTGAATTGCTTCATACTATATTATTAGTAAGTGGGACGTGGGTGGCGCTGTGGGTAAAAGCCTCAGTGCCTAGGGCTTGCCGATCGAAAGGTCGGCAGTTCGAATCCCCGTGGCGGGGTGCGCTCCCGTTGTTCGGTCCCAGCGCCTGCCAACCTAGCAGTTCGAAAGCACTCCCGGGTGCAAGTAGATAAATAGGGACCGCTTACTAGCGGGAAGGTAAACGGCGTTTCCGTGTGCGGCTCTGGCTTGCCAGAGCAGCGATGTCACGCTGGCCACGTGACCCGGAAGTGTCTCCGGACAGCGCTGGCCCCCGGCCTCTTGAGTGAGATGGGTGCACAACCCTAGAGTCTGTCAAGACTGGCCTGTACAGGCAGGGGTACCTTTACCTTTATATTATTAGTAGTACTGTTGTTATTAAATTTATTAACTGCCCTTTATCCTAAGGTTACCCCCTAACTCACCTACAATTTTATCAAGGTCAGAGCTGGTCATGGGGTATTTGGATGACTTTGAGGGAACAGGAAGAGGGAGAGGCAGGCATAGGGTAAGGGAATTGTTGTTTTCAAAATAATAATAATAATAATAATAATAATAATAATAATAATAATAATAGTTATACCCCGTCCCATCTGGCTGAGTTTCCCCAGCCACTCTGGGCAGCTCCCAACAGAATATTAAAAATACGATAAAAAACATCAAGCATTAAAAACTTCCCTAAATAGGGCTGCCTTCAGATGTCTTCTAAAAGTCAGATAGTTGTTTATTTCCTTGACATCTGATGAGAGGGCTTTTCACAGGGCAGGTGCCACTACTGAGAAGGCCCTCTGCCTGGTTCCCTGTAACCTCACTTCTCACAGGGAGGGAACCGCCAGAAGGCCCTCGGAGCTGGACCTCAGCATCCGGGCTAAACGATGGGGATGGAAACGCTCCTTCAGGTATACTGGGCCAAGGCTGTTTAGGGCTTTAAAGGTCAACACCAACACTTTGAATTGTGCCCGGAAGCATACTGGGAGCCAATGAAGGTATTTCAGGACCAGTGTTATATGTTAATATAAATGTTAATACAGGATTATGTTTTTATCTTGCACAGCAATGCATAATATATATTTATGAAAGTGTGGTTTATAGATATAGTTTGTTTTATATAGATAAATAAAAATGCACTATTCACAGTGACCATCAGAAAGAAAATATTCCTCCTTACACGTGGTTATTCCCATACAGCTCACTATCCATTTAAAACATCATGGGGGGAAAACCAAAAAAAACTTTTAATGACTTAAACACTATCCCAAACAAGAGATTCCAAGGGGACATGAAGAGGATATAATAATGAGCCAGTGTCAAGAAGGATTTATGATTATTATTCATATAGCTGAACCATATGCTCCAGCTACTGCTATGATCTTGCTAGATTTGGTTCGACATCTGTAGTGATAATGAGTAAAATTGCATTACACCGTAGTAAAACAAAAATCAAGGGGTTTTTTTTTAAAGCTAGTAGGCTGCCAGGAGAAACACTGGCCTTCTTGACAGGGTCAAGGGGGATTTTGTTTCTTTTTTAAAAAATGTCGGATGCTCTGGAGAAACCTATAGATCTGGCAGCCAGCTGTCTTTTCATTATTATAGGGGGTCCATATAATTGATTTCCTTTACCATATGCTTTTTATCATTGCTATAAGAAACCAAGCACAATTATGTCAGGAAGATTAACAAAGAAGAAGCGGCAGCCACAGCTACCTACTCTGCTGAATGAATCAGGGGAAGGTGGTGCAGGGCCTGAAAAAGTCTTTGTGATGTCCGAATCACAGTGACCTCTGTGAATGTGCCTTTAATATGAGCTAATGCATTTGTGCACTTCAGATTAGAGCAGTCATACATAGGCTCACACTCACTGCCATGCCCTTAACCACCCTCTAACCTCTGGTTTACAGCAAATATGGATAAGCCACACTTTGGAGAAAGAGCACAGGACTACAAGCATATTGACTTTTATTAGCTCAGAGATATCCCGCACTATTTATTATGTAGGTCAGTTCTGAGCACCGACCACTTCTAACCCTGGCAACATTTACGTGAGATTGAGAGACAACGCAAACCTCAACAGAAGGCCCAAGAGTTGGTCACACGTTTTAATCACCCCTTCCCCCAACTTTTTGTTGTTGTTTCCAGAAGGCCTGTTCATTGAGCACCATCCTAATTTGGCTGCACAAGATTTGTGGGGAGGTCCATTGTTTATTGAACATTCATTCTGAATTGTTGGCAGGGAGGTTAGATGATGTATCATCAAGCAATACAGTGGTACCTCAGGTTACAGATGCTTCAGGTTACAGACTCTGCTAACCCAGAAATAGTACCTCGGGTTAAGAACTCTGCTTCAAGATAAGAACAAAAATCACGCGGCGACAGTGGGAGGCCCCGTTAGCTAAAGTGGTACCTCAGGTTAAGAACAGTTTCAGATTAAGAACGGACCTCCAGAACGAATTAAGTTGTTAACCTGAGGTACCACTGTAGTTGTCCCACACTATCCAATGAATTTTCCAGCTACTTTCCTTATGGGGGGGGGGGTGACTCTGTGTGGGGGGGGGGCTGAGTTAGAGCTCCAAGGCCAAAACTAATATGCTTTAGTGCAGAGGTTTTCAATCATTTTGATTCCACAGCTACATTCTTTCTGCGGCACCCCTGTGGGGTTCAGGAGCCCAGTTATGTCACCCCTTGCCTGCAGAGCTGGCAACCCCTCACCCTTTTTCAAACACCTTCCCTTCTGGAGTCTTCCCTCAGCCTCCTCCCCTCTCCCCTCTCCTTGGGAGTCCTCTGGGCAGCCGCTGCTGCCGCCCCTGGTCTCTAAGCTGCTCCCCCTGCCCCAAAGAGAGGTGCCTCCTCACACCACCCCACAGGGGCATGAGACTTGTCTGTCCATTCCCAACAGCAAGGGTTGGTGGACTGGCTGGCTGGGCTCCATTGCCTGCTTGCTTGCTTACTCTGAGGCCGCTTCAGCTCCTGGCAACCAGCACCCCCTGACCAGCCCCAGAGGCACCATTTGCCTGGGGAGCTTATAGCCGGGGCTGCTGCAACAAACGGCTGTGTATGCCTTTGAGAGGCAGAGACAGGAGAGGGCATCAAAGGAGGGAAGGAAGGAAAGGACAGAGACCAGTGTTACCCGTGGCACCCCTGACCATCATTTAAGGCACCCCAGGGTGCCACGGCACACTGGTTGAAAGCCACTGCTTTAGTGGTTAGAGTAGGATTGCCATATTTCCAGGGGTAAAAAAAGGTTTGGGGTGGTTGCCTGCTCACTCCCCCAGCTGCCTACCCCTCCCCCTCCCCCGAACCGCCCGCACCAGAGCCAAAAACAGGCTGAACCACCCACTCCAGAACCCAAGACAGAGCCTGGGTCACTTGAGCCCGTGCCCAAACCCGAGCTGCCTACGCGCGCACACAATTTTTTTAACCTGCCCCCCAAAACCCAGGCATATGCTTAAAATTTGGCGGGGGGGGGGGCAACCAGATGGCAAAATAGGACATGTCCATGATTTCCCAGCTGTATGGCAACCCTAGGTTAGAGTGTTGGACTAGGACCTGGGGAACTAGGGTTCAAATCAGGGGCAAACATTGGTTGTTGTTATTGTTGTTGTTTAGTTGTTTAGTCGTGTCCAACTCTTCATGACCCCATGGACCAGAGCACGCCAGGCACTCTTGTCTTCCACTGCCTCCTGCAGTTTGGTCAGACTCATGCTGCAACCATCTCGTCCTCTGTTGTCCCCTTCTTCTTGTGCCCTCAATCTTTCCCAACATCAGGGTCTTTTCCAGGGGGTCTTCTCATCTCATGAGGTGGCCAAAGTATTGGAGTCTCAGCTTCAGGATCTGTCCTTCCAGTGAGCAGGGCTGATTTCCTTAAGAATGGATAGGTTTGATCTTCTTGCAGTCCATGGGGCTCTCAAGAGTCTCCTCCAGCACCATAACTCAAAAGCATCAATTCTTCTGCGATCAGCCTTCTTTATGGTCCAGCTCTCACTTCCGTACATCACTACTGGGAAAACCATAGCTTTAACTATACGGACCTTTGTTGGGAAGATGATGTCTCTGCTTTTTAAGATGCTGTCTAGGTTATGGCACCCTGAACAAGCCCAAAATTTAGTGCCCACAAATAGATCTTTTTGGTTTTGCACCTCCTTGGCTCAGTGCCATGTGCGGGGGAACCACCTGTCCCACTCTAAATTCAGCGGTATTCAAATACTTACTTAGCCATGAAGTTCACTGGGTGACTTTGGGCCAGCCACTGACTCTCAACTTAACCTCATAGGGTTGTTATGTGGATTACATTTGGCAACGGGGAGCCATGTCCTCTATCTTGAGCTCCTTAAATGTGATAAATAAATCACATTTAACGGCACAACTTAATTTTCCCAGTAAGTAACTGAAGCTGAGCCAAAGATAATGATGCTCCCCTTGTCTATGCAAATGAAGATTATTAGGGGGAAATCTAGCTGGAATTCTACCCCAACTATTTATTCTGCCCACATACATTTTGTTTTCTTGGAGAGAGAAGGAAAATATAGTTTGGATTTTTATTTTATTTTTTCAGCAGATAAATCATCTTCAGAGAAAGGGGTAAGCACCACCTCACTGCATACATCCATTCAAAACTGGGCATCTGTAAGAATTAAACACACACACTGCATATCAAGTTTGTTCCCTGATAACACAACTTGCCCTTGGCTGATGGCAAAAGTGTTTTCTGGAGATGCAGAAAGTGCTGGAGGTAGACTCTGCAATGCAGCATGTTATTAAAATTGGCCCATCTGCTGCACCAACCCTAACATCATAGCCCAAGAGTGTGAAGCCATTGGCCCTCCGAAAGTTGCTGAACCCCATCATTTCCAGCAAGCATGTCCAATGAACAGGGATGGTGGGAGTTGTAGTTCAGCTAGTACAACTGAAGGGCTGAAAGTTTCACACTCTTGGTCTATGATGTCATAGGCAACGGCTATAGATTATACACCCCCCCCCCCAAAAAAAAAATCCTGCTGACCAATAAATCAGATTGACTTTTGGTGTCGTATGTCCCACAGAGGAACTTATGATCTTCAAACAAAAATATATTTGAGGTCGCAGGCCACAGAGAGGTTAGGCTGGCCTCAACTAGAGCTAGGGCTTTTTTGGCTGTGGCTCCGATCTGGTGGAACGCTCTGCCACAAGAGACTAGGGCCCTGCGGGACTTGACATCTTTCCGCAGGGCCTGCAAGACAGAGTTGTTCCACCAAGCCTTTGGCTAGGGCACAGCCTGACTCCCTCCTCTGGCAACCTGCACAGAACTCTAGCCCAATGGTTGCCATCAATTTGATTTGAATTAATTTTATAATGAAATGATTTTAGAATGTTGTATTATTTGATTGTTGTTAGCCGCCCTGAGCCCGGGTTCGGCTGGGGAGGGCGGGATATAAATAATTATTATTATTATTATTATTATTATTATTATTATTATTATTATTATTATTTTATTATTATTAATGTCCATGAAAACAAATGCATGTTTTAATTATGTAATGGCGCATCTGCAGTCTTAGGGCTGTCTGATTACTCTCTTCCTGCTCACCTCCATGTGCCAAGATGGGTAGATACTTCAGTTTGCCTGGATACCGTACTGTATCTCCTCTTTCACTCTATGTCAGTCAATGCAGTTAAATACACATGTAGCCTGTACTGTAATACACAGCTTCTCATGTTTATAGCAGATGTATTATAGGTAATTCAGGTTAAAATAATTGAATGCTTCCAATTTTCCACAGAGATTGCTTCCTGAAGCTTACAAAAAGCATCTCAGAAAAAGAAAAAGTCGATGGATGACAGATAACCCAGTCTGAGCTGTGGGGAAATGCTTAGGCAACATTCTCCTTGAATGGTCATTTGTTAAATTTTGGAATATTTGATGTGGAGCTTGGTCTGAATTCAGACTTTATGTTCTTTGACATGTACATAGTTCCTACTAACATGGCCAGTAAATTGTCCATAAATGTAGGTTCAGCAGCTCCTTAGCGATAATCAAACTTTCCATATGTTTCAGGTAGGGGGAGAAAATAAACAGTAATCCAAATGTTAAAAGTGAATCTTGGTGATTCCACCCCCTAAAACATTCTGATGATTTTGCCAGAATAATCATAGGCACAATATTTTAAAGCAGAGCAGACAAAAGCCATGCCCTGCCAGATGTTATTGGACTCCAGTTCTCTTCAGCTGCAGCCAACATGATGGGAGTTGTAGTCTGACATTAATCACCCCATTTACAAGGCTAAAACGTAATTGATTCTTGAGAAAGGCTGTAACATTTAGTAGATTAATTACATAATTAGAACCATTTTCCTACAGCAAAACTTTGTCCATAGTTAACTGGTTGGGCTGTCACTGATATCCCTTATATCAATGATCTTAAGGCAGAGTTTAGATATGATGTCTATGTGTTAGTGGGGCGATTGTTTTATTTTGTGAGTCAGGGTGTGCCCTGGCAAGGGGGAGGCTGAAGACAAAAGGGACTCCTGACTCTTAAGATGTTTCAAAGTTTGCTTCTATGTTATTGTTTTGGAGATTTTATTGTTTTAGAGTGTGGCATTGTATTATACAGTCATACCTTGGGTTGAAGTAGCTTCGGGTTGAACATTTTTGGGTTGTGCTCTGTAGCAACCTGGAAGTAACGGAGTGTGCTACTTCCGGGTTTCGCCACTCGCACATGTGCAGACGCTCAAAATGATGTCACACAAATGCACGGAAGCAGTAAATCACGGCCTGCGCAGACGCAGGTTGCGTTTGCTTCAGGATGTGAACAGGGCTCCGGAACGGATCCCGTTCGCATCCAGAGGTGCCACTGTATTGAAGTTTCTCAGGTTCATAGTTTGTTATATACACATTATGGATGGAGTTCAGTGTCACACAAAGATGAATATTCTAACTGCACAAGCATAGCAGCATGCTAGATAGAACAATTTCCCTCTCCACACTGTCTTTGGGGTTCTCTCAAGCCAAGACAATTTGGGGAGGCATGGCAGAAGAGGAGGGGAAACGCCCCATTGTGCAAGCGGAAGCACTATCGGTTGGGGTTCCTCTCTTTGGCTATTCTGGATTCCAGGGAGTCATCTCTAAACTCCCATCCCTATGTTCCCTGCTAAGAAGTGTGTGTAATTACTACAATCACTATGTCTCTCTCCACCACGATTCCCAGCCCAAAGCAACAACGAAAACTCAGCAACATTAATCCAGCTACCAATGATGATAAAATTTCTGCAGAAGCATATCCCTCTGAAGTAATGCTGGGCTGAGAAAGTGCCAACCCTATTAGAGCACTTGCTTTGCATCAGGAGGTCTCGGGTTCAACCCCCCAGCATCTCCAGGACCAGGGCTGCAGAAGACTCTCTGTCTTAAATTCTGCCCATCAGTGTAGACCAGTGTTTCCCAAACTTGGGTCTCCAGCTGTCTTTGGACTACAACTCCCATCATCCCCAGCTAACAAGACCAGTGGTCAGGGATGATGGGAACTGAAGTCCAAAATAGCTGGGAAACACTGGTATAGACCATGCTAAACTAGATGGACCAACACTCTGACTTTGTAGAAGGCAGATTCGTTGGTTTGCTCCTAACTGAGTTGAATATTGTCTGTGGATGAGCAGGAAGCAGATCTGTGGAAATGCTGATGCTTGCTTTCCTAATCCACCACCCCCCCACCATCATTTGGCAAATGGGAATTGGATAATATAGCAGAGAGAGGTACGCAGGCTGAAGAGACTAACTTGAAAACCACCCTTGTTGCTACAAGCGCGAGGCCAAGCATAGCAGTCAAGGGCAAATATTTAGGCAATGTCAGTTATCTGGCCAATGTGTGTATCAGCATATTAGTGTGGAAATCCCCATAAAGCTCTGTGGGAGGTTCAGCTTTGATCCTAACAGCACCTGCCAGCCTGCTGAGGCTTTCTGTTGCAGGAATCCCTGTCAGGGGAAAACAAGAGGGAGACGCTCACCTGGGGCTTCAATAATGCTCTTCTGAAAGCAAATGCTTCCTTCATTATTTTGAAAGCTGGGTGGGCAGGGGGCAGGAGAGCTGGGTGGCTATTATCCAAAGAGCCACAACATTTGGGGGGGGGAATGGGGGCCAAGGGGAGAGAAGAGTGCAGGACTGAGGAGCATATGCTGGATAACTGAGGCATTCTTTTTAGCAGAAGTAGCTGCCTGGTCCTTAGCACCACTACAATGTTTCAAGCATTCTTCTTCCTTTCTAACTCCACCTCCAATTTGCTTTGGCTTTTTAATATACCTTGCATCACGTTTACTTGCACAGTATTCAAAATCCTCCTCCTTGTCCACTCGAGGCCTTCAGCCAGCAGAAATATTCCACATCTGCCACAACCTCACTTCCTCGGCTTGCACAAACATGTGCTTCTCTGAGTAGGCTTCGTGATGTTGTTTTAAGCACCTGACATATTCCATCTATCTTCTTTATTTTTAATTATTTCTAGTCTATAGGGTGACCTAATCAAACAGGCTTCTGTCTGATGTCAGGGGTTCTTTTTGTACTTTAATCTGCTCTCATTTCTATATAATTCTCCTCTTTTCTCTCCCCCCCCCCTTTCCCTCCTTGCTATCAAAGTATTTTCTTTAACAAGCCCATCAACTAAAACAAAGTCTGCATTCTTGGATTCTAAGTCACACATAAAGTTTAAAGATTCTGTTTGTTCAGCGTTGACAGAAGCAGTCGGCTGTCCTAATTTACCTTCTCCATATGTTTTTATTAGAGCTGTGAGAGCAGGCAAAAACCAAGTGGGAGGACAGGCTCTCTAGTCTCTTTCTTTCCTTTAATATGAAAGGCTTTCCTACTCTTCAAGTTCATAAACTTCTCTGCAATTCAGCTTTTACTGGGAAAGAGATGGACCAGGTTTCCCTGTGACATTTCTGGTACCGCAGCTGGGAAAGGTCTGTCCACCAATAGCCACAGAAACAGCAGTGTTTGGAACTCGGAACAATCCTGAGGTAAACTCAAAGCTGCTGACAGGAATTTTAACCTCATCAGTCACTCTAGTGGAGCAAGGCCTGGCAGAGGAGAGAAAAATAGTGCTAGGCAACAGTGCTAGTCCCTGGCCTGCACGCCTGATGTGGCTTCATCCAGTGGAAAGGTGCATTTGTGTGTGAATTTGTGGGTGGAGGGAGACGGGGTATGTGCGGGTGTGATGGCCGCTTGACCTTAAATGATGTAGATCATCTGAAGTAGTCAGCAGGGTTCAATTTTATCCCCCCACATTGTTTATGAAAAGATGAAATATTGACGTGGTTCACACTACATGGTAAGCCAAATTATGGCTTAGCAGAACTGGATTTTGGAGAGCTCTGTAGCCAAGGTTTCCTGTTGGCTACCTGTCATTGTTAAGGAGGAGAGGGCTTAAACATGAGCCTGGGTTCAGATGACCTATTAAGCCAAACCTTGGCTTAGCTGCCTCACAACATGGAGCTTAAAGGATCTGGGAAGAGCAGCGGAGCTTCAGTCTCCTCTCTGGAAGTCTGCAAGCTCACACTAAGATGTAATTTGGCTTAACATTGTGTAAAAATGCAACCATTGACATTCATGCCAACTGATACTGGCTTAAGCTAGCACCTGACTTTTGACTATTTTACTTTGTTGAAGATAATACAGAGCTTTTGAGGTCAAGAACTAATGCCAGTTCAGGTTTTGAATATTGGCAGGGAAATGTAGCTACAATTGTAACTTGAAAATTGAGCTTTTAATAAGTATATGTGAAAAGGATCAGCTGTCAGATTTGGGCTTGTGTCTGTTGAGAGCTGCTGTACTAATGACATTGTAAATATTGGGCAACTGTTGCAAGTTGTCCAAACCTCAACCGAAAGATATCTTTTCTCTCTCCCAATAGACACAGTGTGAGAGTAATCACTGCCACCTTTGCCTCATCAGGATTAAATATCTTGACTTTTCTATCATTTTCCTTCCAGTAAGTGGTTGGGAAAATAAGCTAACTCTTATAAGTGAAAACATAAACAGAGCTTGTGGCATTCATAGATACTAGCATAAATAAGAAATCAAATATTTCACCAGGAAAATGGGACAGAATGCACAGATGGATGCAGGCAAAATAAATCCAACCAATATGGATGTCTTCTGTATTCCACAGACAGCATGTTTCTGAAATGTTGTGGTTTTGTTTTTCATTACAGATGCTCCTTCCAAATATTTAATAATAGCCTATTTTAAAAACTAAACCTGAGCCAAATAGCTCTTGCCCACCTTTTGTGGGAAGGGGAAAGTGAAGGGGTATATTTGGCAACTTTCGGGGAATGAGAAAATCCTAAAAATGCTCAGGGGTGGATAATTTTACCTATAAAGATTAGATGACTAAGGGCGCTGCCTTTGAAGGTGACTTGGAAACTACAATTAATCCAGATTGCGGCTGCCAGACTGGTGATGGGGAGAGGCTGCTATATGGGAACATAGAACCCTGGCCCTAAAAGACTTACATTGGCTCCCAGCATAGAAGCCAACTCCAGGCAGCTGTGAGTGCTTGGGCACCCACAATAATATAACTGGGGCACCCACAAAGTCAGTGGAAAAAAGCCAGCAGGGAGAGAAGCAGTTCAGCTCCATCTTCCTCAGCCAGCAAGCAAAGCATCCTTTTCTGGAGGGTGGAGTTCAGATGTGGAGACAGAGTCTCTCTGCCTCCAATCCGAGCCCCTCCCCACGGAAAAGGGTGCCTTGCTGGCTGAAGCAGAAGAGGAGTCACTGCCAGCCACCATAACGCAGACATGCAATGTCACATGCACACGCCTGCATATAGTGTGTGTGATGTCCCATGCACTACGTGCAGGTGTGCGTGTGTGATGTTGCACGTCTGCATGCAGTGGTGGGCACTCACAATCCTGAGGGCAAGATGGTACCCCTGACTCCTAGTATCCTTCCAAGCACAATTCAAAGTGTTGCTGCTGGCCTTTAAAGGCCTAAATGGTTTCAGCCCTGTATACTTGAAGGAGTGCCTCCACTCACATTGTTCAGCCCTGGACGCCGAGGTCCACCTCTGAGAGCTTTCTGGTGGAACACCCTCCTGTGAGATGTCAAAGCAATAGCCAATTATATGAGCTTCTGTAGACATCTGAAGGCAGCCCTGTATCAGGATGCTTTAAATGTCTCATTTAGCATGTGTTCTTTTACATTCTGTTGCAAGACACCCAGAGTGGCTGGAGCAACCCAATCAGATGGGTGGGGTACAAGATAATAATAATAATAATAATAATAATAATAATAATAATAATAATAAATGTTTGTGCATTTAGAAGTTTTAAAACTATTAAGTGATTTAGAAGTGCTTTTAAATAAATAGATAGTCAGTGGCAAAGATGCCAGGGACTGCTTCTGTTAGGCAGATCAGGGATAAATGGTCCAAGGAAAGAAGGAGATGTATCATCTGCTTTCTTCCCTGTCCCAAGACAGAGGGAGAGAGCAGGGTAGGTGTGGCTGGAAAACAACAGAAGCACTTTGGCAGACAGACTGCAGTTTTGAATGAGACACAGTGGAGGAGGGTTTGCTTTGCGCTCTGGGCTGTCTCTGGGGGTTTGACATAGGGTAGTGGATTTGGCTTCTGCAGTTTTTAAGCAGTTTGCTCAACCTGTGTATTCGTAATAAACTCAAATATCATAAGCTTCCAGCGACTCATTCCAAAGGAAACTGAACACAGATAAATTATTGCGCCTGGGACAATAGAACAGCTGTAAATGGCTTTAAATGTGCATGAAAATTCAGGCTCATATACAAGATAAGATCTGGTACCTTCAGTGAGAGAGGCAAGGTTTAAACAGAGGCAAATATTCATCCGGATTAAAAAGAAAATTCCCAGGCATGCTTATAAATGACATTTCATAGGCTATGATTTACACCTGTGCATCGGAGTGTAAATGCAACACATGATAATAAAACCTTCACAGCCACCTCTTCTTTGCAAATATCTGTGGTACTCATCAATTTTAAGCAGAACTCACTTTTGTTTTTCTGCTTGAAACAGAACTCACATGTTTGCAAATTTGTATCTGTGCACACATGCACAAACAGAAAAGTTGGCCCAGAAAGAACAAAACTGTGTGTATATGTTAAGGGGAATATAAGTTGAATGGTTAATGTCCATAATAAGTAGTCATTGTGTATATTCACCAGGCCTCCCTCATGGAGAATGTGCACATTAACCTTCCATGAATAGGGAATCATAAACATTTCCTGGTCAATATACAGTACATACCGTAATCCCCAACATACCTTGGGAAGTGTGCATATCTCAACTGAATTTTCTAGATCCTCCAGCCATTATACATAATTGGGCCTTGGGGAATGTGCACATTTGGCTTAATTTGGTACATTCTTCGGCTATTATGCATAATTCTCAGCAAGCCTTAGGTAATGTGCATATCTCAAATGTAGTATGTATACATTCTCCAGGCAATGTGCACATTCTCCAGTCAGTATCAAAGTCTCTGAGAAACATGCCTCACTTGTTCAGATGTGTACAATCTGCACCCCCTGGGCTGCTTCTGGCCAACTGACAAATCTTGCATGTCCCACAACATACCCTCCCACTGATCAGCAGTGGGAAGAATGGTGTGGGGCTACACAAGAAGATTCATTCTCTTCAGCATTCCAGCTCCTTTTCATCACTCTGCTGTTCCCTGGTCAGCTCAGCAGCAGAAGTGGGATTTGCAGGCAGAAGAAAATGTAAAACCTTCCTTCTCCTCTTACACTTCTGATGAAAATTCTCTACTCCTGCACTATTACTAAACGAAAAGCTTAATAATGGCATGGTGTCAATCAACAGGGGAATTGCAGGGGACGGAAGATTTCACCAGTAGGTAAAAAAAAGAACAGGGAGAGAAACAGTGTGGAATACATCTTATCCCATCCACCGCTGTTTCTGGCAGGGAGGATACAAATGAGATGAAGGAATCATAAACAGTATGCTCCAATTCCCGAATTAATTTTAGACCTTCTTCTAGTTGAAGCAGAATTCAAGCAGAGTGGAATGCAGGACAGAGTGAACCCACTGAATGAAGGGGAAGGAAAATGGGAGAAATCCATTCTTCTCTCGCTGCAGAAATCATACGTCAGCAGTGCATTGTAGGTCAATACCAGCGATGGAAATAGATCAGAAATATCCATTTTACTGGCAAGGATTTGTAGACCAGCCAAGTCAATATCTTTGGAAGCAATAATCTATCGAGTGCTTTTATAGAGGCCTATTAAAAGGAATTGGGGGCTATTCAGCAGCACTGCCTGGTGACATTCAAACATTCCTTGTGCCTTTCCTGTGACCTAATACTGAGCATTCCTTGATGAAAACTAAGAGAGTCACAACCATGATGGCTTTGGCAGCTAGGAGTGCCTTTTCCCAGCTACTTCTATAGCTCCATTTTGAACAGAAATAACTTGGCCACTGTATTCCATGCTCTGGTGACTTCCTCTCTCCATGGGGCTGCGCTTCAAAATGACTCGGAATCTCCAGTTGGTTCACTGTGCAGGTGTTAAAGCCCCAAAGGACTCAGACCCCAAATACCCGAGAGACCTTCCCTACATACCTTCTCAGGTGCTGAGATCAGCAGAGGGGGCCCTCTTGGTTGTTGCACTGCTCTCAAAAGCTCACGGGCTGCCCAGGAGAGTGCATGCTCTATGGCAGCCACAAAGTTGTGGAACCCCCTTCTCAGAGAAGTACATCTGGCATCTCCACGGCACAGCTGTCAGTGAATGTTGAAGACACACCTCTTTATCCAGGCTTTTGTCCCCTGAGGTGTATATTTTTAGAACTCGATTTATTCTAAGTTGCTTTAAACTGCTACCTTGGGGTGAAGGGCAGGTAAATGATGATGAGGGTTATGATATGGCTGCCATCCTATCTGCACTTACCTGGCAGTAAGTCTCACTGAAATCAGTTGGAGTTACTTATGTGTAGATATCTATATGGAATTCTGCTTTGAAATAGATACAGTAATAGAACACTTTAGAGCTGCTGAAATTCTTAATACACTTCCAGTACATGCCATAAAAAAATAAGAGTGACCTCTTGTGGTCAGTTCAACACATGTCAGTTCTACTCTTTCATATGAACTAATGAATCCAATTGCCTACGTGGAAGAAAGTCTGTCCTCTGCTTTGATGCTGTGGAACGGATATAATTCAATGTATGTAAGACCTTCTCTCTCTCTCTCTCTCTCTCTCTCTCTCTCTCTCTCTCTCTCTCCCTCCCTCCCTCCCCCCGGTATATTATTACAGGACCAAGATTTTCCTCCCTTGCTATATTATTACAGGACCAAAATTATTACAGGACCAAGATTTTTTCCCAGACAATAAAAGTAGTGCTATCCCACTCCTCAACTAGACTTGTAAGGTAGAATTTGGAGGCTTTAAAAAGGGGGGAGGAGAGAACGTCAGAAGGTTGTACATTAATGCACCCTAGAAATGAATACAGGAAATGTTCTTATACCATGTCAAATTATTTGTCCATCAAGTTCTATGTTGTCTGCTGTGACTCGTTGTGGTTCTCCAGGATCACCGGCAGAGGTTTTCCCCACCGCATTCCACCTGGAAATGCCAGGGATTGAAATTGGGATCTACATACCTCCAGAGATCTATTCCGTCTTCTCAGGAGTTCACTTCATAGTTGTGAGGCTGCAATGGAAAAGGCTGTATACCTGGAATATTGTGATGTCAGTGAAAATGTTCATGATATCTTACTAGTGCAATCTAGCTAGGGGCCATACTTTTGTGGCAGCAAGCATTTATTTGTTTGCATGGGGAATCTTGCGTCTGTGCTATTTCCTACCTTATTAAGCAGCTGGGCTACACAAATGTAGCCCCCAGTAAACACTCTTAAACTTTTCAGAAAGTTTAAGGTTATGGAGATGGTTTTATTTCTCCTTGTTTTTTTCTTGTTACCAAACAGCTGGTTGGTCATATTCAGAGTATCTAACCAAGGCTACATGCACATTGATTTGGATTGTCACTCACCAAAGTAATGCTTATATTCTGAGTAAATCTGATCATTTATGGTATGCTGCTCTATATGCAGCTGATATAGAAATTACGCCTTTCCTGACCCCTCCATGTGAGACAAAGTTTAAAAAATGAACAGCATAAACATAGACCTGGCAATGCAAGCTGATTTAGATATTTTACTTCTTTTGAATTAATTTTCTGTCCCCTGGTTACATTGAATGTAGTTGTAGTTAATATTTCATATCAATTGCTTTACAGGATTTCTAAGCAAAATGCACAAGATCTCAAGTGTGGTCCATTTAGCTTTGCTGCCATATATTGTGAAATTGTAAGTACTATATCCATTTAAAACCATAAACACACACACACACACACACACACACACACACACACACAAAACAATCTTCAAAGTGGAGGGAAAGGAGTAGCAAACCATATTTTGATTGATTTTCTGCTAGGATTCAAAGAAGAGTCAAACTGAAAAAGAAAACAGGTATTACAGAACATATGTTCATAAATGGCTAATTTCAGTGACAGAGCGGTGGACTGAGTAAATATAGAAGGGATTTATTATAAAATTCTTTAGTGTTGTTGGCAAAAGAAGCAAATTGCTGGGCAATCTTATATCACCAAAATCCAGGAAATAGCACAAACACCAAACCACTATATTTTCAATGACAATAATGAGAGAAGCTTCACCATTGGTTGGCATCGCCACAAATGGCGCATGTTGGCATGTTCAGGAGCATGAATGATAGATCTGCTGCTCAGGGTTTATAATTATTTAATCAAATCCAGATTGTGGAACCTGGAGGGACATCAGACATCTTTGCAAAAGGAGTGAAAGAGAGAAGGGGATCTATATCTTCACAGTGATGGAGTGTATTGGTCCCTTGAGTGTGCCTAGCCACACACTGTCGATTGCTGCAGGGAGTCTGTATTTTGTTTTCTTTCTCTGGGAGATCTTTATTGCTTGATACATCAGTGTGTGTTTAAGTGTTCATGCAAAAGAACAAATGTTGGCAATTGTTGCTGCGTGCAGATGGGAGCTAAATCAACAATTTCCATTTCCTCCCATAAAGAAAACTAAACACCCAGCTTAGGAAAATTGCATTGTTCGTTTAAATAAACCATTTGTGTGCTGCACACCTAGTCCAGGAAAACATACAGACACAACTTTCTTTTCACGTGTCTTGCTTATATTACATTACTGGAAAATTATAGCGCTCCCCTCTGCACATATTAAAGTATAACAGAAATAAATTGTGCCTATCTCTTCTGCCTTAGAGCAAATGGGAGAGTCACACATCTGTTGTGTTCCTAGGCTAGGCTTCCTATCAGTGTGGTAATTAGTGAGGAGAAGGTGGATGGGGATTTTTATTTTTTTTAAAGTATGTCAAAAATAATGATTGAGTGAAGAGCAAAAACAATTTGCTACATTCAATTAGCATTGCTTTTTAGTGGTGGGTGATACAGAGATTTACATGAGATGCTTTGTTAAGATCTTAATAGAAATATTAGGGGTACAATTCATTTAACACTAAACTCTTATATGCCGTTGACAAGGTCAGCTGGGATATTTTGCTGCTTGCTCAGAAGCCCCCTCTGCTGTTCCTTCTGGGGGCCTCCAGTCATTCTGTTGGTGAACAAATCTGCCCTTTACACCCCTAAACTAGTCTTCTGTCTCAAGGAGTCGTTATCTCATTCTAAAATCAGTGATAGCACAGGGCTGCATACTTCTCTAATATTTGTACAATTTTGATTCAATTCCGTCCTTTGCAGCAGTGAATTCATGACATGGTCATGGTCTAGTTTTACTTATTTAAAAAGTCATGAAATCATGTCCAAGCCATTATTAAAAAAACAAGTGTGAAAAAATAGAAGGATTTCCCACATAAAAATATAAGAGTATTAATATGGCACTTCAGGTATAGCAAAGTCTGCATATAAAAGAAATGCATTTTAGAAACGTTATTGACATCTATGCAATGTGACAAAACCCAAAAATGACTGTGAATGCACCAGTATGTATATTTGTTTGAAAATAGATGCCATCGAACCAAGGGAGGCTTACATTTGCAGTGGATTAGTCTGTAAAGCTATTTAATAAAACAAAATCATTCACAAAGGTCCTAAATAATGAAAATGCATGGAAAAAACTGACAAAACATTCACAATTCAACGATTCTATATTTCAAATATACACAGCTCTGTGCAACGATCAGAGTCCACATTTTGTTCATTCACATCGAATATAATCCACATAATACACAACATAGAGCACATGCCTCAGACAAGTCTATACAATAATAAGTTATGTATCCAAGTTAAACTAATTACCAAATGAATATATATTTGGAATGTTATCTTTTCAGCTGGAGGGAATAGAGGCTGTTTTTTACATGAGATCTTTGCATCTGTACATAATTATGCACACGCACATACAATTACATATGCTGATAACTTAGCTGTGCAGTACACCACTATTTTAAATAAATACTGGTCTTCAGTGTAATTCAGAAATTATTATGAAATGTTCTAGCTCTCTTAGTTGTTGAGGCTTTGTTCTTTATCCTTGCCTCCAAGATTTTTATGTTTTTAGTATCCGTGGTGAGTTTAAGGGCTCATCCAGGCTTGCTTTTGTTCTGTGACGAGTCTGAGTGGTATTGCTCTTGCCACTTTCCCCCAGAAATCCCACTCTTCAGCGATAAATAGGCACAAACGTCAATCTGGAGAAAACTCGATTGATGTTTGTGCCGATTCAGCTGTAAAGATTGGGTATTCCTGAGGGAAAGCAGCAAGGCAAGGGCAATTCTGGATAAGCCAAAAGTGAGTCTTATTTACTTAAGCTGACTTGTGATTTTATACTTTTTAATATTTTGTTCTTATCAAGCTTTTCCTCACTTACTACTATATTCAAAATGGTGGTCCTTAACATAGGCAACATTGAGAACTAGGCAGTTTAAATCGTTGAGGCCTTTTCCCTCTTACTCTTAGGCGGCCTAGTCTTCAAGAGTTCTTGCACTCCAAAACTAAGAGATTTATCATGATATATCCTTTGAAGGTAATAGATCCTTTGATCCTAAGAGGTGAAGACATTGAGTTGAGTACACAGTATGAAGGCGGAACGGGTATTGAAAAAGCAGGAAGGCACTGATTGCAGGAAAAAGGAAGGAAGGATACTTTCAGGATGGGGGTGGTGAGAAGTGGGGGGAAATGATTCAGTTATCTTTTAAATATGAACTTACTAAATTAGCAATTTCCAAAACAATATGTGAACAGAAACACAGCCATCCTTTGAAATTCACACTTTTATGAATTTTGTGAGGCAGTTCTCAAGCTAAGCAATGTGTATAAACATGCATATATGTGTGCATATGAATGTACATATTAGTGAAAGTAACCTACAACAATGTATATTTGTCAAAACTACGTGCAAAAATGTGTATATTAGGAGAAATTAAAATGCTAAAGGATTTTCACAAGGATTTTCCTTTAAAAAAAACACACAAATGGCTATAGAATTGCAAACTGAATTTAATATTGGGAAAAAGGAATTGAAAGAACTAGTAATTGTTGGCTGGTCCATCCCTACTTCAGGTGCGTGGGAGAGGGGATTCATTGAGCTGAATGTGTTTAGAACATAGTCTCTCCTTGGGGGCAGTCTGAAACAACCAATTCTATACACTGTTGCCAAAATAAAATTTGAAAAATTATGGCATAGATGACAAAATGGACAAAAGAGTGGTGGGGACAGTTTGAAAATAATGTACCCTGGGGCATTTGATTACAAGGCAGAGAAAGCAGGTGAGATCAATGTCACACCCGCAGACTTCTCTTTTCTTTCTTGTACCTTGCTGTGCCCCCCCCAAGCTGCTCCAGAAGGTTCCACAACTCCTTCCACCTCAGCAGCTAAACTAAAAAGCAGAATTGCCAGTCATTTTGCTCAGGTGGGAACCCAAGGAAGGTGACCTACTAACCAAACCCAAGGAAGTGGAGGACACTACAACTGCTGATAAAGGCACAATGTTAAAAAAGAATTCTTTTCCAACAACAATCTGCTCAAATCTCTCTCACAAGAGACCTGTGTCATCTGAGGACTCTGTCCGGATATGCCAATGATAGAATCATTGTGAGGTTCAGGATCCCACTTTTGAGATTTGGGGGCAATTGCTGGGAAGAATCTCAGCCTGGAAAACTAAGGGGAAAAAACAACTTTAATGGGTATTGTGCATATCTTATATTTCATAGCATCTTTCTGAACCATCCATTTTGTCATTTATGCCACAATTAAGAAAACATTTAAGTTACAATTCCCTTTAAGTAAGATATTCTGTGTTACAATTTTCCCCACATCCAGTAGCAGAGGTAGTGTTAAGATTGAGGTTTGAGTATCCAGCCTAGTAATATGTATTTGGAACAAGAAAGCAGGCTCCAAGAACGAGTGTTACAATAAAGCTTGGCTTTATGGAGCCCCAGTCTCTTTCTGAGAGTTCTTCTAAAGGACATGGCCCTCGCAGAAATTGGGATTGTTTTTCTTGGAGCAGAAGGGCAGCTCTTAAACATAGATTTGTGTCACAGAGGCTCATGCAATATTCCAGGAATAGAGTCTTCAAGAAAAAGAAAAAGAAACTTGGGGACAGACTATCAATTGAAAAACTAATGTTAGACATACACCCCACCAATATGCCTGCAGAATAGAGTTTTAGCATGAAAACACATCTTGATCCCTGTATCGATGATTCAGTTATCTTCTTTTACATGGATATACAGAGAAAAGAACACTAGGAAAGAATATCCCAGACACTTGATATCTGGGGTGAATAAACCATGTGGTGAGCAATTTACACAGACTTGAGCAAAAAGCTATTTATTCCCGTGCTCCAAAATTTGGTGGATAGTTATAGTCTTGTTACTTTATCTTATAATATTGCAAGCTGAGATGTGGTTTAAAAAGATTTCTTTTTTCATTTTGAGAAGAGTTTGTCACCATTTGTCTGCCTGATATGTGAATTACTGTCCCTGTTTTGGGGAAGATTTTCATCATGAAGTTCAATGGGGTTGAGGGCCTCGTGAGCATTTGACAGATGCGAGCTGGTTGGAACACTTACTATTTTTGTCAATTCCAAAAGGATAAAGTGCTGTGAATTAATAGACCTTCTTAATTCCACTTTTACTGATTCTAAGTGTTTGGCATGAAGAATCCATCTCCCTAATTACAACTAATATTTACATTCTGTTCAAGAACGCTCAGGCATCATTTGGCAGGAACTGAGCTCTGCCTTAGAACTTCTGAAGAATAACTGTACAAATTTTACACTGCCAAATGACTGTGATACTCATGCAAAGTGTTATTAAAAATAAAGTTTTGGCCCAACACATGGAACTGGATCTTGGAAATTCTTTCTGCTACCCACATTGTGAATTAAAAGATGGAAAAACTATGTTTGCAGGTATCTTTGTTAATGAAAGTCCTTTTCAAATTATATCTAATTATACATAAGCACATGACAAAAAGGTGTCTCAACTTACAAATTGTCCTTATTGTGAATAGGGTAGATTACATTTGTCTTCCAGCTAAGACACTTGGCAGCTTCTTTAATTTTGAATAGCTACCATTTGGTGTCTATGATCATCAGCCTATTAAGGCCAATTTGGAAATCCCTATTGGAAAGGAACAATTTACTGTTAACAGCATGCCAGGGATGATTGACTTAGAAGTAGTTTGCATGACTAAAGCGGAACGACTACATGACAGATCATATTAAGATATTACTTCATTCTGAGCCTATGTTACAGTAGCATAATATTATTTTGAATCTCAGGGGTGCTCAATCTGATACTTAGACCTTTTATAGCTATAGAGCTCAAAACTCATTGCTTTGTTCCTACACAGGGGTGGGAGATGTATGAGTCTACAAGAAGGAACTTTCCAACACCAAGCTCAGCCTGCTTCTCAAACCAGCACACATTCCCTGGTGCTCTGTGTGTGGTACCATGGGACACCTACCTAATACCACTGAATCAGTGCCCATGCCAGAAAAGAAAGAAAAAAAGTCATATGAAGGAAAGCAAACCCCTTTTGTTCTTGCCTCCAAATCAACATTAAAGGCACACAAAAATTGGTTGGAAATTTGGCAATGTTCTTACCTAAAGGTCCCTTTTTATGTCTTCTGTTTTAGACCAATTGCCTGCAAAATGCTAGGAGGGATGAAATCATCATACCTTTTTACCCACCCTCAAACAGTAATGGCTGCCTTATGGGAAAATTGCTACAGCTATTCTTCTGAAAATTGGCAGGATTTGTGCCCTCAGAAAGAGCAATCTTGCCTGCAAATTTCATTACATTCTGCCAAGAAATAAAAAGTTATAGTTTAAATATCTATCTATATCTATCTGTCTATCATCTATCTATATCAAAATTTAAAGGTAGCTAGTGCAAAAGCCCCGAAACCCATTTGGATGGCTTTATCTACCCTGAAGGGATTACCACGCCTTCTTCATATAATTCTCTCAAAAGCAAAAAGATTCATAGGAATATTTTGATTTCCGAAGCATAAAAAGTGGAAACCAAGTCTCATTTTTTCCAAAGTGCATTCAGAACCCAAGCTAAATTGGGTAGCCCCTGAATCACTTCAGACCAAAGTGGACTGTTTCATGAAACTTCAAACTGGAGTCATAACCAACTTTTGGAGTTGATGCATTCCCCTAATTTTTGGGTTTGTTTGTTATAGATAATGAAGACTATTATTATTAAATTTGACTAGAGCTAGCCTATGGTGCCTCGTGGGGTCAGGCCTGATGGAGTTCATTCCTCTGCTGCCGTGAGGCAACGTGGCCAAGGAAGCTCATTCCTCCCTCTCCATGCCAGGCACATGGAGGAAGAAATGACCTGCCCCCAGGGAGAGGCGGCGCCACTGCCCCCCCCTCTGATGGGCAATCACAGCATCGGAGAGGGGCAGCGCCGCCACCTCTCCGACACTTCCGCCCCTCGGCCAGACCTGTGTGGAGCAGCTTCTGCAGCCCATGTCCCAGTCCCAAAGGCCAGCCCAGGCACGGTCTCACTCAATGAATGAAGTATTGTGGGGGTGCCTGGTTGTGCCCTCTCAAAAAATGTGCCTGGGGCAATGGCCGCCCAGGGCTCCCCACCCCCCACTATGCCACTGACCTTGCTTGTCTTGATCTTTGGTCACCAACCTCTCATTCTGAGACTGAGATAGTTTGGGAAGTTGCTTATGAGAAAGCAATACTACCCAGCCAGATTTCTGATATAACCAAGCTGCTTGACTTTTTAAAATGCAATTGGCTGTATCCCCTGTAGGTGGAATATTAGCAGAGTGGCGCCAATCTTTATAAATTATAATTCACCCTCAAACCATCAATTTAATTAATGCTCTGGCTAGGAGTGCTGTGATAATCTGCCAGTTTCAATTTCTGAGACAGATATTGTTGTTCCACTGGTGTGGACAAGTACTTCACACCCTCTTTATGCCAGATTTTATCTGCTTTAATTTCCATAAGGGGAAAAAATTTATTTGTTGGTGGCTGGCGGTGTATTCCTTTTTGCATGCTGCTCAGAGAGGCGGGAAGTGCATGAAGTTAGATGTGCAAGCTCAGAGAATTATACATGAATCCTGCAAAGAGCAGTGGTGAAACTGACAGTGTAAGTAATGCATAGCAATTTAGAATCATAGAATCATAAAATTGTAGAGTTGGAAGGGACTCCGAGTGTCAATGTACTCCAACCCCCTGCAAGGCAGGAATCTCAACTAGATCATATATGAAAGATGGCCACCCAACCTCTGCTTAAAAACCTTCAAGGAAGGAGAGTCCACCACCTCCCAAGGGAGTCTGTTCCACTGTCAAATAACTCCTAGTTATTTGAGCCAGTGTGGTGTAGTGGTTAAGAGTGGTAGTCTTGTAATCTGGGGAACCGGGTTCGTGTCTCCGCTCCTCCACATGCAGCTGCTGGGTGACCTTGGGCCAGTCACACTTCTTTGAAGTCTCTCAGCCCCACTCACCTCAGAGAGTGTTTGTTGCGGGGGAGGAAGGGAAAGGAGAATGTTAGCCGCTTTGAGACTCCTTAAAGGGAGTGAGAGGCAGGATATCAAATCCAAGCTCCTCTTCTTCTTCTTCTTCTTCTTCTTCTTCTTCTTCTTCTTCTTCTTCTTCTTCCTATCATCAGAAAGTTATTCTGGATGTTTAGTCGGAAGCTCCTTCTTGTAACTTGGAGCAATTGATTCAGGTCATAGCCTTTAGAGCAGGAGAAAACGAGCTTGCTCCTTCTTCTATGTGACTGCCCTTTAGATATTTGAAGATTTATATATTAGCATCCTAACTCGAACAGATCGACGAAATGTAGTCAGAACCTTATGGTAGAATTTGTTTACCAGATCAAGAATTTAGAAACCCTGCCTTGATCCAACAAAGTTAAAGGTAGATTAATCAGACTAGATTGGTTGGGATTTTGGATTACATGGAGGAGGGATGTAAATTTTACCTGTCTTCAAAATTATGGACTCTAAATGCTGTCCACAAATAATCTATGACTTGGAAAGATAGGGCTGTTATAGTATATTTTGGATCTGAAAGCTTGGCCAATTTGAGTTTTAAGATCAACCTTCCCTTCCCTGATGTCCTCAAGATGTCTTGGACTAAGACTCTCATCATCTGAATTAATTACTATTGTTATAATTTGGCTATTATTGGGGGTATATTGTAAAACTAATAAAAATATATTTAAAAAGACTCTCATCATCCTTGACCACTGGTCATGCTGGCCCTTGGCTGATGGGAGCAGTAGTCCTAAGCATCTGGAGAGTAGCAGGTTGAGGAAGGCTGCTTTACATCAATATTGGGAACTCTAAGAGGACATTGCTCTGGTTCTCTAAAAGCTGTAGTCCTACCGTTGGAATCCTACATAAGTGCTGCTCCACTGGCAGAGATGGAGGCCCACTGTCAAGATGGCAATGCCAGAAGGCCCCTAGAACACCCACAGCAGGGACTAAAACTAGATGTTCAGGGGCTTGTTTGAGGAAGACTATATACCCCCAAGGTCCCCTTGTTCTTCTGACATGTCCCCTAACAGACCCCAAAACCACATCAGCCCCGAAATACACAATTGCCTCCCATTGCAGTCAGGGTGGGGGGAGCAGAAAGAAGAGGAAAAATATAGGAAAATCCACCTCCATCCTCCCGCCCTGGTCACAGCTAGGCAGCAGAGTTTTGGGTACAGTTGATGATTCACTATGGGTTCTACACACCCACACCCACTGCTCCGCCTGAACTGAAACTGGACTTTTGCCTGTTGTGATGAAGGTTCCTCTGAGCCTTTTTAATTATTGGATTAAGCTTCACTTACTTTCTATCTAAGGATTGGCTTCCTAAAATTTGCCTGGCAGAACAACTGCAAGTAAACTTTTCTAATCAGGCTACGTAGGTAAACAAAATAAGCCAGATGAGTCATCATGAACTGACTATGGGGTCCCCCCCCCGGTTGGATAATTTAGTGGAATCAATCTGGATGTCTCCAAAAAAGAAGAAGACTCCAAAGTCCACAGTTGGACTTTATTAGGACCAACCGAAAATTCAAAAAAATGTGGCAAGCTGTCAAGTTCTCCATCTCATCAGGCAAGTTCTCCATCGCTCATCTCATCAGGCAAAACGTTACACAACTTAGGGTGTGTTTGGTTGAGGGAAAATAATTTTTAAAAGTAAAGAAAAAAACCTGGATATTATACAGTAGCCATGAACTCTGCTTACTGACTAAGTCTAAGGTGGAGATTGCAAGATATATCCCTGCCAGATATTGAGACAGGTTTGCTACTTCAGATTCTAGGATGATGAAGGAAAAAAAAGTCTGCTGTTCCCAAAGCTTGACATGTGAGACAATTTTTACATTTAAAAAACAGTTTGAGATGAGAATGCACAACAGTTTTAATCAATGAAATTTCTCATTAAGGAATTTTCAGGTGATTTTTATGCCATGATTAAATGTAACCATTCAGCTGAAGCATATTTATCAGTTTCTACATCCTCCCCGCCCCCCCAAAAAATCCATTTAGTTATCCTTTTTATCCTTAAAAGTTTTATTTGCTTCATTCCTTATTCATGATGATTACATTCATTGCATTAATAATTTGGACATTGTTTTTCTTCCGTAACTTGCATTTGTTTTCCTTTGCAAGTTATTTCAATGGAAACTCTACTCAGTCCTCTGCTGCCTGTAACTTTGGTGTTTTCATTGGCATGGACTGTGCAGGCTTCCTGCTCCTCCTCTGAGGTATCAAACATACAAAATTGCACATAGATAACACATGTCAGCCAATCACATGTTAGATATTGTCAGGATTGAAGAGGGTGTTTCAAAGGTTTCAAAGTGCACTCTGCTGAAGACACTTGGAAACCTCTCTGCCAATATGAAACCCTGATTAGAGCCTGAACATGGCTTTAAACTCTCTTTTGATTCTTAAAAAATTATTCATTTTGCTGCCTATCTTAAAAGTCGTGCTGTAAATTGCCTCAAGCATTTAAAAACAGCAAAACAACGACAGAAAAGCAGGGTAAATGTTTAAATTAAATAAATATCTGCTGTAGTATTCACAAAAAAAGTAATCAAAGGGATCTCATTATATGTTCTCCTTTCTTAGACAGCTTACCACGGTGGATCAAACTCATTGGTCAAAGTTGCGAAAAATCAGATCACTGCAAGGATCTCTGGTAGTAATGAGCTAATTTTGCTATAGAAGCTCTTGTGATACTTTTGCTGTAGACTGGAAGTTGGATTTCTGATTTCTTATTGTTACAGCCTCATGATTTCTGTCAGTTTGATTCTTGTTTTATGCTTATGTTGATTGCAGCATTTTTATATTTTGAACTTTGTTACAGCCTATGGCTAAAACAAATAAAAGTAAACTAAGTAAATATTGGAAAAAATAAATTTAGCCTCTGAGAAATAAAAACAAAATATGTATGGCATTCAAAATAAAATGTATTAAGGAAAGCAGAGAAAAGGTCCTGCTTTTTCTGATATTCAGATAAAACTGTGTGTGTGAAAGAAAAGCAAGGAGGAAGAATGAAATTCCGCTAGTAGTTATGTCAACAGTAAATCCCCTTTTAGCTTTGACATGGCAAAGGTTTGTCATCATGGCAGTATATTTGGAAAACCACACTAACCTTTTGTTTCCTCATAGTTCTGTTCTTATATTTCTTTTTTCCACAGCAGACATGATCTTTTACATTTCCTTGCCTTTTATCAGTTTGCTGACACTTGGGTGCTTTGGGGGGATTTAAACCTAGACTCTTTGCTATTTTTCTTTAAAAGCAGAATAGGTATCTTCTCTCCTGATTTCAAAACCTCAGGTACCATTAAAATATTTTATACTCTACCTCTTATTAAAGAAAGATGTGGTTTGGCTTTTTACAAGACTGGGAGCGGGGAGGGAGAAAGAATTTAAATAACGAAGGAATGAAAAACAGACTTATTTGGAAGAGGTCTGAACTCATTGTTTCATCAATAATGATCAGTCAGCACCATGAAGGCAAGATCCACAATGCCTGCAGAAGATTTGATGAGATATATAACCCAGGTACATATTTCTTTAAAGTATTTCAAGTAGCTGAATTTCCTGCAGCAATATTCCTCACAATTGCCATTTCTCTTCCTTCAGTTTCCTCTCTGGGAATGACCAGGTTTTAATATTTGTTTATCTGTCCCACAGGGCATACGGTAAATGATTCCTGGTTTCGATGTCGATTTTTGGAGCAGGGTTGTTTTTCGAATAGAGGCCTGCCCTTAAATTAGGACCGCCCCTAAAGTGGGCATATTCCAAAATGTAAGGCTTGCTTTATTATAGTGGGATAGTTGAGTGTCAAAAACATATCCGTAGAGACAGCATTCACCCAGACAGCTTAGTCCGTGGCATCTTAGCATAAAGCTAACATGGGCTGATGAAAACTCTATTGCCGCAAACTCAGGGGGTCATGTGAATTGACCTGTAGCAGGCAATTGCTAGTTTTATCACTTAAAGGTAAAGGTAAAGGGACCCCTGACCATTAGGTCCAGTCGTGACCGACTCTGGGGTTGCGGCGCTCATCTCACTTTATTGGCCGAGGGAGCTGGTGTACAGCTTCCGGGTCATGTGGCCAGCATGACTAAGCCGCTTCTGGCGAACCAGAGCAGCGCACAGAAATGCCGTTTACCTTCCCGCTGGAGCGGTACCTATTTATCTACTTGCACTTTGACGTGCTTTCGAACTGCTGGGTTGGCAGGAGCGGGGACCGAGCAACGGGAGCTCACCCCATCGCGGGGATTCGAAGTGCCGACCTTCTGATCAACAAGTCCTAGGCTCTGTGGTTTAACCCACAGTGCCACCCACGTCCCAAGTTTTATCACTTACAGTTGGTCTAAAAGGAACTGCTAGTAACTGGGCAAGTTTTTAGGTGCATGGGTCCACCTACCCATGACAATGGGGAGGCCAGGTCCTTCTTTGAGCATGAAGCTGCCCCCTCGTCTGTCATTGTGGCCTTCATTTTCTTCAAGGGGTGCGGTCAAAAGAAAAATCTCAGAGATTTTACCTGAAAAACGCCTTCCAATAAATTTAAATTCAGCTCTCGGTACTGCCATCCCTGTGTTGGCAGTGGGTAGCAGAGCAGATCAGGGGGTCCACATGGCAATGGAGAGGCAGACAAAGTATCTCAAAGTTGCCAAGAAGAAAGAATATTTTATTGTTCGGAATGCCTGGCATGTTCTGGCAAAAGTGCCTTTATCAAGGACTTGTTTTCCCATATCTTAGCAAACTAATCACAGAACGTTCTGTCACAGAAAATGAAACCCAAACCCTTGAAGGAGAATTTCCTGCAAGTTTTGTTTGCTTGTTTGGTAACAGTTATACAGTGTTTCTCTGTTTTGTTCATCATTTTTTAATGCATCTTGCTTTTCTTGGTTTGTTGGAGCAGAGGAGGGGGATCCACATGGCAGACAGCAGTGGCTCCCATGCCCAGCATTGACTGATGCTGAACATCCTGAGTAGCGGGGAAGAAATGGCAGAGGGGGTGGCTTAGTGCGCTTGGCATTTGGTGCTCAGAAAGGGCCAGAGGAGGAGCCAGAGACCAGCTTTACCACTGAGCTTTAACTCTTCCCCCAATGAGACAAAGGAGTCCTCATTAGAAATGAAATCCTCCCATTTCCCTATCGCTATTAAATCACTATAAGGCGTCCCATCTGTCCATGGGAGCTGGGGTGATCATCCTGTATCTCCCCCAGCAAAGCCCGGACGCTTAGGCTGGGCAGCTGGAGTGCCAGGACAGGAGCAACAATAACAGCTGCTGTCACTGAAATCCAAACATGACGAGAACCTTCCCTGCCATCAAATCAGAGGACATGCAAGCTACCATGGGAAGCTGTCCTTCCTTTGAAACATTCCAAGCAAGGTTAGCAAAACATCTTTCTGAGATGTTTTAGTGGGCACATTGCCTCAGTGCAGGGATCTTGCTGGATCTCTTCCAACTTGTTTTACTACAATTCTGGGTGGGCCACATGAGCTCGATCTGCTGCAGGCAGGTTAATCAAATGTACAGACATATAATGCAATGCAGGTCTTTTGTTCCCATGTGCTAATGGTTCCTTATCACATTATATATATATAATAACTTGCACTGTTGCGCAGTGGATTAAATGCACTAAGGTGTACTGATCGTTTCTTGGTCATCATTCAGTGCAACCCAATGCACGTCAACTCAGAAGTCAACTCAGAAGTCCCACTGCAATCAGCAGGGTTTATACCCAGGTAAGTGGGTGGAAAATGGCAACCTTAGTTATTTTAAAATCATCACTCTAATGCAGTGACCTGATTTTGCTTAAATGATCCTTCTATGTTATCAGGCAAAGCTCAAGGTTTGCTGTTGTTATATAAAGCCCCAGCCAGCTTGGGACCCACTGAATAAGCCTTGCCACATTCCCACAAGCTTTCTCAACTGGATAAATGGGTCTTCATCACGTGTGCCTTTCTTGTTATAGCTTCAGTCTTAAATTGGTTTTACATTTTCATGTATTTAACTGTTTTTAACGATCTTATGCATAGATTGCCTTGGGGTTATCGTTTAGAAGGTAAATAATAAATTGCTGAGGATGAGAATATGTCCCCAAGTGACCGTTTTGATCTGTGGAACTTGCACTTTTACAAATGCCATATCATGTTTGCTCTGCATCTGTTCACTGACTTTTTAGTGTGGCCCCAGCTATGCTTTGGAACTCCCTGCCTAGTGATATAAAGCAGGCACCCTAACTATACTGTTTCAAGCGCCTGCCCGAAACATTTTCATTTTAGCGGGTCTATCCAGATATATAATTTCATTGGGTGTACTTGTTTGGTTGTTCTTGTTTAAATTGCTGGTTTTGCTCGGTGTGTTATTGATCACTGTTACATGTTGTTTTACATAACCGCTTGGAGGCTCTGCTTAGATTAAGGAGTTGGTATTCCCCCCCCTAAATAAATGCAGTTTTAGGGTCCTGTTTTAGGTCCCTGTGTGATAGATGTCATGTTACTAGCCAGTCTCTGTAGGACTGTCTTCGTAGATGTGTCGCTAAGACGACATGTGCCTTCAGGTTCTCAGACTCCAACCTGAGCACGTATTGACGTGTTTTGCTCCCATTACTCAGCTGCTCCAGACAGGAATATCAGCCTTCTGTTCAGCCAGCTGGAACAAAAGATAATGCGTGCGGCTGACTTTGCAGCCTATACCCAGCCCAGATGTTCTTCTCTAAATAATATGCCGATGTATATGGCCTACAAGAGGGGGAAAGAAGAAGCAGGATCCTGGTCTGTGGTCACACTCAAAGCAGCTCTTTGGTGTCCACGACTGGAAGCCTGCCTTGGACAATAAAAGGAGCAAAGGCATCATGAAGAACAAGTAGGCACTAATTGCAGAAAATATGTTTGCCTTTATACTGCTGTCTCTCACTGAAGCATATGGCATTTCCTTTTGGAACCCTCCACACTCTTTCCAAAACCTAATTATAGGCACATCATCTACATGGAAAGGACATGTTTATATAGAAGTGTGTGCTTACAGCCAAATAAACACACAGGGAGGTTTATGAATGAGGTGATTCATATACTCTTTAAGAGAAAAAAACACCCCTAGCCTGATGCTTCCGTGAGGAGTTTGCCCTTTGTCTTGAAGAACATCTGTTTATGCCATCACCTAGATCAGGGCCATCAGCCCTGACCACTGACCATGCTGGCTGGAGTTCTGAAGTCCAGCAGCATCTGGAGGACCACAACTTAACCACTTCTGGGCCTAGACGAGTGCTGTGATATAATGTGGTACTACTTTCAGCAGTGGAGACTATTTTGGCAGCAAACGGCAATAGGCCAGGGTAGGGCATATTAGCATCAAGCATGTTCTTGGTACAAGGAGTGGTCAGAAGGGCCCTTCACAGGAAGCTTTTAATGTTTAATAGGTTATTGTATTTGAGTGTTTTGTTGGAAGCCACCTAGAGTGGCTGGGGGGACCCAGCCAGATGGGCGGGGTATAAATAAATTATTATTATTATTATTATTATTATTATTATTATTTGTTTCCAGGCTGGGGGAAACAAGACTGAAGAGGCCAGACAGGACCAACGGGAGGGCCACACGTTTTCGAAAAAGGTGTCACTCGTGGATTGGCAGATTTGAAAAGGCAGGGGGCTTGTTGGGTGTTTTCAGGGGAGTTTAGCACTTGCCCTAGCCAGGCCACACAATTATTGGTGTCTGATTCACTGGGTGTCTTGCTGGCCTTTTTGGTGATGCAGCAATGCACTGTTGGCCGGAGTAGGTTGTTGTTGGGTTGGAGCTGGTGGCTGTCTCCCTGCTGTGGCAGCTCCTCACAGTGAACTTGGGCAGGGTGAGTGGTTAGTACCACAAATTGTATTGGGGCCATAATGTAGGGTTTTGGGAAGGAGAGGAAGAGGAGATAATGAAAACACTGATGAATGTGGAGCTTGGGATGGTCTCCCTGGTCATTTTTGTGGAGCTGGTGGCCATTCCATCTGGCGTTGGGATGCAGTCCAGGGAAGTCAGGGTCTGACCCTGTTCAGATAGCAGTGGAAGCTATTCGTGGGTGACTGTGCCAAATGGAACAGGTGAACCTGCTGCCATTGGCACAGCTGCCAGCCCTGATGGTGGAGGATGAAAAGTCACACTGCCTCTGATCCTGGAGATACATAGCCATCAGGATCAAACCTTGCCTGATCACTGATCATATTTCTCCTCTGAAAGGGGAAAGCTGAGTTATTATATGCGTCTCCACTTGCATGCATCTTTACAGGTGATCTCATTTATATATGTTGTCTCTGACTATCTGGACTGAAATCCTAACCATTTGGGCAGAACACAAAACATTCTTTTGCATGTGTATTTTCTCTTCTCCCTCAGCCCACGTGCCATTTTATTCATGTTTTTGAACGTCTCCTCAATTTCAGAAGTGGTCTTGCGCCCTGGGGGGCTTCCTTTTGACAAACAAGTCTTGAATGTGCATAATTTGTGGTGCAAACATTCTTGGAATCCACCCCCCCTGTGTAAAGTGGGTCTGTATCCTAACTGGGGCTCTGAGTCTGTCTGAGCAGATTGTTTCCCATGCTGACCTGTAGGCACCGAACTCAATCTGTTTTTACATGTATTTGGGGCAGTGGGACACAGTCTAAGTTCACAGTCTGAGGCTCAGCAACCCAAGGGCATGGCTGAGTGGGAGAGTATGTTAATTATAGTAATCTTGACTGTGGAAAAGGGGGCAAATGACTTTGCCTAGTCTTCGGTTAAGTTTAATTACCCAAGTAATACTAGAAGTTAATTTTATGTAACAATAAGAGTTGACAGTTGGTTTTCTTTTCTTTTGACATCCCCTCACCCCAGTGTGCAATAGTACCAAGCATACATTCTTGGATTTAGATTAGCACCTGATACTGTTTTGACAGAAAATGATGAATGCCACCATTAGTGAGGTAGCGTTATGAACGTAAAATGAAGCTAGTGCTTGAAGGGGGGGGATTGTAGTTACAGCAATTACCCCCAAATTACTTTCAAATTATAGCTTGCCCAGTCATGACGGCACAACAGGTGAACAATTGAGAGCAATCAGCTTCTTGTGTGCCCTTGGAGATGTCTGCATGCACAGTTCTCAGAGGCTGGGCCATCTGTTGCCCCTTCCAGGATACACAGAGTAAGGGAATGGCTGACCTGGGTCACCTCAGCTCAGCAGGGCTTGTGCAGAATAATCAGAGTAACACAAACGTGGAAGAAGAGGGAAGTGAGCTGAAATCCGTGCTGCACGTATATCACTAGTTGGCTTTGGGGAAATTCAAAATGAACATCCCCCCCATCCCCCCTGGGGGAAAAAGAAAATCCTGACAATGTTGTATTAGTATGTCTATATCTATAATATTACATTATCTGGTTGGCTCTGGATTTACTCATACTCTTCTGCCTGAGATGGATGGGAGGGACCCATAGCAACAGATTGGCTAAGCAGGGCAGAGTGCTGATTGGCAAATCAATGGAAGATTGACAGAAATGTCTCTCAGAATTCAAGCGTTAGGTGAATGAGTGTATGGGAGGCAGGAAAGATTGCGGCTGTGAGATTTTTGTGAATTTGGGGGAAACTTTAAATTTGCTTCTAATTCCCCTTGCTTAGGCCTGTGACAGTTTGTCCTGGGCCACCCTCCACTGGTTTCCTCCTTGTTCATACTTTTATAACGAGCTCTGCTTTTCATCTACTATCTTATTAAATACTTTATTCCCGTTTGCTTGAATAGCTGGTAGAAGGGAGGTAACAGTAAGAGCTATGTGCACATGGTACCATCAGTGGGGACACCATTTTCAGAATACAGATTAGCTTTTTCTGAGTGCCTACGGACAAAGCTCATAAACACACCGAGCAAGTTCTGAATCGAGCTGGTGGGAGCTTGCCCGTTGCTAATTTCCCGTATTTCCTGCTTCTCCCAATTTGTCTTGCAGATGTGATATGAAATGATTTGCAAGCTTTCTTGGAGTCTACCCCAGTTTTAGATAGATTGTGCTCATTTTGTCTACTACCAGATTACTTTCAGAAAGAGGTGAATTGCACTGGTCTCACATTATTTACTCTTAATAAATCTATGTTGTTAGGTGGAATGCTGTCATCTGGGATCCAATGAATGAACTCATGTGCTTTCCTTAATGGACACAAATTCTCTTAATTTGTTGCTTCCAACACCACCCTTGAGCTGAATTGGACGTCACTCTGGCAGGTTCTTCAACACCCTGAAGTGACTTGAGGGAAGGGCGAGCACAGAACCGTTGTGGGAAGAGCAGATCAGAAATTCCCAGTATGTGTGTCAGATGTTGCATGTTGACTTTTTGGATCTTACTCTGTATATTATTGTTATCTAAAAACAAATGCATTTAAAAAACCACACAGGTGTAACTGGCTGCTTTGAATTGCATAAAATTCCATTCATATTTCATGTATTTTGATAGGCTTAATCTGTTATTTTTTATGATAGTAGCAGAGCTGGGAAGAAAGGGGATATAGGGCTGCTCCGCTGGTGCAAGCTGAAAGGCCAGCAGCTTGTGTTGTCTTGGCCTTCCTAAGCCAGCAGGTCATTAGAATAATGTGTAACCTAGAACCTGAACCTGCTTATTTCCTCCTCCCTCACAGTCTAGTTTCCTTTTGTGTCGTGTCTTTATAGACTATAATTCTGAAGGGAGGGAATTTCTTTCTCCTTTTTTTAGTGATCTGGGGATCTTTTTTCTTTTTTTGGCTGAAGTCTGATTTTTTAAAAAGTTTTCTCAGTGGGATTTTTTTGCTATATATGACATTGCCAAATATTTTGGCAATGTTTTTTGTTTTTTAAAAACTAACTACCCTAATTCTCTCCCCTGCACTTGATGTAATTGTTGCTATGCCTGCTACTATACCCATAGTCCATCTTCCTGACATGTTGAAATTTTCTCTTCTGTCCTAGCAGCCTTTTTATCTCCACTTCTCTCTTGTTTCACAAGGGTATGATATTTCATAAGCACCTGGTGATTTGGTTAAAATAAGGAACTGGGCTTTTTACAGGCTAACATTCTTAAAAGCTTGGCATTCAGATATGAAACAGATGTTTAGTTTGTGTGTGTGGTGCTTAATGCCCAGGAAAGCTTATTGGAAGAGTCTGGCACATCCAGTATTTTATGCAAAATGGTAGAGTACCTTAAAACACACACACACACTTTGCTCGCAGTGGCCCACCTCATAAACATACACATTTATTATTGAAGAGCAGATTGCGAAGAGGACACTAAGCTGTGACCTTCCGTGTGCACACATGACAATGTGCTTCAGAAGTGTCTGAATCAAAGACTTCTGCTAAAGCTTTATTAACTGGTCTAATAAAATGAACTGTTGATTGATGTCGAACATCTGTCATGCCTAGACCCCTTTTAGGTTTACCTGTGCATTCTGGATACTAGATTTCCTCATGTCATCTGTGCACCAGACATTTGGGATACAGCATGCCCACAGGGAAGCATCCGGTGTGGAGAGAGACACTCTGCACATTATCAAGGGGCCCAAAGGAGGGTCTTCAATGCCAGCTCTCACTAGTCTTTAAAGAGATGGCGTATCTCTCTCTCTCAGTTTGCTGATTCCTATCCTCACATTCTGGAAGCTACGTGCATGATCCATCTGACAGGGCTGAGCTGCTACTCTGGCCCTGTCAGAATTTCCATGCTGGGTCAGATCAGTGGCCCTGGAGCTCAGTTCTGTCTCTCTGTTAAATCCCTCCCCTCTCCTGACAGCAGCCTTCCAGATGCCAGGAGGAAATTCCAAAGAAGAACACGATGGTGATAGCCAGAGTCTGCAGACTGTCCCTTATATATCCCTTTCAGCTGTTTTATTGGGTAATTAGAAAGCTGAGGACATTAGGATATTAGAAGGGATGTCATCCAATGAGCTCCACTTCAAATCAAGCCTTGAAGAAGAGGCAGGTTTTATGAGCCCCCCAAACGTGGAATGAAATCTGAGCTGAAGAATAATGCCTGGCTTCCCTTCCTTACCTCCCCACCAGAACCTTTGTTCTCCAACTTCCCACAAGGCTTCCTGGCTGATGGCAGCAGTGGTGGCAATCAGGGAGATGGAATGGTGGAGGCATGTTCTTCTCCTTCCCTCTCTGAGGAGCAGCATGCCAAGGTGAAAGACCCTGATGCCCATGGGAGATGTCCAAAGGACAACTACAACTTTCCCCGTGCACTGCTCCAGCTCTTGATGCCATTTGCTAAGGTTTTTGGGGGTTGGTAAAGAAAGATGGAGAAAATGGGCTTCTTTCACAAACTTTGGGTTGACTTTTTTGAAATAGCTCATTCCTGAGCTAGTCTGACATGAGTGGAGATAGGTTCATTAGTATTTGGCTGCAGAACAGCATTGCAAAATTCAGAGTAGTGTGAATTTAGAGAGATGGCTGTGTTTTAGTTTGCATATTGTTTCAGAAAGTGTGGGTTTGTCTTGAATGCAAACTGAATTGAATACATTTTGGTATCTATAGAAGTTTAGGGTAATGTTGTGGTCAGACACTTTCTAGGAAGGGAGAGGTGAGGCTGATCACCTCTCTCTCTCTCTCTCTCTCTCTCTCTCTCTCACACACACACACACACACACATAGACTTTGCTTTTCCATGGAGTCTGAGTATAAGTCAGAACCATCAGAATTAAAACAAATCCGCTTGAATTTGTATGGTTTTTTCATGGTGCCCCCTCAAAAGCACCATCTAATGGTACATTGGTACACTGTTAGACTGTACAGTAAAAATTACAGATCTGGTGCTAATAAGGACCACCATAGAATTGATCCATTGAATGAATGTGGGTGGGTGGGTGTGGGTGTAAACCTTCTCTCTTTCTGGCACACAATTTTTTATCTCTCTTTTCGGACCTCTGTGACCTCTCCCACCCTCCCCTGTCCATTCAGTTTTTCTTTCTGCAGTCCAATCTCCCCTGTCCATTCAGTTTTTCTTTCTGCAGTGTCCCAGATTGTTCCCTTTCCCCTCCTGCTCTGATCTGAGCCATGAAATGTGCATTGATTAGAAAGAAGAAGTGGGATAGAGTGTCACCCTTCCCACTTCCTCATTCAGCCTTACGTGATTTTCAAGGTTCAGCCTGGCAGTTTGGAACCCTGAAAATTTGAAAGAGAAAGTGTGAAAGAGTGTTTCCTAAAGGGACGTAGAAAAGGTAACTATCCTTGCCTCCTCATGATGAAAGGAGCAGTTAGCAGGCACCACACTGGTGACCTCAAGGTGAAAATAAGATACCACTCTGGCCTATGACAACATCTAGCCTAACATTTGCAAGCACCATAATAGATTCACCATTTCTTTTCAGGGGTGCTCAGTAAGGAATAATTCGCAACAGTGTACACCCTTTTGAAAAGCACTGCATTGTTAAAGCCAGACCACTGTCCCGATTGATGGGTTTCCCAACTTGGTGTTCTTTCCAAGGCACGAAAATCTATTCTGTCACACTATATGAAGCTTTTTGTCTATGTAGTTTCATTAGACAAAGGTGAATGAATACCTGGCTAGGTATGGCCCAGTCAATCAGCTGCTCAGTCTGTTAACTTTGAAGCTGTCTATCACATGATGGAGGCTGTGCCCCTTGATCTTTCCACTGCCTATGACATAATCTGGCATTTTGGCAAACTAGTAAAGCTGACAAGAATGTTATTACGGCAGTTGTTAGTTGACTCAATGAAGCTCTTGCTCAGAAACTAATAAAGATAGGAGATTAAACCATCGCCTAAAGGCATCAGATTGATGGTCGTATGCAAAGGTTAGTTGCCTTTCCAATACTCTCAAGCACGCAAACCAATCATCTGCAGAGCACACAGTCTTCTTTGTGTCCGGGTGGCATTCTTTTGTCCCCTGATACTCACTGTCTTTTTTCCCAGTTCCTAGAGAAGGTGGGACTGGGATCCTGCCAAATGCAATGCACAACATTAACTCTTTGTAAGTAGACAACCACTTGGACAGAGACCAAGAAAGGTGAGACAACCCAGGCTATTCCCAACATGGTGGTTAGCTGAAAAGAGATTTGTGGGAAGGACCATAGCTCAGTGGTAATGGGTATGCTTGGCATATACATAGTGTCAAGTTCGATCGCTGGCATATCCATTAAAAGGCTCAGATAGGAGGTGACATGAAAGAACTCAGATCCTAGAGAACTTTTGCCAGTCAGAGAAGACAAAACAAGACCAGATGAACCTGGTATTATGCAGCTTCCTATGATTCCCAACTAGCAGATCCAGTCCAAGGGGGTGGAGCTATAGCTTGAAGAATGAATAAAGGCTATTTATGCCTTCAGGACCAGAGCTTGGGGAGAAAGGTCATATCCAGATAACCTGTATAGTGTGTATTCATTATTTAGTTGGTGGAAGCTTAGATAACATTGGCTGTTTATTCTGAATTATTTGCAGGGAGATTAGATGAAATTGCATCAAACATCTGTCATCCCACACTTTCCCACTGCAGAAAAGGCCTGTTCTCATGTTGCCACCCTCTGGACCTCTCATGGAGGATGCAAATAAAGAAGGGCATATGAAGTATGTGATTGGATCCGAAAACAGTGGCATTCTAGAAGCACCCAAAGTTTCAAAAGTGACAGAAGCAGCTCTATGTTTCGATGTTTCAGAAGTGACAGGAATTGCGAATATGGGCCTGTCTGCTCCTCCAGCTAAAAGATAATTGACACTACCTTTTGCTGCAAAGAGCAATACTGAAACATTACATTAAAAGAGCCAATATCAATAGTTACAGCTCTCCGATTTGGTAGACTACCTGTGTATATACCAGCTGAGTCTGGGACCTAAACAAATGCAAAACACATTGAGGGCATAGCAGTACAGCCTACAGAGAATAATTTTGTTTGTGTTGTATGATTGGCTCTAAATGTTTCATATTAAAAAGAATATGGAATAAAGGCTGCTTTTGGCCAGTGTGGGCTGGTTCCCTGTTAGAATTCCTGCCATCAATAAATCCAAACCAGTATATTTATGAATATGCAAAGTAGTTGGGTTGTATATGTTTTTGTATATATTATTTACAGCACATTGCCATGCTTGCTGAAGAATTGCTGAGTGGAAGCAGTAACTGGCATATGTTCTGGATCGAGAAATGTCAGGGTCTCCCTCCGATCCCTGCATTTTAATGTAGACCCGTGTTGCTTTCATCAGAGTTATCCTACTGTTCCCTGTGCTCTGACTCCAGAGGAGGTAGTATGAGGATCGTAGCCTTGGAGTGTCTTGATGCAACCCATTTAACATTTACAAGTTCGAATGCCCTATCTCTTCCAGGAAGGGGAATTAAAGAGCAAAGGAAGAATGTTACTGTTCACTTCTTTTGGTTTATGATGTACAATAAGATGCAGGCTTCTCCTAGTCCCTTGGGGCAAGTCGCAAACAAAGATTAGCAAAGCACTGATTTAATTGTCTCTTCCCAAAAAACTGCAGCATGCCTGTTTAAAGTTAACCTTAACAAGGATTCTTATATCAAAGGAGCATCATCCCTACATTACAAAGTACTTTTGAAATATTTTACAGCTGGATCAAGAAGGGCAAGCTAATGTTTTTTAATCAGCTGTCAGGCATTTGAAGTTTCTTGCGCACAACTGTTATTGTAGCTACACTTCTGGCTCAGATGTCACAGAGTCCATGGTTTGCATTTGTGTTTTATAAATACATGCACGACATTTGATATTTGTGGCTTTGGCCTAATAGGTGAATGGGCTGCGATGGCAGCTATTCTGTAAATTTGCCAACAAACTGGACTGTTGCCACACAGCTTGGAAAGTTAATAAATACCTTCAGGAGCTCAGTGCAGCACCACATTTGGCATGAAAGAACAAGACCATGCAGCTCTATGGTTTTGATGTTTCATTTTCCAATGAGGCAGATATTTTTCTTTCTTTTTAAAGGAACCTGGAGTTATCTGGGTTTTCAGAGTTAAGCTATTGTTCTGGCCAGAATGATTGTCCTAATGTGGGATGGGGCGGGGCTGGGGGTGGTAGGACAATGGATGACAGTAAACCCAGTCTGCTTTCTTTAAGCACTCATTAAAACAGAACCACTTAGCAAATCTTCCGTGGCATAACAATACATTGTCAGAGTCTGATCACCTATTTATAAAACAAACAAAATCATATACTTGACATTACAAAGAAGATGAACAGAAACTGTACTGGGGAGGTTAAGGCGCTGCACTGAGTTCTGCCTAAGCAAAGTGCTCTGTGTTTGAGATTATTGGAAGATATCTTTGATACGTTCCTGTTTATGTTATGCAGGTTTTGACAGGTCAGCAGTCAAACCACCAGTTTTTCAATTCCAGGATTTAGATCCTTCATTAATGGTGTTGGATTTAGGGCATCAAAGGCTTCACTGTACTGAGGAATAGCTTGGATTACTCAACACACACACACAGATGTGTTATATATAGTTTTACTGATGCAACATGAGCAACACAGCAGGCCAATCACTCATACCTTTGTCACATTCATAGCTGTAGGGCTCAAGCACAAATCTGTTTAAAATATGTGAACATGGAGTACTGTATTTTAGGTCACCTTTGTAAGAAAGATGGGCAAACTGATTCATTGCATTTTAAATCAGACCAGGAACTGAAGCTCAAGCCACAGTTTATTGAAAGATTCACACATGATAATTCCAGATCATGTATTGTATACACCTGAATTAATCCTCCTGACTAGAAAGATGTGGTTTATAAAATCTTTGGCATTTTTGAATTAATGAATGCTAAACAAGAGTGTCTGCGATGGGATACATTCTGGGGACCAATCAAGCCATTGTATATACCTTCAAGTACAGGGAAATTCTCTTGTACAGTAGCTCCTATGGGGAGGATTGTTCACAGACCTCCTGAGACTTTCCCTGAGACTTAGCTCAAGCTTCCATGGCTTCCTCCAATTTCTTGCCCTGGTTCTTCACTCACTGTTCAGAGCAAAGCCAAAATAAATATGTAGTCTCAGTTATGCCCTAGTTCTAGCTGAAACAAACTTCTAGGTAGCAGTTGTTCCTTCCAGCCAGCCATTTTGTCTTTCAGGAGACTGTGTGTCATTCTCCTCCACCTGTTTCATCTCCCTTCTGACACTCTATGGCCGCTGGGCATGCTCAGTCCTCTCTGGGTCATTTTGCCTCCCACCCTTGTCCAAATTGTTTCTTCTACTTCTGCAAGCTTTGGAAAAGCCGTGACAGTTCCATTCACCCCTTATTGTTGTTTTAATAGACTCACTTTAGCTATGGCGTCCCCATTAGACTATACACTCTCCCTGTAGTTTTCTGTTCTCCCCTGGCTCCTAACATCCATGGAATATGTTCACTCGACTGTTCTGTTTTCCACTACCACCTTTGGGGGTTTTTTCCTCCCCTCACTGCCCCAAGTGCTTTTGTAATTCTAACAACATTATTATTACTTCTTCTTCAGCATAGGTGGTGCTCTTTCGGCTACATAAGTACAGACACTTGGAGAATGAGTTTGCTATGTGCATTAGAATCAGCTATCTTGTACAAAGTTAGACATGCTTCAGATTTGATTTGATTTTTTACTTTTTTCTTTCAGTGTTTTCACATAACTGCTGTTAGCCTCCTTGGATACCCATTACCAGTATTAAAGCGGAGTCACTGGCAGAGAAAGGGGGTGTGGTGGGGGCTGGGCGCCCCAGGTGTCACCACTGAGGGGGGTGACAAAATGGTGGGTGGCACTCACCGTGGGGCCTGCAGTGCGCCCAAGCCACACATCTCTCCTAGGAGTGAGACAGTGGCTATTGCACCTGCAGGCTCCACGCTGCCCCAAATGGTCCACCTACTGCCCCCCCCTCAGCTGTAGGGCAGCTGAGTGGGAGGAGGCAGGCAGACTCCTTCGAGGCCCCACGGAGTGTCCTGCCCCAGCTGGCCCCGCCCCAGGCGCAGGGAAGACGCACCTCCCCAGGCACCGGATCGGCTTGCTCCGCCACTGAGTGGAGTAAGGAGTATATAAACGAACGAACAATATTGGCGAACATAACAATATTCAACCTGGTGAAAAATCTCAGCAAGTACATTAGAACACAATAAACTGACCAATACAGACCATTAGTCTTTCCAGCTCAGTATTGTTGAGCAATGGCTTTCCTGGGTTTCAGATAGGAGCCTTTTCTAGTCCTACTTGGAGACACCTAGAACTGAACATGCTGTGCTAGAGAGCTATGAATAAGTTTCTGCATCTGTGTGAAAGCAATGCAGGGCCCAGGGGTGGGAGAGGATGCAAACCGCATCAACAAATCCTCTGCACACTTTCTTACCCCCCCCCCCTGCTTTTCCCATTTGAACTGGTATGTCATCTTGCGTGGTCAGTAAATGCAGCACGAAAAGTCCTTATCTCTTAAAATTATAAGGAACAAAGCATGAATATTCACATCTGATATAAATATTCAGGGAGGAGAAGTATAATATGTGGGTGTTTCATAAACCCTCACTTGTGTTTGAAAAGCTTAGTGGCTTATTGTCAGACTTTAGAGCCATAGCAGGATGTAAGGTTCATGAAGGCAAATAAGAATTATCAGGTATGCCTATGGATCAAGAGTGTAAAAAATCAAATAATATAATCAGAGATTTGTTGAGTTGGAAGTGACCATGAGTGTCATCTAGTCCAACCCATGGCAATGCAGGAATCTTTTGCCCAACATGGGACTTGAACCCACAACCTTGAGATTAAGAGTCTTATGCTCTACCAACTGACCTATCCCAGACTATGAAGAAGAAGGCAGTCTATAAATAAGTTTAGGACAAGATTGAAATATAGAAAAATCATCTATCTGCGGCTGACAAATTAACTAAGGATGTTTTTCAAGCTTTAGTTCAACATGACGCTGATCAGTATATGTATCTGTATGTACAGCACTCAGAGGCTGGGTTTTTGTTTTTTGATCAAGCAGTTCAGAATTGTAAATAAATTTTCAAAGAAAAAGGGAATCAAATGGACTAAGCTAAAAATATCATGACTTGGGAGAACTGTGATAGGGGAAAATAATATCATGCATAGGTGGCAGGAAAGATAGTAGAAGAAAACCGTGATTTAAGACAACCTACAGTAAACCACTTAATATGGAATGTTAAAGCTCAAAGAGTACAAATAAAATATAATGCATCCAAATATGAAATAAGGTACATTGGCGCTTCCAAACATCAAAAAATTCCAGTACAGTGGTACCTCCGGTTGTGGATGGGATCTGTTTCAGAGGTCCATTCGGATCCCTAGGTTTCCGCTACCTGAAGACCGCATCTGCACATGCGGGCGTGGTGAAACCCGGTAAAATACTTCCGGGTTTGCTGCACATGCATCCCAAAGTTTACATAACCAGAGGGTTACGTAAACGGAGGTACGACTGTACATGGCAATATTGGCAGAGCTATGCCAGTGGTGAGAAGGAAAGGCTTATAGTCCTTGCTATAATATATGGGTGCTGTGCAACTTTAGGATGCTAAGAATCAAGAGCAATGGAAGAGACATTGAGGCACAAGCCTAAATGTGGATACACAGATCTCATTTGCTAAGTCTGAATAGAACTGCAGCCTTACTGAACAAGAAACTTGTTCCACAGTAAGATCACATTTGCTTGGGTTGTTCTGCAATTTCAATGAATGTGGCAAATCATGTTATAGTTTTATTTAAGAATTAAAGAATGAAGGGGGGTTAAGCATGCACAGATATCATGCTAAATATCCTAGAAACTGTGGGAGAATGTCAGAAAGATCTTCAAAGTTATCAAACCAAGAACAGGAAATGTATTAGAACTTACACCACAAGTCGTCCAGTTGAATGGTTTCTGAAGCTGTGCAAAAAGAAAGCACAGGATGTTGGCTGATAATTTATTACCTAGTGCACAACAAATGCTTTGTGAGCAAAATTGCAAATATATAGAAAGCCATCTGCTGAGGAGTTGCACAAAAATATATGAAACACGATTATTATGTGTAAAATCAATGGTTATGACTATGTTCTATTTTGTGGATGATTGGAAAAGTCATATATTGGAATGCTATATTGGAATAGGAGCAATCCTTCAGAAAACACATGCTTATAGATATTAGCATGGCAGTAAAGTGCAGGGCTACCACATGCCTAGATTTCCCCAGACATATCTGGGATTGGGCCCTCGGAAATTGCATCCGAGGGGAATTTCTGGCAAGCGGGGAAATGCCCAGGGAAACCCGCATGTATGGCAACCCAATGCAACCTCCCCAACAGCTCCAGTCACAGATGCAGCAGGAAAAAGTAAGCAAATGCTTAAGTTAGTGGGATTTTGGGGGTGGAGGAAGACCCCTGGCTAAAGCCTGGCTGGGCAGACACCCCCCACTTCTGTTGGGTGAGGCAGAGCAACACCTCAAGGAGGCCCATGCCTCCAACCCAGCCCTCCCCTCCCCCTTGATGGGTGCTGGAGGCAGATGGGGCCATGGGCAAGGGGCTCTTGGGTGGGGCTCAGGGTCCCCACGGCTCCTGGAAGGGTTGCCTCAAGTAAGGGTCTTCAAGAGGGACTGGCACCAGGAAGCTTCACCGTGGGGAAACCAGGAGACCCCACATGTGTATGGAAAAAAGGAGTCCATCTGCAGCGCCATGCTTCACTTCACCCACCAAGCTGCGATGGATGGGCCTTCCTTGCTGGCTGCCTCACTGGCCTAGGACGGCCTCACCCTGGCAGGCAGCCTGAGGGGCCCACCGACTCTTCCCTATGGGGCTGCCAGGATCTCCCTGGCCACCCTTCCTGCGCCCAGTCTGCTGCAAAATGCACCTGGCCAGGGAAGACTCAGCCTTGTGCCTGGTGGGAAGTGCAGCAAGGCAACCTGAAGAGGCCTGTGACTGGCTGGAAATTGCGCCCCCTGCCTCCCTGAACCCCAAACATCTGGAGGCTCTGGGGAGCTGTGGAGCAAAGAGGGTGCCACAGCAAGTTTATCATCAATTTATTTTGGGTGAATTCCCCCCCCCCAGCTCCAAAACTTACTTTAGGTGATTTTGCGCGTGCGCGCACACACACACACACACACACACAAACCGAGAGAGAGAGAGAGAGAGAGAGAGACGATATAAAGATTACCATATTTTTCGCTCTATAAGACGCACCAGACCACAAGACACACCTAGTTTTTGGAGGAGGAAAACAAGAAAAAAAATATTCTGAATCTCAGAAGCCAGAACAGCAAGAGGGCTCGCTGCGCAGTGAAAGCAGCAATCCCTCTTGCTGTTCTGGCTTCTGGGATAGCTGCGCAGCCTGCATTCGCTCCATAAGACGCACACACATTTCCCCTTACTTTTTAGGAGGGAAAAAGTGAGTCTTATAGAGCAAAAAATACGGTAATATGAAAGATATTGCAACTTGGTATGTCTGTAGCAGGGCTATGCAACCAGTTCAGCCAGATTCCAAACCAAATTGGGCCAATTTGGACTGTGTCTGATTGAGGCACCTCTGATTGGTCTGAACCAAATTGGATCAGCCTGAATCAACCTGAGCCAGTTCACGATGATGAAGGAAGAGAAGCACACATGTGCAGAAAGGGTAGGCAGTGTTCACGGTTATGTCCAAGGGTGCCAGCTCCTGGGGGCCGAAGCACTATGGGCCCGCAACCTTTTTTTAGGGGGGCAGGGCTCCTCAATATTCAGAGGCCCACACGTTGATGTCAGGATGTTGGGCCGGGGCCTCTCAGTGAATCATCCACAACACACAAGACTCTACAGTGTGAAAGGAGCATTAGAAAACTGGGCAGAAGCACTAGCATTGGAAAACCAATGCAGTATTTCCCACACTCCAAGGGTATTCATAACCCCTCCTATTGGTACACTCTTCCCGAAAGTAATGGAACTAATCATGGAAAAAGAGCTGTCCTCTTTCCCCCCTTTCATTAGCTGCCAAGTGTCTTGGCCTGTATGGCTAATTAGGTAAACAAAAACAAACAGTCAAGCTGTGGCCTTTTTAGTCACTCTTTAATCATTGGGATAGGAGTATCCTTGCTTTGCATGTGGTGTTGACATGCTGCTCTTCTCTAGCCCCCTTTTGCTAAATTAAACCGATTGTCGTGCCTGCAATGTAACTTAGCATGCTATGTTCTCTTACTCAAGCTATACCGAATAGGTCAGCAGTCCACAGGATACATTGCCCAATCTATAATCCAGTGAAATTGAAGTACTAGGATTTAGTACACGTCTCAGTCATATTTACTTCAATACAATTCCAGCTGGTTAAAACCAAGAACTTCCATTACAGTGGTACTTCGGATTAAGAACTTAATTTGTTCTGGAGGTCTGTTCTTAACCTGAAACTGTTCTTAACCTGAAGCACCACTTTAGCTAATGGGGCTCCTGCTGCCACTGTGCCACCGCTGCACAATTTCTGTTCTCATCCTGAAGCAAAGTTCTTAACCCAAGGTAATATTTCTGGGTTAGCGGAGTCTGTAACCTGAAGCGTATGTAACCCAAGGTACCACTGTATATTTATTAGATCTGGGAGAAGGACAGAACTTACCGACTATGCAATCCTCATGTGGGAATGTGTATGTGGGGTTGGGGAGGGAACTCAGGTCCCTGTACAGGGTGGATATAATTCTTTATGGGTCAGTGGAAGGCTTCTTTGTTTTATGGGTTGTTGGGTTTGTTTGTTTTTGCCATATTATTTAAAGCTGGCATATTATTAACCAGCACCGTTCTGGGGCATTCAGCGGCGGAGGGAGGGGCACATGGCACCTACGATATTTTTCCAGAAGGTGGGAAGCGATGCAGCAGTGGGGTTGGTGTGCTGCAGGTGCACCAATGGAGACAATATGGTATACACTGACTGCTCTGGAGGGACTGCTGTGCCAGCAAATTTCACCCACTTCTGTCAAAAGGAAAAATAGCTGTAGCCATTTTAAAAATTCCCAATAATGAAGTGTGTGTGTGTGTGTGTGTCAAAATGAACTTGGATGGCTCTGAGCTGAATTAGAAAGCCTATTTAGTGTCTTGGTCTAAGACAGACAGTTCCCAGAGCACCTAATTGGGGTTTATGCATATACTCCAGAAAATCACCTGTGCTTTACAGACCATAAAAGTGCTGTGAAGTTAAGCAGTCATTTAACTCTATTTTTAAGTAGATTTTAAAATTGTAAACATCTTTACAGTACTCATTCTCCTAACAGTCCCAAGCAGTATGCTTCCATTTCTGTTCTTTAACTAAAAGAAATTGATTTCTCCAAGACCATCTTAAATCTTGAGAAATGATTTGGATCCAAGTATTTTAAATCCCAGTTCAGTACTCCATCCAAAGTGATCATTGATAAACATTGACGTAAAAGATACACTCATGCAACTGTGTTTTTCCATACCATTTTCCAGAGCTGAGATTATCCAACTTTGAATATAAGCAATTGATTTTTAAAACTGCTTTATTTCCTTATTGAGCATTAATGTAATAAGACGTTCATCAAAAAGGATTATCATTAGTTGGTGCTGGTTTATTTGCTTAAGAGGCCTGATAATCAATCATCAGGTTTCACCACTTGTCTTGTGGCATTTTATTTCATCACTAGGTACACTATGTAATACTATAATTCTTTACACAAGTTTGTTAACGGCATATTTATTTGAGTGGGTTCCACTATAAATAAAAGTTCTCTACATATTTTTAATAAGAGGGTTTATTATTCCATCAACTGTTTGCTTTCCTTTCCTAAATCTCTGTCAAGGAAAAACCAAGACTGGAGAAGCAGGAAAACAGAATTATTTCTCACCTAGATTGGCTGATCTTTCAAGGTCAAATAAAGGGCTTTGAATGGGATGTTGCAACTGGCTCTTCAGTGCAAAGGAATTTTGTTTACCTCTGGCCCCAACTGACTCATTCATAGAGATATCCAAATTATTAAAGTACGCACTCCCATGCCAGATTGAAATCCAAGCCACTCCAGTTACTTGGGGGCAGGAGGAGAGAATATGAAAACTGAACAATTATATGTCATCAGTTAAAGCACAGAGGGCTGAATGTTCCTCATATAACAAACATTTCTCCAGCATCTTGTTCTGTATTGTTTGCTTGTTTACTGCAAGGATTTCAACCCTGTCCTTCTAAAGTAATACACTCATAATGACTCACAAAAACACTAAAGCAACAAAGCACACACCATGTCACTGGAGGTACAAAATTGATTCCATGCCCTCACCTCAGACACCAACTCTGGGCCAGAGGAGCAAGGACATCAGTCGCAGACCTCGGAATACACTGAGGTGGTTGTGGAAGGTGCAGTGTACAGAATGATTCCTGCCACTCCCCAGAGAAAGAAGAGACATGTGGTGGTGGTAGGTGACCCCCTACTGAGGGCGAAAGAGGCAGCAGTGTGTGGCGGTAACAGGATGTCCTGGGAGGTATGTGCCTTCCAGGTGCAAAAATTCGTAAGAGTCACCTAGAGTTAATCACCCTCCACGTTGGTACACCTGGAAATCTTTCCAGTTTCCACACTAGTTTCCACACCTTTGGTTAGTTTTGCTCTCATACGACTATAACTGGGACGCGGGTGGTGCTGTGGGTGAAACCACAGAGCCTAGGACTTGCCGATCAGAAGGTCAGCTGTTCAAATCCCCACGATGGGGTGAGCTCCTGTTGCTCGGTCCCTGCTCCTGCCCACCTAGCAGTTCTAAAGCACGTTAGAGTACAGTAGATAAATAGGTACCTCTCCAGCGGGAAGGTAAACGGCGTTTCTGTGCGCTGCTCTGGTTCGCCAGAAGTGGCTTAGTCATGCTGGCCACATGACCCGGAAGCTGTACGCCGGCTCCCTTGGCCAATAAAGCAAGATGAGCGCTGCAACCCCAGAGTTGGCCACAACTGGACCTAATGGTCAGGGGTCCCTTTACCTTTACCTTTAATACTATAACTGATCTTGGAGCCTTGACCTCAGTGTGATTTCAGGAGAGAAGCCTGCTAGCATAAACTCAGCTTGGTTGACTTTTGAGAGTCCTTGCTTTGTGTGCCTGTCTCTGCCCCCTCCCCATCCAGTGTTCCTTGCCCTGCACAGCCTTTCTAAGGCTGAAGAACACCTGCTCTTTGTGCTGTCTTTTCAGCAGGGGCATAGCTAGCTGCTCCGGCACCCGGAGTGGCAGGGGTGGGGCGGCAAACCACACACAGGGTTGGGGCGGCAAGGAGGTTCTTCTAGAACCAGTCTCTTCTCACCAGTCACTTATGTTCCAGAAAGACAGGGTTGTAAAAGAGCCCTATTGGTGTTCGGATGTAGGCAAGGAATCAGGAGCAATTGGCAGGCCCCCAGCTGGCCCTAGCCCACTGGCCAGTGTGCCAGGCGATCTCCAGTCCTTGGATCAGCATGAAACTGCGACCTGAGCTTCAGAAACCTTCAGAAGCTGGAGCACATAACTCAGCAGAGTAAATAACGCTGTGCAACAGAAGTGGCAGGGAGAGGCTGTGATGAGCATATTTATAAGCAGTTTATTCAGCATACATCAGGACAAAAGGAAAACATGTCTTCTCCCTTTCGTGTCCAAAAGCAAGCAGCTAAAAACGAAAGCTATACACAAACGGAAGTTCTCAGCAAGCTGTGCTGGAGTGTAAACAGGCATGTGACATATAACAGTCATGCCTGTCCCTTAAGGTGGAACGGAATATTCTAACATCAGAAGAAAGGCCCATATCATTAATCATCCTATTCTCACAGAAGCCAATCAGATGCATATGGGAAATTGCAAGCAGGACAGCACTATTCCCATTTGTGATTCTCAGAAACTGCTTTTCAGAGGTGTACTGCCTCTGAGAGTGGAAGTTGAACATATCTAGCAGGGTTAGTTGCTATTAAGAGCCCAAATTTTTCCAGCCTTCTTTGAACCCTAGTTGATAACCATCACTGTATGAGTAAATTCTATATTTAACTGTCCTCTATCCTGTTGGCTTTTACTTATCCCCCCACCCCAAACTAAATCATTGCTCCAACCCTTTGATCATTTTCATTGCCCTTTTCTAAGACTTTTACATCTCTGAAATATCCTCCCCATGCCCACCCGCAGTTGTATAATACTGTTTTGAGGGTGTATTCCTTGGATACACAAAATTAACTTTCAGATGTGTGTGGCAACACTGTGTTTGAAGCAGTTAGAAATGCACAAAGAGGATAAACATGCAAAGTCTCTTAGTGTGAAGACAGCCAATGTTGTGTCCTCCATATGTTGTTAAACTCCAGCCAACCCTAGCCAACTTGGCCAATAGTTGGGAGGGATGCGCACTACCCCTGTTTAAGAGAGTGGATTCTGGAACCCCTTCTAGCTCCCACAAGACACTCCTATGTTTGGGAGGCGGGAATGGAGCCATTTCTAGTGGTCCTTTCATATACTGTATCTGAGTAAGGCTCAGATAAAGTGAGAGATCAGATTTGCTTTGGCTACTGAAAACATAAGTCTGAAAGCATAAGTCACAAATGCAGCAGAGCTACAGACGCATCAGAATTTCCCCTCACATACTCCTCATATTAGAGGAGGGAGAGCTTCATTGGCAGCCAGGAAGCTCTCTGTACTTGCAGAATGAAATATATATTAACATGTACAGCATATATTAAATGGAACATAGCTGCTAGGGGTGGTATAAAGTTTTGTGTATATTTTTGGCACACTGTGTCTCTGCCTGGGGTCTATATTTTCTTTATCTAATTTTGTTGTTTCAGATGCTTGGCTCCCCACCCCCCTTATGCTCAAATATTTTGTGGGGGGGACTGGCAGCCTATTAGTCTTTAATGTGATCTTATATGCCTTTGGGTATATTTTCAAAATGTAAATTCATAAGATTTTTAAGGACTGAGGTTGAAATACTGAGCCTACAGTCTAACTCCTTTCAAAAATATTTAGTGTGCATATATTTACTACCCATGACTCTCAGAGATTAAACTAATGATTGCACTCTAAAATATGCAAACTCTGCGCCATGCATAAACAGTGCCACACACTTCTGTTGAATGAAATTGTTTTTTCCTCAAAATGCAGTCAAAGAAAGCAAGGTGCAGAATAAGTAAAGTTAGAGAAACATTATTAATAGTCTAACTGCTTTACTTTGTGTGACAAAGTTCTGCTATCCCAGCAGGAATCAATTCAAAGTTTGCTGAAACCAGTAGGATTCCATTGACTTCATAGGTTTCTTTTTGCCAGAAGTCTTTGTTCAGCTGGTAGATGGCTGCATTCCACCGTTATACTATGAGAGCTATTATATTACAATGTACAACAACATGTGTCCTGTGGCAAGTGAGGCAGATCCTTCCTATTTATACTCTCGGTCAACACTAAGGCTTTCTGTTTATTGCTGTATGCCAGGTTTGTAACCTTGACCCAAAACAACTGGATCAAGCCTTTAGCTGATCCCCCTTTTCTCATTCCTTTCTTCCACTTACTTCATGTTCTTTGAGAATTTGTCATGGCATCAAGTAGATGATCCATCCTTCCATCATGCTAACCAGTTATTTCTCCATTTTATGTTTTGATCTTCCTCCCAAAGGAACCCAGGGTGGCAAACACCTAAGTGGCAAAACAATACAATTAAAAATAAAATAAAAACCATATTGAAAACATTTGAAAACCTTTTTAAAAAAACCAAAAACGTGTAAAGCATTCACATACCCTCCTAAAAGAACAACCTGGATTTGTTTATGGCATTGGCACAATTTAAGGGGGTTATGGTCATGGTTAAGACATCCTTTGCCTTTAATTGGTTTATTGTACATTTTATTGTTGTTTTGTTTTAAATTAAGTTGCAAAGTGCCCTGGGTTTCATTGTTATGAAGGCCAGTGTCTTAAAACAAACAAGAAAACAAACAAACTGAATTAGAGCTCAGCCTCAGATCTCGTTAGCATGCAAGGGCTCCAAAACATCTCAAATAGGGTACTTCTGAGCACATGCTGAGTACCCTTCCTTCATGCCAATATCCATACACAGACATGTGGGTAAGGATGAGGAGCAATCTTATTCACTTAAGGGTGAACCCACCCAATCTGCATGTTCTGAAACAATATGCTGAAATACAGCCACCCTTCAAAATTTGCACTTCTCTGAATTTTGCAATGCAGTTCTTCAGCGAAATAATGTGTACACACACACACACACGGCAAAACATACATAAAAATGCACGATGAAAATGACATACAAAAATGCATAATAAAAAAGGCACTATCACACACAAAAAGTATACATTAGAAGTTGACACTATAACTATTTATAAGAATATTTTTTTAATTGTACCCTACCCATCTGACTGAAGGGACGCGGGTGGCACTGTGGGTAAAAGCCTCAGCGCCTAGGGCTTGCCGATCGAAAGGTCAGCTGTTCGAATCCCCGCAGCGGGGTGCGCTCCCTCTGTTCAGTCCCAGCGCCTGCCAACCTAGCAGTTCGAAAGCACTCCCGGGTGCAAATAGATAAATAGGGACCGCTTACTAGAGGGAAGGTAAACGGCGTTTCTGTGTGCGGCTCTGGATTGCCAGAGCAGCGATGTCACACTGGCTGCGTGACCCGGAAGTGTCTCCAGACAGCGCTGGCCCCCGGCCTCTTGAGTGAGATGGGCGCACAACCCTAGAGTCTGTCAAGACTGGCCCGTACGGGCAGGGGTACCTTTACCTTTACCCATCTGACTGAGTGCCCCAGTCATTCTGGGCAGCTAAAATGCTGCTGAATTTTGAGGACTTAAAAATAACCCATTTAAAACTGATGTGGAAACATGGGGAACTTAAAAGTGGGAAAATGAGAAAAGCCAAACCTGAAAATTACACCCATTCCTACATACAGGTTTTAGGTTTTAGGACATGATTTCCAGCTCCACAGGTATGAATTGGACAACAACAATAACAACATGTTAAGTAGTGAACAAAGCACACAAAGAACATAGGCAATCTTAGGAGATCAGTATGACAGGGTAAAACTAAACATTAGAATGGACACAAGGCTGCCACTGCGAAGGGAAGCCATGTGTCGGGAAAACCCTCCCCTTCTGTGATGTCAAGTGCAGCATTCTGACAACATTACATTGTGTTTTATTTTGTCCCTGCCATCAGCAGTCAATTATGTGGAGAAGTGGCAAGGAAACAAACAGTGTAATGATGTCCAGATGTGGGATATGCTGCCTTAAGCATTACTAAGGAAAGTGGAGACCTTGGCATGGTGCTGTCATTTTACGCAACAGTCACATGCCCTTTGTATCATGTCCTTCTGCCATTGGTCTCCATCCTCCATGAGTTAAATGGCTTAACTATGAAACAATCCTATACCACTAACCTAACAGGAAGCCCCTCTGAACTGAATTCTGAGTACTGTAAGACAGAGCACATCACTAGTGCAATAGTTAAGGGGGAAGGGCAAAGTTGTTGAGTTTTTTTTGAGGGGGATGAAAGTTGTTTTTTGTTATATATATAATTTTTTTATTATAGTTGTTGAGTTCTCAGCATGGGCTGCAGTGCAGACATTGCTGACAACTCTGAAATCCTGGATGTTTGGCAGCCCTAGAATTACCATTACAGTCAGTCAAAAGCACATTGTTTGCAGTCAGTTAAAAGTAAGAGGGCAACATACAACTTCTCTTTGGGATTTGGTTCCTGACACTGAGACAACTGTTTGTTACTTGTGACCATCCATGGGAACTTATAAATGTTAGCAATATCCATACACTATTGTAGACACCATGCCCTGATGAACTCTCCCAGGCTGCCATTCTCCATACTCATGAGGATGGAGGAACACAGAAGAGCTCCCCACAAGGGCAGAAATCATATATTGAACAGATGGAAAGCTCTTTCTTTGCTGAAAGCAAAGAATAAGGTTACCATAGTTTCTGTCATAGAGCTTCAGTATGATGATTACAACGTAGTGTGTGCACGCTGAGAGGATGACCTCCAAACCATCCTAAATACCTTCACAGAAGCTTACGAAAAGCTTGGCCTGTCGCTCAACATTCAAAAAACCAAAGTGCTTCACCAACAAGTACAAAATAACCCCTCTGCAGCACCACAAATCCAACTCAGTGCTGTAACGTTGGAAAGTGTCAATCACTTTTCCTACCTGGGCAGTTATCTTTCCACAATAGCCGACATTGATGCCAAAATCCAGCATCACCTGAGCTCTGTGAGTGCAGCTTTCTCCTGATTGAAGTGCAGAGTGTTTGAGGACCAGGACATTCTCAGGAAAACCAAAATGCTTGTTTACAAAACTATTGTACTACCAACCTTACTGTATGCTTGTGAAACATGGACCATTTATAAATGCCATCTCCAACTCCTCAAAAGATTCCATTGATGGTGTCTCCAAAAATTTTTACACATCACTTGGGAAGATAGGCAAACTAATATCAGTGTACTGGAAGAAGTAAAGATCATCTGTGTCGAAGCAATGATTCTTCAACATCAACTTCGTTGGACTGGTCATGTTGTTCAGATGCCTGGTTATTGTCTTCCAAAACAACTACTCTATTCCGAACTTAAAAACGGAAAGCACAATGCTGGTGGTCAACAAAAGTGGTTCAAAGACTCTCTCAAGGCAAATCTTTAAAAATGTAGTATTGTAGTATATAGTACTGACAATTGGAAGACACAGGCCTGCAAGCACACCAATTGGAGAACAGCCTTTACCAAAGGTGTCATGGACTTTGAAGACACTCGAACACAGGACAAAAGGAAGAAACAATCTAAGAGGAAGGCATGTTTGGCAAATCTTCACCGTGATCAATTCCCGCCCTGAAACCTATGTCCCTACTGTAGAAGCACATGTGGATCCAGAATTGGCCTCCACAGTCACTTATGGACTCACTGTTAAGAAGACAATCTTATTCTGCTACGAGTGATTGCCAAAGAAGAAGATCTTTCAGACATTTGAGACATAAATCACTTAGGGCTTTAAATGTTATAAACATCAAGCAATGCTCCTGTAAACAAGCTTATTCCAACTCCCTGGGAAGATATTGAGCCTGATAATTCAGAGCGATCTCAAAGAATTGTAGCAGCATAAAGATGGTTTGAAACCATAACCAGTCTATTATAGTAATAAATATAGAACAAAGAAGAAGAACTAAAATGAAATAGTTCAGGGCTATTTATAAAACTCTTATCTGCATAGGTTGATCCGTAGTGATCTGTAAGCATCATCCCTCCTACCAGAGTAAAATCAGACCCTTTTTATTGATGCTTTTATTTGCATTAAAAATAGGAACAAAATGCTGCCCACTCTTTTTATAGGTCTGTCCGACAATACGGAGGAGCAAAACAAAAGGCCACAGCATGGAAGACTAATCTTTCTTTTTTGCAGCCTTTGGTTCAGCCCTCTTTTAAATTGACATTTCATTGTTGAAAAATGCACACCTGCACATTAGCGCTTGTGGTAAAAGAAGTTTATTAGTATTGGAATGTCTGAATAGTTACTGGAAATCCATATGAACGCCGTCATGTTTTGTGTTAAAATGCCCCCCCAGTGGTATTAAATCCCATCAAATTGCTCTAGTGTAGAGACAAGAAAGGAGGAAAGCGTAAACCCTAGGGCTCGTGAAAAGAAGCAGTTAAGGTGTTGCGAAGAGTTATTTGCTTCTTCCATAGGCAGCGCATTTTGGAAAAGCAATACACACATCTATTTTGGACCATACACCTTTAACATATTGAGTCAGCTGGAGATTTCTGGATGACATGCTTCTTCTTGTGAAGTATGGTGATAGAACTGGACTTGATTATCTCACCCTTTTGGAGTTTGTAAGAAATAAGGCCATCTGGGATGTTTTCACACTAAGCCCTCCTCCAGATTACCTGTTTATTGAGCATTCATCCTTGCACAAAGATTACGCAGAGGTTAGACTATGTCTGGTCTTCACTGTGCATGAGTTTTGCTTTGTCTGTAGGGGGGTTATGTGACAATCAGTATTCATCCTGCCTTGCTTGTGCAGTGCTGCATACTGTCCTATTAAACATCCACCCATCCCATACTTTGAGCATTTCCCCATCACTTTCCTAACTGCTAAAAGCTCTGTTTCTTTTAATAGTTTATTGATTCTGCCAAGGCACCAGAATGCTTTTATCCACAGCACAAACCAAAATTTCCAGTATATGCATCGAGTGAAGAAAGGACTTACATCTTTCCTCTGGAACAGCCATGATTTTTCTGCTCACTTTTTTTACAGGGCACCTGCATGATGTCATTGGCAAACCATTGTTCTCCCTCTGGTTCTTCTTACAGATTACAAAATAAAAAATAAATAAAATCTCAGAAAGGGTGGAACAGGAGTGAAATCTCCCCAAATGTAAATCACCTTAGTGCTACTTTTCCATCTTTTTAAAGAGGTGCAGTTTTGATGTCTTTAGCAATATATTGACTGGGCAGGTGAGCCTAACACCTGTATCTGTACCTCACCACACCTGCACTATAACTTTTTCCCATTAACTCCATTTGACCAGGGTGTTAATTGCTTTTTTTAAAAAAAAAAAAAAACCCTTCTCACCTACTTTAAAAAATGAATATTTACACAATATTGCTTAAATGAAAAAGCAATTTTGCACAATTTTTCAAAATGATTTTAAGTATGCAATGTTTTTAGCTGCTTGCATTTTAGAAGAAGGGGTTTCCCCAAATCTTTTAATTTGTGCTGAATACTTTTTAAAAGTTATTTTTATGATGCCAAATATCTTCACTCCAAAGTAAGGACCGTTGATTTCAAGAGGGCTTATTCCCAAATAAACAAGTTTAGGATGTGGTCAGGGGCTGTACTCCCAAGTTCTTCACACTACCATTGCCCCACTTTGAGAACTTAAGTTTTAGGAAAGCAATTCCTGATGTGAGAAACATTTTTGAGAACTCTCAGGAAAATCCTGAGTTGGGCCTGGATTTTCTCAAGAAAGCTTTTTTTGTAGGGTGGGAGAATAATCTAATTATGAGTCACACTGGTGAAGAAGCTCACTCATAACTCGAATTTACCAAGGAGAACGGGTGAAGCAAAAGAATGGGCTGTTTGCCATTGTATGAGATGAAAGGATCAGTGGTGGATATTTGCCATGGGAACACTTGACTTTTTAAGCACTTGATCTGATGCCTCTGAACACATGGGAATTGAACTAGGGAACTCAGGAAACCTCCACTAAGTTGTTCTCACTGCACACAAAGGATAATCCAAACCAGAACCGCCTAGTGAACTCGTTCTAATGGAGAGGATGCTAAAAGCAAAGATGTTAAATGATGCATCGCATTCCAGACTCCTCCCCACCACCACCACCAAACAAACACATGCACGCACAACCACCCATTTCTTTTTGCCAGGTTTTCCATATTAGCAAAACATTCTCAAGAGTTCTGTTGTCCTTGAAAAAGGTTGACACAGCAACCAGAGCAAGGCAGGTTGTCTGTGTTTTGGTCTCTGCTCTTAGGTTTTCAGGAAGCATTTTCCTTTGAAGTGTGTTGTGTTAACTTGTGAGTAATCCACAGCCTCCATGGTAGGGCAATGCAAAGGAGGAAGCAAGCTTTTACATGTAATTTGTTATATTTTATTTATTACATTTGTATACCAGCCATCCAACCAAGTTCTCTGGCCAGCTAACATAAATAATAAAATGCAAACTACAGTGGTACCTCGGGTTAAGAACTTAATTCGTTCCGGAGGTCCATTCTTAACCTGAAACTGTTCTTAACCTGAAGCACCACTTTAGCTAATGGGGCCTCCCGCTGCTGCCACGCCGCCGCCGCGCGATTTCTGTTCTCACCCTGAAGCAAAGTTCTTAACCTGAGGTACTGTTTCTGGGTTAGCGGAGTCTGTAACCTGAAGCGTTTGTAACCTAAAGCGTCTGTAACCCGAGGTACCACTGTACAGTTCACAACAGAAACATTAAAAACAAAACAAAACCCAGAGAACTGAAATTGAAACAGCAGAAACCCCACCAACAAACCTCAACTAGAAAACCAAGCAGCTAAAACAAATTAAAATCAGCATATGAAACCCAGGAAGGGTTGACTTAAAGAAGGATTGCAATTAGGAGAACAGAAAGGTCTTTGCCTGGTGCCTTCAAGTTTTAGACCATAGTTTTGGTCTCTGACAGGTGACAGGAGAGTCCCTCTGGAGAGGACAGCCCATAAAAAGGGGTATCCAATATGCACCTCTCTCTTAGGTAGACCTCTCATTCATTAAGCAGAGGAATGTGAGGAAAGGTATCCCAGGAAGATCTCAGAGTCTGGTTATGAAGTGAGAGTAGGTGATATTTCAGGTGACCTGGTCCCAAGACATCTAGGGTTTTAAAAATGAAAAACAGCTCTTTGAATTCAGCCTGAATGCCAGTGAAGATTATTTATTTTATCTTACTTTATTTAGGCATTTTTATCCTGCCCTTCACTGCATTGTCACAGGTTGGTCTACAATGTATCAAAATACAACCACTGAGATTTAATCAAAGTACATCTGTTACTAGAAATTCAATTTATAAATTTAGCATTAGCTGCTTTGGGCGGCTTCCAAGAAATTAAAACACCACACATTAAAAACTTCCCTATAGAGCGCTGCCTTCAGACGTCTTCTAAAAGTCAGATAGTTGATTTCCTTGACATCTTACAGGAGGGCGTTCCACAGGTCGGGTGCCACTACCAAGAAGGTGCTTGGCAAATAAAATAAATCTTTCACCAGATGGTTTGTGGTAAGGATCATGATGACTTAAGGTATTCCAATATTTGTTGTTGTTTAGTTGTTTAGTCGTGTCCGACTCTTCGTGACCCCATGGACCAGAGCACGCCAGGCACTTCTGTCTTCCACTGCCTCCTGCAGTTTGGTCAAACTCATGCTGGTAGCTTCGTGAACACTATCCAACCATCTCTGCCATCCCCTTCTCCTTGTGAATCTTTCCCAGCATCAGGGTCTTTTCCAGGGAGTCTTCTCTTCTCATGAGGTGGCCAAAGTATCGGAGCCTCAGCTTCAGGATCTGTCCTTCAAGTGAGCACTCAGGGCTGATTTCCTTAAGAATGGATAGGTTTGATCTTCTTGCAGTCCATGGGACTCTCAAGAGTCTCCTCCAGCACCATAATTCAAAAGCATCAATTCTTCAGCGATCAGCCTTCTTTATGGTCCAGCTCTCACTTCCATACATCACCACTGGGAAAACCATAGCTTTCACTATACGGACCTTTGTTGGCAAGGTGATGTCTCTACTTTTTAAGATGCTGTCTAGGTTTGATTCCAATATCACTTGTTGTGATTTTATGAATGTATTTTGATGTTATTTTCAAGCTACTTTAGATGGATTTGTTTCCTGGAAGACAGGAACCCTCAACTCTAATTTTTAAAAAAGCTCTGACAGATTTGCTAATTGTATGAATGGTGTCTTGTCCAGTTAAATGAACAAAGAGCTCTGTGACACCAGAAAGACTAGTACATTTATTGCAGCATAGTCTCATGGGCTAGAGGGCTGAGTCCACTTCCATTAGGTGCATCCTGTGCATCTAAGAATGTAACAAGAGCCCTGCTGGATGAGACCAATGGCCCACCCAATCCAGCATCTTGTTCTCACAGTGGCCAATCAGATGCCTGGGGGGAGCCCACAACCAGGACCTGAGAGCAACAGCCCTCTCCACAGTCATGAATCCAAAGGCGTACTGTCTTCCATAGTGGAGGCAGAACCTTATGCCTATATTCCATCTGCTCTGTAATTGTTTCTTTTCCCACACTAGTCTACTTTTGAAGTGTAAGTAGCTCCACACAAGCCCAAATGCTTTGGAGTAATGAGCATTTGTCTTTCATTGTGAGATCTTGGTTTCCTTCCCCTACTCCTCATCTACTTGTATTTTTGCCTTTGCTTTTCCTCCTTTGCGCTAATGCATTTAGGTGCCCTTTCCATAACACACAACCTACCCTTTATTTCGCCTGCTAAGTTTTCCTAAGTTCTCACAGCACTATTTTTTTTAAAAAAAAATACTATGTATGTGGGCATTGCAGACCAACATTGTTTTTGCTATTAAAATTCCATGTGCATGTTATTAAACATGGGAGGTTTGTGCAGTATCTTTTCACACATGCAGAACCAGTTGCCATTTTGCCGCTTGCATGAAGTTTAAACACACACACACACACAACCAGCAGAAGAAAACTCTTGCACAGTCCAGCAATTTCACTATCTGCTTCTCTGTTTACATTTGCTTCTCAGCACTGCTCTTGCCGTGCTTATTGCTTGCAAAAACCCATTCTGTTTTATTTGTCTGCCTGCTTCGGTGGCTGCTCTTGCCAAGTTTTTAATTATTCCTTCTGCTGGGCGGACCTTGTCAGCTGCCATAAGCTCTTTGCAAGATAAGGAGCAATCCAGTTGCTCATTCCAGTTTCCCACCAGGCAATTGCAAAGAGAACTCTATCAAGCGCCATTTGCAAATTCAATAAAATGTTGCCGTGCCGTAGAGGCAAATCAGGGCACAGGGAAGAACAGGGAAGGCCTCGGTTTGTTCCTGGATAAAACAGGAAGCACATGTTTTTGAGTTTATATTGAAGCAGCTAGATTTAAGCCTGCCTGAGCCTCAGTAAGGGTGGTGATGTGTCCTACTTTACAGTGGACAGACCTCTATTTGCAAGACTGTCTGGTCCACATCTAGATTTATGAACCATAAGAAGGATGAAGAGGGGGCTTGAAGTTGCCCATCAGTAGTTAGTACTAACTTCTAGCATATTTTCATGGATTGGACTTCATGCTTGTGAAGACAGCATATCTGCATGCTTCTCCACATGAAAATTCACTTCACTTCAAACCTGACATTGCTATTAACATGAAGTAGATAAATACAGTATTGTTCAATGAAAGCATCCTGCTTTTGGGACTTGCCATTTAAAACACTGTGGATGGAATGATTGGCTCTTGAGAGATATACTTGATACATCAAAATACAGCAAAAGAGAAAAAGAAAGGAAAAGGGATAAATAAGTGCACTCTACAGGTACATTTTGCTCAAGTCGTTGAAAGATGCTTAGATAAAACCCAACATCTTAAATTGTGACTAAAATGTGATTTGGTTACTCCCATGCAAGCTCTGTCCTCTAAATAACATTTGCATTTTCCATATTATGTAGATACTTACATACCCCAAGGGCACAGTCTGTTTGCCACATGATATAGATGTGTGTGTGTGTGTTGCAGTAATCTTCAGAGTGATTAATAAGTGAATGCATAAGGAAAATTCAATAGTGAGACATAATCCTCTAGGGAAAACCTTCCCCACTGATAGAAAGCAGCAGGTCCATTAGTTCCAGATAACGTTGCCTTTCTAAAAGCTACCCACTCTTGCTCAGACCATGCATTTCAGAATATCTTCGCATCTGAAAAATACTAAATTGTTTGAAGAGAACTATTAGCATGCATGTTTCAGCTTAACATCTTTTTCATGTTTAGCTCTTAAGAGGAAAAACATCATATTTTGATATGAACATCTGTTTTATGTTTCTCTAAATGCACACTTAGTGTGATTAACATTAACCCTTGAATATTCAAAATGTGCAGGGCTTTTTAGCCCAATCCAGATCACTTATTAGACCGCTCTAATTCATTGCTGTCGCACAGCCGCAATAGACGTCCCATGCAGACTCTTCTGGATGTTTATGGGCAGGTGAGGCTTACTTGGGGAAGAGGGAGAGGTGGAATGTAATGCCAGAGAAAAGAGCTATCAGATCCTAAGAGCATTGATAGCTTCTTCCCTAAGCATGCTCAAAAGTCAGTTTTCTGCACTCCCCTTCAAGTGGGAAGAAGAGTATGAGGCAATCCCAAAGATAGCCTGCGCCTTTTCTCCATGGACCCCCTGCACTTTCTTTGGGAAGTCAGCCATGTAGACTGTGGTCTCCTTCAGATCTGTTCATCAGGCATTCATCCTGATTTGCTTGTACAAAGCTTATGAGCAGGTCTGACTATGTCCAGTCTTTAGTGAACATTCATTCCGATTTGTTTGTGAGCTTTGCATATCATTCATCCATGCTATACAATGCATTCGCCACCACTTTCCTAACAGCAAAATGTCTGTGTTGTGTGTGTTTTTAAGTGGATTTGCTGTGCTAGGGTGACAGAGCACTTAACCCACTTTAATTGTGCAAAGTTACGGTAGGTGCATGAATCCCTCCTGAAAAATATTTACAGTCTGGAGGCAACCTGTATGGTGTTCTTTGTTCCTATTCCATTCCCTATCAGCCACTCTGAGCTGTGGCTTAAAGCACCCCAGAAATATTTTCCCAAATCAAGCAACCTAACTTTTAGAGCAGGGGGTTGGGAGCCTGTGGCACTCCAGATGTTGTTGGACAACAACTCCCATAATCCCTGACCATTGGTTATGCTGCCTGGGGCTGATGGGAGTTGGAGTCTAACCACATCTGGAAGATGCCACGTTGGCTACCCTGTTCTAGAGGCAGGAAGTCCTCTACATGCAATAGCTTCCTGATTTAACTGAGCAGAGGACATGGATCTTTTGTTTATGTGGATCAGTTTCCATGTGAAATTAATGGGGATCCTCCAGCAATTTGTACAAGCATGTGCTCATCTTTTGTATTGGGGTGGCAGCATATTGCAGGGAGGAGAGCTCCTAATTACTAAATTTATGCTGACCGAAGTCTCCATCCTGTAGCAATTTCTAAAAGCTTCAGCCTGATGCTTGCCTTGAACACATTTAGGAACCACGCAGAACAGCTTATTATTATTATGGATCAAGTCTTATAAAGTGCTGAAAGTTGGCAAAAACCTCTAGCTGTTGTAACTGTGGCCTCCTGCTACTAGGCACATGGTGACAAAAGCAAGGCCTGGAAGATTTTGATAATGGCATCTCAAGAGGTCCAACCCAAAGCTGCAGGGAATGAGGGACTTCCTGCACTGCACTGTGTTACACAAAGATGAGGACCAGTCATCAGAAGAAAGTCAAGCCAAGCATGCTCTGATGACTAACATCATTAATGAAAGGCTTCTATCTTAATCCCACTGATCTGGTAGTAATCCCTATTGAATTCATAAGGAATTTATTATGGGAAGACATGGTTAGGATAGTGCTGTTAAGCATTTGTCTCCTATCAGTTTGATATCTGTTTGCCTTTCTTTATTATTAATTTAATTTGTTTATGTATAAAATTATTGATATACAGTACTGCCCTCTTATGAAATCAGGGCAATGCACAGTAATATAAAACAAGAAAAAATATTACAAGCAGTACAAAACACTCATTAAAATGATTGGATATTCAAGAAAACACCCAGTCACTTCCTCCTCAATGGCTGTATTAGGGGCCAGGCAGGAATTTGCCTTCAGAATAACTGGACCTATCTGACAGTTTTGCCTCCTCCATAGCAACCGTCACAACTTTGTTTCAGATAAGGCATTGGGTTGGATTGGAGGGTGGGGTCTAATTGGATGAGAGTGCCCCTCCCCAAGCTCAAAGGGATCAAGGTATCCCCTAAAAGTGATTTGGGGGGGGTGCTTCTGTCCAGATGCCCAAACAGGTGCTGATGGGCCACAGTATCCCCACAATAATAATCGTGGGGGATCGCCCTGATTTGATGTACATCATAGGGTTAACATTAACCTTGGCTAACCCTGCCAAGTCAACCAGCAGCCAGGCTTGTCGATTCATGATACTAACCCAATGCTTGCACCGAAACCTGCTGACATCTGTAATCAATAAAGTTGTGGCCTCTTTAAATCCCAGTTGGTTGTCCTGTGTTTTTTGCAACTAAAACATGCCCACCTGGGCCTGCAACTTCAGGAAGGGCTGAGAGGGTAGCTTTGGTCCTAAGCCTAGGCACATTAGCAGTTGCCTTAGCCTGGGTCCATTTATCCATTTGTTCTCTCTAAATTCAAGCTAAGGTCTTTCCCATTATCTGCTCCCTGTTCCTTTAATCTGGGCATGCCAGGGTTTGAAACAAGGGCCTTCTGCAAGTGAAACAGGTGTTCTACCACTAATGCATATTGCAACAATGCCTATTGTTCTCCTTTCACCCTTGCCCACCCCCCCCCCATCTCTCTTTCCTCCTCTTACATCTCCACTCCTGTGTCAAGGTTTAGTTTGTACATTTCACAAGCGGCCTGTCTTCTTCGTTACTCTGTAAAATGCCAGATACTATGATAATGCTATACAAGTATATAATGGGCTGGATGGTTTATTTATTTTTTAGGCCAGTACAGTGGTACCTTGGGTTAAGTACTTAATTCGTTCCGGAGGTCCGTTCTTAACCTGAAACTGTTCTTAACCTGAAGCACCACTTTAGCTAATGGGGCCTCCTGCTGCCGCCACTCCGCCGCAGCCCGATTTCTGTTCTTATCCTGAAGCAACGTTCTTAACCTGAAGCACTATTTCTGGGTTAGCGGAGTGTGTAACCTGAAGCGTATGTAACCTGAAGCGTATGTAACCTGAAGCATATGTAACCCAAGGTACCACTGTATTACTGAAAGCGTGTGAGCAGGGAGCCATGCTAATCTGCTTGTAACACAGGTATTTTTTTAAAAGAGCCCCCTGGTCCTAATGAAACTAAACACAGAGTTTAATTACAGCTTGCCCCAGCAATTCATGCAGCGAAAACAGATGAGCCCTGTTCCGTCTTCATATTCTTGAGTTTTCCTAATCACCTGCAAAAATGTCATTTGTTCCACACCAAGAGAAATAAGTGCATAGATAAGAACTAATGATAGCACTGAAAGATCCTCCTTCCTGGGGCCACCTGGGGCCTTTCCAGAAAGTTTAGGAGAAGAGTAACGTGTTAAAATTAAAAAGCTGGCAATTTCGTCTCCTGTTTTCTTCACCTGTGCAGAGCTTAGGAGTGGAGCTTATTCCCCATTGTATTTCTGGGGTCATCAGTGACATCCAGTGGCCAAGAGACATATTCCATATGCTTTATTGGCATTACTTTGACGCCTTGTTTTAGAAGCTATATATAGTCAGAGTCTCATCATCGGCTGATCTCATTCTGGATTTCTGTGGGAAGAGGTTTGCCTGCAGAAGGAGGCTGAGGGAGGAGAGCCTATGGCAAGGAATCGCCACTTCCTAACCTCTGCAGACCTCATACTGGCCAGGAGAGAAGCTGAAAGGAACACTTTCCCCAGCACCTCTCCACACCCTTTCTGTTGTTCTTGGCCACTGCCAACCCCATTGGTTTCAATGAGAGGGAAAATAAACCTGCCAGCTCCAGGGAACAAAATAATAATGCCTGTCTTTAGCATATTGAAATAATGGTTGGGTATTGTCATCTATGGAGTTGAGCATTATACAGTAATTCTTGAAATAAAATGATGGCCTGTCAGAATGTGTAATTCAAATCAGTAGGGAAAACTTTAAATCTAGCATTTCATCTCAGCATGCTACTCTCTTGCATTTGTATATTTCTTAGCTTTTTAAACAGGCAGTGTAGCTTATCTAGAATAGCTTTGTGAGGTCAGTTATAGGATATATTTTTTTAAGTTAGTAAGTTATCATTAGGACTGTGGGAGAAATTTATTTATTTTGCGATAAACTGCCTCAGTTGTTGTTTTTGCATTACAGTTTTTGCTGTTGCCACATTTCCACTGGGTAGGTTCCCCCTTTCACTATCCATAAATTGAATTTTCATGTATTATGGGGTATAGAATATTCTGAGATGATTTTCAATAAGTTGTCCGTTGGCTGGCTGCTAGCCTGACAAGCGCTGTGAATGTAAAGCAAGCTCTGGTGGCTCTCTATGGAAGCAGGAAGGCTTTTGGTCTCCATAACAGACAAGGCAAAGTCCAAAAAGCATTTTGTAATATTTATTTATACAGTCTGAATTAGGAAAACATTCCATAATGTGGTGATGGAGGCCCTAATTCTCAAACTGCATGTGAGCAGACAGATATTTGAGTTTTCTTTTTCCAATCTGATTCAAGGGGAGAAAAGAGCAGAATCTTTGGTTAAATGTTGCATAAATTACAGGAAAATAGGTCACATTGGTTTAGTTTGCAACCATATAATGGGTTTCAGGAAGGTAATTTTAGATTTACACCGGGATGTTGAATTCTATTCATTTATTAGGGGGCCTGGATTAAATTTTAATTAACAAAAATAGAGTATGGTTTATAGTCTCAGTTTGCTTCCCTTCCAACCATTTCCTTGGTAAATGAGTATTTGAGCCAATAGTGAATTTAGGCTGCGGCATGTGGAACTCTAAAATGTTTGAATGAAGAAGGACAATTAGAACAAAAGTTGTCGTTGCTATTATTACTACTAAAACAAAAACAAAAAAATACATGTTATGTGCAATGTAAGGAATATAACGAACTTCCCTACCTACTGTTAAGGCTCTTCCACCCCTTTCTTTTTGCATTCTGGAGCTGTCACCCAAAGCTTTTCAAGTACACCTAGGACTTGTATAATATACTTTCTGTGGTCTCTACCGCAGTGGAGCTACCCAAAGATTTTTTTCAAGGGAATCACTGGGTAGAGTCCCTTGCTGTAACTGATCCAGGAGACTCCCAAGGAATGGGCAATGGCAGCAAAATCTTTGCCCTCTGGGGGAGGGTGCAGCTTGGAGCAGATCCAGAGCTGAACTTGCTGCGTGCCAGAGTTAACCTAAGCACGCTAAGCCAAGGAATATGTATTCCAAGATATCTAATATTAATATGCTACAGAGAAAAATATCTGTAGCATATTAATATCTGAGAATGAAATTTCTCAAAGCCAAGGGTGTTGGCCTTATTCTGTCAACAAATCAAGGATCGTACATGCCTTCCTGCAGCTATGGCATCATATTCTCAGAGACACTCACGTCAACATATTATTTCACTTGACAGCACTCTCCAACAGGTTGGAGTTGGGGATTCGTCCCTTCGGTTAAGAAAAAATGCCTTTTCACATGAGCATATTTAACCATGGTGGGTATGCTTGTTGCTGGGCTGGTGATGGCAATTTTGGAATGCTGAAGCAATTATGTGAATGCTTGGGGTTGCAGTTCACTACAACCTGTATCAAAACATTTCCCTGTACAGTGGTACCTCAGGTTAAGTACTTAATTCGTTCCGGAGGTCCGTACTTAACCTGAAACTGTTCTTAACCTGAAGCACCACTTTAGCTAATGGGGCCTCCCGCTGCTGCCATGCCGCCGGAGCATGATTTCTGTTCTCATCCTGAAGCAAAGTTCTTAACCTGAAGCACTATTTCTGGGTTAGCAGAGTCTGTAACCTGAAGCATATGTAACCTGAAGCGTCTGTAACCTGGGGTACCACTGTAGTTTAAGGAGCAAAAAGCAAACCTTTGGAGCACACTGGAATTGTTATAGGCCATGGGTAGGCAAACTAAGGCCCGGGAGCCAGAGCCAGCCCAATCGCCTTCTAAATCTGGCCCGCGGATGGTCCAGGAATCAGCGTGTTTTTACATGAGTAGAATGTGTCCTTTTATTTAAAATGCATCTCTGGGTTATTTGTGGGGCATAGGAATTCATTCACCCCCCCCAATATAGTCCGGCCCCCCACAAAGTCTGAGGGACAGTGGTCCGGCCCCTGCTGAAAAAGTTTGCTGACCCCTGTTAGGTCCACGTAACCAAAAGACACCCCTCCCCCCCTCCCCAGTAACTTTATAATTTGATCATCTTATAAAAAATATAGGAAGTGTAATCGTCACAAAATATGATGGGCAGTTGTTCAAAACATGCTGCCTCTTTGGTTGCTATGGGACAATCTGCAGTTTGTGTGGCAATGGCTAGAGTGGCATCTGAATGCAAGGTAAATAGGTTCCTGGGGACTGCAGGAACACATGCTCAGAAAAGGGGGCAGGACTTCTGCTGAAGGTGCCGGAGCTGTATTTTAAATCTAATAAAAGCTTCTCCATATGGGCCATAGGTTAACCATTCCTGAACTAAAGCCTTCCCAGTCCTAACAAGGAATGGGGTAGAAATTTGATTTAGTTCACATTTAAAGACAATCTCATCTGATTCCCCAAACAATATGGGAGCTGCAGCAGAGCCATCCCTTGAAATTTGCACTTCTCCGAATTTTGTCATGCAGCTTCTCCAGTCAAGTAAAGTGTACAAAAGTGAATATACTCGGGTGAAGCATCCATAAAAATGCATATAAATGGCTTATTTTAGAGCAATTCCCCCCCCCCCAAAGTGTGTATTAGACAACAATATTAGGAGAAATTCACACTAAAATACTGGTGAATTTTCGTTGAGGCCTTTAAAAAATAATAATCATAATAATTGCAAACTGATGTGGAGAGCCGAACTTAGAGTGGAAAAATGAGAAACTGACAGAAACCAAAATGGACAGATTTGCCCATCCCTAATCCTGAACTGATGCTCTAAGCATGATGCAACACTTGCTACGTAAGATCCGGCTGTATGTGATTCAGTCAAAACGCTCTTGAGAATTCTCCATGAGGTCAGAAACTGGGAGCACATCCGTTTTTTGAGGTCCTTAAGAAGCAAACGGTCCTGCTTTCCCCCTTTATTGTTGGGTGGGTGTGTCTGGTCTTCCCACTGGGCTAAGAGTGAGTGTGAAATAGCAGCGGTTAAATGCTACCGAGTGAGAATTTTCCACTTATTTACAGTGCTGGCAGATGTTCTCCTATTTTACACTAGCATAAATGACTCTGTCGGCCCAGGGACTCCAATAAAACAGACATGAATTGTGCTTTCTTTGGCACTTATGTAGCAGATGCACTTTAGAGGAGAATTAGTTATTCCATCAATTTTATTGGACTGCATAGGCATAGAGTTTATTATGTTACTAATTTTCTTTTGGAATGGGAAATACTTGCTCTAGTCATATAATTATTCATTATACACATCAGGTTTTACAAATATTGCTCTTAATGAGAGTTTTAAAAGCATTTGTCAGATAAAAGGCACATTCTATGTATATTTTTGAAACAGAGTCATTAAAGTGAGTGGCATGTGATTATAAATTTCCTAGTGAAGATTTCTCATATGCCAAATCCCATGGATACTAACACAAATGCTCAAAAATAATGAGTGAGGCCCACACACAAAACTGGCTTTAAATTATGCATTTTTTATAAATAAACCCAATACAAATTTTCCTTAAAAAGAAAAAATCCTTTAACAGGCTCATTCCTGCTTAAACATTTGTCTGGTTTTTCCCTTCATAGATTTGCCTGAGCCACAATATTGCCTCCAGACTTTGTGGGAGGAATTCAAACGCCTATCGGAAATTTAGGTTTGCGCAGTTAAGGTGCATTAAAGCGTTCTGTCACCTTGGCGCAACAAATATACTTGTTTGTTTGTTTTTTAAAAGACCTTTTGCAGTAAGAAAGCAATGGAAAAATTCACGGAAATGTGGGAGGAACAAATGATTGACGGGAAAACATAAAAACACCCTGCAAGTAAATCAGGATGAATGTTCATCAAGAATGCTTAATTTGGGTTGCCATGTTTTGAACACAAAAGTTGAGCTTTTTTTGCGGAGTCTCAGGGAAAAAAAAGTTATGAGCTACTTTTAAGGAAATTCGCCAAAATTTACACTTCCGACATAGGCATTTAAGCGTTTTCTGCCCGCACGCTATTTCTGAGGGCCGAATACCAGCTGTGTCTGGGCAATTTCGCACGTATGGCAGTCCTAGTAGAGATCAGACATTTAAAGGAATATGGTATCATTCTAAGCAGTCATGGCTTCCCCCAAAGAATTAAAGGAGCTATAGTTTATTAAAGATGCTGTGAGTTGTTAGGACACCTCTATTCTAGGGTTAGCACATGTCCCCATTTCCCGGGGAGAGTCCCCGGATTTGTGAATAAGTCACCGGACAAATTCCATCCCTGGAATTTCCCCGAATTTCATCTAATGTCCCCAGGAAACGCAGCAGCGGCAGTCTCAGCAGCCTGGAACAGATGGCTCTGGCTGGCTTCAGGAGTTGCTTGGAAGTCCCCATATGATGGTGGTGCAGGGGCTGTAAGATGCAGCTTCTGGGTTGACTCCACCTTCTCTGACCCTAGCAACTAAGCTGTGAAGGGAGGCTTCATGCTGCCTATCAGAGCAGCCTCCCAACTCCTACTTGTGTGCAAGCAGGAGCAGGGCGGGGATCCCTCAGCTGTGAAGGGAGGCTACATGCTGCCTATCAGAGCTTGCATGCAAGCAGGAGGGGGCAGGGGTCTCTCAGTTAGGCAACAGGAAGCATCTCTTCCCAGCTGACGGATCCCCGCCCCCTCCTGCTTGCACGCAAGTAGGAATGGGATTGGGGCTGCTCCGATGGGAAGGGAGCATCACACTACCCAAGCCTCGCCGCTGCCGCCACTCTCGGCCCTCCTTCTCCATGCCTGACCCACCACGCACCGCTTCCCCACCACCACCACCGAAGAACCAACAACTCTGGGGCTGCCCAGGCTCATGGAGAAAGGAGATAGAAGCTTCTGAGGAAGGGGAAATGTGGAGGTTGAGGTCAAGGCGGTTGCCGGCCGTCTGCCACCGCCATAGCTGCAGCATCAACGTCCCAAACGTGTGGTAATTAATTAATTAATTGAGGAAAGTGTCCCCAGATTCATTGAAAAAAAATCTGGTAACCTTACTCTATTCTCCTCCCAGAGCTACAGTTCCCAGATTTCACAGTGAAGAGGGATTGATTATTAAAGCACTCTGAGAACTGTAGCTTACAGCATCCTTAACAAACCAGAGCTCTCATAATGCTTTGGGGGAAGCCATGACTGGTTGAAGTGGTTATCATAATGCCTGATCACTCAACTGCCCCAAATGAATTGGGACACCATGAATTCACAGAAGCTGCCCTGGCTTCTGTTTGAAGTGCATGATGTTCCAATTCTGCCTCCTCACCACCACCTTCTCCTCCGGGGCAGCCAGGGCAGCCTCCACCCAGGGCCAGATTTAGCTTTGATGAGGCCCTAAGCTACTGAAGGTAATGGGGCCCTTTATATGTCCAGCTGTCCTTTGTCAACAACAAATTGTCGCTGTTTTTTGTGTTGAATATATGCTATATGGTAATTTATGGACCCAATAGGTATCTAAAGCCATTTGCACATAACAAAAGATGTATTTTATCAGAGTAATTGATATAGAAATGAGCAAACCAGTAATATTTTGAGGAGGAGGCCGGCAGATGGGGCCCTTACTTAGGGCCCATTACATCATAGGAGTCTACACAATACTTATGCTGTATGTAGGTTTTATTTTATTTGTTTTTTATCTTATATTTTGGAAATGTACATCCAGGGTTTCTTCCTTTAAATTTTTTGGGGGGCCCCAAGAGAGTGGGGCCCTAAGCTATAGCTTGTTTAGCTTATACATAAATCTGACACTGCCTCCACCATAGGCTCCAATGTGGTGTAGTGGTTAAGAGCAGTGGACTCCTAATCTGGTGAACCGGGTTCGATTCCCCGCTCCTCCACATGCAACTGCTGGGTGACCTTGGGCTAGTCACACTTCTCTGAAGTCTCTCAGCCCCACTCACCTCACAGAGTGTTTGTTGTCGGGGGGGGAGGGAAAGGAGATTGTTAGCCGCTTTGTGACTCCTTAGGGTAGTGATAAAGCGGGATATCAGATTCAAACTCTTCTTCTTCTTCTTCCACTGCTATTGTGGAAGACCTCTGCCATTGCCATATTCACTTCCTGTGTTACTGAAATGTGAACTAAAGAGTGCAATCCTATATATCCAGTCTCCAATGGAACTTAGTCCCAGGTTAGCAGGTGCTGGGCATAGGATTGCAGGGCATTCTTATAAATATCTGCCTAAAACTAAGCTCCACATTCAATTGGACTTATGTTTAGATGTGTTAGACACACACACACACACACACAGAGAGAGAGAGAGAGAGAGAGAGAGAGAGGAGTATTAGCTGGGCTTTGTCCCCTACAGTATACACATGGTATGAGCTCATCACAAGGAGCACCAAGCCTGCATAAATGTTTTCTCAATAAAAAGCCATTTTAATCTCTATACCATTCTGAGCTCTTGCAGTGAACTGTAAATGTGTTACTGCTAAACAGTAACGCTATTCCTCCCCTTCAATAGTAGAATATGAGTCTATTTTTGGCAACACAAAACCCCTATCACTCTCAACCTTGGGGAAGCCTGCCTATTTAAAAGGAAGAACTTAATAGGGAAGAATAAAAACGTCCCTCCTATTTGCAAGCAGGGGGTTGATTCGTTTGTGTGTGTTGTGAGAAACAGACAATGAAGTCTCTTATGCTGTAAGCAAGGAGCATAAGGGGAATTTTTGTTTCACATCATCAGGCGATTAGGACAATCAGCAGGCTTCCTTGCCACCAGAAATGCTCATTGAATAAGTCAGCTCGTGGGAAATTAGGATTTTAAATTGTCTTGATGATGCCAAAAAAGCAATTGTAGTCCAGAGCTCTATGGGAACATTTTGAGGGCCAAATATCAGTATGTCCCCTGCAGACTGGCAGAAAGAAAGAAAGAAAGAAAGAAAGAAAGAAAGAAAGAAAGAAAGAAAGAAAGAAAGCTTTTTCTAAGGACATTTATTGTGGAACAAACCACAACCCCTGACATTTGATGCTTCAAAGCTGAAAATACAAACACACAGTGAATTCAGCATTCCAGATAGGTTCTTTGACAGTGGTGTGGTCTGACCACACACAAAAGTACACACCCACACCTGCAGTTCAGTCAGTTCACAGAGTTGGTGGAAGAACATTGCAACAATATGAGGAACCTGTAATCCTCCAGACATTGTAAGACTACAATTCCCACCACCCTTCGCTGGATCATGCTGGCCGGGGCTGATGAGAGTTGCAGTGCAACAGCATTTTGGGTGGGAGGGAAGTGAGAAAAGGTTTACCATCCCATCCCTGCATTACAGCCTTCTGTATGCTGGCCAATATTAGCCATCTGTGGTTGCACTTCTGGGAGCTACCACAATACAATGTTCATGATTTATTGGGTGGGTGCTCATGCATGGGAGCACATGAAACCTTTTGCACAGCAGCTGCTTAGGAGTCATGCCATCACTGCTTATGTGCAGATGGTGGTTGTCCCCTACGCTCACCCAGCCCAGGCAGGGCCAACCAAAGACATAGTGCATAGTGTCACCTTAGGTTATTTGACACCTGTGGTAGAAAATCACACAAGTGTTTCTCCCCTAAAGGAAAAGGATTGTAGGAAACTGCCTTATACTGGAATCGACAGTGTGATGCAGCAGCAAAAAAAGCTAGTGCTACTCATGGCTACATCAACAGAAGTCTAGTGTCCAGGTCAAAGGAAGTAATAGCACCACTCCATTCTGCCTTGGTCAGACCGCAACTGGAATACTGTTGTCACAATTTGAGAAATATACCGGCAAGCTGGAACGTGTGCAGAGGAAGGCAGCCAAGGCGACCAAGGGTCTGGAAACCAAGCCTTATGAGGTACAGTTGAGGGAGGAGACTGAGAGGAGATGTGATAGCCATCTTCAAATATCTCAAGGGCTGCCACATGGAAGATGGAGCATGCTTGTTTTCTCCTGCTCTGGAAGATAGGACCGAAACCAATGGATTCAAGTTGCAAGAAAGGAGATTCCTTTTTGACAGTGGAACAAACTCTCACGAGAGGTGGTGAACTCTCCTTCCTTGGAGTTGTTTAAGCAGAGGTAGGATAACCATCCGCCATGGATGCTTTAGTTGAGATTCCTGCATTGCAGGAGGTTGGAGCAGATGATCCTCAGGATCCCTTCCAACTCTACAATGCTACGATTCTATGATTTCTTGGAGGAAAAGGTGGCATTGAAATGCAATAATCAATCAATCAATCAATAATCAATCAATCAATAAAATAGGGCTGGATTCCCCACTAGAGGGAACATAAGACGTCTCCCAAAGCCCTGCCGTAAACTGGCAAATGGTGGCACATATGTTGCTTTTGCTGGCCTTGAAAGCAGTCAGATTCCAGAAGGTGTTCAGGGCCTCTGAGTGCTTGTAAGACCCCTTCACCCTTCTCCTGGCACTTGGAAACAGGGGGTTACACTGTGTTCGTTTTGTTCAAAAGACATGTGTGATAGGGTTTTCAAGTGGTTTGGAAACCATCTGGTGGAGAGAGAGAAAATACCAAGTTGTTTCATCTTCCCCCCTTCTCTTTACTCTCTTTGTCCAAACTCTCTTTGTTTTGAGAAGTTTGCATCCCATTTTTCATTCCTTTTTTGTCGAAATAAGAGACTTTCAAGTGCAATGTGTGCTTCTTATAAATAAAGTGCACATGGCCAAAACCGAATATCCTTTTTTTATTATTCAAAAAGAAGCAACTTAACGTTAAATTTTCCTCCTCTTAACAGATGGTGCTGTAGTTATTATTTTCGCTGCCTGAACTTAACTTAAGGTGTGGATGGCCTGTATAAAACCCGAGGACAAACTTTGTCCTGCTTTTCCGATCATTCAAACATCATTCCTTCTACCTTTATTTGCACATAGTCATGTTGAAATTCTCATTTTGCAGCAGCTTATGCAAAAACCAAACACCTGGATTCAACGTTTCCTAAAGGAGTCGTCTAAAGAAAAAAAGAGAGGGTGATTTCTGCCAAAACGTCATGAAGATTTATGGCTTTACATTTGTGGATTAAATTGAGGACAGGTGGGAGAACATTCAAGCATGCGAAAGAATGATAGCAAATTTATATGTAAGAAAGGGATAGTTATTATGACTAGTCCTGGTTAGATAAAACGGATACATTTTCTCGCTGCAAAAAAAAAAAGGAAGGCAAAAAAGGAAAAACAAGACTTCACCAGACAGATAATTACCAACAAGATAGTGTTTCAGCAAAGCAAAACTCAAAAGCACTCTGGAACTGAAAGCACATTCTGTGTTCCATATATAACCACAAACTCTAAAAGCCGCTTGGATGGCTTTTTGGCTCAACTGAACAGATGTTTAAAGGTAAGTGGGCTGCTGAATCCCCAAGAATATGGTTCCAGCATGCAGGCAAGTACTCCACATGGAAGATGGAGCATGCTTGTTTTCTCCTGCTCTGGAAGATAGGACCTGGAAGATAGAGAACCAGTGTGGTGTAGTGGTTAAGAGCGGTAGTCTCGTAATCTGGGGAACCAGGTTCGCGTCTCCGCTCCTCCACATGCAGCTGCTGGGTGACCTTGGGCCAGTCACACTTCTTTGAAGTCTCTCAGCCCCACTCACCTCACAGAGTGTTTGTTGTGGGGGAGGAAGGGAAAGGAGAATGTTAGCCGCTTTGAGACTCCTTAAGGGGAGTGAAAGGCGGGATATCAAATCCAAACTCTTCTTCTTCTTCTTCTTCTTCTTCTTCTTCTTCTTCTTCTTCTTCTTCCAGTTTGCCTCGCATCCCAAACCTACATGCAATAATCTGAAAGTAAATCAGTCCCCATGATTGTGCTAGAAGTTACTCCCTTGTAGGTATACAATTTCAGCCTTAGATTTAGAATGAGGTGGTGGGATCCTAACTGGACTACACCACTTCAGACAGGGGTGGCGGTGGGGTTCCAAAGCATACAGCAAAAAAATTGAAATGTTCCTAGCATTTTAACACCAGCAATCTGAACTGATACTTACTGCCCCATTCAGATGACCACCTGCAAGAATGAGAACCCATGGAAGGGTTGCTGATCTCTGTCACTTGGCCAGCCCCCATCATGTGTATGTTTGGCTGTCATATGAAAGGGGCTGTCTTGTGCATACATCAAGTAATTTTAATCTCTTTTCGTATTTTAACTTTTGTATCTCTTTGAATTATGGTGCTGGAGGAGACTCTTGAGAGTCCCATGGACTGCAAGAAGATCAAACCTATCCATTCTTAAGGAAATCAGCCCTGAGTGCTCACTGGAAGGACAGATCGTGAAGCTGAGGCTCCAATACTTTGGCCACCTCATGAGAAGAGAAGACTCCTTGGAAAAGATCCTGATGTTGAGAAAGATGGAGGGCACAAGGAGAAGGGGACAACAGAGGACGAGATGGTTGGACAGTGTTCTCGAAGCTACCAGCATGAGTTTGACTAAACTGCAGGAGGCAGTGGAAGACAGGAGTGCCTGACGTGCTCTGGTACATGGGGTCACGAAGAGCCGGACATGACTAAACGACTAAACAACAACAAACTCTTAAAGGAGGATTGTAACCCCTCCCCACACCCCCGATTTTACTGTTTTATTGTTTGTAAACTCAGTGCTATTTTTCTGGGGAAAGATGTGGCAGAACGCACCATGAACACCTCCTTTGTTCTCTTATTATGGCAATGGCGCCCACCTGAAAGGTGCCAGAACTGAGTTCCGGTGAGTTCTGGCTGGGGGGAAAAAGCCCTGTGTAAGCTGCTTTGAGATTTTTTTAAAACTTTGAGATTATTTTATGAAATAAATAACACACACACATGCAGAACCCCTTCACACACTGCCTGAACATATAGAGGGTGGGGGTGCCATGGCCTCTGTATGTGCCCCCCTTCTTTGAACACATCAGGGAGTTTTTTCTGACGTCCCCTTCTGCTGCATGTGTAGACCAGACTTTGATGACATAGAATTACATCATTTTCCTTCCCTGGTAGATCTCTACATGGAGGCACAACTGTTTCTATATATTATTTCCATTCTTTTCTAGAAGAAGAACAAAGAGAAGTGTGTGGCCAGTTGATGATTCCCTGCTATCCTTATTTATTTAGATAGCCTGCATCTTCAATACAATCATGTTCCAGGTAGGCTAACAGAAATGTCATAAAAACAAAGATACAATATAATAAATATAATAATTAAAGCATTTAAAATAATAATTAAAGCATTCAAAATAATAATTAAAGCATTTAAAATAATAATTAAAGCAATTAAAATAATAATTAAAGCAATTAAAATAATTGTTCTGTGAACAACTGTGAACAATACCCTGAGACCTCTGGGTATAGGCCAATATATAAATATATATAATATATATTATTAATTCAATGAATTAATAATAATAATAATAATAATAATAATAATAATAATAATAATAGAAAATATATCCAGCAACAATAGTTTTATTTACAACAAAACAGTAACCACAAACTCTCTCACTCTCTCTCTCTCTCTCTCTCTCTCTCTCACACACACACACACACACAGAGAGAGAGAGAGAGAGAGAGAGAGAGAGAGAGAGAGAGAGAGAGAAATAATCCTTGGAAAAATAAGAATGTTGTTGCCTAGCACCTAAATGACAATGATGTGGTTGTAGCCAAACCTTCAGTGGAAAACCTCGTTCTCCTGTCACCCCAAGCAGCACTTCAGATGGCGGAAACACTCAGATGAAGATCTCGGTGAATGGACAATTGATACAGGAGAAACAGTCCAACAAATATCTAGATCATGAGCTGTGTGGGGCTTTAAAGATCAAGCAGCTTAAGAAACTACATTGGGAAACAATAATAACAACAACAGTTTTTCAAAAGCTGAAATAACAAGAGGGCCCCAGCAACAACGACTTACAGTGGCATTGGCATGTTACCTGATCCTGCGGCAGAGAGGCTGAAAAAACAAAATTACGATTGAAGACAAGGATCACTGCTCTAACTTGGGTCTTATTTCATTTGTAACATTTATTCAGCGGAACACACGGCTTCTGCAAGCAAATGTGGGCCTGGTTTCTTCTGGGGAGGAGGCCTGAAGGTACCATTCATTCAGGCTGACCTTTGACGCAAACTGAGAACAATCAGGGATTTCAAGATATCATGACCAAATTTTGCAAGGTGGCTCCTGAGATCAAGGACCAGGCACAATCAAGATGGCGGACTCAACCTTTCAGAACTGCCCTGATTTTTTCATTTCTTAGACTTTTGGAGCAAAGGGTATGAAGTTGTGTGTGTGTGAAGTGAAGGGTCCAGATGAACCTCTCTGGAAGGCAGTTCCATAATTTGGGTGTCAAACAGTCTTCTATGCTGCCTTAGTGTTATATTTTTAGCATATATTAATCCGACAGCCCTGAATAAGAGTTGAATTGGACCAAAGCAAACATTTCCAATGAAGCTTAGACATCTCATTTCTCTTTGTCATTGAGACCCTGAGGGAACCACAACTGGTCCTTCCCTCTCATAAATTCTGATGTTGTGGGACGATGACCTGTCTCTCATATGTAACAATTAATTTTCCATTTAAAAAAATGCCCCCCAAGCACCATTTCCATACACATCAATCAAGAAATGATGGTTACATTTAAAGGGGTGGGGGAATCTTATGCCTCCATTACAATGAAGGTAGCATTCTGCAGAATATCAACCTAGTGTGAGACTTTTGCATGGAGATGATATTGTCCACATTGTTCTTTTAAGAGCTCAGGCCAGATTTCACTCAAAAGAAACTTGGCCGGTGGGAACAAAATCCCTGTTTAAAGTTTAAGTTGTTTAAATCTGTGCATCCATGACGTGTGTGTCGAGGCCCTGTTCTTTTAGGATGAAAGTACAGTTGAACAAGTAAGTATTCCTGTTTCTTAATCACAAAGAATTGTTGCAGAGATATATATTAAATCTGAAGCACACTGAAATTTCTGCTCCTTTTCCCTATGTAGGAAATTACTGTACTTGTAAGCATTCTAGTATTCCACCAAAGTAGACTGTTATGGAAAAACACTAAAATGAAATAACTACATAGCTGGGAACTGTAATAAGAGTTAGAGGAAGTCTGCAGAGAAAATATTAAGTAATTCCCAAAATCTTGGGTAAGTTTATTCAGCAGATGGGCCAGGGGAAAGGGGGAGAGCCTTTATAAATTGGGTTTGTAAGGTGTTAATGATTTGATTAGATAAATGTTTGCTTCTAAAGGTCGAATGCCAGGAGGAATTGTAACATGGCTAAGAACAGAAACAAAATCCCACTGTCCAAAAATAACATGTTATTCTTTGCACAAATGAGAGTGCCAAACATTATATTCTAATATTACATTGGGGTGTTATTATGCTCCAGTTCCCAGATCTCAAAGCAGCTTTTTATGATTGATCAGTAGAATGCATATATTTTTAAGAGCTTGAGTGAAATGGAAAGTGTTTGCTTCAAAATATTATGTGTGCGAGCTTAAGCTCCTACTGTTCTTTGCAGAAGAGATCTTCAGGGACCTGATAGCTTCATTCTGCTACTGGGTGGGAACTGCCCTGCTGTTGAAGCGAAGGAGGATCTCAGGAAAAGGGTGGATCACTCTGAGGAAGTGGGGAATGATCCCTTAGAAGGGACTCATTCCTTGGAGGGGGGGTGAGGAGTGGTCATCTCATGCCAAGAATAATCCTATGGGGAGATGTGGGGGATCTTGGTAATAGGTGATTCTGTGATTAAGGATCTAGATTTCCGGGGGAATGGTGAGCTTGCAGACTGCATGGTGACTTGCCTGTCTGGCACAAAGACTGCAGAGATTGCGTTTCATCTGGATAGCTTGGCAGACAGTGCTGGTAGATAAAACTGCCAATATCATAATGCTGTGTGTGGGCAGGGTCACAGGGAAGGTGGATAGCATTGTCCCCATATCCCCCAACTCCATTTGATGCACTAGAATCCCTAGCTTGCAGACCAGTGGTCAGGGATGATGGGAGTTGTAGTCCATCAACAGCTGAGGACCTAAGTTTGAGAAACACTGTTGGACAGAACAAGGAAAAAAAAGTGGGGTGCTAATGTGTTGCCCCTACACAGGAAATCACCAGGGGAGGGATAATGCAGGCTTCCAATCTTGTCTAATTTTACAGCCAACCTTTTAAATGAGATGAACCGCATAAGGTTCAGCCACTGCCACCATCCATTCATATGGACTTTGATAGATAGTGTGAATATTATGAACCCCAAGCTGAATGCCTTGTAGCTGTGTCTTACAGCAGAGCTTGAGCACATGTTCAGTAAGATCACAGGGTAGAGGCCTTCCTGGGCTGTAACACTTCTGACCGCAAGCAAGGAGGAATTGCCTTTTTGAACATTTCTCTTGTTTTATTATATACAGAGAGGGCTTTTCTTGGGAGTGTTTGCTGCAAGCTCAAATGCTGCATGCAAGCCTTATGTGCAGGCACTCAAGTATCTGCTAATCACTCTTCCTAGCAACAGCCCCTAGTTGGCTCACTCTCCCTGCTCAACAAATAGACAGACAAATTGTGCGCTGGCCTGCCAAACTACAGACAAACCTTCACATGTGTCTTCTGTAAACATAATCCTCGCCAGGCAACTGAAAAAACTGGTTCCATTGCTGTTGTTACACAACTGATATTGTGTGTGTGTGTGTGTGTGTGTGTGTGTGGATTGGTGATGAGATTAATGCCTCCTGTTATAGTTTATTTTAATTGAGTACAACCCTTGAACATCAATTTTCCATAATATCTGAAGTGAGTAATCCTATTCAAGCATTATGCCCTATGTCCCAAGGGGAAGAGTAGGACCACACTCATGCACCCGCCCGTACCTTTGCATTCTGGGTTCCAAATTGCATGGGGAGCCTGCACACGTAGAACAATCTCCCCACATGTTACCTCTCCCCCCCAAATGTGGGGAGTGCAGCAGAACATGGCAGAGGGAGGTAGGGCCACCAAGAAAGGCTCTGCTCTCCTCCCCACCCAATATTAATTATGTGTACATTGAATCCTGAATAAAACTAGTGTGTGTCCCTTACGTGATCCCTTACCAAACGTAATCCAGTTTACTGTCATTTCTGACTGATGTATGGTTTTGAACATCACCCCCAAGCAATACAGAGAATGGAGTCTAGAGTATTTAGCTAAAATGGCTACATCCTGACACTGGTTTAAGCCAATTATTTCAGTGGATTTAAACTCACTTAATTCTGAGTTGGACCGTGGCCATTGAGTTTTCTCACAGGTCATTTATAATTCCCGTGTCTTTCTTATACAGGACATGACTTCCCCCTCATAAATCAACTTGTGGGATAATGGTTTTATTCCATAAGTAACCCAACTTCCAGCAAATGTGAACGTGCAGGATGAAAAGACTGCATATAAGGTTTGGAGGGGGGTTAAAATATTTGAAGATGATTGAAATAGAAATTAATCTGTATAGAAGAAAAGGAATATCTATTTATTATTATTACTTCCCAATAAAGTTCGAGCAACATTTTTGCTCTGATCCAGCAAGGAAGGTCCCTGTGTGTGATTGCAAATTGGCGATGATACCGTTCAGTGCTGTAATGGGGAAGCAGCAAAGTTAGGGCCAAACTGAGTTGCTTGCAATCATATTGTCATTCTGTATTATTTAATGGCAGGTGCAGAAATGTGGTGGTCACTGCAGCATGCGGGGAAGGGGCGTTTGACCCTACCCAGGGCCAGCTCAAGACACCTGAGGCAAACCACAAACTGACACACACGTAGGAAAGAAGGGATGAGTGGAGATGTACAAAGGAACAAGGGGAAGATAAAGCTCTACATTGGGAACGAGAGAGGGAAAAAGAACAAGGGTGGGAAGAGACCAGTAGGGCCTCCTATTCACCAAGATGCAGACATAGAGGTGGCCTTGAGGGGGAATGGCAAAGAGGCAGTAGTTCCAGCCTCCAAGGAGCATGCCGTAGCAACAGCAGTGAGTAATGCATTCCTTCGAAGCCAGATCTGCTGCTCCTGAGGCAGTTGCCTCACCTTACCTCTTTGATGTGCCAGCCCTGGCCCTCTTCTTCTTTGGTGATGTAACCGAGTAAGATTGTCTTCCATAAACATGGTTTTAACAATGAGTCCGTAAGTGACTGTGGAGGCCAATTCTGGATCCACACATCCTTCTACAGTGGGGACATTGGTTCCCGGGGGGGAGTTAATCATGATGTGGATTTGCCAAGCGTGCCTTCCTCTTAGCACATTTCTCCCTTGCGTTCTGAGTTCGAGTGTCTTCAAAGTCCATGACACCTTTCGTAAAGGCTGTTCTCCAACTGGAGCGCTCGCAGGCAAGTGTTTTCCAATTTCTGGTGTTTATACTACTTTTTTTAAAAATTGCCTTGAGACAGTCTTTAAACCTCTTTTGTTGACCACCAGCATTACACTTTCCATTTTTAAGTTCGGAATAGAGTAGTTGCTTTGGAAGATAGCAACCACCCCTATGATGATTGCAACAAAAACCACCTCCCACACTGCAGTGAGGCTTGGGAAAATAAAAGGACCATTGCCATGCTGTGTTCCCAAGGAACATCCCGTCCCTCTGCACCTGTGATTAAATAAAGTGGGGTGGGGGTGATGTAATTGAAAGTGAATTGTAAATCACTGAGATTCATTATAGGAAGCAATCCATAAACAAAAATAAATATTGTAATAATGTAACACAGTTAGTGTTATTTGTAGATTAGGCCCTTGCATACACACTTATTCACATGTAGTATTTAACAACAAAACATTTAAGATCAGTTACATGCACTGCTATATTATGGATCTGTTTTTTCTTTTTTTGCAAAGTCATTGAAATCTGGTAAGATTCATTCTCTGCCACCTCCCCCCGGCCAAGCCTCAATAGGATATATTCAATTCCTGTTTACATATTAGAGCTAAATTATGCTCTTATTTGCTATCTGTCACATAGCTGTCAACGTTTCCCTTTTTTTAAGGGAAATTCCCTTATTCCGAATAGGATTCCTCGCAAGAAAGGGGAAAAGCTGACAGCTATGATCTGTGAATTTCCACAGAAATTGGTAAAATGGAACACTTTTTTTAAAAAAACGAACCCAATTATTGTGATTCCTTTAAAAAAATTGCATGGGGATGAAGGTTCACATATTTAGTGGTAGAGCAACAGAATGCTTGAATTTATTTGATTTATATTTTACAGAGATGAGTAATAAGTAACTTGGGGGCTTTTCAGTTTGGATACAAAAGTTTCCTTACTATTATTTAATTACTTTGTTTTTCTTGAAAAATCCACCAAATTCAGTTGTGTGTAACCAGCAACAGTGGCCAAATCAACGTTTTGTGCTCCAAAGTAAATATCTTTTAGTTTGTTTCTGCACACATAATTGCATGTGATTTATAGTTGTGTACAGTATTTTATGATAAAACCTCATTAATCACAAATTCATCAATGCAGGAGGAAAAAGCAGTGTAATGTTACAAACATTAGGCATGTTTGAAGATGGAAAAGAGCCAGGATCCCCATCTTCATCTATCCTCTAATGTTACATAAATGACTAAGTCATCATATCAATGGTTTTCACATGGAAATATAAACACTGCTGTAATTCCATACTCTGCAAATGGCTGTGGCTCTGGAGTACTTAAAATTGCTGAGAATTGTACATGAGTGCTGCACATCCATTCATGGAACAAAAACAGCTGTTGGATTTGTGCATCAAGCTCTGAATATTGTTGTTTTTCAAAAAAGAAAAACACAGAATACTCTATGCCACTGAGTTGCTTTGTAGTCTTGGGCAAGTTGCTTCATTTCCTGGTTTCAGAAAATTCTGCAATGATCTGACTGTAAATCATGATTGGCATAGCCTGGATGCTATAAATGTACACGGAAAGGGGTTCAGATGCACTGGTGCCAATCTAACTCCCAATACAACCTTACATGGCATAAATAGCAGGAATGGAGTCTTGAGTCACCTTAAAAATGAACACACCCATGACTTTATTCAAATATTTATACAGTGGTACCCTGCAAGACGAATGCCTCGGAAGACGAAAAACTCGCTAGACGAAAGGGTCTTTCATTTTCTGAGGTGCTTTGCAAGACGGATTTTCCAAAGGGCTTGCTTCGCTAGACGAAACAGCCCTGCCTCTCCTGTCATGGCGACGGTCGCACGCTTGCTTCCCTGCTCCTCTGGCTCCCTCCCACCTTCCTGCTGATGGCTCCTCCGGCTCCCTCCGACCTTCCGGCTGCCTCGCGCCGCTGCCCACCGCCCTCGCACGCTCCCCTCAGGAGCCGTTGCCGCCAGCAGCCAGCGCTGCAGCCGGAGTCGCGCTCCTGAGCCCCGCCGCCCTCCAGCAGCGTGGTGTCCACAAGGCGCGGGTGAGTCCAAGGACCGGCTGCGGCAGCTGCCCTGCTTCTCCCCACCCCTCCCCGCCGTGGTGCTTCGCAAGACGAAAAAACTCACTCTACGAAAAAACTCACAGAACGAATTAATTTCGTCTTGCGAGGCACCACTGTATAAATTATTACATATATCATTAGAAACTGTAGAAATTTTACATGAAGGCCCTTCAAAAAAGCCATGCAGATGGCTTCATACAGCCTTCCTGTTGGCTCAAGAGCAATGCAATGTGATGATGTGGCATAATGTTGCTAGAAAGGCATTCCAGGAAGTTTGGGTGGTGGGATGCCTTGCACCACTTTCATAAGCGGGTGGCTTAAAAAGAAAAGTTTTTAAAGGAAAAAGTAGAAAGCCTTTGACCACATTGTAGATTTAAGTAAGTTAAGCAGCACCCTGCCCTGGTAACTGTAGGGGGATTTCTTTTGTCCCCACCCCACCAATCTTTCAGGTGGTTTCGTTTTGCCACCACCCACCCGAAAAAGATTGAAAAGGAGTCTGCCAAAATTCACGTCTCATGTTTAGTATTCTGCCTGAGATTGGCAAAAGCAGCTTGGATGGCTTTCTGACAGAGAGATGGAAGGAGTTCACAAGGTAATATATATAATATTCCAGGAATATGAGATTCTAGGAACTGTCCCATTGTCCTTGCCAGTCAATCCTTCCTCCTGCTGCTTCAATGAACCCCCTTTAGCGATTTGCCTTCCACACAACCTTTGGTTCCTCAACTTTTAACTCAGGGCAGCTTGACATATCTAAATATAATTGACTTTTTATTTCTATTCTTTGTATATCGTATTGTTGTTTTATTGCTATGGCCGATAGCTGACGCAAATAAAGATTCATGCATGCATGCAACATATCCAAAGGCCAAATGTAGGAGGACTTATCCAAGAAATGCCGGTAATAGCCTAATGACATGGACTTCTTTTTTTAATGTATATACTGCTACATCATAACACATGTCAAAGCAGTTTACTACAACAATATCTATAAACAATAAAAGCATATAAAACATATCAGAGATAATAAACTAACCATTACAGAAATATGTTTTCTTAATTGCCTGCATTGGCTTGGTGTCATAGAAAACTTTTCAGCAGGCATTTAAAGGTTAAAACAGAAGGCACCTGCTGTATCTCTATTGGACGGGGCCAATGACATTAAAGGTTCAGATTTGTTATTGATCAGATAAGCCTTGTGAACTTGGGGGATGACCAACAATTCTCCTATGGATGATCTGCGATCGAGCCAGGATATTAGGGTTTAATGGTGGTTTTCCTTCTCCCACTCCCCAAAACAAGTTTAGGCAAAATGAAGGAGGAAGCAGAAAGGACTCTGGAGCAAATCCATGAGCTCACGCAAGGAGACACACCAATGAAATATCAATATCCAATCCCTCCGCCCACATTGCCAAACTTCACCCCATCACTACAGATGGGAGTTTCACAAGTACACAAGAGTGTCCAATCATAATGCCTGGGATCTAAAGCTATACAATGAAACCACTACGTAAGACTCCCTGGAAACAGCATTCCACAAATGGGGAGCCACCACAGAAAAGGCCCATTCTCATGTTGCCACCCTCCGGACCTCTTGTGGGGAGAGCACAATGAAGAGGGCCCACAGATGGAGACAGAAAAAGAGGGGGAGTACTTTTCTGATTTGATATTTTAGTGTATTATCTTATTTGTGTTGCGTCACCCAGAGGACTAGGCTGAATGGTGACCAATATATATAGAAGGTTCGACAGAAAAACAAGCAGCTCTGTGTTGTGCAGAAAGTTGGGATAATATGAGAAGAATAAGAACAATCCCTCAAAGTAAAAACTTCCTTGGCTATTTCTTCTTCTTCAGTTTCTGAGTGAGTGGAGATGAAGCAATCTTTTGTAACGCCACAAAAATGCTACAGCAGAGTCTTCTCAGGGGTCTACCCAATTGCATTAGCTGTTATCTACTCATTTGTTGGTGTCATAACGCGTTGGCAATGCCTTTATCTTTACTTGGACCATATGAATGTCTAGTTTGATTAGTGTAGAACTTACAAATTGAAGAGCTAAAAATGAACAGCATGTAATGGAAAAAACTGCTAATACTCTTAGACTTCCATGCTGTCTTTGTATTGCTATGGGACTAGCACCCCTCCTTTATCTTTGAGTTAGCAGTCGTTTCTTTCCACACCCACAGGAAAATTGCATACTTATACAGTGGTACCTCTGGTTACGAACTTAATTTGCTCCGAAGGTCCGTTCTTAACCTGAAACCATTCTTAACTTGAGGTACCACTTTAGCTAATGGGGGCCTCCTGCTGCCGCCACACTGCCACCACACGATTTCTGTTCTCATCCTGAGGTAAAGTTATTAGCCCGAGGTACTACTTCTGGGTTAGCGGAGTCTGTAACCTGAAGTGTTTGTAACCCAAGGTGTTTGTAACCCGAGGTACCACTGTACTCCTATCTTTCAAATACCCAATGGTCTTAAAAACCTTCATTGGTGCCCTCTGGGGTGTGCTATCATTTTGGAGTGAATGAAAAATTGGACTGAATGGCATTATCCAGTCCCTTTTCTAGATGTACAAATGTGTTCAAAGGGTACATTTATGGTTCTCCCAAGTATACTTACTCAAGGAGACTGGCAGGCTTGAGATGGGTGACTACTTGTGTGACTGCCTCCCCGCCCCTGCAAATGCCCCACACGTTGTGCCATTCCAAGCTACAAACAAAAAAGATGCAGTTTTTTGAATGGCGTACTCCATTTTGTTTGTGACACTGTCCCAGAATAACAGAACATCTGGGGCATTTAGGGTGATGGTGGCTGTCACCAATAGCAGCCATCAAAATGAATAGGTAACAAAACAACTGGTATCTTACCAAATGAATAATGCAATAAATGTGTGATCTTTGAAAAATCCACTCTGGGCGGCTTCCAACAAAATATTAAAAATACGATAAAACATCAAACATAAAAAACTTCCCTAAACAGGGCTGCCTTCAGATGTCTTCTAAAAGTCAGATAGTTGCTTATTTCCTTGATATCTGATGGGAGGGCATTCCACAGGGCGGGTGCCACTACCAAGAAGGCCCTCTGCCTGGTTCCCTGTATCCTCACTTCTTGCAGTGAGGGAACCGCCAGAAGGCCCTCGGAGCAAAACAAAACAAAATTTTGTACACTCCTTGTGACCTTCTCTTAACTACTGGCTGAGTCCTGGCAGTCTCATCCGATATTGAGATTTGAAGACATTTGAGAGCTCTGTTGTTGCTTTTGGAAAAGCTTTCTTCTGATGAAATGCACGAGGTGGAGATTCACAAATTTTAGCCTTTGGAATCCCGACTCCTGATTTGTCAATGGAGGAGACAAGGAGTTAGCTGAGCTACAAATCACATGACTGATTCAGCTATCTTATAGCAACAACACTGTGCTCTTTGGGTGATCAACATAAAGAGTATACAAGGGAGGATAAATGTGTGAAAATGGTCACTGAGAAGATTCAGTACTAGATGCTAGGCTTAAGCCTAAACCTAATTTTATCTACTGAACTGAGTAAACCCTATTTCACAGTAAGATTGCACTGAAGGTCATGAAATGTAGATGAGCAACACTACTGTTGTGAGGCAAGTGACTCAGCTGTACAGTTGCAAATAAATGTTTTGAATGTGTTGTAAAGTGCAATATACAATTGTGACGCTAGACGGTGACTATGAGCTATAGCAAATTCAATGTATTTTTCAAAACGATTTTTTGAAAAACAATGTTTTTAGCGTGTGTAGATTCCACCAAGGTCACTTTAGCTGGAAATAAAAATCTTCATGGAATCTCTGGACAAGGAGAACTGTGTAAAGGAAAAATAAGGAGTGTGGTGTGTGTGTAACACTGAGTAAAAATATCCAGCCAAATATTGAGCTCCAAATTTCTAGTGTGTCTGCATTTAAGAATTCAACTCCCTCCTGCTTTCCTGTATCCACAAAGATCAAACCCTATAGAACTTGATTCAAGTTTTTACTGCAGTTCAAGAGCAAAACATGTCTGCTGTGCCTAACAACATTACATGCCCCTCACCCCAAACTTGTATTCAGGTAAGTCTGTTTTTATTAATAGATCTATATATGTTTAGTCATTCTGTGAGATTCCTGGAAATATTCCTATAAATAATTGCTCATTTTTAAGATAATGCAAGCAGGAATTTGCTTCCGAAGCACATTCATGAATGCAACGACAATATGCATTTTAAGTACAGTTTATATGACCAGAAAAATACCAGCTTTTGTGGGTATTATTCATAATCAAATCTCTTAATAATCCCTGGAAATTTTCAGATGTCAAATAACGACCACTCCCTTCGCAACACAATTATATCCTCTCATCAAGGAAACAGATCTTTAAAAAAATATTCCTTCCCTTTACTCCCTTTCGTAACCATCTTAAATGCTGAAGCAAGAGCAAATAATAGACAGAGCTTTGCAAAAGGAGAAGTGTTTGGGCTACATGCTGCCTTCAGAACGCTGACAGGAACACAGCCAAAATATTTTGCAATCCTGTCTCATTTTATCAACGTTGTATTCAGACCTTGGAGTGAAACTATTTTATGGATGGATGTACCTAGCTAATTTCAGACTGTGCTGCCAAGGAGCAAAACTGTAATAATTTGAAGCATGCATGACTGTAAATTACCTTGTCTAATAATTGCTTAGCAACAGCTATCTCTGTGTGAAGAATATATTCACAGGCAGGAGCTCAAAGGATGATATTTGGGTGGGTAGGTGGGGGTTGGGTGGCAAAAGTGCAGCCCTTTCAAAGCATCTTTGCATACACACAATCCCTGGCCTCTGTCAAATGAAAATGAACTATGGCAGAGGGAGCTACGGTGTGATGAAGCAGCAAGACACAAAAATCAAACGAAACCATATAAAATAAACCTGGGTGTGAATATGCAGTTCATCCGAGTATTAGGCAGAGAGCCATACTCACTGAAGACCTGTGGAGGTTCCATGCACATATTTGTGACTGAATACGATTCGCACAGTCAGTCAGAATGCAGCACAAGCTGCCAGAAACCATTCATCAGACCTTTGCAGAAAAGCCTGTCAGCTCGAGCTGTAGGGCCTAGAGCCAGGCTGTCAGGTTTTGGGCTTTCCGCCAGGCTGTCATGGTCTGAGGCTGGTAGCCAAGCAGTAACTTTGATGTTTAAAGGGTTAGCCAACTGGTATGTGAGGGTGGCCTATCAGCTTAGAAATAATATACCACACTCAAAGGTCACGAGTCTTGAAACTAATCTGGCTGTTGTCTCTCACTTTTCTTTTCTTTTCTTTTTTTTTAAAAAAAGTAAGGTAGGCATTTTATATTGTTAAAAAAAAGGTTCAAATAATTCCAGTGTTTGTTTTGATTAAAGTTTCGATTACACGTGCTTTTCATTACGCAACTCAATTAGTGCATAAAAGATTTTCTGTTTAAAAAATGTTCGAATGAGCATAATTGTTCAATTTGGAGAGATTACAATGCTTTTATTTAATTAACACTGCAATAAATACTTCATTCCCTAATGAACCCCATATTTTTAAGGCCATTAAGCATTCAATAAATTTACAGTATGAAGGCTTTTTATGAGGAAGAAGATAAATAAAGCTATTGAAATGAATGTGCTACAGCTCAGATGGTAGGCAGCAAATTATAGCTTCTCCCCCCACCCCTTCTCATCCACTACAGTTGTACCTCCGATTGCAAACATCTGGGGGCTTAATAAACACCATACATTTCAATTACTGCTTTGAACATGAGCTGAACTATAGTCTGTCGGTTCCGCACCACAGTAATGTATCTTGCATTGCGAGAATGGATACAAGAAAGGGAGGCATCATGTGAGACCTGGTTATATGTGAAGTCATGTTGTTACCTATGGGAAGGAGAGCACTCTGCACACACATAACTTCCCAAATCACTTGTCAGACCCTCCCTCTCTCTGTATTTATATTTAAATGTCTCAGGTGTGTGGAGAGAAGCATGTGGGCAAGGCCAAAGCTTGGTGGCAGAGCATCTGCTTTGCCTGGAAAAGGTCCCAGGTCCAATTGCCAGCATCCTCTCTAAAACCCTGGAGAGTCAACTGCCGATGAATGTAAACAATGCTGAGCTAGGAGGATGAATGGTTCATATGCTTCCTATGTTCTGAACCAAAATGGTTACATTTCACATGGGCAGTTTGAACAAGAGGAAGGGGGATCATGTGCATACCAGAAGTCACATTGCGAAGTAAATAGATGCCTGAAGGTATGCGATTTTTTTTTGTATATGTAACATGACTGGTCTCTGTGTCCTGTGGCTATTTGTGGCTAGTGGGAGGTGATTACGTAACAGGGAAGAAATCCTGCTGGGCAGATGGGATGCTGCTGTGATTGCACATGGGGTGATGGTATGGGACGAATCCTCCTGGGATTGTTGAGAACCTGTCCAGCATTTTTTCTTGATCAGGTAAAGGCAAAGGGACCCCTGACCATTAGGTCCAGTCGTGACCCACTCTGGGGTTGCAGCGCTCATCTCGCTTTATTGGCCGAGGAAGCTGGCGTACAGTTTCCAGGTCATGTGGCCAGCATGACTAAGCCGCTTCTGGCGAACCAGAGCAGCACATGGAAACGCCGTTTACCTTCCCACCAGAGCGGTACCTATTTATCTACTTGCACTTTGACGTGCTTTTGAACTGCTAGGTTGGCAGGAGCAGGGACCAAGCAACGGGAGCTCACCCCAGACCTTCTGATTGGAAACTCCTAGGCTCTGTAGCTTAACCCACAGCGCCACCCGCGTTCCCATTGTATCTTTATCAGATATAATGCCATAAAACAGTGGTAGCCACTTCGAGTTCAACATCAGATTTTGCTGGACTGTAACTCCCCTCATTCCTGATGGACCCAATGGGAATTGAAGTCCAACAACATTGGGTGGGCACTGTATTGTTTACCTGTCCTACAGAGCATGGGGCTATCTGCATGTTTGACAGAGTAACAGTTTCATGCAATTTGTCATCTACTGTGCTCTGGTTATTCCTGCTGTGGGATTCAGCAGGCCCAATTAATTTTACACATGCAAACTCATAAAAAGAGGGGGGGGGGAGGCAACTGCCATCTATGATAAGGAACGTATCTGCAGGCGCTCATTGCAGCAACATTATGCTTCTTGTGGAGCCAAAGGTACATCTGTCCATGATATTGATGGTTGTGGTAGGGTGTGTCTTTAAAAAAAAGTAAGTACCAGTTTTGCACAGCCCTGGTCTTTGGAAAGAGGTATGCCCTTCCAGCAACCTTCCTTAGGTTACCCAATTATTTATTTGAGCCAATTGCCCCAACTTTCAAATCTCCATTATGATGTCAGACGGATCTGGCACATATTCTAAAAGCCATATGTCTCCACTGCCCTGTAGTTCCTCATTTGTATCTGAAGCTGGAGTTCATATCTGGTAAAAATATTAGCAGAAGGAGAGTAGAATACTGCTTGGAAAGATGTCTGAGTTTTCATTTAGATATACATTTTGCAAAGGAGGAAAGCACAGTAGATTACATTCCATTGGAACCAGATACTTGTTTCAAAATTCTTACCTGTGTATTTACTGGAAGCATAACTGAAATAAGCAAAAACATACATACGGTATATTTTTGAGATCCTACAGGAGAAAGAACTTCCCAGTTCTGTCATGCAAGATTCCTCCCTACACACCCCCACACACCCCAGCCAGATCACATGTAGAGAGCTTTCAGTGTTTGGGATCATATGTTCAACATACCAACCAGTATGCTCCCTCTCTTCCCACAAATCCTCATACTGCAAGCATTTGATCCTATCGCTTGTAAGGTTATGTTATTTAACCGTTTCAGAGATGGAATTTGCTTTGCTCATACTTCGTGTCATCGCAGTGTCACAGGCAATGATGTCAATTGTGGTGGCAAAACCATTCAAGCAACTCACAGAATCCCAGCCAAAAAAACCTCACAGAAGTCTAGCCTGCCAAAGAATGCCAGCATAACCACACATTAAATCTAATTAGAGCAATTCATTGGGAGTGCGGGAAGGACCTCCATGGGACAGATGGGGAACCTTGATATTGTTAAGGTTTGGAAAACGGATACACCAAGTTTTTCGAAGGAAACATATTTCATTGCATTATGTTAAATTATTATTTTATCGAGTGACATGCAACAAAACCAATGCTTTTCATTAAAGCTGAAAAGCAAAAAATTAAATAAAAATGTATGATAGACCAGCTGTACGTTTTAAGAAGATTTTGTAAATGTTTCTAGGATTTCTCTAAATACTGCATTGCTATAGTGTCTTCTCTGAAGAGTTTAATGGTGCTTATTCCCAGGAAAGTGTGTCCAGATTGCAGCCATAGACTCCTAGGCCTGATTGCTCTGGTCTGAGCTTGGGGGTTCTGATAGATGCAGAGAGGAATCCCAGCCACTGAAATCCCTTCGCCATGTGGATGGGCTCTTTCCACTGAAATGCATGGCACAGATTTGGCAATACCTCCATCGTAGCTCACAAAAGAGGACCATAGAGCTTATATGAAATCACATTTACATAGCTGAGAATAAAATGGTTTTTTAATAATAAAAAAGAAGAGGAGAGGTAAATAGCTTCTAGTTCTGAGGGCTATTGTTATAAACAAATTTTACACTGAAGTTGGATTTACGTCACTATAAAAGCCACTGAACTCAAATCAAGCATTACATATATTCTTTGAAAGCTCAAATATGAAGGAAAAAACCCCAATATGATGGCTGTAATCTTATGCACCCTTACCTCCATTGAACTCAGTGGAACGTATTTCTGAGTAAAGATCCTTAGGACTGAACTGTCAAACGTGCTAAAAAGAAAGCTGTATTGGTTTTTCGTCTGCAGAAAACAAAGCTCTACTGTGGTAGCCTGCAATACTGTACAGTCCTTAGAAGACCATTCGACATTCCTAAGTGCACCTGAAAACAAGTAAACATTTAAAATGGAATTTCTCGGGCAGCCCAGCCACCTGTTTTTGTATATTTTCAGTAAAGGGGAGGGAGGGAAAACCAGACTCCTGTTGTGCAAATGTGAATTGTACAGTCTGTAGACATTTTATTAAAGATGAGTAATTTTTACAGCAGCAAGACATAAATGTTTTAACACCAGTCTCTCTCTCCTAACCCCACTCCCCTCTCCCCCCCCCCCCTTCCTCTAGGGGTGCTTTGAATAACAACACACTCTTGTTTTAAGCTCTGTTGATTTACCTGGAGAAAAGGAGTGGTGTGTTTTGAAATATCCACTGTATAGTCTGGCTGATGAAAGCGTTAAATGCAGGGATATACAGTATACATAGATGTAGATATGTAGATATTAAAATATTAGCCGGCTCCTTCCCTTCTGCCAGCAGCTGCTGTGTTATGAGCAGACATCGCCTCAGCCATTGTTAATTTCTACAGGCCCCATCTGGAAATGCACGCTGGATTCGTGGCAGTAAGCTCAGTAAGATTGAGAAGTTAGATATGACATAGTTTGGATATTCTATTTAAAATGTTCCTTCTGGACTTACATTTCCCATGAAGGCACTCTATCCAAAAGCATTTGAGCAGCTGTCTGAAAGTTTAAACTTGAAGCAATTTGTTGCGCAAACACGAGGCACACTTCTCCAGCGCTTAAAGCAATTGTCCTGTCGTTTTGATATTTCATGTATAATTCAAAAGCTTCCTTCTTTAAAACTTGACACTTGTCATATGTAGAGCAGTTGGCATGCAATATGATTTTCCAACGTTCCTCATCAGAAAGCTACATTTCCTTCCCACCCGCTCCACATCCTCCCCTTCTGTATAATGAGAAGTTTTAAGACAACTGCTGCCCTTGCTAGCCTGATTGGTTTTCTTTTGTGGCTTGGTAAAACACATCACTTTCAGGACTGGATTAACTATTACACTAAATAATCTGGACGGTCCCGGCCAAAATTGGAGCCCATGATTATCTGAAAGTGCTTCTGTGTAAACTGGCAATTTTTGGCTGCGGTAAAGGAGCATATTGTCCACCTGGCTCTGGCATTGCCACTGAGAAGGCACGGAGGCAGTCATCAGATTAAACATGTATTCTGTTTTATAATCAGAAGCTTCTCTCCTTTGCAGCCAGTATGGTGTAGTGGTTAAGAGCGGTAGTCTTGTTATCTGGGGAACCGGGTTCGCGTCTCCGCTCCTCCACATGCAGCTGCTGGGTGACCTTGGGCCAGTCACACTTCTTTGAAGTCTCTCAGCCCCACTCACCTCACAGAGTGTTTGTTGTGGGGGAGGATGGGAAAGGAGAATGTTAGCCGCTTTGAGACTCCTTAAAAGGGAGTGAAAGGCGGGATATCAAATCCAAACTCTGCAGCCAGCAATACTAGGTTTATGGACCTTCTTCAGTCTGGCTGTCCCCGTACCCTTGGAGGCTCTTAGCCCTGCTTAGCCAGTGAGGATAGATACCAAACGTCCCACGTACTCTGGGATGTGCTGCCATGATAGCCATCTGTCTTGCCTGGGCTGTAATTTAGTTGTTTTAGAGATGAAATTTGCTCTGCTCATGCTATGGCTCTCCAGATTTGCTGAACTACAATTCCCCTTATCCCGGACTATTGTTCCACGCTGGATGGGGCTGGTGGAAGTGCAGTTCAACAACATCTGCCGTAATGAATCCCAGGGAGGGTACTTTGATGAAGCAAACAAAGAGTGCTTCCAGGCAGGTATTTTCTGTAGGATAAGGGCTCATCATGCATGCAGGTGTGGTTTTTGTTGTTGTTGTTGTTGTTGTTTTGCAGTGTTCACAGATCCACACCGTACATTTATGGCACATGCCTCCCCCCAAATACCCCTGGGAAGTCATGTGCATTGGATGTGCTTTAAATGTATGGTGTGGATCTTCCCTTGGTCTCAAAAAAATCAGCATGTTTTTCCCCATTGAATCCCTCCCAAAACAAAATCCAATGTGAAAGGAGCCCTGCTTCTAATTAGGTAAAGGTAAAGGTACCCCTTGCCAGACTCTAGGGTTGTGCGCTCATCTCACTCTATAGGCTGTGAGCCAGCGCTGTCCGCAGACACTTCCGGGTCACGTGGCCAGTGTGACAAGCTGCATCTGGCAAGCCAGCGCAGCACACGGAACGCCGTTTACCTTCCCGCTGGTAAGTGGTCCCTATTTATCTACTTGCACCCGGGGGTGCTTTCGAACTGCTAGGTTGGCAGGCGCTGGGACCAAACGACAGGAGCGCACCCCGCCGCGGGGATTCGAACCGCCGACCATGCGATTGGCAAGTCCTAGGTGCTGAGGTTTTACCCACAGCGCCACCCGCATCTTCTAATTACCAAGCTGCAATTTCTAAACAAACCACTTATAATATTAAGCCCCCAACTAGAAGCACCCAAAATTGAAAATAGCCAAAATTCCTAAGTATAGTGCCTCTTAAGAATAATGACATTTTGAAGAAGAAGAAGAGTTTTAGAGATGTGGAAAAGTATCCCAGCAAAGCACCCCCCCCCCAAGGCTTCTGCTGGCACGACAATGGATGTGCTTGTGTAACATTCATACTGACTGGAGGCTCTCCAATGCGTGTGGGTGGCATTACTTCCACATATGAGCAAATCTCTCGTTCCACAGTGGTACAGTTTTACTTTCAGCACTATCCTATGCATGTTTACTCAGAAGAAAGCTTCAGTGAGTTCAGTGGGCCTTGCAGCCCCAGGCTGGTAATCTTCAAAGTCAATAGTCACATGCGATAACCCTAGGGCAATACTTTGTTGGTTTCCAAAGTTTTTAATAAAGAAAACAAATTTGTTGGCAGATCTTTAAAAAAAAAATTAAAGAGCAGGCGATAAACCCATGGGATAAGAAAATAATATAGATAAGCAAACTATGTTCCTTGAAGTAGTATCTGTTCATCTTAATTTACTCATCTTTCTCTCAGGCTCAGCTTAGTGTGGGCAGATCTTCTGAAAAGCACAGGCATAAGTAACATTTGGCTACCAAACACCCAGAGGGGCAATTATATGAAACACTAATGAAGGGCAACGTGTCTGGGTGAAATGCAGATGGGGAATATATCAGCTTGCTGAGACAATTTGCCATAAGCTAAAACTCTAGGGGAGAGAAGGAAAGCATTTATGCCTCCCTTTCATTCTACTAGAAGCGCTTGTCTATGAACCAAGTAGTGGAAGGTCTTTTTTTACTGAGTACCATTACATACATTGGAAGTACTTACGGAAAATAATCATCCATTCCCTGCTGATTAAATCCATTTACCATGGAGGGATCCTTTTCTCCAGTTGGTTGACTTCCAAGCATATGTAGCCATTGCATAACTCAAAATGGAGGGAACTTGCTGAGAAAGATGTGTTTTGCACTATGTCCTGAGGGTGACAGGATTGGGGCTCCTCCTCAACTTAGGCAGTAAGGTAATTCCATAGCCATAGCCCTACATATAAAGTAGTCATGTTAGATCATGTTGTGGTGTAGGTTTACACACACACACACACAAACACACACACACACACAGAGAGAGAGAGAGAGAGTACTGAAAAAGCACTTGTTTAAAATACATGATTTTGCTCATCTGATCTGAGATGGACATCCCTGGATTTGGAAGACATATTTTGGTTGGATTGCATTCCAGTAATTGAAGGAAGAAGGAAGATCTCCCACACCCCTATTTTCTCATCTACAATGATGCAGTCAATAATGGCAACAGGGTCTGAAATACTTTTGCACAAGGAGCACGCAATAAGTCATGGAGAGTGTGGGAAGGAGAGGAAATGTGGAAAGGATCCTGGGGGGGGGGGGCAAAGAGGAAATTGTCTTTGTTTTGCTTTCTATCTGCCATTCCCACCCTCCATGACATTTTGAGCCCAAGGGTTCTTGGGCTGAGGGGAAGTGTATGACCAAAAGAACGAAAGCTAAGTGTTTTCATGAACAATTAGCAGACTATCAGATGGCACAGAACTAGTTAGGATTGCAACCCACCAAAATCCAAAAGTTCCAATTTTAGAGCAGTTGTACAAGTCCCAATGGAGCATAGGAAGCAATCAGTTGGACTGTTTTGTGAATTACTGCTGTTAAAGTACATAATTATCACTGCCTGTACCTTTCTGCATTTCATTTCATTTCATCTAACCTAAGTTTTTAACAATCTTCTCCACAGTGACCTATGAATATACCTGCAACTCAGGATAACACATTGTGCATTTGATGAAGCACCAAAGCTTATGCCATAATAAATTTGTTACTCTTCAAGGTGCCACAGGACTCTTTGTAGTTAAAAATGAAAGGGGGTTAAATAATCATCTCCCTTGTGGGTGCAGAAGCTCCTCAAGCTCCCCATGCTAACTTCATTCCCCCCCCCCCCTTCTCTCTCTCTCCTGGCTCCTCAATGCTTAAATCTGCTTAAACCCTCCAACCCTCTTCCATCAAAGCAAGACCATGGTTCTGGGATGGGATCCTGGATTTCGAGTGAGCTGGCCAGCGTGTGGAAGATGGCTGTATGGGCCAGCATGGAGAGCAATTGGGCTGCCAAGTCTCTGCTTGGAAGTCCATCATGACCAGCACTATGTCTGGCCAATCATGTGACTATTTGAGAAGCTTTCCAGCAAAGGGAAGAAGCAGGAGCGTCAGGAAGGTCTGGTAGAAATCAGAAATCTGTTCTGTTGTGAATTGTTAGAGGTTCACCAGATGATTTTTGTTGCCTGCTCTGGCATTTCTATGGCTTGTAAATTACCTTGAGTACAATAATGCAGATTGGTTGCATATACAATTTCAACATGGAATTTAAACATATATATTCCCCCCAAAGGTGCATGCTAGGAAAAAGGGTAGCATATTATCACACAACGCACAGCATTCAAAGGGCTGTTTCACATCCAGCATTATTCCTCCCTTGAAATAATCTTGGTATAGAGAACTTTTTTAAAAAAACCTATCACGCAAAGTTGTTCTCACTAAAGGAGAGCACGTGTTGCGGATGGGGCCAGGCAAAGCACCCCGTAGTTGCCAGGCAGGATAGATTGAAGGGGCCTGGCTTGGATTGGTGGTTGGTGTTGCTGGGGTAAATTTGATGTTGCCAATTTGGGGGTGGGAACAGAGGTTATTTAAACAAGGTTCACAGCAAGCTGCTTTCTCTTTCGCTGTGGGCACCGGATCACCCACCCGCCCTCCCTTGTTTGGGCTTGTGCTTTGACCTTGCTATGCCTGTCATGGGGTCGTCCGCCTTGGTGCGGGGGCATGGTAGGAATTTTTCCATTTGGCTGATTAGTGTGTGCCATTTGGTTTTTGCCTACTGCGTAGCAAATCGTCACAACTCGTAAAGTTGGCGATTAGGCATTGGTTTAAATTGGTTGGTGGAGGGGTATGGATTGGCTGTGCCTGCCCCTCCAATGCTGCTGCTGCACGGGAATTCCATTAAAGGAATTCAGGGGCTTACCATCCTTTCGTCCAAACCCCTGGAATCGGGTTTGGGCCGCGTAAGCCCCTGGGAACATGTGGGGAGAAGCTGAGGGTCTGTGCCGCAGCTCCAGTTATCCCTGATCTTGTTCCTCCACACTGGCTTTCGCTGGAATCCGGGAGTCAGTGCTGTCCCCCAAGGCGGGGGGGACAGATAGTCATAACCAATGCCTAAGCAACCACTCACAATTTGTATGTTTAATAAAGTTGTGGCCAAAATTATGCCCAAACCTTAAACAAAAATTTATGAGTGATGTGTGAGTTATTGGGGTAGGGGTGTTTTGAGGGACCTCAGCATGCAAACAATTAAACCAATCTACACTGAGCTCAGGTGCATTAAAGGCCCTGGATATACCTTCACTACAGAACCTTGGATAATTGACTTGTTTCAGTTTGGTGTGTGAAGCAGCTGCAGGGTCTGGCCCTTCCATGGAACTGAAGTCAGATGAAATGATAAGCGCTGGAATGTTTCATAAGAGAAAAAATGGGCACCGGCAGCAGGTGTGCATAAATACTGAAGAAAGGCTTGGATTCAAAAATTATCTAAATGCTTTTTAGCACGCCATCCAGTCTCTCACATTTCAGCCTCCCCTCCCCATTTATCTCCATTCCTCTCAACCTACACTTGTCTTGTACATGTACAATTGTGAAAACAAGTTTTCAGAAAGCAGCTTTGTTAAGAAATTTCAAATCTTTAAGCTTCTGTTAAAGCCTTTCTTCTTGTCATCCTTAACTGTTTTATGTTTACTTCATGCAATCCACTTTTAAACTTTGCATGATTCAGTTATGGACACGGTGAAGGATAATATGATTCATGTGGGGTGCGTATGTGTGTGCGAGAGAGGAGACTTTGCTTTAAAACTAATCCAAAAATTGTATTTACAGTGGTACCTCGGGTTACAGATGCTTCAGGTTACAGACTCCACTAACCCAGAAATAGTACCTCAGGTTAAGAAATTTGCTTCAGGATGAGAACAGAAATCGAGTGGTGGCGGCATGGCAGCAGCAGGAGGCCCCATTACCTAAAGTGGTACCTCAGGTTAAGAACAGTTTCAGGATAAGAACGGACCTCCGGAACGAATTAAGTTCTTAACACGAGGTACCACTGTATTGTCATGAGTTCAGGGTTACTATGATATTCATGAACAGTTGAGTGAAATGAGGTCATACCTCAATTCAGATAGGTGATCATATCAAATTTCTTAAAAATCAGCAACCTTCTACTACATCAATCCACCAGGGCTGACATCTGTCACATTGAAATCTGTATATATTAAGTGAAGAGGTGAAATTCAGGAATCTTGGTGTCCAGCTCAATTGCACTGTTATGGAAGATATGGCACTCTCTTCAGCTTGTGAGAATAACATGTAGGGATGCCACAAATATGTGAGTAACATTTTATGAATCCCTCAGACCTTGTAGGAAAATAAACGCCTTTGTTACTTGGTTTTGACTCACCACCACATGTTCTGAATAAGTGTGTGTGATGCCAGAGGTTGCTTATTTGAGTTGATAGACGTTGTCATATTGTCACGGAGTATAAAGAAGTTAAGCGATTCAGGATGTGGAAAATATTTTCCTCAAGTTTTCTCTTAACGCTCCATTAGCTAGTGATCCCATTTTGACCACTAGGTATCACAGTGTAAGCTATACCTAAAGTATGTAAATTTGCCTACTGTCTTAGCAAAGCTAACATATCTCCACCTCATGTTTGCCTCTTGACATTTGCTATGTGCTAACACTCTAAGTAAACTTTCATCTAGGCTTGTGTTGTTTTCTTAAGCCCATAAACTGGACAACATGAAAATATGGGCAGTGCTATTACTTGTCCATGCTGCAGTTCTGGGTTGCTAATGCATCATTTTTCTGAAATCCTGGTGGCTCAATTGAGTGTCAATACTTTTAAATAACGAAAGAAGCATGTGCTGTTGTTGTTTTTAATGTGCTAAATTGTAGGGGGGTCTTTGGGGGAAATTTAAAGAACAAAAATAGGAAATAAGTAAGTAAGTAAGTAAGTAAATAAATAAATGTACTAAAATTACTTCATTGTGGATGGCTTCCAACTAAGGGAATGCTAGTGTTTTTGCTGCTGCTGCTGCTGCTGCTGCTGCTGCTGCTGCTGGAAGAAGATAGGATACCAACTAAAAACCAGGACACCCGAAAGTTGTTAAGCTTTATTTATTTCTTTACAAACACCCAAAAAAGTGTTTTTTCGATTGACTTGCCTGAGATCCAGGACAAAGCACCGCCTTTGAAATCCTGGTAGCGTCTGGGAAAATCCAGATGTATGGCCTGGTGTAGCAGCAGCCATCTTAGCTGAATCACAGCTTGGCCCACCTGAGTTTTGAATTGATAAGCACCAGCTTCTTCAGTGTACAATGAGACTTTGCATGCAGCTGCCTTCTTCACCACGTGAATTAACACAACTGAAAAGACAGGTGTTTGAAGTATACAGCAAGATAAATGAAGTTAATAAAGTGAGTAGTATAGATAACAAGAATTCACCGCAAACTGATAAGTGGAGCACTAATCCCATATGAATACAATGGAAATTTATTTAAAGCCTGGGAGGCACAATAAGATTTGTTAACAAATTCTGGTTCTGTGGCACTGTTGTCCCATAAAGCTTTTATTTAAATGCAGCAACCCTAGGATCTGTAATGGAATGAGTAAGATAATTGTCACCTTACAGACACTCTTAGCCTGAAATGCATCCTAAATGCATCCTATCTCTTCAGGGTAGGAGTTTCCATCAGTTTTTAACAGCTTCCTAGTCAATTCATAACCCATTTGAGAAATCTTTTAGTCACAGCTCAATGAATGATATTTAATAATTCTTATCAAGCCACCTCCAGACCTGTAACTAATCATTGGAGGTAGGCAGTGTGGTATATAATTAGACTTTGGGAAAACACCTAAAGAAAACATCTTCCTGCAAAATTTCTCTGTACCTCTATATGGCAAAGAACAGGAGCATCTGGATTTATAACAGTTGCACAAGCGCACCCTGGATTATATACATTAAACACACAACTGTCATCATGCCACTCAGGACTACATTCTAACCTGTACATGTGTTGCCCACCTGTCGTTTCTCTGGCAACCAACCCAATCTGAAGGATGGGAAAATTTCAAGTTCAAAGCTCATCCCTAGTCTTTGTTTTCTTCCGTGAGATCATTTTGAGCCTCTCCCCATGACTTTAACATGGCTTCTGTGACATCTTAAAATGAGTACCGGGTGAATTACGCCACCCTTTTCAGATATACAAACATATATCTGGCATGCAACTAACAATGAGCAAACACTGGCAGTTCCAGGTATGTGAACTGTGTAGAAACAAAGGATTAAAAATGATCCCTGGCGAAGAGCTGCCAATGTACTTGTAGTTAATACTGTTTTCCCATTAAATGTAATTTGGAGGGGGGAACTACAGCTGGAACAACTTTTCCATCTAAGCCAGGAGTGGAAAAGTGTGGCCCTCCAGGTGCTGTTAAACCCCCATCTCCAGTCTAAACGCCAACCCGCAGTGGCGTAGCGTGGGTTGTCAGCACCCAGGGCAAGGCAAGTAATTTGTGCCCCCTAACCCATGGATTTGCGCCCCCTAACCCTAACCACCAGATGTTGCGCCCAGTGCGGCCGGCCCCCCCTGCACCCCCCACGCTACGCCACTGCCAACCAGCACTGCCAATGGTCAGACATGATGGAAGCTGTAGTGCAACAACATTTGGAAAGGTACAAATCCTTTCCCCAGCCCCCATCCAAGCCTTTTCAGGGTCCAGGTTTAGTCCTCTTAGCCATGGTTTGCACCACTAGGTGATTCGGACATTTAAGCTGGCACATGCTATCTGAGAACCCCCTGCTACTCTATCGTGTGCAGCAGATAATTTCTAGGAGACATGACTGTGGTTCATTGCATTTGCAGTGCCTGATGTTTTTATGGTTTTTATGGTTATTGTTGTTTTTCTTTTTGTTTCCTTTGTGAATGATGCCATGGCCTTTGGCTAGTGCAATAAAGTTTACGATGATGCACCACTGCAACTCCCAGCTTCCTTCTCCCCATCGTGCCTTCCAAACCTTCCTCCTGCCTGCACAAAAATAATTTTCCATGCCAACACTAGATGGATTGTTTTTCTTAATTCGCTCCCCCTGCCCTGTCCCACCACCTCTGTTTCTATTGACTCCTCTTCACCATTCATGATTACCTCATCTCTCCCTGGCCATTTCCCCGTAACTCGCTTTAGAATTGTAAATTGTCACTTGAGGACTCTCCACTACTGAAAATCAAATGAGTCTTATTAGCATCCTGCACTCTGTGGATACATTTTGGGGGTGGCATCTGAGTAGGGGTTTGACATAATATGGAGCTAACACATGACACTGAAGTGGCTTTAATTGTAACTGGATATAATGGGTATCATACATTTTCAGTGGACATGCAGTCATATCGGTTTGTGAAGCTCATCTGACAGCAAGACGAAACTGAGCCTTTCGTGTCCTCAGCCCAGTCCTGTGAAATGCTCTGCCAGTAGAGATTTAGCAGGTGCCTTCTGTTTTAACCTTAAAATACCAGCTGAAAACTTCTATGCCACCAAGCTTATGCAAGCAACAGAGAAAACAACTTTTCATGATAGTTGATCATCTCCTATTTTAAATTTATAAAAAAAAATTTATTGTATATATGCATTCTTGTAAACTGGTTGGATTTTTTAAAAGTGATACAGCAGTATATGAATATTTCTGTGAAATAAATAATAGGATGGGTCTTGAATCAATCTCATCTCATTTAGGATCTCACTAGTCCTTTAAGCACATGCTCCTCTGCATTACAGCCACAGCTAACTAGACTAGCCGGAATAGGAAACCTCTTAAGCTTTCTAGGCAAAAGTTGTTAAATAAATATGCACAGCCACCCAATCCAATTTCATGGGAATTTCCCAGGTGCTTCAGTTGCCAAAAAGATTGTTCAGAAAAATGATCCGTATTGCTTATAGATTTCTTCTCAAAACAAAACCAAAAAAGGTGCAACGAACTATATGTGGGGAGTCCAACAAGAAACATTTGCCAGGCAATAAATCCTGCCTTTAAATTGAAAGAGTGAAAAATTTAATTACCATTTAAAACCTATAAATTATTATCACATTAATACTCTCTAGGCTACAGAGATTACAATTTAATTATGGCACAAACATTCCTCTCAGGCCAAAATGTAATGAGTGTATATCAAAGAGTGTGTGGAAACCACTACATGAAAGACAAGGGCTTTTGTAGCTGAGCAGCCAAGACATGATCCAACTGCATCTTTACCATGCATTCCCACTACTGGCTTGGGAAGCTGTGAATATACAACATTAGCCACAATCCACATTGATTCTGTAGTTCTCCAGAAATACTGTGCTTTGATGCATTCCCCCCCCCCCCATTGACTTTTAGTGTATAGACAACTACTCTTATGGTATCTTTTTGGTGGGGAATGAAGCTGGATTGGAGGTTGTTTTATTAGATTATAAATTGATCAAACCCTTTTTTAAAAATCTCCAATGAAGACGAGTCCACCACCTTCCAAAATAGTCCATTCCACTGTCAGACAGCTTTCACCATCCGGAAGGTCTTCCTAATGCTTAAACAGAATCTCCTTTCTTGTATTTGAATGCATTGGAGCAGCGGAAAACAAGCCTTCTCCATCTTCCATGTTTAGATATTTGAAGATGGCTATCCTATCACCTCTCAGTCTTCTGCAAGCTAAACATACCCAACTCCCTGAACCGTTCCTCATAAGGCTTGACCTTTTATCACCTTGGTCACCCTGTTCTGCACACATTCCAGCTTGTCAATATCCTTCTTAAATGGTGATGTCCAGAACTTATTTTCTCTAACCTTCTTGCCCTCTTCTCTTCTACTGACAATACAAGGCACAGACATTTTAAAAGAGCAGTTTGATTTAAAATAGTGGAAAGAGGTTGTGAATTACTAAACAATGGAGAGGTAAAGAAATCTTCTGTCCTATAACCTCTGCACACTATCAGCATAATTTCAAAATTTCTCTGTGTGACACAAGAGACTTCTCTGATACTCAAAGGGTCTGCTAGGGTTAGAGAAAGCAATACCTGGTAAATTAAGTGAACTCTTTCAGCCCTTCTAATTTTTGTAATGTCACACATATGGAAGAACTAAGAGGCAGAAAATCCAGAATCCAGAAATGTTTCCATCCCACTGCAGCATGAGGCTATATCTGCTGTAGAACAGCGTTTCTTTAAAGCCTGTCATCTCTGGCCAGTTGCATGACAAATTCTGCCAAGGAACAGGCACAGTTGGAGGTGGTTACAGAAGCACATTATATCCCACCTCTCAGGGATGTGTGGGGTTTGCCAGAGACTGGTTGTTTGTGATGGTGTGCAAGGGCAATGGGAGCGCTTTACCTTTCCGGATGGCATTTATTTATAGCTGTGGTCTTAAATTAGGACACAAGGAAATGTGATGCCTAATTTCTTGTGTATTTGTTTTGAGAAAAGCTTCCATATGTGGTTCTAGGCTTCGTACATTTCTTCTCCTTTAAAAAGAAGAAGAAGGCTTCTCTTTATTAAGAACAGTTTTTGTTATTGTAAAAAATATTGTTTCCAGATTCCCAGGCAACAATATACAGGTATGTAAGAAAAGGAAGGGAAGAGAAAGTAAGGAGAGAGTTTTTGCAGTTTTTACTCAGAACCAGATGGAAGTATTATTTCCTCCCCTAATATCACAATTACAGTCATTTCAAAACAGTCACCATCTTAAAATGTTTAGCACGAATGCTGCACATTACCACCATATACCGCTTTGCAGCTTCAGTGCTCCCTGCAGCACAGCCCAAATGGAGTCCGTTCCCCACCTCGCTTCTCTGACTTTCTCAGACAGCTAAACCAACAGCAGCCAGGGCTCTCCTGACAGGCCAATCATTGTCAGGGGCTTCATCACCGAATCACACAATAGTACAATACTTACTGGTACATTCTCTTATGTATTATATAACATGCATTAACAGCCAGTGCTGGCTAATAATACGAATACTACATAATTAGCAGTTTCACTACCATCACCAACACTCTGCTAGATATCTGTTCATAAAAAGGAGTGCTCTCAGCTCTTTTAGAAGTAATAGTGGAAGCAGCCACAAGCAATTATAGAAGCCTCTCTCTTCACAAAGTCATCATCCATCATAAACTTTATTGCACTAGCCAAAGGCCGTGGCATCATTCACAAAGGAAACAAAAAGAAAAACAACAATAACCATAAAAACCATATTGCAAATACAATAAACCATGGTCACGTCTCCTAGAAATTATTTGTTGCACACGATAGAGTAGCAGGGGGTTCTCAGATAGAATGTGCTAGCTTAAATGTCCAAATCACTTTTCCAGTTGACCACTGTTTTATCTAGTTCTTTCTCCTGATCTTCTTGGCTGCCAACGCATATAGTGCTACTTTATAAGTTATGAAGTTACCAGTATCACGCAGCAGCCATTTCACCCTTTCTGCCCTGTTTGAGTGCTCTTCACAAAGTGCCTTTCCTTGACTTCTGTGTGAAATTCTAATATTTTTACTATTATTGCTGGTGCTTTGCTCTAGGAGCATATTCAACTTGCAGAATGTACATAAACTTGAAACCTTATAATCATGTTACTCAAAGCTGAACACATCAAAGTTCTTCCCCTCCTAATGAAAGTCTATCAACAGGTATCTGACCCATTCCAGCAACCCACACATCCCCTGTGATATATTTTAATATATTTTAGCAAATTTCGTTCAATAAACCCCATGAGGCAGAGGAGAAATTCATCGTCTCAATATTTATATTGCAGACTCTGGTGAGAAAGTTTGTTTTAATTCATGTATTGTGGGCAACATCTTTTGATTTTCCAGAGGTTATGATTATAGGAGAAACAGCTGTGAAGGTTTAGGTGAGGCAGAGAGGAGATGCTTGCACAAGCCCGGCATCCTAGGACAGCTGCCAAGACTTCACTGATCTAGTTCTCACCATTGCTTATACCTGCTCTGGGTTCCCCGTGGTTGGTAGCTTGGTCTTAGACTGCAAATCTCCATTTTAATTTATCATATTGCTTCAGAGGGGCATCAGATTCCCCAAGAGCATGGGAAGAAATGAAAATGGCAGCTCCCAGCAACCATTAGAGCACTTCTGTCCCGTCCCGTCCCCCCCTCCCCCCCCCACTTGCCTGCACTCCCTGAAAAGGGTGGATGGATTGGTGGAAATTGGATTCCCTGCCTTGTGAGAGTGTAAGCGCTTTCTGCTAATGCGAAGCCAACATTTCATACTAGTCTTTATAATCATTTTTCTTTAAAGGGGGATTTTGTTGTTGTTGAAGGGCCAGTAAGTTTATTGAATAAATGAATAAAAATATTTGTGGTGCAAGAATCTGTGCAAGAATGCCTGGGTCTGTGAAGGCAGAATGGATAGTTAATGTGAAATCAACTAATTATGAGCTGTTGGATTCTGAAGTGTCCCAGAGAAATATTTCCTTCATATGAATGGCTCATAGATGGCAATCTTAGTGAACACTTGGTATCTAATTATCATGTGTTGTTTACACAAAATGCAGACAATATTAATAAACATTATTATTTTAAAGGATCTGATTTCTAAGCCCCAGCAAAAAGTCTACATGATTTTATTGGATAACACATGTTATTGTTCATACCAATAGAATAAGCATTGGTTTGATAGAGACACTATTTTTTCACATTCTTTCTATATTTCCTAGCTTCCAGAAATCTCAAGAGAAAATGTGAGTTAGGTGTATAATTAATGTGGTATTATTTTTTAATTTAACAAACCTTTCACAGCAAAGAACATTTCCATTAATCTTATCTGTGACTGAAAAAAATGTGTTCACAACAGACAAATGATTCGCATACACAAATGTGTCAGGTTTACATAAACTACCCTGATAAAAATGAAAAATAAGGGAAGAAAATGATAAAAATTGCACAATAGTTCAGTAACACAGTTTTTATTATAATAAGCCGTGAAACAATTTCATCTCATCTCATTATTTTACTTGTCTTAATACACTTTGGTGAAAGTAGAAGAATGAGATGGAAAAGTCAATACAAGACAGTACAGTGAAACCTCTGGTTACGTACTTAATTCGTTCTGGAGGTCTGTTCTTAACCTGAAACAGTTCTTAAACCTGAAGCACCACTTTAGCTAATGGGGCCTCCTGCTGCTGCCATGCCGCCAGAGCACGATTTCTGTTCTCATCCTGAAGCAAAGTTCTTAACCCGAGGTACTATTTCTGGATTAGCAGAGTCTGTAACCTGAAGCGTATGTAACCTGAAGTGTATCTAACCCGAGGTACCACTGTACATTTAGGAAAAACCTAACTTTTACAGAGTGACAATATTAGTTTGAGCAATTTGCTTTAGAATGTACGGACTTAATGAGAATTACCGTACCAATGTTTGATGTTGTATTATGTTTTTATATGTGTTGAAAGCTGCCCAGAGTGGCTGGGGCAATCCAGAAAGATGAGTGGGGTTGTTGTTGTTGTTGCTGCTGTTGTATTAAGGTTTGCACTAAATGTGGAAAAAAACACAGGCTTGGCTTTAAGGAAGTGAAGGCTTGCTCATATGTATTCCGTATCTTGTAATTCCCCCCACCCCAGCATTATAAATGTATCCTTTCTAGTTTTTCTTCTTGCTTTTTTTTCTAAACACAATTGTTTTTCTTCTGCCTCCCCCACACCACCAGCACCTTTTTTCTACTTTCCATTTTTCCTATTCTACTATCCCTCTTCTTCCTTTTTACCCTAACTTCTCACACTTTTGATTCATGGTTCCCCCCCACCCAACAAAATCACTTCCATCTGGATATTTTTTTTCATGTTGTTGCCAAGTTTTGGAATTGAGGTGGGGGGCAGGGAATCAGAAATCAGTTCCCGGGTTGGAAATAATGAGCTTTTAACAATCTGAGCTAAAATCCCTTTGAATTTTAGCTGGGCTCATAAATAAGCTGGGCCCATTCCACCCCTTTCTATTATCCCAAAACATTACCTGCCAGTGGAAGAAACAAGGAAAGGGGGCTGGGTTAGTACTAATTCTCAGGCTTTCATTGGGTGTAGGCCTAAAAGCCTTTCCTACAAGGCATTCCCATTGCAGAGATCTGTGAGGAACTGTAGTCCACCTGGTCTTTTAGGCCATTGGAAACAAGCTAAAAGCCTTGGCAAACTACAGTTCCCAAAATTGAATTTCCTGCTGGCATTGCTTTGGGGCCAATGAAGTTCCCCAGTGGTAGCCACCCCATATATGCCCCCCCCCCCGCTGCCACACACACATTTCAGCTGCTGTCAGGGAACCTTTTAGGGAAGGCATAGGCAAACTCGGCCATCAAGATGTTTTGAGGCTACAATTCCCATCATCCCTGACCACTGGTCCTGTTAGCTAGGGATGATGGGAGTTGTAGTCCCAAAACATCTGGGGGGGCGAGTTTGCCTATGCCTGTTGTAGGGGGGAAGGAACAGTTTGGAAGCATCCTTATTTAGAACTAGATGTGGGGGACAAGTAGCAAACCCGAGAAAGATCTCCTACTCCTCTTTACATCTGTAAGTGGTTATGATGTGATGCATCAGCATCATATGGCGACTTTTTCCTGTGTTTCTTACCCACCTGACTCCCCTGACCACAATTCTTTGATTCTTTCTGATATGGGTGAGGAAACTCCCAATGTGGCATTTTGGCATCACGTGATAGCACTTCTTGATCAAGGATGGAGAACCTGTGACCCTCCAGATGTTTTGGACTGCATCTCCTATCATCCCTGACCATGGGTCATTCTGGGTGGGACTGATGGAAACTGAAGACCATCAACATCTGGTGGGCTACAGCTTCCCCACCCTTGTGATGGATGTTGCTGCACGGAAGAATAGGAATGAGGACACCCGCTTTCAGTGGCTGCTCTGTGGCCCATATAATATGCACACAGGCTTTTAATCTTTCCGTTGCTGATTTTCTGTAGCACTCCTTTGATCTTGTACATTGTACTATCTTTCTTATCTTATAGCTTCCCCATGAAACAGATTCCGTTGCCAGATCTTGTTATGTTTTCCTTTTAAATATCGCTAAGGCTTCTTTCATTTCTGTTTCTACAGCAAAAGTGCTTTTTCAGTCTTTAATCTTTTCTCGTATTTATTATTATTCTATTTTACTTTTGGGCATCACATTTCACATCTTAGTACTTTTATTTCAGGCCAGATTTATATGGTTTGCTCATCCATATGTCCACATCAGGTCTCTCTGTTGCTTTCTTCGCTACTTTCCTTTGTGTTTCAGGCCATATGGATTTTTCCTCAGGGCTGGCTACAATCCACCTATTACAACGTGTATCCCTAAAGAATGTTCTTAAAATACACTTGTTTGTTTGCCATGTAGCAATGAGTTTCTGGGCCCAATTCAAAGAGCTGGTTTTGACCTATAAAGCCTTAAACGGCTCAGGACTGCAATCCCTCAAGGACCGCCTCTTCCCATATGAACCTACCCAGACCCTGAGATCATCTTCTGAGGCCCTCCTTCATGTGCCTCCTCCTCAAGAGGTCCAGAGGGTGGCAACACAAGAACAGGCCTTGTCTGCAGTGGCTCCCCGTCTGTGGAAAGCTCTTCCCAGGGAAGTTTGGCTGGCACCTTCAGTAGTGGTTGATCTGATTGACATCCTATGCCCTTTTAAAATGTGGCTCTTTTTTTGGGGGGGTGTTTTTGGGTTGTTGTTTTTATTTTGATTATATATATATATTGTGGTTTTTATGTTGATCTTTTCTGTGAACCGCCCTGAGACCTCTGGGTATAGGGCACAATATAAATTCAAATTCAATAAATTCAACAATCCAATGGTAGGCCTCTGAACCATGGTGTGGATCTCCTCACCATACCACAACCTCTCTCACTTAAATCTCTGTGGTGTCCCCTACTATAAACCTGAATTCTTGAGGTCTGGTTCTGAGCTGTGACATCCTATCATAAGTCCTCTCCAATTCAAGTGGAAAGTGGAGTTTGAGATCAGACCCTAAAACAGTTTTGAATGCACAAATTTCCATTTAAGTTGTTTATAGATGTGCAGTCCAATTCAATGCAAGTTTACTCAGAAGTAAGTTTGCACCCAGTTGAAAGTGCAGTCCTAACCGTGTCTGCTCAAAAGTAAACTCAATGTTCCATGCGATTTACAGCACAATCCTAACCATGTCTACTCAGAATTACATCCTATTGAATTCAACAGTAACTATGGCCTTAGGTAACTATGCATTTCAGTCAAGGGCTGAAGCCAGTTTAGACTGGATGATGTTCTCCCCCCAAACACTTTACAAAGCAGCAGTGGATTAATAAAGAAAAAAGAAAACATCTGCCAACATAATCACACTTATCAAATGCAATGTGCTACTCTGAGAATTATTTCAGTAAAATAACATGTGTGTGTTCAGAATATATAATTCTGCCTTTTCAAAGGCCAACAATCTGTTATTAATAAGTCAAGGGTACACTAATACTTTTCTGCCTAATATTTTTAATTAAAACCTTAAAAAAAAAACTGTACTGGAATTCTTTTACCCCAGGACAGAAGCTTGGCATGAAACACCAAAAGAAACAGGAGGACACAGCTAAAATAAATTAAGTACTAACATTTTGTTGGGAAAGGCGTGTGTAATAAGTTATTCAACGTGTTAAGCTAAATGTTTGTTCCCCTTTTTCTTAGGATTTTTCTGCAAAGCAAAAGATTTTTGTATCTGGCAAAATAAGAAAGATGTTTATACTCATTATTTGCAGTTGCAACTGGTTTCATTTATCGAAGCACAGTTTATGAATATTAAAGTGTTCAACATTTAATGAATATACTTGCCCTCTAGAGAAATGCGTAAGTCATTTGCTACTCAATTTACTTTGAAGAAGCAATAAGATTCAGTGCAGAAGTGATTTGCAAAAATCTGTTCATCATCACTGTTCCCCATGGGAACCTGTCATATTTATCCTTTATTTTGGTAATCCCAAATACATATCTAACTGGCCTCTTTCACCTGACCCACCCTCCTTTTGTGATCGCAAGTTGTTTCAAACAGTTTTTAATGTTGTATGGTATTTTAAATTGTTGTAACCTGCCCTAGGACCTTAGGGTGAAGGGTGGATGAAGAGGAATAAGAAGTTTAAAAATAATGTAATAATGTAGTGATGTGCACATTTATATCAGTAGAATCAGCTGCCAAAGTAACATCCCAAATACTATCTAGCAACTCACCCCACTGCGGCTGCAGATTCCTCACTTCTTACTTTAACTTGCTACCCTATTAGCGTCTTTTAAACAGCAGTGATCTAGAGCCCTTTATTCCCCAACACAGCGCAGGGTTTTTTCTGGGTAGGGTTGGCAAGCTACAGGGATTTTACTGCCTATAAATGAGCTGTTATGGCTGATGGAGATTTGGCTGGTCGGGTGGGGAAGGAAATCCCACACAGTGAATAAATTTATGCATGGTATGGGAAAAGTGGGGAGAGAAAAGCTTTCCTTTCTCTCTCATAACCCTAGAATTTGGGGGCATCCAATGATGTTGGAAGATTCAGGACAGACGAAAGAAAGTACTTTTTCACCCAGCACACAGTTCACTTAGGATTTCTTTCCCACAAGTGGTAGTGATGGTCACCAACCTGGATGGCTTTAAAAGAGGCTTAGATAAATTCATGGAGGGTGAAGCTATCAATTGCTCACCACAATGGCTCTGTTCTAACTCCCCTGTGGAAGACAGGATGCTTCTGAATGCCAGTTGCTGGGAATTTCAGGTGGGGAAAGTGATGTTGTGCTCAGGTGCTGCTCACAAGTCTCCCTGTGACATATGGTTGGCCGCTGAGAGAATAGAGTGCTGAACTAGACAGGTCTTGTCCTTATCCAGCAAGCTCTTTTGATGTTTGTATGGTCTTACTATTTTTGTGCCAGGACTCCTGCATCTTTAACTGCTGTGTGCTGGGTAGAAAGCAAACAGCAGTACCAGCCCATCACTGCACCTCCAAACCATCAGAAGTTTCTCCTGTTGCCTTTCTGTTGGCCTGCAACTTCCACTGATACTGGAAGGCCACTGGAATGGCATCGACTGTAGTGGGTCTCATGCCACAAGGCAGTGCTAGGGAACCAGTGGCCCTCCTGATGTTACTGGACTCTCGACTCCCGTTAGCCTCAGCCAGCATGGTTGATGAACAGCGATGCTGAGTTGTAGTCCAACAACAACTGGAGATCCATAGATTCCTCACCCTACCTTATGGCATGAGAAACACTGCAGAATATGTTATTCAAATAGCTCCCCAATAACAGATAAATTTGCATAGAGGACACACATTGTAGTTATTCTCATCTCTGCATAAGTAATATTGGATGGGCTCCCGTAGAGACTCTGTGTATCAGGCTCTTAGGAACCAATTCAAAATGTCTCCAGTTTTCTTATGTAGTTATTAAACATTATTTTCTGCAGAGGAACATCCCCCCCCTCAAAAAAATATTTGGAGGCCTCTCTCATTCTAGACATTATATGGTATTTCCCTTATATCTTATGGGATTATGATGTTCTCTTATGTGGGAAACACCTTCAAATAAATTACCGTATTTTTTGTCCCATAGGACACTCCGTCCCATAGGATGCACCTAATTTTTTTCCTTTATTCCCCCCCCCCCCAAAACCAGGTGGGGGAAACCAAACCAGGTCGGGGAACAGGAATAGGAATAACCACGACAGAGCTTCATCAAGCGATAATTAAGATGAAACTGGGAAAATCACCAGGTCCAGATGGTCTTACTGCAATACATTACAAAAAATTAGAAGAACCATTATTATCACCTATGAAAACACTCTTAAATAGAATACTAGAAGACGGGAAGATTCCCAACACCTGGAAACAGGCTCACATAGTAGTAATCCCAAAACAAGGACGAAATAAAGAGTTTATAACCAATTACAGACCAATATCATTACTAAATAATGATTATAAGATCTACGCACAAATATTGGCAACAAGATTAAAGACAGTTTTGCAGGATTGCATAAATAAAGAGCAGGCAGGGTTCTTGCCGGGCAGGAAAATGAGTGATAACATAAGAACAGTGATTGATATGATCGAGTATTTAGACATGAAACCGAGTAAGAAGGTAGCCTTTGTTTTTGTGGACGCGGAAAAGGCGTTTGACAAAGTATCATGGAAATTTCTAAAAATATTATTAGACCAGATGGACATGGGGGACCAAATTACAAGAGGGCTAAAAGCAATTTATGAACAACAAGAAGCAAATATAATAATAAATAATGACACAACTGATTATTTTAAAATACAGAAGGGCACCAGACAAGGGTGCCCGCTTTCACCATTATTATTTATTTTGGTTTTGGAAATATTAAATCAAGAAATCAGACTGGACCAAGAAATAAATGGAATATCCCTAGGAGAGAAAATATACAAAATAAGGGCATTTGCAGATGATTTAGTCTTAATGGTGGAAAACCCAAAGGAAAGCATAGCAAAGGCTCTAGAAAAAATGGGAAACTTTGGAAGGGTCTCAGGTTTTGCCTTGAATAAAGAAAAAACGAAACTAATGGTAAAAAACATGGGAGATCAAGAGAAAAAGGAACTGGTAGAAAAATTTGGATTACAAATTGTAAAAAAAGTGAAATATCTAGGAATACAAATAACAATGAAAAATATAAATTTGTTTGAAGATAATTATAAAAAAAACTGGGAAGAAACAAAAAGAGAAATGGAAACTTGGACAAGACTGAATTTAACACTCTGGGGTAGAATTTCGGCTATTAAAATGAATATTTTACCAAAACTCTTGTTCCTTTTTCAAATGATTCCCATAATAGGTAAAGATGATTGTTTTAAAAAATGGAAAACGGACCTAACAAAGTTTATATGGCAAGGCAAAAAGCCACGGATCAAATATAAATTACTAACCGACACAAAAGAGAGGGGAGGTTTTGGACTCCCAGACCTGAGACTATATCATGACGCGGCATGCTTTACTTGGATCAAGGATTGGATCAAATTGGATAACAGTGACATTTTGGATTTGGAGGGATGGAACAACAGATATGGTTGGCATGCCTATTTAATTTATAACAAAGTGGCAGTACATAAAGAATTCCTAAACCACGTAATTAGAAATGCATTATACAAGGTCTGGGTGAGATATAGAAGGTTGTTAGAACCGAAAACCCCATGGTGGGTCTCACCGTTAGAAGTAACATCTGTTAAAAAGAAAAATACTATAGGAAAAATGGCGACATACCAGCAGCTCCTAAAGGAAGAACAGGGCCAACTAAAATTAAGACCATATGAAGAGGTGACCCAATACTGTACTACATGGTTTCAATATCACCAAATTGCACAAATATTCAATCAGGATAAAACAATAGGATTTGAAAAAGATGAATCAAAATTACAAAAAGTATTATTACAAAACTCAAAAAAATATATATCCAAAATGTATAATTTCTTATTAGAATGGGAATTAAAGGATGAAGAAGTAAAAGAAGTTATGATCAAATGGGCATGTGATATAGGATATGTGATTCGGCTAGAACAATGGGAGAAATTATGGAAACATGATATTAAGTTCACGGCATGTTACATAATAAGAGAAAACTTTATGAAAATGGTGTACCAATGGTACTTAACTCCGGTAAAATTGGCTAAAATTTATAAATTAAATTCGAATACCTGTTGGAGATGTAAAAAAGAAATAGGAACAATGTTTCACATGTGGTGGGAATGCCGACCTATTAAACAATTCTGGAACGAAATTTACGAAGAACTCAAAAAGATGTTTAAAATATCTTTCAGTAAAAAACCAGAGGCATTCCTTTTAGGCTTAATTACAAACGATATTCCCGAAAATCAAAGGAAAGTGTTCCTTTATGCAACAACAGCTGCCAGGATGCTTATAGCAAAAAACTGGAAAGGGAGGAAAATTCCATCAGTGAAAGACTGGCAAACTAAATTTTGTGAATACATAAATCTGGCAAGATTCACAGCATTTATAAGGGGACAATCGGACCAGAAATTATTAAAAGAATGGGGTTGTGCAAAAGAGTATATGAAAAAACATTGTTCTGGAGTAAGTATATTGGTATGTAATGAATGATGCTTTACAGGGTTAAAGGGGAAAAAATGGTGTATATATATAAAAAAAAAAAGTATAAAGATGAAAGTAATTTAACCAGACACAACAATACAGTAAGAGTAAATTTACTGAGGTTTTAGAACAAAGGAAGGAAGTCAATATGTGTAAATGTATGTAGTGATATGTTTTGTTTTCCTGTAAATGTGTGCTTTTTCATTTTCGTTTGATTTTGTTTTGTTCCCCTTTTTTTCTGTTTTTTTTTTTTTTTGTATGTTCCGTTTTGTTTGTTTGTATAGTATTTTTTTGGATTCAATGTTTGTAATTTTTGTTATGATTTTGCACTGGAAAAAAAAAATATTTGGAGGCCTCTCTCATTCTAGACATTATATGGTATTTCCCTTATATCTTATGGGATTATGATGTTCTCTTATGTGGGAAACACCTTCAAATAAATTACCGTATTTTTTGTCCCATAGGACACTCCGTCCCATAGGATGCACCTAATTTTTTTCCTTTATTCCCCCCCCCCCAAAACCAGGTGGGGGAAACCAAACCAGGTCGGGGAACAGCGGGATGGCGGCGCTGCTCCTCCCCGCTGTCCCCCAAGCTTGTGGGGCTGGCCGATGTCTGCCGGAAGCGCAGGGCACTCTGCTTCAGTGCGCCCCACGCTCCGTGCAGCAGGCTGCTATCCGCAGCCTAGGGAGCCGTGCGGGAACTCCCGCAGGGCTCCCCAGGCTGCAGACATCTGCCCAGCACGAGGGGCGCTCTGCTTCAGGGCGCCCGCACGCTGGACAGCAGGCTGCTATCTGCAGTCTGGGGAGCCCTGCAGGAGTTCCCGCAGGGCTCCCCAGGCTGCGGATGTCTGCCCGGCACGCGGGGCGCTCTGCTTCAGGGCACCCCATGCGCCGGGCAGCAAGCTGCTATCCGCAGCCTAGGGAGCCCTGCAGGAACTCCCACAGGCTCCCCAGGCTTGCTGATAGCTTCCTGAAGCCTGGAGAGCAAGAGGGGTCGGTGCGCACCGACCCCTCTCGCTCTCCAAGCTTCAGCGAAAGCCTGTATTTGCCCCATAGGATGCACACAGATTTCCCCTTCATTTTTGGAGGGGAAAAGGTGCGTCCTATAGGGCGAAAAATACGGTAGTTAAAGCTACACTCCTCAGTGCTGTGCTAACTCTCGATGTAGTTTGCACACCCAAATCCCACTTCCGAATCCTGCTTCCAACAGAGGAAGAACATGAATCTGGCCAAAGAAAGGATATGAGGAGCAAGAAGGAAAGTATGGGAGCTAAAACAAATTTTTTTAAAGTAAAGTGAACGGAACAGGACAAGCTGCAGGGCAGAACTGACAAATATCTAGATTGTTGACAGCTGGCTTGGCGACATGGCAGATCATGTTAGCAGGATGCATCTGCAGATGGATTTGAGGCTGTCTTTAAGTGGGAGCACACACCTGCCTATGGATGCAGACTGCCAAAACTCTAAACAGAAATGGTGCCTGAATTTCAGGAGAGACCAGAAGGGACCCAATTCCCTTACCTTTTGTGAGGGCTCCCTTTAACCACCCTTTGCCGAAGACTTGTGGAATAACAACAACAACAACAACAACAACAACAACAACAACAATAATGGACCTCCCTTCGTTTTCCCTAATCATTCAAGCACTGAACAGAAACTCTGAAAACACAACTGTTCTTTCCTTCACAAACACATCTGCAGTTTGAAGACTACTTGTGGAATCATTTCCCAATCATCTACTATCAATCTACTTACCATCAAGTACTGAACTCGGCTCCATGACACCTGTTAAATAATAAACACTACTACAGATGTCATGCAGCTGGGGGAGAAGTTTCTTCAGAAACTCAAGTTCCATCTTCAGGAGGTATGGTGGGGTTGGTAAGCTATTAGGCAAGTCTGTGGCTGTGTTCAGCTTGATGAATCAACTTGTGGCAGGCTGATTTAAATCAACTTCTGAGGAGAGTAAAACACTAAACATTTCCTACACTCCACGGGATGGCTCAGTATCTCTTGAATCATGTCTTATAGTGTTAAAGATGAAACTTGCCTCAACCCTGAGCTGCAGGATAGCTGGCTCTTGCCAAAGCCTGTCAAAATAAGTTGCTCTTTCACGATGGCAACTAGAAAGCTATTGATTCAAGGGTTCGTTTCTAGATATTTGGCTTTCAGTAATGCAATATGACTCTGGCTTGAAGAACATCTTCGTTCATTCATGGATGGGGAGTTCCCTTTCATGTTTGGACCCTACATGGCTGTGTAATGTTCAGTGGAATTCACCACAGGACCATTGACTAATTTTCTCTTCTGGTTTAGAGTTTTTGTACTTTGGGTTGTTTTCCCCCCTCCCTGGAACATACATCTGCAATGGATTTTGATGTAAAAGTGAACGGTTTCCTTCACATCCCCTTCTAAAGGGAAAGGGATGATGATGATGATGATGATGATGATGAGAGCAGTTTCGTAAAGAAATGGAATTGTAAGATTTCCTCAGCACACTAAAGCCCAGCAGAATATAAACTGCAGCAAGTTTATAGCATCCAGCCTTTAACATTGTGCCACGAAATACCACACCCCCTCTTTCTCACCGTTTCCAGCAGAGTTTGATCTGACAGACACAAGTCCCAGCAAATCTATGGCTACCTTACCTACCAAGACTTGGGTTTAATTTGCAAAATGGTTTTGAAAATGAAAACGTCATTTGGAGAAATGGTGTATAATGAGCTAATTTTTTTGTAAAAACAAAACAAAACACACATTTCCCGAGAAACCGGAAGCATTCCTTCTTGGCATAATTGGGAATGAGCTACCAAAAAAGCCCATAACTTATTCCAATATGCAACAACAGCTGGTGTACAAAAAACTGTCATGGAATGTTGGGTGGAAAGTCTAAAAAGAATCACTGTATAAAGGAGAATGATATGAGTATATAACTGAAAACCTATAAATAAAAAATATAAATAAATAAGAAAATGAAATGAAATGAAAATGTATTTTGGGATGTTTTATACACGGTCATTGACTGAGTTGAGAGGAAGCCTTATTTATCATACTTTTATCAAAATTCATTTTTCATAGTATGGGAGATTCTAGATGGGTTTTGCCTACTTTAAAGAGAAGTGCTGACAGATACCATAACAAGATACATCATACATTAAGAAATGAGTGGGGGAGAAAGAAGTAGCTAATGACTGCTACAAAGCTGTTACTTTCTGCAATAGTAGTTCCTGTGAGGCCTTATAACCCAAGTTGCTGAGATGGTGCTCTCCAAATTAAGGTCTGGAATCAGGAATACAGCAGTCAGGAGCGGTGTCTTGGTGGAAATCGCTAAAATGTTTGGGAAAATCTGGAAGTATGGCAACCCATGTTGGCAGTGTCGTTTCCTGGTGATTTTCCTTAAAAATAGCTCAAAAATCTCTATCATCTATATCTATCTATCTATCTATCTATCTATCATCTATCTATCTATCTCTATCTATCATCTATCACCATCTATCTACTGTATCTATATCTATCTATCTATCTATCTATCTATCTATCTATCTATCATCTATCATCTATCTATCTATCTATCTATCTATCTATCTATCTATCTATCTATCATCATCATCTACCTGTCTGTCTGTCTGTCTGTCTGTCTGTCTGTCTGTCTGTCATTCTGTCTATTTGTTTATCTGGACAGAAAATATGTTGAGCTTAGCTTGCCAAAAAAGCTCAACAACTTTTTTGTCCGGATTTTCACTGTTTGAAATATGCCAGCACTATCCAAATATTTCTGGACTTCAACTCCATCAGCTCCAGCCAACATGGCTACTGGTCAGGGATGATGGGAGTTGTATTCCAACAACATCTGGAGGCAGAGGTAGACTTTAGTCTTTCAAATTTCAGTGGTGTCCTGTCCAAGGCCAAAATTTGGCAAACCCCCCCACACACACACCTCTCGGCCTTCTGTTCTCAATTCACTATGTCATACTTGACTACTCCTTCCTGCCTTATATACTACACAAATTGGTTGTGCAAGGGGGTTCCTTCAAAATATTACATGGAGTACCCAGAGCTGAATCAGAAAAGGCTGTGCGTTTAGCTGCTGGCATTTCTCCAAAAACATCAGAAGTAGCTTCCTCAAGAACAGCTGAAGCAGAGCAAATTGGAATGCAAACTCCATCTTGAAAGAGGCATCAGCGAATCACCACAGTGAATGCAAAAATGGTATCAAAAGTAGCAATTTAACCCTTCCACTACCACTGCAGACAATGCTTTGTACTGGGATTGCCTTCTTCCTTCAAAGACTTTCCCTGTCCTTTTGCAATCTCACAGAGCCCAACACAACAAACCTGTGTGTCTGACTCACTGTGTCATTTCTGCAACATCCAGGCCTCGTTGAGCAACTGTCACCTTGCCAAATACATGAATCACAAAATCATAGGACTGGAACGTTCCCAAAGATCTTCTCCAGCTCAGTACTTAAAGCACACGTTAAAGCACCCAAACTATTTCTAAAAAGCAAACAAACCATGATTGTCATCAAACCACACCCTTGCTGCTGTTTCATTGCTCTTCTGCACAAATCATTTGTGTGAAGTAGCTTTTCTGTGCATGCCTACCAAAAACCCTAAATCATGGTGCCAGAGCATATTTTCCACACAAAAATTGTCATGTGATATAGAGTTTTTATACACAAAGTAACTTGCCAAATCTGCCCAGTAACACAAATAAGAGTGTCGCAAAATGCCTGCAGATGCATTGTGGGGAACGAGTCATATCTAGTGCTAACTCATGGGGAATTAACCCATTAACTGCATTCCTTAACAAAACCTGGGTTCATTTCCTCCTCACATAAGCTCTAAAGCTTGAATGAGCCACAGAATTCCATAACCTAAGCTCCTAGGCTACTTCCAACGGTTGTTGTAGGGTATAATGGGATTGCCTCGTGTATGCTGATCTGTGATAAATAAACCATTGTATGGAGAATGTTTGTCAGTGTTTCTCATGGACAGTGCATACAGAAACTTGTGTCTACATGCCTGTTGCCCTCATTAGGAGAATGGGAATGACTGACAGAATGGAAATCCCATGGTGTTATGAGGTGGAGCATCAGTGTCGGATTACCAAATAGGCGAAATAGGCATCGGCCTATGGGCCCCATGACTTTTAGGGGCCTCACAACAATGGATCAAATAATATTGGTTTTATCTTGAACGAAAATTACAAAAACGTATTAGGAGATAATTTGCGAGGGGTCCCCTGAGATTTTGACTGCCTAGGGGCCTCCGCAGGGTTTAAGCCAACACTGTGGAGCATGTTTGTTTATTTAAAATATTTATACATCACGCTTCCTCCGGGGAGCTCAGGGTGATGTACAGGAAGCTGTAAACTGCATTAGCACTGACATCAAGAAAAGCAGTAACAAGAATGAAAAAATATTAACACGTCGTTCATAACTCATTAAAACACACATCATCATAAATTGATGTACGCCGGTTTTTAATTGGGCTGTGGACCAGGTGCAAATGATTAAATGTGGGACAGATCCAAACCCCTTTTGGTTTTGAAAGATAACAGTATGTTCAACCAGATCACTAACAAATGCTCTATCATTATAGCCCTGCCCATCAGGGCTGTCAGTTCCATAAACTGAAGCCCAGCTTGAGTCCTGAGTGAAAAATTGCTTTGCGGTCTCATCCCAGCTCCATTTTTTCCACATCACATGCTTTGGTATGTTTCTACCAAGCAAGTGAAAGTGCAAGAACTGGAGGCAGTGTGGCTGATGGTGAGAAGGGAGGTGTACTGCAGTATGATGTAAGGGAGCAAAAATGATATATCGCTATGGCTTTCTTTCAGCTGGAGCTCACCGGAGCTCAGCTCTGGCACTTCTCAGGTGGGCACAATTGCCATTCTAAGTGAAAAGGGTAGAAGTTCATGGTGAGTTCCAGCACCTCTTTTTCTAAAAAAAAAACAACAAAAAAAACACACAACAGCACCACATATCCCCCTTGTTGTTCATAAGGACTATCCTCTCACTGGTTGTCACAGCTTTGTTGCACAAATGGAAATCATTGCATTGCCAATACGTGAACCTTCCAGGTGGAGGGGAGCCACCTGGCAGCCCTTTAACAAGGACCTCCCAGGCCTAATCAAATCTTGATGCAGGTCTGGTTTAGTCAGTTACCCTGCGGACCAATCCTTTTCCAATGCAGAGGAGTGGGAACATGCCAGTGTCTTCCAACGTGTTCATAAAGGAATGTATGGTGTGGGCCCTGTATGTGGGGAGCCATGCACACATTACATGTTTGAGCCTGAATTGTGCTCATATATGGGCCTCTGGGTGTCTCACAAACTAACTGAAGTGTTTGCTGAAGGTCACAAGAGATATGTGTCTACTCCTTTGCTAAATGAAAGGATGATGGATGGGAGTTATGGCACATACTTGCTTGTCTTCACATAGTTTAGAACAGGGTAAGTAACCTGGCCAAAAAACAGCAACCCAGGTGTTGTCGGACTTCAGTCCCCATCAGCCCCAGCTGCCATGCCCAGTGGTCTGGGATGATGAGAGCCGTATTCCAAAAACATTTAGAGGGCACCATGTTGCCTATCACTGGTTCAGAACTATGGTGCATTCTGAATATTTGAAGGGAGTGGGGGAGGCTATCTGTGAGTCTTGGTCTCCCAGTCTTGGTCACAATGCCACCAAAGTTGTACATGTTCCTGTGCCATTAATTTCAACTGGAGACAGTTAAACTGGACCTAAAACAGCTTAACTTTGGCTGCATCATACCTTGTGGAGCTTGTTTCCAAGAAAGTAGATTGAAGAAGGAAATGACAGGCTGTAAGCCAAGTGAGTAAGGACTTCTGTGGTCTGTTCTTCACCAAGCATGTTCAGCTTATCTCATTGCTAAGATTTTTAAATAATCCTTTCCCTCAGTAGTCAGTAAGTGTTACAGCTAGGCCTGCTTATTTATTTGGCTTTTAAATTAATTCTATGTGGTGGAAAGAGGAAGAGAGGATTATATTACATCTCTATTAATGTTGACAGATAGATATTTATTTATAGAATTTTGGCCAAAATACAAGAACAAATATATTAGGATAAATACAACAGTACTTGCAGCAGAATGGTTCCTTTTGAAGAATTCATTGTTGCTTAAACTGAAATAATCATTTTCAATGTGCTGTTAATTTATGGTAGTCATATTCCTGCACCTCAAGACCTCAGTTGGGGATGGTGAATCGTTTAGTTGCTTAGCCTCTAAAGGCTCATGGAGCCTTTGGGATTCCAAAACGTTCACAGGATGAGGAGCATAAGAAGAACCCTGCTGGATCAGGCCAAAGGCCGAGTCCAGCATCTTGTTCTCAGAGTGGCCACCCAGATGCCTACGGGAAGCCTACAAGCAGAACCTAAGCACAACAGTGCAGTCTCCACATGTGATTCCCAGCAACTGGGTGTTCAAAGGCATACTTCCTCTGATAATGGAGGTAGAACACAGAACAATATTTGCACTGACATTGCTGACCACTCTGTTGATTTCCTGGTTCACCATACTAATAACAGACTTACTACATAGTTGCTTGTAGGAGTCTCTTGCTCCAATTCACCAGCATGGACCATGTGGTGTGTGGAGACTGGAGCCAAGTGAAGCATGAGGGGAGATGACTAGATTGCATGAGGCATTTGACCCGAATGGAAACAAAACAATGCCACAGACTCTCCCTGTGTCTACAAAGAATCATCCACCTGAGCACCAGTTGGGTGTCTCCAGCCCAAGATCAAGCTATCCTTTCCCTGTTGAGTTTGCTGCCCATTTTGCAGATAAAGTGGGCCAACTTGAAATCAGAGCTGGAAGCACAAGAGGTTCAGTCTTGGCCCATTTTGGGAAGAAACAAAAACCCAGTTTGCTCTCTTCTCCTGCTTCCAGCATCAAAAGTGTCCTTGAAGGGATGAAGTAGATAGACTACAGGACCCTTTCTAGTCAGTCTGAGGCATGGGAAGAAAAACTGCTCCTGTTTGTACTCTTTAAAGGATGCCTCATCCTTCTTAGAACATCATCTTCTTAATGTGACTGCTGACATAGACAGCAAGTAGCTCATTTTAGCTGTCTGAACAGTGTCTGCCTAGAGAGGAGAAGCTGGCCAGTTATCTGGATAAAATTAGGAATGTGTTCTTTACCAAAAAAAAAAAAGTCCTGCTAAAAGATTTGGCCGACATCTTATTTCCCTCTTTCTAATCGTCATTCTCAGTCCTACAGTTCAAAAATAGGATTGCCTTTGCTACTGTGCTTTCAGTTGTGGCTTGGGCAGGCATTGTTGACACAGGCGTCACTCTTCAGTGCTCAGTCTACAGGTGTGTGGGTAGCAATTCTCTCATATGTCCCTCTGCGTGCTGCGAACTAGTGGGTGGCAACAACCATGTCTTATTTGATCCTAAGCAAGCGCCTTATTTTAGAATGAAAAACCACCTATTTGTGGTTTCCAAATTATGGAATGAGCTTAATTAAACTGTAAAACATTAAGCAGCAGGAGGAAAGATGATATCCCTGTGGGGAGCAGAAGGGAAAAGTCAACAGCCTTCATGGCTTGGTCAAAATAAACATAAACTGGTAGTAAAAATAAACCAGCAGTTTCCAGTTCCACCCACTGACCTTCTGGTTGACATAGGTAAAAATCCTTGTTCAAAGAAAATGATTTTCTTTTAAGGCCATGTGGTAGCTAGTATGTATAACTTTCTGCTGAAACAATTGCTCTTCCTTCACTGGCTGAGGCTGTAATCTAGGGATGAGAAACCTTTGGCCCTCTAGATAGTGCTGGACTACACTTCCCATAATACATGATCATTAGGCCACACTGGTTGGGGCTGATGGGAATTGTAGTCCAATACCCTCTTGAGAGCCACAGGTTCCCCACTATGGCTATACCTGGGGATATCATTCATTGAATTCAACATGACTTACTTCTGAGCAGACATGTTATAGGGTTGCTCTGTAAGACAGATGCATCAGTATTCACAGCACACTCATGATATTTTATGGGATGTAACATTCATATAGGAAGGAGGTTACAGATCATTTGCCAGAATGGTGGAAGCAACTAAGTGGGGACAAAATAACAAGTAGTGCTAGTATGTTTTCCTACAACTAAGTGGGGACAAAATAACAAATAGTGCTAGTATGTGTAGCACAGTGCAAGAAACGTTTTCAGGATGTGGGCAGTGGCCACAACAAACCCTTACTGAGGATGCCGTATCTCATTTTATTGGCCCAGGGCTAGGACATGGGACCAAGAATTGGAATGTTTTGCCTTGGAGCCAGAACAAGGTATCTTAAAATAAGAGTTGACTTAAGGAGGGGTTTGTAACTGTCCAGTGGGAGTAGCAGAAATATGCCTAGTGAGAGATGGAGGGGAGTGGGGTATGCAAACTGAGAGACAATCCCGGAGTTATCTTTCTAAGGGGATCTGGATACAACCTTCCTTTGAGAAGGTACCTGCAAGGCTGGAAACACTGTACATTGCCTTGGATGTGGATGCACCCTGCCTGGCCTAAGATAGAGTCTCAGATTTCTGGCCAGCAGAGACAGCAAATGAGAGCCAAGAGAGTGATGCTAATTCTAAGCGGGTTCTTTAATGCATGTGCTGTGGCAGACCTGGGGAGGGGGTGTCTCAAATTTTAGTGGTGCTCTGTGTGACGCCAAAATTAAGGTCCCCCTGCTTCTTGCCTTCCATTCTACATCATATGTGTCCAGTGCAAATGAACCAGTTGCACTCCCCTAAATCCGCCTCTGCCACCTGGTCCTGAAAACTGTTCAACTCTTCTGGTTTCTGTAAACAGTTACAAGCATGAGCATGAACTTCAGCAGAATCAGATGTAAGGAATCAAGCAAGCAGACTGTACTGATTTATCAATATTCTGCAAATCTAATTCAATTATTAGAACGACTAACGAACCACACACAGATTATATAGATGTGGTTTCCCTTTGCTGTTGCTTTTGTTTACATTTCATGGATATTTGAACTGCACTGAAAATTTATTCTACAAACAGGTTTTAGCCTTTGACCAAGAAGGTGTCCCTTGCAGTTCCACAGATACATGGATTAGAATTTCTCATACCTCTCTAACCAAGCATTACAGCATACCACAAAACCATGCATTAAATGACGCTCTGGCTATAAATCATAACTAAGTTTCTGGAATCCAGCACCTTCACAGTCAAGAACTCTAGAAGAGAAGTGGCCTGGCTTCATTCAGCCTTGCATGGTCTGCCTTATTTTTACTAGAAGTCCCATAGTCCACCAATGTGTTTTAAATTCAACACATTGCATGTTAACACAGTGCATACTCAAGATCTTTTAACAGATTCGTGTTCCAAGCCTATGCGGGTCTACTCGGAACTCAGCTGTTTTGAGTTCAATGAGATTTATTCCCAGGCAAGTGGATACAGAATTGCAGTATCAGGCGCACAACTAATCTGTTAAATTATCCTGAGTGTACCCTGTTGCCTAAGGATTGAATCAATGCTTTCAAGGACCAAACCAATGTCCACTGAGTTCAACTCTTTACAAGAATGTCACCAACATGTGCTACCTAGTCCTCCATAAATTGGCCAGTGGTCCACTGCAGTACCCCAGGCTACCTTCTGCTCCCTCTGCTCTAGAGTCAAAATGTTCTTATCTGTGGTTTTGATGTAGGTCTAAGGGCCCATATTATGAGAAGGTTTTATTCAACCCTGCTTTTGAAAGGAAAATCCACAGCCTTCCTCTTAATAGTGATTGCAGCTCTGCATGTTGCAACAAGTGCACCATGAGTCACCGTTTTGCGTTAGTTTTTTAATTACAAAAGCATATTCTAAAGGCTCTTTTCATATCATTCATAATGTTGCCATACTTAACGGACAGATAAATGAGATACTGACATGTTTCAGCTCCAACAGAATTCTCAGGCTCTACTGCAGGGTGAGTTGCAGGCAGACGCCAAAAAAAAAAAGAATTACTGCCCAAAGTTATGGGAAGATGCACTGCATAAACCGCATGTCTGCAAGAAATATTTCTATTGAATTCATATGAAAGCTATTAAGGAACATTTTATATGAAAAATCGGCCCATGGTGTTTCTCACTGTGAAGCTACTACAGGCTGCTTGAAAAGGTGCCTTAGAGGTTGGAGGAAAAGGTTCTTCAGATTAGATTTATTATCATTAACAGAGCTGGGCAGAGGAAGCCTGCGGCAAGACGACTACCATTGCTACTTGGCAAATCAGAAATTGATACTTATTTACCAGCAACTCAGAAAAGAACAATTTTATAATAATTAACTCAGGTGCTGAGACAGCACCCATGGGCTACTGCAACTACCCAGGTCTCCACCAAGCAACATATAACACACTGAACAATTCTCTTAGTGCAGGGATAAGGTACCTGTGGCCTTCCAGAAGATATTGGACTCCAACTCCGATCAGCCCCATGGCCAATAGTTGGAGATGATAGGAGATGGAGTCTAACAGCCTCTGGAGGTTTCCTCATCCCTTCCCTAGAGAAAGCACTCATCAGAAGTCAAGCCTGCTATAACTGCAAGCTAAGAAAACGTAGTACGTACCATCCCCTCTTCTCTCATATAATAATCAGGGAAGGTCATCAATGGCCATTAACATTAGTAAAGGCTAGGACCTGCCAACCAGGGTTTGTATATTTAACTGTTGGCTATTTGCAGATTAGTTGCGCTGCAGAAGGCATGCTGGGGAGACCACACATTCAAGAAACGCAAAATAACTTTTGCTAGGTTTTAATAACAAAAACAAAAACTGCTTTTACACTAAATTACAATATCTCAATAAGCATGACCCATCCACCAGGGTACTGAGAGAGCTACATGCTGCTCTTTATATACCATACCCAACAGCTTAATTACCACAACTTAACAGCACCTGCTATACTGCTTCACAGCTGTAAAATTAGGTCATGTTATTTGCTCTGGCCTTTAAAGAAATACACATCTTGTGGAACAGTAATGAACCTTCAAATTTAAAGAGACCATTCAAGAGTAACATCCCCAATAGAGTTATAGGTAGAGGAAACAGCAGCTCTTCCCTATCCTCGGTCCAGTTGGCTTCCCACCATTTCCTTCTCTTATTTGTTGGAAGCCAAAGGCACCTTTTTATCCATGAGCCAAGGTGTCTTAACCCCCAAGAATTCACAAGGAGCACCTGAAGGGATCCCTGCAGGCCAAATGCTAATGAGGATCTCTTGATTCACTGCAAGCCCCTTAGGAAGAGTTTCTTCCCACCTTAGAATTGGCAAAATATGTTCTTTAATCTCTCTCTCTCTCTCTCTCTCTCTCTCTCTCTCTCTCTCTCTCTCTTAATCCTTCAATCAGGTACCCTGCTTTGCATTCTCTTTCTAGCCTCATTTGTCTAGACAGTAGCACTTGGCTACCTGACAGCTTCTGCCCTCCCTTCCCCATTTTTGGGATTAGGTTCTTTCTGCCTGTATTTTAAAGCTGTCAGTCTGTGCTGAACGTTGCTTGCTTGGGGCCACTACAGACTTATTGTGGGTGTATGCTGCTACATGTTCTGGACACAAAAATACTGCATTATTGGTGGATTTATTTTGCTGAGGTTTGTTCTTCCCCAATGCTGCCATATTATTTCTGTCCAGGGGGGCTATACTGAGACAACTATAAAGTGCAATATTTTGTGGCATAGAAGGATATGGGATTTCATCCGGAGGTTACAGGATATGCACTGATTGGAAACGAAGCTGGGTGATTACCCCAAAACATTTGCAGGTACAAACAGTATTGAAAGTGGGATCGTGTGTGGCCACCCTGATACCATCATGAGCACAAATCATTATGAATGTGCAACAAAAATAACTTCCAGAGGGGCCCTTAATCACTCAGTGGGGCTTGCTTCTCAGTAACAACTCTGAGGATCATACTACATAAATGCGGATGAGGTGGATGTTACTTTTCCACAATGCTGTCACTGTAAATAAATTGTTTTTTTTTTATTATTTTAGCACCATGAGTTCACCCCATAAACTCCTTATGAAGCAGATACACGAGTCAGCCAGAAAGCTTGGAGGATGCAAAATGAGATTTTTCAAAAGATCTACAATGAAACTACATGAAGCAGGGGCTGGATTTGTGTTAAATTCACCAAACTATGGCCTTTACATAATCTCCAGTTTGAACAAGATCTGACTGCTGGGTTTCTTATGAAGAGGAGATGACGGGAATGTATGTATTTGGAAAGGGGAGGGGACGGTTTTGGCTGGTAGTCAAATACCAGACACATTTTGAAATTGCTATCCTTGTTTGTAAGTTATTACATAGCCCTGGCATGACTTGGTGACCACTTTTGCTGCATATTTGGTCATTAAAAAAAATCTGTTAAAACTCATTGGCCGTGTTTGTACGTCACACTGAACTATAGGGTATGTTTAACTGCAGTTCAACACAGTTTAGCATGCTGATACACCTAACAGTGGATTGGTCTGCACCTCACATTAAACTATAATCAACATATGGAGGGCAATTAGAAAAGAAACAAGGGCTGGAACCCTATGGGATCTTCTTATGCCTGTCTAAGGATCTACCCATGACAGCACCTGGAAGATATCCAGATGATCCACATATGTCCCATTTCGGTGGGACAATAGAGGAACTCAGGAGTGCCATCTTGGCCCTGTGGCCGTGGGTGCCTGGGGGCCATGGGTGCCATGCAGAGTGCATGACCCTGGTGGTGAAATTTGTGGGTACCCAGCCCCTTCATGGGGAATATGATCAAAGCCCACCTGGCTCCTTGATCATAGAGCAGAAAGAAGAGCTACTTGACATAAACATGAAGATAAGGAAATATGTGGGTGTTTTGGACATAATGAACAAATTGGAAGGCTTTTTCCTGTATTTTTGACAATGGGAAAATGTGATGGGTTTGACATATTTGGATGTTCCATTTAGTCACACAAGATGAGCTACATTCAGTTATTGAATATGCCTTTTTCCTGGCTAGGGCTGATGCCCTCAAACTATGATCTCCTAACTTTGAGATTTTCCTTGAGGTTTTTTAACATTAGAAAATGATATGTGCAAACCTCTGTATACTGTGATCATCAGTGAAGCTTCTGTGGCTATCACTGAAGCTTGAGAAGTCTGGAGTCACCAAAAATTGGTTTCAGGAAGTTAAATAAATACATTGCATATCACTGCTTCAGTAATAATTTTACACTGAGGAAAACAAGCCTACTGGAGAGATGTAATAATTGCACTTGGCCATTCCCAACATAGACATGGACTTTGGAAAACCTCCTGGAAGGACAAAGCATCTAAGAAAATTCCAGGTGGACTGGCGGGGATCATTGATTCTTTCACCTAATAACTAAGAACCTACCCTAAAACACTGAACATAAAACTTCAAATCTTAAATAATAAAGGAAGGCCTGGAACCGGAGATGGAACTTGTAATACCCTTCATTTCTGAGGCAGGAAGGGATAGGAATGGAAGGATACAGGGGAAATTAGAATCCTGTTGAAAACGGTGGATGGTTAGCATAAAACCAAAACATATATAGCCCATGAAAAGTTTTCCAGCAGACATACCAAATCTGAAAATGTTATACAGATCATTCACTGCAATTCAAACAGCTATAAATATAGTAAAGCTCTCTGCTCCCTTTCAGGAAAAGCAAATAAGATGTGGGAGAGGGCACACAGATAGCACCTAACAAAGCCAAAAAAGGCATTAAGAAATAATGTGATCTCATACCTTAGAAATACAGAGATGTCTCCAAATTGACAGTATTTTAAAGAGCAGCAGGGGTGGACAAATACTATTTTTAAAACTGTATATTTTTCTCCTCCATATCTAACCCACAAATAACTGTGAAAAGTAAACATGCTTTGCTAGGCCAACACAGCAAACCTACTGTGAAACCCAGGATTCAAGTTCTTTCTGATTTTAAGAAAAGCCATTGGTAATAATAACATTTGTGACATGGAGCATTAAAGAAATGTTGAAGATAAAAAGATGTAAAACGCCACTAAATCAAAATGGCATTAAGGTATTGTATCTTAGCAAATGGCTCCCACTCATCAGCATTTTCCATTAGTTCTGTATATTTCATTATTTAGTAATACTACAGTGGAGTACAGTATTCTCTAGGTCAGCATGCAGAGAGGCAGAGAATCAGGAACCGAGAGGCCTGAAAAGGACTTTTGAAGTAGCCAGAACAAGTAATGACCAAGAACATCAGGAATCTGGGACAATGAAGCGAAATCAGGGGACGACAACAGAGTCAGATCTTGGTTTCTGGCTGGTAGCATGACAATTTTCAGCAGTGATAGGAGTAACAACCAAATGGAACAAGAAGTGGGCTCTGTTAAGTCCAGCTTTTATACCATATTTGACAAAGGCTTCAAAGCAAATTACAAAATTGATTTAATGTAGAAAGGCATATTATCTGGGCAGCTTTCACTTTACCTCAGCATAATACTGTATGTCTCTGCACATATTGGCAGGATGGGATCTGCTTTTGAGGAAGCAAGCGCTGTTATTCCCCCAACCCTCCAGAGCAGATTTGGAAATGGCGCTGGGTCAGTGGAGAGGGGAGGGGGGATCCCCTTGTGCTGGTGCAGCAAATGTAGTCGAATACTGCCCTGGGCCTCTATATAACCCGATGGGGGGGCAGATTTAAACAAACACATCTGCTGCCATTGCACCTCATAATAAAACTGATACAGGTTTTACATTCCCTTCATGCTAGAAACAAACTTTTGGCATCCCCCAAACCACATCAAGTATGAAAAATTATTTTTAACGTGCGCGGTAAAGGAAGTTTCAACTTCCATGACAAAGCACCAGATTGCTGTGCAGAGCACCCCAAGGACTATTAACTGCTAGGATAGATAGAAACACCTATAAAATGTGGTCAGATGGGAATCATATCACAGCACAAAAGTACAGGATCTTTGGCTCTACTAGCCTAAGTCTATATCAATCTGAAAACGTTTAAATCAAAGTCAAAATATTTGAAAGGGCAATAGGGAGCATTAAAAGGATTTTCACTGTTCCCTTTACAGTTGGAGAAACTGGGAGCTTTTAAAGTCACTCTGCCTAAGTGTGTCCAGGCAGTAGCATTTGGCTTGACAATCCTAGCTGGGCGTTACAAAATATAGCAGGAGTAGGGAACCTCCGTCAGACAGTGGACCACCTTCTCTTCTGGGCAACGTTATAGGGCAGAGCTTTCCAAACAGTGTGTCGCGACACGTTAGTGTGTCGGCTGCAGTGTGTTGGTATGTCGCACGAACGCTCCCTGTGCTCCTCCTGGGGCTGGAAAGGGTTAGTTTAACCTCTGGTTTGCTAGGAAAACTGAATCACTGTGTCGCGAAATGATGCCTGTCCAAAAAGTGCGTCGCCAACTTGAAATGTTTGGAAAGCTCCGTTATAGGGGCTGCATTCCAGTGGTGGGCTGGGACAGAAGCAAAAGTGGGTGGAGCAATGAATGCAAATTTTACCATTGTACTGTAAGTTAGTTTCATCTCCTCACCAGCCCCATATACTTCTTCATCAAGGCAAAAATCATTATCGGAGTTGAAGGACACATTCAAGCCAGGCTAAAACACCAAAGGAGGGTACAAAGTAGAGCTAGTGAGGGGTGCAACCAGGGGAAAGAGGGGGTGGCTGAGGAAGTGTAACCTGGGGAGAGTCCCAGGGCCAGGAGGTCCACATGTGGTCCCCAAGCCTGAGTTCCCCCACCACTGGAATAGAGCCTACAGCACATCCTGTGCTGTGGCTGGTCTTGCCATGAAAATATGTTTTTGTATATGCTGGAAGCCAGTCAGAGTGGCTGGGGCAACCCGTCAGATGGGCGGGGTACAAATAATAAAAATATTATTATTGTTATTATTGTTGTTATTATAAATGAAGCCTAGTAGCCCATCCACACTTCCACAAGTTCCATCTACTTTACCTCCCACAAAGCCTGTTACATTAGGCCTATCAATAGCGATGTCCTCAGAATTCATAACTGCCTGGTTTAGACTCCATCTTGTAATGCTTGCATACATTACAAACGGAACGCCATTTCCCCACCAAGTTCTTCTCCATCTCAGAATGCAAAGCAATGTTAGCATACAGCTAAGTGAGACCCTTCCAACTGTACCTGCTAAGGTTCATCTTCCATTGACCGTGCATGTCCTGCTTATTAATACCAGCTTGCTGTTATATTTCTTTAGTTTTAATATTGCCCAGGCTTCTGCAGTATCTGCTATATTTATTGCTCTCCTTCAGGTTGTATTTTTAATGAATTTTATATTGTTATACACTGCCTTGAGATTCTTAATGAAAGGCGGGATAAAAATGTTTACAATAAAATACGCATGTCAGCTGTGAACACTGAAACATGTGGTTTCCCGGGGCACCTCAGGCCTCAGCAGAGATATCAGACATCCTGGGAAGTACATGTCACAGAACTCCTTGCACCTGGGATGCTGTTATGTTATGAGCATGCTCACTCACCAGGGACATGTCGTTTCCAAGCCCTGAAATCCCTATCAAGTACATCGATGCTCAGGGAAATTGCATGTTTGAGGGTCCTGAATCCCAGAAATACCACAATTTAATATCAGCATTCCAAGCAACTGAGATCTCTTGGTCGCCATCTATGCCACCTAGTAAGTTTCAAGTAAAGAGCTGTCCGTGCAAACATGCAGGATTTATGAGGGCTTGGTGACTTGAAGGGAGACTGCTGAGGTATTCTGGAGGGCAAGGCAAGGCACCTGGGCCTTGTTGCAATCACAATGATGTCAAAACTCTAGCCCATTTCCAAATTTAGCTGAGCAGAGTTTGTCCATCACTATATGCTACATTAGGAATCTAATGCACAACCTAGGAAACTCTTTCCTCTGTTAAACTGTTATTTCCTGCACTGTAACCATTTAACTTCTGTGTTCCAAGTCTCCATATGAATATGTTCAACACAAAGATCAAGTCTCTTGAAGTGGTGCATTAACAGCTGCACGTGACGTTTTGCTATAGCCCTGTGTGTGCAATCTGGGCATCATCTGACAGGAAACCTATCATGAGACATAAGTCAGGAGGATGCAGTAATTTCTATACATCTTTGGCTTGGAAAAACACACACAAACGCACACAAATACACACACACCACCACCATTGCACTCCAATAAAAATTATTGAGAGCATATTTGGATGATCAGGCCTGTTCCTTTGGGAACCAGACAATGACTACATGGTCGTTCTACACCTCGTAACCGAGGATGTCAACGTAGATCTTAAAATGGTTTTACAGCATCTCAAACTATCTTTTAACATCTTTTGGATTCTTTCCTACACAGCTTACACAGATGATGGTCTTGAGTTTTAAAATTCCCTGGATGCCAGGCCAGCAGAGGGAAGATGCAGGTGGTGCACACATTTCTAAGTGAGGTTGTGATGATGACGTCTATGAGAAACAGCAGCATTCAAGAGAAGGGGAGTGAAGCAATTATCACAGCCTGATTTCCATCATTTCTTCTAAAGACTGCAAGAAGCCACCAGCCTCTCAATAAATAAATATGTATGCGCAATATTGGCAGAACAGAAGTGGTATTCCTCTTTCCTATGCTGTTAGGCCACCCATCTCTCGTAGATGTACAGAAATCATCTTACAGCTACTTCTCTCATTCTACCCTCTAAATACAGTTACCGGAAGACGTAGCAATTTTTAAAAAACTTCCTTCCTTCCTTCCCTCCTTCCTTCCTTCCTTCCTTCCTTCCTTCCTTCCTTCCTTCCTTCCTTCCTTCCCCTATCTCCTTTTCATTCTTCTCTTGCTTTAGGTAATTCAGAATTGCTCAGAGGAAGCTCCAGCGGTGGTGAGAGTGGAGCAGGGGTGGAGCATCCACCATCCAAATATTGCTTAGCTTTAACAATTTTAAAGCTACAGGCTGTAGAACCAGATGATCAGGTGAGCACATACTTCAAAACCTTCCAAGTTGCACCTGTCCATTACATATCAGACAGGTGTTGTCTCTCTTTCTGGCGCCTATTGACGGCTTTTCCTTTTCCACAAGCCTTTTAAGTGGATGTTTTAATCCCAGTCTGTAGATGTATTGAATTTGAAATTGCTTCCCTATATGAAACTAGTTTGGTTTTTACACATGAAATGGATTTAATTGGTTTTTATATGTGAAATTATTTTACGTTCCTTTACTGCTGATGCTTCCGTTTTTAAATCACATTGAAACACTTTACAAGATTCATAAATGGAGTAGAATAAATAAATAAGTACCAATGAGTCAAATGTTTGCCTGAGACAGTTCATACTGGGTCTTCCCTCTGAAAGAATATGGGCACCAACTCTGCCTCCAACCACTGACACAAAGTGTAGTCACACTCACCCAGTACATGTGTATGACTGGACTTAACCATCCAGGGGTCCTTTACCTTTACCTTTTACCTTCATGTGGCCAGTGTGGGAAAGGGATATATGTGGGCCCTGATGCTCCCATAGAAGTTATATCTGGCCCAATCAGGGTTTTCTGTCACATAAATAAACTCGCAGGCAATAGTAAAGCATGTGGATTACGGCTAAAATAGTAACTAATGCTATGTCCTCTCTTTTCTAAGTTGTAGTAGGATATAGCATCATCATTAATATCTTATCCAATGTGTTATTTCAACCTCCCAGTGAAAAACGGGCTGCTAATTCAATTTTCTAGCATTACAAACCACTTACTTCTTGTAATGAAAATAAAATCCAAAGCAGATTGATTTTTTCCCCCTCACATGGTCCTAAGAGCCCCAAACATATCGAGATACGAGAAACACAGCAGGAACTGAGGCAAATTGAGAAGCCTGACAGACTTTCACTAAAAATGATTAATGGCAAAATTAATGTGTCTATGTGGGTAAATTACAGCCTGAGCTGACACTAAGACATGAAGCTATTCAAAATATTTCCTTTGCTAATTAAATATTTTCATACTGCAATATAAACTTACCCTAAAGATAGACACTTTTCTCTTTTTTTAAGATTAGGCCAGAAGACCAAGTTGTACAGAACTTCTACATGTACAGGGAATGTTGAAGACCTCCTTTCTGACTGCAGTTTCCCCATACCAGAGGGAGTAAACTAGTGGCCCACCAGATGACTCCAGTTCCCATCAGCCCCCAACTGAACATGGCCAATGATCAGGGGTGATGGGAGTAGAAATCCTGCAACATCCCTGCCCCCATACCATCTGACAAACAGTTCCAAAACCTCAAGGGATTTTCAGCGGTGACCTCCAATATGGCACAAAGAGATTTATTGGAAAAGAAACTGGAGCGCGCACACAGAAATGTTTATACGTGATCATAGGTGTCATTAGATTACAACCATCATTAGTTGACAAATGTGTTCAGTAAGTCCATTTGAGCACTGCAGATGGAAGGTCAAATAACCAAGGTGAGACATGCAACTTACTCTCTTTGGGCATCAGATTTTCTTCAGCCAACACTTGTATCCAGGAATAACTACGAATCTGGATGCCACACACTTTGAAAGCTGGCAACATGGTGAGGATGCAAACCTGGGAATACTTAAAGGGGAAGCATGGGGGATTTCTCACCCAAATGATGTGTATTTTCAGCTCCTCTCTATCCATAGCAGGGATAGGACCTATGCTCCTCCAGTTGTTGAAGAACTTCCATCAGCCTCAACCAGCATGACCAATAGTCAGGGATGGTGGGAGCTGGAATCCAGCAACATCTGGAAGGCCACAAGTTCCCCATCCCTGCTCTGTAGGGACATTCAAACAAGAAAAAAAGTGTGAAATCATGTCATATTCCGTCTCCCCTTCAGCTGCAAGCAACAGAAACACCTGCTCTTGGGTAACAGTCATGCAAAATCACTGAAAAATCATATTTTGCCTACAATGACTCCCCTTACATTACTGTCAGTTGGGAAAAGGAAAAGCAAAGCATTATGCCTTCCTCATTCAGTATTACAAAAAAAACAACAACCAAAAAACAGGTGATGAGTACACACACACACACACACTTTGGGCAGAATAAAATTATATCTGCAGGCATGGAAGGTGCTGCTGCGTGGACAAAGTCTACCAGATTACACCCAAGTGGATCTATTTTTTTTGTTTGTCTGTTTGCTTACCAGGTGCCTTTAAAATATATTCAGCTTTATTGGTTTGGCAGAATTGGATGAAATTTGCAGGCTTGCTAGCCCATTCTGAGAGAATGACTCTCAAGGATGGCAGCAGTGACAAGGGCGGCCTGGGGGGGCTTACTTTACTTTATTTCTTACTTTATTACTTACTTTACTTCTTTATTTTACTTACTTTACTTTACTTTATTTCTCTTACCATTTTGTGGGCAATTTGTTTAAAAGTAGCATACATGAGAGAAGTGCCCTCTAGGTAAGAAACCTGCCCATTTACAGACAAATCAGTCAGGGGGACTAGGGTTATACTAGGTGCCTTTAAAATTGATTTCTCGGGGAGTGAACTAAAGGAGATTGGTTTCCTTCCCTGTGGTTTTCTGGACACTGATTTTATTATAAAAATAGCATTCACCCTTAGGAAACTTACCTGGAGCATTTCAGAAGGCATGGGGCAGGGACTCAGGACATATTGTGAAGGGGAAGGGAGACAGGCAGTAGCAGGTGGTGGGGCAGGTGAGGCTGCATTGCTGACCTACCTTTCCAATGCTACACTTTACTATCACTTACTCAGAGGGAGGCAGGGAGTGGGAACTCAGTGCAGTGCAAATGCAGCAGCAGAGCCTATCCAACAGTCCTGACATTGCACCCACAGTGAGCTCCCACTGCCAATGACATGCATGCTTACTCAGAAGCAAGTTCAACTGTATTCTGTAGGGCTTACTCCCAAGCTAAGTATAGGTATCATATTACAATCCTAAATGACTACATGTGATTAATACTAATAGACCTACTCAGGAAATACATTTGTCAAAACAAAATATACCAGTTCTTGAAGACTATCATTACTGGTGTATGTTAATTTAGCATTTGCCTGTAGAACAAAAGTTCAAAGCTTAAACTGTTCTTTAAAAGCTGTCCAAAAATGTGTTTCTCCGGGCCCAAGGCAATTTTAAACCATCTAAAGCTAAGCAGAAAGCAGCTCACAAGCGTTCCAACTTCTTTAAAGAAGCTCCTTCCAGGTAGATTCACCAAGGAGGAAAAGCTACTGGAATAGATGGGTGTGGTCTGAAAGCAGATGAGATTTCCTGTGGGAAAGTTGTGATTGGGGGAGGGAAAAAACTTTATTCAGTATTTTCTCACATCAAGAATATGAGAACTTTCTTTCTTTAGTATATTAAACTCCGGATGAAGCAACTAGATCATTCTTATAACACTGCCTGCAAAAACAGCAACATTTCTCCCCAATCTTTCCATACAACTGTCAAGACGGAGCCTAGATTAAATGGAACCTCAGGCAAAGAGTGTGTGTAGTGCACCTTCAATTTGTTTAACATCTGAATACTCTGCTTTTTATTGCATCTGTGGCCCGTTTCATAACTTCAGTGCAGAAACTGTAGGCAGGTGATACATTTGCATGCACAACTCTGTAAATCGGTTCATGCTATAGATCAGGCATGGCCAAACCTGGCCCTCCAGCTGTTTTGGGACTACAAGTCCCATCTCCCTGACCACTGGTCCTGTTAGCTAGGGATGATGGGAGTTGTAGTCCCAAAACAGCTGGAGGACCAAGTTTGACCATGCCTGCTATAGATGAACTGTTTGAATAGGTTGTTCCAGCTGTCGATGAGTACGGTAGATAGACATTCCAAAAGTGACGGCAGCCTCTCCAAGTCCAGCAACGTAGGTGGCCACCTGGGTTACCTGCTTTGCAAAAATGTGTATTATTAGGAGAAATGTGCACAAAAGTGCTGATAAACATTCTTTAGGATTTAAAAAATAATAATAATAAACCCAAACATGTGGAATTGTGGAGAACTGAGCACTTGAAAAATGAGAAATGAATAGAAACTGAAACAGACATCTGGTTTAAGAAAGTTCGAGCTTTATAGAGCGTTACTGTTAATATACATGACTATCCAGTCATTGCTACCCTTCATAATATTACATTCAGACATTCCTGATATATTTATCGTCACTATGGATTTGTTCTTTATACCTGGCTACTTATTAACCTGTCAAATCAAGATAAAACATCAACTCGGCCGTATAAGGGCCACCATTGCTAGTATCACGTCCATAACTTGAGGTTGCCCCACACGTTCCCTTTGCCAAGGCCTCTGGTGAATGGGTTAATTACATCTTACCCATGCTTGTAGCATAACTGGTTTTCCTGGAGGCTTTTTTTGTTTTTTCATTGTTAAATTTCAAATAATAACAAAAACTGTGAATAAAACTAAACATAGATTTCCATTCAACCCAGTAAGCTTTGTTTAGGGATGAAGGCACTTTTCAGAAGGCAAGACAAGCTCTAATGTGTTACCTTTACACACACACAAAAGCAAAGCCAAAATTAACCTCACCCTGCTTCCAGGTGCCGGTGCAGACAGATTTTCATGAATTCCTAACTAGCAAATAATTGTGCTCTTCTCAGTGGATAACTATTAAGCAACCACTCCCAGCCATTTATCATTCTCTTTTGATTTATACCCATGAAAATAGACAAACAGTCCTGCTCCTTCTGAATGTACTGCCTTTGGAAACAGTAACCAGGATGCAGCTGTGGATGAAAAAGGTATTTGTCTACCACAGTTCATATTTATCTCGTTCACAGAAGCCTCTCCCCGCCCCCAACCCCACTCTCTTTGGTTTCATTTTGGTTGCACTGCCAGCTTGTTAAGTTCTCATTTTAAGGTTCCTTACCTACCAGAGTAAGGTTAAAGAATATAGTTAAAGCTATGGTTTTCCCAGTAGTGATGTATGGAAGTGAGAGCTGGACCATAAAGAAGTCTGATCGCCAAAGAATTGATGCTTTTGAATTATGGTGCTGGAGGAGACTCTTGAGAGGCTCATGGACTGCAAGAAGATCAAACCTATCCATTCTTAAGGAAATCAGCCCTGAATGCTCACTGGAAGGACAGATCTTGAAGCTGAGGCTCCAATACTTTGGCCACCTCATGAGAAGAGAAGACTCCCTGGAAAAGACCCTGATGTTGGGAAAGATGGAGGGCACAAGGAGAAGGGGACAACAGAGGATGAGATGGTTGGACAGTGTTCTCGAAGCTACCAGCATGACCAAACTGCGGGAGGCAGTGGAAGACAGGAGTGCCTGGTGTGCTCTGGTCCATGGGGTCACGAAGAGTCGGACACGACTAAACGACTAAACAACAACAACCTACCAGAGTAGTGTGTGAGAATTTGGAAGCATAGGAGCCAACACCTAGGGGGCAAGGGGCCCCAAAGATGATGGGCATTGCCATTCAAAAGGTGTGTGTGCCATGTCATGTGGAGCATGGCTCACCTGCCCCCCTCCCATTTTTTATTCAAGTTGGCACCCCTGTTTGGAAGAGAGCAAGTCCACAGCAGAGGGATTATTTTTGCCTTTTTGGTCAAAGAAATTTGATTAGAAAGGTTTTCCGACAGCCAGAGTTCAACTGCAGCTCAAGGAGAAATATCACAAGATAGCCTTAATATAGCCAGGCATTTTTACTACACATTTCATTACACTTCTGTAACTGATGGGTGGTGAAAAAATTCTCATGGCAGGTTGGTACAGATGGCCAGTCTAAGCTAGACTGACAGAACTACAGCCCAGGTTATTTTGTCCAGGGGCAGTCCAAAATATTTTGCTGCCTGGGGCAGAGCAGCAAATTCCTCCCCACCTTAAAACCTGCAGTCATGGGGCTTATCACTCAAGTCTCCTATAGCAATTCTGATACCCGAGGCAGAAAACTCCACAAGTAACTCTCTCCCCACCTGCTTGACAGTAAAGATACAATAATAATAAAATAAGTAACAAAAGGTGATTTCCAAAGTTAGTCATTCTCCGAGTAGACCCATCAAAATCCATAGCCTTCTTAAAACAATTCATTTCAATGGGCTTACTCTAGAGTCTTAGTGGACTATCACCCTAACAATTTAAATAAAAAATAAATTAACTAACTAACTAACAAGGTTCTTGGACAAGAAAGGGATTTTGCACTAGCCGGTAGTGGTGGTTGTTGTTTACCTTTCCTTTCTATTTTCTATAAATCATCTACACACTCCCATTTCATTGTGGGTCTTGGCCACTTCCAGTCATTATGAAATAATAAACCTCTCTTGAACTTTCATATGTTTTTATAACTTGTGGAACGAATGTATGACACAAAAAATGTTCTTGGGCAGTTAACTGGTGGGCCTTTGAACTCCTGCCTTGCTAGTGGTCAGTTCACATTTGCTCAAGGATTTATTTCCATCCTGCCAGTTCACCTTAAGCAAAGGGGGAATTCCAAGTACTGTTTGTTTAGAAAGCCATATCTTTGCAGAGATCAGTATGCACCGAAAGCAAAACCTGCAGATAGGAAACAGAGACTTAAGCAATTTTCAATGGAAAGGAGAAAGGTAGGCAGAGCACTCCCCAGTCATCAGTGTGAGCTGCAAAAGCTGCACCCATTGTAAAATGGCCAGATCTTCAGCATTGCCAGACACAAAGAGCTGTCTCAAAATATCAGGTGGAGGAAGGGACTAAGATCTGGTCCAACTTCAGTTGTTTGCAAGAATTAGTAGCTTTGGATCGGAGTGTGATTCCGCTCCCTTATCATAAGATGCAGGAGCAACACAATGTCAACATGGAAGCATAGCTCCCTTCACACCGTTTGCGTGCAGCAAAATCTGTTTTTGCTCAGGGAAAGGTGTCCCTTAATGAATTGGGACAACTTGATTGAAATGAGCCTCTGGAGAGAGGATGCAGCGCAATTCATGCATTTGCCAGCAGTGCAAATGGTATCCCATCCAGTCCAGGGCCCAAACGTGGCCCTCCAGCTGTTTTGGGACTACAAACCCCATCATCCCTGGCCACTGGTCCTCTGAGCTAGGGATGATGGGAGTTGTAGTCCCAAGTTTGGCCATCACTTCTCTAAGTGATAAGATCAATGCTTTTTTTCCTGGGGGTACGCAGGGGTATGCATACCCCTAAACATTTTGTGAATCTTTGTACTGCTGTCCATTTACTGTATTTATTTTCCCCAATTTTAACTATAAAATGGTTTTTTTCTTGAGTAAAAAATGAGAGTACTCCTAAACATTTTATTTTTTTAGAGAGAGAAAAAAGCACTGGATAAGATAATTGAGGAAGTAGTCAATATATTTGTAGGTCTTTCTGTGGCCAATCGTGTTTGGTTATAGGAGGCTAAGCTTTTTATCTTTCCTTATCTGAAAAAAGCATTTGTGCCTGGAGTCAACTAAGTGCAGGAAAACAACCAGTGCTCTCCTCCTCTAGAAAAATACGTGCCGATACTCACCATGAAGTTGTTACAGTAAGTGCCACACTTTTTATCAGCCCAAAAAAGTGATGCTGGTACTGCGTACCCTTGAGCCGACCCCCACCCCCGAAAAAAGCACCTGAAACAACCAACGGTGGCTGGTGCTGGTTAGGACTGGTAGGGTGGAAAGCAGGGAGGCTGACAGTAGGGGGAGCTAGAGCCAATGACAGGCTGAACAAACTATTTCTGCTTTTGTCCCTATCTTCCTCCTTGCCAGGTTTTACAAAAACAACTGTGAACTTCAGAAGGAGGCAGCTAACAGCAAGGATTACCTCTCCCCCCTTGGACAGGTTTTAAGGATGAAGGCAGGCAGGTGAGCTTGTAGGAACTGAATTAAGTTGGTGGGGCAATGTCCCACTAGGAACAATCCTCAGCTCTGGGACTCTCTTCCCCTTCTCTTCTTCTCTAGCTATTCCTAAGGATTAGATCAGATCCATATTTCTATTCCACATGAAACGGCACTGCAGGTACAGGGGTACCTCAGGTTAAGTACCTGATTTGTTCTGGAGGTCTCTTCTTAACCTGAAACCATTCTTAACCTGAAGCACCACTTTAGCTAATGGGGCCTCCTGCTGCTGCTGCACCGCCGGAGCACGATTTCTGATCTCATCCTGAAGCAAAGTTCTTAACCCGAAGTACTATTTCTGGGTTAGCAGAGTCTGTAACCTGAAGCGTATGTAACCTGAAGCATATGTAACCTGAGGTACCACTGTATTTGTTAGCAATCTTGTTTATTTGCATCTCTTTCTATTCAACCATTTATAGCTGTTTCTTAGTGATTTAAATAGATGACTTGGTGTTACTTTTGTCTTCAATGGCCACAATAAAACTCATAGCATTGAGATAGACTTGAATAATTTTGCGAGCTTATGTAATGCTATTGTTATTTTTATCAATCGTCTTCTATGCAATTGTCTCAAGGGAATGTACATCAAAAACATGAAAATATCAGTTTAAAACACATACAAACCCAAGACACTTAAAAAAATGTATTCAGTCATTTCCAAAAAGTACAGATAGTGGATGCCCATTGTATCGCAACAAGAATGCTATTCCACAGAGCAGAGCCAGCCGCCCTAAGAACAACAACAACCCTGGTCTGTGTTGCTATGGAGTAGTCTTCTGAGATCTTTGAAACTTGGAACTTTTCTACAGACTGCAGTGATCTGCTGGGTATATAATGGGCAAGGCAGTCTCTCAGTTATAGGGCCTGTGTCTTAGTACTAACAACCTGAACTTGGCCCAGTAATGTTGCACAGAAATATAAACAGATCATCAGTGCAATTATATTTATTAAAAGTTTAGCATTGGTCAACCCCTGAATCATACCTATGTGGAATTTCTTCTGCATATAGATCTGGCTAAACCTGCATAGCACCCTTTTTTGGATTGCAACCTATAGGATTATGCACCCACCCAAACACACATACTTATGCTAAACCAGCGAGGGAGAACCACAGGCAAGTATTATGGACATGCTCCTCCGAATATAATTCCCAGGGGATAGTGCATTTGGTTTAACTGGACCACAGAACTTGGATTTAAGACGGTTTAGGGGTAATTCCCATACCTATTTTAAGACAGTGGTTGTCTGATGAAATCAACATTAAGTAGAGTTTCCCAGGAGATTTTGGCATGGTGAACAAGGCTTGTGGTTGAGCAAATCACTTGCCACATCCTTCAGAAGGCAGCTGTGAAGATGTGTCAGAGCAGCCCAAACAACGGCTCACTGCACCCAATATTGATCATTTAAAAAACAAAGCAAATGGTGCTACTCTCTCCAGAAGTAACCTGCGTCATGGTTTTTTTTTAAAGTGTCAGAATCAGCATGGGTTGCACCAGAGAGGTGGGAAGCCCCCCAAACAAGGAGCTTCCCCCCATAGTTGGACTCCTGCCATTAATATATAGTGTTCTTTTTCTTTCAGAGTTCTTAACATGTGGGACACAACTCAACCACCTAGAAATATACTTTGAGCCTTTTGTGCAACCCCCCCCCCCCAATTTGTTGGTGCCACCAGTGTGAATCATGCCTGGAGTTTTCTTGGCAGGGATACTGGAGTGGGTTGCCGGTTCCTGCTCCAGGTAGATCACGTTTAGTCAAAACTCTCCACTATGACCTGTCCATCTTGGGTGGCCCTGCACGGCGTAGCTCATAGCTTCTCTGAGTTATAGCTCAAGCCCCTTCACCACGACAAAGCAGTGATCCATGAAGGAATACTTGGGCCACCTCATGAGAAGAGAAGACTCCCTAGAAAAGACCCTGATGTTGGGAAAGATGGAGGGCACAAGGAGAAGGGGACGACAGAGGACGAGGTGGTTGGATGGTGTTCTCGAAGCTACGAACATGAGTTTGACCAAACTGTGGGAGGCAGTGGAAGACAGGAGTGCCTGGCGTGCTCTGGTCCATGGGGTCACAAAGAGTCGGGTACGACTAAACGACTAAACAACAACAGTGTGAATCATAGGTCAGGAAATATACATTGAAGTAATGAAAGTAGCCCACTTTCACATTTATTCCAATTTAGCAAGAGGCATGGGTGCATGGAAGCTGGTGTGCATGCGCCTGTCCTGCTAGATTGGAAACTGAACATGGGAAAAGGTGGCCTACGTGTAACTTATGACATCTAATGGCCTAATCCAGCACATATAGCTATGGCACCCATCAGAGATCCTGGAACTATATGCATCCAGGAGTTCACTGTTGTCAGCTTTGATATCTTCAGCAATGGGAGGGTAAGAAGGGGGTTGGACTAGATGACCCCGTGAGCTCTTTCCAACTTGCAATTCTTTGATTCTGTAATACTAAGTTCACGCCAAAGGAAGCAATTAGGACAGTAAGGCAGCAACGATGACATGATCTGGCAGGCAGATGCACACAGGCCACATCACCTCTCCCACTCACCACTTAGGGTACAAATTTCAGAATTGCGGCTGGTATCTTGAGGATACCTTTGAGAGAGATGACTAGAACTGCTTTGGGTTTATTGTGAAAATATCATTAAAGGAATGTTCTGTAAATCACAGTGGAGAAGCGTTGTTTATTTCATTTTATAATTTAAATTGAAAATATTTTAATAGTATCTTAGTTTCTGATAGATATTGAATGTCCAATTAAAAACAAAGCTAATAAGAGTTCCTGAATACAGTGGTACCTCGGGTTACAAACACTTCGCGTTACAGACTCTGCTAACCCGGAAGTAGTACCTCGGGTTAAGAACTTTACCTCAGGATGAGAACAGAAATCGTGTGGTGGCGGCGCAGTAGCAGTGGGAGGCCCCATTAGCTAAAGTGGTACCTCAGGTTAAGAACAGTTTAAGGGTACCAGTTGTAGGTTGAGTTTTTTAAAAAATAATTCAAAAATTATTATTAATATTATTAATAATAACAGTCCAGAGGAATTTTTAAAATGTAGGAAATATTTCTGCATTAAAGCTAAGATTTTATTGTGAAAAAGCACACAGGTGATTTTTAAAAAATGTTGTTTAAGAACTCTGAAAAAGCCTACTGCTGCTTTTGGCTTTTTCCTACCAGACCCTCACATTGCATGCACTGCATTAAGATATTTTATTTGCCTCAGTATTATATGATGACCTCATACTGTAATCAGTAATCTTTCTTCTGCATTGTAACTTCCCATTTGGACTTCTTTTTAATTAAAATAAATGAATTTACAGTCCATTTCATCCAAATAGTTCAGGGCAGGCAACCATTTGCTAACTATTCTACCATATCCCACGTTTGCACCATTTCTAGCACTCACTTGCATGCCACACAATTTTAGATGGGAGTGTATCTGATAGCCGGTTTGTTTTATATATAAAACCCTTGCTCTGACATCAAGACAGATTTTGTTGTTGCTGCTCCAAGGCTGCAGTTTTAAAGAAATATTCCAAATATTTTAGACCTACTGTCAAGGTAGGAAAGCTACAAAGAACCAAAATGGATAAACTTGGTTGAAATCTAAAATCTTCTCTGTTCTGTCCGTAGCACAACTATGCTGCTGCTGCTTCCAAGATATAAATTTGTTAATTTCCCTGTTATTAGAAAGAATTTGAACACACTCCAGTCCCCCAGAAATGCTGACCGAGAGAACTGGAGGTCGGTGCTTTCGCAATAAAGAACGCTGGTCAATATACAAGTGAAGAAAAATGGAACCAGATGTGAGTAATCGGACCACAGAAATTGCATTCACCCAGAAGTGCTATTTTAAAGCACGCTACATGTTGATCTTCTGTTTTTGTGGTGTAACACATTCTTGGCACCCAAAGAGAGGTTCAGTACGTTAGGCTAGCCTCTTTTTTTGGAAAAAATAAAGCTAATCTATCAAGATTTGCTGAGGTGGCAGAGATTTCAAGAAATCAAATGTGGAGTGGACCAAGTTTCTCCTGGTGAACTTGAAATCTACCTATATAATTTCCTTTTTTGTCCAGCTGCTGGTATTCATCATGGTTTTTTTCTACTAAGGCCCCTTTAACTTTGTCACAAACTCCCCATTTCCAGAAAACAAAGGCAGGTTCAGATGCTCCTCTGTGCAAGTCGTCCTCAACTGTGTGCTGTTAGCCAAGGCATTTATCCTTCTGAATGACTGATTCATACAAGATCTCTGAATTCACCACCCTGAGTTACTAAAATGTTAATACCGTGTACAAGAGATTGAAATCATTTAGGGTTGTTGTTTTATTAATGCTCACCCACCCCCCCAAAGCTTTGGCAAACATGAATACAAAGCATGGATGCAAAGAAGGAAGGAGCTCGTGAAAACTAGAAAGGTAGCCTACAGAACTGTGGAGTCCAACCTCCACAGGTCTTCTAGCCAATCCCCTTGTTGGTTCGTCACAGCAGTGGCCCATGTGGCACTGGTGTTATTGCAGCTTACCTGGACAGGCCTGCAATGGAGTGATGGCAAGACAGAGCTGCATGGACGCATCTGAACAGCAAATCCAGGCGGTGCACCCAAGGAGCCATGAGCTTGTGCCACCACCCAGCCCCTTTCAGGTAGGCTAAGAGGCGGCAGTGTTAGGAGGATGGCGCCACCGCTTTGTCCCACCACACAGGCTGCTACTGCTTCCTACCCTCTGAAATCAATACTGTCACTGCAGGAAGAAGAGTTTGGATTTGATATCCCGCCTTTCACTCCCTTTAAGGAGTCTCAAAGCAGCTAACATTCTCCTTTCCTTTCCCTTCCTCCCCCACAACAAACACTCTGTGAGGTGAGTGGGGCTGAGAGACTTCAAAGAAGTGTGACTGGCCCAAGGTCGCCCAGCAGTTGCATGTGGAGGAGCAGAGACGCGAACCCGGTTCCCCAGATTACGAGACTACTGCTCTTAACCACTACACCACACTGGCAAGCACATCCCTCCAGGTCTACTCCAGATACAGCATACACGCAGAAACGGCCAAGGACATGTTTGTGCCTTCTGCTGCTACCTTGATGGAGCCATCACCTCCAGCTTTGCCAGTCTTAGTTACAGCCTCTTAACTGCTATCAAAGATCTGGCAACTTGGCTGGACCACCAGTAGCAAGACTCCTTTATGCAAAGGAGTCTTGCTACTGGTGGTCCAGTATGTAAGAATGTAATCTCTCAACAGCTTTCAACGGCATGACCACAGGTGGACTTGTTGGCATTCAACAGCAACATCCCAATGTCCCAAATCCTTTCTGTACTTTAGTCTTATCCTAAGGAGAGAGCTCTCGCTTTGCCTGTTTATAAGGCAAGATCAGAATTGAAGTAAAGTCCAGCACAGCATGCACAAAGCAGTGGAGCCTGGGTGTACACAAACACTTCGACAACTAGTTGTTTGGGTAGAGAAAAGGGAGATGAGTCCAGCTCCACCTTCTGAACAGCCGATCGGTCCCGTTTTAACTTTCCCAAAAAGGATCCACTGGCTGTTGGCTGAGGAAGGGGAATTGAATAGGCAAGATTCATTTGTGCATATGGTTTCTCATCCACCTAGATAGTGCAAGCTAGATCAGGAAAAAACTGTCTACTGAAAGTCCTCAGGATTCTCATTCTGCTTGCAGAATTTAGCAGCAGCCTCAAGGTTCTACCAAGTCTCCATTCCTACTAGCTGTATCACTGCACCTGGGATTAGGTCCCAATGAACTCAATGGCGCTAACTTCTACCTAGATAAATATAAGGTTGTACTTTAAAGCATTTATATCGTACCATAGCAAGTAACCTTTGGCTCACCAGATGCTGTGGAACTACAACTCCCATTCCCCCTTGCCACGCTTTCTAGGGCTGATGGAAGTTTTAGTTCCCCACACCTTTTTACACATTTTCTAATATTCAGTTTGTTTGTCGTTTGCCTATCTTACCACAAAGAATTTCTTTAAAGCAGCTTTGCTCCTTGTTTAAATAAAAACCCTCTTTCCAAAAGAATTAAAGCCACCTCCCAATATATAACCAACATTTTATTTTTATAGTCTATTTTCTGTTACGGCATAAGCCTTTTTTAAAAAACCAGTGAAATATACAAATCACACGAGACGAAAATATGTACATTAAATGTACAGAACAAAGAAGAGGACATAGTAGATTTACATAATATCTGAAGAACACAAGTGAAATATTTTACATTAAATAGCATTTTAATAGCTAGGATCATTAGACTCCTGTCTGCTCTCACAGACAGGAGTCGCTATAAAGAATAAGTGATTCAACATATTTTTTTTAGAAAAAGGATTATGGTTTTTGTATAATAAAAACCAAAAGTGACATATTCAGTGAACTAGTGCTTTATTTCATTTTATTTTTAAGTTGACATTGGTTTGCAGACACCAGGAACCAGGGAAGTTAAATATACCCTTGCACAATAAATTAAGAGCAATCATCATTTGGAAAGCTGATAATCCTGATGGCATTAATGAGACAGCTCACAGAATTTCGAAAAAGTAAAGCTTCTAAAATGGTAATGCTAATATGGAAGCCTGGAATTCATTGCAATCTGCTTATACGTATTGGACAGGGTGATTTAGGGGAAGAGCAGAGGTCTTTCAATGAATTAAAAGGCAGCACTGGGGTTGTGGCAAAGGCAAGAGCTAAGACTGCCTTTAAAAAAAATTTCACATGGGCCGTTTGTGTTAAGATGCATTTGTGTCTCTCATTTCCATTATCCACAATGACGCAGTTGCAGAAAGAGAACGCTTCTAAGCAAGCTGCCCCCAGCCTGGTGCCCTCCGGATTTATCCATTAATATACCGCTTGGTACCCTCATTTCTAAGCGGTGTACAAGAGGGATACAGCACCCATCTCAAAATCAATTGCAACTGACCGTAAGATCACAAACAGCTCACTTAAAACACCTGCTGCAATTCGAAAAAGTCTTCACCAAAGGGACCAGGAGGTCAACAGGTCTGATCTCAGCTGGGAGGAAACTCCACAGTTGGACGTACAACTTTGAAAGCATGTCTCCTGGTAGACACAATCTCAGCACCTGAGCCATGGGGGACCACTAATAAGCTAGTGATCAAACAGGGATATACAATATGAGGTGGTCCTTTGGATATTTTGGGCCCAAGTAGTTAAATGGCCTTGAACTCAGCTCAGTTGCATAGGGGTAACCAAATTGGAGCTCTGTGTTCGCACCAACAGGATAAGCTGGGAATTTCAACTCCCAATGGCCCTGCTGGCTGGGGATGATGGGAGCTGCCATCCCAAACATTTGGAGGGCAGTAGGTTGTGGAAGTCTGCTCCAAATCATTGCAAACTCATGCATCAAGCACGTACAGTCCCCAAACATAACCAACAGTAGAGGGTATACAGGAGCTTTCACTGAATTGAGCAGAAAGATACTATGTTCTGGGAGGAATTTGAAAAAGCGTTGATTAATTTGTGATTGACTTACCCTTCAACACCCATGTGTTGTGAAAGCCTGCAAAAAACAAAATCACCCAACCTGACTTTTGTTTTTTAAAAACCCAACTTTGTTAGTGTGTGCTATTTTAAATGTGGACCGGGGTGGGGGGGGGGGGCAGATAGCAACAAGTTCAGTCTAAACGAAGAAACTGTCCTGGCAAATTGAAAGCCTTTTGTACTGTTGTGCTATTGGTTTTTTTCTTTTTTCTTTAAAAAAAAGAAATCATAAGTTTGTAGTTTGTCCTGATAATATGATTGTATTTTTTTAAAAAAAGGTTTGAGATACCGGACACCAGCAGACCATAGTTTTCCCATATATAATTGCTCAAGTACAGTTTGAGCAGTTTGTGCATAGCTGCAATATATTTCTAAAGCATTGTGCATTAAAATGAAAAAGACACAGGATGATCGCTTAGGCGTTGCTGCCACACGGCACTTTGAATTGTAACAGCACTTTGGAAAAAGAAGTACCACGCGGCGTATCTTCAACTCAGCATTTCCCCAAATTCCGCAATGCTATCGGTCAACTGATTTTTTAAAAAGGGAACTGACTACGCACAACACTTTAAAAAGAAAGAATTAGTTTTGAATTTATTATTGTTGTTTTTAAGGACTTTGCAGACTGCACACACAAATGCAGCTGCGGTTTCAGCACAGTCAAACCGGCACACACACTGCTTAGGAAATCCCACAGATAGCTCTTCAATATTCTTATAAAGTAAGGCAGATAAGGCTTTTCTAAATGTGCATAATATGAGATAGGCATGTTTTACTTGACGTGGCAACGTCCCAAATTCTGCTTTGATCTGCGCTGTGCAGTCAAAGTCAGATATTTTTCCTCCTGGTTTGCTAGCTGTTTGAAGGAATCGGTTGGTTGGTTCTTTTTCCTTTGCCCATTCAGAATACCTCTTCCTTCTAATGGAGACCCGCGAGACGGTGCATTGTGGGACGGTGCTGGTGAGAGAACTGCAACGTCCACCTGCCCTAAAACTGGCATCCATCATGGCTGCTGCAGGCGGGCAGAGCTACAGAGCCACGCTCCCAATATAGGTTGTTACAGCTTTGAACTCACTACCACCCTACTCCAGTGCCATCCAGGCAAACTCGAGCAATACTGGTGTCGGGAGGCCCCACCCCACCCCACTGGCTACTACTGGTTAGCGTCATTCCCCACAATGCATTTGCACAGAATTCCCATGCCTAAATGGGGGAACGCCATGTCACGCCAATGGGTCTTTAGATATTACCTAGCAGCACAACTGTGGCTTTGGGGAAATTCTGCTTCCACCCACACCTTCAAGTTGCCACATTGAGGAGAGCTCCCGCTACTGGTTACAGTTATACGGATCAATGCTGTATCTGACTGTCTCACTTCTTTTGGGTTGCTAAAGCTCAGAAGAAATACCTTGCACAGATGTGTATGTCACCAAGCCGTTACGGGTCATGCTCTGATCCAAAGCATGTAAGGCGGATACTTCATCTACTGCACTTGTTACTATGTCCCACGAGGCTATATGGGGATGGGTTGGATTTCCCTTTGAACTACTCTATCTTTTCTTTTCTTAATTCCAAATCCTGTAAAATAAATATTCTCTCAGGTTCTCCCACCCGTTATTGCAAAACAAAAACAAAATATTTAAAAAACTATGCACAGTCTGAGCTGGATGCAGCAAGCTTTCCCATCACTTCTTGCTGAAGAAGATTTTTTAAAAAAATCTCTAAACAAGGAAAGCACCCGCTGGACTCTATAAATAAGAGTGGAGACCTTCTTGGGGCAACCTCCCCCCTCCCTACTGCCCTCTGCTGGTAGACCGGAAAAAAAGCTCTTCCCACCCGTCCCCATCTATTTGCAGACAAACTGGTCCACAATCTCTGTGCACTTCTTGCATTTTACGTAGCAGCACCAGTGGAACTTGCAGTGGCAGCGCTCCGTCTGCACCGTCTTGAACTGGTCGTAGCCCCGGCCGCAGCACATGAGTTCGCAGCCGTCCATGCCTTCCGAAGTCTTGTTGCAGAGGCGCCCCTGGGTGCCCAAGGAGCCGGTGCTCTCGTTGCGCACACAGTAATCGGGGCTGGGGTCTATGTACACCAGGTCGTGGATGGTGGGCGCGTTAAAGCGGCTGTTCACTTGCACCAGCTTGCCCCGGGGGTTGAGCTTCATGGCTGCCGCGCTGTCATATTTCTCCTTCAAGGCGTCGCCAACCTTGCGGAAGTCAGCCAGCTGCAGCCAGCAGGTCTTCAAGCTGCACGATCCGGACACCCCGTGGCACTTGCAGGCCACGTCCGCCAAACTGTACACCGTCTGGGTGGGAGTTGGAAAGAAGGAAGAAGGTCAGTGCAAGTCTGGGGCAAAATATACCTCCGCCACAAACACGCAGGAGGCATGGCCTTCGCAACGGGGAATCCATTCCCCCTTGACAGCACTGCATTCCTTGGCTCAGGGCTGTCACTCTTCCAGGACACACCTCTGAACTGCCCTGTTGGGATCCTTCAAAAAAACACACACCACACCGCCCTTATTGTGAAGGATGATTAAAAACGGCTTTACTTTCATTCATTCCCTTCACAAAAAGCCCCACCTGTTCTTAACTGTCAACTGGCACAGCGTGGCAAGTGGGGGGCGTTCAGCACACAAAGAGGAACTTCTGGCACGTTTCCCTGTCAATTTGTTTGTCTGCCTCCTCCTTTGTTTAATAGGCTTATTATTCACCTTTCTAATAAAAATAACCCAAGGGGAGATTATATTTATATATACATAGCACACATACGTGCATAACAGACAGGAACAAGTCTGGCTCGCATCCCTCTGTGCAACTTGCAGCATGTCATTTACCGAAAGCCTTTCACCAACCATGGGGACAAGAATGAAAAGTGGACAATAAATTGCCAACAACTGAAAAAAATTAAGCACCAGTTGTCTTATAAGACTCTTGATTATATTGCAGTCTTCCTAACGCTCCCGGGGAATGGTCTGGCCACCACACGGAGGCTGAAATTACTCCATGGAAAGCTGTTTGGCATACCGTGGCTCACCACATGAATTGGGTCATTTTCTCCACATCTCTACAGATGTTTTTGTCTTGGCCCCTTGGACAGGCACTGAGATGAGAGGGGACAATAGCTCAGTGGCAGGCCACACGCTATGCTGGCGGGAAATTAAAAGGTCACAGGAGTCAAATAGCATTGGATTGGATGGATCAGGGGTCTCTTGGACAACTCCTCACATCACCCCTGATATGCATGCGAGCAGCTCATCACATGGCACTGGTCCCCTAATGATGCTATTAGTGTATTTCCATGTGGTGCCTAAAGCATCTATACTGCCTGGCAAGGATGGCACCAAGTATGGCAAGGCACTGGGAGCTCTCTTGCCGCTGGGCCCTGTGTGAAGCACTGCATGACTGGGTCTAGACACCCTTTTAAATTCTCACAATGCCCCAGAGCAGGGGGTAGGGAAGCTCAGGCCAAATGAGACACACACACACACACACACACACACACACACAGCATTTCTCTTTTGTTCTTGGTACTCTCCTCAGGATACAGCCCTCTCTCCAAGTCATGCCCCCTTGGCAGTGTTTCTGCCTGGCTGGAATGTGTCCTTGAACTCTGATGATGATGGAGGATAGACAGTGGAAGGCGGGCGTGTGTAGGATCTAGCCTGCACAAAGGTAAAATTTACATTCCTTGCTCCACCCCCCTTTGCCTCTGGCCCCACCCACTCCTAGCATATGGCCCCCAGAGGGCGGCCTAGAAGGGAACGTGGCCCTAGGACTGAAGAGAAGGGTTCCCTCACCACTGCTCCAGAGCTATACTAGATCAGAGACACCACAGAAAACCAAAAGGATGCCTAGATCCAGCCACCTGGTGCTTCCTGGAATGCAGGACCAGGAAGGAAAACAGTTAAGGCAACCCAGGGTAGGCAGCAGTAGCAGCAGGCCCTGACAACTGCGCAAGGAAGCCATGTGCAGGCACTGCTGGTTGGAACAGGAGTGAGCTTCTGGTCATTCAAAAATGCTGCAATCTGTAACTCCCAACCAAATCTGAGAATAGACCTTTTGACTCCTAGGCCTTCCTGGCTAAAGAAAATTTCCAAATGCCAGAGCAATAATAATAATGCCCTGAACCGAAATATCATATCCCCTCCAGTGTGCATTGGGGATTCTTGCCTGGTCCGTATGCATATCTGCTCCCCAGGCTAAAACAAATGGGCAGGAAAACCACATGAACACATAAGAGCTCCTGTACCCAGGCAGCACCAGAGCATTCTTCTCTTGCTGGAAAGTTCTTGCTCTCATTTCTGCCAGTATAAAGTATAAAGATTTTTTTTTTAATCAGATCATTTATTACGGCATACTACACAGGCCTAGTTCAAATAGTTGTGCCTTTTCAGTGGTGGCCCCATAGCTGTCAAATTCTTTTCCCCTTGAGGTCAAGTTGGCACACTGCTTCCCCTTCCTTTAGAAGAAGAATCAAAGCATATTTATTCACTGTGCCTTTTCTGTTTCACCAAACTATGGAGCTTTGACAGCATTCTATTGTTTAAGCTACTGTTTTCCTTGTTTTTTGTAATTACTCACTGTAACTTTAAAAGCACTGTTGTCTTAACTGACATTATTTTAACTGTTGTCATTATAAAATCATCATTATTATCAGCAGCAGCAGCACCATTGTTATGGACCACTCCAAGAACCACTGAAATCTACAATTACTGTAAAGAAAGTAGGGGAAATGGTTTGGCCACTGGAACACGCTGGCTGTTCGCACATTCCCTGTTAACCTCATCTAGCCAATTCTTTCAAACGCATATTCACTTATAAGAATAACCATGGCTTGTTCCAAATTGAAAACCAAGCAAACTGTGTGTATTGCAAATTATTAGTTTGCCTCAAAACTATCGAGGTGAACTGTTGGCTGTCATGTTCACAGGGCAAATGCAGAGTGACTCCCACAAACACATCCTACTGCCATTATTGAAGCAGCCATCCAGTTAGCAACCATGCCCTTGCATGGTGCTTGGCAAACACCCCAGCACATCTTAAAAATGCAAGAACCATGTCACGTCAGATAGCAGCAGGCACTGCTTCAAACCATAATCAGACGTCCATTTCAAACATTGTTCGAATGGATAGCGAAAAGCACCCAATATGGCCACCTAGCTTGTGGGATTAGGCAGAAGCATGGGAGATACTGTGCATTCACCGGTGTATGTTTCCCTGGCTAAAGAGCTGTATCGGGCTGAGATCAGCTAGAGAGGGGAGATTCCGAGAGGGAAACAGTTGGGCCAGGTTTAAGTCACTAAGCTATGGTCTTCTTCCCTTGAACATGGGAAACTGCCTACCAAGTCAGTTTGTTGCTCCTTCTAGTGTATGTTACTGGACTACAGCTCCTATCATCCTTGGCCATTGGGCTCTGCTGGCTGCGAGTCCAACAATGTCTAGAGGGCTACAGGTCCCCCATCCAAGGTCCATACTAGCTGGACATTTCAGACAGAGGCATTCCCAGCCCAACTGGGAGATGCCGAAGATTGAACCCAAGATCTTCTGTACACAAAACATATGCTCTGCCGCCAATCCTCAGCCACACACAAGAAGGCAGAACTAAAATCAATGCCACCTGACCAGTCAGTGGACTGGCTTGCCGCTTCTAGACTTGCATCAGATTTTCTCTCTCCCTGCACACCACCCGCACTGCAGATTTTCCACTCCTGATTCGGCAGCTCCCTCCTACACCAATCTCTCCGCATGCAGCTGAGCCGCTCCGTCCAAGAGAGAAAACCCCAAAACACCTCTGGGTGGGGGACAGGCCTACACCGCAATATCCTCTTTGTAAAGCCTTGGCAAGGAGACCTCGATAATTTACCCTGTATAAATAGACATGAGTCAGTGTTGACACAGCCCCAAAAATCCTGGGGTCTGACACATTAGGTGGATGCTGAATGCCACTTCCACCCAGCATTAAAAGAAAGTTTTTTGGGGGGGGCGGGAGATGGAGGAGGGAGAGTTCAACCTCTGCCAAATGCCATCGCAGGGAGGCAGCTCAAAGGGGGTGGTAGCAGGGAACCACTCGAAGCCGACAGGGGCAACTGTGAAAAGCCATTTTTCTCCTGCCTAGCAGCAAATTGGCCTTTCCATTGCTTTCAGATGCCTTCTTCTCACATTTAAATGCTATTAATTTTCAATTATCCTTCATCCTAATTCACCTTGAAACACAAGTGTAAAGTCTCCAGCCGACGAGTCCTGGCACCGTCACTTCTAGGAAAATAATGACTTTGGCTCCTTCCACTCCAGGGCAATAAAAATGAAGTTTACACTCATTCGTTTAAAAGATTTTAAAGATTAAAAAAGCCATAAAAACTGACTTCCACCGCAGAAGAGCATGTTTTCTAATAATACAGAGAAGCTGGTTGTTGGGTGGGTGTGTTTTTTTTCACAACCTCACAAGGAAGAGTGAAAATAGCCCCCTTGCAAGAATATTTCACTCCGGCAAAATAAGGCGCTTCGGTCACCCGCTCCAAAGAAAACTGGATTGGTTGGAAATATAAACTAATAAAATTCTATTCTGCATAAAATTCACTGTGACTTGCACTATTTTACTAGAATAAGTTGGAAGGGAGGTGGGAAGGGGGTACGTATTTAGCCCATTTGAAGGAAGGCTATCAACCCATGGCCCTTGTCATTGCCACTGAGCTTATACATAAGAATATGAGAAGAGCTTGCTGGATCAGGCCAGTGGCCCATCTAGTCCAGCATCCTGTTCACACAGTGGCCAACCGAAAGCCTGTGGGGAAATCAGCAAGCAGGATTCGAGCTGTGGCGGCAGAGCACAGCCATTCTAGCTAGTAGTTACTGATAGGCTTCCTTCTCCCACTCTCACTCGTTGCATTTAAATGGAACCTTTCCCCCTCCTGATCTAAAGGGAAATAAGGGATCTCTCTTATTTAAACAAGACATATTCCAGAGATCACCCATCATTCAAACGCATTCAAAAGAAAATTGCTCTTCACCAAAAAAAAACCCCACCACACACAGAGGTTTGGGAACAGGTATTGCTACAGATTGGAAGTGGGCCTTGGGAACGCAAACGGTTTGGCATCACGGTAAGAAAAGGCAAGAGCAAACATTATTTTGGGGGGGTGGTTTGAGGGGGTGTGTAAGACTTACTCTCCTCCCTGCTTCGTTGTTATGCAGATTCATCAAGATCCTGGCGCTTTCGTAAGTTCCTCTCTGGTAGATCCTCTCTCGCTCGCGGGCATCCACAAACTCTTTGGCAAAGCGGTAGCCATAGTCAATGTTGTCCCCACAGCCACCCCACAGCCAGTCCCGAGGCAAATCTTTCGGCCTGGCAGCCCGGCTGCAGCCACAGGAAGAGAGCTCCCCCTCCCGGCAGGCCCGGCTCATGGCATTGACCACACCAGCAGCACTGACTGCGTACGTGAAGGCTGTCTCCCGGCTGCCTGCAAGGAAAAAGAGGAGGCTCGGAGTTACACACAAGGATCACATACATTTATTTTATTTAATACAGGTGAAGATCAACTGCCATTCAGTTCTGAGCTCCCCCCCACCCCCGAATGTGACGGATGTTCATTTGAAAATGGAAACAACAGCACACGAATGAAATGTTCCCACTATGGCTGATGGTATTAGATATCAGGATAGTGGCACAAAAATCCTAGGGTCTGCTATGCTGATTAGAAAGAAATTCAGGCATCTTGAATTATCTATTCATTTATCTACAAAGAAGGAAACATATTGGAGAAGGCTGAGGTCTGGCCATCAGCTCTGGTAAAGGAAAAGAAAAAATGTCAGAAGCCGTCTAAAGATGTTTCTTCTTCATTGCCATACGTTTAAAGGCTTGAAGTTCAGAGCTTGTCCCATTTGGTTAAATGGGACTTTATCCCTAGTAAATGTGCACAGGATTGCAGCATAAGAGAGAGAGTTTTCTGTGATGGAAAGCTCCACTCAAGTCGGCTAATTACTAGTTATCCTGAGGGGAAATTCATTAGTTGGTATATTACCTGAATCCAATTTCCCCCCGAAAAGAATTCATTTATAAAAATCTCACTTCGTAGGAGCTTGATGAAGCCCACAAGCCACATCTTTCAGTTCCTCCCAATTTTAGCCAGACCATGCTCTCTGTAGTCTTTCAAAAGAGTAGCTAAGGGTCTCTACAAAAGGTAAAAGGCTACCCCCCTCTCTGTTATTTAATCCCCAGCAGATACTTTGCAACACACACTGTCCTCACAGTAACAGCTCCAAAAAGGTTAAAGCTCTGCCTTGTGTGCTGCTAATGTTTCTAAGAAACCAGAGGTTTGGGGGTTTGTTGTTGTTTTACACAAAAACAATTTCAAGAACTTCACTAGCTCAGAGAATGGGACCCACATTTCAAAGAGCCCATTCTTCAGTGGAGCCTTTAGCTATTTAGGCACTTTCAAAGATATATATTTTTTCTATTTGAGGAAGTTCGGAATCACTGGAAAATCAAACATTTTAAACAAACGGAACAGACTGATGAAGGCACACACCAAAGCACCCAACCATTGTAACTGAGGCATTTTCTGTTTGAGGACACCTTCCTGCTTTTGGAGAACTTTGTCCTACTACATAGGCCTACCAATTCTTGGTCACATTTTATAAGCTGGACTCGATTTTAACAGACACAGCAGAACACTGAAAGCACCCTGTAGTATTTATTCTAGTGTCATTCACAGCAAAGCTCATAGGAGCTTTGCCTAATTGGTCCGCTTCCACAGAGATAGCTCACATCTCACTATCATTTTGGGGGATATGCCACGTCTAGGTTCTTCTCCACAAGCATGTTTTTAAAAGAACCCTTTCAAGTCTGGACAGGGGCAGAAAGGTAGAGATCGAAATACGCCGAAGAGAGAAAGAAAACAGATGGAAGAAATTTGCAGGGGAGGGGGGAGCAGTTTGAGCAAGCAGCCCTGTGCCATGAAACTGTTTTCTGTAGGCTTCAGCTTCAGACGGTAGGAGCCTGTTTAAAGCAAGTCTCATCAACTTTGACAGTATTCGAAGTCTTGTTGCCAGCAGAGGGCTGGTTTGTTTAGAAGCTCCTCGCTCTCTGCTAGGCACGAACACGATTCCTTTATTATTATTATCTAAAGCTTTCTTGCATTCTCCCATGTAAATTGCTGATGTCTATTTCAAAAAAAAAGAAGAAGAAAAAGAAAAAATCCCTCCCTACTTTTATACTATTTTGACAGAAAGGGGCTGCAGAGAAAACAAGTGATTCGCTTACACATCTCGAAAGGGAATTTAGGCTGTAATCCGGCTCAGTTTGATGGTTGAAATGCCATCGCCGTCAATGGGATTTAAGCTGCCCAACTGCGCACAGGAGGACACCGCCTTGGGGTTTTGTTTTTGGTTTTTTTGCATCAAGCTGCAAGAACTTATACAAACATATGATAAGGCGCAAAGCTATATTTCCTTTGAACAGCATTCTCAACTTGAAGCCGAGATTCCACTATTACTGCCAGTGCAGTAAAATGTCTAGTCATAGACATTTTTTTAAAAAAGTTATTAATTGAATTTGTTGCAGTTTATTACTTTCTCCTTCCAGGGAGGGAAAACAACAACACACACGAGACATTTTCCCAATATTATGCAACCAATTTTCCAGGCTCTTTCAGAAGCAAGGAAACAGCATGTTTTATTTGAGCCAGCAATATTGTGGTGATCTGATTCACATCACACTGAAGTGAATGCCAAGGCTTTTGCAAATCAGGTGTAGATGATCAACCCCTGGGAGCAGTTACACAGAGAGCAAGTCAACGTTTTGGTACCATAGTGATGGCTCATTTGCAATCTGAACATATTGCAGGATATATTGAACTTAGCTAGAGTTTTGCTATTGACTTAAATTTGGTCCAACAGCAGTCTGAAATGTTATATAAACTTCCAGGATTTTTAGTGTGCTACATCAAAGCACTATCAGCTCATAATTCATTCAGGTCAATCAGCAAAGACATCATAGAGAAACATACAGATCCAGGCAGAGAGCCCAAACTGGCACAATCCTTTGTCCTAACTGCACACTGTAAGTGGATTTATAGCCCTGTAAGGCTGAGCAATGTCTATGCAAGAAGCAGGGCACTGAAGCTGAGATCTTGTCCCCCATTCAAGAGAAACAGCAACCAATCCAATAGTTTATTCGAGGAAACTAGACCCAACTATGCAATGAGAGCACATACTTGTTCTCAATGAATACACTTTTCAGGATCTTTAACAGCTCAATGCACACATTACACTCACTTCTATTTTCAGTTAATCTAAGTGGCCAATTACCCTACTAAATAAAAATAAATACATGCAGATGTCTTGTGGAGAAGAAACAGAGACCTGGAAGCAATGGGGACCCATTCCAGGACTTATAGATGCAAAGTCTGCAAAAAGAGACCATGGCAACTTAGACATGAGTCTTCAAGGCTGGAACGTACCTGACCAGGTATACAAACGCTTAAGGTTTCAGTACTTTCAGGCTTTTGCTGTACTGTTTTTATTTGTTTTTCGGTATGGGGCAGTGATAATCTGACCGGTTATTCTAAAGCTCTCAGTTCTACAGCATCTGTAATACAAAGCTGCAGGAGAAAACTTAAGTCTTCAATAAACAAGTGTTTCCACTTAGTTCCTTTTTTTGGAGGGGGGGAGGCATGGAAAATGTTTAATCTGAGATTTTGTAAAGCTTATTTTTACATAAAATTAACTTCTAGGGTAAATGTGACTTAACAGCATCCCTGCAAGCAATGCAGAAGCCTACTCAATGCATAAATGAAGTTACCTTTAATCTAATTTTAAAGTCATTCCAATCCTTCCCTATCCTATTTCAAAAAGCAGGATTTAAAATTAGATTTAGATCTCTGCATTCTGAGATGCTGGTATACACAAGTTGTGTGTTTGAGGCTGGGGAGGGGACATGGAGAGAGATGTATAGATTTGAATGTATACTACAAATGCCATTATTCTAGTTGGGGAGGGGGAGCAACCCATCAGTCATTAGAGTGATGCTGCCTTTTAACCCTTGTAATTTAAGCAGGGGCAGTATTTATGCTGATGTGAGCTCTACAGCAGAAGGGCCCTGTCAAAAGCAACTAACAGAAGCTACACTCTCAGCATACAGAGATTGGGAGATTGCTCCAAGACAGCATTTTTAATTAACCATAATAATTATGGTTAAACGCATGCAACACCTACCTATGTTCTTAGCCTCAATGAAAGCACGTTGACTGCAAGTGCCAACATATTTCATTTCTAACTTGAAATCCCCTCGAAACAAAAATTATTTTGCTAGGGGGGAAAGGCTGCAGTCTTAAAGCACACTTAACTAGGGAGTAAGCCCCATTGAGCACTTTGGGGGCTTGCTTCCAAACACACAAAGAATTGGGCTGTGAAGGGGAAATGGACTAAACATAAAAATTATGGCATGACAAAAAGCTGGCGTGTGGTTAATCTGGAGTCAAATTCAATTGTCACACAGCTTTGGAATCCCAGACATAGAAATGACCCTGTTCTGGCTGAAAACGTCTTGTTTTCATGCTTCCTCCTTTAAATTTAGATCTGGCTTAATTTTAATCTGCATCAGGACAAGGTGAGAATGGCAATGCTACTCTTCCTGTTCCATACCACCAGTGGTCCCCATGTGCTTCTAGCTTCACAGGAAGGATCTCTGGGCTAAAGGCCGTTTAGCTTTCTCCTTCTTGACAGGTTTCAATGGCGCATAAAGAACCTGGCAGGTTTTCCTAGCACACACACCATGACATAAATCCAGCACACACAACTCCCAGGCCCTTCCTACCTATCTGCATGACTCTGCCAAAAACAGAGTTGTTATCCACAGTGCTACAATTCCATCTTCTGTGGCGGAACTGATACTGGCATTCCTTGATCCCCGTCTTGGCACCCTCTCCGATGTACTGCATGTGGTCCTGGTACAAGTGGCAGAGTTTCTTTTGTCCTTGGGAGAGCCCGGCCAGTTGGCTGCAAAGGGGCTGGGCTCCAATGATGTACACCTCCGGCATCTGAACGGGGTTCATGGGGTTCATGTGGTTCATACCCAGAGACCTGTGAAAAGACAAAGGGTTGCAGCAATGAGCTCAAGAACAGCAGCTGAATGCACATGCTGCGTGGATTCCGCAGACATGGAACCCAGCCCTGAACAAATTTGCTTGTTCCATTTGGTCTGCTGGGGACGGCGGCCAAAATGTGGGAAAGGTGCCGGGTGTGTGTGTCTTCAGCTTCATTCAATCGTTGGAAAGCTAAAGTAAACCACATGCATGAATTTATTGAGACAGACACTGAATTATGCAGCTATCTAAATATGATGGTTGCCCCCCTCTTAGGCTGTCTCCCCTCCTAGGCTTCAAATTTCACACTATCCATCCCTATGGATTTTTTCCCCCTTTTTTCAAACCTGGAAACAAAATTCAAGATGCTCCCAGAACACGCTTCATTCTCTAACATGCCATGTCAATCTTTTTTAAAAAGAAAAATAACATTCAGATACTAGAGAATCTTCTGTAGCAAGAGAATTGTTACCATCCAAAAGTTCGGTCTCATGATCCATAAAGGATGTAATGCAGGCCAGAAAAATTAAATGGGATTTCAAGGCCCTCCCTCCCCTCATGCCATCATTTAAAAATTCACAATCAAGAATTGGCACACAAGTGAATCCTGTCACCAAACGCCTTATTCACCCAGTGTCTTAAAGACCTCAACATGTGTGCCTGTTTTCAAAGGGATAAATTTAATCTCAGCTCTCTGTGTGAATATTTACTCAGAAGCAAATTCTATTCAGAAAAATGGAGCTTACTCCCAGTAAGTAAGTGTGCCTAGGGTTACAGCCTCATTTGCACAATTCTTTTGAGCTGAAACCAGCAAGACCCTAAACACACAGGACTCAAAAATATGCGGCTCACTTTTGCACAGATGTGTCTAGAAAGCCAGGAGGACAGTCCCGATTGCAATTTTACATTTAATTTAGTTTCTAGAGTACTACTTATTCCAAACCAGGATTTGAATGACTACATAAATGCAGACTGCCTATCCTTTCCCCTCCATCCCTCCTGAAAGAATAGGAAAAATGGATTCAGGGTGTTCATAGTTTTTATTTTCCCAGGAGCAAAGTAGGCCTCCTCCACCTTATTGGATGGTTGTTGTTTTTTAAAGGAAGGGGGGTTAATTAATTTGTACAGATGATGAAAATATTAAAAAGCTTACCACCAAGAGCTGGCTTCTATCACAACTTGGATAAGTGAAGAGAAGATGGCCAGGCTCAGAAAGAGGTACTTAGAAGTCATTGCCTCTGTCCACAGAGCTCCACCTTGGACTAAGGTTCCCATGGACTTCTGCAGGGGAGGGAAGAAGAGAGCGAGAAGCTTTTATGGCCTGGACCGGACCATCTCACGAGGGAACAAAGCGCAGCCCCCCGGGGTCTGGGAGAGGCGGCGGTCCTTCTGCGCCTCAGCCAGGGACTTGTGCAGTGGCCAAGCCAGTGTCTGCTCCAAGTTCATTCACCCGCCTCGCCGCGAAGGCTCGGCTTTTGAGTTAATCCCAAAGCAGTCTCGATAACGAGGAGGAAAAAGCTGAGTAGCAGCGGCGCCCAGCCCACAGTTTTATGGACACACACAAATACATACATACACACACACCATCCGCCTCCGGAAAGCAAAAGCAGGCCGTTGCCAGCCCCTTCCGCGCTTTGCTGCTCAGACGCGGAGCGCGCAACAAGTGGAGAGCGACGGTCAGTCGACGGGGAGGGAGGACAACAGCACCCACGTCCCAGCCGTGGCGCTCGGCTTCGGATTAGAACGACGCGCGCCTCCTCCTTTTTAATTATAGGAGCCGCTTCCAGACGAGAATCGTCAAAACGGATCTTGCTCAGGAAGGTGTTTGCAAAGCACGTTTTTCGCCGCCGGCCATCGCTCCGCCCCAACGTCCGCGCATAAAATCCCCCGTCTCATCCCGTCCCGCCTCCTCCCCCCCGATCACAGACAGCAAGACCTAGGGCTCTGACACGAACCAAAACCCCGCAGAGACGGACAGTGCCACCCCCACCCCCCATCACTGTGCTATCTGGATAAGTTAAGACAGAGCCGTATGGAGGGAGGGGCAACAAGGCGCGCGGCGGAGAAACGCGTCCGCCGAAGCGCGCCGCAGTTTGAAGCAGCCGATGAGCGCAGATCTCTCTCTTCTGGGCGAGGGGGCAATAAGAGGACAGTGACCTGGACCCCTGGGACCATCCATATTGGAAGCTCCTCCAGCCTAGGGCAGGGACCTGGGGCGAGTTAACCCCCCCCCCTCAGTTCGACTCCTCTCTTCCCACCCCCTCCTCCGCGCAGCCGATTTCTGTTACAGTGGGGGAACGAAGGCGAAAGGGTATAGGAAACCCTCCCACGTACTGCCAAATGGCTATAGGGGGCTGTTTGTTCCCTTCCCAATTATCCGGGCAAATGGAGTAAAAGGAAACCAGCTCTTCTTCACAGGGGAAGAAGATTCATTGCTCCCTTTGATGAACTGGGAGCAAACCCTTGTTCTTGCTTTAAAAAGGACTATGGAGAAGAATTTGCAGCCCGAAGTTCTATCTGGCGGCCGCACTCTGGTAACCTGTCCCGCCCCGCCCGTTTAATGTTACGTGAGGCATTCCAGAGTCTGGAATGTCGCACCTCGAAATCGTCCTCTGGAGCCAACCGATCCGAGTTTGTGTGTGTGTGTGTGTGTGTGAACTGAACGGGGCTACTCGAGAGTGAGTGTCACAAGAGCAAAAAATGCGGCGGGTGGGGTGTAGATCGGTGGCCCTCAGCGCTCCAAACGCCACTTTGGACAGCAACCGGGACTTTTGCACGCAAGATATAAAGGACTCGATCCGCGTGAAGTGTGCCATTCAAGTCGGTGTAAAAAGAAGCGTAGAGCGAGGGACAGCTCATTCCAGAAAAGCAGTAGCCGTCCAAGCTTATAACAACAGAGAAACGAAGCCTCGGCGGCTTCGGTGGAGTTTACTCCCAAGTAAATAACGCGCGCATAAGGCTCCCATGGCTGGATTTTTATTGGCCCGATTACAAGAATCCGATAAGGGACAGGATGACGCCCTAATAATGCAAGCAAAGAGAAGCTACTTGGTCTCCGCTCCAAACTCACGCGCTAGTTTGGCCTTTCAAGTAGGCGCATTCCACCTAATCCGATTGACAAACCCGTCCAGACCGCGTCGCCGTTCCCCTCTAACGCCGGTCTTGCCTTAGGACGTCGGACGCCGTTATTCCAGGGGGCTTAATAATGGTCAGAGCGCTTCGCGGGCTCGACGGATATCGGTGCGGAGAGCAGTGGGCGCCTCTCGCTTCAGTGGGCTGGGTTCCAAGAAGGGCCTTGTAGAGCACACCGGATCGCGGAAACGAGGGGGCTTTTCGGAGGCTCGCCGGTGGCGGAGCGACTCCCCCAGGCTCTAAGGCCGGTGCGTTGACACCGGTGGGCTCCCTTGCGCCTTAGAGCCAGGCGATCGCGCCACGAGGAAGGTGGCTCCGGCGCCGGAAGGGCCCGAGCGAGGAAACCTGGCCCTGCCCGGCCTATCGCGGGGTTCCCGCGCTTGCTGTCTGCTCGAACTTTGCTGCGTCCTGAGGGCCTCGTCCACCCACAGCCCGATTCCCCTTACTACAGATCTACATATATAAATCACCTTATCAGCCAAGGAGCTCCTACCGTACTTCGGGAGAAAGCCAAGGGCCAACGTAGCCCCGCGGAGCGGCCTTCCTCCCCGAGCAGAGCATGACACAAGGCTGCAGGAATTTGGGGGAACAAGCCGGAGGGGGGTGAGCGTCTAGTGACGGGCCGCTGACGGCGCCCGATTTATTTCCCCGGCAGTCTGAAGCGCCTTGAAGGAATGCGGAGAGTTCATGCCCCATAAAGCCGGCCACGCTCCAGCAAATTGGGGACGGGGAGGGAGCAGAGAAGGCGAGGCTGGAGAGGAACAGAAAGCCCCCGCAGCCGTCGGGGGGATGCAAAGCTCATGTGCGTGTGCAAATAACAGAAGGGAATAAATCCCCAGCTATAGGGAGAAGCCAATGTGTGTGTTTCGGCCGATGTGCACATAAGAGGTTCAACGCCCCCCGCCCCGCCTTTTTGCCACTGGCTCCCTGTGTGGCCCGATCCCCTCGGTTTTTCCGCCTGTCTTATGGGACTGTTGAATGAGCGATGGACTACGTCGGCACCGCCCGTCGGGCGCCTTGCGCCTCTCTCAAAGCGCTGTGCGAACAAGACGGCAACTTCGCGGTCCCAGCCTCGGAGCTCTACCACTTTCTTCCCGACGAGGGCAGCGCGCCGCCGGAGATGCAAGCCTGTCCGTCGCAAGGGAACGCCTCACGCAAAGATGCTGGCGGAGTCAAGACGGGGGGGGGGGGTCCAAGGACGCGCAGTCCTAGGGGGGATTGCCAAGGGGGTGTGGGCGCGCGGGATAGCAGGGGCAGACTCTCCAAAAGTCATCCACCGATGGGGACTTAAAGAAAATATATACAGTATATCCGAATGAGAATACCCATCTCTGCCACACACAAACCCATCTTCGGCTGTGATCGTGACACTGGCAGGCCTTGACTTCGGAATCCTGGGGCGCAAGGAGATTCTTCGGGAGGAGTTTCCATTCAAACTCCGCGCGCCGAGTCCATATATTAGGCTCGGAGGATTAACGCAAGTATAGGTGCATCTGAGCGATCTTCTGCGCACAGATCCAGCTATAGATCTAATATTTAAAACCTGGTTTATGGCGGAGCCGGCTTTGTTTTAAAGGCGAGAGAGCCTAGTTGGACGCGGAAGCCGTTCTCCGGCGCCCCCAATAGAGGGCAGCCGAAGCCGTCAAACGAAGCCCCGGGACGCTACACTAGGGGGCCAGAGAAAGAGGGATGGTGCCTCTCTCCGCGTTTCGCCCTCTTTTTTTGTTAGAAGTAATACTTCACCATTTCTTGGGGTTATTCCGTTCAGCCTGATCCAGAACGGAGAAAGAGCTCGGAGGCGGAGACACCCTTCGGAGGGCGCCAAAAAGAAAGGCCCGGTGGTGTGCAGCGCCACCAAGTCTCCCGGAACCGTTTTTTGAAATGCCCGGCGAACACTGGAAACAAGCCGCCGAAGAGTCCATTAGGACCGGGCCATTTAAACTTCGCGTTCGAAGGCAGCCCCCGGACAGAGCAGCCCATTGCTTTTTGTGGGGGAAATTAGCTATTTCAAAACGTTTTATTTTTCGGGGGTGCAGATCATCCCTCCCCAAGAGCAGCCAGAAGGGCTCGCCCGCCTCCGATCCTAACTTGTTTGTCTCTCTCTCTCTCCCGCCCCCCCCCCAATTAAAAAAGAAAAAAAGAGCACAGGAGGTCTGGAAAGCCTGTTAGGGCATCTGGTTTTATGGCCGCTGTTTTAATGCTAGCTCTACCTTGAGTAAGTAGGCATGCAGACTGCGAGCCCCCTGGGCTCGGGTGGGTTGTAAAACGCAGGAACAATTGCCGAGGCGGGCCGGCTGGACGGCTTTGCAGGGCCAAGAGCGAGCCCACCACCTTGCCCTGGAGGGGAGGGGGCTTTGGAAAAGAAGGGGGGCTGTCTAAGAAAAGCGGGCGAAGCATTCCAAGGTTTTATGGGCTGCAGTTTTTAAACAAGGAAAGCTACTCATATACTAAAACTCCGGGAGGTGGAAGAGGGGAGGGAAAAGGTTGCCTTTTCTCCTCGCACCCCTGTTCTTCCATATTAAATGATATCCCGGGACTTTCGTTCAAGATCTCTCCTTCTCCTCTCCTCCGCCCCCCGCCATCCCTCAAAAAGATTAGTTTCTGGGTGAAACTGAACTCCCGGTGACCTCGCGACTGTAACTAATTTAGCATACAATTGACAATTAAAAACAAACACACACAACCTCCTCAATGTGGAGCATCAAAGGGACAGCGAGGCTTGGGGGGGGGGGGAGCAAGGAGGGGGGACAAAGCAAAGCCCCTTCCGTCCTCCCCTTCCAACACAAGCGGAACGCTTTACAGATGCAAAAGTGACAATATGCAGAAACAGAGAGCAAAATTTGAGGGACTGAGGTGGAGGAGGAGGAGAAGAAAAGCGGCCAGGTTTTTCCCTGGCCACGAGCCAAGTTCTCTTAAAGGTACAGGCCTCCATGTCTGCCATGCCCGGGTTCTTCAACAGAAGTCCGCACGAGAGAAAGCTGCAAGAGATGTCCTATAAACCTCGATCCGCCTTGGAGGTGGCGGATGGCCCGGGGGGTGGGTTAGACTGAGAAGCTATAGGCGCTGGGAATAAGTTCTGAAAAGAACAGATAAGGGCTTCCCAAGGAAATCAACAATACTAAGACAAGGGGAGGGGGGAGACATTATGGGAAGGGTGGGGCAGAATCGGAGCATTTTGCAGCAACAGGTTTGTTACGAGACTGAAGAGTTCTGACCGGCGGGGGAGCGCGCGCAAAGAGGGGCTCCTGAATGAACGGGGTGAAGAGAGAGAGGGAAGCCTATGTTCTCATTCTTTCGCTCTCGTCAGTTTCACCTTAAGCCAAATATTTGTAAGAAATCCGAAGCCACAGCCTCCTTCTCGCGCCCTCCCTCTCCAAGGAGCTAATTTTCAAGCGCGCGCTCTCTCTCTCTCTTTCGACGATTTCCCCCCCGATCGCAAATTTGGAGCAAATCCAGCCATCGCTTCGGACCCCGCTCCACTCCTTCCCGCAGCCCAGCGGATTTCGAGCCCCCGCCCCGCTTTCCCATTCCTAAGTTGTGTTACTCACCTCCATTGTTGTTGCGGGAGGGAGAAAGCGTCGAAGATGGATGGGGGGTGGTCGGGGGCGGACGGGCGAGGAGAAGAGAGAGACCCGCCAAAGCGAGCCTAGCTTAGCAGCCAAGTAATCCACAAGCGAGGCGGTGCGAAGCCCAAATCGTCGCCGTACGCTCCGAGGCAGAGAAAGGCTGGCAAGGGATCTCCGCCGGGCCGGGCCGGGCCGCTCCAGCGACGGAGCAGAGGCGCCTCCTTCGCAAGGTCCATCCGCGGTCGCGAGGGGACGGGACCGGCTCCCAGGCTGGCAGCTCCTCGCTCGGCTCTGGGGCTCAGACCGGCCCAGGTAGTGGTGCTGCAGCAGCGGGTTGGGTGCCTCCGGAGCGCGCCTGCAGGCTCCCTCCGGCGCTCGCCTGCTGCCTACCCGCTGCCACGGGGCGCCCGGGGCTGTCGAGCCGTGCCCAGGCTGCGTCCCTCCATTGCAAGCCAGTCAAGACGGGGGGCGACGGGGGGGGCGCAAGGCGAGCTCCTCCGGGCTTCAAAGCGGGAGGCGGCGGTGGCTGCCCCAATCCATGGCCCGCGGTGGCGCGAAGGTGCCTCTTCCCCTCGACCGACTTCCTTCCTTCCTTCTCCCCGCGGCTACATGCTCCGCCGCGCGGCGCAGAGTCGCTCCCGGCGCTCGCCTTCCCTCCGGCGTCTGGCGCGCTTCTGCCCTCGCCGCTCCTCCGAAGTGCAAGAAAAGTTGCGGCGGCGACGACGGCGGCGGCGTCCGAAGGGGGAAGAGAACGGGAGGGGAGGGGAGGCGCAGGGAGCGGGCGAGAGGGAGACCTCGGAGAGAGGCGCGCATGCGCCCCGCGCCGGCCTATGGCAGCCCAGAGCGAGGTTCTAAGGAGCACCTCAGGCGGCAGCCTCGGGAGGGACGCGGAGATGCTCCGCGCGAGAGAAGGAGGGTGCCCGGCGCCGCGGGCGAGTGTGTCTTCTCCGCCGCCAGGCTTTTGCAAAAGGCGCCGTTGGGATACGGACGCCATCCGCATCAGTGGACCCGGAGTGGCTGCTTTGCCCCCCCCCCCAAAAGCATTTGTTAATTTTCTCTCCATTTCTAAATCCGTTGGGAATTCAGGTTCACTAGACTGACGCAGGAATAGTTACCACTCCCACGAGCAGCAGTGACTCCGCCGATTTAGAAAAGTCGGCTCAGGGGCACAAATCCCCTCCTGCCCTTGCCCTTGTTGTTAATTTTCTGGTTTTTATTTTTTAATCGTTTTTTTAATCATTCCGTGTTTGATTTTAGATTTGTTTTTGCAACGCTTTGAGGTCCAAGGATTAGATAGCTACTACTAGTAGTAAATAAATAAAGAACCCAGCACTTACTGTTTTCAGATCCAGGACTCGCCCTTAATCCTAGTCTACAACATGGAGACAACTTTTGATTTATTTATTTATTCTGCGTGGTGACGTGCGTGGGCACCACCCCCTTTAGCTCAGGTGCGAACTTCTGCATATTTAGTTAGTCTCATTGGAATAAAAGGGGCCTTACTTCCAAGTAGGTATGTAGGAGCGGGTGGCTGCAGACTAAGGCAACTGTCCCCAAAGCCCTCCAGATGTTTTGTTCTACAATTGCCACCAACCCCCGGCAAAAGATCCAATAGGTAGGGATGATGGAAACTATAGTTCAACAACATCTGGCCGGAGCACCAGGCTGAGGATGGCCGGTCTACGGCTTTGCTATGAGGGTTTTTTGTTTTGTTTTAATTGGTCGGCTCAGCTCTAAAGTTTAGCCAACTGCGCAGCGAAGCTCAGCAAGTCCTCAGCTGGATTGGTAAAGAAAAATCGTTTTATATGCGTTGTATATGCGATATAGCACTGTGACACCAGATGGCGCTGTGGAGTCCCGTCTTTCCCTGCCGGATTTCCCTGTTGGAGTTTGCAACAAGGTTAACTGAATCGCTTCTTTGACGCGTCTAAATCAAGGAATAATAAAAGGAGGAGTGGTGCCTCTGACCATGAGTGAAGTGCTCTCTCCTCCCCAAGGAACAGCTATGATGACCAAGGTGGCTTCAAGAACAAGGTAGTACAGTACTCACAAAACTTTGACCTGCACCAAATCCGAGGGGCAGGCGAAGAAGTTTCACGTGACTGCCTTGGAAGGAGACTGGTGCAGATCGGAGCCCCTACGTCACCCACGTCCATGTATAAAGCCCTACTTTGCCATGAGCGGAACAGGAGCGCTGCTAGCAGGTAACACAGATCAGACCAAAGGCCCATCTATTCCAATTTCCTGCAACCTGTTCCCTGCAGTGGCGAAGCAGAGGCCCCTAGGGAACACAGGATCAATACCTGGGGGCGCTGCACCGCTCTTGTTGCTGCTGCCAGCAAATGGTATTTATCTGATCTCTGCTGAAAGGCATCTAAACCCGTACAACGTAACTATTATTTATTTAAAAAAAAAAGTGTGAGGGGCGAAGAGTAACCTGCAGGAAGCGATCTTGAACATGTCCGTCAAAGGGGCAATTTAAAGAAATGGCACCAGAAACTCTCTTTGCCCGCAGAAAAGCTCTCCCCCCCCCCACGTCAGAAGAATTTTCTACTTGAATATGGTGGGGGCAATTTCCAGTCCTTCAAGCCCCTATTAATGGTGATCAGCCGATAAGGATCATCATATAAGCTATTCACCTCAATCTTAAGTACGTTTACACAGTAGTATGTCCCATCGAAATCATAATAATCGTAAAGCTTCTGTTATCAACGTGGTTAATTCTATATCGCTGTCCAATGCAACGTCAACCACACTGACAATTTCAGTGGGCTGAAGCGTGCCTAAGTCTCTGCCGGATAGGGGCCCTGTAGACGACAGAGATAGCCCCCATTTCATTGGCTAGACAAAGTCTTAGTCTCGCCATCTGAGTATACATGGTATTCGCCAGGTGCATCTGCAAGTTAAAAAAACAAACCAAGCAAAACGATTCATAGGATCGATACTTGAGGTAAGGAGTATTACAGCATATGCAATCCGTGGTTGAAATTCAGTAAAGATAGTATTACAGTCCAAACACATTACTGTATAAATTACGACGTTTTGAATAACTTTATTTCTCACACAAATCACTTACACACATCTACCTCGCAGAAATATACGATATATAATCAGATACAACGATAGATGATAGATTATATGTTGATGGCGACGACGACCTTTTTAAAGGCTGCAATTCTAAGCACGCATACTAGGTTGCAACCCTAAGCAGGTTAACCAAGAAGCTTTATGATCGTAGAAGTCTCACTGAGATCCAATGGGATTTATTTCTGAGCAGAAGTCCTTAGGATCCTGAGCTGCACACCTCTCGCCCCGCCCTCTTAGGCTAAGCCCCCTCTATGGTTTGCGAGCCAATCTTACTCGATCTTACTTCCTACTAAACCGGATTAAGATTGGGTTGCAGGTCGGCGCCGTCGGTGAACACGTATACAAACACACACAGCGATTACACGTGTAGTGGTGGGATGACACTCCCCCCCCCCCCCAGCCCAGCCCAGCCCCCTTGAAGGATGACTAAGCCCTGGCAGGTCGGTTTCCTCCTTCGGCGGTGTGTGTTTCCGTTGTCAATTTGGCAGGTTGTTGACAAGCCACGGTCGGTTAAATCAGGCAGGATCTGAATGAAAGGCTTGCTGGAGCTTTTGTCCTTCTTGGCCTTTGTAGGGCTCCGCCAAAGCCGTCGCTCGGGCTGGCGGCTGCCTCTCCCCCCCGCTCCCCTCCCTCTCTCCCCCACCCACATCTCCGGCCCTGGCTCAGCCATCCAAGAGCAAAGAGGAGCAGGAGGCCTGGAGCGCGCCTTCGCCTCCCCTTCCCGCGCGCCCTGGGAGAGGATCTCTGGCAAAGGGAGACCAAATGGACAGTGGTGGGAAGGGTAGCCGTCTCTGCAGTCCGCACAAGAGCCCTTCTCCCTGTTTGCCTGAGGTGATCCAATCCAACCTCTCCCCACCCTAGCCTGCTCTCAGTTATGACTCGGGTAGGAATAGGCGGTGCGTCAAACTACAGCTCTATATACTTGGAAGTGATGGAGGCTTGTTCCCCAGAAAGTGCCTTGAGGACTGCAGCCTTAGGTGGTTTGATCTGGTTTTGCAGATTACCTGCGATGCTTCCAGTTCCAGCTCAATTCTTCATTGAAGCTTCTTGACATCATCATGAAGCTTCATAAACATCCCATCCCCTCATCCCCTGTCTCAATTTACCCCCAAAAAGTGGGGTGGGCAAGGACACCAACAAGATTCTTCAGTTATTTAAGCCCTTTGCTCATCTTCAGTTGTTCCACAATACAGTGGTACCTCAGGTTAAGTACTTAATTCGTTCCGGAGGTCCGTACTTGACCTGAAACTGTTCTTAACCTGAAGCACCACTTTAGCTAATGGGGCCTCCTGCTGCTGCTGTGCCGCCGGAGCACGATTTCTGTTCTCATCCTGAAGCAAAGTGCTTAACCTGAAGCACTATTTCTGGGTTAACAAGAGTCTGTAACCTGAAGCGTATGTATCCCGAGGTACCACTGTAGTTCATTTCCACTAAAGCCAAGGAGATTGAGGCCCGTATCTTGTAAACACATTTACAGAGAGTAATGGTAGCACTGAGTTTGAGCTCTGTGATAAATCAATGGAGGAAACAGTTATCAATGGCTACTAGCCATCATGGATTTATTTTATGCCTCTAAACACGAAATACTGAGAATCATAAGTGGGGAGAGCACTGTTGCACTCTTTCCCTGCTTGTGGACTTCCTGTAGACATCTGGTTGGCCACTGTGAGAACAGGATGTTGGGCTAGATGGGCCTTTGGCCTGATCCAGCAAGGCTCTTGTATGTTTATATTTTGCAAAGTACCTGGATGAACAGTACTCAGAAGCAAGCCCTGCTTTCAATTAGTCCAACTCGCAGGGAAGTGTGGATAGGAACGTGGCTAAATTTTGTCTCATCCACCCACAAACTTACTTAGGCACACTACACTTTCTCGACCTCAACCTCACCTTGCCCAGCCCAACCTTCGATAAGGAGATTTAAAAATATTGATTCACCTTATGGAACTGTTGATTTACTGAGACTTACCTGTGGCCCTCTTGGCTTTCAGCCTCCAGCAACTATATATGCAGAACAAAGGCACAATCCTGCAAAACCACATTTCCCTGTCCGCGGGGGCCATTCGTATCAGCAGGGCTTACTTCCAAGCAAACATGTTTAGGATATTTGTGCCCCTGGGAGATAAGATATACAATGGGACAATTCTGGGAAATGTGCTCCAGAGGATCAGCTGCTGTCTCTTCAATGTGGACCAGATTGCCTTAATGGTGGGAGGCATGAAGAGTAAGCTCTACTTCAGGTTACCTTGGGAGGCTCTGTTCCCTTGTAGTGGGAAACACACACTCTGTTCATCACCCAAAACATTGTTTTCTGGGACTGACACCTGACTGTAACAAGTGGGGTTAGCTAAGACCTGGCGGCAAGAAAGAAGTTGAAGGCAGGAATTGGAAACATCAGGCCCTCCAAGCCTCTCTGTTTGGCCCTTGGGACTCTTCCAGGCCACACCCTCTTCCTCAGACCACCGCCCCTTAGCCAGCCTTGCTTCGCACCCTCCTTGAATGTTTTTGCCTAACTGGAATGTGTCCTATCATGCCTCTTGCTTCCCTGGATAGAGGATAGAGAGGGTTGTGTGAATGTGTGCAGAAAGTAACTAACTAGCCAGGGCAACAAAGGTGAAAAGGGGCTGGGGCGTTGTTTAGGGGTGTTGCTGTTGTTGTTGGCTTTTTATCTTTATTTTAGAACTTGTGATTTAAGTGGAAATTGTTCAGTTTGGTTGTGTAGTTTTAGTGTTTTCTTTATTGCATATGACTACTTTTCTTAAGTTGTAGCAAGGCTTCTGATCAGAGTTGTTGTTGTTGTTGTTTATTAATTAAATTTATATATGACTCTCCATCAGAGTTCCCCACACCCAGCCCAACTGGAAGATGCTGGGGATTGAAGCGGGCAGCATGTGCCTGCAAAATAGACCCTCTGCCCCGTCTAGCGAGCCTGCAATGCATTCCTGGAAACTCAGTCAAGACGATATTTAAAGGAACAGGCTGCATAAGGAGATGCTGATCAGGCGACCGAAGCTGCCGGAGAAGGGCCTGCCTGCGACGAAGCCCCACAGCTTCCTCGTCTGCTTGCGCCCCCTCGCAAGTGCAGGATCCGACGCAGCCAGCCTGCCGGGAGCCTGCTCCTCTCCGGACGAGGCTCCCGACGCAATGAAGCTCTTCCCCGCCTTGACTCTTATCTCCGCACCACCAGAGCGGCTCGCTCTCGGGGCCTTTTATGGCTCCTCGTGGTTGCTGGGGTATGTGGTTTAGAAACTCTCCCTGCGCTTTGGAGGTGGATCTGCGAGATCTCGGGGGTGGGGTGGGGAGACAACCGAGAGAGGGAAGCTGGCCAGCCGGCACCAGCCCAATGGGTACGTGGGAAGAAGAAAATAACGCGCAAGTGAAGAGCGCATGGACCTAGCCAAGGGAGAGCAGGGGGGCACTGGCAGATTAAGGGGAGTGCGGCGGGAGTGGACTGCCCCCAGCACCACTATTCCAGTAGGGTGCCATCGCGGTGGCCCCCCGACACGCACTGCGCACCCCCCCACGCGCGGCGGGCGCCATGCCCCAACAGGTGGTGTGTCACGTCCCCAAAACGCATACCACTTCCCCGGGATGCGTGTCATGCCCCCGCCTGCTCCCCTCCCCCAGTAGCGGAACACGCAGCTTCACCACTGTAGGGGGGCAGTCCCCCCAGATCCACCAATATTACTGAAAAGCATTGAAAGTATTCAGTTATCTGAGGTTCTGTTCCCCCCCCCCAGCAGAAACCTGACCCCCCCCCCCAGCAATGGTGTTTTTACCAGTGATTTCCCAAGAAAAGCTCAACAACTTTGATTTCCTAAAAAAAACCCCGCCGCCCCCCAATCCTGACTACACCCATGAAAGAATGGACCCTTTGCCAGAGGTGCCAGTGGCCTCCTTCTAAATCATAGCCCTGTCAATGTTGGTTTCTCTGAGTTTCTCCTCTTCTCAGTCTTCATAGAATCATAGAATAGTAGAGTTGGAAGGAACCACAAGGTTCATGCAGTCCACTCCAACCCACTGCATCGCAGGAATCTTGATGCCCAACGTGGGCTGGTGCCCAAGACCCTGAGATTAAGTGTCATACTCTACCAACTGAGTTACCTTGGATTTATGGGAGCGTGTTTCTGAGGCCTGGTTCACACACACACGAGGGATTACCCTCGTGTGAGTCCTCAAGGATCAAACGCCACACACAGAATGTATCACCTTCCCGTCAGCAGAAAACACAAGGAGGAGTGTCAGGTGGAGGCAGGTCACACAAATCCAGCCACCCATCACCCAGAGATGAGAAATCAAGTAGCGATGGCCATGTGTACGCGAACCGCTAGTGCATGATCCAGTGGCTCATTCATGAATGAACTACCCAAGTCCCACCAAATTCAGTGGGAGAGCGAAAAGTGCTCACTTACTTCTGCCATGAAAATGAATGAATGTGGAACTTGATTTAATCTAAAGCCATTTGGCTCAGCAGAAATTTGCCACTTGCTCATGAGTAGGCCACCTCTTCCGCAGGCAGAAGAGTCCAGGTTCACTCCTTGGCACCTCCTGTTAAAAGGTAGATGGGAAAGGCCTCTACCTGAGACCCTGGGAAACTGCCAGTCAGCCTTTTCCTATCCAGATATTGGACTTGAGTTCCCATCGGCCCCAGACAGCATGGCCATGGAGTTGTGGCCCAAAACATCTGAAGGGCGCCGGTTTGAGAAAAAAGGGTGCTGACAGTGTTGCCAACCTGATGTAAATACATATAGATCTGATGTAAAACACACAGAGCCAAAGCAAGATTGAGGCATCCACTGAGGGCTTCATGTCATCTTCTGTTTTCCATGGGTACAGATGGAAGCAGTCCCATATCTGAACCAGTGGCTGCTCAGGGCAAATAGGGCATTGTCCCACCAGCCTCAACCTGCCCTCAGAGAGCCCCCAGCTGCCTGCCTCCTTGCTATCCTCCTCCTCATTAGTCTCAGTGTTGCCTTGTAGAACTCCACAGAGAAGTGGATGGGGACAAAACTATAATTACCATATTTTGCATGTATAAGACAACCCCAGAATTAAGAATTCAGTATTTCTTGAGTTGTTGAGCTCTCTTGGGGGAGGTTGCCGTCCACCCGTCCACTCGCAGCTGCGGCAAATTGCCTGCCCGACGCCACAGCAAATCATCCCCCCGGCCACTCACCGCAGCACCAAATCGCCCACCTGCCCGCTCACCGCTGAATCAGATTGTCCCCCTGACTACTCACCACCACAGCAAATCACTCACCATCACCGCTTGCCTGACCGCCTCTGCATTCTCTTTCCATGTATAAGTTGACCCCCCATTTTTGCCTTTAAAAATGTAGCAAAAAATTAGTCTTACACACAGAAAAATACAGTAGTAGGCTGCCCTCTTTTATTGACTCTGCTGCTACCTACTGTTGTCCTCCTTGCCTGTATTCACCCTACCAGTCTGGGTGGGCACCATTCAGAAAAACATTCTACAAACAATTGCAGCTGGAGTGTTAGAATAGGACCAAGGTTGAAATCCCTGCTTGGCCATGAAACGCACTGGGTAACCTTGGGCCAGTCACTGTGTCTCATTTTAACCTACCTCACAAGGTTGTTGTGGGGATTAAATGAGGAGGGCGAGAACCATATATGCCACCTTGAGCTGCTTGGCAAAAAAAAGATGGGCTATAAATGCCACAAGTAAGTAAATAAATAAAAATAAGCAGATGTGAATGGTTCCTGAAGAATCAGAAGCTTTGATCTGAAACACAACACACACACACACCTTGCAATGAATGGTGTGCCTGGCACATGCAGACACTTGCGTTTGAGAAATATTGAATCCCAGCGTGTAATTCTGGGGGAGAAGAAACATTTGCAGAGACTCGCCCTGTCTCTATGAATCTTCTATTACTGGATGGAAAGATTCCCCTCGGTACGCGTTACATGGTAAATAAATCAGGCCCCATATTAACCTGGACTTTGATTCATTCAGCAGAAATCATGATCAAGAATGGATAAATTACAGCTCTCTGCAGACGCCCGGTTCCAAAAAAAAAAAGGAGAGAGACAGGGTAGTCTTCCTTTCTTTGTTTCTTTCTTTCTTTTAAAGGAAGAGCAACTGGGTTTTATGCCTAGTAAATATTTTATTGCCTTTGGTTTACTGTGGCATTTCAATGATCCCCTTTTAGGAGTCTGCAAACTGCGCAGGTTAAAGGTCATTTCTCGAATCACTGGCATTAGGAAAGAATAGCAGAAAACTGTAAAGCGGGGGAGGGGGCAGCGCAGTAAAACAAGCCAGCCCGCCTGAAAGAAACCCAGGAAGGGTCCCTCAAGTTGTTTGCCTGGATGTTTCTCAGGGTGTAATTGACCAATGTCGTTGGGCAAAGGGAACCACCTCCAGAGGGGGAGGTCATCAACAGGCAGGCAGGCAGGCAGGCAGGCACAGGTATTAAGGAAATCAAAGTACAGGCTGCATCCTCTGGGCCTCTGGAGTTCCTCCTTTAGGGTTAAAAACAAACACTGGAAGAAAGGATGGTTGTGAACGAGAGATGTCTTTTGAAAGCACGAGGACGCAGAGGAAAATGCATCTAATAACCCCCCCCCCCAAAAAAGAAGCAATTCAAGGTGTCCTCCTCCTGCAATGTTTGGAAAGTTTCCCTCTCTCCTGTTCCCTAGCCATTAAAACAGCTGGGGAGGCAAAAGAGGGCGGAGGAGAAAGGGTAAAAAAAAACCAGGCTGCAAGGCGCTCAGGTTTCTGCTGCTTTTGTTTTCCACTGGTTTTTATTAAAGAGGGGGAACTGAGATCTGGCCTGACAGAGGACTGATTTTCCTGGGTTTAACTACAAGCAATCTGAATGTTTGCACCAGCGGAAAGGCAATGCTGATTAAAATACCCTGCAGCAGGAAGACATATTGCCTGTGTGTGTGCTATCTTTGGTTTTTAAATGTTACTTATTTTTATGAGTGGGAAGACACCTTGCAATTCGAGCCTGGGCTCTGCCAGGTTATTTTGCTCCCTACGCAAGGCCAACTTCTTGCACGCCCCTGCAAAAATTGCTAGCAATTCTATTGTGTGAATTCCTTCAAACATGATAAAATTCTTCAAAATATAAAAGTAAAATATCAGACATACAAGGCCGTTGGCATCCATCTGCCAGAAATTTATAAGTGTCAGAGCTGGCTCCGGGTCCCAGCTCACCAAGGACCAACGCTAGCCGATCGTACAGTATCAAAGTCTTTATTGAAGAATAGTCTCCATTTACAAGTCTCAGCGTCCCAGCCCTACGTCTGGACTTTAGACCGGCGAAGCTCTGTCTGGATCTCCACCCCCTGTGCACCAGTTTAAGACTCTAATCTTACTCCACCTCTTCCTTCTCTCTCTCTTCCTCTGGGTCTTACTACCCCCCGGGGTCTCATTCCTCCTGGACTCTTCCGACGCAGAGCTTGACCCCTCTGACTCCTCCCCCTCTCTTCGGCGGGCTTTAGGACCTGGCTCCCTACCCGGGCTGCCCACCTTGCCGCCCTCCTGTACATTTGAACTTGGCGCGCGCGCGCGTTTTACTTTCCGGATGACCGTTTCCTCGCTCCCTGACGAGGGTGTGGTCAGTCCTGCCTCACGTTCTCCCTCTGCCTGCGCGCTCCCTGATCCCGATGCCTTGGACTCCTCCCCCCTACTGCACTCTGGGGGGGACGCTGGTCCGGATTTCCAGCTGCTACTCTCTGAGTCCCCTCTGGCCCCTTCTTCCCGAGGTGTCCCCCTGGGCACTCCCCTTGCCCTGACCATGGGGGCCCCTTTCTGTGAATCCTCCGAGTCACTGGAGAGACTCAGAGACCTCGGACTACTGTCGCCGCTGACATTTCCTTCCGACTCCTCCCCCTGACAATAAGCTATAACAAAAACTATATAAAACTCTGCCCCCCCCCCAAGGTCAGTGATGTGCCACTCTGAAGTCTGCACCCGAGGCAGTTGCCAAGTTGGTCTAATGATAGGGCCGGCCTTGACTCAGGAGCAAAGCACATCCCTTGCATTCAAAAGGTCCCCGGTTCAATCCCTGCAATCTCCAGGGAGAAATGGGAAAAACATCTACATGAAACTCTGGAGAGCTGCCAGAGTAAGCAACGTGGAGCCCTCCAGGTGTTGTTGGACTCCAACTCCCATCAACCTCAAGCAGTCCAAAAAGCTTGGAGGGCACTCAATTGGGGAAGGCTCACATTACGGGTCACGTGGGCAGAACAAAGGGAACAGCAAGCAGCCTGCAGAATTGGCATTAAGAATTGCTTTGTCCAATTGCCCAAACATCAAATGGATTTGAAATCCCACCCACCAATAGGATGTTCATGGGGAATGCAAAGCAACACAAAGTAGACTGAGGAATCTATGCACATGGATGAGAAATGTGGATCCTTGATAGCAAACCAAAACCTTGACTTTGTGCACCGGTGCTTCCTCATATGAGTTGAGCAGCAAGTGGCTTGTGGCATCACAAACTGTGCCTGCGATTGATGGATCAGTTCAGTTGCCAGCAAGATTCTCTGTTAAATGCAGGTGTAGTGTGATAATGGAATACTCTGAATCTTGGTTTCTTGAATCCAACAGGACCAGACTGACAAGCCTCCTTCAGTTTGATCTGATCAACTGATTTGCACCGCAACATAATAACGCAACTTGAAACACAACAGGGCGAAACAACTTCCAAGTGTTTCAAGTCACTAGTTTATAGAGGGCCCTCAGTAAACTGGAGTATTAGACTGCAATCCTAACCATGACTACTCTGAAGTAAGTGCAATTGAATCCAATGGGGCTTACTCCCAGGTAAGTGGAGTTAGAATTGCAGCTTTGCTTGACAAGAGGCCTAAATCGGGGCACACAGTCTCCCCATACTTTAATTAACAACAATAAAAATTAAATGAAAATCTATTAATATTTAATAAAATACAAACAAAATCTCCTAAACGTGAGTGATGCCCTCATACAATAAAAAAAAGTAATAATACAAAGACCTACAAAACATAGTAGCATACAAAATAATTTTTAAAAAATCATGCCATCTATATGGTAAAAATAACTCTAGCTTCATTGATTTATGGTATACCAACCAATATTGTATGAAAGGACTCTATGTCATATAAAAAATTATCTCTTTTATAAACAATTTTGGCTACACTCCACATTTTATATAGCCACTCCATCATTGAAGATAATTTATTATCTGTCTTCCGTTTGGCAGCAGCAAACATTCTAGCTGCTAATAATCGGGATCATATTTGGCTTATCCATGAATTCGTTTAAATAGCCTTCTGAGTAAAATTGCCTAGGATTGCATTGTTAGTTACCTATCACAATAACCTCCATTTGCTACAGTGGTAGCAGTAAGGGTATAGGGCATTTTCCAGTTACAAACAACTGAAATGAAACCTAAGATTTTACTACAGGTGGCAGATTTTTTTAAAAGACGGTTTACCATTTGGTAATATGTCTTTGAACAAAAGTTGGGTGAGATGCATAGGGACAGATATAGATTTCAACCATCAGTAGAGATGGTTATATTATAACATGCAAAATGGGTAATTTGATAGTTAAATGCATAGGATCTAACTCCTAGGGGCCGAGGTCCCTTCCTGCCATCCTGCCACATCATTCAGGAAGGTGGCACCTCTGCAGCACTGCCCTAACACTTCCACCATTCCTGAAGGTATGTATACAACACACCTACCGTATTGGCCTGAATATAAGCATCACTTTCCCCCCAAATTCCGACCATGAAAATTTAAGGTGCAGCTTATATTCGCGACCTTACAGTATGCAGCCTGGAACGTGGGCCAAACAGTGCCAGGAGCTCAGCAAAGCAGCGCCTGCCCCATGCATAGTCCCCCATCTTCTCTCCCAAAGGTCAGGAAGGGAGAGAGTGAGGAAGGGGAAAGGCCGCAGGCAACGCAGCGTGGCTCCCCTCCCCCCCAGTATGCAGCCAGGAGCAGCGAGGAATGGAGCGGCTTATATTCAAGTATTTTTTTCTCCCCCCCCCTTCCAATTTTAAAGGTGTGGCTTATATTTGGATGTGGCTTATATTCGGGCCAATACGGTATGTCTTGTATTTGGTGGGTATACCATACACCAGCATCATTTAACATGCAGGTTGGTGAGTTACGGTAATTATTTCTCCAGTTTGGAAATTTTCATTTGTAGCTTCAACCATCATACTCCAAAATCCTTATGCCTTAGGATATTCCCACCATAAACGATAGAAGTTTCCTTTCTATTCTTTACAAAATCAACTATGGCAAACTGCCGTTTTATCTACCATCTCACTTTTTCAAGGTGTTCAATGCCATTGACACAGCTCTCTTTGTTGCTTACAAACTCTGTAATGGTTGTCCCTTTTTTTAAAAAAAAAAGTCACCAACTCTGTACTTTGCAATTCTTACGTCCCACTTACCTCTATGATAAAGTTTTCCTGGAGCTGTTCCCTTGACAGCATTTGCTAAACATTGTGGGGTAGAGGATCTTATTTCCCCTACCCTAATGTTAACGGCCATTCAGCAAAAGATTGCAGAAGTGTGTGATATGATTACCCCTACTAATGCAAAATACGAATACAATTTAAAACCAACCAAGAAACATAAATAAATACAACAAAAGATGCAAGTACCACCCCCAACTAAAAATGGCAAAATTAATTAGAAGTCATTATGTCAGCTAAGTTTTTACTGAGCCCAGAGAACTTTAGATGTGCTTAAGTCTAAATGAAACCTATGGAGCTTGAGTTGGTTGTGAATTGAGCACAAACCCATTAAACATAAATGGGAACAGGTCCAAACTAAAGGACATGGTCCAGCCAAAGTTAAGCGAGTATAAGTTTCACAGATTTCAATGAGAAAATTTGACCCTCTGTGTAAAATTGATGGGACATAAAAGCTTAACTTTGCCAAGAACATACCCAGATTTGTTTGCAGATGAACAGAGAACCATTTAATATGCAAGAGCCAAAGCAATCAACCTGTTCAAAGATTTTAGATGGGCGTCATCTACCTCACGCCTCTCAGAATGAAGATTATGTAGAAATATGAGTGGATATGTGGGCAGGTCTCTATGGATTTATCATATGTGGTGGTCCTATACTAAAGTTACAGAATTTTTGGGAACTAGTGTTAAGATATTATTGTTCATGTTATTACATAAAGATTGGCCCAGTTGCTTTTTATCTGTCACTTGAGTTTGTTAAAAGAATCAGTGTCTCTGGCTCATATGGATTTGCTAAAATATATGATTGCTGCTGCGAGATGATTATATTATAGCCAAGAACTGGAAGTCATCACAGAAACGGACATAAAAAAAAAGAAACCTACTTATTAAAACTGTGTAACATAATGTAAATGAACAATCCTATTATATAGAGAGACATGAGAGAAAATCCAGAAAACTCAGGTCACTAGAAGACTTTGGAAGAAGGCATAATAGGATTTATTTCCCAGCGGAACTGCAAACATCAAAACCAGAATCTCCAGGACTTTAATATCAGCATTATAGCTCAGGAGAAAATGCAGGCTGTGGGGCCTTGACATGGTGGGCAGATTGTAAAGGCATCCACATATGCAAATAGAGCCTGAGCCAAATCTCTGTGGTACACGGCACAGTGGGGTGGCCATGCCTCTAACCCACCTTGCTTGAGGTTCCTCAGAATGCCAGGCCACTCTTGCTTAGAGTAACCCTTGGTGAGCCCTTTGTTCTCAGAACGTAGGAGCCTGGTTCATCATAGGACAGCTCTAGAGGCTTCGCCTAGATCCCTGTGCTTAGGTTCCTTCCTTTCCTTCTCCGAGGCTCATCCCTGTACAGAATTACCACAGACAGTACTAGTGCTCCTTCCCTCAATACCACCCTCCCTTTGGCTTTTAGGAAATGAGGTTGCCATCTTCACCTATCAGTGTTTTGGTCATCTGCAGCGTTGAGGTAGAGGAAGCCGTTCCTTCCTTGCCTGCCTGTGTTCCAGTAGTCAGCATCAAATGCTGTGGGGCTTTTTCCTGCAGCCACCTCTGCCTCCCTGCACTTCCTTCCCTCTCTCATACAAGCCCACACCTCCCTCTCAGCGTTTCTGCTTTTTTCCTGTACACTGAAAGAGAAGCTGTGCCCTCCAGCCTGACGCTGGTTTTTGCTGGAGAAGCTTCCTGCACGGAGGTATGAGTCAATTGCTGGTACCTCCTCACGCGGTGGTTCCAAAGGCAGCCATTTCTTGGCCTGTGGCCCAGTGCTGGATCAAAGACATGATGCAAAAGGAAAAGGGGATTAGAAGGGAGGAAGGAGAAAAAAGCAAACTCACGCACAGATGCTTAGTCACAAAGTTCTTTTAACAAACACCAAGAATGGAAAACCGTTCAATGAGAGCAGCAGCCATAACCTGCTGAGTGAGGTGCTCTATTTTCCTTCTATTCCTGCTTTCACTGGAGCAGGTGACAGCTGATGGAGGAGCCTGATGGAGCTGGCTTCTCAGCAGAGATGTTCGTTCCTCTGCATCCCTGCTCTCTCTCTGCTGTAGGCTGACCGAATGGCTATTGATGGAGGGAGGGGTCTTTAGGTGTGACATGACTCCCACCCTTAGGAGGCTGATTTTCTAAGGACTTGAGCATCCAGGACCACACAAAGATGAGATAGACCATGTCTTAAAGTTGTTCCATAACTCTATAACTCATTTTTTTAAAAAAGGGGGGGATTTTTTTCTGTAAGTGGCATGCACAGTCTAGTCTTGAGATCACTTGAGATCTCATGCGTGTGTGTTTGGGTACTGCTGCCTCATTTACTTCAGCTGAGACAACAGCTTCATGTGCCTGTTTCTTTGTGTGTGCTTGATTTACTCTATAGGAATGAATGAGGCACCTGGTGGGTGGTGGGTATGAGAATTGCTATCACCATGACAGTGAACTACACTCCACACAGCGCTTAATCTTGGAGTATGCCCAACCCAAATTCCATATGCCCATCTGTACTCTTTCAGAAGTGATTTCGGATTGCATCCCTAATAAGCGAGTGCCTGTACTGTGAAAGCGGAGAGCCAAATACTTCACAGCCAAATGTGGTAGAAGACAGAGCAGAACATGACCAAATCTGTAAATGATCACATATTTGCCTTTGGGGGCAATACATCTTTGAAAAGAAAAAGACGAGAATAAAATCCACTAAAAGATGAGACTGCTTGAGTTGCTTATGAAAGCAGCCAATAATTTATCATTTTCTCCCATTGCACCACTACTAAAAAAATGATATACAATCTGCAGTGTTGTGTTGCATTTCTCCCTCTCTCTCTTTAGGCTGGAATCTATGCCCAAAGTGAAATCAGATTGCTCGAAATATTGGTCAAAGCCTCTTCCTACCAATGTGGTACTCATTTAGGCTCGATCTCCTGTATTTAATCATAACTGTTAAACTCGCCTTTGTAGTGTAATTGCAAAATTGTACTAAGAATCTGCACTGGGGGAAAAGGCAAGTGTCCCCTTTGCATCTCAATTCCTGTGTTGCAAATAAAAGTATTCATAACATCAAAACTATCTCTCCGACCACTGACTCCCTTGCAGCATGTGGGTCATGTAAGCTGCCTCCAAATGTGGGGGCTATGCAGATAGGACGAAAGTTACCAAAACATAGATCTGACTTCTTTTTTCTCTCCTTCTTGAGAAACTTCCTAACTCTACACATGGCTGAGCTGCATAAAAGCACAAGGCTTTTATCATTGCATCAAGGCATCATGCTTGATTGGTTTCATCTGTTTTACCCAAATCGAATAAGCAGTTATTTATCTTATTCTCCCTGTCTCTATTTTCAGTGTCTTGGGCTTGGAAATGAATTGTGCTCTTACTTAACCAGAACTGGGATGCAATCTTCAATCTGACAAGTTGCTATCGGGGGGTTGGGGGGTTGGGGTTGATGCTTTTTCAGAACAGCCAGTTTCTACATAATTCCTCTTTAGGAATTTGTAGTTTAACAAACAGGCGAGGTCATGTGTGTCACAGGGAGCATTTAGAAGAAGTAAGAAGCAAGAGGGTGGGGTGGGGGATGTAATCCTCAGAACCAACTGATTAGAAAATGGAATCCTTTGAAGAATGGCTCATTCAGAATAATCTTCTTTGAATTCTGTGATGTGCTTCAATCATCTTAGACACCTTAACAAATAGAACATAATCCCTTTGTCCAGAACATCAAACGGGCATGGTACTTAGAGACCAGCCTTGGGAGGTGCTGAGCGCCCTTGCCTACTATTCCCGACAGTGGGAGCAGAATGTGCTTGCATTGGGGGCGGGGGGGGGGGAGAGAAAGTGAAGCGATCTGAGTGTGTATGTATGAGAAATTTTAGTGCAATAGCAAATGCTAGCTTAACATCATTGCATAAGTGGATTTCTCAAAGATTCCTGGATTACCGCTATGGTGGTCGCTATAAATATACTCAAATTAGACAACACAATTTCTTGTTTTTATCTAGGTGCTCCCTAAAACCAACCTCAAGATCAATTCACAAGGCTGTATGTCAGGCTTGTATTCGGTTTCTGCGGGCTTAACCTTGTCAGCTCATTTTTGAAGCATGGCAAAGTGGTCATCGGAACATCCCACCCACCTGCCCATTGGTTTCATCACCACAAATGGCAGGGCAGTTAAACTGGGACATGGGCAAACGGTAGAGTATTCTGACAGCTGCTTGTCCAAAGGCTGGATAGGAAGCATGGGTTGAATGTAAGACCCCACCCCCTGGTGATGCAATTTGGCTCTTGAAACACATGTCTTCCTCAAACAGTCACTAAAGCACATGCCACAAAAGTGGCTACATCCTTTTCACCAGAACTAGCCCCTGCTATTCTGTACATGAGGAGCATCATGAGGTCCAGTGGGGTTCAAATAATGTATGCTGTGCTATCTCCATACAGCTCCATAGGAGCCACCTGAATGTCTGCTGGTGGGGTGCAGGATTCTGGAAAGAGGATGAGGGAGCTGCAGAAGCAGATCTGTTGATCTTGCAATCCAATCCTGCACCAGGTAGACCCCATATGGTTTGGCTGCCTCTTTCCACTTTTCCTGCCAGACTCTCCAATGCCAACACGTATGCAATATGCCAAAATAGAGGCTTTCACCCCTTTGGACTTGAAGGCTGGATTGTGCTCCATATTTGTAAATTGAGTAAAAATGTGCATATTTGTCTGCCTTTTGGACCACATCACTTTCATTAATGGCCTTAATTAGAACTAGTGTTGGCTTGAGGCTAAGAGTTTGACCTCAGAACCCTGTTTTATATCTCACCTCTGCCATAGACACATTATATAATCTTTAAGCATCCCTCAATATGCATCTGCAAGACAGAGTAATAATAAATAATAAAATAAAATAATTGTCCAGTAGCACCTTAGAGACCAAATACGTTTGTTCTGGGTATAAGCTTTCATGTGCATGCACACTTCTTCAGATAGTATCTGCTACTGGACAATTTTTATTTTTTATTTATTTCATCTGTGTCAGACCAACATGGCCACCTACGTGAACAGAGTAATAATGTCTGTCTGCTTCGCAGGGTTGTTGTTAGGTCCCCATAGATGCTTTAGTCACTGAGAAAGTGCTGTGTAAATAACAGTGATTATTGCTGCTGCTACTGCTGCTGCTACTGCTGCTGCTATTAAATTTATGGGCATTGAAGTTATTGGTTGTTGAGATTACTTATTGAGCACTGGGAATGCCTTAACACTGTAGCTTAGAGAGGACAGGGAAAGAATTTATAGCATAAGGGGTTTTAGTTCAAAGTTGATTTTATTTGGAAATTTTTGGAAAGAAAACAATCAACAGAATCTTGCTACTGATATTTTAGAATTTTGAAGTGAAATCAGTATTATATCAGCTTGGCTCTCTTTTCGTAGTGTTGATTGACGAAACTGAACTGATTATTGTGAAGGTTCCAGTTGCACCTTAGGGTGTCTTACTGACGTTGTTTTGATCATTGCTTATTTTATGGAAACTACTCTGGGGTTAATTTTGACCCAGGTTGGTATAAGAAAAACCAAATGAAATAATGAAATATAATTTAGCATGGCATTACTATTATCATTATTACAGTAGGAGTGTCCCTGTCCCCCCGCCCACCTGTTTTTTCCTTTGCAATTGTAGTTGTAAATTTTGCAGTGAAAAACTATGAACCAAAAAAATAGCATATCTAAGGGTAAAGGGGGAATTCACAAGGTGGTTTCCACTCCAGTTAAAACACACAAGGTAAAAAAAACAACAACCCATGAAGCAGAATATCAGTATTGTTCCTGGAAGCCAGGGTTGCACATTGTTGCCAATGGCAGCTTATAGCCCAACTTTGAAGAGCTGTGTTAGCTGCCAATTTTCCAAGGTGCAAACGGACAGTTGCTTGCTCCACAGCTAAAGCAATCTTCCATTCTTGGTGAACTAGGAACGACTGTCTGGGTCTGTACGTGCGAGGGAAATCCCTATTAAATTCCTATCAGTAAAAAGGTAATGCAAACTTCCTTGTAGCAAAGCTAGCAAAGTTAAAAACTAAAACAAAAAGCATATTGTGTCACCTTAAAGTTTATCCAATTTATTACAGCCAAAGCTTTCATCTGATTCATGAAGTGCAATCCTAAACTGGCAGGCAAAGATGAACGTGGCGGAAAGGTGCAGGCAGGGATCATTCCATAAAAGCCAAATAGTTGCAGGAACCAACAACAAGGCGAGGATGGCAGAAAACTGGGAGGAAGGGTTATGGAACCAGGCGATTGAGATCCTGAAGGGTGATCATTCCACACTGCAATGTTTTGTGGCAGCACCTACCAATGGTTTATTAACAAGCTATGCTTTGAGGGAAAACTTTACTAAAAAGCAATGCAGAGACCCTGACAGCAGAAGATCAGGGCATCAGCTTGCAAAAGAAAGCTTCCATCACAAGGACACACTGTGCTAGGGAAGTCATATCTCATTATGAAACACGGGGAAAGATGTATAAGGAAATAAAATGACCTTTTTTATTACTTTGTATTCACTTTATTCCCCCGCCCTGGCAAGCTTTTACTTTATTAATAATAAAAAAAGTGCCTTGGATAATACTATAAAAATGTTTGTGTTGCAGTAGGCATGCCCTGCAGTATGCCCTGTTTCTACAGCAGGACAGAATAGACAGACAAGCTTTTTGTTTTGTTTTAAAAAAGATAGGATGAGCATGAATTAATCTTCTAAGCAGTATAATATGCACTGATTAGTCCTAAAAGAAGGCTTCACTCAGGACAGTCAATGCCCATTTCAATAGACTGAACTGTTTTCATCTTCTGAATGTTTGCCATGAATAAGCTCTGCTCACTCTTTGTAGATATAAAATCCAACAAAGTATGTTCATTGTGATAAACTACATCAGACATTTGGAAATTCTGAATATGGCAAGGATCTGAGTGGGGTATGCAGTGTTTCCCCAACTTGGGTCTCCAGCTTTTTTTTGGATGACAGTTCCTATCCTCCCTGACTGCGGGTCCTGCTAGCTAGGAATGATGGAAGTTATAGTCCAAAAACAGCTAGAGACTCAAGTTTGGGAAACACTGATGTAGCACAATACTGTGGCATAAAGTTTTTCATTCTCAGCTTCCTGAGTAACTTAGCCAGCTGTGGCTGTAATGGCTTGTAGTACTGTCCATTCTCCCTCCCTCCCTCCCTCCCTCTCTCTCCCTCACCCTCTCTCTCTCTCATATATGAGATTTAATGCAGGTGTCATGTGATTTACAAAATAGTAAGAAGGGCCTTGTCTCCACTATCAAAAACATCTAGAAAGTGAAGTTGGCTATAAAGAGAGATCTCACGTGCCATTCTTCAGCCATGGGCTCTGCAAATGAAATGAGAGATGCCCGTATTGGAGAAATAAATGTTGGTTCAGCTACCAGTGTTGTCAACCCACCAATTTGGGTGGATTGTCTATCTTTTTTTTTATTTTCAAAAGTGGTGCATGCCTATTCATGAGTTTATCAATTCAGTCATTGCAGTATTATTTAACAAAATAAACTTTCAAAAAGAGCAACACTGTACCGGAGATTGGCTAGAAGGCTCCTTGGTGAAATTACAGGGTGGAGAAGAGAGCAGAGATCACCAGCGCCATGCAAATAGTAAATTATTTGCAAGTAGTTTGCCTCGCTTTGCTAGTAACTAACAGGCATAGTGTGCTTGTTAGGCCAGGATGGAGAACTACAGATCTGGAAGGTAAATATGGCCCTCAAGACCCCTCTGCATGGTCTAGGATTCTTCCCATGTCACACCCCTTACTGACCACTTCTTATCTGCCTGGTTGTGTCTGCAGAAAGCTGTGAATTGTGCATGGTTTGAATGTAGCCTATTGCGCTAAGAGGATAGTTGCTCCACCCTCTTTTTGCCTCCGCCTACCGCTGGCATGTAGACCCCTGAGGGAAGGCAACCTTCAGACTGAGAAAGGTTCTCTGCCTCTACTGAAGTGCTTGGGCTGAGGCAAGATGCGGGCCAACATTTTCTCATAAATATCCTGGTACATTCCGCTCTTATTTTTAAAGGTCAAATAATAATAGTAAAAAAAGAGGAGGAGGAGGAGGAGCATCAAATTTTACAGCTGTTAATTATAAATGTGACAGACTGCTGCTTATGAAGGAACAGAGTTCAGCAGCTAACTCTAAATTAATGACTGTATCGGGTGGTATAATATTAATGTTAATAAGCAATACCAATTCCACATAAGGTTGCGAATACGCACACCCGTTATGAATTTGTAACACCCACGCGTTTTACCCCAATGCCAATCTATAGTGTATTCATAATTAGTTCCATAAAGCAGACAGTAAAAAGACAGTGGAGAATCTTGTGTCACGTTGGTACAAATTACTCTGACCTTTCCCAGTCTTTAAAGGAAGAGCAGTCATCCTTCTTTAATTCACTGGCCCTGCGATGGAGCCTCCAATGGAGGCCTATTCGTCACGTTGTGTTTTTCTAACCAGGAACATGTTTCTTATCACATGAGCTGGGCAGGGCTTTCCCCTGTATTTCCACTCTCCCCCTCCTCAAAGCCCACAGTGTTTTATTGACCAGCCTCCTTGCTTTAGACTTGAGCTCGTGTTCTCTGAGGAAGTACAAGTGGTAGTTACGCAAGTCTTTCCTTCTCTGCCTTGGCAACGTTCGCCGGGGAGATTTACAGCCTTCACCTTTCAGATATAGAGGAATTGGTTGTTTAACTTGACTGAGAATAATTCTGACATGGGAAACACTGTCAGAATTTAAACAGATCCTCCAAGCGCCAGTCATCTGGAAAGGCCTGCGATTTAACAATCACGCTGTCTTCTTTGTATTTCCATGGCGTAATTGGCTAGTGACACCCTGATTTTGAACTGATTCTGAGGCTCAGCTCGCTGACTTTTGACCTGGAATTAGCAGGGCAGGAGATATGGAAACAATATGGCACTTGGACCAGAAGTGAACAGTGGAACAAATGGGTATGAATTATTTTATTTAGTAAAACTAATTGCTGCCACAAACACTCCAATTGCTTTAACCGTTTTCATATATGCAGCTGTTTCTTACATGTTTTCATTGTATTTGTGTATCCCTTTGGAATGCCTCATGGGAAGTGAATCATTAATGATGATGATGATGATGATGATGATGATAGACTTGATCCCCTTGTTGTTTGCAATCTTCAGTTCAGAAGAGTGAGGACAAATAACACAAGTCTGATGATTTGAAGCTTTTTACAATCAAGTAGTACATACGTTTTATGAAATAAATATGAAATAAAATGTCCCTCCCATACTTTGGAGTGAGGCTTAATATAGGCTGATCCAGCCCTTCCATTTTCCAACATTTACCCTCAGATTCCCAGCCTCCCGCTCTCAGATCTGAAAACTCCTTACAGGAACCAGCCCTAACACTGGGCAGAGTGGGGAGGCTGCCTGAAGCAGTTTCTGCTGAGCCACATGGAAGGGTAGCAAATGGTTAGTTATTTTATTATTGTTGCATTTCTTATGGCCAGAGAGGTAAGGCAATGGTGGTGCTTCAGATACCAAAATAACTTGACAGGCCTTGGGTACGCTAAACCTTGAACTGCAGGTGAGGACGGTGCCATTTGCTGCTTTGTCGCATGCAGCAAAATGTGTTGCTGCCACCCAATGAGTTTCTGGGCTAAGAAGAGATGTGAAACCAGATCTCATTGCTCTTAATGGATAATCAGTAATCAGTTCTCCTACACAACACAGTCATCTTACTTTTCTTATTAAAAATATGTGGCCTATAGGAATTTGAGGTGTTCCCCCCCACCACCAATGATAGACCACACTGAGAGAGAGCTATTGCTGGACTTCCACTTCCATCATCCTTTAACACTGGGCCATGCTGGCTGTGGCTAATGGGACATGGAGTCAAACAACACCTGGAGAGCACTGTGTATCCCATTCCTGACTAAACAGGGAATGAAAGGGGAGAGGGAGGAGGAGGAGGCAGCAGTGATGGCAGAGGCGGTGGTGGGTGGAACCGCTTTCTCTCCCATGAGGTCCAGATCTCTCACCTACTTCATGAGCCCTGGTCCAAGAGGCTGTTGTACTAGTTTATAAACATTTACAAGAGGCATAATTTGGGGCCATCCAGAGTGAACCTGGGGCATTCCAAAGGCCTCTAGCCTCATGATCTCCATATACTTGTTTCCCCTAATTGGCTGAGGCAGCATCTGGAGTTGGATGATTGTTCATCATTGTGTCATGAGGCTGAAGACCTGCTGTGGCCGTTAGCTGCCAGAACATCTGGAGCCCACTTAGTTCTTTGGGGTGGGGACCTGGAGCAGTTTTTTAAACAGCTGGACATACAGCTTCTTTGCCCAGCATTGTGTTTATCCAAAGTTGTTAGATTTCTCTCACAAGACCCTTTGATACAGCTGACAGAGGAGCGAGTGCTTCTAGGTTCCAAACTGACGCATCACAGACATTGACCTTAGATCACCTTCATGGATAGCATATAAACACATTTCTTAACAAATGGTTGGATGGCTGCAATTTCGCACTAAAAATGCTGCAGTTCCTGAAACCAGAAAGCTGTCTTACTATTGAACTAATTTCTATCACTTGTCTCAGTGTCTCTGAGGTACTAATTTATCCAACCATTTATCCACCCATGAAATGTACTCCCTTTTTGTTCTGTACTTCACGTGTTTGTTTATTTATTTTGCTTTAGCCTTTTTTTCAGCCCAAAGGAGCATTCTATGGCAGTCTACCAATATATTTTCTACATATGCTCAATCTCATTACACAATTTGCCTCTTGGAAGACTTGTAAATTCTTCTTTCTTTGCCAGGAATTGTGGGAGAACAAGTGAAAGCGATTTCACATAAGAGCAGCTTTGCTGCATCAGACCAAGAGTCCATTTAACCCAGCATCCTGTTTCCAGAAGTGGCCATCCAGATGCTTCTGGGAAGTACACAAGAAGGACATGGAGCCAGCGGTCATCATTCATCCCCCTCAATCACCTGCTATTCAGAGGTAGACCGCTTCTAAACATGGAGGTTCTGAGGGTTCAGGTAAGTAAGAGGCAGTGCATAAATAGGAGGTAGGATGCCCCATTCTCCAACAGCTAGAGAAGCGCTAAAGAGGTTTCTACACCATTAGCAAAAGTTAGCCATGAATTAGCGGGACTTTCTTTACAATATAAGGGTGACAAGCATTACTTACACACACACACAGACAGAGAGAGAGCGCGTAATAATTTGTGGGAGGAACTGATTCTACACCAGAAGCCAGATTTTGGGAATAATAATAATAATAATAATAATAATAATAATAATAATAATAATATTCTGTCTATCTGACTGGGTTGCTCCAGTCACTCTCAGGGGCTTCCAACAAATTAAGCACGGTAACATCAAACATTAAACATCAAACATTAAAAATTTCCCTATACAGGGCTGCCTTCAGATGTCTTCTAAAAGTCAGATAGTTGTTTATTTCCTTGATATCTGACAGGACAGGTTTCCACAGGGTGGGCACGACTACCGAAAAGGCCCTCTGTATGATAACCATGTAGAAAGCTCTTTACAATCCAATTTAAAAAGAGCTGCAAAACCATATAAATTATTGACTGTTACTAAAAGAGAAAGTCTCTCTCCTCAGAGAGATATAATTCCCAGAGTTCCCCATGAAGAGCAATTGATTGTTAAACCGTGTTGGGACTTGTAGCAATGTAAGTGCAATGGGGATTTTGTAACAATTCTCAACACCCTAAGCAGAGAATAGTTCCTAGGATTTGGGGGTGGGGTGGGACAACCATGACTGTTTAAAGTGGTATGATAGTGCTTTAAAGGTACATTGTGGATGGGAATATAGCTACAGTGTTGTATTCCAAAACTGAAGAACCTCACCTTCTATTTGAGGTTCATTGCAGTCCTGCTTGTGATCTATGCCAGGCATGCAGATCCATTATTGGACACAGATGTTTGCTTTGTCTCCTTGCAGGACTTGATGCTTCACGATAGCATTTCCATGCACAAAATCAGACTTCACTCTGCATCATACTCAGTTCTTCAATTGAACGATACAACACATTGTTCAGAAAGAAACCAGATTTATTTGATGAATATAAACGAGCTGATCAACACCAAGCACTTCTCATACACATGATAACAATGTTATGAATTCTAAATACCTTGGTACTTTACACTTCTACGAGACATTAAAATTACAATGACTGTTCTAAAACATGCCCACTGGTAATTTCTAAGGATTCCTTAGTTTCATATCAATGTCCTTAATCACATGTCAAGATCACAATCCAGAACATGCCACTCACTTGGAGAAAATTATTACAAGAAGCACTATCAAATGAGGGTCAAAGGTAAATAGGGAATGCTGACCCATTGTTGCAGAACATCACATTCAAACAATCACTCTACACCAAAGGAAAATGCAGGTATAGGTTGTGACACATCTGAAATCTTTTCATAAACACTGTTTAAAAAGGAAATTGAAACCCACTTTCAAATGAAAGTCAATGTGCATTTACGTGCATACTGGATACACAAAATTCATTTAAATACAAAATTCATTCTGTACATTTAAATGAAAGAATGTGCAGTACAAGTTTGATCCCACAGTAAAATAATACTCATCTTAAATGTTAACCAAAAGGCTTGTTTGACTTTTTTTACATTTCATGGGGGAAGAAATCTACCAAACATTGCTCGAATAAAATGTTTGCCCAACATCACAGTGTTTATTGTAAACCCCGAGATTCTATTTTAGTGTATGAAAAGATTCCCCCGCCAAACATCATAGTATATATCATGTGAAATGGGAAAAAGCAATGTTAGACAAAATTTTCTTCTGTAGAGGCTAAGTCTTAGGCTTTGATAAAAGTCAGGTTCAATGCGCTTACCAACATGAAAGGAGCAAAAATAAAACAAAAATGCCCCCAAAATAATATCTGTGACAAAATTGGCACATACATATAAATATCTAACTATACAGTTTTGTTTTTAAGGACCCTATGTTTCCCTAGTTTATTTCCTACTTCAAGTATTCAGTTGCAGAATTAAGGTAAAGACCTGACTGTAAGAGACACAGAAGGCACAATCTTCCGCAAAGCTCTCTTGCACAAGCCCCGTTGGAAAGAATGGGAGCTCTGCAACAGCTCATGTCCTAGTCTTCCTCCTTTCAGTTCAATGGAGATTGTGCAAAAGAACATCCCAGTGGACTGTGCCCAGACAGCCATCCCTTACTAGGACAACAACTTTGTCAAAAGTAACACGTTTTGTTGTCCAAGTTCACAAGTGCAACATTTGTCATATGTGCTAAAGAAACTCCCAGGAGCTTTCCATTTTAAAATGAACAAACAAACAAACAAACAAACCCAAGGTTCAAAACCCCATTGAAAGTCAAAGGACAAACTTTTAAAATATAAATGAATATGGATAATCTATGCTATACATATTTATACAGATTTATTAGTCCATGTATGGAATTGAATTAACATTGAGCAGAAATTCTGCTTGCATTCACTGGCTCTTCAATTTCATCGAGAACGATGGTGCAACCAACTAATAAATTACTCTTTTTCTAGGCAAATAATAATTTCCAGGGGGTTCATATGTATGGCTCATACTGGATGATCAAGATTAATTGCACCAACCATTCAAAAATAATGACATATTTCTAAATTAAGTGCAAGATTTTATGAATATCCTGTTCAAAAACTGTTTTTTCCACAGCAGCAAAGAAAGAAAGAAAGAAAGTACCAAGAATTAAGGCCACACATGTTTAATTTTTATGGGGGAGGGCCAATCCACCTAGCATTTCTGCTCCACGACATCCATTCATTTCAACAAAGCCCAGCTCACATCTTATTAAAATGAATGGAGGTTTCATAACAGAAGGTGTCTGGTGGATTGCACATGTTGTTTGCTTCTAAGAAGTGCAGATAAGTCAATATCCACTTACAAGTCTGTAAGTGCCCCTCTCACTGACAAAAAGATATGCCAGTCACAGGACTGAGCTCTTGTTATGAGCACGTATGCCAGATGGAACGAAAATGCTCACTAAGGGAAGACCCTTACTTTGGGGAAACAGCAGATAGTTCAACATCAATAATAGTCTGTCACTACACATAATAGCTCCAGGGCTCTCCCCCCACACCTGTCTATTCCCCTGGCATGTGTTTTTAACATGTTCACATTTATTATATTTTGCTGGATGACAGAGATAATTTTCAATTATCTACTCATTCATCGATACTTCTTTGTTTAACATCTAAAATACATTATAAACCATGGTACGTATTGTTTCCCTGTTCAGAAAACAATGAGGAAGGGTCCCTTCCCGTAAAGGAGACCCAATGCATATATTTAATAATCACAACATTCTTTTGAATTAGAAAAAAAATCAAGAGTCCCAGCTTTTATATTAAATACTGTTGTGCATCTGGATGATAAAAGTTTGATGCATCTTCATAGACGCTCGTATACAAGTGTAGATTCTTGCGTCAAGCTTTTATCTTCCAGACATACATCAACCACTGTATACAAATAATTGCTAATCGTTTTAGGCTGCAGTCCTACACAGTTACCTGGGAGTAAGCCCCATTGAGCTCTATGGGACTTACTTCTGACTAGATATGTATAGGATCGCACTGTTAGATGCCCCATGCATTGTCAGAGACACACACCATATTTTCATACGCCAACAGATATTAGTAGTAAAAATTGATTTCATTTCCAACCTGGCCCAGAGCTTAATATTGGTTGCATTATCAAAATGGCTTGAGTAACAGTAAAGAAACAGAGGAGGGCAAAGACTTTGTTTTTATTACCCTGAAAAGCCCACGTTACTGGGGGTATGACTAATGCCGACACCATTATGAAACAGCTTGCTAGTCCCTGTAATAATCTAGTGCTTTAGAAGTGATACTTTAGAAGAAACTAATCAGAAACAGCAGACAACGATACTGCAGCTAATGGAACCTCAACTACAGATTAAAATTAATACAAATCTGTCAAATTAAAGATCCCACTTTAATTAACTTCATTTAGTAATGTTCAGAACAGATGGTAACTCAGTTTTCTTTTTAAAAAAAATATTTCTGGAATAATTCCTACGACCCCGTTAAAGGAAATGAAGTTCTTCTAATTCCCAATCAAGTCCCCTGAATTGTTTTCCAAAGTATCTGACTTCGTAACGTATTACAAGAAATAATGGAGAAGGACACCCGTTTGTGCAGCTTATTGTTTGATGGCAACCTTCATGTGCCCCGCCCACTTCTGTGATCTTTTGGGGGGTGGAGCTCCGAGAGTGGCGACTGCATTCAGATCCCCACTGCAGCAAATCATCCTCTTCTCTCTCGTCTCTCATTGTCCTGCAGTGCTGCCTTGCGTTTGCTTCTTTCTCCAGCTCCTCTTGATAACTGCAGCAAAACAAGAAGCCATCCAAAATGGTGAGCTCACATAGTTTCTGGAGACACAGTAGGACCCAGTTCAGGTCAGCAAAGGCTTCCTGCAGCCACACTTTCATTTCACTTTTTATTGTATTGTTTCTGTTTGGTCAGATGCCATCTTGAGTAGTTTTAGAGAAAGGTAGATGATTAAACAGACAAAAGGAATATTTCACCATTCTAACTGTGGAGGCTCCTGATCTATAGTTATCTGCAATGGAGATGCATATAGAGGGGTAGTCTGCTTTTTCATGAAGAACCTGAAGTGGGTCACATTATCCCTTCTACCAGCAAACTGGAGCTATCTCAGTAGGAAGGCTAGGTTTCGGGTACTGGGTTGCAGCCAACAAAAATAATGCATGAGCAGTATGATTTCCACTCATGCAATGGAACTTACTCTCCCTCTCCTTCCTCCCAATACAGCCTGTAAGGTAAATGGACCCCTGACCATTAGGTCCAGTCATGGCCGACCCTGGCGTTGCGGCGCTCATCTCACTTTATTGGCCGAGGGAGCCAGCGCACAGCTTCCGGGTCATGTGGCCAGTATGACTAAGCCGCTTCTGGCGAAACGCCATTTACCTTCCCGCTGGAGCAATACCTATTTATCTACTTGCACTTTGACGGGCTTTCGAACTGCTAGGTTGGCAGGAGCAGGGACCGAGCAAGGGGAGCTCACCCCGTCGTGGGGATTTGAACCGCTGATCTTCTGATTGGCGAGTCCTAGGCTCTGTGGTTTAACCCACAGTGCCACCCGCATCCCTAATATAGCCTATACACCCCCTCAAAAAACAAAACAAAAACCCAACACCCCTGCTCTGGGGGGTTCCTACAACCCCTGGAGGAGGAGGAAAGGAAGCTCCATTGAATGAGCAGAAGTCATTCTACTTGTCGAATATTCTTGGGATTCAGCCCATGTAATAATAATAATAATAGTAATAATAATAATAATAATAATAATAATAATAATAATAATAATAATAATTTTATTTATACCACGCCCTTCCCGGTTCAGAAAACTGGGCTCAGGGCAGCTAACAACAAATTTAAAACACTTAATTGTGATACAACAAAAAACAGCACAAAATACAGTATAAAAGAGTGAATAACAATAAATTCAAAGTTCTAAAATCAATTTAGGGGGAAATCCATCCAATAAACATTAGATGATCACCAGGGCTAGCTGGCTAAATTAGTCCTATTTGGGCCAGCAAGGAGGCCAGGGGAGAATTAGCTGTGGGATCCCAGAGCGGGTAATCTTCATAAAAAGGGGAGGGGGAGGGGAGGAAGGGGAATAAAAGATCAGGCTAAATTCAAATTGAAAGCGGTATAGGAAAGCTGATGTAGTAAAGCATCAGTACCCAGAACTGTAAACATTTATACCTCCAGTTGAATACAGGGGTGAAGACAGTGTAAGGGGCACCACTCACCACCTGTCATGATATTCTGCCCCAGCTGCAGCCTCCAAACCAGTCATAAGAGAAGCTCCACACAGAAGGTACTAAAATAGCCTCAGTTGTCACTCAGTGCATGAGTCACAGTGGCTAAGCTATCCTTGTCCAGCAAAGGCACAGTTGAAGACTTGTGCTCTTGGCCATGGAGACCACATCTATAGATATAGCTTTAGAGATTGATACAGTTCTATCAAGGGCTATGTACAAACCATACATTTAAAGCACATTTCTTCTTCAAAGACACCTTGGTTCAGTATTGTACTACCTATGCCAATAACTATTGTAGACTCCACAGCCTTTCCCCAAAGATAAGTGACATAAATTAGAAATCTGGATCCTAACCAATTGCAGCAAAATGTAAAATCAAGGTATAGTCTTTCCCTCTTTATTCTAAAAACAATATGGATTATTTCAGTACTGGAAATAGTCTTATTTAGAATGCTTTTTTCCTTCCATCACACAGGAAAAAAATAAAAATGAATGCTTCACAGTTTATTAGCACGTTAAAAGTAAGTCTGCGGTTCAGACATTATCCATAGAATTACCTAACAGTATCCGTATGCTGTTATAAAATGCATTTCCAATATGTCTGTGAATAGTACAACAGTGAGCATAACATGCTTCTGTCTGTAGTTTTTAATAAATGATGTGTCTGAAAAGATTATTTTAAAAGTTTTTCTTTGACCTAAAAATACACATGTGACAACATACAAGGACAATTTACATCGGGTTACATAATATAGAGATGATGTACAAGTGGTACCTCGGGTTACAAACTTAATTTGTTCTGGAGGTCCATTCTTAACCTGAAACCGTTCTTAACCTGAGGCGTGCTATCACTAATGGGGTCCCGCTGCCACCGCGCAATTTCTGTTTTCATCCTGGGGAAAAGTTCTCAACCCAAGGTACTACTGCCAGGTTAGCTGAGTTTGTAACCCGAAGCGTTTGTAACCCGAGGTACCACTGTATAACCTTTCAAGTTGCTAGCCCTGGTGTGTGTGTGTGTGTGTGTGTGTGTGTGTGTGTGTGTGTTTTTAAATGGAATGAATTCTCAGAAACAAAACTATTTGGGACTATGCATCCAGGCCAAGAGTCATAGAAACTTGGAGCTGGTATAGTCCTATCTCTCCTGTTGGCACTCAATGTGCTAACCCTACAACCTAAGCAATTGCCACTAATATGTCCCAATATTTCATACTTCGCACATCTAAATCCTTGGCATTATTCCAATTCTGTTAAATCTGTAAAAGCCTGCAAAACTAAAACATTACAACAGCTGCAACAACAATAACAGTATTTGAATTACATGTACTTTTAAGTAATTAGCTCGGGTTATTCTCAAGCAGAATTATTGGTTTATCATCTATACTGGAGAAGTAAACTGCAAACAGTTTAACACTTTTGGGGCCTGATCCAAAACCTTTTCATGTTAATGGAGAGATTCCCATTGACTTCATTACAAGTTCGGATCCAACTCTGGCACAAGAAGAAGTGATTTCTACAGAGTTGGAAAGTTTGGGAGTTCCTGAAGTAGATCAAGTTACTAGTTCTGGCACATAAAACCTTTGCAAACTTTTTATGAAAACTGTAAGTCAAAGCACACTTTGCATTTTGCAAACTACATAGTTACCATTCTTTGGGCACCAAGGATTACTCCAATAGATATATATACACAGGAAGCACCCATGTGAATTAACAAGAAGCACATGTTCCAACTATAAGAACAATCTATGACCCCTTCCCCCCTCCCCTTTGAACCAGGTTGGGAGCTGAATAAAACAAGTTTGCAATTTCCCAATGTTTTTGATGTTTTACAAGCTGAAGCATCCCTTCACACTCACTGAGGCTGCTGAAACAAACATTCTGCTCAAATAAAGGAATGAGGATGAGCAATAAAATGCAGAAGGCAGATTTGTTATTTAGCTGTCCCTTCAGACTTCAGCAAACAATATCAAAATACTTGAATGGACTTCTTCTCTATCGGCTGATCCACTCATCAAGAAATTGCACACATTTCTGCAAAAAGAGAAACAGAGAAGTGCAAGAGGGGGGAAGAAGAATCTTGCTTTCCAACACCTGCTAGAGCTGAATGCAGTTTGCATCTTTCTCTCCGGTTACTGTATATGTAGAACACACAACGCTGACACATTCCAGTCATAAACAAACCACCTACTCATACATTGATTTCAGGGGAACCTATTTTCCTAGTAAGTAGCTTAGGGTGACATTATGAGGGAAATATCCGTTCACAAGGTACCACTGCCAGTACTCCTCTCTCTCGCCCTTAGTGCGCAGCTAGAAACGTGGCAACCTGTATGACATTGCTGTAGAAATTGCACCATTGCTGGATGAGGCTGATGGGAGTCCACACCATCTGAAGGGTCATCGATCCCCCCCCCCCCTGGCTGTACAGAGAAAGACTGTATGACAGGGCTCAGGGTTTCTAGCACCAGGACCACATATTTCTATGTATGGGCAATGGCACTCTTCCATAGGCTGGAATTCTGGATTAGGCCCCAAACCTGTGTGCATAAGCACACCTGAGGCTCTAAAACAGATTTCCACGCGGAAGCGCAAAGAATGACCCCGTTCTAAAGCTGAGCACAGCACACCTTCAGGAGACGTTGGTGAAAGCGACTGACACTCAGCACCAGCACTGCGGAGTAAATATTGCATGTTGGGCACAGAAGGATGTAAAAGGGTCCTATAGTTTGCGACTGTTCTTCAGATTGTTTTTCTTTGGAATAAAGACACCTGCTGCCTGACGAACCCACTTGGTACCTCCATCCCTTTCCTTTCCAGAGTGATTTGCAGAAGGACGCTGAGGGATAGGGTAAACACAAACGGGTGAAAGGGGAAACTGTTTAATAACGGTAGTAAAATGCAGGCTATTTTTGACATCTGGGTTAATGTCCATTCTGTTCCAGATGCTTTCCAAATGTTTGCGGCAAGAGAAACTCATTAACAAAATTTTAAAGTGTCCTCTTCTGACATATTACACATGGGGCCCACATAGAAGGCAAACAACTGACGTGGAAGTAAGCGAAAGACTGGGGTAGAGGATAGATTTCTTCATTTGGGCAGTCAAAACTGAATTTAATAAACCAAGAAATGAATGATCCTTTTGTCCGTGCCTGCAGCTCCTTCACTCCTCCCTTCTCAGTGCCCTGGGATTAAACCAGGAAGTCTCTAATTAACCACAGTTTCCCATTTCATATGTACTGGGAAACTATGGTTACCAGCTTTGGAACAAGCCAGAATCATAAACCACATTTGTGGAATGCTCTCCCCAGGGAGGCTCGCCTGGCGCCCTCATTATTCAGTACATCTTTAGGTGCAAGGCAAAAACTTTCCTCTATAATAAGGCCTTTGGCCTTTAACTATCTGTGCCCTTTTTGAAGTGGACGGGATGTTTTTAATGTATTCCTTTTTCTCTTAGCATTAATGTATCTTTGTGGGGGCAGGTTGTCTGACTGTCTGTTTGGTTGTAAGCTGCTTTGGGTGGCCTTGGGCAAGATAAAGCAACTAACCAATTCAGTCAGTAAGTAAGTAAGTAAGTAAGTAAGTAAGTAAGTAAGTAATAATTTTAAAGTTAGTATAAAGCATAGTTCTGCTCAATTGTTCTATAAGTCTTTGTTTTAAGTCTTCTAACTGGTCTTTAAAAAAATTACTATGCCACTGATTGTGATTATTTCATATCATTATATTTATTTTGCGTTTATGACACTGAGAGTTACCCTGGGTGAGCTATGTCCCAAAAGGTGTCCTATAAATAATTTTATCAATATAAACAACGGTTTTATTACTGGGAAATTGATATCTAATTAAGCATTGGGACTATCCAACCACCATTCATACAATATTAGGTTACTTCATTGTCATTTTGTCTTAATATATTTAAATGTGTCACCTGAATTTGCTGTCAGCTCTCTTTACTGAAGAAAGCACATTCATTATTGTGCTTGGAGTGTAAAATCACTGAGTTTGTGTTCTGCATTTTCCCTGGCATAAGAATATGATGACACAAGAACAACAGCTTACTCTTGCCTGAAAGGGGTTCATCCCCACTGCTAATTCTTATATCCCCCTATTATTAGCAGACAATATTTGAAAGGAGTAATGCGCTGATTGCTAAGCATGACTTAGGGCATTTCCACATGGCAGTTCAGTGTGGATTTGAAGCTCCTCATGCCTGCGGGATTTCCCCAGCATCTACATGACATTCTCTCATCTGCACTTTTTTGCCTTTGGATCTGCAAGCTGCTGATCCATACATAAACCAATCTGGGACAAAATCCTACAAGTCTTCACACTTTGCCCAGCTGTGGATGCACTGAAGCACACGTTAGCTTCAAGTGTTTGTGGGCAGCTCTTTGCATGTCTGGTGATGTTTCCTTGGCTGCTTTCTACTGTCTAACCATTGTGAGAGGAACCTTCTCAGAGCCAAAACTTTCAGCGCTGGAGGAAGGGTCTGAAGATTGGAGGCACCTATGCCTCCTTCTGTCTAGCTGTTCTTTGTGACGACAAGACACTCCTTGGCAGGCTGCAGATTTTCCTCCCCATAAAAGTGATCTACTGTGAGAGAGGGGTTGCTCCACAGTGAGCACTCCACGCAGAGCGGATAAACTAGCTCTCTAGGAGGCTGCCTCACTCCTTGGGGTAGGAAGCCCAGCACAAGGCATGCACAAATCTTTATTATTATTTAGTTGTCTTGTGCAAAACTGCTAATGGGAAAAAGAGCTTTTTATAAAAAATAATAACAACATTGACCTACAATGACCTTCTTTGGTTCTGCTTTTGTATGCACATGCACATAACCTGTGTCCGAAAGCCCAAAGAAGGGAAAGGAATGAACAGGTGGTTCATTTTTATTATAATTATCACCATCATTATCCTCTTTCTTTCCTACCCCCCTCCAGTATATTTCTGGAAAGCCACCATCTTCCCCCATCCCTATGCTGAAGGGCACCACCACTCCCTGTATCAGATTGTCCCCCAAATTTGACCTGGAGTTATCTGATGCTTCCTTGCTCTCTTCCTACGCAGCACTGTGATTGGTGGGTGATGCTGGTCCCCCCTTCGCATTCCATTCTCACTGCTGCATCCACCAGGCCCCTCACAGTGTGGTCCGTGTCTCCCAGCTTCTGAAGAGCCTTGCTCCTCCCATCCCAACAGGCAGCTTCAGGTCACCCAACACATGCCTGAAATCCGGCCGCCACACTGTTAACCACCCTCCCACTGTTGCAAGGATTCCTTGCATGTGGCCTAGTAGCCTCTGTGCTTCCTTTCCCCGCTTCCCTATAAAACGCTGTGTGGTAACCCAGCATGTTAGAAATTCTCCGTGAAGCATTCTCTGCAAAGTAGCCAAGCGGTTTGGAAACTACCTATTAACTTCACAGCCCCAGCCCACATTGCAGCATACCTGATTCCCGTGGGACTACTTAAGACATGACCCTGTGGAATGGAGTCCCACCATTCCAGCCAACAATGTCATCATCACTTCGGAGCAGCTGAGGGTAAGGCTTCCCTCAAGAAAACTGCAGTTGCAAACATCATCAGAAATTTGCAACCCAGCTGTGAACACAAGACACAGCATCAGGAGGTTTTCGAAAACCATTACTGGGTTTGCTTTCTGCACAAATCTAAACTGTGATTTCCCTCCCTAATGACAGTGTATGATCTGACGTGACTTAAAGCAGTCTTGGTCCCAACATACAGAGGTTTCCCATTGTGAATGAAGTTTGCTCAAAGTCATAGTTTCGCAAGTGCAAAAACCGCGCAAGCACAACATTTAATCAAAGTTCCGATTTAATAACCAAGGATTCCTCTTCAAGTTGCATGTGTGTTAAAAAGTATCCAGCAAACAGAACTAGCTATGGAAAAAGAATTTTGACCTGCCCCCCCAAAATACAAAATTTCAGCTAACTCGAAATGGAAAAGCAGCAAATACCAAGATGCCAAAGACACCTAAGACACTTGCTGAGTTAAGTGAAAAGGTAAAATCCAGTTTAAATTTATAGCATTCCACTTCCGGAGGCGGCGCGAAACAGCAATGGCGGTCCTCTTCAGTCGCTGAAGAGGGGCTCCGCGGAAAAGGGTCGTGCGCTGCGGCACAGCGACGACCCAGCAAGACAAACCACGGGTAGAGTGAGCCCGTGGCCGTGGGATTCGGCGGGTACCAAGAGCGACCCCGGAAACGTGGAAGGGACCCCGTAAGGGGCTCCGGAACGTGGAGGGGGTAGCGGTGCTGTGAATCCATCGCTCTTTCCGCGGAAGTGAAGCCGCGCGGCTGCTGCTGATGAGCGCTGACCTTTCTTCTATGATCAATCGATTTGAGACTACATACTCGTGAGTAAGAAAATCTGAGACTCTATTTGAACAACAAATTTCTGCAATTTGGCTGAAAACGGGAGACGCTAAAAAGGAAGTCAGTCTTCCGTCCCTGTTTAAAGTACTGAGCAAAGCTTTTTTAAAGTTGAGGCGCTGAAAAGAGTTTAAAAGAAGATGGAATTTACTCTGCAAATTCGGAATTGATAAATTGAAAGTTAAGGAAAAGTTAGAACTGTGTTATAAGTGGACAGAGACTGTGTTATTCCCCTTCATTCTGTGTGGATTACAAAGTTGCAAGACCCAGCTCTCGAGCTGCCTGGACATAAAGTAGCATCAGATTGTGGTGACTGTGCATAGAGATACAAAGTTTTACTGGGCTACTCTGCAAGTTATAAAAAAGGAACCGTTGCACATATTCTGACAAAGAACTCATACTCTCTGCAGTTTAAAGTGAACTTAGAGGGTCCCCCCTTTGTTTTGGATTTTACTTCATTTGGGAACTTATTGGTGGAAAATTCCATCTTTCCTTAACTTTTGGGGAGCTCCCCCTGCTGGATTGTGGAAATATCAGCCTCTGAGAACTGCTGGTTGTTTTGGAACTTTTATGCTTGGATGTTTACCTTCCTTTTGGATTGCTTTTCCCATGGGATTTACAATTTGACCTTGAAGCCTAGACAGCTGTGGAATGAGTGGTGCAGCAAAAACAAGGGCTGGTAAGAAAGCTAAACAGACTGAACTATTGCAATCAACTTTGCCTGTGCAGGCACGTAGATCATCTGTCCCAATTGTGACAGGTCTGCAGGAAGAACAATCTAAACAGCCAGCTCTAGAGGACATGGCTGCAGGAGGGCTTGACCCTGTCTCTAAAGAAATACTGGAGCAATTGGCTGCATTAAACAAGAAGGCCGATGATCAAGCGGTTAAATTAGATCAAGTGACAGCTACAATTAATAAATTGACAGACCAAGTTGCCCAAAACACACAGGCGATAGGTAACATTGAAAAGACTGCGACGGAAAATCGAAGACTAGTCGAAGAAGTGAATACAAAAGCAGACCAAAATAAAAAAAGGATAGAGGAATTAAGAGGGGAAGTAAGACCACTGAGTAGACAGATTACTGAACAACAGGCCTATCTGTCTATGGCAGAACTGAAAAATCGGGAGAGCAACCTTAGGATTAGAAATATCCCAGAACAAGAAAAGGAAGATTTGGCTGGTTTTTTGACAGCAGAAATATCCAAATTCTGGAGTTTGGCAGAAGAGAAGGACTTTAAAATTGTTACCGCCTTTAGATTGGGAAGTGCGGCCAGGAAGGATAAACCAAGAGATTGCTTGATCATTTTGAGATACAAGCAAGAAAAAGATAATATACTCGGCCTACACTTTAAAAATCCATTGGTGGTACAGGGAAAAATAGCAGAAATCTTCAGAGACATACCAAAACAGCTGTTGGATTTAAGAACTACATATAAAGACCTAGCAAGACTACTGAGAAACAACTCAATCCGTTACAGGTGGGAATTCCCGCAAGGACTATCTTTTAACTTGAAAGGGAAGAAGGTTAGAATCAGAACGGCAGAGGAGCAAGATAAGTTTCTAAGTGACTACGGGGAAGACCTTCGAAAAGGAACCGCAGGTGTCTGGGTACTCCCCAAGCCCGACGTAAAAGACCCACCTCCAGACACAGACGACAAGGGAGACAAACCCATTGGCTGACAAACTGATCCAGGATGTCTCTGCAGCTTTTCAGTTGGAATATTCACGGTGCAAATTCCCCTGAAAAAAGGAAAGGAATCTTTCATATATTGAAGAAGGAACAATTAGACGTTATATGTCTACAGGAAACCCATGTAACTAGGCTCCACAGAAGAGTACTAATTAACAAGAGACTAGGCCAAGAATTTATTTCATCAGATAAAGTAAAGAAAAGAGGAATAGTGATATATGCAAAGGAGAGCCTAGCACCAAAATTTGTTTTTAAAGATGAACAAGGAAGAATTTTGGCGATTGAAATACAATCTCAAGGAGAAAAATTCCTGATAGTAGGAATCTACGCACCAAATGATGGGAAATCAGAATTCTACAAGAAGCTGCATGAGATAATGCTGGATTATATTGATTACAACAACATCATTTTGATGGGAGATATGAATGGAGTTGTCTCCACACATATGGATAAGTCACAAAACCAAAACTTGACTAAAGATGGCAGACTACCAAAGACTTTCTTTGAACTTACAGACAATATGGATTTGATTGACATCTGGAGAATAAAGAACCCTCTAGGTAAAGAGGGAACATTCTTTTCTGAGGCCCACCTATCTTGGACACGAATCGACCAAATCTGGGTATCTAGAGGACTGGCACCTAAGACCAAAAAAATAGAGATCTGTCCCAAAACTTGCTCCGACCATAACGCTCTGAAAATGGACTTGAGACTCACACCAACTGGATCCTTTAGATGGAGAATGAATGACTCTTTGTTTAGAGATCAGGAGATTGTAAAGAAGGCCCAAAAAATGATGAAGGATTATTTTGAAATTAATTTGAATACTTCGGTGGAGAAAAAAACAATCTGGGACGCAAGTAAAGCTGTTATGAGAGGGTTTCTGATACAGCAGAATACTATTAGGAAAAAACTCTGGAATGGTAAAAAGGACAAGATTTTGGAGAAGATAAAAGAAGGAGAGAAAAGGTTGAGATTGAACCCAAAATCCAAAGAAGTCTTAAGAGCAATAAAATTCCATCAAGCACAATATGCGAAATTGATAAATCAAGAAGTAGAATGGAAGGTTAAACAGATGAAACAAAGATCATTCGAATCGGCAAACAAATGTGGGAAACTATTGTCATGGCAGCTGAAAAAGAGACAGAAATTGAACTTTGTTACCAACCTAGAGGTTGATGGTGAATGTATTCAGAAACCTGAAGAAATCAGAAAGTGTTTCCAGAGATATTTCAAAAAACTGTTTACACAAGGTCATCAAGAAGAGAACGAGATAAATGAATTCTTAAAAAGCTATGGCCTGCAAAAATTGACTCAAGATAAACAAATAACCCTGAACTATAAAATAACAGAACAAGAAATCGAAAGCGCCATTCAGAATATGCAAGTAGGTAAATCTCCGGGCCCAGATGGTCTTACCTCCAAATACTATAAGACATTGAAGGAATACCTGATCCATCCATTGTTGGAGGTATGCAACCAAATTATGGAAGGGAAGGGAGCACCAGAATCGTGGAAAGAGGCATTCATCATGTTGATACCAAAATCAGAATCTGAAAAGACTCAACTTAAGAATTATCGCCCTATCTCACTCCTAAATGTGGATTATAAAATTTTTGCTGATATTTTGGCAAATAGATTGAAAAAAGTTTTAAACGAAGTAATTCACAAGGATCAAGCAGGCTTTCTCCCTGGCAGGCATTTGTCAGACAACACTAGAAACATCGTGGATGTTTTGGAACTATTACAGACAAATTTAAATACAAAAGCAGCTTTAATATTTATCGACGCGGAGAAGGCCTTTGACAATATATCTTGGAAATTTATGAAGAAAAATTTAGAAGGGATGGGAGTGGGAAGGGTGTTTCAAAATGGTATTGAAGCAATTTATTCAGACCAAAAAGCTAAATTGATAGTAAACAATGTGGTGACAGAAGAGTTTAAGATTGAAAAAGGAACACGACAGGGGTGCCCCCTATCACCCTTGCTATTTATTTCGGTCCTGGAGGTCCTGCTGAACTTGATTAGAAAGGACCAGCAGGTAGAAGGAATACAGGTCGGAGAAAAACAATATAAATTGAAGGCCTTTGCGGATGATTTGGTATTGACATTACAGGAGCCAGTGCCTAGTACAAAAAGAGCTTTGGAATTAATTTCTGAGTTTGGTCGGGTGGCGGGATTCAAGTTAAATAAACAAAAAACTAAGGTATTGGTAAAAAACTTGACACCTTCAGAAATAGATGGGTTTCAGAAGGAAACTGAATTGAACGTGACAAAAAAAGTGAGATACCTGGGGGTTAATCTGACTGGGAAAAATTTGAACTTGTTCAAAGACAACTATGAAAAGTGTTGGTCTGAAATTAAAAAAGATTTAGATACTTGGTCAAGATTGAAACTTTCCTTGTTGGGAAGAATTGCAGCAGTTAAGATGAATGTATTGCCAAGAATGCTGTTTCTGTTTCAGGCCCTCCAAATCGTGGACAGAGTGGAGTGTTTTGGAAAGTGGCAGAGGGACATTACCAAGTTTGTCTGGCAGGGCAAAAAGCCCCGAATAAAATTTAAAATATTAACGGATGCAAAGGAAAGAGGGGGATTTGCCCTGCCGGACTTAAGGTTGTACTATGAAGCCGCATCCTTCTGCTGGATGAAAGATTGGTTTTTGTTAGAAAACACGGATGTCCTTGATTTGGAAGGGTTTAATAACGCTTTTGGGTGGCATGCATATTTGTGGTACGACAAGGTAAAGGTTCATAAACTATTTAAAAACCACATTGTAAGGAAATCGTTGTTTAATGTCTGGACTAAATATAAGGACTTATTCGAAAATAAGACTCCGAGGTGGCTATCACCGATGGAGGCTAAGGCCATAAAAATACTTAATATGGGGGGTGGCTGGGCAAAATATTGTGAATTAATAGAAAGAGTGGGTGATACTTGGAGGTTGCAGAGTTTTGAAAAATTGAAAGGAAGTGTGCGAGACTGGTTCCATTATGCCCAAATTTTAGAGATCTTTAAAAAAGATAAAAAAATTGGCTTCCAGGTGGAAAAATCAAAACTAGAGTCAGAACTACTTGAACCTAAGACGAAAGTGCTTTCAAGAATGTACAACTTGTTGCTTAAATGGAACACCCAAGACGAATTAGTTAAATCAGCCATGATAAAATGGGCACAAGATATTGGATACAACATTATGTTTGAAGACTGGGAAAGGTTATGGACCACCGGCATGAAATTTACGGCATGTAGTGCCTTAAAAGAAAATATTATGAAAATGGTGTACAGGTGGTACATGACCCCAGTCAAACTTGCAAAGATATACCATCTGTCTGATAATAAATGTTGGAAATGCAAAGAGGCTGAAGGAACGTTCTTTCACCTCTGGTGGACATGCCCGAGGGTGAAAGCCTTTTGGGAAATGATTTATAATGAGTTGAAAAAGGTATTCAGATATACCTTTCAGAAGAAACCAGAGGCCTTCCTCCTGGGCATTGTGGGCCAGAGAGTGCTAAAGAAAGATAGAACTTTTTTTCTATATGCAACCACAGCAGCAAGAATCCTTTTAGCCAAATATTGGAAGGCACAGGAGTTACCCACACTGGAAGAGTGGCATACACAACTGATGGACTATATGGAACTAGCAGAGATGACTGGCAGAATTCGAGACCTGGGAGAAGACGCGATAGAAGAGGATTGGAGAAAGTTTAAGGACTATCTACAAAAACATTATAAGTTATTTGAATGTTGAGAATTTGCTAAGTTTTGAGAAAAATATGCCTCAATATTGAAATTTGGATATGACTGGGACCGGGTTATGATTGAGAAAAGTCTAAATTTTTAAAGTGAATAATTAGATGAAACTATAAGAACATATGAAACAAGGTAACAATTTGCTATTTAATTTTTATTGTAAAAAATACAGGGATGGAGGATATGGGGAAGTCCAGAGGATAATGAAAAAAGATCTGGAAAATGAAATTTTCTCTTATTTCTTTTTTGTTTTCTTTTCTTCTTTTTTATTGTAAAACAGTCTTTGTTGGATTATTGACGATGTATCTTGACTCCGGAAAACAAAGCAATAAAAAATATTTAAAAAAAAAAAAAATAAATTTATAGCATTCCTTCAGTGTCCCTCTAGGAGTTTGGCTTCTTGCCAGGGTTCCTTGTTAAAAATTTGTTAAACGTGTTTGGCATTAATGCAAACACAAAGTACTCATTTGTTACAAATTCTAATGGAATGCATTCATTTAAGGCAATGAAGTAGTTACCAGAAGAGAAAAAAAAATGTTCATTAAGTACATTTTAAAAATACAATGATGTATGCGGTGCATGACTATGGCGCCCCCGTGGCTATATAAATATCTGACAGAATAACCACAAGTTCTGTTTGGTTTGAAACTGAAATCTTTTAAACATAACCAATAGAACAGAAACTGGTTTTGTTTGTTGTCAAAACTGATGTTAGTCTTTATTGTTTAGACCTAGTAAATCAACCAAAGTTTGGGTGTCCTGTTTTTTACTTCTCAGATCAATAAAAATTCACAGGTTTAAGTAAAAGTGAAGGAAATCTCTTCATTTGAATTGTACACAAAGCTTGGCATGCTCTATCCAGAAAATGCTAAATCCGGAAAGCAACACAGGCTTGGTAATTTAGGCATGCATCAAATAAAAACAAATGGAATAAATTCCATCAGTATTTGGAAATGTTAGTACATCAGCATTACCAATCTGTACTCAAAAGGGGCAGCTTTAAAACTTATGTACTATAGAAAGAAAACATTATTCTTAAATTATTATACGGTGATAGAAATATTTTGTTTACTAGTGCATGTCATTTCATAGAGTACTTACAAGAAACATAGGCCATTGTAGAATTAAAGAGCAACCGAGGTTCAGCGGAGACAAGACTGCTTAGCAGACTTGAGCAAGTCAACTTTTCTTTACTTACTGTTTGTTAAATGTGAACGGAGGGGATTTACTTCATATGATTCTAGTGAAAACAATTCAGTAAATGCGAAGTTTTTTGGGGGGTTTCATTTCCTGGCCACACTCCTTATGTTGCACTGCATTTGATGCTCTTGCAGCCATTCATGTGTTCAAGAGTCTACTTCTGCAGCGGGGAGGCTTTTCAACTCATGGAGGTTGTCCACACAGTTTAGAACTCTGGTCTTTTAGGGTTCCAAAGCATGTAGGAAGCTTACATGAATAGGGTGGGTTTGCCGCTGCAGAAGTGGAGAGCTCTGGAAACTCTGTCAGGGATGCAATAAAGCAGGCAGGGCCAGGGAGAAAACTCCCAACCTTCCTCTCATGGGATCATAGTCATGCAGGGCAAAGAATCCCCAGATAAGGCTTTTGGTGTGTGCAAATTGGTAGGACATTTTCAAAGCCTATATACGAAAACAGATAAAAGACAGAGATCATGCTTATGACACTATATCTTTAAAGCATTTTCAGAGTTCATTCTTTCCCTCAAAGCATTCTGGGCACTGTAGTTTGTTACGGGTTTCAGAGAATTGTAACTCTGTGAGGGGTAAACTACAGTGCCCAGAATTCTCTGAGGAAAGAGTGTGCTTCAAAGCTGTTTGAAAGGTACAGCGTGTTCGCAGCCTACGATTCACAATTTCCTCTTAAGGGAGAGGTGGCTGCAGTATTTAAAGGCTTTTCACAGCAAAGCACACCCAACGAGGCAATATGGACACGCTCTATCACATCTTGTTATTTTTGTTTCCAATACATTGTGCTATTATGTTCATCTGCACAAAGGATCTAAAGGCAAAATTGCAGCTGGTGCCTGAATTAGTTTGTGGGTCTGATGAACTTCCCAGGTTGCCAAAAAATAGAAGAAGAAAAGGCTAGAATCACTAATCTGAGTTAGGAATAACAGTAGATGCCCCAGGAGATTCATAAAATGAAATGGATCAAACTCTTGGGGGAAGGAGTATCCTTGAAAGTTACCAAGCAATTTCTTGACTAAGCTAGATGACTTACCTAGACAGGATGCTGTCCCTACTGGGAACAGCTGTAAATCAAATCTGTAAAATGGACATGACTTGATAGATTCCACTCCCGCTCCTCAACCGCACACATAACAACATTTGCCCTGTCTCATATATTTATATATGCATATCAAGAGCCCCAAACACAGATTGTGGAAATGTAAGCTGGCCTAATGCATATTTTTCAATATGTCATTCCCCCCCCTGAGTGCAAAACAGAAGCTGCCATTACAGAATCAATACATTGTTCAGAATGAGCCTGCCTCAAATCCCTTGGTTGTCAAAAGGCAGTGTCCTGCGTTGCTTCTGCTTGCTGAGCTTTGGATCAGGCTCAGAGAAGGTAGTGATGATGATCACACTGCGTAAACAAGCGCTTATTTACCCAGCTCCATTTGACCATATGGCTTGCTTTATCAAGACATCAACATCTCCCCTTAAAAGCCAGAGTGTGAGGCTCCTGGAACATGTCCCTAAACTTTAAAGCACCGTAGAAAGAGAAAGTGTGGAGCCGAAGTGGCTCAAATAACAAAGAGGTCCCTGCGAGATCCTAAAAACTGTCAATATTACCAATCACTTAATGAAATCTGAAGGAGGCTTGTTTTTTCCCTTCCTTGCTGATGTGGAATGCCATTTATTCTCATGCTAGGGACTAATTATGGGGCCTTTTTTTGTGAAGATCAAGGTTTTGCGATCTCTGCTTCTTAATAACATGGTTTGCCTGTCTGCCACCTGGGACGAGGCAAGGCGCTCTCTTTCACTCCTAAACAGCAGGCACCGCCTTAGGCCACTACAAGTGCAGGCAGGAAACCAAGCCATGTTCAAGTCATTTAACCACTTCGGCGCTGGCATTCTGTAAGCAGAATCAATGCCCCGAGCAGGCAATCGTAAGCAATGAACTTCCTCTCCGCATCCCACCCCACTCTAAGTAGAGTTCATCCCCTTTGACACCAAGGAGCCTACGATGGAGGGAGTGATGACAGTCACTACTAGATTTAATTGATTGGCAAAGGACTAGATGGGGCTTTACGACAGCCAAAGCTAAGGAGGCAACACTTTGTGAAGGAATAAAATGCCCTTTGATTTGGGCTCGATTTGGGGTTTTGACACAAGTTGAAATCCTGGGGCTTGAGGAGGGAAGTGGTTAAATGAAAACTGTACGGAGTCACCCCACCCCACTCTGGCTGCAATCTGGTAAGTCATCTTATTAGGAAATTGTGATGCCCTATTTGCTCTAGACTGTGGCTTGTCTGCTCCACTGAAAGACTTCCTGCTGGGACCTTTGTGGAACAACAGGGGGTAGGAAAGGCTGCTGCAAGATGTGAGCCTTGGACAGGAGCAGCCAGAGCAGCAGGAGCACTAAGCTGCAAAGAATTAGACATGTAACAACTTAGTAAAAAAGCACAGGCAGTGATTGAGGTTGGCCCTTTTGCTGTTGACACATTCTGGCCCCCGTAGGTTGTGGTCAGTAAGCCCATTAGAACAGCAGTGTGGCAACAGCGTGCGACGCGAGCTCAATGTGTTTCTGTTTTATTTCTCAATACTGGGCAAGAACGGAATGAAACAAGGCAGCAGTAACAGATCACAAATGCAGTTGCAATTGTCAAGGAGGCAGACTTAATTCTCAAATTATTTTTGGCAGACGGGGAGGGGCAGAATCGATATCTTTCTTTCTTTTTTGAACTGCAGTTCTAATGTGATGCCTGCTGTGTGTTTAATAAATAAAAAAGGAGAATAGCAGTTAAGGGATAGTTTCCCTTTTATGGCCTACAAAATAAGCTCAGAAGGTTAAGTGATCATAGAGGTATAGGAAAACAAAGACAGGAGGCATGAACCCACTCAGATCCCATATATGATCAACCCCATTCATTGGCTAGCACATTGATCAAATCTACATTGCTCAGCAAAAGAGGATTTTGTAAAGATATGTACAAAATAGATGACTTTGGGGAGGGACACATTTCAGAATGGGTGAAAGGAGCAGTAAAACAATGAACTGGACTCACAAAGGAAATAATCTAATCTAGATTGTGTTCCCCTTTTAAAATAAGAAAAAGCCCGTCAGTTAAGCCAGACACAGGCCTCGATATGCTGACTTGAAAATGCTTATTTCCAGCCTCCGTAGGGATCACGCAACTTGGGAGTGGTGTGAGGTTTCTCTTACCTGCCAATTAGGGTAACCACAAGTTCCTAAAAACAGGGAGGATTCCTTGCACTAAAAACATATATACCCTAGAATTTTGTCCCAGTTTTTGTAAACTCTTGAGAACCAGACACCTGACGGAGCCACCATCCAATTTGGTTATGCAAAGGCTGCCAGTGACAGCCAAGAGAGTGCCTGCCTGCCTGCCTGCAAGACATCTTTGGCCAGAATAACCTCTTACATGTCACAACCCTGTTCTTCAAACCCACTTCAAAAGCATCAGCTGAGGCGTTCTTAAGTCCACCTGCCCCATATGTATTATTCCTTTCCCTAAATCACAATTGCACTGCTCTTGAACCTTGGTGCTTGTTCTCTCTCTCTCTCTCTCTCTTCAGCTTCCTAGTCCTGTAGTACCCTCTTCCCATTTTCTTTCACTACTACCCTTCCTTCTTCCTGCTCCTGCTGCTGTTCTACTGCCATTTTGGCTTCAGAAACAACTCACACTCTCACTAGCACCCTTGTTTGATTTATTGGCTAGCCAAATCAGCATCAATGTGGGTCACTGGGAATTTGTATTCAACCTCAGACTAGCTGACGATAGTCAATGCAACAACCTGAGAAAGTGGCGTGCGGACCGAAACCATGCAGATTTTGCTCCTCAAAGGAAAAAGAAATCATATTTAAACAACCAGTGGTAATTACATTACAAACGCAGCATGCATTTATTTTTTAAAACAGTACGTTCTTAGCACTATAATCATGGAACAAACAAAATGGAAAAGGAAGGATTAAGCTGAGGAATATTAACTTGTAGCAGACGTCACAGGAAAAGTGAGGTCACTGTGGTCCAGGAAAGTGGTTAGAAGAAGGTTTTTAAGCAGGAGAGAAAGGTTGCTTGACGAGGGGCTCAGTACCTGTGGGCCTCTAGATGTTTTTGGATTCCATCTTCCATTAACTTTAGCCAGTGTGCAATTAGGAATGATGCAAGTTGTATCCCAGTATCATCTCGAGAGCCCACAGGTTCTCCAGCCCAGGTTTAGATGTCATGATCCCAGGGTAACAGTCAGACATACATGCCTCTATCTTTTCTCTCTTGCACCTCAATTTAATACTTCTGAGGTTTGTTAAACCATAGTTTCTTATGATTAAGGAATTCCTACAAACCAGAGTATCAACTCAGCATCACACTGTGGTTTGATCTTCTGGTTTGTAGGGACTGCTTAAATCACAGCTTCCCAGTTCCAATGCCATGCAATACTGTGGTTTAACAAACCCCATAAATATTGAATTAAGGTGCATGAGAGAAGGAAGAAGGGAATGGGAGGATAAAGGAGATGAGGGAATGTGCACACAGCTTGTTTCTGGTCTAGGAAATAGCGTATTGTTGAACTGGGATAATTATATCAGGCGGAAGTTGTTCCAGGAACAGAAAGTCATATACATATGACTATATGGAATTGCTTCCTATTGAGCCAGACCACTAATCCATGTCATCCAATATTGTCTGCGCTACCTGGAAGTGGGTCTCAGGGAGAGGTCTTGCCCAGCCCTGTTATCTGAGAACCTTTAACTAAAGATGCCAGGAACTGAACCTAGCACTCTGCCACTGAACAATGTCTATTATTTCTGGCATGAAAAAACGTAAGTGGGAAAGCAGAACTTAAGGGTCCAAAGCCAATGAATCTGTATTAATTAAGGGACCCAAAGAAGTGAGATGGAAAAAGAGATAGGGGATAGAGTCACCGATTTAATTTCTCCAGGTGGAGAATACCTGTATATCTGGACTGTGTTACTGAATCTGCATGGCTACGTTATATGCAAACATGTGTCCTGGACTGGTTGGTTGCAGAGGAGTGGTGGGAGGCACCAGCTGGGGAACCCCCAAGGGAAGAAGGCTCAGTGCCAGGGGATTGGGGGTGAGACTGGTGTGTGTTCTGGTGACCAGGGGAGAGCAGAAGGGGGAGACTCCTTGGATTCTTCAGCAGTCTGCCTCATCTCTGTCTCCTGCTCCTCTTCTGTGAGTCTGGCCTGCCTTCTGCCACAGTTGGCTCACTAAACCCTGTTCCCTCTTCAGCTCCCTCCTCCACCTCTTCTCCCCGATTTCTGAAATTTGGGTAACACTGGGAATTAGTGCCATGTTGCAGCTGTTGCTGGTGCAAGTGCAAAAGACAAGTCACACATTAGGTCCTCTTTACAAATTGCTTCCTGGAAATAACAAGGACGCACAGAATGCAGGGTAATTAGGACTGTGTAAGTCAGGTGTATAAATTCTGGAGTTGTATCCATAGGTCTCTGGGAAACAAGAAGCAATCTGGGTATATAGCACATTAGTAAGTGGGATGGGTGTTTGATTTAGGGTGAGAAAAACAGAGAAGATTGCCCTGATCTTACTAGGTACCACCTGTACTAGGAACCTATACACCTGACAGATAGCACATACACCAATCCATTCTTCATCCCACCTTAATCTAAGAAGCAAGGTGCTTATTGTAACCTTTAAAGCCTGCAAGATCTACATACCTGAGACTGTGCCCTCTCCCAAACGAGTAGTGTTATTATATTATGGATTGAATTTGTTTGAGACTTTTTTTGTAAAAAGTGACTAAGAAACGAAAAACAATGTACAATACAAAATTCCTAAGATGTTCACCCAAATATCCAATAAGGAGGAAAAGTCCTAGCCAACCTCACTAAAAGATGAGCACCATAGTGATGGCTAACATAACCATCTAAAGCCTGGATAAACAAAACACCCTAGCCTGATACCTAAAAATGGGCAAGGCTGTTGCCAGGAGGGCATTTCACATGAGGAGAGGTGAGCACTGAAAAAGCCTGGTCTTGTGCAGCCACCCTCCCCACCTTCCTGGGATGTGGCAGATGGAGATGGGTTGCTGATGAAGATTGCAGAGCCTGGGCTGGTTAACATAAGGAGAGGTGGTGGCTGAGATATTGAGGTTCTGAGACACACAAGGCTTTACAGGTCAAAAGTAGCACTTTCAACCAAGTCCAGAAACTAATTGTGCAGTAGGTCAGAATCAATGCAAAGTGCTCAGACGTTCTGGTCCTAATCAATAATCTGGCCACTGAATTCTGCATTACAACTGCAGTTTCTGAACTGATTTCAAAGGCATAATAATCTAACCTAGAACTCTCCAGAGCATAGACAATGGAAAGAAACTAGGTTGTCCCTGTCCAGATAGGGTCGGATGGAAGGCACTCTGGATCACCGAGGCCATTTGTGTCTCCAGTGACAGCAATGGGTTCAGGAGTATCCCCAAGTTGCATACCTGGTCCTTTAGGGGAAATGCAACCCTTTCCAGAACAGGTTGAATTTCACTCAAGTATGCCCCTTAACTGTGCACCAGTGGATTGAGCTTCAGTCCCCCCCCCCATCCACTCCATTGCTGCAGTCAGACACTGATACAGCACATCCACTGCCACACTTATAGATGTAAAGAAGAAATATAGTTGCATGTCATTAGCATATTGATCACAACACACTCCACATCTCTGGATGACTCCACTCGCCAGCATCGTATAGATATTAAAGGGTATGCAATGCCACACCAGTGTGGCTGGAGAGGATGCCAAGTGTGGCAGGAAGGTTCACAAATAATCAAAGAAACGTCTAACCATTTCAGCGTAGTATAGTATCATTTTTTTATTTATTTACAGTATATGGATAGATATCTTTTCATAATGAGAGCAAGAACATCTAGTGATGCTGAGGACAATCTGAATTGTATTTTCCAATGTATTTCTTATTAATGAAAAAATTGGTGTGGTGTAAGCAAATATTTATTATGAAAGTGTAGCCCAGTGAAAAAAGTTTGAGAACCATTGACGTAAGGTATAACATCAATGGGTATCCAAATACAACACTCTTAAAACCACGGCCATTAGCAGCTGGTAGCTTCACACTAATAGTACTTACTATTAGTAAGTACAGTGGTGCCTCGCAAGACGAAAAGAATCCGTTCCGCGGGTCTTTTCGTCTTGCGGTTTTTTCGTCTTGCGAAGCAAGCCCATTGACGGAGTAGCGCTATTAGCGCTATTGGCTAAAAAAGGGCTAAAAACGCCTTTTTTAGGGGGGGGATTAGCGGTTTTGCTGCTAAAATGCTTTTAGCAGCTTAGCGATTCAGAATAAGGGGTTTTGGAGCAAAAAAAAAAAATTCGATTTTTTTCGTCATTTTTCGTCTTGCGAAGCAAGCCCATAGGGAAATTCGTCTTGCGAAGCGCCTCTGCAGACGGAAAACCCTTTCGTCTTGCGGGTTTTCCGTCTTGCGAGGCATTCGTCTTGCAGGGCACCACTGTACTTTTCAGTTTCAGCAGGCCAACAAATTTGATAAAATCTCCTCCAAATTACTGATACAAAACGGCCATTGGCCCAAGGTCCTAGATGTAAGCTGAAAGTTATATTCTTTCTGCACCTTAATTCCATCATGCTCTGAACACTTCCTTCTGCCTCAAACATTAGTCTGCTTTGCTACATTTCAATAGACTTTCTCAGTGCTCCAGCTGTTAGATAAACTTTCAAGGATATTTTTGTGACAGGTACAAACCTAGACAGGAAACCTTAAGACAAAATCCCAAATTAATTATATGTCAACAGTCAAGCCACAAGAAGGAGCAATTGTCATAAATTTTTGAAGCTTAGAATCCAATTTTAGTTGTAGGGTTCCCACCCCCCTCAAAGAAGTCTACTGACTCACTGCTAAGCCAGTGCCAATAAAATAGTATATTTTACATTCTTGAACAGCTTGTTTTGGCTAAACAGAGAGCAAAGATGTTATGATTTCCCTTTTTCGGAAAAACGAATCGTATAAAATGACTAGAGGTAACATAGAATAGCGCAGAATCTACAAGGTAAAATTTCAGGGGGATTTGTGCCAGGGCAAGTGCTTTGAGGAATGGGCTGCAAAAAAGCTCCACAAGACATAACGCTACAGTCTCTAGTTGCATTTATTTATTCCCATTTAAACAGGCACCTGAAGCCCTTGAAATGTGGGCTTTACTAGGACCCCAACCCAAGAAGAGAAATTAAGAGCATCAGAAAGGCCACGTGTATGCAGGCAGGAATTACCACCCAGGTCCCTTTCCTCACTGTTGTCAGCACCCTTTGGAGACACCTGCCTCCTTGGGCTCTGCTCTTTGAAATGCAGCCATCTTAAGTGTATGTCAACAGAGCCTTTCTGTAATGCCTCATGCCTGTTGCACTCAATGTGTGAACCAGGCTTTCCTGATGAGGCAGAGAGAGCTGCCCAGGTGAGCATTGTGTTTGTGTGTGAGGAGCATTATTCCACTTACCAGAATGTGCCTGGTTGGTTCTGCCAGGAAGCAGAATGCCAGTTTTAAATGCATTTGTTGTATTTGTGTTTTAAACTGTTTTTAATTATCTCATTAAGGTGCAAATCACCTTAAGATGGTGGTTAAAAGACAATTAATAAATTATTATTAATAATAATTCTGTTGCATGCAACTTTATCTTGGCATGATTGTTGCTGCAGAACTCGGCAGTAAAGGGGCACAGCAATTATAAGCTCAGAAGTTTGGGTAAAATGGAGGGGTGTGTGTAAAAAATGCTTTTCCTTCAAGTAACCACAGGGCTCTAGCAATGGGGATGGAGGGGTAAAGTACTTGTTTGAGGAGGCGACAAATGCGCGCCCGCCCCTGCTCCCCCAGTACTGCCTATATTACAGTATTTGTAATACAACTGATTTTTCCTTCCTCCCAAGCTTTCCTTTCCACCATCACTACCAATGTCAATGCATGTCACATACTTCCTCCAACCCCCAAGGAGCCCTAGCCTAAAGCAAAGAATCAGCCCTTTGGGTTGTATCCAATGCTAGTCCTACTCAAAGTAAACTTATTGCAATTAATGGTCACGATTAACTTCCAGTCCATTGATTTCAATGGATCTATTCTGAAGAAGACTCAGCTAAATACATTAATATGAGTTGTATCCAGTAAAATCCTACCAAGAGTAGACCCACTGAAATTAATGGCCCTAAGTTAGTCTTGTCCATCAAATTCAATGGGTCTAGCATTGGATAGAACCATTTGGGCCAATTCACTTTACTGGCTCTGCCAGCGGAGGCCCATAGAAGGACTTCTGCTAGCACAATGGGGCTTTCTTCTCCCCCTGTGTGCTGCTACTCCCCACAAACTGGCTCTGTGGAGGAGAGGTAGGGGAACTCCTCGCGGTGTAGCATAAGCTGGTCAGCAAGATAAGCCCAGTGAAGGTGAGTAGCGAAGAGATTCCTTCCTTATGCTCTAGGACAGGCAGAATCCACACATCTAGTGAAGTTTCCCCTTCCTTTAAGGTACGATGAAGAATAAACCTGGTCAAAGCTGGTGAAAAGGACCAGAGTCACGAAAAGTCCAGCAAATTTGCTTGCTTGTGAAATAAAAAAATCTAAACTAAAATTAGAGCTTGGATACAAATCTAAACGGACTGTAGCTCAAGAGATAGACATGATTTCAAAGGAGGCGAATTAGGAATACTTGGATTGTGAGGTAATATATCAGAGGTTACAGTACTTAAGTTATCGTTTGCGGTGAATCCGGAGAAACTCCTCGGATCAAATGTCTCCAGCTAATATATTCAGTGGGTTTGTCAAGGTTCCCTTGTCTCCACAGGCTTTTGAAAGCAGGATTTCTACCTTCGCAGGAGATGAAGAGTGACAGGGGAAAGGGGAGGAGGAGAGGCCACAGAGAATCAGGGAGGATTACATTTAATGCTGGTTAAGTGAATAACGGTAACCTGCTCAGTGAAATGTATTCGCTTACAGAAATGTGCCTCTCCTTATTATGTGTGCTCCTGGGCTGAAAAGCCTTTAAGGCAAGGTAATTTTCAACAATTCAAAACTCCTATTGATCACTAACACAACTCTTTGAAGGAACACATGCCTCACACCAGTGGTGAACAGAAACTGCTGTGAAAGCAGGCAGAATATTCCACACAGCTGATAAAATAATAGCTGGCCGGTAGTGCCAGGGAAAGAGAGGATTATTTCCCTCCCAAGAATTGTCGCGCTACCCACTGATCATTTACCCCATTCATTTCTATGTCCCTGGTTTTAGTTTATATGCAGCTATTAAAAAAAAAAAGAAAAGGCACCTTCCATTTCGTATGAATAGAATGAAGGCCTTGCCTGCCCTCAAAATTTACAGTGGTATGTCAGTGCCAAGATGGTGTAAACTCACTGCAGCAAAAACATCTGGAACCAGTATGCAATTTTTTTACTGGGAGGATTGGGCAAAGAAAAATCGCACGCAGTTGGGGCACACTTTGTACGTGTGGATAAGCTCTATGTAGAATTATATTTCACACCAGGTTTCCAAATTATTGTTTTCGGAGCAGGGAGCTCATATTTTAGAAATACGTTGGGGCACAGTTCACTCACTCATTAATTTTCTCTGATTAATTTACATGAGGAAGAGCTAAGCACACATGGTTGCCAACTCTTCCACAAGCCTGTGTAATTGTGCCTTTAACAGCAGCAGATAACAATGCTGATTTCCAGGACATGAACAATTTCACCTTCTAATTCCTGTAGATAATATTTGTATGAAAGGCGCAACTACATAGGGTGATTTAAATGTTGGCAACCCTGTAAGCCCATGTTTAACTCCCTCACTAAAATCAAAGGGATTTAGAAGTGCTTAATTTGGCTGGATTGCACCCTTGATCTTAAATACTTAGACACAGAGCCACAATGAACAGAGCTCTGTTTGAAATTGTCTAGTGCATTTGAATATGGAGGTTTCCAGCTGTACACTGGTGAACCACAAGACTAGTGGGGATTAGAGCTGAGCACAGTTTTTAACTTTAATTTTGCATCCATTCAAGAAGCTTCAAAAATGTGTCAAGATGCTTAGAGAATTTATGGCTGTCCTTTTCTTTGTCACAAAGTTTGCCCTCCAAACCATGTTCTTCCTTCCTCTTCAAGGGTGACACAGATGTATTGTACAAACATTTGCTTTTGATCTCTGGTCCATTAGTTAATATTTCTGAATAGGGGAACAATGAGGCTGACCCACCCTTTCCCATTTTTAAAATATGGTTGACATTTCAGAGTCATTAATCCCATATGTATAGAAGGGTTGAATGAACAGATTATGAAACAATGAGAAGTGGCCTACAGCTCCCTTTTTAAAAATTCCAGTCTTTGTCTTATTATTATAATTATTATTTCTTTAAAAAAACCCAATGAACATTCTCAATGGTTCCCTGTTCCAGAACCTCTGAATAAACCTTTGGTGTAATTAACCATTCTTCGACTGCTTGTGAATAGCATTGGTCAATACAAGCAATTGTCTTTCTGCCACAACTCTTTTCCTTATAAACGGGACACAGGCTGCAACAAATTTGTTCAAGAGTTAGTCTACAATTTTAATGTGGAATGATGATGATGATGAAAATAACAACAACAACAACAACAACAACAACAACAACAACAACAACAACAATTTATTTATACCCCGCCCATCTGGCTGAGTTTCCCCAGCCACTCTGGGCGGCTTCCAATCAAGTGTTAAAAACAATACAGCATTAAATATTAAAAACTTCCCTAAACAGGACTGCCTTCAGATCTCTTTTAAAGATAGGATAGCTGCTTATTTCCTTCACATCTGAAGGGAGGGCGTTCCACTACCGAGAAGGCCCTCTGTCTGGTTCCCTGTAACCTCACTTTTTGCAATGAGGGAACCACCAGAAGGCCCTCAGTGTTGGATCTCAGTGCCCGGGCTGAACGATGGGGGTGGAGACGCTCCTTCAGGTATACAGGACCAAGGCTGTTTATACCCCGCCCATCTGGCTGGGTTTCACCAGCCACTCTGGGCGGCTTCCAACAAAATATTAAAGGACAGTGGTCTGTTAAACATTAAAAGCTTCCCTAAACAGGGCTGCCTTCAAATGTCTTCTAAAAGTCTGGTAGTTGTTCTTCTCTTCATTAGCCACTAATAAATCTAGTTATAGATTCCCACCAATGTGGTATCCCAATGCTGGTGATTCTGGGAAATATTAAGACTGCATTTAGTGTTACTGGGGAGATCAGCCTTCTGAAGTCTGCCCTAGCACCTTGTCTCCAGAAATCTCCATGTTGCCTGTGAGTGGTATATCAAGCAGAGACTTGAGAGCTAAGGGGAAGATGCTCTGTGACAGGTTGATAATACTGTTTGGTGCTACAGAAATCCCCATGCAAATAAACATGTGGTCCTCCTTTAGTATGTACACTGAGAGGTACCTCAGGAACATGGTTTTCTCTTTCTGCCTGACCTCTAACTCAACCAAGCTATCCCAAGCACATCCTGATTTAACCTACTTCTGATCAACATTTCCACATGGAACTTTATTTGCACATTGTATGTTTTCGCAGTCATTACCTATGGAGCGAAAGAGATCCCAAAGGTACACAGCTCTATAAAGCCAGCCAGCCTGGAGACTGGCATCTCCCCTCCACCAGAGAAGACTGTGGAGAGTGCTGTAGGGAATAGGACCCTGGGTGGGCAGGTAGCATTGGGAACACCTGCTGCCCCATCTGGGCATGTACCAGCTGCTGGGGCAGCTCTATAAAGTCAGCCTGCCTGGGGGCAGGGCCACAACCGATGGGACAACATCAAAGTGAATCGTCCTTTTGGGGGCAGCACTTTGGGATAGAATGAGAGTGTGGGCCAGCCAACCTTGTGGTAAAACATAATGTTATATGCTGTGTGCTCCTTTTACATGGTTATGTATGTATTGTGGTATTTTATGCATTGTGACTTGCTGTTATTTTTATTGATTATAGTTTAGTAATTATTTGATGTAATGGTTAAGAGTGAATTTCTGCTTATTATTTGCTGACATTTAATTTTATTGTGCACTATTATAGTCTAATGGGTTATTGATTATTATTTCATTTTATATAAGTTGCTTATTTTAAAGTTATGCTTTTATTATCAATTTTTGTATTGGATCAGAATGTTATAAGGTGTGTGGTCCTTTTTGTATACGTTGTTGTTTCTTCAGCTTGTAAACCACCTTGCGTATCATAACAAAGAAATGTGGTATACAACTTAAAAGCAAAATGAAAAATTGAAAAAAATGAAGTGAAACGAAATACACATACAGTGGTACCTTGATTTAAGGCTGTAATCGAGTCTTAAAACAAAGTGGACTTAAAACAAGGCGTGGTTTCCCATAAAAAATAATTGAAAATGGATTGATCCATTGTAGACGATGAAAAAAACCCCTAAAACAGCAATTTAACACAAATTTTACTGTCTAACAAGACCATTGATCCATAAAATGAAGGCAATAATCAATGTACTGTACGATAAAATAAACAAGACAGTATTGTAGATGAAAAAAATTAACTTTTTTTTTATGTGCACTGATAGTCATTGTTTGGCTGGGGGGGGGGGGGGGGCTTTTATCCATTTCTGCAGTCACACAATCAACCAGTAGCTGAACTGGGTTCCACACAGTCACAAAAGCAAGTCACAAAAACGAAGTCACAAGCCACAGTCACAGGTGTGTCCCATAAAACGAAGTCACAGTCAAAAAGCCACACAAACCAAAACGCAAGAAAACAGCAAAAACAAAACCTCCAAATATCACCTCTGTGTTGCTCGGGACTCAACAGCTGGCAGACACAACATGAAGCCTCTGATTAGCAATGAGGGACTCAATTAACAAGTGAAACACACTCAACAGGAACCAGACGATGAAAAGCAACCCCTAAAACAGCAGCCAGACCCGACTTATATCAAAAAAATGACTTAACCTGGAGCACTCATTTCCGGGTTGCAATTGGACTTAGTCCAAAATGGACTTATAATAGACTGGACTTTAGTCAAGGTACCACTGTACTTAGACGCAACTGGTATTCTAGGAAACTTTGTTCCCTAGAAAACCCCTCAAGTGATTGAACTTAAGAGGTCCTAAAAGGCATGGATGGGGAACAGGATCCAGATGGAAGGCCAGAGCTTCATGTTGGCCATTTTAACCTAGGGTGGGATCACCCATCTGTCAATCCTCTGACATCACAACTACATCAGATGACATAAAAGCATTTTTTTTTTTTTTTGCAGGTATAGCTTGTGCCATGCTTGTAGAAAAATATCCTTGACATTGAAAGCTTGAATTCAAGCCACAGGTAGAATCAGGAGCTCATACAGAGTGTACTTCCATTTCGTTTTCCCTGTAGTTACAGTTTGAGGTTTCCTGCACCTGACGTAATATATGGCATCAAGCTGAGGAAAGTCGGACGTGGTTTGTTAGACTGGACTAAGCAGCTTAGGACTCCTTCCTGCCTCCTCTCCTCAGTGTTCTCTGACTCACTTCCATCTCCATCATTTTTATTAAGTAGGTAGGAGAGGTGCACCATACATGCATCTCCCTTCATTGCAAGAATATGGGGCAATATGGGGCTCTAGGAAGCTCTCAGGGGCACAGCCTGTGCTTGGTCTCCTATAGCTACCTTTTCTCCGAATGTTTCTGAACAAGAGGCGTCTTGTTGTCCAAGAACCTGGATGGGTTGGGCAAGACACAAAGTTGCAAGTCATGGTGTGTTTGCAGGAGAGTCAGAAGAAAAGGGCAGGGAGAAATTGGGATAATCCCAGCTGGCATGTTCTGGTTAAAAAGTTAGAAAATTGGCAGGATGTGCCATTCCACCTAACAATCACTCAAAAGGTACACAACTTCCCTGACGCAAGCAAATTCATAAATATGTGGGAAACTAGCATTCATTTTGCCTCTTGGCCCAGTCAAGTTTCACACGAAGGTGGATAGAGGTTAGAAATGCCCTCTGCTCCCTTGGGAAATCTGCCTCATAACCCAAGCATGATTTTCTATAAAAGCCAATGCATATAGGCTTGTACTTTTGATCTTTGCCTCCTTTGGCATGGTAGAAAGAATTCAGGAGGTGCAGTTTTGCTGCTCCAAGCTCAGATCAATGGCAGAACAGATGGTTTGGTATGGTAGCATTCAAAAGATTATCCATATGAAATAATATTAAAGAAAAAAGGCTGCAGCATGCTGTAACTTTTATTTTTCTAAGGAGCTAACCCCTTTTATACCACTTATAGTGCTAGCAAAACAGAGTGTTTCTATTCACCTTTTCTTCTTTGTTTGTCTGTTGAAAATCAACACTGCCTTTATCGAGCTTTTTCAGAACCACCACTAAAAACTATATTTTTGGATTCAAACAAAACTCTCTCTCTTTTGTCCTCATATGGCTAATAATAAAGACTTGAGGTAAATCTCCCTACAGCTGCTTTCAGTTCATTTTAAGTCAATGAAACCTATATAATCCTGTAATACAGTCAATTGTTTCTTTTCTACTAGGCCTGTAGGGCTGCAGGCTTAGAAAGAGAAGAATTACTGTTTTCCTTTTAAGCACCTATTAATATTTTGCCCCTCCAGCATTTCATTTTTTCCTCTCTCTCCTTTGAAGGCTTTCCCCTCCTGCTACATTAATGTTTAACAATTAAATCAAGCTGAAAGAGATTTGGGGCCATCTAGACAATTACTTATTGGGTAGAAGAACAGGCCTTTAATGTAAATGGGAAACATCTCTGCAATGATGGTATGAGACCCCACAACTAATTACATAATGTTCTGCATCTGAGAAAACACAGATGAGAGAATGCAAATAGAGGCACTTGTAATATCAGGAAGAAAAGCTGGAATTGTAATAGCAACCTATTATCCGTGAAACTAGAGTAACTTGTAGGATACTGGGCTTTTTGCTACCAGATATTTCTGGTGGGGGGGATGGGAGTTTGCAAAGAAAAAGGAGGATGATAGAAATAAACAAATGTACCTGTGCCATACTCCCTCGGGTTCTCAGAAGACTGACCCCAGCGTGGAGAGAAGTGTCAGCTGTGCGCCTCAAATTCTTGTGCAAAGACTTTGTCCCCACCCCACCAGGACTCAGAGTCTACCATGATCGTCTCTTTCATTGATACACATAGACCACCCACCTCTCTCTCTGTCTCTTAGACTTACACACACATCACACATCTAGACTCTTCTTCTCCCTCTCTTTCATGTAAGCATAGCCATCCCTCTCAACCCAGAGTTATCACTCTCCCACCCTGAATACCTCATTCTTTCTCTCCCACACATTCACACACTCCTACACCCTACTGCACAGGCAACGGTATTCTCTACTCTCAGTTGCTCCCTTCTAATACCTCACCCAGCTCCCTCATCCACCCATCCTGACACAATCTCCTCCAACATATGGTCTCATGCTGCGATTTTGGCATTTCTCTATTTCTCTCCAGACTCAGGTTTCACCTTTCCCTCTCTGTTATCTAACCACTCCTGCCCCCCAGGACTAGTTGCCGAAGATTTCATGTGGCTAGCCTATTCTGCGGATAGAATGGGACTAGGAGCACACATGCGCACACAAGCACAGTATTTTCCTATTCACCGAGAAAATTTAGCAAAGTTTTTGTTAAAAAATATTTTATTGAAAGATCAGGAGTTTTGCAGTTCATTTGGAGGTTGTGAAATTTAAAATGTGAATATTTCTGTACACCTTTCATTAATTATAAACATTTAATTACACTGTCACTAGCATCCTCAACACACATTTATATGTATGTTCCATTGGCAGAGCTCTTAGTTTAGCAGAATGCTAAATAGTTCCATACAATAGCTAACTTTGTCTTGATGTGTTAGCTCTTAAGTTGACGAAACCTCATGTTGCATCTGAAGTGAATCCTGGAACTAAATTGTAAAATCTGAAAATGACGTGTGCATAAACCAAACATGCCTTTGGAGAGTGCCCCATCACTATCTACATTTGCTACAACATGTTCCACTGTACAGAAAGTTTCACCATAATTAATGGCGCTGGATGGTTCACAGCCTAGTACATTTATAGCTTTTCAACACACAAACATGCAGCACACCACAAAAGATGATGCAGATGGCTCCCACTGGTGTTCTTGCAATGAAGAAACAGTTAAGGGAAAGGTGGTTCTTTGCCAGTTTGGCTCCAATGTTACCTATAGTGTTTCTACAAGTGGACATCTTTCATTCTTAAAGAATCAACCTCTGACTAGTCCTGCCAACTCTGCCATTCTGAAATTATCTTCTTTCAAATTCTCTATACTCCCCCCCCCTCCGTTCAGCCTCTCCTTGATGCCAGAATATTCTTAGAAAAGTTCCTCTAAGCAGATTCCAAACCTGTGACATTTTCCTAAGCACTTCAGCTATATCTTTAATCATTTCTTGTAACTAGGCAAGTCAAGAAATTCCAGCAAATTTGGTTTTTGAAGTATTATAGCCCTGGCTAGCAGAACAGCACAAAAGGGTACAAATATATGAAGACAATATTCAAAACAAAGTTACACTTTGCCAGACAGCAGAGATTAATTCGTACTTAGGGACAGATTATTGTATGTGGGGGGAAATCATTTTGTTTTTGAATATCACTGAGCTATTCCATAGTTTTAGTTGGAAAACAACACCCCAGTGCTATATAATCTCAGTCTCACTGCAACGAAAAATCTTTTTGGCTTGAAATTTGAATTCCATCATCTTTTTCTTTTTAAAAAAGCAAACTGGAAGATGACAAACAGACTACTATACTGTAGGTATTCGGCCAAACAAAAACCATTATGACACTCCCAGGAATTAAAGCCCCTTGCTGCTGTAACAATAACAGCACAAAAACATCAGTGACATAAGATGGCTGCACTTTCCAGGTTTTTAATCAAATATATATGACTGTTTGTTACCTGCAAATTGTCCATCAACGTTGGCTGAGTTACTGTGATGTCAACAGAATGTTCTAATATCACAGATCATATTAACTGCTAGGGAAGAAGGTGTAAACAACAGGCGGTTGATAAGATACACAGCTTGTGTGGCAGAGGGTGGAGAAAAAAATCTTACACAATGCCTAACAGCAATAAGAACAGTGTGCTATTAAGAAGGAGGGGAGGGGAAGAAGAAGAAGAAGAAGAAGAAGAAGAAGAAGAAGAAGAGGAGGAGGAGGAGGAGGAGGAGGAGGAGGAGGAGGAGTTTGGATTTGATATCCCGCCTTTTACTCCCTTTAAGGAGTCTCAAAGCGGCTAACATTCTCCTTTCCCTTCCTCCCCCACAACAAACACTCTGTGAGGTGAGTGAGGCTGAGAGACTTCAGAGAAGTGTGACTAGCCCAAGGTCACCCAGCAGCTGCATGCGGAGGAACGGGGACGCAAACCCGGTTCACCAGATTACGAGACTACCGCTCTTAACCACTACACCACACTGGCTCTCACTGGAAGAAGATAGGAATTGCATGAGACACAGGACATTGGTACTGGGGCGAAATAGGCCACAAATTTAATGATTACAGATATAAACCAGTTTTGGCAAAGGCCAAATCCATGATTAACCAACTTGCCTGACAGTTAACAATGTATGGGTTGGCCCTGAGACAAGGAAGCCATCCCCCAATATACATTGTGTGCGGTAATCTCTCCAGGGCCATCTCTCAAAGGGAAGCTATGACCCATCGGCCCCTGTGCGGGCTCTGGGACAGCATTACCACCTTCATGGGCCCCTTTAATGGGGCACTCAGATGTTAAAGATCCAGACCCAATGCCTTAAAGTTGTGACAACTGCTATGAGGCAGGTGAAAACCTGCAGATCGGCTAATTAGTCTGGAGGGGGAAAACTCCCTAGCCCCGAATATGGTGACCGAGTCTTCCATAGCAAGGTCCTCACTCGTTCCAGCCCCCTCACCTTTGGGTAGGACTGCAGCGTTTTGGGGAATCCCACAACATCCGGTGAAGGAGAAAAGCCAGAGTCCTGGCATTGCTCCCTTTTAAAGGAAGGAGGTGGGGTTCTACTCATTTGCAGGCTGGCCTTAGCTCTCCTGATGACTTTCTTAATGGGTCTTCACCCTTCCATTTTGTCTTCTTTTAATGGCACCTCTCTCTAGGTGATTTCCTGAACATGGAAAAAAACACCTGGTTTTGCCTGTATTATATTATTTGGCTTGCTAAATTTGGTGTCTGGCACTCAGGAACGAAAAGGGGAGTCCAGGAATTATAAGGGGAGCCCAGGTACCCCATAAACTCATAACAATACCACATGCATCTTGAGAACATGCTTGGGTATGTCCTCCCAGTTGCTGCTGCTTGCATCGTATTTAATCTAGTTCTGGAGGGTTCTCCACCCTAAGAAGTGGCTTTGTTGGGGATACACAAAGGGTGGTTGTTGGAAGAGAGAGCCATCAAGGCTCCCATTTAAACAAATGTTTTTTTGCATGATCCTTTGGACTTCTGCCATACATTTCATCTTACCAAATAGTAAGAGTTCAACAAACCGTGAAATTGAGATACCCAGCTCCTTCCTTAGGTGGATTGAGCTCAATATTCTACAGGAGACATTCAGCCAGCTCCTTGGAAAGATACTCTCAACATTACTCAGTTTTCATCATTAAATAAATACTGGACAGAGATAAATGCAACAAAAATACTCCTAAAATGCCATCACAATTAAAACATCAAATTTTGGCTGACTCTGATGAGTGTTGGCACTTTGGTAGTGGAAAGGATGGACTGAAACCCATGATTTGGGACTGACAGATTATAACAGTTTTTGGCAATACATATTTAGATATTTTAATTTGGTGTTGGGGACCACCTGTTCCTTTACAAGCTATTCTAGGCATTCTTCCTAGAATATGGGGTTGGCTTGACAAGCAACAACTTTGGCTTCACCAAGGTTTTCTTGTTGCAAAGGAATTAATATTAAGATGTTGTAAATCTACATAACTTCCAAATCGACAAGACATGCCAATCTTATGCTTGCCAAGGTAAGTAACACTTGACTTCACTGGGACTTCCTACTGAGTAAGTGCACATAGAATTGCAGCATGAATCAATAAATGTGCCAAGAATGTGCATATTAGGCTCTTGGGGAAAATATGAATTATTTGAACAGATTTGTGTTAGAATACATTAGTAGCCTCCTCGGCTTGTGAACTGTATTGACAGCTAAATTAATAATAATTAGAGGATGCTGATGTGGCAATTAGTTGTTTGGAAGTGACAATAAGTCATGGTATAGCATGATGGGAACAAACTTAAATGACTCCCCATCTGGTGCAGCCACATGGAGGAGTTCAGAAGCTTTAACTTTATTATTATTATTATTATTATTATTATTATTATTATCATCATCATCATTATCTGTAGCTTGTAATATCATCCAAACTAGTGCTGAAACCTCTCCTCCAAGTTTCTTCTCCTAAAAAAAGGCTCCTACAGGGCACAACAGAATAGCTTTGCAATTGTGGTGGGTGTGGGCTGGAATGTATCATTGTAAAGTGGCTGTGTGTTTTTTTCTTTTCATTAAACATTTATCTAGTTCTCTGCAGCCCACCAGGCTGCTTGTACCTCCTGATCTGTGAAAGCCCCATGGAAAGAATTACCTCCTGATTTCTTCCCCTGGGATTCGATTAAATTGTGAGAAGTTGGAAAGACTGACTACTAACCACCTGCGATCAGTGAGCGTGCTGATTTTGTTTTTAAGGGAAGTCCTTACTTTTAACCTTTTCAAAAGATGTTTCTGCACTAATTTCTTTAAAAGTTAACCTTTAAATTAAAAAAACAGGTAACTGTCAGGCACACGGTAAACAGCCCCGTGCCATGCTGTCTGCTGAGCTAACAGAAAATTTCAGCTGATAATGTAATGGGGTTTTCAGGATGCATGGGCACCCAGGAGGGCTGCAGAACACAGGCCAGTAGAGAAATGAATTGTAAAAAAAAAAAAAAAACAGGATTGCTGTCAGGGACTGGCAGGACTCCAAAGAGTGTGAGGCAAGAGAGGGGAGCAGTGGTTTCTGGGGTTTGACACTGCTTGCAAGGCAGGAGCCAGGGGAGGGGGGAGAGTCACAGCGGTCTGTATTGGAGGAAGGTATGCCAAATGTGACAGAAGAGGCTGTTCAGTTGACAGATAGTCAATAGACTCCCCACCTTCCACCGCACCACTGTCTCCTAGAACCAAGAAGGTCTGGAAGCAGAAAAGAGAAGCGGTAATCACCATGCAGGAGAAATCTCAGGTTATGGGTGTGCAACCCGTCAGTCGAGGGTATATAAAACGGCAGAGGGGCGGGATCCCACTGCTGCTGCAACTACTCCACAGTGCCTAGAAACTAGAATTGTATGTACACGTGTATCCAGAACACTGTGGAAACTGTGGTAAGGGCTTTTCTTGTCAATAAAGCTGGCTAGGGCCAGGACAATTATTCACAACCCCCATGGCCATTTCCTGGTGTAGATGTGGTTGCAGCTGATCAGGGGAACTGGACCCCTGTTCTTTTTATGTGCCGTTAACAGCAGCTTGATCTGCAGAAAGCTTTTCAGGGCATAGAAGATAAATTGCTGGCTAATGTCCACAGATCAAACTGCTCTTAAAGGAGTGGGGTTAGTAAAGAAGTTGGCAACCCAATATGGAGTTGAAATATGCCACACCTACCTATGCAATCAGGATGATGATGAGGAGGAGGAGGAGATTAAATTTGTATACCACCCTTCATCCGTAAATCCCAGGGTGGTTCACAGCATAAAAATATGATCAGGATCTTGCCAAAGAAGTTTCACCAGGATAGATCAAAAGAGGTAACATCCTTAAAACATCAGTTACATAGAACAGGGAGATTTGCTATGGAATTCTTGAATACAGTGGTACCTCAGGTTAAGAACTTAATTCGTTCTTAACCTGAAACTGTTCTTAACCTGAGGTACCACTTTAGCTAATGGGGCCTCCATCTGCTGCCGCACGATTTCTGTTCTCATCCTGAAGCAAAGTTCTTAACCCAAGGTACTATTTCTGGGTTAGGGGAGTCTGTAACCTGAAGCACCTGTAACCTGAAGCGTCTGTAACCCGAGGTACCACTGTACTACAAAATTCATAACATTCCAAGCTTTCAGCAACCAATCCATTAATGATTATAGCTCTTTGTGTGATATTTGTGGACATTTGGGAACGAAGTATCCTGTTAAGAAGAAGTCATTTGAAGAGGCTAGGTGCTTAGGAGTTGCTAATGTTCAAGATCCATGACAACTGAGTAAAACTATTCTCTGAATTTAGCAGTCAAGCATCTTGCATTCCAGACACTCTTCACAATCTGCTGAAGGGATTCCAGTAGTCAGGATGAAAACACAAGACAAAATAAAGTCAAATATAAATTGTTTCTGTTGCTTTTGGACAGGTTTGTCTGGAAACGGGGCCAGCGTCTGATTTTATTCCAACATCCAAGCAATGAAGAGAACCTTTACACTCGGCAAACAAAAAACTCAAATGCTACTTTGGCATTCTTTTTTCGTATCCTGTTACACTGTGAGCATGTGTTGTGTTGGCTTCTGTGGACAAAGCAGATAGGGCAGATTTTTAAACTGGAACTTTCTGCAAGCGCCAAAGGCATATTTTTGTCAACGATAACTTTTAAAAATAGTGCTGTAGGGTCTGTTTATACCGAGTGTATGTTTTTCTCCTACAAAAATCTGCTGCTTAAAAAATGCGATTCTGTTATCAGAATCAACCAGCTGCTTACCACAGAAACAAGGCAAAGTTATGAGAAGGACCCATTGTCTAACTTTCTCTTATCTCCAGGGCTGCAAACAAGGTTGTGTGCCCATTTCAATTTGAAGACAGTTAAGGAGACAGTTTCCTGCCCTCTTGGTAGAATCAGCCCTTGCTGGGATCTAAATATCACACAACCCTGCCAGAAGCCTCTGCCACCCCAGTTTTATGGCTGAAATCATCTGTGAAATCCACTTCCTTCCTAGACCCATTGGAAGTTTCCAATACTTGCAAACAGAGAGGTTGCACTTAAGAGACATTTCCCACATTTTCTTTACCAAAGTTCTGAGCATTTCTACATGGGAGATGCCCCTGTTAAAAAGTGAGACAAAAGAAAAATAGCTTTTCAGATGGTGCAAGACAGCAGAGTAGAGGGATGCTCTATTGTGTTGTTTGATCCATGTTTTAATCAAACCAGCCTGAATCACATCGCCAAGATTCACCCATAACCAGAAGACAGCTGCCCTTTGGTTTCTGCACTACTCTAAATTTTGCAACCATTTTCTTTCTTTAAAAAGTTGCCAAGGGTGGCATTCAAGTAAGTTTCATAGAGTAGACGCATTGAAATTAATGAACATGACTAAGTTTGTTCCACTGATTTCAGTGGGTCCATCTGAAGAAAACGTAGTGGAATACCACCCCAAGTAATTCAGGTCCATGGTGGTTGACTCGATTTGGACCAGACAACCTTGATCATCTCTTTCAGATGTTGCGATATGATACCTGACAGAATCATTATAGAGCTTTCCATTTTCTCTTGCACTTCCTCTATGCATGCACACTCTCTGGGAATATGATACTGGTAATGTTAAGGTAAGCTGGACAGCATGATTACAGTATCTATAGAGAATTAACATAGCTTTCATAGGAGGATTCAGAAACCAGTTGTGATCCATTCAAAACAAATTATCTTGTCTCAGTTCAAGAGTGCCAACCAGGAACTCCATGTGGCACAAGGCAGTGGGAGACAATTTCATTAATACATATTAATTCTGCAAAGCTCTTAAAGACTTGTTTCTTTGTTCTAATGCTGGGCTGTTTATTTTTAAGGCTTATTGTTGCAGCAGGGTTACTTTGAAACAATGCCATTGGCTCCCAGGGGTATCCTTATACAAGTTCACTCAAGTAGGATGTAATGAGAAACATTTTATGTCTTTCCTATTACAAAATAGATCTTTTTTCTTGTTAAGAAGCTGGCGCTCAAATGATTAAGACTACTTAATCCCACCTAGAATAGAAACTGCACCACCCCAGAACGTCTGCTTTAAATGACAGAACAAAAGGCAGAACGGAATGTGGCAGCCTTGAACTCAAAGGCTTTAGAACATGGGTAGACAACATGGCAGCCGTCAGATGTTGTTAGGTCACAACTTCCATCAGCCCAGCCAACATGGCCAGATGTCAACGATGGTGGGAGTTGTAACGCAACATCTGGAGGGCACCAAACTGGTTATCCCTGTTTAGAACTCACGGCGGGGTGGGGGAATCATAGTTCAGTCCATTCATGTGTGGTGGGTGGGTGGCATTTGACAACACATTTCCTCTCTCAAATCTTTATTGCATTGAAAATAATGCCACCCAGCAGGCGCCAAGATCTTTCTCTTAAAGAAGGCGGCTGAAGGAAGGAATCCATTGAGGAAAGGGATTGTGGTGGCGGTGAAAGCTTGTTGTTGTTGTTTAGTCGTTCAGTCATGTCCGACTCTTCGTGACCCCATGGACCAGAGCACGCCAGGCACTCCTGTCTTCCACTGCCACCCTCAGTTTGGTCAGATTCATGTTTGCAGCTTCGAAAACACTGTCTAACCATCTCGTCCTCTGTCGTCCCCTTCTCCTTGTGCCCTCCATCTTTCCCAACATCAGGGTCTTTTCCAGTGAGTCTTCTCTTCTCATGAGGTGGCCAAAGTATTGGAGCCTCAGCTTCATGATCTGTCCTTCCAGTGAGCACTCGGGGCTGATTTCCTTAAGAATGGATGCATTTGACCTTCTTGCAGTCCATGGGACTCTCAAGAGTTTCCTCCAGCACCATAATTCAAAAGCGTCAATTCTTCGGCGATCAGCCTTCTTTATGGTCCAGCTCTCACTTCCATACATCACTACTGGGAAAACCATAGCTTTTACTATACGGACCTTTGTTGGCAAGGTGATGTCTCTACTTTTTAAAATGCTGTCTAGGTTTGTCATGGCGGTGAAAGCTACAACACATTAAAAAAAACAAAGCACCCGCCTTGGATATTCAAAATTAAAGTGCAAAACAATAACAAAAGTGCAATAATTCCTTCCAGTAGCACCTTAGAGACCAACTAAGTTTGTTATTGGTATGAGCTTCCCTGTGCATGCGCATGCACAGGGAAGCTCATACCAATAACAAACTTAGTTGGTCTCTAAGGTGCTACTGGAAGGGATTTTTTTATTTTGTTTTGACTACAGCAGACCAACATGGCTACTTACCTGTAACTAAAAGCGCCATAAGAACATGTGTGTGCATGTAAAGAAAGAATGAAAGCGATGCTATCAGTATAGATCAGGCTTCCTCAAACTCGGCCCTCCAGATGTTTTGAGACTACAATTCCCATCATCCCTGACCACTGGCCCTGCTAGCTAGGGATCATGGGAGTTGTAGGCCAAAAACATCTGGAGGGCCAAGTTTGAAGAAGCCTGGTATAGATCACCCACCCTATGAAACACAGAATGACTTGTGCCTTTGTCATGCATACCTAGCGCAAAGGCCTGCCTCACTGTCTATATCACCAAAGCACTTCCATGTTACAGAACCAGTAAGCAGACTGGAGAAAGAGTTGCTGCTGAGGATTGATCACATGGTCTGAAACAAGTGACAGACGGTGCCCTGCTTGCCAACTACACACCCAAGAGGCAGCATAGGGATGGTTTTAAAGCAAATATTCCAGCCTGCCATTTCTCATAAGAAGGCTAGAAATCTCAACTGTGAGTAGAGTTGCTGACACAGCGAGCTTCAGCCTCCTGCTTTATGCGCTTACAAGTCGATGTGCAGAAGCAATGACAGTTGTGCAATCAAATCCACTCTTTTCAAAAACAGAACGACTTCCCCATTGACGGGGGAAATGGAACCAATGAAAGGTTCCATTGCAGAAGTTCAAGCCTTATAACAAGAATCAGAACCCGATTCTCTCAAGCAGATCTGCTAGCAAGGGATTCCACCGGCTGGTTTGCAATGGCAGGCAGGGTTGCCTACCCATGAATGCACACCCCAATAGGGTCATTCAAGTGGCACACTATGTCCAGACATTATCAGAACTTTTAAGGGGGAAGTGCACACCTCTTTAACTATGTATGGCTATGTAACATCATGCTGGCTACACGTGATCGCTAGGATCAGACGCATAGCTGTCAACTTACAGATTTGAAAATAAGGGACCAGCAGCCTCGAAAATAAGGGATCAGCAGCCAAACTAAGGGATTTTCCAGGCACAGGTATGTTCAACTTCTGAGCCCCTCCGAGCCAAAGGCAGAAAGCCCAGCCAGCAGCCAAACAAAGCCTCAAGCGGTGGTTCCCACAGTGCAGCAACCCGGCAAAGGGGATGCAGCAAGGAAAACCACTGTCACCTCTCCGCTGGGAAGCGCTGAGCAAAGGCGAGTCCCCAGGCAACACGGCCAGTTTGCTCGGCACAAGGCATGCAAGCTCCACCCCCCCAGTCGTTCTTAGACTCCTTATTGGGTGAGCAACGCAGCCAAGCAACACAGTTGGAGCCTCCCTCCTCTCTGGCTGGCAGGGAGGGAGGGAGAGGAGCTGCTTCCTTTGAAACCTGGGAAATTTAAGGGACAGCAGCAATAAGGGACAGCAGCAGGACATGGTGCTGGGATAAGGGAATTTCCCACCAAATAAGGGATGGTTGACAGCTATGATCAGAAGTTGGCATCTGGTCAGCCACTATGGGATAGAGGCTGTTGAACTGGATAGGCCTTTGGTGTGTTCCAGTGGGACATTTCTTATGTTCTAATGTTCCTCCCACCCTTATAAGTGATTCTGTCCAAGGTGTGGTTTGGATTTCGCCAGCTTTTTCTGGAATATATCCAGAGGGGAAACAGCCAGTGCAGACACACCCTAAAGGAAGCTGGAATTCCCTGATGGGAAGGGCCTAGGAAGAACAAGGCATGACAACAAGAGCATGATCGCTGAAGAGGGATTTGGAAATTCAAGGAGGGAAAAAAGAAAACACAAATGGAAAATTTAAGACAAAGTGGCAAGTGGCCAAGAAAGAATCAGACAAAACATCTTTGAAAAAGAACAAGGTTGCATGGAAGAAAAATGTCTGTTGTTCTAATCATCATAGGGACTGTAACACCATACGCAACAGGAAATTGAACCATGGCACTCAACTGTCTTATTTTCACTTTGATTTTAAATGTTCTGTGGAACCATCCTTAGACCACAGATTTTTTTTTTGAACAGGAAGAAGAAATGAGACATTGTATTGAGGAACCAGCCCCTCTTTTTACAATGTACTGTGAGATTAAAAGTCAATTGGGGAGGGGTCCCTTTAAGCATTACCCTGGACATGGAGGAGCAACATTTCCTAAAAGGCTAGTGACATTTAAATGGTCCAACCATGTGGGCCAATTTGCATTGGCCACAAGTACTAAACAGGACCCATGGAAGGGGGCTGATTCAGTGGAAAGAGCTATAGCAATCAGCTACGACTTGTGCAGTTGGGTCATTTAAACGTTATCCCAGCCATGTAGAAGCCACTCATGGAAAAGTGGTGTGCGTTTGCCTATGGTAATGTATAAGTTCCTCTCAGAGATCTACAGCCAAACCAAATTCTAATGAAAAATGCACATTCTGGGTTATCAACAGGCTTTCTTCTATTTACCAGGAAACAAGGAATAGAGAAATTAGTTAGAAAGAATGAGGAAATGCCATTTTATGTGCACAGCAAGACCCCCTACCACTCAAACATCCTGAATTTTGTGATTGGGAATGCTCCAAATGAATACCAACATAACTTCTTTGCTCCTAATATAAGAAAAAAATCACAAAATATACTCAGTGAAGTTGTACCTGCTTTCCCATAGGTACAGGAATGTTACTTTATATAGGTTCCTTAAGAGTAGATGAATTTAAAGGACATACATATTTCTGCAGTAGCTCAGGCAAAATATGCCTTTCCTCTACATCAATCCAATGGAACACATTTTGTTTAAAAGAAGGAAAGCATACCAACGTATGGCCAGAGCTTAATTATCTAAGCATTTACACAATTTTAATGAATAGCTCCAGCAATTTTGCACATAAATATCTGACCCTAGGGTTGTTGTAATTTATAGAGTTTCCACTTATGGAAAGTATTCTAGCATTTTCTGCATGACCTCTATATACTGCTTCTGAACTTCAACTGGGTGTTCCCTTTGTTGCTAGTTCATCCGTTTTCACTTTTTCCATTTTCTTGAAATAAGCTCAATGTATCTGGAACTGGCCCTCCAAAATGACCTAAGGAGGCTGAAATCCTAAAGATTCTTCCTAGGAAAATACGTTTTATGAAACTCAGTGAGACCTCTGAATGAACAATGTGGAGTGTGCTGTATAGCATGGGAAAATGCAGAATAGGTAGAGATTTTCATTTATTTCACAAGTACGACTCATTGTTAAAACCGTGTTTATGGAAGACAATCTTACTCAGCTATGCCAAAGAAGAAGAAGATTTTATTAGAGGTCAAGAACTTTACAAAAAAACAACCCCGAATTAAGCAATGTTCAGCCCAACTAATTTCTATAGAAGACTTTAAGTGTGTGCTTAAATATTCACCACTCTATATTAGTGGGAGATTTCAGCAACTGAAATAAGAGCTCAGTCAAATTTTGAGGGGTTTTGTCTTGTGTGTTCAAATTTTCATGTTCTGTGTGAGAGAGCGTTTCCTGAATGGCTAAGCAAATGGCACAAACATCAAAAGAATTTTTCTGTTGTTCCCCCGAGTCCTGGACACAAACTACAGCTCAGATACAACTATGTCAAAGCCCCTACTGTTTAAATTAACAGTAATTAAATTTAACAGTAATTAAATTTAAATTAAATTAATGTTTAAATTAACCATGCGGCCCCATGCGGGGCTATGGGGCAACACGCAAAGAAGCTCACAGGCTTTGAGTGCAAGGGAACTATGCAATGTTTCAGTTTTCTGGCAAAGTTTGGGAAAACTCCTAGATCCAACTAAGCGAAGCCTTAGGCAAGCTCTTTACAGACTCTCTGTAAGCCATCTTCCTTGGTCTGTTTGGTTGGCAATGACCCCACTGCCCAGACCTCCTGCAGTAAAATGGGTGGGGCGAGTTTAGAGAGAGAACATTAAAGGATTCTGTAGACCTTATTTTGTCAGAGATAATTCCTCAGCATGATCAGACCTCAGGAACTGCACGGCTCCCTGGCTGCAAAGTCTTTCCTTAACTTTGTCTTGTGGGACCACACTGTTCTAATGGTTTTGTTTTGTTTTTGTTTTTGTTTTTGCTTATCACATTTATATCCCACTTTTCCTCCCAGTTAAGTCAAGGTGGCATATATGGCTCTCTTCCTCCAGCTTAGGGCTGAGAGGCTGACTGGTCCAAACTGACCTAGTGAGCTTCGTGGTTGAGGAAAGATCTGAGTCCTCTTCTCCTAAGTCCTAGCCTAACATTCTAACCATTACACCACATTTGAATTATTGTATGCTGTGTGTGTCCAGGACATGTACATTTTTTTAAAAGAGAAATTCAACCACTGAAATTTATATAGATGGGCCACTCAAAGAGGGTGGTCCTTTTTGACAGTAATAAAAGTGAAACTGAAATGAGATTGTTTTGATTTGGCTCCATTTGAAATCAACGAGACTTGAAGGTGCCTTTTTTTTTTTTTTAAAAAAAGGACTGTTTCCAGGTCTTTTGTCAATTTCCTCAACTGATCTTAAGAATGATATAATTAGGCATGTGCTTTTTTTTTGTATTCTCACACTTTCTTTTAAAAGTAAATAGTCTTTATAGATCCTTCCTTATGAAAATGCCAAGCTTTGAAATGTGCAAATGACTAATGTCAATGTTCATGGGGGGGGGGGGGTATGGAAATTCTTACTGAATTAGAGCTATGCCAAAAATATGTTTGCATTGTCTAAACCAGTATATAAATTATGTCACCCAGAACCTTGTCGTATTTGCATTTTAATTTAAAAACCACTATATAATTATGAACAAATTGCAACACACGTCTTCTTTAATTCTGAACCAGAGTAATATGCTGATCGTATTCGTAATCAGGATATTTTAAAACAAAATACCAAGTGTGCTTTAATTAATTTTGGGAAGGTTAAAAAGAAATTAGGGAGGAAAAGAGGTTAGATAGGCTAATGATTATTTGATCAAATACCATAAATGTTAAAAAGACAATATTTATTTGATAAGGTCTGGTTTGGAAATGAATCAAGGAACAAAAGTAGTAGCTATGAATGAATATGCAATAGTGATACAGTGGTACCTCTGGATGCGAACGGGATCCGTTCCGGAGTCCCGTTCACATCCTGAGTAGAACGTAACACGTAACTGTGCATCTGCACATATGCGAGTTGCGTTTCGCCGCTTCCGCGCATGACATCATTTTGAGCGTCTGTGCATGTGCAAGTGGCAAAATCCAGAAGTAATGTGTTCCGTTACTTCTGGGTTGCCGTGGAGCGTAACCTGAAAACGCTTAACCTGAAGCATATTTAACCCGAGGTATGACTGTATAGCTATAGATACAACTATAGCTATAGACATAGATATATCCCCCTCCACAAACAGCTTTGACAAAAACACAATATGTAAAAATGGATAATGAAGAAACGGCTCCAATAATGTTTTCTCTTTTTTTAAGTAGAAAGAATTTCTCCGTTCTTAGATGGAAGATGGAAGCCCTCCCTTCTAAACAATTAATCTTGTTTGACGAAGGAAGAGTGGAATGAGGGGTGTCCAAAGACACAGTAGTCAGCCAAAGATATGTTTGCTTAACTTTTATTTGTCTCAGAGCCAATGTAAAACACGCTATAGTGCTAATATGAGTTCTTTCAAAATATGTTTCCGCTCTTTAGGGAATATAGCAGAGGAGGATTGTTTAGTTCAAAAGGGAGGATTACAACGTCTCGTATTATTCTTCTTCATTACAATAGCAGCAAGAGAACAGAGTTTCTTATGGGCTCTTCTTGTGTTTAGTGCTGCAAGAAGCTGTTCTCACCCCCCCCCCGCCCCCAGCCAGGAACATCTTAATTCAAAGAGACAGAGGAAGTGAAGGATAGAAAGGAATATATGGGAAAATAATAGCTGGAGTGGCACATTAGACTCTGGACTTTTAAAAGTAAGAAGTCAAGAATATAACTACTTGAGAATTGCAATCTATTAACTGGTTCCAGTCAACGTATGGTTGGTGGGGTGTTGTTTTTTTTTTAAAGAAACTCTACTTTTCTGATCAATTAGCAAATCTGCTTTTTGCAAAGTGAAATGGGGCACAAACATAGGTCCATTTGCACCTCTGTTTATGTCTAAGAACTAGGAATGCCTGGAGGGAAGTATGGGAGATGTGTGGCCTGGGGCTCACCACACATCTAGTGACTGGATTCCATGTTGCTGAAGTGAACAGTTGATTTTGCCTTCCCCCCAAAAAAACTCTGGTTATGTTATACATCATTTCAAGAGTGAAATTCTGTAGCCTGAGTGGTTCATCACAGAGATACTACTCACACTAGTGTCTCAGTCCTGGTGCTTGCGATCCTATCCTTCAAAGGTTACCAGAGCCCTATGGGATCCATAGGAACAGCAACCATTTCACCCCAGCAATGCACCAGCTGAGTCAGAGAGTAGAACCTGAAGATTACAGGTCAGCAGGATCTGACTCATTTTACCTGAAGATGAGAGAACTACGTAGAAGGCATAGTAATAGCCATGTGACCATCAACTTTTGGACACAGCATTAAATGGGATATGAAAGATACTTGGCACATGACATGACAACATGCAAGTGCTCTGGCTATGGTTTCCTAATGTCACTCCTGTGATCTGCAAAGCCACAGAAATTTGTGGTTCTCTCCAAGTTGTAACTGATGCTGAGTACCAGAGCTCTGTTTGCAGTATCAGAGGAGTAATCTGCATGACACCGCTCATAAAAACAGTATGCATATCAAAGTGAAAGCTTGTGGCATTTAGTAGAAATCTTTGGTTATTGTTTTTTTTAAAGAAAACATACAATGAACACTTCAAATGGGGGTAAAAAACAAGGTGGGATTAATTCTAATTCTAAATGATTTTTGAAGATGGAGCAAAAGACTGAAATATATGAGCGTTCTAATGACACACTATGTCACTGCATCTGCAACTCTGTTTCCATTTACTTGGGAGTAAGGACCACTGAACCCAGTGGGACTTCCTTACTGGGTAGATGTAATATATGATTGCACTGTAAGACATGCTGTCTCTTACATAAGGCATGCATTAAAAATAGTTGTATGTTTTTTTCAAGAACGGAGACAAATGCGACACTAAAAATGTTAAACCAGGGTTTTAAAAGAACTTTTTATAAATTGTGGTGGGTGGGTGTGTAGGGGACAGGAAAACACAGTGAGCATTTGAAACATTTAAAGCTCTCTTTTAACTTGAGCAATATGATGGGGTAATATACATTCATCCAAGGTTTTTGTAAGACAAGAAGAATGTTCAGCCTTTAGCTTCCGTCTAAACTGAACTTGGTCAGCACTTCAACATGAAACTTGGACAATTTCTTAGGTTTTCTTGAGAGCCCTTTGGGATGCCTGTTCTTGGAAGTTTGTTCAATTTGTGCTTTGTTATGCTATGAAACCTGGCACAACCTAGCACAACATGCATCATTCTGCAGAAAATGGGAGAAAGAAGGAACTACTAATTTGGTTGTTTATATGGATGAAAAAATGAACTGATTGTAGAAGGGAGTTGAAGCTACTATGCATCTTGGACAATCATGCCTTATCAAAGAGATAGGAGCAAACTATGAAAGCCAAAAGCCTGGCTTGGCAATGAAAGCTGTTACTGAGCTACATGTGATCCAGGAAAAATTCTTAACCAGTGCACGCTCTTTTATCCATTAAAATATCAAAGGAAAACAGCAATTTGTTTTTAAAACAGAGATAATTTGCCACAAATCCATAGTTTCTGGTAAAGGATTTTTACACTCCTTGTGCCTTAAGATTCCTATACAATTGAATTTCTTATTCGATTTTGGAGGTTTCAGGTTATCTGAGTTTTTATTTTTTATTAGCACTGATCTGTTTTTGGTATCTGGGTTTTGTTCAGACCATTAGGCAGGCACAGTTTTTCAACTGGCATATATTTTCCTTTGCTACAGATTACCAATGAGTGTGCATGCACTCACACCAATATTTTGTTTTGCACCGTGATTTAATCCCATTGCAATGCACTCATGTCCACCAAGTTAACCTGCGTAGGGAAAAGAAAAGACTAACGGGAAACTTCAGCAAATTGCAGATGTCCCAATTCTGTAATTAATTTTAGAAGTTCTCCATTATAAACTGGAAGACAGACAGAGCAGAACACAAGACAGAGCCAAGCCAAGCCACAGTATAATAACAACATGAAAGTAGAGGATATCTGCACATTCTTAATTGTCCAACTATAGCTAAACACAAAAGCTAAGTAAGGAGGCAGGTAGGAGAAAGCAAAAGAATATGGGAAACTGTTGACAGGTAGGTGAACCTATCTTCTCACCCTGCACAAACTGATGGAAGAAAATGGAAGAAATCCACTTATCCCACCAGCTGCTTATGGGATGTTTAACCCCCCACCCAAGGAATTTTCTTTCTGTCCACTTTCATTCATAAGGGGGAGAAGCAGGTACCTGATTCACAGATTCATGAGTACTTAAACATGCATGTGGCCCTCTTGCACCGATAGTAGCCCTTACTGATTTCATAGAGAGAACTAATTATGTGTGTAAAAACAATTCACACACAGATAGGCTCCTTTCAGTGACGTGCATGAGTAAGTTTTTCAGCGCTTCTGTGCTTGCATAAAGCACTGGTCCAGGGTCAAGCTGTTAGCAGACATGCAAAAGGTGGGTAAGAAAAGAAATTTTAGGTGGCACAACATAACAACTAGGAATTTAGCCCTGGGATTTCCCCTAAAGCAAAAATATGAAGTTCATGCTTAGGCAAAACTTCTGAGGAACTTAAAGGTAAAGGTATCCCTGACCGTTAGGTCCAGTCGCGAATGACTCTGGGGTTGCGGCGGCCATCTCACTCTATAGGCTGAGGGAGCCGCCGTTTGTCCGCAGACAGCCTCTGGGTCATGTGGCCAGCATGACTAAGCCACTTCTGGCAAAACCAGAGCAGTGCACAGAAATTCCGTTTACCTTCCCACTGAAGTGGCACCTATTTATCTACTTGCACTTTGACGTGCTTTCGAATTGCTAGGTGGGTAGGAGCTGGGACCGAGCAATGTGAGCTAACTCCATCGCAGGGATTCGAACAGCCGACCTTCTGATCGGCAAGCCCTAGGCTCAGTGGTTTAGACCACAGAAGAACTAAAGGAGTTTTGATCAAGCTAGTGATCTGTACATTGCCATCCAAGTTTACATGAATTACATAAACCTTTAGCATTCTTACTAGCACAGAAGCTTTCATTTCCTTGAGTGTTCTGTGCTTCAAGTTGTCTTTGAACATCTGAAGCTTATATGGCTGAGTCACACCACTGTCCACCTGGCCCAACGTTGTCTTCTTTGACTGACAGTGGCTCTGGAAAGTCTTTGGGGAGACCTTCTGTATTCAAAGCATTGACCACAGACACGTAGTCATGTAATTTGTTCTAGTTATGGATTTGATGGGGTACACGGGAAACTACAGAGCACCAAAAGTTGCAAGATACATTCTCATTACTCAGTATATTATTCTGATTTTTTTTGCCTCTTGTTATGAATGTAGGAGCCCTTCCTTCTCCACCTAGTTGCAAGGGTGTTACTTTATTTTCAGCTTTACTGAAAAAAAAGAAGATATAAAATAAACAAATTAAACAAACATAAAAATCTAGTATTTCACACAGGCAGAGGAAGGAAGCAGAAAGAGGAAGGCAATGGTATAGGTCCCCCTTCATTGACACCTGGGAGAGTTTCTAGGGCTTGGACCCGACCCCCCAGCTCCTGAATCTGCCTTTGGAAGTATCACTGAGAAGTTGCAAGGTTGCTCCTGAGGACTATATAGGCAGAAGCTTCCTGCCCAGCTAAATCCACTCCAAAATACAATCCTGAATTGCTCTCACTTCTTTGACTACATGGAGCCCTTGAACTCTGTTCTACCTCTATTAGAGGTTGCTATTCTTCTTGATCCTGAATGTTGCTTGTGGAGATTTTGGAGCCCATGGCATTATCTAGGGTGGTAGAAGTGTTTTGGCCCGATTCCAGAATGAAGCTTATCTAGCTGAAACCTCCTCCCCCCAAAAATTCCTGTTTTCAGCTAACATAGCTGCCCTTGAGCTGTGCATTGCTGATTAGTGAGCTGCTTGTCATTAGGAAGATGCGAAGATTCACAGTGGTGGTGATATCGCACTACCATGGGAGGTTATTTTAGTATACACCATGAATAATATGTTTTGAAAATCCCTTTGGGGTGAACACTTAATTAGCACTAAATCATCTCTGTGCTATGCATTTGATTACTGAAGTGCTTTCTTCAGTCACATATATTTTATAATAAGCATACCGCGGGGTGAAATGTACCTCCAGTAATAATCAGCTCAGAACTGTTTCAGAAGGCACATTTTCATCTCTCAATGGTCCCTTTCTAACAACCTACTAATCTTTTCATTAAGCAGGCTTTTCATCAGCTCTGTTTCACACATCACTGCAACCTGAAGAGTTAAACAACCTAATTACAAAGGAGATGTTTCCACTTTTAAAGGCACATTAATTGTTGTCTGGAGCATTCAGTATACAGCACATTCTTACCCATGGATCAGTTTCTGACATTTACTTTACAAACAGGCAGTGACTAAGCTGCAAGAAACAAATGTCAATACAAAGCCTAGCAACGACCTACAATGTGTACAAACTCGAGAAACCTGCTATCATGAGAACGATGCTGTGCCAAATCAAAGTCCTAAAGAGCATAGAATGCAATATGCTGTGAATTTTCTTTCCTCCAGTGCAATCCAGAAACACTGGGAAATGTTGCTCATCTCAAAGATTCACACAAGTGATAAACATATTTGCACATTGTCATAAGGCTATAAATCTTGTCTCTAGCTTTGAATTTCATTGTTCTGCTCTTTGTCTTCAGACACTATGCGTCTGAACTCTAAATTAGTAAAAGCACAAGCAAAATTCATCATGTTCTGGTTCTTCATTTTCTCTTACTAATAAGCACCAGACTTGTTTGTTCATTTTCTTTCAGACACATTTATTTCTTGTGGCTTGCATGTCATTACTTGTGATGGACAAGTCTCAAGAGTTTAGTAGGTTCAGCTAAGCCCTTAAAGGTCTGGACAAATAAATAGGGATTATCTGAAGCTTTGGAGTGCATGTCTCCCGATTATCTATATTTCATTTGTCTTCCTTTTCTTTTTTCTTTTTACATCTACTTTCTTCACTTGTCTTCTTAACTCATGAGTTACAAATAGATTCTAGAGGGCCAACTGAAAATAATCTTTCACAGCAGCCCATATTCATGGTGCAGTACTGATGCCAGTAGCTGGTCTCACACTGGATCTGAAGAATAAAGTCACTGTTGTTAGGAAGAGTAGCAAGCAGCTATTCAAGAGTTCTATTCAATAGCTTGATGGTGACTAAGTCACCATCAAGTGTCAATGTTGAGATCCAGACCCAATAACCAACGCAGAAGCAGCCATCAACTGGGCTGGAGCTGTATATGCCTTAGGTAAAGAACAAATTTATGAAGCAAGAAAAATTCTTAGAACAGGATAAAGACAACTTCCTAAGATTATCCATGCTATATGTGGGTGGCAAAATGGGGAAGAAGGTGAATTTGCCAAATATTTTCAATGGTGGACTGAAATTCTCTTAACAGTTCAGGAGGAGATGGGGGGGGGGATCCAAAGAAGTCAGAAAATTCTTTTGGGAGAAACTTTTGGTCACATACTTTTGAAAGAAGCAATCACTAGCTCATTTGGGTGGCTAAAGGACAAAATGAAAAGAACTGGAAGGAGTAACAATTCAGCCTATTTCTTCCTTCAACAATATTAATATTAAAAAGTATTAAAGTTGGTTCCACAGCTGGATCCAAAATTGACAGATGGCAAAAACAGAGGCCATTTTACTGAATATTTTGGGGGGAGGAATGACATTCTCTAACACCTCAGAAGGAATTCATTTTCCCCAAAATCTTTGTCAGATAATTATTTTCTGAGCAATTTCAGCATGGCTCTAGCTCTGGTAAATGGGAGGTATCCGTCTCCCCATGACAGCAACACTTTGCTGCCCCTTTTCCCTGTTTGGCTTCATAAAATTACATTGTTTGTGACCATTTGAATGGTTCCCTTAGAAGTGAGGCCAGGCCCATCAAATGGACCCAAATTCCATTATGCTGTATCCAATATGTTCACAGCTTCTTGTGAAACGAAATGTCTACTGGTTTGGAGTCACACTGTGATCTCAGGAGAACTGAGCCAAAATTTCTCAGAAGATATTTAGCTGGAAAAAAGTGCCTGAGCTTCCCTGGCCCCTCATCCCCACTAGAGAAAGGCGACTTTGTATAATCTTCTCCGCCATTTTTTGATGGCAGAAAAACACACCCCAATGCCATGGAACAATGCCAGGCCTAGGGCAGTATGGAGGATGCAAATGGCAGGCAGGCTGCCAGCACAGTTGGCAAAATTACTACTTGAAGTAGCATCAGCAAGAGCAACACACACCCTGCAAAAAAAGAAGAAGAAAAAGAAAAAGAGGAAAAAGAATATGTGCTACTGCCACTGCTTATAGTAAGCCCCACCCCCAAGAAACTATTGGAGGATTTCATATTCTCTTGGAGAAACTCAGTGAAATGGTTGCCCCAATTTCTATTTCCACAAAGAGGCTTCTTTGTGCAGGAGCTCTAGATCTCTGTTTCCTGCCTGGGGGGAATCTGTGGTCACAGACACAATCAACACCAGAAGGATAAAAGATATATTCCCTAAGTTGTGTTTTCTTATCTTTCACCATTTTAAGCCACCACAGCACTCTTCATAGGGAGATGTAGCCTCTGGTATGGAGACCTGTAAGCTTGACTGAAGGTCACTAGGAACCACACTTGCATTAGGTTCACATCCATCTGAAAGTGGATATTTTTGCACCTTAAATTTAGGGGTAACAGAGAGTTTTCTACTTGGAGTTCTCTACTTGGAATAGACTGGGAGAGAAACCACCATCACTTCTCTCCCCACATCCCCAGACTTTATGTCCCTCATACAGACTAACCAGGTATAGGTTGTGACTATCAGCAGCAAAACATCTTCCTAGCTAGTACATAATATATCCAGGACTTAGTTGGGAAACAATGTATTCCTGAGATTTATAATAATGGTAGAAACCACACACACACACACACACACATATAAAAGAACTGTGAAATTATGGTGGTGGTAGTGATTATTTTATTTCCTGCCCTTCACCCTAAGGTCCCAGGGTGGGTTACAACAATTCAAATACAACATTGGAACAGTTTAAAACAACTTATAATCACAAACATTGGGGAGATCCTAAATAAACATCTCAGGTGTCTAAGGCCCTGGAGAAGACAGAGACGTTTTCAAACACTGCATAGTTCAGCAACTGTGTGTCACTGAAAACTGTAAAGTTTCCAGATATGCCTCTGTGGGGTACAGATTCCACAGCTTAGCAGGGCTCAGCAAACTTTTTCAGCAGGGGGCCAGTCCACTGTCCCTCAGACCTTGTGGGAGGGGCGGACTATATTTTGAGGGGAAAACTGAATGAATTCCTATACCCCACAAATAACCCAGAGATGCATTTTAAATAAAAGGACACATTCTATTCATGTAAAAACACGCTGATTCCTGGACCGTCCACAGGCTAGATTTAGAAGGTGATTGGGCCTGATCCAGCCCCCGGGCCTTAGTTTGCCTACCCATAGAGGCTGCCACAGAAAGTGTCTGTCCCAGGCCGTCACCACCCTGAGCTTCTGAGGGTGAAATGTCCCAAAGGGCTCCCTCTGCTGCTCTTAACACCCAAGGGGATGTGCAGGGAAGCGGGTGGTCTTCCAGATACACAGGAATATGAAATAGTCATTATATCACAATTGCCAGAAAGATTCCTCAAAGTCAATGATTTCCAAGGCAGAGTGGGAGGACAGTAAGCCCCTCAACTTCCATTTGTCTGCATTGATGCTGCAGAAAAAAACTTAGTCTACATAAGGGGTTGGGGTTAATCTCCTAGAGAGGAGCAAGCTTTCAAGAATGTTCCACCCAGAACTCATGTATGGGCAGACCTGTCTAATTGCACCCTCAAATGTGACACTGCACAGAGGCCATGTAACAACCATTAGACACCAGGGATAAATTATCTGAGAAAATGCAGAAATGGGAGAAGACTGAAAGGGGGAAATATAGCAATAACAGGTAGGACTTGCAGCTAGCCTTGCTAAAGCATTCATTTCTGTGCATTCTTGAACTTCTAGTTCCTGATTAATCTTCTCTGTAGGTTTACCAAAAGAGATTTGACTTGCGCGTCTATCTCTTTAAAGAAAAACAGATGTGCCTGAGGAAGCCATTAGTGCTCAATAAGGTGTCCTATGTCTGATGAGCAAACTGACCACAGTACCGCTTCCTAACTATTCTGATTAAACAAATAAAAGAGGAATACAGAGCTGGCTTTCAATACTAACGGTTTTAAAAGCCCTCCATAGAGATCATTATCTTGGCAAGATCTGTGAAGAGAATCTTTGCAGAGCCTAATAATGTGGCAGGGGTAAGCACTTAAGAGATTCATCGTTTCAAAAGAGACCCCAACGCAGAGGACTGGAAGGGAACGTATATGGAACCTTCAGCCTGGAAAAATACTTTAATGAGGGGTGAGATATAGCCCAGACTTGTGGAAATGTTTCTCTTTGAGGATCCTTTTTTTTTTAATACCAATTACTCTTCAAAGCTATCACATTAACATTTTTTGGCATAAGATGATAATTAAAGTAGATGAGTGGTTTGTCCAGTGCTTTTCCATGTGATGTACTCAACAACACTCTTTTCTGACACTCTTAGGCTGTCACACACATTTCTTACTTTGGCACGTTATATAAACACTGATTTCAATTAAGTCAAGAATCTAAAAACATTTCAGACTATTCATCTTTTCTCTCTCTCTCCCTGAAGACATGACAAATTATTAATTACAGTGATTGTTGTTCCTTGTTTTCAAAACCTTTTGCACACTGGAGGGGAGAAATTGCCAGCAATTTTGTGTTTTCCTGTTGCATCTTCCAAATTCGTTTTTATTTTAGCTCAAATCCTCTTAAGGATTAACAGTGACTGTTTTTCATTCTGCTTCTCATAACTGCTCAAAACCCTTCCTTGTTTTCATGTGCTTCTGGTAACACCACAGTAAAAAACAACACTGCAACATTAAAGACTTGGACACAGATGAGGACTAAACAGAGCCCACAGAAGGAAGAGGCATAGGTCTCAATGTTTGTTCATTGGTTTTGTTTGTGCATCAATTCTTGTGCTCACAAAATGAACACTTCTTCCCTTAAGTACCTTTGCATTTTTACAAATAACTTGCAGTCCTTTCACTGAGTTCTGCCACCTTCATTCTGCCACAGGGGGATCCTAGGGCATTTTCTATAGCCCTGATCGGTAGGAAACTTCCAATTATGTTTCTGGCTAGCTGTGCCCCAGGACAAACATGTCAACCATGCTCCCTAGATGATGCAGGATTGGTGCAATTCTGAAAGGAACTGTGGATATGTGCACCTAGGGCTCCCTGCAGAGGGATGTGAACCCTAACTGACCAGCTGGGAGGGAGCAAGCACATACAGGCACTGTGTGTTGCAGGGTGTGTGGCTGGCACACTGGCAGGTCTATGGTTTTTAGTAAATAGTAAATAGCAGCCACCAGGATTGATCTGTATTGAGGTGGTGGTGGTGGTGGTGGTGATGATGGGGAGGAGGGGATGGAAGCCCTTTCTTGTGACCACTATTAACAGAACAAAATATAATCATTGCCACTTTTGTGTTCATTGTCATGCCAACTTAAGGACAGGGCCTTTACTACAGTGGCATCAAAACGAAGGAACCATACTCTGGAGGAAAACTATTTCATCCCTTTGACACTGACTTTCCACTAACACGCAAAAAGACTGGATTGTTGTGAATCCAAAGCCACTTGAGTGGTAGAGGGGATTCCTATATTTAGCTCTTTGTCTGACTCTCAGCTCCCTCTGCTGGCTTTCGTTTTTTTGCTTATTTTTATAGTTTGCCGTTTTCAACTTTTAGGTTTTTAAAAAAATCACTAGCCATATTGACATGCCCTTTTGGCATTAAGGGAGAATACTAAAAGTAAAGAAAAAATAAGACACACAAATCTTTGACCATTTTATTCTCCTCTTAATAGGAACACATAATTTCTTTCCCCCCCATTTTAAACCTCTCTCTGGGTTATCTGTAGTGGTGGTGGCAACAACAGAACTCCTGTGTTAGTCTGGCCACTATTTTATTTTCCATACAGTGTCCAGACATAATATTATTGCAGGGCATTGTAGAGTAAATGACAGATGCAGAGAAAATAGCAACCTACTGGGACATTGTGGGGAAATCAAAATGGTGGCTTTGGCACCAGCATGGAAACCCATCTGTTGCACTGACCAGAAGATTCAGATGGGACCCCAATTCAGTGCTTAGGAAAATCGCTACCTTGAGCTGAAGTGGTTTGGAGGCCTGGGGGAAAATGAAGGTTGTTTCCCCCTTCCCTTTTGTTGTAAGTAGAGAAAATTTGCAAACACAGTAATTTATAAAGCCTGCCAAATTACAGGCAGATAGGGCAATATCTCTGTGTGGTGGGGACCTCCCCAAAATATATATTTTTAAAAGGAATCCTCTATAACATTTTTATTTTTTGACGATAAAAGTTGACGAACGTTGCTATTTCTGAGGGCATGTATACAATACAATATAACAAATAAACAATATAATCAAAGCAAAATAAAACCTAAAACCAATAAAACAGCAGTATAAAACATATAAAAGCAAATAAAACAAAAATTCAGGGGATTCGAGAACATAAAACAGGGTCAAATTTTATGGGTCAGGGAAATCCTGGGCAAAAAGAGAAGTCTTTATAAGACATCTGAAGCAACTGATAGTTGATGCTTCACATATGGCAGAGAGAAGGGCATTCCATGGCATGTGATGCCTTTCAAGGCATCACTCTATGATATTCTGTAGGGTATGGTGGCACAGGTAGAATTTCTTGAGATGATGTAAGATGGCAGCTGGCAGAGTTCTGGGGATGCTGCCCCCTCACCATGTCCCTGGCAGAGCTGGTGGCTTTTAAATGTAAAAAGAAAAGAAAAAAGGTAAAGGTAAAGGGACGCCTGACCATTAGGTCCAGTCGTGGCCGACTCTGGGGTTGCGGCGCTCATCTCGCTTTACTGGCTTCCGTGTCATGTGGCCAGCATGACTAAGCCGCTTCTGGTGAACCAGAGCAGCGCACGGAAACGCCATTTACCTTCCTGCCGGAGTGGTACCTATTTATCTGCTTGCACTTTTTGTGCTTTCAAACTGCTAGGTTGGCAGGAGCAGGGACCGAGCAACAGGAGCTCATCCCATCGCAGGGATTCAAACCGCCGACCTTCTGATCGGCAAGTCCTAGTCTCTGTGGTTTAACCCACAGTGTCACCCGCGTCCCTAAAAAAAAAAAGAAAGGGGGGGGGGGTTTAAAGGTAAGAAGCCACACATACAGGATTTAAGCCCTTTCACCTCCCCTAAAGTCTGAGTGATTCATACTACCTTCTTCCTATTGTGAAATTTGTCAGAAATGAGTAAAATAATTTTTTTAAAGCCTTATTTTTAAACTGAAAGGAAGACCCTTAAAATATAATGAGTATAAGCAACAGGATAAAAGAAAATGGAGTGGGGGAGATGAATTGGAGTATGGCACTTATTTTCTTTCTTTTTATCTTTGTCTGTTTGCCAGAAAAGTAATGGTAGTAGACTGAGTCAAGGGTGTCCCTTGCTCAAATTCCTATCTTTCTCCTGCTTTCATCTGCAAACCACAAACCCAAGGGTGTGCCAAACCAGACAAGATAGAAATAAGATGGGGATATCTCAAGGCTTCTGCTTGCTTGCTTGTAAAAATATCAAAGTAGCCCCAACCTGGATCAGAATCAAAATGCTAGGAAAGGGGGATGTGTGCCACAATCTGAATTGTCACATCTGAATTTTTCCTTCAGGGGCAAATAGTATATTCAGATATGGAAAATGGTTCTGCCTAAAAAGGAGAGACAAGTTAATTCTAACATTGTTCTATCATCTAGTAACATACATTGCTATGAAACCTAGGTGTTTTTTTAATTCTGTTTCAAGTATCCACGCATTCCACGTTAAGCTGCAATGCTTAATTTAATATCAGCATGGCAATTGTATGGGTATTAAACAACAGATTATATCACCTGAGGGACACAGAAATAGAATTCAGAACGTGCTATGATGACTTTGAAGGATGGTTGTATTTTTCATATGAGTCAGAAAAGCAAAAGCAAAGAATCTCAACCACATATGAAATGAACTAATGCAGACGCTATGTTGAACACACTGCCTGCGGCACTCGTTCCCCGTCAGGATGAGAAAGATGTCCACACCACTGTCATGGTCCACAGGCTACAAGCGTTCCCAATGTAGCTGATTACTCAAAGCTTTCTGACAGCAGAAGGTCAGCAACTGTGGATCACTGGATGTCTGAGGGGCAATAATTTTGCATTTTAATGACCTAACTGCCAAAACTTTATCAAGGAAAGAGCAAAGCAGGAGAACCAAGGGACAAGATGGAAAATATATCCAGACATCTTTCTTTGCTTAACTGCTGGTGTGAATGGAACAAATCATACCACTCCAAATTCCACTGACTTGTAAAAATTGTGGGTTCCCCCCCCCACCATCCGAAAAATATTAATTTTTTTGCTACAGTTAGGTTGACCACATCCACACATGGAATCAGCCATCTGATTATTTGGATACTTTGTGACTGCCTACTGTAACTGCAGTTCTTTCCATGCCCTTTTCATATGTGCATACTAAATACATAGAGGTGGAAGCAGGATAGCACCCACAGGCCTCACCCCAACCTGCATGTCTTAAGTGGAAAAGGGGGTCCATATTAGGGTTACCAGATGTCCCCGTTTCCCAGGGACAGTCCCCGGATTTGCGAATAAGTCCCCCAACAAATTCCATCCCTGGAATGTCCCTGGATTTCATCTAATGTCCCCAAGAAACACAGCAGCCCAGAGCAGTTGGCTCTGGCAGGCTTCAGGAGCTGCTCAGAAGTCCCCATATGATGGTGGTGCAGGAGCTCTAAGATGCAGCTTCCGGGCTGCCTCCACCTTCCCTGATCCCAGCAACTAAGCTGTGAAGGGAGGCTTCACGCTGCCTATCAGAGCTTCCATGCAAGCAGGAGGGGGCATGGATCTCTCAGTTAGGCAGTGTGAAGCCTCCCTTCCCAGCTGAGGGATCACTGCCCCCTCCTGCTTGCACACAAGTAGGAATGGGATTGGGGCTGCTCCGATGGGAAGGGAGGCATTGCGCTGCCCGAGCCTCGCAGCCACCTCCGCTCTCGGACCTCCTTCTCCGCTTTCCATGCCTGACCCACCGTGCACGACTTCCCCACCACCACCGAAGAACCAACAACTCAGGGGCTGCCCAGGCTCATGGAGAAATGAGGTAGAAGCCTTGGAGGAAGAGGAAACGTGGCGATTGAGGTCAAGGCAGCGGCCACCCCTCTGCCACTGCCATTGCTGCAGCATCAACGTCCCGAATGTGTAGTAATTATAATTAAAGTGTCCCCAGATTCATTGAAAAAAATCTGATAACCTTAGTCTATATGTATCCAAATGTATGGGGGGGGGTGTCCTCTACGAGAATGGAAATGATGTGAAATCAGGGGTCCTGATCATGGAGGAACTTAAAGGCACACAGTTATATGTGTCTAGAAGCCTATTTCATACTTCCACCGAATGTCTAGAGTTCAACAGTGGAATCAGCAGGCATGGCCCCGCTGCCCTTTCTGTCCATTCAGTATCTATTTTGGGGCAACAAGTGAATATAGATCCTATTTCCCAAATAATGAAAAGCTAGGAATTTGCACCAAACTCAACTTCTTGTCAACTCAGTGCTGCATGGAAAAGAAAAGAATTATGCTTCAGTCTTTCTAACCCTTTGAATGATTGCTTGCTCCAACAGAAAGAGGAACTGAACTGGGCCACTGGGGAGAGAATCTGAAAGGGGGATTTTACTACAATAAAAATAACCCTTGCTGCTCCTTCTTTCTGCCAGTAACAACCTTCTTCTGAACAACAGGAATGGAACAAGTGAGTGAGAAGATGCTGAGGAGGACAACAGCAGCAGCAGCAGCTGCCACCACCACTCAAATTTGCTCACCTGACCCACTCACCCTCTGGAAGGCTCTAGAGATCAGGTCCTTCTTCCCTTCTCAGCACTCACGCAGTTACCTGCTCTCATCCTTGTTTCTAAGCTGCTTCCAACATACAGGAAACCAGGAGCACATGGATCCAGAAGATAGCACAGAATCTTCATTTTTAGTAACATGGACCTTCAGTTTTGACATATCAGGAAATACTTCTGATTTAGCAGAACACCTTCATATGAAATGTAGACAACCAGTTCATCAGCATAGTGCAGCATCCACTACTCTCATCCAGGTGGACCAGTATTTCCATCAGGTGCTTCTCCTTCATGAGAGCCAAACAGCATGACAAGAGCTATTATTTTTGCTTACCTATCTCTATGAGCTAGTTTTCTGCATTTTCTCATCAACTACTACCAAACCAAGGGAGGAGAACCTTTGGCTCATCAGATGCCGCTGGACTACAACTCCTATCATCATTGGTCATTGGTCATACTTGCTAGGGCTGATGGGATCTGCAGTTCAGCAAAAGGTTCCCCACACCTGTACTAGACCAGACTGGAGTAAAAAAAATTTTTTAACCTATCTTCATTAATAGTCCCAGGGATATAAATGCTGCTGCAATCACTACTGCTTTTAAAAACAAACAAACATTTTGTCCTTTCACTGAACTACTAATACGCATGACACTAGCTAATATGTGTAACACAAAGACCATAGACTGGACGAGCAAGAGTGCTTTTTTTTTTAAAAAAAAAAACATAATTGAAGCCTGGTATCAGGAAACAGGATTTAGTACTGACAAAGATTGCTAAAACATTTAAAATACACATGTGTTTTATTTAAATGGTGCTGGATTTCTGGGCATGCTTTCCAAATTCCTTTAGTATTCTTCACAATTAGAATCAGATTTGGCACATTTCTGTAACAATGCTGGATAAAAAATTAAACAACAACTCATATGTATATACCATGACTATAAATGAATACGGGGCTTGCTATAAACTTGGGATGGCTATGGAAAGTTACTACCTCAAGTGAAAAAGTGTGAATTTTTAAAATGCCGTTCGATTATAAGCAACCCGTGTCAGATGGAGCTAACGTCGACCCACTCTATGGAAGAGCCTGCTTAAGCAATATTTATTTCATTAACAGTTTGCTAAGTATTTCTGGAGAATTAAACCATATTTCATTTGTTCCTAAAATAACATGCTCATTAACAACAGACCAGAACAAAAGCAATCCTATGGGGAGGGGTGAGGAGAGTTCGTGAGAAGGAATCACTAGTTGTTGAAGTGCCGCCAGACTCACTCCAGCCAGCGCAGAAACCAGGTGCACGTCTTCTTCCTTTTATCCCTACACTGTTTTGCTTTTTAATTCCCCCCCCTTCCCATTATTTCAACTGGGAGGTGGGGGACAGCCATCATCACCAGGGTTGGTGTATTTATTTTTTCCTTGTGTATGCTTGGGGAATGGGCAGGATCTGGATCCTGCACATCTATGGTGTCCCTTGATGTATCCTTTACTAGGTATGGAAGTATCTATCAATCTTGGTTCTCTCAGTTTTTCAGTTTCCCAGTTCTCCAAATTTTGAGAATTGAACAAAATCGTCAGGAAAATTCCGTCAGCATTTCAGTATGAATTTCTCCCAATGAACACGTTTTTATATGCTGCTTTTACTAATATATCCATTTTTATGCACACTTTCAATCTATTTTTGTAAACATTGTTTGGAAAACAGAATCACAAAATTCAGATAAGCATGAATTTCAAAGGCTAGCTGTTCACACATTGCTTTGGAAAGTCTGGAGTTCATAGATTTCCTCTCCACTTCTACTTTGGCACACCCCTTTTCTTCTACTGCTATTGGAGGTAAAGTTTTCTACTACCATCCCAAGGAGGTCTTCAATAATGGAGGTTTTCTCTACAGCCACCAACCCAGACAGCTTCAGATTTCTCCCTAAGTCACTCAGCAGCTTTGTTGAATAATAGGGAGCCTGCTTTCTGAAAGTGTCCATGCCTTGAACCTGAGTCGTCCCCCCCAATTTTTTTTTACTAACCCATAGCAAATCTGAACAGAAAGTTGGCAGGTTTCCCTAACGCTTTCACACAATGTAAAACCCCAACTTTCAAATTCAAACTGTTGTTTTTGCTATAATAAAAGTGTTGACACACATGTGCACACTTAGGAAAAGGGCAGAGAAGTACATAGTAGGGAAATCAACCGGGGATAGATATGATGCCAATCTGCCCATGCAAGTTATACAGCATCCAAACCCTGTTCAGCAATGAGTAGTAGGGAATAGTGATGGGAAAGGAAAACAGCCACAGTGGAAGAAGTGCAAACACACCCCTGGTAACTCAGGTCTGCTCAGGTCAGGGCCCTACTCTTGATGACCCTACCATTAGGTAGAGGCAGCTGCCTCACGGGGTAGGTGCTAGGGGGTGCCAAGCGTAGTACAGTGTGGGACAGAGCTGTTTGTGCCAGATGGCCTATGCTGAGCCCGCTAACCAGTTGTCCTCAGGTGTGGTGAAGGCAGGGCTTTTTTTTCAGCCAGAACTCACAGGAGTCAGTTCCGGCACCTCTCAGGTGGACGCCATTGTCATTATAAGAGAACAAGGGAGGCGTTCATGGTGAGTTCTGGAACCTCTTTTTGTAGCACTGGGTGGAGGACTCTGCCAGTGTTAATGTAAACTGAAATTGCTACTTCACTTCACTTTTGTATATGGGCACATTCTTGTTCTGTGGCTCAGACAGAAAAATGTTTCAGGCTAGTCTTGCCAGACAGGACCCTTGGATGTCATAATGTATGTGTTTTGCACTAAAACACACCTCTGTCTTCCATTCCCTCACATTTCCCAATTCAGCAGGAAGGTATACTCTGTTTCTGTGCGCTCTGGCTTCCGTCATGGTGTTCTGTTGCTCCAGAAGTGGTCATGCTGGCCACATGACCTGGAATGCTGTCTGTGGACAAAGGCCGGCTCCCTTGGCCTGAAGGCGAGATGAGCGCCTCACCCCATTGTCGCCTTTGACTGGACTTAACCGTCCAGGGGTCCTTTACTTTTACCTTCCATCTGCACACACCCAAAGATTCAAACAGGTGAAGATGGCTGACATTGTTAGGATGTAACATTTCACCTTTGTGCTTGTCCAAAGTACCTTACTGTAAGGATAAGCTAAAATAATATATTCACTGTACAGGAAATACTCTTCCTTAAGTCATGGAATGAAACCCTTTCGCATACAATTTTATCTGTCATTGTGTGCTTAACCCGTTTTGAATCTGGTACTCACTTATCCTATAGCTTCTCAGAATTTTAAGTACAGGCACATAATGAAATGTGTAGCTTACTACCATTGGATAGACAAAAAATTAATGATGTTCAGTAAATAAGAAATTATAAATATTCTGTTCCTATAAATCAAAGATATAAAGCTGAATCGAAAATAAAGAAATAGAAGGGTAAAAATCGGACAGGTATTTTAGTGCTTGAGAATAAAACACAAGTAGATAGGTTTCAAAATGTCAATAATTCATTGTTTAAGTACAGAATGTAAATTCTCATGAGACAGCTAAAATATACTTTTTGCAAGATTTACAGCAGATAAAGCTTGGCGATATTTTAACACGTGTGGCTAGAATTCTGACACTTTTCAAATTAATGGGAAATTTACTTTTTATTCAGTGGGATAAGGATTTAATGAATAAGTTATGCCTTCACCATTTACTGCTGTTCTAAGCAGGTGGTTTTGGATTGTAAAGTGCTATATTAACTGTGAACTAAAACAATAATAGCAATTCTTAAACACCAATATTTCAATACCACATTGCAAAAACAGTACAATGTGCAAAATTACAATCCTTTAACATTAATCATTCAGTGGAGACTGTCTGGCAACAGAAGGGCAGGGCATTTTCAGAAATCCCTTCTCCTTCCTGCAGTGTCCCACATCTCCTCTAAATCTGCTCCAGATCCTCTAGAACAGATTAAGGGGGTGTGGTACTGCAGAAAGGTGGGAAGGATTGCAGAAAACTGTTTTTCCCCATTTCACTGATGGATTCCCTTCTGTCACTAGACAGCCACCATTGGATACCATGCTCTTACTTTATTTGTTTCTTTGTTTAATACAATAAAAAATGTATTTACGAGTTTATTTTAATGACAATGAACTCAACAAATTACTTGCACATCATAAAAAGAACAGGCAAAAATACAAATGATCCAGTTTGGACTGGGTTGGAACATGTCTTACCTACACAAGAATTTGTGAATTTTAGTATTTTAAAATCTTATTTAAATCGAATAATCTAGAGGAAATAAAAAAAATAAAGATTATCTCAACTGTTTAAATCTCCCAGAGATGGACAAGATAGATCAAAGGAAGCTAAACAAGTTAATAATGGAAAAGAGGTTTGCAAGTAATAACCTAAAAACAAGCAAGATTGTGTGTTCAAATGGAGGGATAAGGATGTATATCTTTGTTGATATTTTAGCCAAAACCACTCAAAAATTTTTTAATGATATCGTATAGATCAAAAGATACAAACTTCTTCATTAAATGCTAATTATAATTTTCTTCTTAATGAAGGAATAAACATGATTTGTGTATTGGTAACATTTTTCAGGCTGGTATCATTGTTAAATGATGTCTATAAACTCTATGATAATTCTAGCTACTGGACTTACTCAACATTATGGGTGATATCCAACATTAGCCATAGAGTAGACCCACTGAAATCAATGGACAAGTTACCTGACTATAGATTTCAATGGGTTTACTCTGAGTATGACTAATTTTGGAGATCAGTCTATATAGTATGTGCACCTGACCCAACAGGGTTTACCTGGAATAAGCAAATGAAAGAAAATATTACAAATATTATTCATGTAGTCAATGAGGTTAGCAGTTGCAAATAAGTTTCTTTAGTGTTTCTTATTACACAAAAAGCTTTTGATAATACTGAGTGGCTCTTTCTTTTTAAAGTACTAGACATCTTTAATGTTGATATGAACTTTAAAAAAAATGATTCAGTGTGTTTACATGAGGTATCAAGCCAAGCAATTGCTTTAATTTTATATGGTCAAAGGATATGGGATGATATTTCATGATGCCTACCCACTTTCACAAAGGAAATCTTGCACAAGTCTTCCTGTTTCTCATTACTGCCTGCAGCTTCCCTTCTCATGTGCCCCCAAAATCTGCTTTAGATGGTACCTAAAGCCTTCAGAGCATATTTAGGAAGTACATAAGAGGCTGCAGGGGAAACTCTGTGTTAACACACAGAGAAAGAAACAACACGTACAATCTTTAAGAGATTATTTTCACTTTACAATTTTTTGCTGCTTCAGAATTATTTCAGGTTGTGTTTTAACCAGAAAAAGTTAGCAAGTGCTAGCAATGAAGTAGACTGCTGGTGCTTATTATTACTTTTAAATGTCATTAGATGTCATGGACTGGTTGTACGCAGAGGAATGGGGAGAGGAACCAGCTGAGGAACCACCAAGGGAAGAATACTCAGAGCCTGGGTAGTGGTGGTAGGACAATGATGAGTGGTCAGAGGGAGAAGACAGAGAAGACTGGCAAGAGGCAGTGTGGGAAGCTGAAGAGGTAACAGGACTCAATAAGCTGGGAGAAGCTGTGGCAAAGAATCAGAGGCAGAAGCTGGAGCAGGAGGGTGGGAGGAGAGAGGCCAAGAGGCAGAGATGAGTCAAGCTGGTGAACAATCATGGATGTCTCCCCCTCCTGCTGCAATAAGCTCCCCTCTCTCCTTGCCTCCCAGAACCAGAAGAGGCATGAAGAGGGCAGATGAGAGGTTGGCTGCATGCAGGCGCAATCTCCAATTTCTGGGAAAAACACTGGAGAGGAAGCGACTTAGATGGCTGTGCAGAGGTGAGGACTTTCAGTTTCAGCAACTGCTCCATGGGGCTCAAGATCTATCATTAGGTCTGACAGTCCACCAAGTCTGTGCAGATTGTGTTTTTGCTAATAAAGAGTTAACTCCAACTTCAATGCTGTGATTTATTGCCAGTTTCCTCCCGACATTATATAACCTGCCTTGATAGACAGGTAAAACCAGCCTCATCCAAATATTGTTATAAAATAGAATGGTTTGTCAAGCTGAATTTGATGTAGAACCTTTGCTATTGCAACCACTTTAAAATATTAGTTTCCCCCCATATAGTGTTTTCTCCATGCAGCATCCAAAAAAGGAGGAAAAAAATATTTTACTGAACAATCTCTCTATATAGGATGAATGAGGTTAAAAAAGAAAACCCAAAGTTTAGTAACTTATTTAGGATGGTTGCTTAGAATATTTGTACAATGTATTTCTGTGTGATAGTGTTTTTCTAAAAGATTTGGCCTATTATACTTTCTGTCCCACTCCACTTCAAAGAAGTCTCATTGAAGAAAAAGATCATTATCCTTTCCAATAAAACTTCTGCTAAACAAGTAATTTTCAATTTAGGAGCAGGTGACACTAAGATATCTCCCAAGGGCAGTGTATTTAGTCTTTATACATAACCAAACAAAACAGTTATGATGAAAGCCGGATGTTCTTCAGCCCTTGGATATAATGAAAACGTCAGCATTGTATGCAGTTTTGGAACTAGCAGTTTTACTAGAACCATTTAACATTTATCATCACCTTCTACAAGCGAGTTCTCAGCAACAAGAAAAGTTACATAAAGCAAACCATTCCTTCCTTTACTGTGCCTTCATGAGGAGGCAGATCTGTTTTTAATTCATTTGCATCTCTTTTTTTGGTGAAAACCGCCTGTATAATGAATTTTCTTGCTGTATGAAGGAAATGAAGACAAAAGACTAGTGAGAAGCCCTTGCTGTGTGGTAGCTTTGTCTGCTCATTGTTATTTGTCCTGCTTTTTCCATTTCTTCCGTCTCACTTTCCTCCTTTTGCCATAGTCTCATAGTTTCTTTTCCCCACTCCTGTCAAGTGAATGCTCTCTTGTTCCGTTCCCATTGCTCCTCTATCTTATGTGTCATATTGTCCCCATACCTCCAAAGACCTGTTCAGTAAGTCATTGAGGGTGTAAATGGATTTCTGGATTGGGACTGTGTCCCCTGGCTCTACTCTCAAGCTCTAGGATTGTGAAAGAGCAGACTTACAGTATTCAAGGCTCCAACACATGTAGGTTCCCCCTGCATGACCCCTACACAGTAAAAATGGAAGCTGCAAATCACATGAATAATTACAAATATCAGCCCCTAAGTGAGGACGGGAGAAAGGGCTTTCTCAGTCATCATGGAACTCCCTTCCACTTGAATCACTTTGAAGGCAAAATGACTCAGTGCTGAATCTGATTCTGTGCTGAATTTGATGGCACAATTGATTTAGGTCTGTTGGAGCAGCATAAAATTACACCTTATGGAATCAGTTTCAGTTGTTGCAGCCTCAGGATATAGGCAGGATGCTTGCAGTGATGGGGCCAACAATATGTCCTCTTCATCCCTGCCCATTATGGCTGATAAAATATAGTAGGAGGGGATTGATTGGCTGGGTCTAGGGAGTTCCTTGCTTCAGGAGGCGTTTTGCCCTATGCCTTGAAAGAGGTGGTGGTACAGCCTCTCTTGAAATGGTTTTCTCTATATGCGGAGGTTTTCGAAAACTACCATACAGACTCTAATATTCATTTCCTGGGCAATGTGATCAAAAGGGTTATGACCAACTAGATGTAAAAAAGTGCTGTGGGTGGGTGGTTCCCATGTCTAGAGATTAGTTCTGGGAGGGGATGCACTTCCCATGAAGGAACACTTTCATCTCTGGGATTTCTCCTGAATTCCAATGTACCACTGGAGTCTGAAGTGCTGCTTTCCTCTTTGGGGGTAATTTGTAAGTGGCCATCCTACCTTGAAGAGGGCCACTTAATGATCTTCCATGGTCCATCCAGCCATATGTTTGTGAATCTGTGAGGCGCCACTCAAAGAAGTAAGTGAGAAAACACTTATCTTTGTGGTTGTGCACTACACTAGAAGGTTCCAGTTGTGAGAAGAAGTAAGAACACATCATATCTTGTCTAAAGCTCTGGAGGTTCCTGGAATGGAGCCCTACAGAGTCCACGCAGAAGAAGCGAGCCTAGAGAAATACCATAAAAGTTATTTATATAAATGCCTAAGGAACTGCTTAATTTGTAAGGGAGCACATTACTCCAGTCACCATATTAACTGACCAACATGATTTACGTTTACTAGTAATGCTAAGGAAAAGTTGGTTCTGCAAAGTGGTAGGCTTGTAACAGGTCAGGAAGAAAGACAAGGATAAGGGGTACGTCTTGCAAGGGTGCCAGGGCAAGTGAGATGGACGGTGCAAAGAACTTTCCATAAAAAACAATACACTGATGTTCCTATTCATCGCACTTTCAGCACTCTAAAAACAATGATATTAGAATACAAGAATGAGGCCTCATCAGGCTAGCTGCACGTTTTGAATATTCTATAGGACAATAGAATGATTCTTAGTTAAAACAGATGGAAAAATGGTTTTGGAACAGAGCTATAGAATATATGTTAATTCATTTAGTGGGACTCCTGCTCTTCCTCATGCATTTTGTTTCTTCATGCTGGCTTTGATTGAGAATGTTAATATGCTGAATGGATTGCTATACAAGAAGACAGATTTCCACAAGCGCTTTTGCAAAACATTATTTCCAGAAGTGTAGCTTTTTGTCATTAAGTGTATTTAAATTTTGTGTGCCTACATAATGAATTCATGAATGTATAATTCACTTCCTTTACTCTAATCAGTCATTATTTTGGAATCCTGCCTGCATGAGAAAAAACAGATCTGCACAGAGATTTACCAGTATACCACTTAATTAGAATACAAAATGCAAAACTGGTGGTGAGGCATCCTGACATCTTAATATCTGCTTGAAATCTGCATCTGGGGATTTAGTTAGGTTAGATCCAATGTATAGTCAAACAAGAGCTACAAAAATAGGTAACTGAAGGTGAATGGTTACCTATGAACACAGCTCCATTAAAGGGAACACCATGGGTTGGATCCAGACCTGCCAGGAAGGAAGCTTTGCTGCTGCTGGCGGAAGGTGATTTTAGCTAATTCCTCTTTTCTCTTGTGGTTCTTTGTGCCTCCACAAAACTTGCTTCAGAGGCTTGGGAGATCCTTCAGAAGTGTGGGAGTTTGCTTGGAGGCAGTGGCAGAGGGAAGATGGAGTTGGTGAAATTGCTATTCTCTCATCCTCCAACCAGTGTCCCTTATGAGAAGGGAAGGAATTGTCAACATGTGGTGATTAATCTGTGATTGTTCATTCACACTTTGTTTGTTTGTTTGCTTGTTTGTTTGCTTGTTTGTTTGTAGCACTGTATCCCACACTTCAGCCAAAATGTCTCCCAGAGAGGATTACATACAGGAAATTAAAGGCCAACCCTGCTTGGCAGGCTTAGAATCCAATAAACATGACACAAGAGGGACAAGGGACATGCAACTCATGTGAACAGGCTCTGAATCTCTAGCAACTCAGCTAATTAGACTGAAAGCCTGCCACACACAGTGAGGCCAAATGAAATGCGCTTTTAAAAATGTTATAGAATGGCTGACCACCTTACTTTTTCTCATGCTTTGAAATTAAATGTTAGAAATATATATTTAATGTTTGACCTGACATTTCTAGGATTTCTTTTTTGTGAAATAACAATTGACAGCTGACTGATGATGTATCCAAGATACATTTCCATCAAATTAAAAGAAAAGTGGTTGCATAGCTGTTGATGAATTAGAAGCACAACATATAGAGCTGGATCTAGGCATTTCTAGGTATGTTTCTCCTTAAATATAAAATACAACATTATTAAAAGCAGGGGGGGACCCAGAAATTTTGCCAATATTAATGGAAATATATCTTCAATGTGTGAAGTTATGGGCAGCTTTCAGTCTAATCAGCTGGATTCATATGTGCATATCCATTGCTGACTAGCAATAATTGATGACTTTCATGTGTGAAGGCACAAACCTCAACTAATCACCACAGGTAGAGCATTCCCAACATCTGGTGTTATGTGAATGTACAGCATTTTCTGATGGTGACAGTTCACACATCTGATTGAGAGTCCACCATTCTTGATTTAATGACAGATATTTAGGGGATGAAAGTGCACGTCTGAAGTAGCTAAATATCCATTTGGAAATAGATGATTCCCACTGTCTGGAGAAACGTGTGTGTCTTAATCACCCCAGTCTTATTGGCTTAGGTGGACGTGGCTAGACCACCCACTATTTTACGTGCTTGCATAATACATGTTTATGAATATACACAACCCTAGCCACACAGCTCTAAATTCTTTATTGAAAAAGTATAAAACTATATAAAACCCAGGTACCTGTTTAATGCTAGCCATGTGAACATATTGCCTTCTAAATATGTGATGAAATAGTGCTTTGCCTTCAATCAGCATAATTACAAACATGCGTAAGGGTACACATATGAAATCACTATCAACCTAGAAACACATATGAAATCACTATCGACCTAGAAACAAAATGTTTTGCTGCTCATTCCTCTTAGGTAGCTTTCTAGGAAAATTATTTCAAGTGCAGTTTTGTGATGGCTAATCTTTCTGTTCTTCGCTAATTCATTGGGGGCAGGGGGACTCTTTAAGTTATTCTGGTTTTACTTAACACTTAAAAAAAAACCCTAACCCCTGCTACTACCACTTAGGAACAAGCCCACCATATTTCCAAGTAAGAAAATTACTTTCAATTCTACTGCTTGTAAACCAGAATGAGGCACCTTAAATGAAGCAAAAGAAGGAAATTAGCCCCAGATACAGCTGAATGCCAGCCATGTGTTTCTGCAGAGGGAATCTACAGGCCTCTCCTAGAGCTCCCTCATCACCAGATCACTAGACATATAAAATGTGCAAATCAAGACATAATCTGGGAAAGAGTCTGTTGCAATATAGCAGACAGGAATACATCATATTTTTTGGCTTACATACTCCCCCCTCCTAAAGGGCAACATTTGGCCAATGAATAGAATGTTTTAAAAGACCCTACCAGCCCCCAGTTTATAATGAAAGCTTTTCCATGTTTGAGATACTATATTTACTTAGTTCAAATATTTATGGGTGCAATGTATATACAGTATTGAACAAAACAGAAACCAGATTCATTCCTTAATGAGTGTGAAGGAATAGACTACATACAGAACTAAATATACCATAGTGTGAAAGGGGGGGGCGGGAAGCTGCTTGGCTAATACTTTGTTACGCAGCAACCCTAAGAAAATGAAAGTCTTAACAGCTACCGGACTGAAGAACAAAAACAAAATAAATTGGTATTAGTTTTTGTTCATTATCAGATTCCACCCCCCACCCTCAAGACAAAGGTTAGAATGTTCAAAACGTCTCTGAATTTATTCAGCTGTCCTTGTGGTCTCATGTTTCAGAAGTGGCTGCTGTGCTGTCTGTGTTCCCATATGACTGGATTAAAGCTATCTGGCAGGCTGGGTAAAGTTCTTAGGCCAGCACTGCCGTGCTTGTTCAAATCCTCAGTCATCAGCCATTGACAAGCTGCTAAATGCAGGATAACATCTCCATTTTTTTAAGCAGCAGAACCGCAAGGCCAATACATCAGTGAGGGATGTATTCTTCAGAAATACATCTACATGCTACTAATTAGGGGAAGAGGAACATTTGCAGAAGTAAAACCACCACCAACAGTAGTGATAATCATCATTTAATTTGATGCATTTATATTTTGTGCTTCCCACGAGGATCTCAGAACAATGTCTTTGCCTCACAACAATCCTGTGAGGCAGGCTGCTTGCTTGTCGCAAGGCCATTTGGTCAGTTTCACACCCAAGCCCACCATTTTGGGCTGCCTCCCTAGAGTTTATGGTAGCCATGTGTCTTTGCCATTTGAGGACTGAAAAAGCTTTGCTTGCCAATAGAAGCTAAAGAATTGGATGGGATTTAGAACACACACCTTGCTTCAAGCTTACATCAGAAGTATGCCTTATTGTACACAGAGAAGGCTATGATTGCTGGACTTCCAATCCTACCTGTCCTGTATATTCTGGAATAGCTGTCCAGATGATGGTTTCCCAGGCAGGTAAATTATATAGGGGAAAATATCTCTCCACCCCCACCTTGAGTGCAACATCTGTTACTGTTTGTGAGTCTATTCAAAATTCATAATGGATTCCATCTGTCTTTGAGTGGAAAAATGAACATGTCAAAATTACATTGCAAATGGTGTCTTTGTAGATCATCTCAGAAGGAAGTATGCACAGAAATGGTGCAAATGCAAGTCTGAGCATGGACCGTAAGATTTAATCTTGGCACTGTTGAGGACTCTGTATTTCAAAGTATTTTGATTGTCACAATCACAATTAAATTACCACATGCGTTCATCTATTTCAAATTTCACATCTCTCTAGAAAGCTTTTCCTGTTCCCAGCATGCATTTCAGCCTACCATCAGAAGTGCATGAAACAAAATGGACAAGAAAACATAAAATACAATGCAAGGTTTTCATGCTACTTTCTGCTTCTGAAATGCATAAGGCCCACGCAAACCCCACAATATTTGAAATCAGAGCACAGGACTCAGGGACACAATATGACCAATAGGCCTTGGATGCAATGATTGAACATGCCCAGAGACAGAAAAAATAATTCTTAAAGAGACATTATTGGCCATCTATGATTGTGTTCAACCTAATGAAAGTTTAGATTTGGTCTCAGGAAGCTTAAGTTAGTGTCCTAGTATGAAACAAGAAGTTCAATCAATTAACTTCCCCTCACATGCACACATTAGTTAATATTTCCACATACAGTGGTACCTCAGATTAAGTACTTAATTCGTTCCGGAGGTCTGTTCTTAACCTGAAACTGTTCTTAACCTGAAGCACCACTTTAGCTAATGGGGCCTCCTGCTGCTGCCATGCCGCCAGAGCCCGATTATCCTGAAGCAAAGTTCTTAACCTGAAGCACTATTTCTGGGTTAGCGGAGTGTGTAACCTGAAGCGTATGTAACCTGAAGCGTATGTAACCCGAGGTCCCACAGTACTTTGAGGAAAGAGAGGGTGCTTAAGAAGGTAGCTGGCCCTGCTCTATCATCAAAACACAGACAATGTTGAAACACATCTGCGTACTGATAGAAACTCAGGAACTATGCCTTGGAATGATATTCTGGGTCTGTCATGAAAAGTGACCCCCTCCCTGACAGGGTACAGTGAATATCTAAAAAGTGCATGTGAAAACTAACACAAGCTGCAAACTAAAATTAATATTTTGTGGGAAATGCCTTTTAAAGATCCATATTAATACGGGATTGCGAATCATGTAACGTATCCAATTGTAAGTCACCAACAGCTAAACACTATATGTATACTCTGGTTGGTCGCATTGAGTTCAATGGGGCTTGCTCCCAGGTAAATCAGTGTAGGATTTCAATCCTGCTTTTGCTTATTTCCCCCCGATTCTCACTTGCAACAATTTTCACTTTTTAATTCCCACCCCTTTAACACAACACCATGACTCTTTTTGCAAATCCTGGGTTTAAAATCCAAACAATAAAAGTGTTCTTATTAAAACATGCACTCCACAGGCATTTTTAAGTTTGGTAGTCTATTTCGGATACATAACCCTGAAACTTTCATCTGCCTGAAAGTGTCCTTCTAAGTATATTAGTAATATCTCAGGTATGGAAATGTTATATAAAATATCAACACATTTACCCTGTCACGCCATCTGTGTGAGCTGCAGTCTCCACAACCAAACCTTTTACACACTGAAATCATTATCTCTCTGAAGTCTGCAGCTGGCATTTAAAACTTATTGATGGCATGGGTATCAGTGGCTCAGTAGGCAGCCCTTTTGCCTGAGGCTCACGAGGTCACAGGTTCACATTCTGCTCAGAGGAAAAGCTGGACATATTCCAGGATTGTGTGTGGGCTGTGCTAGACTCCTAGGGGGCAGTCCTTAAGTCAGTAAGTGAAACCATGTATGCCTTGTAGATATCAAAGCTTTGTGTTCCTAATGGCAGAAGAGAAAGCGAGCAAGGAAGCTACATTCTGTATGCTTAGAGCAAGTGAAAAAATATATAACCAAGTCTTGGATTCTTTCACTAGTAAATGCTACACAACAGTTACTATTACCAATCTGGGGGGTTTCTGAGGAAATGACTATAATAATTAAGCACAGGTACACATTCACAAACATCACCTGCGGGCAAAAAATCTGCAAGGGGTGGGATGTGAAGTAGAACACTATGATAAATTTGAATTTAACCTGCTCTGGTGTTAATGCGCTGATGCTTGGTTATCCCAGATGTCTCCCTCCTCATCTTCTTTATAGACAGGTAAAGTTGGATCTCTTGAAGGAACTGGGGATCACACTCTAGGCAAAGGTTGGACAGGTGATCAATGTACAGCATGAGATTTTGCTGTGGCAATGTGCCTCCAACAGTGACTGGATCATCTAGTCAAAAGAAACAAAACCAATATGAAACATTTTGCTTGAGAAAGAGACCAAACAAATCCTACGCATAAAATGGCAGAAAGTGGCATTTCCAGTAAAGAGGGATCATAAGCATTTAACCGAAAGGGCTGAAATATTTGGAGACAATTTCTTGCATTTGTTAGGACGTACTCAGGAGTTTCATAACTGAACCCATTATTTTTTTTGAGGGTGATGGTTAGAGGCACCCAATTATTATCAGAACTTCATTGTATGATTGGTGGGAGAGTTAACATTTACCCACAGAGCTAATTCTGCAACTTATATTGTCCTCCTCCCCCCCAGCTGTTATTTTTTAACAAACAAAATTTTATTCAAAAAATTTATATATCCCTTGATTGTAAAAAAAGCCCTCTAAGCAGTTTTCAAAAACTCAAAATAAAACATTAACATTATTGATAAAAACAGTTTAAACCAATATTCAAAAATATTCAAAAGATTATTAAAATAAACAGTAGCTAAAAAGAAATAAAACACACTTCTACATGTCTGAATAGGCTTGCCTATTTTATTTAGCCACAAAGGGGGAAACATCCAAGCCCCAATCCAAATTGCCCTCCAACAGCTGATGAAACTGCCATGCAACATATAGCTTAGCCCTGATTTTGTTCTTCGAAATCAGGTTTACTTACTAATAAGGAGAAACTGGTATAAAGCTCCTCTTTCCTCTGTTAGTTTTCTGCTTTCATCACTTTGACTATCACAGCGTACTCTAGATCAGTGTATTGGATCCAGAATTAATCATGCTCAGAGTAGGTTCTGACTATCATAAATTCCAGTGATTTAAATGGGTCTGCTCTAAGCACCACTAAGACTGGATCCAAACCATCATGTGTAATATTCTGATTTAAAGCTGACTGGATGGATTTCAATCCACTTGCAGAATCACCACATCATCTCCTGACTCAAAATACTATTGAATATTATCTTTCATAAGAACATTAACAATGATTTTTAAATTTTGCTGATTTTGTTAGTACAGTGGTAACTCGGGTTAAGTACTTAATTCATTCTGGAGGTCCATTCTTAACCTGAAACTGTTCTTAAGCTGAAGCACCACTTTAGCTAATGGGGCCTCCTGCTGCCACCGTGCTGCTGAAGCACGATTTCTGTTCTTATCCTGAAGCAAAGTTCTTAACCTGAAGCACTATTTCTGGGTTAGCAGAGTGTGTAACCTGAAGCGTATGTAACCTGAAGCGTATGTAACCCGAGGCACCACTGTATATTTTTTTCCATTAAGCAGCTTATAAATTCTTCCAAATAAATAAATAAAAATACAGCTCAAAGGCTAAAGAAATCATATTTCAATCAGAATTAACCTTAGTACTTTGGGGATACACACACACACCACACAATTAATAAACACAGGGAAAGGATCGCTTTCTTCCTGAAGACAGTTCTGACTAGATATGCTGCTATTTGAGATTAATTTTTTAGGCTCCAAGTACACTTAGATGGAAAATCCCTCAAAATATTTATTCCTCGAAGCAAAGTCAGTGGATCTATGAATTAAAACGATCAAATGCTTTCAGACTCATAAAACAAGCACAGAGCAATTTCAAGTTTAGCCCTGGTAAAGGTAAACTGAGCTTCCTTTGTGATGCGAATGTAATGGAAACTTGAAAGCTCAGTAACTGACTTCTCTGTTCATTCTCTGCAAAATAATTTCTGCTCCAGGAATATGCACGATCATAGGTTTGCACTAAGCCATGGTTTGGCTTAATGTTATGTGCGAACTGAACCTATGCGTAAAATCAATAAACACGGGACAAAATTGCTGTGAGGCGATAGGCAAGTTGCTGATTATGCAGAGAATGAACAGAGATTTTAGATTTACATATATATGCACATGACGAATCGGGTCACCATGATACTTGTACCATGATGACCATCCCCACAGTGGACATATTTGGATAAATGGGAAAAGCATGGCAAAGAAAGAAACCACAGCTTGTTTTAGAAACAATAAAAAGTAATACAGAATAGTGCTTTAGGTTGCAGGTTTATACACTCTCACCTGAGTGAGAGTAAGACCTACTGAATTCAATGGGACTTACTTTGAGTAAACATGCATAGAATTGCACTGCAAACAGATTCAGGTTATAATCCAAAATCTAACAACAATTTCCTCCTGGATTGTTGCTTTAAAAAGTCAGTGTAATTGAGGTTTCTACAGCTTTAGTGTGTGAAAGAGCCATTTGATATACCAGATATGCTCCATAGGAGGTTTAAATAGGAGGCTGCATTCCAGAACTTTGATACAAAATAGAAAAGTAAAACAAATGCACTTCACTACATAACAAGAACACATTTCATAAAGGAGCAGAGCATGTCCTCTTAACCTGTGACAACAAATTTGTTTATTTAGTTTTCTTCTTAGTAAGAAAGCAATTGGTTTTCTCGCCCAATAAAAATATCCTTATGCATTTATAAACACTACTGGTAATTATGTAATTACCCAGCCCAATCATGTTAAATTGCTGTCAGTTAGGTTCCCACCACTGATTACCCATGTAGTGCACTAAATCTAAATGAAGCCTTTGCTAAAGTGCACTTAGTGATTTACAAAGGTGTCTCTATGGTTCTAAAAACCATAACAGCACTATATTATTTGCTATAATCACTCAGTGTCCAAGGTCAAGGATAGATCTCACTGAATTTCTTGTATAAAAATGGAAAGAAACACAGAATTAAACACATGGCTTATTTTTGTGTTCCTCATCATGACTTCTGCATCTAATGGTAACCTTTCACCTCCACACATTTAAAATGCTATAATTATGTAATTAAAACCAATTATGTAATTTTACCCTATGGATTCTTATCCTACAGGATCCAAATCAATTATTTTGTTCAGTGGCCTTGAAAGATTTTGTAATATGAAACAAACAGTGAGGTTTAAAATTAAGGAGTAGGAAAATTTACAAATTAATCAAATTAATCCTGCCAAGGGGCTATTTACATGTAACTCAATGTCAAACAAATCCTGGGGTGATGTTCAACTCAGAAAGCAACCAACAATATATTTTACAGTCCTTTATAAATTGTAAGAAATATGAATGCCTGCTAAGACTTGACAAGCCAAATCGGATGACAACAGATACATTCCGGTACAGTTGTTCAGTCTCCATCCTAATTTCCAAGGTTCATATAATAAATAGTGGAAAAATCCAAAGTAATGTCATCATAGACTGGCTGACATTGGTACAGGGGAGATTAATGAGGAATGGGGAAATTTCTCCTTCCCCCTGAATGCTAAAGAATGTCCTGGCTTGTGGGCTTCCCAAGAAGCATTTTGGTTGCCACTGTGGGTAATGGGCTGCTGGACTAGATAGGTGTTTGTTCTGATCCAGTGGGTCTCTTCTTAAGTTCAGACCTAACAACAACATGTAAAATCAGAAGGAACTCTTGGGGGGGGGGGGGACTGATCTGACTCAGCATGACAATTCTTCACAGGTGCTTATAATATCAGTGGAAACAGTTGGCAACCGCCTTCAATTTTAACCTGGAGATTGCCACTTGTCCAGTTTTAATTTTAATTTATTTGAATTAATTGTGGGATGTATCTTAATTTATTGATCACTTGTTTTTATGCATTGTCTTACTTGTATGACATTAGCCGCTCTGAGCCCGGCTTTGGCCCAGGGAGGGTGGGATATAAATAAATTATTATTATTATTATTATTATTATTATTATTCACTTTCCTATATTTTCTTTCTCCGCTTTCCCAGCAATCATGAGAACAATCTTCCAGAAGCTGAAATAAATCACAGGAGCTGCTGGTCTCTCTCTTACTGCTTCCATAGCACACACCATTCTCCACCTTCCTATTATATGAAATGATTTGACATTTCAAAAGATGCTACATCACCCTAGCCTTGCAAAGAGCATTTCCTGGGTTAGCAAACTAGTGAAAACAAACAAAAATTGAACAATATTTCTTTCCTCATCTCCAGGAAAAAAAACCCTTTCTACATGAGACCAAATTTTAAACAGAAATTCAGCGACTTGTCATTTGGAGGCTACGATGTTGAGTTGCAATACCATATATCTGAACTTGAATTCTTTAAATAAAATAAATAAAAACATATGCATCTGCTAAAACTATATGAAATATATCCAGTGCTTTTTTTCGGGGGGGGGGGGTGTGCAGGGGTACGCATACCCCTAAACATTTTGTGAATCTAAGTTTGGCCTCAGTGAGGGGCAGTATTTCAATATGAATAGGAAAATGAGAGTACCCCTAAACAATTTTAAAAGGAAAAAAGCACTGCATATACCAAATGGCAGCTCCATCACATTGTACTGCTAAGTTACAATTAAAAATGACTTTTTTACATACAGAATAAAGTCCTTTTTGGATCAGAACAATTATCATCTTTGACTATGCAAAAAAAACCTCATAAAGGTCTAAGAAACAATGAACATTATGAATAAAACCATGGTCCTTCTTGAACGGGATTTGCTTCTAAATCAAATGGAGTTTGTTACTAATCAGATTTCCTCATTTTAAAATTTATCTTTATCCAAACAAAGGTGATTTATATCTATGAATACAAAGTTCTGCCTTGAGGTCAGCATGTCCAAAGAGGTCTGTTCAAAGAAAGATAATGTGCCTGAAAGTCTAAAGTTGCACAAATCCCCTTCTCCCACCACATTGAATAAAGTTTCCTAAGCGGTATACAATACAAAAATTAAACACTGACACAGGTCTTGCCCCCGGGTATATAACAACAACAACAACAGCTTACTGAATGAAAAGGCCATAGGGAAGGGAAGGGAAAACAAATAAATTCAGATACCCAAACTTTCTAGTCACATAATGACAAGGTGCAACAGCCACTGAAGAAACAATTGAGAGACAGGAGGAGCCAAATTGCAGTTTGTCTCAGCAGAGTCAAGGGAGCAAAAATGTTTAAGGAGTTACATGTACATTTAAGACTTCTGATCTGTGCTGACCTGATCCACCCCTCCCAGACTACTGGTGCAGCAACAGGTAAGAATTAAAAACCATTATGAGGGAAGCAGTCTCAATACAGAATAATAGCACCACAATCTGGGTGTTGGGCTCACTTTGATCCTTACCCAGTCTTTAAGATTATGATTCCTTACTCATTCAAATTAGAAAAAAAAAATCCTTTCAAAATATGGAGCTATATACTTAAACCAGAGCATTTGCAAAATCCCCAAACCAAGTTCTCTCTAAACATAAAGCATACATTTATCAGCTAAACACCCCACCTCATCCCCCATTTTGCTTGCAATATGTCACTCATGTCTGCCACGAACAAGATCCTGCTGTTTTTAAAGTTGAACCCCTGCTGCAATTTGGCCACTCAAAATATTCTGTCATAGTTCATCTAATACAGAATTTTTCAATATATCCGTATTTGGATTCCTTTGCAAATTCTTTTTCTGCTCTGTGTGTGAAGTTCCATAAGCTGGAAATAAAAGTTTTAATGTGCTCTTTCAAAACCAAAAGAAAGTGAAAGAAATAGACTACAATCCCCCTGGTAAAAAATTATCACACAGTATACTGTTCAGCTTTGCTTTATGGTTCATAGAACTGGCAGGTTATTTTAATTGCCTCTTTACTTATTTTATAAGTCAGATATAGTTTGGGTTTTCTTTTCTTTTTTTACTGATGATGACTGCTCACTAGGTTTTCAGTTCTATTTTGTCAAGTACTGACCTTCATCTTTCTAATCTTCATCTACAAAGCACTTATTACATTTTCTAAGAAGGACAGCATATCTCAAAGTAAAGGAATTACACCTTTGTGAATTCCCATGTGGCAAAAACATCACTATTGTTTTTAATGGCTGCTTCTTTGGTCCACAAACACCTCTTCAAAATCCTGACACTGGCCCACACATACAGCAAAAATGTAAACAAAGCAAAATCTGTGAGCTAGATTGTAATCCACAGCCACTAATATTTGGCAGCCTTGAGATAGACATCTATTTTTGTTGTGATACAGCAAAGCAGCAAAATGATCATCTGGTTAAGCTGGCAACCTAGAATAATCAAAAATCAAACTGGTGAACTATAATTACAGCAAGATGATAATCTGGTTAAACTGGGTGACCTATAATATCAATACCTGGCTTCTCATTCCAATGGTAGTTTCTGTTTCTCATTCATGTCAAAATCATAATTGACCTGAAACTGTAACGCAGGGATGGGGAGCTTGTGTCCCCCTCAGCTGTTTTTGAACTATAACTCCTGTCACCATGCTAGCTGGGGCTGATGGGAGATGGAGTCCAACAACATATGGAGAACCACAAGTTCCTACTGCTCCTGTAATGCAGGAACAGGGAGCGTGTGTATTTACAAGTGTTGTTGGACTTCCAAGAGCCCATCAGCCCTAGGCTAATATGGCCAATGATCATGGAAAATAGGAGTTATAGTCCAACAACATCTGAAGGCCTGTAGGTTCCACATCCCTAATACAGAGGAAAATGAAAAAGTGAAAAAGAAAATATGGGTCAGTCTTCATGCCAATCATTAAACAACAGTAACTGTACCTTTAAAAGTTCCCTGTTTTCCTTGATTCCTTTCTTCTGAGGTGTATTCAAAATTGATTTACAAAGGGCAAGGTGACTTGGACTCATTCGTGAAAAGTTAGATACAGAATGCTACTTTCCTGTCACATGTCTCTTATTTACTTACTAATTAGTATGCCTCCCATATTAAATATCTTTTGGATGACACGTCTAGTAATATTACACTGGCCGTGGCAAGGTTTCTCTTGGAAGTTAAAAGAAACAAGGATCATCATGCTTGAGACAAAACAAAATGACCGCCTTGGTTCCTCTCTCTTTTGTGGTTGGCTGTCTTAACTGTATTTTGTTCTGAAATTGTTCGATGGGTCTTTGGACCGCAATAAAGATTTTATTATTTAATTAGTTTAAAGCCTACCCTTTTCTCGGTAAAAATATAACATGAAACGATAGCATATCAGATTTGCATAAAATCGTAAGCCAGAAGCTAAGGGCCTCCTAAGAAATCAATGCAAACTGTACAATAATGGAGCCAGGTAGGCCTCCTTAGGGAAGGCATTTCCCAAGAAAAATGTTGTGATGAAGGAAAGGCCCTATATTTTATTTCTCCATACCAAACTTCAGATGAAATTACCTATGCTACTGGCAGTACACAGGGAAGTATATTTCATTTGAAGTATGTTTTGAAGGACCTGATGTATTCAGGTCTTAAGACCATTTAGGGCTTAGTGGTAAGAACCAGAATGGTGGATTGAGCCTAGAAAGAAATATGCAACCAATGCAGGTAAGGAGTATCTGGGAAGCTACGCTTCCGAAGTGATATTTGCAGCCACACAATCTGCCATTACTCAAACCATCTAGTGCAGTAAGCTGGATTCTAGCGAAGGTTGAGCTGGTTGGGGTGAAAATACAGTGGTGGGCGAAGTGGGAGAGGGTTGAAGGAGAACTCTTCTCCAGCTTGGTGTCATGACCAAGTATTATGAACATCCTTGAGCAAATACTTCAGAATCCAGAAGAAGCTTCCGAACTCTATCACAGCTGAAACTTCTGAACACTTTTCAGAGGCAGCCTCACATAGGACACATTACAATAGTCCAACTTGGATGTTACTAAGGATGCTACTAATGGCTGAGGAAAGGTATCCACAGGCTGTTGCATAAGCAAACCACAGCCTTATGTTCATTTCTGTAGAAGGATGACTCTGAGTGTGGGTAAAAAAAAAGCAAATACAAAGTATGTGTATATACTACAAATTGTGTGCTTTTTCCAGTATTTGCTTTTTGGCCTTTCCTCAGTCCTCTTCAATTCAGCCCCAGAGGGAGGACAGCTGGAGTAAGATAGACTAGCATTGTGGGAGCCAGAGGGCTTTTTCACTCTTTGCTTTTCAAAGGTATGAGTTATAATTTTTTGCAGATCCCATAGTCTTAGCCATATATAGTATTGTGCCTCAGTTTTTGGATGCTGTATGATTAACTCCTTGCCCTACAAAACACAAAACAGAGTTATCCTCACCCTTATTAGATTTTTTTTCTTTACTATGATCTGATGCAAAATTATTTTTGTTTGGTCTACTCTATGCTGACAGCAATTAATACTAAGGCCTAAAACTTAAAGGGATAGAGCTAACACATGTTTTTAATCTGTAAGCAAGTTATCCAATTATTTTAGGTAAACTCTATGATTGCAACCATTCTACCTACTCTGATATAATGAATTATTTTCTCCCAAAAGGTCTTAGGAGTTGTGTAGCCTTCTTGGTAGAAATATATGGCAATCTCTTTGTTACCAATCATGGGATTATTTAATGACTGTGCATTAATTGTTTGGGTGTTAGAAATAAGATATTGGGAGCATGACTGAGGAAAATCTTGTGCGTGTCAAGATTAGAATTTATCATTATAAATTGAGCCTGTGTGAGTCCTGGGCAAGAGTGACTAATGTGATGGATTGGTGATGATGAAACATAATAAATAGAATGAACGGAAAAGGTCATATTTTTGAGCATTTTTTGTAATTATAAAGATGATTTGCCTAACCTGGTGCTCACTACTTGTTGGTGCTCCTGTAAAATTAGGTGTTCCTGGCAGGGGAAAATGAAATGACGGCAAACATAACAATAGTGCAACAATTGTGCTGGTTTCCCTAACAGATGGGGAATTATAATCTACACTTTAATATTTATATTCATATAGCTGTCAAAAGCAGCAGTAGCAGCAACAGCAACAACAGAAGTAGTATTATTGAACAAGTCCCTTATTTGCATAGCAGCATCCCTTGATAGGCATAGATATAGAAGGTTTCTTGGTGTGGTTCTAAACTATGACAAAATATTTTAATTGAGGGGTATGCAAATAAATATACAAGCAAAGATTTATTTATGACAATATTTATATCATCATGTTTTATTTTAGGATTTTACTATCACCTCAAATATTGTATATGAGGTGGAATTAAATAAGTAATAAATTCACTGTATAACCTTTATAACATTTTGGGCTATGTGCCTGCATTTATCCTTTTTGGCAAGTTCTTCTTCATATGTCAGGTTTGCATATATAGACAGCCAGTTTGTCTGATATTTACAGCCATTCTCTTCCTTTGCTTTCTCAACAACAACCGTGATATACAACTTGGTCGTCACTATCATATATCTAACTATGGTATAGAAATTCATGTGTCTCAGTCTTGCTTCCTCTGTATGCAATCCTCCTGAGTTTTATAGGATGCTCTTAATAAGAAGCACATTATTCTGAAGAGGAAGTCCTTGAGCAGACATTGCAAAGGAGTATGGCAAATTAGTTTCAGAATGTGGAAGGTCAACTCAGAAAAAAAGCTGAAATGTGCATTTCTATAGCTAAAAAAGAGAACTAGTACGCTGTTAATTCTGTGGTGTTTATATAACTCTTGCATTAGAATCAAGAGCAAGAGTCAAAATGGATTTTTTTTTTTTTTTTTGGATTTGATATCCCGCTTTATCACTCCCCTTCAGGAGTCTCAAAGCAGCTAACAATCTCCTTTCCCTTCCTCCCCCACAACAAACACTCTGTGAGGTGAGTGAGGCTGAGAGACTTCAAAGAAGAGTGACTAGCCCAAGGTCACCCAGCAGCTGCATGTGGAGGAGCGGGGAAGCGAACCCGGTTCACCAGATTACGAGTCCACTGCTCTGAACCACTACATCATGCTGGCTCTCTATTTGATAGGAGTCTCAAAATGTAGGGGTTATCTCCTTGATGCCAACTCTACTACTCCAAGTTCAGAAAAGCTAGGATTTCGATCTGTACATCTTGGTAGAAGGCTCCTGATTTAAGAGAGAGGCAACTAAACCAAACCATTATTTGAAAACAAAGCAAGGGATACTGAGTTATATACAGAGGACCTTCCTCTAATGGAAAAACTTTCTCTGTTTGAGGGAGGTGCTTTCTCCAATGAACAAAGTGGTCCTTTGATAATTAAAAAAAACAAAACCACACACCTTGAAGGAAGTTTGTTGGAGTATGATTTTCTGGATCCACACCATTAAGATGAAAACCAGGCTGCTTTGCGAAAAGGCTAGCGAGTCTAAGATCTCACAAATCTAAAGAAATTTTCCTCTTAAAAGCCTTAAGTGCACTGCTGAAAGCCTATACCCCCCGAGTTTTTCTGGTATGCAGGTGCTACCAAATGGACTTGGGCTGGTGCATATGGTTTGCTCCTTAGGAGTGATGATCTGATATCCTAGGGACAGTCTTCATCAGCAAATGACCTCAGCAAAGGTGTTGGGGAAGTGGTGTTAGCTCCACAGCACAAAATTATGAAATCCAGGAATTCTACTGAAGTAAGATGGTGGTAGATAAACAAGAAAAGAGGCCTGAAGCAATAGTTTCTCCTTCTCATGGTATCATGACCCAAGGACCATGCACTGTCCAATGGAAGACTCAGAGGAGGGCAAGGCTTCAGCTTTATCCTGAGTGGAAGTACTACCAGGACTTTTTTCAGGAGCCCCTCAGCCACAGGACCCAGCTTTGCCAACTGCTCTGATTCAGAACAGAAGACAAAACCTGCCCCTGTCTCCCCAGTCTTGCAGAAGGCAAAAACTGCAAAATAAGGGAAGGGCACTTTAAGAGCTAGCTGGCTCTTCTGGGGAGGCGGGGTTTTCTACACTACAGGTCTAGTTAACTGTATGCTAGGCTTCAGATGTAGCTTGGTGCATGCTGAGCAGTTTCAGTAGGACTCTGGGAGCTCTCCAAGGTCCTGCACAATCCTGCTGTAGTCTTGAATTTTTGACTTGGCCTCTTGCTGAGACACTGAAGGGGCTCACCTGTGAGCCCTGCGCTCTTGCAGAACGCACAGGACGTTACCACATGACACACTGCAGCTGCCGAAATGCCCTGTTTCTGCAGCTGTTAAAAGTGGAATAGCCTGTTCTCATCACCTTTATTTTTCAGGAAACGTGACTACCGTTAGTCAGTATGACTAAAAAGGCAACATACTCATTTTATTCTCTAAAATAAGTAGCATTTTATTCTTCCAATCGTATTTTTATTTCATCTCTGCAGGAAATGTGACAGCTAATTGCTAAAATTTCATTAAAAAACGCATACTAGAAAAAATGTTTTGAAAATTCTAGAAATACTCAAATTTTCTTTTAATAAACATTTCATGCATTTCTTCAAAAACAGCAACAGCCAGCCTTCCCCGTACCACTGTTTTCTTAAAAAACAAACCTTTGTTCTCAATTTTCAGTATTATGCTATGGTCCTATGGTCCTAAGGAGTATCATTTTTGTTTCCTAGTGTACATATTCCTAGTGTACATAATCACATTTTCTTGGCAATATATGATTAAATAATTTTCAGTCAACTATGGCTACAAGTGTGCAGCCTGCACTAACATTCCTCTTGCTTGAGTACTTTGGTGACAGCTTCTCTTAAGGCTCCTTACCTTTGTCTGAAATTTACGGTCATTTATCCACCAGTGGAATTTTTAATATGGCCCTGTCTGTTCAGTGGTTGTGTGTTAAATGCCAATAAACTGGCTAGAAAAGAGCTGAGAGACTAATTGCCTTTTATCTGCAGTGTGATATAATCAGATGCGGGTGGGAGGAAAGACTCCTGCAGATTTAACAAGCCTAACTGACTACCATTTTAACATACTTTGTCTGTATGTATTTACTAATAAGCTAAAACTTTCAGAATGCTTTATTTTCCATACCATGCTGTTCAGATTTAAAATCGATGTTTTGCTTGCTTTGATGGAACTGGTGGTCTATCAGGTAATCACTTCTTACACAGTTCTAGCTTTCAGCTGTTCACAGCCTGAAACTGTGTCTAGAAATGTGAAACACTTACCAGGTATACATCTTCCTACCAGGTATACCTAGTGATGTATGGAAGTGAGAACTGGACCATAAAGAAGGCTGATCGCCAAAGAATTGATGCTTCTGAATTATGGTGTTGGAGGAGACTCTTGAGAGTCCCATGGACTGCAAGAAGATCAAACCTCTCCATTCTTAAGGAAATCAGCCATGAGTGCTCACTGGAAGGACAGATCATGAAGCTGAGGCTCCAATAATTTGGCCACCATGAGAAGAGAAGACTCCCTGGAAAAGACCCTGATGTTGGGAAAGATGGAGGGCACAAGGAGAAGGGGACGACAGAGGATGAGATAGTTGGACAGTTTTCTCGAAGCTACCAACATGTATTTGACCAAACTGCGGAAGGCAGTGGAAGACAGGAGTGCCTGGCGTGCTCTGGTCCATGGGGTCACGAAGAGTCGGACACGACTAAACGACTAAACGACAACAACCAGGTATACCAGCCCCAGCCTCCGGAATTATTTGGTGTGTTTGTGTCATGGGCAGGCTGCTCTTAGAAGGCCTGTGAGTGTGTGACTATAGGAAGGAGACTGGGGGCTGCAGCAGCATATATGCCAGGAATACAAGTGGTGGTGAACAGTTAAGGCATCAGCCAGGTGGGCACTGCTGGGTTACATGAGCTGCTGGTGCTGCATCTGAACTAGTCTCTTTGTTACAAACCTGGGCAGAAAGACCCTGATTTCCTATGTACATATATTTAGCAGCTGAAATGAACCAATAACTTACAGCGATGACCAAAAAGAAAAGAAAACGATGACAATACCAGCTCACCTACTCAATGCCCTAAAGTTCATTTCCATTTATATAGTGGAAGCCATTTCAAAATGCAAATGCTTGTGCACTTCTTGAAATGTTTAAGGTCAGAAGTGCTCCTTAACTTATGCCAATTGGTTTCCTTCCATTGACAATATGCACAGTACCCACATCGCTACATTTCTGGTGCCCTGCATTAAAACAACACTTGATATGACTTCTAAGAATTCTCAAACTAGCACCAGCCACTAGAAGGCCCAGTGGTAGGCGAGTGATGGGACTGCCCCTTGAGTTTTGTTATTTATTGGCATTTGGTTCCTGATTGAACTTCATTCCCTGGGATAAACATCCTGCCTGTGTGTACGGTTGCAAAAGGTGTGAATCAAGACAAGTGCATGATGAATAAAGCATGTTCAATTAAAAGTGGGTTGGTTTTTTTAAATGCAACCACTTGGATCCTGAGAACTACAAGCAAAAGGAAGCTCATGGAAGGGGACTTTCCTCTCTACCCTGCTTGTGCAACAGGCCTCTGACCAACCTAGGTGATTCTCACTCCTACCCTCCAGTGCCCCGTTTCATGCTGCTTCAGAATATTCACCCCTAGCTTTGGCACATTCATTCTCCACTTGTCAACAGGATGCAGCTGCTGTAGAACTGGTGTAGAAGCCCAGTGCTGCAGAGGATTTTTGCACTAGGGTCAGGGGATTATGAGAAATAGAAGAGTTGCTCAGGGACTTTACTGCGGTGTCTCAAAGACCATGGAAGCAACCTTATTCAGCTAACATCAGCATACAGCTCTATTAGCAATAAGGTGTGATGAATGAGTTTAGGGAGTTCATGCAAGCAAACCTCTCTAAACAAGAACATAACTAAAAGTGTTGTAACGGCAACCTGTAATTCAGATAGATATGTTACTCTGTATGCTGAGAAAAGTGTGTATTCAGAAATCCAAAAGAATTGCTGCAGAAAGGAATACTGTTAGTGCCACAGTTTCTGAAAGGAGCAAAAGCTGTATCACATTGCAGCAAAATTTAAAAGCTGAAGGTCAAACTAAACATCATGTGTCCTTCATAAGATGCTTCATGCATCAGAGGTTGCACACTCAAACACTTGATTCCATTGGTTTCTGCATTTGCCTATTTTGTAATTTCTTAATTTGTTCCAGATTTAGGTGCGTGTGTGTTTCTCATGTTGAAGGAACATTGTTCTACAACTGGAGTGATGAAATGTCGGTTTGGATGAATACATATTGAAAAGTAAGATAAAATTAAAACAAAACCGAAAGCTTAGGCTAGGCTACAGCAATCTGGGTGGTAACAGACTTGAAGAACTCCAGTTTCCTTATCTGGTCATGTGAAAGATTTGGGTCATGTTTGAACTAAAAATATGCCAATTAGCTGTGCCACCATTTTTAAAACAAAAGCACCTATTTGAAGTTTCTCCTTCCCACCCAGTTACCTGTTTCCGTCTCCAAGTATTTTATGGTACTAGGGTATACTTATCAAATATGGATTTTTATTACAAGATTTCCAGACAAGTAGGGGGAAATAGGGAGCTAATGTAGGATAAATGACTTCAACCACAGTTCAAAGGCACTAGCATTTGTACTGATTTAATAGCATGTTTCTTTATGGACTTGCTCTGAAGTTCATTAAAGTAATTTCAGTGACATAGTTCAGCATTTAAAAGATAACCTGAGTAACTCATTTCCAAAAAAGGTCAAAAATTACTTTGAAGCTTTTAAAGAAGATATGAGGGGTGTGAACAGGCCCCACGATTTACCATGTATCTGTGCATTCTTTAAAATTCCAGTCTATTTCTATGCTCTCTTTCCTTTGGTCTGTGTTTCAGGTTCCAAGACACTCTGTATAAAATTAAGTGTTTCCCCATTCACTATAATGGGGAACCTAAAAATGGCTGTAATTTCCTCCTCTTTTGGCCGAAGTAGATGAATTTAAGGGAGCCCCTCTGGAGTAGATTAAGCCTTCTAAACTACAGGTGAAGGTCCAGGGGCTTTTTGTGAAGGAAGTAAAAGGGATTCCCTTTACTTCATAATATCTTACGAAGAGAGTGGGGGGTTATTTCTATAATAAAAGGTGACCAAGTGTTGTGTACTCTTGTTCATACCTTTTTTTAAAAATTGCAGCTTCACCATGTCCTATCTGTCTGGCAGTTTTTGTGTGCCCTCAGACAGACCTTATATGTATTCCACAGGCCTAGTGATGTGAGGCTGTCTAAAATACTCTGTGCAGAATTCTGAAGACCTCTGGAATTGTTCTTGTTGTTGTTAAAGCAACATGGAATTATTGAAGCAACAAAGGGCATCAAACTTCAAGCCCTTAGGGTTGCATTCAGTGCTATGTAAGTGAACTTACACTCGTGCCATAGGCTACCCCTTCTTCTTCTTTCCCCTGCAGCCTTCCCTCTTGCCCCTAAAATCTGCTTGGGGCGTCTCCCAACCACTGGAGCAGATTCTGAGGTTGAGGAGCTGTAGGTGGGAGGAGAGGAAGGCGAAGTTCTGCTGCACAAGTGAAAGTGTGACGGTCCCATGGCACTATCCGGGAGGGGGAGGGTGTGGTAGGATCTGTTAGAGGGGAAAGAATAGTCAGAGTCTGAGGAGTAGGATAGGGAGGGGTCCTGCAACACATTCAAAATCCCAGGGGCGGAAGGAGAGTTGGCCTTGATCGCACCTCTGCTGCTGGGTGTTCCCTTGGCAGCTGAGCCTGAGGCCAAGAGAGAGCTGGAAGAACTGGACAACCCTCTGTCTCTAAGGATGTGGTGTCAAATGCGCCGGTACAAACTGACTGAGCCCTTCCAGAGGGGAGCTCGGTTGCAGACGTAATCCATGCACTGAGGACATGATCCATGAAAATGGGAGGCTCCACTCAGCTGTTGAAAAGGAGAGCTGGGGGAGCATGTCAGGTGTTGGGCCAATATGGACTTCAGAGTCACAGAGTGAGAGACACGGAAGAAAGTATGTTTTGCTCACACAATGACAGCGTTCCATACAAGTTTCAAAATATTTTGGTTCCTAAAGTAGAAATGGCACCCCTAAACTAAAATAGAATAAAAAAGCATACAATTTATTATTATTGAGTGATTGTTGATTAATACTTGACAATTTCTTAATTAAAAATTAAGCGATTATTAATAATTATTTAAACTAAATAACTGGGAAGTTGCTGACCTTTTCACAATAGCCCCAAATTTGCCTCTTGAGAAAGGCCAACTCATTCTCCTTCATATTAGTTCTGGCCCGGACCTTATATGAATTCTACATCAAAACTGTACACTGAATCTTTAGATTGCCTTGTTTTATTTCCTAAACCTGTTTATTTTTACTCCAATTTTCTAACAGTGGCTCTGTCTTACAGAAAGTGCAAGAAACTCTAAAAATATTAACAAATATTGATAAAACTACAGGACCTTTAACTTTCCAGAGCATATAGCTAATATTCAGATAATCTCCATTAAAGAAGTTGTGTGTCATTTAAAAAGCTGATGTGAAGAACAGAAAGATGAAAAAATGAAGATAGATCAGCCCTTACAATTCTGAAATTTATCTTGCAAGTTGTGTCTTTTTAACAACCTTGTTTTTACATACTCTGTTTAAGAAATTAATCAGGATATAGTTTGCTGATTAAAAAAGGTAGTGGGAAATTGATCTCCATTCCTGTCTCCTAGACTTAGCAAAAATTATGGTGATAAAAGGCCAGCTGCCTTTTTCCTCGCTTCAGTACTAGGCAGTCTTGCTTTTAATTTTTATGGTGTTTTTTTAAAAAAACCAAACCCAAACCCTCATGCAACCTCCCCTTGAAGATGTAAGATGAGAGGAAAGAGGAGCAAAGACTGAAAGATCTTTTGTATATCTCACTCAACTGTACAGCCACTAGCAATTAGAGAAAGAGGAGAAAATGTACAGATGGGGGGGGGGGGGAGAGAGAGAGTCAAAAGCTGATGCTAAAAGTTTAAGCAAAATTACTGAAATAATAATGCCTTTTTTTGCAAAAAAATAAATAAATCAGAAGAGTAATCTAATTCCAATTTCAAAAAAAATGATTCAAATGAAGAAAAGAATCAGGTGCCTTTTGGATAACAAACTTTCAGGTGTATGAGAAAGCCTGCAAATGCTGATATTGGGCCACAAGCCTGGAGTTCGGTCAATAACCATCAGAATATTTGCTACAAAGCAGATGTTTGTTCCATTCAAGTCAATGGATGGGACCAGGACATACCCCTACCTAAACGCCATTAAATCATTTGTACATCACTGAACACAAGGCCTGGGTGAACTCAACTTCCAAAATGAGAATCCTAGAGAATAGGATGAGGTTTTTAAGTCTCCTTGATTTTCCCGGGAGTAAATTTTACAAAATCCACATCACGACAGATGCAACTTGTTTAAGATTAACTGCCAGGAATGTCCCCATTAAGAAAGCAGATTAAAGTGTACAATTCTGTGCAAGTCTACTCAGAAGAAAGCCTAGTTGAGTTCAGTGGGGTTTACTCTGAAGTGTACAGAATTGCAGCTTTAATGCCTCATTTCATTTTTCCTGTCTGTTTACTCATTACATTCCCACAACATAAGTAAGTGGGTTAATGACTGCATCGCTAACCATACAGTCATATGCCTATCTGGTCAGAAGTGAAGCTCCTTGAAGTCAGAGGTACTTACTGCCAGGTATGTTTGTTGAGGATTGTAGCCAAGATGGCTGAAATGAAATAGTTAAGTGAAAGAACGAAAGACACTTTGCATTTAAAGGAGAAAAATATGACATTTTATTCCAGTGACTATTTGGACAGCAACATAAGGTATTAATATGCATTAAATCCAGGATACATTATTTTGTTAAACTACTGAATTAAATTTAGGAGTTTGCATGGATGCCTCTCAGTTGCTTTTAAATAACATTCCTGTGGCCTAGTTATAGAAGTTCAATCCTACTTACATTTGCAAAGAAACATCCTTATACCTCAGAGGAGTGTATATAACTACATGCATCTGAGTTCACTTTATTTATTAAAGAATGTTTAAAATAATCTCATTTGTAGCAGGTTTTCTTGTTCAATATAAACAGATGCAGAAATGCACAATATTCAATTTAAGCCTGTATAGAGATGGAAAAATGAAAGGCAATTAAGTCTGAGCCAGAATCAAATTCTTTCTAGGTATTAATTCCAGCCTTCTCTCCTCAACCCGCATTCTTGCCCCTTTTAAAACAGTCCTTGATGTTTAGTAGCTTGAAATCATATGTCCATCTGTTAAGCCAATAGGTATGTGGAAACAAAGTTTTAAAGAAGTTTTTAAGAAGAGCCATAGAATTCAAAAAGGTTCAGGCTGATTTTTTAAATATTTTTTTACTTCTGACTGTATTAATACATCAGCACTAGTCACTAAGCAGCTGAAAATATCTGGGTTAGTGGATGACCCATAATATGCAGCAAGCGAGGGAAACGAATCATCCAACATAGTAAGCAATCCAGACTCACTCTTTCGCCAGTAACTGGCACGGAAAGCTAACCCTTCCCTTTCATCTTTTGCTGCTAACACAAATTGAGTAGCACAAGTGGGAACCCCAACAGATATTGTTCAGGGTTCTGGGCAACCTGGAACAGAAGTGCTGAAGTGCTGTTCAGGCAGTGGGAGGAGGGTGTGATGAAAGGAGAAGGGGGAAGTGTTACTCGCCACTCTCCCCAAAGGGAGAGTGTCCCCTTGCTGTGCTCTATTGTGCTAGAGGGCCCAGGTTTGGGGTGTGTTCCACTCCTGAACTTGAGCAATTGCTATAGCGTGTGTGTGTATGGATGATGGCGGCTGGTTCTATAGAGCAGGAAAGGGGAACGGTGCCCTGTTCCCTTTCCTTCCTTCTGGAACGTCCCCACATAGTACAGAGAGTGTGTGTACCTTTTAATCTCATGGGGCACACACACCTCCCCTGCCAAATCTTCCTTCCAGGAAGCTCACTATAAGCAAGTTTCCTTTCACTCCCTGCTGTCCACTGCCCTTTCACCTTCAGCTAACATTCATGGTTCAACCAGCCCTCTTTCCGCCTTTCTAGGGTTGCCATATTTTGAAGAGCAGAAAAGAGGACACATTTGCCGACTCTTAACTATGGATCACTATGACGACTCTACCCATGGAAAAGAGGACGTGTCCTGGAAAAAGAGGACATATGACAACCCTACTTTCAGCAGCCAAAAGACACTTCATGTGTGACCGAGAGACAAATCTAAAAGATGAATGTAATCTGCAAAACACCTAGTTTCCTTATTCCCGCCCCCCTCCACAATAGAAATCAAACTGCCCACAGAAAACAAAGAAATCCAGGGAAGGCCTGACCTGGCACTAGCATGTCCCCCTCAACAAAAAGTAGCAACTGGCAAAGACAGGCGTTCTGTGAACATTTTATATGAACCTGGAAGTTCGCTCTCTGATTCTATGATTGTCCAGACTTCGTCAATCATTTTTCTTATCTCTTTGCTCTTAATATTCTGTAAATCCTGAAGGTCACAGTTAATTATCAATGTTATTATTATTATTAGTAGTAGTAGTAGTAGTAGTTTCCTTTTAACCTGCACATGTCTGTACTTCTGCATATTTTAGGACTCCCCTTTTATATACAAGCCAGACCCTTATTTTTGGGTGGCCCCATTTTGCTTCCAAATGCAGAATGCATATTCAATTGCCTAAATATTGAATGCTCAAGTGGTATGATAAATATCAGTGGCTTTCAAAATGTGTTCTCTGCAGTTCCGAAGTCCCATGAAGGTTTACCATTGGTTATTAATGAGGAAACCTGTGTGGAGACCCACTTGCCTGCATTACTGGCCACCCCCTACAAGAGGTATGGGGAACCTTTGGCCCTCACGATGTTGTTGGACTACAACTCCCACCAACTATTGGCCAAAAGCCAGGGGTGATGGGACTTGTAGTTCAGCAGCATCTAGAGGGACAAAGGTTCCCCACACCTGCCCTACAATGTGCTGCAACACCACAGCTCACTGGAGACCTTTTGCATGCATTCTATAGCATAGTCTCAGTGCACAGATTAGGCTAAACACGGCAGGTTTTACTGGTGTCATGTGATCCAAAGGCATTCTCATAATCTTCTGCAACAATGCACAGGAGATCTGCAGCAGAAAGACTGGTGCAAGCATTCCCTCAAAAGTTTTCTTATACACACCTTCCTTTAATTACTCATGGGCAATAGTCACAGTCCAGATACCTGTTATGTGTGTGAAATCAATGTACAGCCTGAGTTTTGTTTGCTGGCTGAGGCACTGCTTTTGAATAGTTGGGGTCCGGTGAGGATCATCCCCTGAGACTCAGTGGGAAGAGTTTGAGAGCTCAAGGATGGTCACATTTTGAAGCAGGAAACAGCCTGTAAGCATTGGGGGCGGGGAGTGCTGATTTCTTTTAAAGTAGATCCCTCAGCTGTTTTTTAAAAACCTTGGCTGATAAATTAATCTGTTAAATCTATATAACCTTGCACATGGATAGCACGCCTTTCAACACATGAAATGCCTATTCTGAACCAGGTAATAATGGCAAAATTAGACAATACCACTAATGAGAAAGAGACTAAAACCCTAGCATTTTATGTCAAGCCCTGAGACCTGGCAAGCCTATTTGAAACTGGTCAGAGGTTTGTCCCTTTGGCACCCACCCACACGCTCCTTACGAAGCTCTGGCTCCCAGAACACTTCTTTCTTTGCACCCATGGAATTCTCTACATAACAACTCTGAACAGGCTTCGAGTGCAGCAAAAACTATTCAGGAAAGGAAATTTCAATGCTTTCAGCCAAATACTGTGACAATAATTCACACTTTGGGGTTTCAGTATCATGGAAGAAAGCCACAAAACTAAGTGAAACTGTCTGCCCACCCAACAAGTAACGATGACCATGAGGACAGTATTTAATTTTGTAAAGTTTATTACAGCAGCCACAGACCAACCACATAGAACTCTCCACTATGGATACTGTCACCAGAAAATGTCACCAGATGCTATAAACTTGGCTGTCACCCCATTTCCTTTGCTTTCATCTTATAGTGTGCTTTCCCACCCTTCTTTGGACCTTACTTCATTTTCCCCTCCATCACAGGCAACTATTTCTAATCCAGCTGCCATTATGGCCAGTAGTAGGATGAAGTCAGAGCTGCAGTGATACCCGCTGAATGTGTATCCTGGATAAAGGTGCAAACTGACCTAAAAATACATTTAGAAGAAGAAGAGAAGAAGAGTTTGGAATTGATATCCCGCTTTATCACTAACCTAAAGAGTCTCAAAGTAGCTAACAATCTCCTTTCCCTTCCTCCCCCACAGCAAACACTCTGTGAGGTGAGTGGGGCTGAGAGACTTCAGAGAAGTGGGACGGGCCCAAGGTCACCCAGCAGCTGCATGTGGAGGAGCGGAGACGCGAACCCGGTTCCCCAGATTGTGAGACTACTGCTCTTAACCACTACACCACACTGGCTCTCCAGTTTACAGTTATTAAGACAATGTTAAATTATGTGATGTCTTTTCAGGTTGGAAAAATTAAGCTATAACCTTCTGCATATTTACTTGAAAGTAAGGGTAAAGGTAAAGGTAAATGACCCCTGGATGGTTAAGTCCAGTCAAAGGCAACTACAGTCATACCTTGGATCCCAAACGTCTTGGTACGCGGATATTTTGACTCCCAAATGCCACAAACCCAGAAGTGAGTGTTCCAGTTTGCGGAACCCGAATGTCCGACGGGGCTTCCGCAGCTTCCACGCTTTGGTTTCCAAACGTTTTGGAAGTCAAACAGACTTCTGGAACAGATTTCGTTTGACTTTCAAGGTACGACTGCATGGGGTGTGGTGCTCATCTCACTTCAAGCCGAGGGAGCCAGTCCACAGAACACAGAGAAATGCCATTTACCTAATCACTGCAGCAGAATCCACTTGCACTGGCGTGCTTTTGAACTTCTAGATTGGCAGGAGCTGGGACAGAGCAATGGGAGTTCACCATCGTCACGTGGATTAGAACCGTCGACCTTCTGATCAGTGGTTTAGACCACAGCGCCACCCGTGTCCCCACTTGAAAGTAAGCCCTCAGTATGACTAACTACAAGTAAACATGCATAGGATCACACTGCTGGACACACCATCAGTGTGACAGATGAAAAATTGATTTTCAGACTTCTGGGAAGCTTAATAAGGGCAGAAAACCAGGCAAAGCTGAACCAAAGCTGGATACTCATTGGTCCGATGTCTGCAAAGTGAAGCTAATGCTGCTTGATGAGTGAAACACTGGCATACGGTGCCTATTTGAACAGCTACAGCCAGCATCTATGTTCTCAGTTGATTCTCAGCTGCTTCACTGAAGAACAAACCACAGGAGCAGTCTATCTGTGCAGCGCTTACTTGGAATTTTGTAAAGAGCACCCATAAAGGTACAGAACTAATTTCCTAGTTTTACTAGCCATTTCAGATAGCCCACTATTTTATGGGGGGAGGAGATGGACAAAGCTATTTCATGCCTATCATATTGAATCACTTCACACCAGCAACAAATGCTAAGAAAACAATATTTGTCTGCTAATATTAACACCAACATGAGCATCAAAAACTTATCTGTTGTTTGCGTTTAGGCTAAGCGGAATTTTTGAAAGAGCTTGTAAATACGAGCATTTACAAGATTCTAAAATTTTGTTTTTACTCTTATGGTTATATAAAAATCATGCGGCAACGATGAAGAGTGTTTCTTCATGCAGCAACGATGAAGAAACACTCTAAAAACAAGGAATTATATAACATGGCAAGAAAGAAAGGAAACCTGCAACAACAGAATTCTAAGAAACATTAATGTAGCAGAAATACATATGCATGGCATGATGAACGTTAGAAATTAAAATTTATTAAAACCTTGACTGCTGGAGACAGACTCCTAGCTATGGAAATACTGTTCTGAATACTCTGAAAAGCTCTGTTGTATAACAAAATATACAAAGGCCAATTCAAAATGGTCCATTGATTGCCAGCATGCACTGGTCAGGTATTACACATGGTTTCAAATTATTGCAGCAGAGCATAAAGAGAAGTGGGTTAAAGGTAAGGCCATGGGGGTTTTGAGTGACAAATCTCACGCTGAGCTGAATAAACTTCCAAGAGAGGTCTATGTGTCCAAACATCCAATACCTACCCTATATTATCACATCCCATATCCTATTTAGGATTATTCTATCGCTACCAATATCTAAAATTAGAAGAAGCTGATCTTGGCAGTTAAGGAAAGAAAAAAAATCTCAATGTTGGTGTCTTCCTTTTAATTTTTAATATATTGGCAATAATTGGAAATAGGCTCTAGAATATTGGAATTGAAAATAAATGCTGGATGTTTTGACTTATAAATATTTCTTGGAACTTCTCTCTCTCTCTCTCTCTCTCTCTCTCTCTCTCTCTCTCTCTCACACACACACACACACACACACACTTTAGTCTTACTGGATCATGGCTACAATTATTTATTTATTTGTTTGTTGCTGTTGTTTAGTCATTTAGGGTTTTTTGGTATTAAAATAGCAAGTGCCAGAAAATGTGATTTGCATGTTTCCAATGGGAGGAAGTTAAGTCCTACTGAAATCAATGGGGCAAGTTAGTCACAGCCAGTTTAAGGGAATGTCTTCTCCCAAGTGAATCTCCAGAACTGCCAATGAGACCTCATGCCCTCCTGTCTGAATACAGCCATTTTGAAAAATTGTGCCTCTGAGTTGGCTTGTCCCTTTAATCCTTTAGAAAACTAGCATTTATTTGTTTTTTGACTGGACTGAAAAATTCTGACGGACCATCAGATACTGCTGTTGCTTTTATTCTATCTTAATTTACTGATATATACCTATATACTTAAAATAACTTTTCCCATTGATTTCAATGTGACTTTCACACAGATTGCTTTTCCTCGATCATGGTTCTCACCCTTTGTCAAACATAACCACAAGAAACTTAAACTTTGAACTCTTCTCTATGAACTTTGAACCATTCTCTTCAACTACATTAAAATGAAATAGAAGAGGTGGTTTAAAAAAAGAAAAAAGAAGAATTCATTTATTTAAAAGGAGCATTTGACAGACAAACTGCCATGGCATAATTCCAATTACCTTCAGCTGTACTCCAGGTCAGACAGGACAGAACAAGAGCAAATGTTGTATAAATTGGAATCACAGAATCACCGAGATGGAAGGGAACTTGGTGATCATAGGATTGTAGTATTCAATGCTAGTCCTACTCAAGAGTCGACTCACTGAAAATTAACTAGCATTGGATTCACCCCAATGAATTGATGCATGATCTATAATGCCAGAGGCACCTAATATACCATGACTGGTGGCCATCCATACCCTACTTCAATACCTCCAGTAAAGGACAGCCCACACCACCTGAAGTGGTCCTGTGCACTGTCAAACAGCTCTTATCATTAGGATATTTCTCCTAATATTTAACTGAAATCTGATTCCCAGCTATTTCTACCCATTGGATGGAATTCAATGTACCACTAAGTTGTGTGGGTGCACAAAACAAGGTCCACTTGCGCAACCAGACTTTTGAACCCTCTCCTCCCTCCATGTTCCCTCTGAACCTGTTCTAGAGGTTCTCCTAAACTGCCAAAGCATACCGTATTTTTCGCCCTATAGGACGCACTTTTTCCCCTCCAAAAATGAAGGGGAAATCTGGGTGCGTCCTATGGGGCGAATGCAGGCTTTCGCTGAAGCTTGGAGAGCGAGACGGGTCGGTGCGCACCGACCCCTCTCGCTCTCCAGGCTTCAGGAAGACATCCACAGCCTAGGCAGCCCTGCGGGAGTTCCCGCAGGGCTGTCTAGGCTGCAGATAGCAGCCTGCTTCCCGGAGCGCCGGGCGTGCTGAAAGCAGAGCGCCCGGCGCTTCGGGAACACATCCACAGCCTAGGCAACCCTGCGGGTGGTCCCACAGGGCTGTCTAGGCTGCGGATAGCAGCCTGCCGCCCGGCGTGAGGAGCGCCCTGAAGCAGAGCGCCCCTCGCGCCGGGCAGACATCAGCCAGCCCCACAAGCTCGGGGAACAGCAGGGAGGAGCAGCGCCGTCATCCCGCTGTTCCTCAACCTGGTTTGGTTCCCCCAACCTGGTTTTGGGGGGGGGAATAAAGGAGGGGGGAAATTCCTTTATTTCCCCCCCAAAAAAACTAGGTGCGTCCTATGGGACAGAGCATCCTATGGGACGAAAAATATGGTATTTAGGGAGTGTGGGGAGAGGAGGCAGGGGAATGACCCATTAAACAAGTGGACCTCATTCTGGGCATGCAACCACTTAGTTGAATGCCACCCAACAGATCCATATTTGTCCTCTAGAGCAACAGAAAACAAATCCTTCAGACAGCTTAACTTTCACCTTAACTTTCTCTTTAAGCAGCACATAGTTAAAACTAGGGAATAACCACAAGTTATAGTGATTGCCACCAACTTGCATGCTCTTAAGAGGGATTAAACAAATTCATGGAGGATAACACTATCAATGGCTACCATCATTATAGGTGTGTACCATCTCCCCTATCAGAAGTTTTTGGTGAACATGAGTAATGAGAGTCTTATCCTGCTTACAGGTTTCCCACAGGCATCTGGTTGGCCACTATATAAATAGTGAGTCTTTGGTCTAGTCCTGTAATATTCTTCTAAGGCTCCTCTATCTCTTCAACAGTTTCTCATAGGACTTGGTTTCCAATACCTTCACCATCCTGGTTACTCGCATCCTGGAATGTTGTCCTGTTCAATTTCTTGCTCATAAACGAACAGCATAGCTTTAGAAGATGAGCATGAGAACCAGATGGTGTCTAATGGTCTCCAAGAACAAATTCTTACAGGAGTTGCTAATAATCCATCAGCGGGTGTTTTCTTGGGTAATATTCCACAATAATGAACTGTTTCCGTTTTGACATCGTTTGTGAATATATTAGGCAGTGGAAAATTAAAAATCAAAAATTAAAAACTAGAGCTAGGATCACAGGCACCATTTCAGATGGGGAGATGGATAGATTTCAATTGATGAGGGTTATATGAAAGCCCTGCTTTTGGGTACTCAAGACTGCATTGCAAAATAGTGCTGTATACTTTGTTGTGATTATCATTTTATATCTCAAATTAGCTAGCATTGTCTATACAGGTCAGTGACCACCCCTGCTCAAAGCAAAATGATCTGTGCTATTATCATACATGCTTTTCCAACTGAATGAGGACGGATATTATTATTGTTAAGTCTCTGTCTGGTGTTTATTTGTATTGTTATTAAACCTATTTTTAAGTTGTTTTTATATTGTTTTAAATCTGTTTTCACTGTATATCGTCCTGAATAAATAAATTAATACATAGAGGAAAATTGTCTTCCCTTGCTCCTTCTGTGTGTACACACATACACACACGCAGATGGTGTGGTAAACAGATGTAATGTAACCAGATCCTTATAAATGCCTCGCTATTTCCATAGCTACAATGATGGCAGGATCAGTGTTTCCACTGTAAAAGTCATTTAGTAGGAGTTTATGAATTAGCAATAAAACTGTATTCTAGGCAACATACTGACTGCACAAAAGTCTCAGCTTCTCAGTTATTCTGTGTGCATTTTATTCTTTTTATTTAATACACAATTTTAATTCTAAGCAATAGCAAATACAAGTTTTATTTCTACTGTAGCACATCTAATTTAGCCTCTCAACCTAGTTTCGTGTGTAGGTCTACATAATTGTCTTACTCCTAATTCTTAACATATTAAATATTAATTTCATAGAAGAAAGAATATAGTACATATGCACACAAGGCCTGATTTGACCCTAATGGGTAATGGAAACTTGGTCCCATAAATTTCAGCTGCTGAAATGGATGCTGAAATCTCGTATTAGCAAATATAGATATACACAATACAGTGGCTTTTAACTATTAGCCAGTGCTTTCTGAAAAAGGAAGGAAAAGGTCAGTCCTTGTTCATTGGATTTGCAACTTACAAAAACACTACAGTGTGGATCCAGAGTGCTTATGGCAGGTGTGGCTAACCCATGGCCTGTCAAGCTGCAGGAAGTGCCCCCCCCCAGCCCATATCAGCGCTGTGGTGCTAAGTGCTAAGATCGGGAGATAATGTCCTCTTCCTCCGCCTGCTTTTTAGAGAGCTGTCTTTACAGAGCGATCTCTAAAGAGAAGGTAGAGTGCTTTGTTACCTCATCATAGTATTGCGCTTGAGAGGACTTAAAATGCTGCATTCTGATTGTTCTGTGAAGAGCAAAATGCAGTGTTTCCACTTCTATCCACTGCAGCACTTTTGATGGGGGCAGAGCTGTCTCCTTCTCTCTGAAATTCTGTCAAAAATGTAATGTATATGTCGTGTGTGTGTGTGAGAGAGAGAGAGAGAGCGCACCAGGTCACACATGTAATATGCGTGCTCTATTTGTGTTTGTGTGTCTGCACATGCATAAGGATACATTAGCTATGCCCAGAATGTCGTCAAGTGAACAGTTGTGTTTATGGTGGCTGAATTACCAATTTTTAAAAGTATAAAATAAAGATTTATTTTTTTAGAGGAACAGAGGCAGTGCTGCAGCTCTTGGACTGCCTCATAAGTGCCTTTTAAAAACAATTTGTTTCCACACAGATTTTTTCAACAAATTTCTCATTAAAATCTACACAGAAACAGGGCAGGCATAGTCCTATCTCCATGCAGGATAGAAAATACTTTAATGGGTCTGTCCATCTCCTTTTGTATACTCAATGTGCCTTGTTTGTTATAAAAATTTGATAGCTGATGATCTTACTTGAATTCTCTGCAACCAATTGGAGCTTCTACTTCCTACAATTTCTAATAGTTTACCTTTTGTAAGTGGCTCACACCTATCAAAAAGTTTTTATGGTCATTCATCCCTTTATTTTCTCATAAATATTTAAAACAGTTTATTGCATATGGATAAAACCACCATGTCTTTTTCTTTAGGAAAAAAGAAAGAAAAACACAGCCACGGGATTCTGAATTCGGGTAAATGAGAGAGGAGGTTTAACCCATTCTGCCCTGTTGAAGCTGCTTTTTGCCCCCAAATTTGAGAGCAAATAGCAGCTTCTGGGAGAAGTTTTCTGCAGGAAAATGACAAAGGAGGAATGGATTAACACTCCCCTTTTCTGTGCTTCGGAACAAGGAAACAAATAAAGCTAGTCTATTCAGAGGCTGTAGATCATTCACTGATGGCCATGATGAAAACTACGTTGTATAAGAACCGGCTGCAGCCTGAATGCAATTTTAAAATGAAGGTAATTGGCAGCAAACATGAGTCCTACGAAATAAAATTATTCAGCTGTGACAAACCTCATGTTTTCATGTCCTGGATCAATTTTCTTTCCAGAGTCAGCATGAACATGTGATAAACGAAGACAGCTGACCTTTTATTTAGGAATTAGGCCTTGTTTCCTTAAATGTGTATGTTGAAACATTATCACTGAAACAGAAGCATTTTTCAGCTTTATCTAGTTTTGTGAGGATTACTCAGAGCATTTCCTCTTTATTAGAGAGTTAGTTGTTCTGTAGCTGCCTTTCTGGATAACAAGCATGGCCCTGCCAGGAGCGTTTGATAAAGAAAACTGCTGGTGTCTGTCCAGTCAGTCACACAGTCAGAGGTAGGGGAGAGAGGCTGCGGCTGAAATTAACTCCCTCTTCCTCTATTTTATAGCACAGTTAAAAGTGAGCACTTGACTTGCTTAAAAGGCAAGAAAAGGTACAAAAAACGCTCAGGCCGTCAAAGGATGCCAAACTGCTGAAGTTCTCTGTTTGCAAAGGAAACAGGGAGTTGAACTAATTTGTTTTCCTCCTGCATATGATAGATATATTTATTTTAACCAAGCTCTCTCACATAGCAAATCTTTGAATCGTAAACAGATAGTTCCCTTTGGACTCTTTCTCTAACTCAGCTGATGATAACTGTTCAAACATTCCCATAAGGTATATCTGCATGTGGCACAAGAGTCACATCCTTCTAGCACCATTTATTTATTATTATATTTGTGCCTGCTCTTCTTCCCCAGAATAGCTTACATGTTGTTCCCTTCAGCAAATGCTGAAGGCCAGGTACATTCAGAACAGTGTAATGTGGTTTTAGACAATGTATCGTGGAACTAATACAATACTAACATCAATATCTACTCTGCAGTGCTTTAGAGTCTATTTTTTATTTATTTTTCATTAAAAAAAAACTAATTATATGCCCAACCTACTGTATTACACTACATTATTGGACTCAAGAAGTATGGGGGGAGCAGGATTAAAAACTATTTTAAACAAACAAACAAACAAACAAACAAACAAACAGGATTGTGCTGTAGTAATCAAAACATTGACCTGGCCTGGTATGCATACTTCTTCTTTCTCTCTCCCCCTCTGATTTGCTTTCATAAGCATCCGGCCAAATGAAATTAAAGTGAACAGGATAACTTTGAGGGACACTTTTTAGAATTTAAAACCAGGAGCAAGAAATTCGGTCCACACGTACTATGATTGCACTATAAGTCATACAGCTTTTAATGTCTCTGTTATCTTTTCATTATTGTATCTCCTATAGGTTACCCAACCTGTTAACAAAGGAGGAGGGAGCGAGTCAAAAACAACCCACCCATATTTTTATAATGGAAGGTTTCTCTCCCTCCGCCTTTTTTGCATTTTATAATAATCTGTGTTAACTCTTATTGCCATCATATATGTTAGAAGATTGTTGTTGTGCCTCAGAGCCTTTAGTAATGGGTGCTAGACAAAAAATAAATACTGGACGGGTATTATAACTTTCTTTGTTAGCAACCTTGGGGTTTTCTGGAAACTAAATGTAGGCTATGAACAATGGAAAGAAACAAATAGGTATTGGGGGAGAGAGATGGTCCGAGCCCTAAGCTTTTTGCTGGCCAGTGTCTACTCCTCCTTCCCACCAATGCTGCTCCACTGGACCCCCTTAAACATGCTAAGATCACTGTATTTATCTGCTGTATGGGGGAAGGGAACCTAAATTATAGCTCAAAAACTATTTTCTTTTTTTTTAGATTTGGCATCCAGATTTTCACTTTTTGAAATATGGTGACCCTATTTTTATTCCACGTGCTGCACCCTTGGGCTCCCTTCCACAGTCACCCAATGCTTACATCCATGGTGGTGCTGGTAGTGAGCCTTTACTACTGTGATTACCTCTATGACCAGTAAGTAAGCTTGCTAAAATGTCAAGCACATGTGCAAAAAGAGTTAGAAGGCTCTCCTCAGATCCTCCATCCTTTCTTCAGGCAACTGTTGGCTTCATGCAGAGAGGATTTCCCCTGGTACCAATCAGTGATTAAATGCAGCAGCCTGATGCTTCCTGTCCTTGGCTGCGCTCCCTGCCTTTTACCTCACTTTTTATCTTTAACGCCCTTCACCAGACAAAGTCCCCGGAAACATTCGCTTTAGCTGCGCCAGGAGCTCGGAGACTCAGACATCATGATTTGTCCTCTTTCTTACGCATGCAACACACAATGAATTAGAGAATGGGTGGCTACTCAAGGGGTTTTAGGGGTGGCAGTTCTTAACCTTTCCATAATGTAGCTCGTTCATTTAATTTGGGACATACACTACTGTACCGTGGTTGTCATAAAAAGTAGTGGGCTGGATCTAGAATTCCTGTGAGCAGAAATCCACTCTCCCTTGGGAAGAAGAGTGTGGGAGATGATGTTCTATTCTTTTTCTTTCCCCTGCAGACCCATACGTCCACTGAAAGTGTTGGCGGGGGGGTGGTCATCTGGAATAGCATAGGCAGTAGCACAGGGGACTGCAGGGGCAAGGAGAATCAGCCTCTCTGCCCCACCCGCTTCTCTAATTTGAGCTTCAGATCTCAGATCCTTTCACAAACACAGTAAGTCTGTGAGTTTGTAGAAAGGATCCTCTGGACTCAATCCATTCATTGCAATCAGTTTGCATTATTATTGGAAATAAAGCATTCCTGCATTTCAGAGGGCTGAACTAGATGACCCTTATGGTCCTTTCCAACTCTAGATGACCCTTGTGGTCCTTTCCAACTCTACAATTATATGATTCTCTTAGTCTACTTCTGACAGAGAGGTGGCTTGTATATATGATGTAAGCAAAAATATAGATTTTAAATACATATTCAATGCTTGGACAGATATATTTTCTGAAAGCATCTGATACAAACTTGTCTAATTCCTATATGGGGTGTACACACAAACATGCATCCCGTCTAGGAAGACCAGCCTGCTTGCTTTCTCCTATACTGTTTGAAACATACCTACAGTATTATATAATTGTCAGTCTCCACTGTAACATAATCACAGCTGAAATTCAAATGCAAGATGTAATCTGGACAAGCTATTTGGAATCATTTCTAAAAATGTAAAAGCCAACATTCTTCCAAAGGAATGAATCAATACGATAAAAATGTCTAAAATGAGAGCTTAATCTGTTCATATGAGAACCTGTCAGCAGAGCATTCACTTACACTGTAAGATTAAATCATCTTCATAAATTGTCATTAGGAGTAAGAGCACTGAGCAACCCATTCAGTTAAGGTATGGTATTTCTCTGAGAGTAAAGTTTACAATCTTTGTTTCATGGAAAAAAAGTATATATAGGGCAATTATTTTCTTTAAAAGCAAATTTTGCTTCTGAATCACATTGCATTGTAATTGAAACAAATAACCAATACTAATTATTAATCAGCTGAGAATGTAATTCTGTGCATCAGGATAAGCCCCACTGAATACAGTAGGAATTACTTCTGAGTAAACTCATGTAGGATTCCTACTCCCAGAAGCTTACCTGGGAGTAAGCACACCTAGACTCAGTGCATTTCATTTCAAATTGAGGATCAGGCTATAAAGAAGTAACTGCACTTATCTATTTTTATAAAGAACCTGGAATATTACATATACTCAAAGAAGACAATAATAAAGGTTATTCTACTACTGAATGGTACCTTTTGTTTTTAAAATTACAAATAATCTCATTCTTCCTTTTTTTCAGAGTACTTGAATCTATATGACTAAGATTCTGTGGTATACACATTTTCACTTGCTAGTGGGCCTTCAGCTGTTCCAAAACACATAGTCCTAATATTATAGGTTCAAACTTGAATGATTTATTATAAAAATGCTGCTTACAGGCCAAAAAGTTTTGGAAGACCTGAAACTTCCCTTTTTCCTCTTTGTTTCAACACTCTTGATATCTGCTAGTTGAGGAACACACGAGGCCTTGTGCACTCTGTGGCACATGGGCTGTGCCATCAATGCCTTACTAGTTGAGGGCATCTTTATTTTATTCTGTTTCTTAATTTATCCATTGCTTTATACAAAAGAAGAGCCTCAAAGTAACTTACAACAAGTAAACCACTTATATAAGATAGGCAGAGGTGCCGCCTTGCACCCAAGATTGAGGGAGCATGGTGTGCACTGCGCACATGTGACATCATGTGCGTGACACATACATGTAACGTCATGCACGCAATGTGTGAGCGACGTTGCATCGTCGGTAGGAGGCCGAGCGAGGAGCCCAACATGGTGCATCTTCAGTGGCCGGTGGGTTCTCCTCTCTCGTGCTCAGGAGGAGCCAGCCACTGAGACCACACAGTGCTTGGCTCTGTGCTCGCCCTCCTTCGCCCCTCAACATTGAGGGGACCTGGCCCCCTCCCAACAGACATTAATGGTGCCGATGACAACTCGGCCCAGTAAAGCTGGTGCCCCTGATGATAGGTGACAAGCAACCAGAAGGATATGATGATCCCTCCCATCACAGTGTCTGTATATATATATAAAAAAATAATATTTATTAGAAGTTTAATAGTTACAGAAGAAGAAAAAAGGTCTGTATAAGTGCCAAGGCGGTCAGCCTATAACCAGAAGACTACTGTCTCCTTTGTTACACTCCATGTTGGTGAAAGCAAGAGCTAAGTGTCCTCTAACAGCCATATGGTTTAGCAAGTACCAAAACACATCATTAACAAAAGTTGGAAGGTGGGCAGGCATATTCGAAATGCTTTGATCCAGGCCAGTTTGTGGGTTACATGGAGATCAAATTTCACGAGGATCTGGGCACAGACTGCAGTCATTCTTTGAATTTGTGAAAGGATATTGCCTCTGGATAAGCCTCTTCGTTCAAGGTATAAGTGTGCCATCCCTTGTGAAGAAAACGAAAACTAGTGTCCCTGGAAGTGGGGAGAGAGTAGATGGAGTTTTGGCCAGGTTTTCTTCAAGATAGTCTTCATGAGCAAGTAATTTGAATGTAATTCTGGTTCTAATGGACCTGAACAAAGGAATTTTTTTTCTTTTTCTTTTCAGGGCTGGGCAATCCCATAGCTTTTATGGTGGGAAGGAATACATCTGTTCTATTCATATCCCAGTAGCCTAAATATTACCCAGCAGACCTTTTATTACAGTGGAAAGAAAACTCAATGCCTGTGACAGAAGAGCTAACAAAGCTTGGCCAAAGAGACCGGCGGCCTCCTTTGTGATCTGAGGGACTCACCATGTGCAGCGGGAAGGCTACATCTGATGACTGTGTCCCACCCCTGCCACAACTTTACCTCAGAGCTTTTGCATTTAGATTAATGTTAAAAATAGGGTGGACTTCCGGAGGCGGCGCGACCGGTAATGGCTGCCTTCTCCGAGTAAGGAGAAGGGAGCTTCGCTGTAAACGGGTCGTCCGCTACGGCGAAGCGGAGACCCATTCAGGAAAACCACAGGTGGCAGAAGCCTGTGGTCTCGGGACCCGGCGGGCGCCAGAAGCAGCCCCCAAAACGCTGAAGGGACCCCGTAAGGGGCTCCGGATCGCGGAGGGGGTAGCGGCGCTGTGGGTCGTTGCGCAAACAGCGAAGTGAAGCCGCGTTGCTGTGGCCGGTCAGCGCTGTCCTTTCTTCCTGCAACTTTTCTGAACTTTGGAAACTACAACCCGTGAGTAAATTTGGACATTGAAAACTTTCTGAAACTTTTGTCAACTTTCTGAAACTTTTTGAGAACTTTCTGAAACTTTTAAAACTTTTTTAAAAAAGTTGAAATCTGGCTGAAAACGGAGTGAGGATAAGCAGGAAGCCCATCTCCCGCTATACTGAACTTTAAGCAAAGAGCAGGAGGAGTGGAGACAAAAAGTTATGCGTTAACTAAATGCTGGCACCCTGTTAAAGCAGTTTTCTGAGTGAAAGACTTTGAGCTATTGACTTTTGCTGGTCATATTGGGGGTGCATTGATATCCTTCTTCTGTGGTACCAGTGGATTACAAAATAAATAAGAATCTCTGGTGCTGGAGCTGCCTGGATGAACACCAGTTTGCAACTTTGGATACATTGAATTCAGGTTTTGAAACATTCTGAGTTGGAACTGGATACTTTGAAACTGTTGCAGTCAAGGCACTGTAAGAAACACTGTTTTGCTTTAAGTTTTACTCTGCTAAAAATAATACATTGTGGAGGCGATGGACATGGATTTAAATTTATAAGTTTAACTTGGATTTGATCTTTTCCCTGAAGACGTATTGGATTTGATCTTTTCCCTGAAGACGTATTAAGCTCCCTCTAGAGGATTTTGGATTTACAGCAGTGACTTTGTTTTACTTTCCCTTTCCCGGCCTCTGTTTGACTATTGTATCTGGGACTCTGCTTTCTCATGGGAACAACTTGGATTGACCTTGGATTACAGATAACTTTGGAATGAGTGGCGCAAGGAGAAGAGGAAGGACCAAACAAACAACTCTAACTTTATCTGCAGCCTCACAGCGTAGATCTTCTGTGCCGGCCTTGCCTTCCACTTTGCCTCCAGACATAGAGGCGGCCTCCCTAATACAGGCAGGGGAGGGTGAGACAGAGGAGCTGCACCTGGGAGATATGGCTTCAGGGACAAGTAGCTCTGTCTTGGAGAAAATTTTGGAGAAACTGGAGGCTCTGGACAAGAAGGCTGATTTGCATACAGCTAAAATTGAACAGAACACAGAAAGCTTGAACAAGCTGACTGGACAAGTTGCACAGAATGCCCAGTCTATTGGAGAATTAAAGGAGGCTGTAGGTGAAAATCGTAAACTGGCTGAAGATACTAGTCAAAGACTGGAAGAACTTGAGAAAGAAGTAAGACCACTCAGCAAACAAGTTGGAGAACATCAGATTTACTTTTCGATGACAGAACTGCGAAACAGGGAGACCAACTTGAGGATACGGTCAATACCAGAGGTGGAAGAAGATAATTTTATTGAATTTCTAACTAAGGAATTTGCCAAGTTTTGGAAGTTAGAGGAAAAAGACTTTAAAATCGTATCTGCTTTCAGGCTTGGCAGAGTCAGAAGGACAGAGAAGCCCAGAGATTGTTTGATAACACTGAGATCAAAGGAGGAAAGGGACAAGATTTTGGGCCTGCACTACGAAAAGTCACTAGACATTTTGGGCAAGAGAATTGAAATCTACAAGGACATTCCTAAGCAGTTGCTGGACCTTAGATCTAACTACACGGAATTGGCAAGACTGTTGAGAAGCAACGCTATTATCTTCAGGTGGGAGTTTCCACAAGGATTATCCTTTACCTACAGAGGGAGAAAGATCAAAATCAAAACAGTGGAAGATAGAGACAAGTTTTTGGGAGCACACGGAGAAGACCTCCACAAAGGACTTGGATTGCCAGCGCCAGAACTTCCAGGGGAGCCCGCCCCCTCGGATCCTCAAGGACCGGAGAACAAGGTACCACCCCAGAAAGAATAACCAGACCTATCCAGGATGTCTCTGCAGCTTTTGAGCTGGAACATAAATGGCTGTAACAGTCCTGAAAAAAGGTTTAAAATTTTTCATATTTTAAAAAAGGAACAATTGGACATTATATGCTTACAAGAAACACATGTGATTAGGCTCCATAGAAAGGTGTTAATAAATAAAAGGCTTGGTCAAGAATTTATATCATCGGACACAGTTAAAAAGAGAGGTGTAGTGATCTATGCAAAAGAGAGCCTTTCACCAAAATTTCTTTTTAAAGATGAAAGTGGAAGAATCCTCGCAATAGAAGTACAGTATCAAGGAGAAAAAATTTTGATATTAGGAATTTATGCTCCAAATGAAGGTAAATCGGATTTTTATAAGAAGTTGCACGAGACTATGCTGGATTATCTGGATTACAACAACGTCATCATGATGGGGGACATGAACGGGGTCGCATCAACAAATATGGATAAGTCACAGAACCAGAACATTACTAAAGAGGGAAGACTACCTAAGACCTTTTTTGAAATGACTGACAATATGGACTGGGTTGACATCTGGAGAGTTAGAAACCCCTTGGGAAGAGAAGGAACATTCTTTTCTGAAGCTCAACTGACTTGGACACGAATCGACCAAATATGGATAACTAGAAGTCTGGCACCTAAGGTGAGGAAGGTGAAAATCTGCCCTAAAACATGCTCCGACCATAACGCCTTGAGAATGGATATGACATTGATCCCAACCGGCTCCTTTAGATGGAAGATGAATGATGGCCTGTTTAGAGACCAAAGAATTGTAAAGAAGGCCCAAAAAACTTTAAAGGACTATTTTGAGATTAATTTGAACACTACGGTGGAAAAAAGAACTATCTGGGATGCAAGTAAAGCTGTGATGAGAGGGTTCTTGATTCAACAGAATTCTTTAAAGAAAAGACTGCAAAATGAAAAGAAAGATAAAATTCTGGAAAGTATCAAAGAGTTGGAGAAGAAGTTAAGATCTAACCCGAAGTCCCAACCGATTCTGAGAGAAATTAAACTTTATCAGGCACAATATTCCAAACTGATAAATCAGGAAATAGAATGGAAGATTAAAACAATGAAACAAAAAACTTTTGAATCGGCAAATAAATGTGGGAAACTGCTAGCCTGGCAGTTGAAAAGGAGACAAAGACTAAATACAGTAACAAACTTAGAGGTTGAAGGAAGGAACATTCAGAACCCGGGAGAGATTAGAAAGTGCTTCCAGAGGTATTTTAAAAAGTTATACACTCAAGGGCCACAAGATGAAATAGAGATTACACAATTTTTGGAGAGAAATGGATTAGCAAAGCTGTCAGAAGAAAATAGAATAATTTTGAATGGCAAAATAACACGACAAGAGATTGAACAGGCCATCCAGAATCTGAAACAGGGCAAATCACCAGGGCCAGATGGACTGACCTCTAACTACTATAAGACATTGAAGGATTATTTGATACAACCTTTGTTGGAGGTCAGTAATGAAATAATGGAGGGGAAGAAGGCGCCTGAATCGTGGAAAGAAGCATTTATCACATTGATTCCAAAGTCAGAAACTGAAAAGACACAACTCAAGAACTACCGTCCCATCTCCCTTTTAAATGTGGATTACAAAATATTTGCAGATGTTTTGGCACGAAGATTTAAGAAAGTTTTAAGTGAGATAATCCATAAAGACCAGGCAGGCTTTCTCCCGGGCAGACATATGTTTACTAACACGAGGAACATTATAGACATATTGGAACTTTTACAAACAAACATAAACACTAAAGCAGTTTTAATTTTTATAGACGCGGAGAAAGCCTTCGACAACATATCTTGGAAATTTATGAAGGGGAATTTAAAAGAAATGGGAGTGGGACGGGGGTTTGAGAACGGGATTGAGGCAATATATTCAGAACAAAAGGCTAAACTGATAGTTAACAATGTGGTTACAGAAGAGTTTAAAATTGAAAAAGGTACACGACAAGGCTGCCCGATTTCCCCATTACTGTTTATTTCGGTTCTGGAAGTGCTCCTGAATATGATTAGGGGGGACCGGTTGGTGGAAGGGATTCAGGTCGGAGCGAAACAATATAAACTTAAAGCTTTTGCAGATGACCTAGTTCTGACATTACAGGAGCCGGAGTCTAGTTTGAAAAGAGTACTACAACTGATTCAAAACTTTGGTCGAGTGGCAGGATTTAAGTTAAACAAGCAAAAAACTAAAGTTTTGGGGAAAAACTTGACAGATACTGAGTTGGAACAGCTTCAGAAAGAGACAGAACTAAATGTGGTTAAAAAAGTTAAATACCTAGGGGTAAACATAACAGCAAAAAATCTGAGTTTATTTAAAGATAATTATGAAAAATGTTGGTCAGAGATTAAGAGAGACTTGGATAGTTGGTCAAGACTAAATCTTTCTTTGTTAGGCCGAATAGCTGCCATCAAGATGAATGTATTGCCAAAAATGTTATTTTTGTTTCAGACACTGCAGATTGTAGACAAGACAGAGTGCTTTCGGAAGTGGCAGAAAGATATTTCTAAATTTGTCTGGCAGGGCAAAAAGCCCAGAATTAAATTTAAAATATTAACAGATGCGAAAGAAAGAGGGGGCTTTGCCCTGCCAGATTTAAGGTTGTATTATGAAGCTGCAGCTTTCTGCTGGTTAAAAGATTGGTTACTTCTTGAAGATACGGATGTCTTGGATTTGGAAGGTTTTAATAATGCGTTTGGATGGCATGCATATCTATGGTATGATAAAGCTAAGATAAATAAGGCCTTCAAGAACCATATTGTCAGAAAATCAGTTTTTAATGTCTGGACAAAATATAAAGACTTACTGGAGAATAAAACTCCGAGGTGGCTGTCACCCCTGGAGGCTAAGGCTTGGAAAAGAGCCAATATGGAGGCCAACTGGCCAAAATATTGGGAGATAATAGAAAAGGATGGTGACAACTGGAAATTGCAGAGTTTAGAAAAGATGAGAGACAAAGTGCGAGACTGGTTACAATATGCTCAGATTAAAGAAGTGTTTAAAAATGACAAAAAGCTAGGATTCCAAGTGGAAAAGTCAAAGTTAGAAACTGAACTGTTAGAACCTAAGACTAAGGTACTTTCAAGAATGTATAACTTGCTGCTGAAATGGAACACACATGACGAAATGGTAAAATCAACAATGATAAAATGGGCGCAGGATATTGGGTATAATATTATGTTTGAAGATTGGGAAAGGTTGTGGACCTCTGGGCTGAACTTCACTGCATGTAATGCGTTGAAGGAAAATGTGATGAAAATGATGTATAGATGGTACATGACCCCTGTTAAACTGGCTAAAATATACCATTCGTCTGATAGCAAATGTTGGAAATGTAAGGAAAATGAAGGAACATTTTTTCACCTCTGGTGGACCTGCCCTAGAGTGAAGGCCTTTTGGGAGAAGATATATAATGAATTAAAAAAGGTGTTTAAATACACCTTTACTAAGAAACCAGAGGCCTTTCTCCTGGGTATTGTCGGCCAGAGTGTGTTAAAAAAGGACAGAACATTCTTTATGTACGCAACAACAGCAGCAAGAATATTAATTGCCAAGAATTGGAAAACTCAGGAGCTACCCACTGTGGAAGAATGGCAGATGCAACTGATGGACTATATGCAATTAGCCGAGATGACCGGCAGAATTCGAGACCAGGGAGAAGAAAGGATGGAAGAAGATTGGAGGGAATTTAAGATTTATTTACAAAAATATTGTAATTTGGCTGAGTGTTGAATTGGATGCCAGTGCAGATAATTGTCTACCATTAAATTAGATTTAAGGCTGAATTATATGTCAAACCAAATTAAGATTATTAATTAAGATGAGTTAAATGATAATTTGTTTGAAATTAATTTAATAATGATGTAAGTGTATGCGGGAGGTGTGGGGGAGTCCCATGTAACAATTGAGAGATGTTAAATGGACAATGACAAGTTGTGCTTATCTAATATATGCTTTATTTGAAAACTTCAATAAATATATTATAAAAAAAAAAAAAATAGATTAATGTTAAAAATAGACGACTTCTGAATATTAAAACAATGGTTTCCTCCTATGTTCTCACACTGATAATTCCTGCTCATAAAGTACACTAATGAGGGTCCTTCCCCACCCCCAACACACACACACAACAACTCTGAAATGTAGAAACAACCTTGCCATGAGTAATTGTTAATTATAATGACCAGAAACTTTGAAAAAGGCTGTGAAGGAAGGCCTATTTGGCAGCAGCTGTGAAAACTGAACCAAGCTATTTGGGGATTAATCTGCTGCTGAATGTAGTCTTACAAGTGCAGCTTTGGAAGTGGAGATAAAAGTGTAATGCTGTGCAGCTACAAATCACTTCAGATGAAAAGGGGGAAATGGGGGGGGGGGGCAGAAGAGTCTCATAAGCCATCAAAAAGGCAAATTATAATCATAAGGGACAACAATTAGAACCCTTAATGTACTACTATCAAAGGTCAATATACCTCCCTTGATTATAATTTTAGTTTGCCATGCTGTATGAGCATTCTGCTGCGTGTTGACGCAAAATGCAACCAAAGCATCTTAAAGGTAGATTTAACTATATCTTATGAGATTATGATTCAAATCAAGCATAAAGCTCAGTTTCAGCATTCCTTAACTGCTAGTAATATTACAAAGGCAAGCAAATGTGGAGGTAAATCTGCTTTGGAAGTGATGCTTATCTGATTCCAACACATCTTTCTTCATGTTTCAATCACTGAACAGCTGCTATCCTTCCACTGAGAAATTAGCCACTGACAGCACAAACATAAGAAGGCCTTTTTTCAAAACAGACACACAAACCTATTGATACACGAAGCCATTATTGCGAGAATAATTCATCTGAACTTAAATTCCATTGGGGGGGAACAGTGTGCAACCAAGGAGAAAGAGCCATTTTATTGATAACATTCTTTCTCAGTATCACTATATGCATCCCAGCTATTACTATTAACCTCTCAAGCATCTGGGGGACATCACAGAATCCAATGTCTGACAGGGAATTCAGGAAATCAGGCGTATTAAACTACATACTTCTTCAGGAATTCTAGTTTATTTAAGCCAGCTCAACCAACTTACCAAATGGGCATGGTACCACCCCAAAGAGCAACTGTTACAGGTTTCACTGAGGTTTGATAGACATTTCCCATGGAAGAAATGACTGGTCCTAAGGGGAGGAGATACTTGGCATCCTACTGCATACAAAAAGCCATTTCTAAGAGGCTTTATGTGAGGTTTAGGAGATCACCAAACCCTTGGGAAGCTACTGAGGTGTTTCCATAGGGAATTTGTTGAGGTCAGTGGTTCCCCATTTCTTATCTCTTTATATTAAGGAGAACAGTCTGATGACCTTAAAGACTTGAGTCTGGGCACTTTAATGGTCTAGGATATGATACAAACAAGGAACATTTATTGAAATTAATGAAATTAGACAAAGCTTTTATGATACTATAGGCTTCAAAGTCTCAAGATACCAATATATCAGGGAAATGGATTAAGTTTTATTGTGGGAAATAGTCTACAAGACCCAGCAGGGTTTTATTTTCCTCAAAGACATGTGCAAGACATTAAAAGTGATGATAGAAAATGTTTTATACAGTGCCATTCTTAAATGGAAAATAATTGTGTTTCTTCTGAGAATTTCGCACTCCAGGCTCTATAAACCAAATCTCAGTGGCATTTCTTCAAATGCTTCTAGGGTGGGTAACCACTGCTGTTCCAGGAACTATGGCTATGTACACACTGTACATCTAGGGAACATTTAAAGCACATGACTCCACTCAAATAATGCTGGGAACTGTAGTTTTTAAGCGTGCTAAAATTGTAGCTGTTAGGCGTAAACTACAGTTCCCAGAATACTTGGGGGAAGTCATGTCCTTTAAAAGCATAGTGCTTCTCCAGCCGAGTTAAGAACTCCACTCTAACTCCTATAATGAATCCACTGACACTCAGTTTGTAAGCTATGTAATAAAAGAAAAAGTGACTGTGTTGTTTCCCCCCTCCCCTTCCCTAAATATTATCCTTTGTTTTCTGAAAGGTTAAGAACAAGTTTTAGCAAAGCTAAACGAATAAACAGTTTCCACTAATAGGAAAAGGAAGATGTCAATGCCTTTTTGAACTGAAACATCTTTTGTCTCATATGCACCCATTCCTCCCTGCATCCATCCCACTCTGAAGTTCAGGCACTTTAGAAGAAACATCACCAGCCAAGTAAATGATGCATCTATAGCACAACACAGCTAAGATGTAGCTGAGGTTAATTTAAAACCAATACATCCATTGCAATAATAAAATGTGGGTGGCATAGCAGAGTTAGGCATCAAGAAGCTGGGGAGGGTAGATCTGAAAACCTAAGGGCACACGGGGAACAAACAGGCAGGATTCAGGGCAAAAGCCACTTTAGGGAAGGTCGGAGCAAGGCAAGGAAAAAGCAGCTGTAAGTGCAGCCTTAAGACCCTTTTATATCATCTCCTTGCTTGCTTTTACAGGAGGCTGCTGGAAGACTACAGCCAAAGCAATCAAGGGAACTCAAGCAGTCTCAGATGTCTTGCATTCTAAGGAAGGCTATCCTGACACTCCCTTCATTCAAGTAACTTTAGTCCAGACAGTTCAAACAAGTGAGCTAGGCTGCATACACCTCCTGCTCATCCCTCAATAAAACCCAATAAAGTTGCCAGCTAATAAGACATTGACAGGTGGAAAGGAATCCTCATGAGCCTAAAATATGGTGATAGATGTATTGCTAGGATGCTGCGATGCCAAAAGTTTTTTGTGACACCCGCCCCCCCCCCCCCAGCTCTCTCCGGCATTTTTCCATTTTTAAAAAATGTTGTATTTTCTTTCTTTTTTAAAAAAGAAAACAACAACATTTCACTGACTGCTTCTAAGAAGTCTCCCACCGATAAAGTGATGCCGGAAGGGCTTTTGTACCACTTCTTTGCGGTTATGTGCCGTGATACCTGAAGTTTTTTTTGGGGGGGGTTGGAACATCCAATTCACCACTCCTATTTTTTTATTAAAAAAAGTTTAAAACATGAACTTGAGAACCACAGTTGTCACAACACCCATTTTTACACTTTAGTCATAAGTCAATGTGGACCTCAGTCCAAAAAAGGGTTGCTACCCTGATCGCCCCTGAGTGACTATTCTGAAACAGAGGTGAATCATATATTCAGCCACTGTTCCCAAAGCATCAACACCCTACAGGTGTCCGCATGACTCTAGGCTACACTTCGCAAAAGGTCAGAAGGCAGGAACGAACATGGCAGATCATCCAAAGGTGCTCTATAAGTAGCATAAAACCAGCAGGTAAATGAAACCACAGGGTTATTAAGGTATTTAGGGGCTCCTCACCCCTAAATACCTTAATAACATCTCCCTTAATTTGGTCAAACAGGCAATTTTTCTCAGATTATGCACTGATGAGAATAATGAATAAAATATGCTCTCCAAATTCAATTCCGGAAACTATTGGTTCCTTCCCTTGAAATGCCTTTTATCAGACCCTTAAAAAGATCCTTGTCCATCTTAAAATAGTTGTATTAATGCCCTGTTATTTACATTTCAATATGAATTCCTTAAGTGATATTTTTAATCAGCACATTCCTTCCAACATCTTAAGATCATATCTTATGCGTTCACAGGAAATCAACAAAGTGTTAGTTGATTATCTATGAGCAGTGCTTTTTTCTGGGGGGATGTAGGGGTACGCATACCCCTGAACGTATTGTGAATCTAAGTCTGGCCTCGTTGAGGGACAGTATTTCAATATGAGTAGGAAAATGAGAGTACCCCTAAACATTTTTTTTAAAGAAAAAAGCACTGCCTATGAGCAACACTGCTCTGAACTCTACAGCATATTTCTAATGCAGAGCAACACATGCATTTTTAGCCACACTTAATGGAGTTTTTCGGTTCTCAATCCCATTTTTCCCCCTTTGCCTCTCTCCGTTTTAAATAAAATAGCATTGTTGAAAAGCAAATGAAAACATGCACTTGTGTCAAAGTTCTCTTGCGGAGATTTTCAAAAACAACAATACAGCTGGTCTGGATAGGTAACTCTATAATACCACCTGCTGCTCTGTATAAATGAGGGATATTTCTTTTGGTAGTGGCAGCTGGTGCTGAAAATGAGTGGTGTGACTGCAGGTAACAATCTTCTCATTTTCTCTTTATAGAATGATTACATTTCCCAGGAACACCAAGTGAAAGGAGAGGGAAGCCAGGCTGAACGAGGAAGGGAGTTGGGGGAAGAGTTAGTAGCCAGCAGCAGTGGTACATAGCTGATTGCAGCCTCTGATTGTGACCAGGACTGGTACGCAGGGGTGGCTGTGAGGGCGTTTTGAGGTGGAGGCCCAGAGTGCTGTCCCAACAATGTATGTAGGACCAACACACATGGACGGTGAAGGAGCTACTGCAGTGACCTGCAGCACCTAGGCCAGGTTTGACTTCCTGCCTGAGAATGTGCAAAACTGCACCCGCAGCAAGTGCAAGCTGGTTGCCTTGCTGGAAGAGAAGATACAGCAACTTGAGGCCCACCATACTTCATGTTGGGACGTGGGTGGCGCTGTGGATTAAACCACAGAGCCTAGGACTTGCTGATCAGAAGCTTGGCGGTTCGAATCCCCATGATGAGGTGAGCTCCTGTTGCTTTGTCCCTGCTCCTGCCAACCTAGCAGTTCAAAAGCACGTAAAGTTCAAGTAGATAAATAGGTACCACTCCAGCGGGAAGGTAAACAGTGTTTCCGTGCGCTGCTCTGGTTCACCAGAAGTGGCTTAGTCATGCTGGCCACATGACCCGGAAGCTGTACGCTGGCTCCCTTGGCCAATAAAGCGAGATGAGCGCTGCAACCCCAAAGTTGGTCACGACTGGACCTAATGGTCGGGGTCCCTTTACCTTTTTATCCATACTTCAAGCTACGGGGCAAGATGAGGAACTTCTCAAAAGAGCAGAATGGACTGTCCTGGAACAGCAACGCAGGTGGGGTGCCCCTAAGGAGGAGGAAGATTGCTCATTGCAGGAGATGAACCCCTGATACACGGAAGCAGGACTGTCAGGAGGTATGCTCCTGTCACTGGAGCTGCAAATTGGATTCCATGCCCTCCCCTTGAACACTAATTCCAGGCCAGAGGAGCAATGACAGCAGTCGCAGACCTCAGAATGCACCAAAGTGGCTGTGAAAGGAACAGTGTTCCAAATTATTCCTGCTGCTCCCCAGAGGAGGAAGAGACGTGTGGTGGTGGTAGGTGCCTCCCTACGGGGTGGGACAGAGGCACCAGTGTGAGGAGGTAACAGGATGTCCCAGAAGGTGTCCTGTCTTCCAGGTGACACAGAAATTGCCAAGCCTTATAAAGCCCGCTGACCACAACCCCTTCCTTCTGATTCTTGTAGGTACAAACAACACACAACATCATATCTCGTGGAGTATCAGGCCCAGTCAGTTTGGTCCTTATTATTTTATGGGAACTTTGGCTGCTCAAGGTAGGGCTACATGTTGCCTCCTTGTGGCTTTCTATCACATCAAAGAGGAAAATTCTCCAATATGTATAGGGCCTTTTGCTTCTGGGCCTCTTTCCTTAGTTTCCCTTTGCTTTCCTAGGACACATTTTCTACACATTTTTGTGTGATTATAGAGGTTTATATATGGACACAATAGATTTTAATCTGACAGCAAGAGTATGTGCATTCTTAGTAGCTGCCTCACAGCTGCAGAACTGCACTTTTTAAAGCATCTTTGGAGGTGTTACTTATATATATATTATTTGAGTTGGCTATTGGACACTGGAGTTAAATCACTCAAGGTGTGTGTGTTGCATTTATCAAATGTACCCATTTAATACTTGCTGGCTGTTACCCCCCCCCCCAAAACGCTTTTACATTCAAAGAACTGAATGTGGATAGGAGATATCCCCCCCCCCCGCCCCCAGCCTCCTCAATTCCCTTTGCTCAACACACTCACCTGGTCTTTAATGTCAAGAAGCTTTTAGATACAAATTGTGATGGATCGCAGAACAACAACAAAAAGATCTACAGGGATTCAGTTTCATGCTTTTCTGATTTGGGAGCACTGATTTTACCCCTACATTACCCTCAGATTCCTCATAATGAGTTGGGTAACAAGTGTAAATAATTGAATCAAGATATTTAATAAAAAAAAACCTACTTAAGATGTGTAAACTTCTCTTCTAGTCTAGCACACAAGTCACGCTTCAACCAAATTGGGTGACTTACATCATTTAAAATTCCCCTTCTGATCTTCACTTGCATATTGTCAAATTACCAATGAACAATCTCATCCCATATAAGATTTTAAGAGCTAAAGTCCTCTAGCAGTGTAACAGAAAAGCATGGAAAGACAATGAAAAGTACATCATTGTGAGGAAACAGTTACTAGGAGGATCTTTAGCTGAAAACCAGTGTCTGTCATTCTTACTTTATCAAAATCAAGTTTAAATACATTCCAATTGTTCCTAATTGCTGCAACAGTCAAGGTCGTGTGTAGAATCTACAGCTGCAAAACTGATCATAATTCTATCCAATGGTAAGATGGGGGTGGGGAATCCTTGAACACAGCCATTAAAAGATAAATAAATGAATATTTAATTACCAGATGTGCCAAACTATGTAATTGTATTGATGTAGTTCATCACTAAAGGAAGTTCATTGGAGAATTTAGCTTTTTTAAATAAAACAATTGATCTAAGTTCAACATAAAAATGGAGCTCTATCCCTAAACAGGAACTCTGGGTTGCTCTATGCTTCCTATATGTTCTTCTTTCCTCGCTGTGTTTGATTCTTAGCAGTGGAAAGGCCAAAATCTTGCTGCAATGATTTACATTCAAGAGCCATTCTCCAGGGTATAAACCTATGATGCAAATGCAGCTGGTGAAAGAATTAAATAATAATTTGTTTTATACAATTTCCCCAAAATAAATCACTAGCAGAATAAAATTTCCATTCCTCAACAGCATGCAACAAAACAGATAATAATTACTAATTTTCTGAACTTTTCCATACCAAAAAATCTATCAATGGCAAGTTGCTCAAAATGTTCGCCTAGAGTCTTTTGCCTTGTTTGCACCAATCTGAAAGCATGTCAAGTCTATGAGAAGTAAGGGAGAAGTAGCATGATCCCCCTGGCACATGTGTCCTGAAGTTAACGTGGAAATGGATCTATGCGCACACAGCCCGAAATATCCCCATAGGGCTGATCTGTACCGTCTGTGTGATCTTTATGGCACACCCTCATTTTGAGCAATAATGGTTACATGGATCAGGCCATCACACACTCAACAGAGCAAGAGATGGAGGAGGCTCTTCCTTCAACCCATGCATAAACTGCACATTTTAATGTCAGTGGAGATTAGTTCCCCATACTCATCAGAAAAGAGTCAATAATGGCCATGATCCCCCTTCAGTGCTCTACTGGTGCACCTTAAGCAGCTTTTCTATCGAACTGTTTCTTACCAGTTCCCTATTTTGACTTAATGCTAACTTCCACACTTCATTCCATTGTCATTTACAATGGGCCAGATTCAGCAATGACTTCTGCTAACACAATGACTTCTGCTAGTATAACAGGGCTTTTCTCCCCTCTCCTCCCCCCATGTGCCCCCTGCAAACATACCCTGCAGTTGGGAGAACCCCCAGAATAGTATTACAGTGGTATCTCGCAAGACGAATGCCTCGGAAGACGAAAAACTCGCAAGACGAAAGAGTTTTTCGTTTTCTGAGTTGCTTCGCAAGACGGATTTCCCTATTCGCTTGCTTCGCAAGACGAAACATCTTTTTTTTTTAAACCGCCAATGCATTCCTATGGGAAACTGTCAATACACAGTGGTGCTTCGCAAGACGAAAAAACTCGCAGAATGAAAAAACTCGCAGAACAAATTAATTTCGTCTTGCGAGGCACCACTGTATTTTTTTATTCTTATTGATTATATTTGTATACCGTCCTATACCAGCAAGTCTCATGGCGGTTACAGCATAAAATCACAATATAAAAACACATAATAATAATAATAATAATAATAATAATAATCCCAATAAACAGAGGGAGGGAGGGATAATAAACCCAATAAGCAGAGCAGAGGGAGAAGATCATTCTATCAGACAAGCAAAAATGCTTGAGCTGATAGAGTGAGCTGCTTAGCATTACCTTGAATTCCTCCCATTGTGTTCTCTTATTATCTTAATTACAATCAGATAGACAGAGACACAGATAATAATACCCAAAACAAGAACAAAAATGACCCTGGCCCTTGGGTACGTATGACATCATTCACTTGAAAAGGCAAGGGTGTTCAGGGGGAAAAATCAGTGAACAATACATGACAGTATCAAGGGTATACTCCAGTGGATTGGCATTTGTAATATTCTTGTCCTCTTCTCGTGGTTGCAGATAGTGGTGCATGACAAATTTTCTAATTTAAGTGGGCTGGGTGCCAGTTTAATTCTTTTTTTAAAAAAACACACCCTTGATTGTGCGTTAAATGAGAGGTCAGTGACACTGAACACTAGCAGGTGTAATAACAATGGCAGGCCCTTTGTAACAGAAATGCAAACAAGAATTGTCCGGAGGACATTCAGGACATTGCCTGGCCACTTATGGCAGCAAATGATTGACAGTTATGACATCAAGTCAAGGGCAAGTGTCAGGATACTTACCAGTACTTCAAAAAGCTACATAATAAAAAGGGGCTGCAAACAGCGCCACAATGGAACCGATTATTCCACTCATCCCACCAAATACAATGCACTGAATGCGAAATGTCATTTGCCAATAGTGAAAATAAATATGAAAATACATGTAAATAGGTTGTGCCAACTGAATTTCAACATCAGTTCTGCGCTTCAGCCAGGAGAACTAACTCACTGTTTTCCCTTTTAGAAACATAGCAGCTGTCATATAACACCAGAGACAAACTATATAGGGAAATAAGTCACTTTGCTGACAGACAGTATTTTGAGACAACTAAGCCTCACTTATAACCCTGAACTTGGAAAGGGAATGCTCTTTTTTTCCCCACTGAAAGCTGCATACCGGATAAGCAAAGTTTGCTTTCTAGGTGCTAAGAAGATACTTGCTTTTCTCCAGTCAATGGCTTTTACAAGAGAATTTACTTATGTGTTAATCGCCTGCTGGGTGGTGGGAGAATCTCTCCTTTGATCAAAGGGAGAAACGCTGGTTTTACTTTACATCCTGTCTCTTTCTTTCTCTCTCTCTGTCTCTCAACTGGGCAATAGCTGGAGGGATACATTTCAGGACATTTCTTTTATTCCCAGTATTTTGTTACTTATTGCATACTACCACCCAAGGCATCAAGGCTAAAACCAAACACTCTTTGTGGTGCACCCACATGACAGACTTCAAAATGGAAACAATATTTAAGTTAAACCTGTAAGATCAGATTTTCCAAAATCTTGCAACATGGACAGCTTTTGAACACTTCAAAATAAGATCAAAGTTTGACTGGCAAGCTGAAGTAGCAATGCATAAAATTGGGTGGTTTGGGTTTTGTTTTGTTTTTTAAGCCCATGAATCTCTAACCAAAAGGAGCACGCAGGTAAAAAATTATTCTGAAAGGCAATTATTTAGCTTCCCAGTAGTGAACTTTATTGAACATTTTAGCTCTTTAGCTAGTTGTCAGCTCTTTGCCACGATGCCTTACATCAATCAAAGAACATTGGGGGGGGGGGGAATCTTTGCCTTTCAGCTCTTTTTAATATTTTCTTTTTTAAAAAAAACACCTTGTATTTGATAACTTTTTCCTTTTTGAAAACTATAACTTTCCTACCCCTTGCCCCTGTAAATGGTGCTTCAAAGAGAACTGTCGCCCGGTCGATGGAGGCTTCCCTTATTATCTTAATACAACTAGTGTGCTGCAAGGAATGTCAACACACTTGAAGCACTGGCTTACTCAAGGGGATATATAACGTATTTTTTAACTGGGTACAGGTTCTACTATGCCCTTGCAGCTGGTCCAGACACTGCAGCTGGTGCAGACTGCTGCAGGCTGGGTGCTGAGTGGTGCTTCTCATCAGCTGTGCTAAGGGATATGCACTGGCTGCTTGTTAAGTACCAAACCAGTTTTAAGATCTTTTCACTCACAATCAAAGTCCTATACAGCTCTGGACCAGGTTACCTGAAACACCATTCCTCCCTCCACTGCCCTGTAAGGACAACTAAGACCAACTAATGGAACCCAGTTAGTTTTTCCATGGCCAGATTATTATCATGAACTGGTAACAAGGAACTGGGGCTTTCTTACTGCTGGCACCAGCGTTGTGGAATGCTCTCCCTGCTGAAAGATGGAGGGGGGCATCAGTACTGGCATTCCACTAGTAATTGAAGACACACCTGTTTAGACAAGCATCTCCCTGATCTCCTGACTTCAGACAACGATCAAAGCAGGACGGTCATCTTTTTAAACTGCTTTGCTGTTTTAATGGGCTTGTTTGTGATATATTTTAACTCTGGATGGTTCAATCTCTTGTGCATTTTCATTACAAGTAGCTATATTATCATAATATAGCTATATTTTCAGAATTAGTTTTATTCTTGTTATCTGGCTCTTGGCTGTTTATAGAGTCATAGAACTGCAGAGTTGGAAGGGACGCTGAGGACCATCTAGTCCAACCCCCTGCAATGCAGGAATATGCTGCTGTCCCATTCGGGGATTGAACCTGCAACCTTGGCGTTATCCGCACCACTCTCTAACCAACCAAGCTATCCACTTGAACTGCCTTCACGTAATCTTGTTGAAATATAATGCGGTATGTGAGTTCTTTTAACAATGATGATGATGACGACGAAAATGTTCTTTGCCAAGCAGGAAGGTAACTCTCCCACTACCACCACCATCAGCAGCACTGGAACACACATATTCTGGCAAAAGGTAGTGACAAGTGTTTCAGGTGGCTGGAGACCTATCAGTTCTATGGCTCTCTGTGATTAGTGGCAGAGTATTCCATGAAGACCTAAGTGCTGACACTGAGAACATCTGAAAGGGAAAGTGCCCATTCTGTTAACCATAATGCATTGTTGTAGCAAGGAGAAGGAACAGAGTTGCAAAGAGCTGTTTGACACATGGTTCTCATGGAATTGCCAGCAGTGACCATCATGGATATGTCAGTGGGGCAATTAGCCTGAACTGGATGCTCTGGAAACAGCCACAGAGCTTTTTATTTCCTCCCTACTCCCAAGCAAGGACCTCCAGCAGAAGGTAGGACTTCCTCCCACCCTTCATTGCCACTCTGTGGTTGTAGCCAGGTAATGCGTTCAGCCCCTCCGTACATAAATTATCATGGTTGCCACCTAAACTTATTAAGAATCATCTGGAAAGAAGTAAGTAGAACCATTCATTTCTATATACGCACATACTTCTAACATACAAGGCCCTCCCACTATATATAAGGGCCGGGTGACTTCTGTTTCAGCGTATCTGAAAGCTTATACCCACAACAAACTTAGTTGGTCTTTAAGGTGCTACTGGACAATCTTTTAATTTTTTTATTTAATACACGTCTGCTCTATGTGATGAGCCTACCAAAAAGCAAAGGAGATGAAATAACTTCTAAAGAATAAATGTCACTGAAAGAGCCAGGAGCATCTTCATCAGTGGACTAAATTGAAATCCCAACTGGATAGTCCCTCAAGGAGACAGAGAGTTTTGGCTGGAAATCTACGTGAAATATATACGGTTGTGAATTTACCAGCTGTTCTTGTTTGGCAGCCTCAGCAGCTGAAGTGGTACAATTGGGAAGCTTTAGGGAACTACAGCAACTCATAAACCCTTAGTAAATCCTTGTAAAGTAAAAATTTAAGATCTGTGAGACGGCATAATTCTTTAATTCAATCCCATTGGGATTTGCCACCTAACAAATACGTTCCTAGTTTTAAAGTTCTGTACATGCAATAAAATGAGTTAATTCCAATTTCTCATAGACGTGGCTTGATTCTTACAATTAACGAAATCTAACATCAGCCTTACTTCCAAGTATTAAGAAGAGATGCCACAGCCTCTCTTTTGTTAAGGACCATTCCCTACTATGTCATATCCATTGCCCTGTTTCAGATGAGGGACAATAGAGAAGATGACATTTCAATAGGAGGGGCAAGATTTACAACATTCTTGGATGTATACAGTATTGCAAGAACTGGTCCAACTATCACCCTTGGTAAAATTTCAAGATACCCTAAATGACTAAGCCCTATGGTCATGGCACTGACCAGAGGGTCAGCAGCCCTGGACCTAATCTTGAGTGCTGCCAGGACTTGGTGTGAGATGTAAGTGTTGTTGAGCCAACTGGGAGCAGTGTCAATAGTGCTGTTAACCTAAGCATATATGTAAATGGCCAATTGGCAAGAAAACCCATCACATTTGATGTCATAGGATAAAATGAGGGAATTGATAAAAAAGCCAAATATTTCCAAAATAACTAATGTATGCATTGCCAGTACTTGCATTTCCGTTATAAAAAGCTGGTTTTCGGTTTTTAAAGAGTGAGGCTGGATCTAGACATATCAAAGCAGTGTTTCAGTTTAAAGTGTTGTAAACTTAAACAGGGAAAACAGGTAGAGAAAAACAGGACTCCACATTGCCATCTGGTGGTGCAATGTTATATCGCACATTCAAAACATATGAATTGCTTTTTCTTTACCAGTCTAGTTGAGTCCTGAGTGGCTGGATGGACTCTCTGATAGTGAAATTGAATAGAAGTACTGCTCCACCAATTGAAAAGTAATTTAACTATCAGTTTTGCTTTTGCAGGAATAGCATCTCAGAGCTGAAGTCACTGAGCCTCTCACAAATGGTTGAGGACATTCAATTCACAAGCAGGAAAGTAAAGAACCGCATGCAGAATGGTACAAGGTAAATAGGATTTAGTCAGCAGATGTGACGTCACAGGTCCACTTCACCCATCTTTACTCAAAACAGAACAGCTGTTTCCCTTGTGTCCCTATAGCAGTGGGTGGGGGAGGTTGTCAACTAGAGTTGCATCCAAGCACAATGGCAATAAAATGTAATTTGCTGGCACCAATCCAACAGCCTGAAGTTAATGGGAGGGGGGTTGTCCTTCAAAACATCAAAGAAACACCAAGGGATCAAACAGCTTAAGGATTAGGTGTTAGACTGCGCTGCAGAGAAGAGGTGAGCTAAAACAGAGGGTACTTTTGAAATGTTTTTCTCACACGACCTGCCCCCCCCCCTTTCTAGCGATTTATGGGGATTGTTTACACAAGGGCAAAGCTGCCCGTTCTGTGGGAACAAGGGTAAAGACTATGTGTCCCCAAATTGCCAAAGCAGCCAAGCATGCTCCTCGTCTTCCCACGCTGAGTGGGGGTGACTTTGTGGGCTGCCCTTGAAGCATGAAAAAATGAATGTGTCCCTGTGTTTCCTCTCACCCAAGTGTGGGCAATGCTGCTTTGTTTGCCCGCAGTAGCACTGCTACAAATCTGTTTGGCTACATAGCATCATGACATCATCGTGCTTCCCAATTGTGATTCCCAATTGGCTACATAGCACCATGACATCACCGTGCTTGCTATGTGAATCCCAATTAGCACCGGAGAAGGAGAAACAGAAGAGTGGGATAAAGAAGCTGTGTGAGCAGCCGTGTTAAAAATACATATGGTATTCTTCAGGACATTTTAGCCTGAAAATCCATGTGGTGGGGATGGGGGCAGGAAATCAGTGCAGTTCTAGTTTGAATACTTTTGGGGGTCGACGGCTTTCTGGAGTTGATGCCATAACATCAGAGCACATTGAATAAAAGAAAGAAAACTGCCACACAAGAGATACTCCATGGGTAACAAAGCCTAGCAGTGGTGTTCCTTGTAATAATAAATAGGTAAAGGTAAAGGGACCCCTGACCATTAGGTCCAGTCGTGGACGACTCTGGGGTTGCGTCGCTCATCTCACTTTATTGGCCAAGGGAGCCGGTGTACAGCTTCCAAGTCATGTGGCCAGCATAACTAAGCCACTTCTGGAGAACTGAAGCATGAAAACGCCACTTACCTTCCCGCCGGAGCGGTACCTATTTATCTACTTGCACTGCGTGCTTTTGAACTGCTAGGTTGGCAAGAGTAATAATAAATAATCCCTTCTAATTTCTGCATGAGGGTTTCCCTCCCACCCCAAATATAATAGCAAAGTTTCAACATAACAAACACTTATACCACTTGAAAAATTGCACATTCTATAAGGCCTCTGGTCTCCGAACAATATTGTAACAATACTTTTCTGAACAGAACTGGCATCCGCACACTTTATGAGAAAAATGAATTGGACAGTTCTGACTCCTTCCTCCAGCTTTCACCCACTCCATTGAATGCTACAAATACTAGTTTTAATATGGTCATGCTTCCCCCCCACCCCCAAACTACTAAATCTGAAAAAAAATCTGCAAAAATATTTATCTTAAATGATAAAAATAAGTGGTTTTACATATAACACTTGTATCTAGAAAAAGAAATTGCTTAAATTTAATGTTTTAAGACACACATGACTAAAGTAAACTTACTTGGAAGTAAGACTGGCTGGACTCCGTGGGACTGACTTCCAAATGACATGCATGGGATCAGATTGCATGCTTCCTTTTAGGAATGCAGCACTTTAAGTTCTGTGTGGTAGATTTTGCATGCCTAGCCAGGTTCCAGAAGCATCCCTTCCAAAACCAAATCCGTCACACTGCATAAAAAGCATTCCCAAAGCTCAAGTGAATTTTGGGAAGAGCCTCTTAAGGCAGCAAGTGCTGTGGTTAAAAAGAGAAGTGGAGGGGGATAACTCTAGTGTGAATATGGAAGCATTTGCAGTCGAAGGAGCTCTTTGGAAACCATAAGCAGCTTCATTGGTTACATGTGGAGTGCCAACATAAAGTTGGTGTGTGACTGAAATCCTTTAATACCTTTATCATCAAAGCCAGGGTCCACTCTACAAGCATCTTGGTAATAGCATCGTAATGGTGATCTGACTCAATTTCCAGAAATTGTATAGAATAAGCTTTTACCATGGTCTCTGCGCCAGTTGAGCACACCAACATAATGTGGTTCCGCCACATTTTCCAGGGACTGGGCTCCAAGTTTATCTTTTATCAAAATACTAATGTTTATGCCACAAAGCAGTTCAGACAGTGCAAATTTTTCATTCACACAGCATATTTGGAAATGTGAAGTTTTACTAATTTTCTGTTCTGCCGAGTATCAAATTCAGTCCTAAGCATGCTGATCCCAAAGTGTAGCTGCCAAATTCAGTTTTGACTTTTGACAGGTAAAAATAAATGAATGAATCAGAGGCAAACTCTTCTAAACAAACCTGGCATCTCCCATAAACGTTTTCAAAAAAATTGGGTTTTTAAAAAAAGTTGCCAAAAACATTTCTGATTTTATGAAATGAAGACAGTCAATAATTTCTCCCAAATGTTGCAGTATGAGATCTACAGCTGCTAATTTGAAGAAGAGCCTGCTAGAGCAGGCCAAAGGCCCATCTAGTCCAGCATCCTGTTCTCACAGTGACCGCCATGGGAAACCCAGAAGCAGGACCTGAGCAGAATAGCACCCCCCCCTACAGTTTCCAACAACTAGTACCGTATTTTTCGCCCTATAGGATGCACTTTTTCCCCTCCAAAAATTGAAGGGGAAATGTGTGTGCGTCCTATGGGGCGAATGCAGGCTTTCACTGAAGCCTGGAGAGCGAGGGGGGTCGGTGCGCACCGACCCCTCTCGCTCTCCAGGCTTCAGGAAGGTATCCGCTAGCCGTGGGAGACCCAGCTCTCCCACGGTTAGCGGAGACCTTACCGGCACCCAGAAGCTTGGGGCGTGCTGAGCTCCGCACGCCCCAAGCTTCGGGATTAGCGCAGAGCACCTGGGGGGGGGGGGAAATAATTTTTCCCCTTTATTTCTCCCCAAAAAAACTAGGTGCGTCCTATGGGCCGGTATTTATAAGTGTTGTAGCCTCCCTCTGCCTTCTCCTTTTACTTTAGTTCATCTCTGTTATCTTTAACACGCAGCAATACTGGTTAAACAACTTGAAGGAAAAGAAGGCTGCACCACCTGAGGAATTTCTTAATTCTCATGCCCCTGACCCTACTACTAACTCACCCTGCTCCATCCTGGCAAATGCATACCATTGGAAGAAAGGGGACGTCCTGGTTCCCCCCCAAAAGTTTATGGTGACCATTTGGGGCTGAGTTCTTGCCCCCCCCCGATGTTTTTAAGGTCCATGATCTTGTGTGATGTTCCAAAATGAGCATTTATGGGCACCGTGCCCCCCAAAAGCTATTTTTCCAGATCCGCAATCTCTCACGGGTCACATGATTTGTGCGGGAGTGCAGACCCGGAAGATGGTGTCCCAAATTTGGGCCACATTGTGTTGGAAGGTATGCAAATGCACCACCAGCAAGAGGGTACTGTTGCTGATGCTCTATATAGACCCCGCCCCCCACCATTTACTGCTGCTTGGCTTTAAGTGAGAAACAGACAGGAGTGGCTTCCATAAACCTGGCATAACAGAAGCCTTTTTGAAATTACCAGGTACAGTGGTACCTCGGGTTACGTACTTAATTCGTTCCGGAGGTCCGTACTTAACCTGAAACTGTTCTTAACCTGAAGCAGCACTTTAGCTAATGGGGTCTCCTGCTGCTGCCGCGCCACCGGAGCACAATTTCTGTTCTCATCCTGAAGCAAAGTTCTTAACCTGAAGCACTATTTATGGGTTATCGGAGTCTGTAACCTGAAGCGTATGTAACCTGAAGCATATGTAACCTGAAGCGTATGTAACCTGAGGTACCACTGTAAATGAAAATCTAGTTAGAGAAGCTTCATTCTAGGCATAAATGGTGGGAGAGGGAACCTGCTCTTGTGGCAGAGGAAATTGTCAGCCCATTCCATTAACCCTTTGGGGGGGAAATCCCCAAACTGACATCAATTTCGGAACTTCTTTCTGCCCCCTCCCAAAAAGGTTTTTTAAGCCAAACCCTTTTTCCTTGAACTTTTTAGTAAAAAACTTTTCCTGATTTAATTTCCTATCCAGAGTTGGAAAATAGGCTGTTTATATGTATAATAAATGAAAGAGGTGTGAAGTACTATTAAATCTGAACACAAAACTCAAGCGGATTAAGTTTCGAATCACTATTCCAGATGAAAAATCAGCACCCCAGAGTTTAAGAGGCCACACTGATAGAAGTCCTGTAAAATACATTCTTACTGAAGTAGACTGACTTCAAAAACGTAGTTCATGCACCATTTTAAAAGAATGTGACTCTGCTTCAAAAGCAAAAGCTTGTCATCTCTCTGAGCAATATCTGTGCCAGCAGCAAACAATACAAGGCAAGTGGGAAACACCCTTTGTAATCAGAAAGATTTTCATAGCAGGAATTTGTACAGAGTATTTTTCTCAAACATGCAATCATGTCGAAGTTCAAGGTAAATGAAAGAAGAAAAGCAGTAGTTAATTCCACCACATCCTGAGACATTTCTGGAGGTGTACCAACCAGCGCTGCTATTGCACCTAGTTACATATCAAAACAACACAAGAAATAGACCCGACAGAAGAATATATATTGCAAAGCATAGGATTTATATTGTGAACTCCTTTCCCTAACCTGCAAATAGTCGAAAAGTCTGGATTGCCCAGGGGCCGGGGGGGGGGGAATGATACTGAGAACAATCAGCTTTCAATTTTTGTGTGATTTACTTAGCTGTTCAATAAAAAGTTCTCCCGGATTGAACCTATTTTTGTACTCACACAAAGCAACCTGCCTACTGGTTTATAGGTATGTAAAAGTATTTCTTAGTTTGGCACTCCTGCCTTCAGAAGAATTTATGGGGGAAATGATGCTCAATTCATCATATGTCATCTAAGTGTTATGATCCCACTGAATCTACGTTCCAAACCAGGCTTACAAACACAGCGTCATAAACATTCAGAACCACTTAGCTTTACATACATAACGGAGTACTATCTGTGTGTGTGTTGGGGGGGGGGGGCGGGGACTAATGGATCAAATGGTATTAGTAATTCTGATGCCAGTCCTAGACAAGGTGGCACTTAGCAAGCAAATTATGATATACAGCATTCATCCACATGCTTCTTGCAGTGATCAAGGCAAACTTTCTGTCTTTTTCAAGAGACTTCAGGGAAGTCTGGATCCAGCTCTGACAGTTCTCCGTAAGATGTGCAGGCGAGTTAATTACTGAAAGTGACTGCACATCCTGTTACTTTGACAAGCAAGGAGCTAATGGATTATTGTAATATAGCAGGGGGTTACTTACATATACTGTATTGTAAAGTTTCTGCTTCTGAAAGACAAGCAGGTCCGAATGAGCCTGCGGAAATATTTATACTTATATAAATATTTATCATATTAATAGCATGCTAATAAGTTAAATCTTTCTTGCTTTATGATCCTCTCATGAGAGAATGAAGATGTGCTACAATACAAGTGTTCTGAATTCAACAAATGTGTCAGCAAATCTAATGGAGTATTTATTAATATGTAATATAATGCATTTCCGGAACCAAAATTTGTGGCTGGAAACAAAGTACAAGAAGGACAGAGGAAATAAATGAATTTGGAGTGCAGATTAAATTATTGCATCCTAAAATTATTTTTCCCACTCTTTCATTTAATAATAGAGGAATGGATCATTTTTGTGAACATCTATAGTTTCTCTCTCTCATTTTCATTATTCTTTTTATGTAAATGTGTCCCTCTGGTAATATAAAAAAGGTCTGTCATTCATATAATATGAACTGAATTTAATTATACACAAGACACAGTTGGTTTCTTGGAATCTTGTTCTTTTCACTGGATTGGAGAAGTCTGTTGAAGATCATGTCCAATCTATTCATGAGCCTCTTGGGAGATTTTACATTTTAGAAGCTGAAACCATCTGTTCAATTTAATGCGAGGTACAGGATGTGATCCAGAAGGGAACACACACACATTCTGGACGCACACCTACATTTTCTCAGAGTTACGTTTTTAGAAGTTCTACTCAAAGAAGCCTCAAACTTCCCTTAAAACATCTCCTGAGTTGAGAGCTTTCAGCAGGATAAATGCCCCCCAGGTTCCCTTTTAAACTGAGCTTGTGTCAATTTGCAAATTGCTTCTTGAACTTGCAGAAGTTTAAAGAGCAGTTTGAGGGTTCTGCGAAGGCATCTTCTGAAAAGGTAAGTGAAATCCATGTCTGCGCACAGTATGCTCAGTCACCTCCCTGAGGCTGAAATAGCTTTTCCAGAGAATTAAAGCTGGTATGATAGAACCTTCATTGCCTTAAGCCCTCATGTCTGATTTTTTTTTTAAAAATAGGTGCTTCCTCAGTAATAATGGTTGGCCAGAGATGATGGTGAGACCAAAGAAATTAGCTACAAAGCTTGGTTTCAAAACCAAGTAGTCCTCCTTAATAACTTTGTGGATGTAAATTATATGAATATGTTTAACATTTTATGTAAAGATGTGCTATGGTTGCTCATTTCTTTTTGCTATCATAAGCAATTGCCTAGTAATAGAACAAAAACAAAACACAAAACAATGCATTGGTCTGACATCCCAGTATTAAAAACCTTTTCTAAATATAAACCCACCTTTTTCAATTAAACTTGATTTCAAATAAATATTAATGTTATTTTAAAAATAAATTGTCCTGTTGGTACATTTTTTTATCTATGGTATACGGTACTTTCTCATAAGCTTCTTTTTGTGATTTTGAACAAACCACAAACATTCTAGAGAGATTTGACCCTCTTCACTTTCCCTCTCAACTTTTAACCCTTGGAGACTCCAGTGTAAATGTAGGGCCACCTCAGTAAGTCCAGGCAGGAAGATTGTTCAACAGTAGGGTGGCAGTACACAAACAGAATCACTGTCCTGTTTCTGATAGTAAAGGTAAAGGGACCCCTGACCATTAGGTCCAGCCGTGACTGACTCTGGGGTTGCGGAGCTCATCTCGCTTTATTGGCCGAGGGAGCCGGAGTACAGCTTCCGGGTCATGTGGCCAGCATGACTAAGCCGCTTCTGGCGAACCAAAGCAGCGCACGGAAATGCCATTTACCTTCCCGCTGGAGCGGGACCTATTTATCTACTTGCACTTTGACGTGCTTTCAAACTGCTAGGTTGGCAGGAGCAGGGACCGAGCAACGGGAGCTCACCCCGTCGTGGGGATTCGAACCGCCAACCTTCTGATCGGCAAGTCCTAGGCTCTGTGGTTTAACCCACAGCGCCACCCACGTCCCTTATACCCTGTACCTGATCCCCAGCATCAAATAAAGGCATTCAAACTCAGTGGATTGATGGGTAGGGAGCCAAGCAAGGGATATAATATCATGATAGACAATAGCAACCCTACCTCTCTCCCCATTGGGTCTATCTTGCTGCACCACTGAGTACAGGTAACTGGTGGGCTTAACTGAGATAGATAAATGTCACTATTCTCATCTACCACTGCACTAAGACCTCAGTGATGCAAGCCAGGTCAACATAGTTATTCAGAACTAAATTGTGGATAAGAGGAGATTTCTCTTTTGGTGACCTGAAAAAGCAGAATCTGCAGGCCCAATGGGTAATTGATATGGCAACCGTGAGAACTTCAACTGAGTGGTGGACAGGTGAACAGATAGCTGTAAGGTGTCTATATCCTTTCTCCTCACCTGATTCAACAGTTACGCATCACAAAGTCTTCCCTAGATGCCCTGAATATGGGGTATCTCTTCTTCCTTACTAAAACACAGTCCATCACATAACATCCACCAGATATAATTGGTGCGGCAGAACATGGAACAAGCATTAGATGGAATAAACACTCTCAGCTATTCCTGCTGACCCAGCAGCTGTGAACACTGGTCTTCCCCCAGATGCTGCTGGTGGGCAAGAATTCTGCATCTGCCTGGCTTAGAATAGACTCAGAATCATAACACAGAGATTGGTCACAATGCCCTATTCTTCACATTTATATTCATTTAAAACATTTTTACCACACCTCCTCCAAAGCTCCAGATGGCTTACAAAACATCTAAAATTAAACTTATAAACCTCATAGAAAACCATTGCACTTCATCAGATAAATTTTGATTATCTCCTGTAACAACAACAAAATAAATACTGAGAATATTTACTCAGTAAAAGTTATGTTCTACATAAGTGCTTGTGCTCTTCGTGGGTTGGGGGAGGAGAAAGGGTCACTACAGCAAACGTCTAATGTCTTAGCCAAAGCTATGAAAGCCTCACATCCATTGTGAAGGAGAATGGGGGAAATAATAAATAAATCTACATTTCAGAATAATCTGGGGAAATGAAAGCTGCTGCTTCCAGCTTTGGATTCATACCAGGCTCCTGTTGGCATAGCAAAAAAGATATTCATCAAGATTCTGGAATAAAACAATATGGTGTAAATTACACTGGCAACCCAACAAAGGAATGGAATCCTATGGGCTGTTTTGCCCAAATACTTCTGCACCTGGAAAGCAAACAAAAATCTATTTTGTGCATCCATGTGCACACAATGAGATGTAAAATCAGACCGTTGCTTGAAAGCAGCAAAAGGAATGCTTATTGCAGTAGCACAACTCCTTCGTAAGGAAAGCTTTATAATTACACATAGTATTGTATAAAAACAAACAGCAGACATTTAGTAGAAAATCACATGAACAAAGCTGGGCTCCTTTTCAATATATTTCTCAACAGTAGATGAGAGAAAAATCAGGAGCTAAAGTATAACAATTTAAGTGCTGGCAAACCTTAACACCACATATAGCCTGGGTATTTTCCAACAGACAATTAAGCAAGCATATACACATCTTAATTTCAGCGACACTTACACATGCTTAACTGTATATAGGATTGTCCTCTTTCCTCTCTGTGTGAAATTTAGTAGCACATCTCACAGAACATACAATTTGCATTTATATCTGTAATATGTAACTATACATTCAAATATTGCTCTGGTTTTGATAGCCACACCATATGTTCGTAAATATCCTCTCTAACAAGAACACAAATATGTGTCACTTTGAAAATAAAGCCCAGAAATTATCAATGTTACTAAGTCAACAACTTCCAGTCAACATACACATGGCCTTGGTTGCAATTCATTCTTAACCAGCCCCATATTTTACACTGTACAAGAACTGAAGGATCAGTAACCTTTAATCTTCCCACTGACGTACTCCTGCTTGATCGAAGCCAAAGGGACCACCCAGACTTCTGTTTTATTCAGGAACGTGTCATTGATACATTAAAAGTGCATTTGAAGTAGATTTATAATGGCCCATTCGCACATCCTCCCACTTTATCAGTTATTCTGTGATGCTTCCCCAGCAATCCTGCATCATTGCATCTGTAGTTTAATTCCACCCATTGCCATTGCCCGTGTTCCTGCCACCCCCAATTCCCCACCTTTTCCACCAGAATGCACCAACAGGAAGTATGTGGGAGTAGCACAGCAGTACAAGCTTTTCCCCTTCCTTGTCTTAGCAGTTTCATAGAAATCCATGTCACCACCCCAGCTCAAAAGCTGAGAGGAAGGCTGGTTCAATCACACGGGAACAACCTGGCAACTACCTCATTAATCTGTGCTGCTCAGTGGCCGCCAAGCCACAAAAAATGGGGGGGGGGGGGTGTTTCGCTCTACTTGAAGACTCTCAGAGATGCTTTCCACAAAGACCGTTCCCTCCAGTCATTCAAGCTCCAGTGCATCAGGGGCTTGCTAGGTGAAGAGGTGGGGACTGGAGGCTACAATTTTGGGCTTGGCCAGCCAGGCCAGCCTAAGGTTGGAGATCCCTGCTGACCTCCATGCCCAATGATACTTTGAAAAATATTTTCCAGTCAAAAGGTCAGAACTGTCAATATACACCAACGTTCCACAACTTCCATGCTTTCATTAAACATAGGAATAAAAGGCATTTTCTTTGTGTCTGTAGATGGGGGGATAGAAGCCCCACTCCTGTGCACATTGCCTTGCACACTCAAGTCCCCAGTCATCCCTGTGTTGATAAAAGTCTGAGAGGGGCTTCTACTTGCACTGCCTTGAAGTTAAGCAGAATGCCTCAGGCGAGCAGGGACCATGCTTTATCATGGGCTACAAGCAGAGGATTCTACTCAAATGAACTCAAAAAGGCTTCCTGCAAGCATTCCCCACTCACCGCACTAATGTGTGGAGACTTAAAGCACAGGGTGATATGCACTGGTACACTGTGGCGAGGCTTCTGTGAGTGCCCTTCCCCCACCTACAATAGCATTCCTATATTGAATACATAACAAGGGATGTCCTTCCTGTTTATAAAATTCAGTGTGCCCCATTTGTTTTAGAGCACTACAGGACAGAAGTGGCTGTTTCCCCTACATCAGAAATAATCACCTTATTTTTATTTTTGGCAAATTTTGCTTGTGCAGTATTATTATTTTCCAATGAGATGGCCATCTCATAAGTTGCACCAAATAAGACACTTCAGTGCAATTTACATACCATCATCATTGGTATAATCTGACTGGAGGCAAAAACCTTGATAACTGCAATAAAGGATGTAAATAAATTGGTGGTGGTGGGGATCTTACATTTATCTTCAATAACATGGCACCATACCATTACAAATCAGAATAATCACAGTTAATTATGGTCATCCACAACTATTCAAAACTATTGTCAACCTGTGACTCCAGATAGACACGAAAACATTTACGGTATTTAATGTTCATGAGATAGACCTGTCCATGTAGCCCACAGTTCAGACAATATGAAATTGCATCTAAATAGAGAATAAAAATGGTATCTCACCCCTCAAAACAAAACTGGAACTTTGGCTTATAGGAACCGCTTAGGCCCATATTCCCTCCTCATCATCCTGCCAGCCAGACATTAGAAGGTGTTAGCATTGGAATGAAAGAAGAAACGGTTAGTTACGGTGGTGCAGCTGAAGATACATCGATCTTCAATGATGAAGGCATTAAAGTTTTCAAAGAAAATGTTATGAAAGTTAAGCAGCAGCTATGTTATATCACAAGCAACAAAAGCAAGAATATAATAAGTCATTCCGTACATCCAACTGCAACTGTGAATCAAAAGTGGATTGTACAATTCAACAGCAATGGTTTGCATATAAAAACCAATTAAGACTATTGCAGAAAGAGTCTAAGGCTGAAATCCTATGCTCACCTACCTGGAAGCAGCTGCCATAGATCTCCGTGAGGCTGACCTCTGAACCGACATGTATATCACAGGCATATTGGTAATTAAAAGCTTTCCTTTCAGGAAGGCACAGACATATATGATACAACATGACAAAGAATGAGATAACTTAGCGAGGCAAGTATATTCTTACATAAAGTCAATCCAAGCCATTACTGCATGGTATACTAATGCGGTGCCAAAAATGCCCCCTGAATTTTTTCTTGACCAATTTATCACAAGAGAAATCACATTTAAAAATTATGAAAGGAGAGAGGAAATATTGGTGCAATGCTCATAGGTGAGATACAGGGGTTTCTTGTGACTATTTTATTTCCAAGGTGACCAACGGGTGTTTGTGATGTCTGTTATTTCATTCTACAAATCATATCTTTGAACCCTTCATGGGAGAGAATTGGGAGGCTGCATACTGTGCTCCTGGTTTTTCTGGTCATGTTTCTTTTTAAGTGAAATCTTTTTACTTTTAAAGAAAGAAAGAAAAACTGACTGCGCTAATCTCAGGTGCTCGGCAGTCAGCCTCCCCTGTTTCCTGTGTTTCAGTTCATGAGGTAAATTCTTTCACCGGGCTTTTTCAGATCAAGATGCAGGTAGCTCGGGTGCGTGGAAAGAAAAACACACACAAAGCCATGGCCATCTTGCAGTGATAAGCTGAGTTCAACCCCACAGAAATTGTAAAGAAATGTTTAAGTGGTTTGAGAAACCGGGTAGACATAGGGAATGGAAGTCTCTTTTGTAGGGAAAGAAACTTTTTTTAAAAAGGAGGAAAACAGTATAGCTTACATCAATAGATGCCTTGTATTAATGCAAGGTGCCTACTTATGGCCTATTCTTGCTGCATCCCCATGGGCTGCATTCCACACTGTTGCAGAATGTTCCTCAGCCTTCAGGGGTTGCTTTTTGGGGGTGGTACACAGAGAAGAAGCTGGAACAGGATCACCATATGAGCAGAATTCTACTCACATTCCTCTTTACTCCAGGTTATGTCAGTCAACTTTTGCGTCAGGCATAGATTCTTTCTTTTGCCTCAACAAACCATCACTGGGTTAACAGAGGTTTAAAAAGTAGCAATAACTGATGGATTGTGTACACAGGTTACCATATTTACTTTAACTACTGCCATCTAATACATATTATCTTATCCCTGGAAGACACCAATATGGGATTGTAAATAAATCAATTAAATATATTTTATGAATTACCGTATTTTTCGCCCTATAAGACGCACTTTTCCCCCTCCAAAAATGAAGGGGACATGTGTGTGCGTCTTATGGGGTGAATGCAGGCTCCTTGGCTTCAGCGATAGCAATGCGAAGCCTCCGAAGCCTGCGCTCCGGAGGCTTTGCGTTGCTTCCGCTGAAGCCAGGAGAGTCTACTCTTTGAGGCTGGCAGTGGGGGAAAGCAGTGCCTCCTCCATCGCCAGCCCCAGAGGATGGGGTGCAGTGGGAAGGTGTGCGACGCCTTCCCGCTACTCTCCAACCAGGGTTGGAGGCTGGCGGGGGGGAAAGCAGCGCTTCCCCCATTGCCAGCCCCAGAGGATGGGGGGCAGCGGGAAGGCGTGCGACGCCATCCCGCTACTCTCCAACCCTCCTGTGGGCTTTTGCGGGAGATGGGGGAATTCCCCCACCTCCCACAAAAGCAGGCAAAAGCCGCGCGCTCTTTAAAGGGGCTCCGCGGCTTCTGCTGGCTTTTCTAGGAGGCGGGGGAATTCCCCCACCTCGTGGAAAAGCCCGCAGGAGCCGCGCACCCTTTGAAGAGCGCGCCCCTCTTGGGGGCTTTTCCCCGAGGAGGGAGAAGGGACTGACTGGCCGTTTCAGTCCCTTTTCCCTCCTGGTCGAAAAGCCCGTAGGAGTCGCGCACGGCTCCTGTGGGCTTTTGCGGGAGGTGGGGGAATTCCGCCACCTCCCGCAAAAGCAGGGAGAAGGTCTTGGAGTAGCGCACAGGCTGCGTGCAGCCTGTCCGCTGCTCCTAGAGTTGCAGGGGGGAAATCATATTTTTTTCCCTTGATTTCCCCCCCTGAAAACTAGGTGCATCCTATGGGCCGGTACGTCCAATAGGGCGAAAAATACGGTACTTTTTTTCAGTATTGAGAATTCTGCAGTTGGCTTACTCTGAAATGTATCTTGTGTTAGGGACAATCTTACTTGTGAATAAATACGCATAACATTGTGATGTTGCATTATTGTTTATTATTCAAATATACCATATACTACATTGTGAAAACCCACAGTGGCAACATCACTACTAACCTCAATCAAGTCAATATAATAAAAGAACAGCTGAATGTTATATTTTTTAAAGCAGACATTAAGACAGATGTTATGTACATTACTGAATTAAGCAGAAAAATATGGCAGTCAGATATAAATTTAAATATAATTAAACTTAGAATAAAGCCAGCCCATTTTTTACCATATTTATTTCAATAGGGACACTGAATGCATTCATTTTTGTTTCCGTTTATAATTCTACTTGCATAGTCCCTTATTTGCTGGTTTTGATCCCTTTTAACGGCTTGACCAATTTAACTTTCTACACTTGGCCAGTGTTTCTCAAAATGCTCTAGTGCAGGAGTAGCCAATGTGGTACTCTCCAGATGTGATTGGACTTTAACTACCAGTCAGCATGGCCAGTGGGTAGGGATGATGGAAGATGGAATCCAAAAGCATTTGGAGGGCACCATGTTGGCTACCCCTGCTCTAAATGGTCAAATCCCACATGATCTTGTTAAAGCAAAGTGTCTAAGGATCAGGATTCAAGCCACCCATCTTCTATGGCACTGTATCCTAAAGGTAAAGGTACCCCTGACCACTCTATAGGCTAAGGGAGCTGGCATTTGTCCACAGATAGCTTCTGGGTCATGTGGCCGGCATGACTAAGCCACTTCTGGCGAACCAGAGCAGTACACAGAAACGCTATTTACCTTCCCACCGGAGTGGTACCTATTTATCTACTTGCACTTTGATGTGCTTTCGAACTGCTAGGTGGGCAGGAGCAGGGACCGAGCAACGGGAGCTCACCCTGTCACGGGGATTCGAACCACCAACTTTCTGATTGGCAAGTCCTAGGCTCTGTGGTTTAACCCACAGCACCACCTGTGTCCCTGCTACAGCTACTAATGCCATAATCTACTACAGCCATCACACGTGTCAAAAACTTCAGATGGGATTTTACTTTTTCTAACAAAGAGCACGAAGAGAGCCTTGACGTACAGTGGTACCTCAGGTTAAGTACTTAATTCATTCCGGAGGTCCGTTCTTAACCTGAAACTGTTCTTAACCTGAAGCACCACTTTAGCTAATGGGGCCTCCTGCTGCTGCCGCGCCACCAGAGCACGGTTTCTGTTCTCATCCTGAAGCAAAGTTCTTAACCCGAGGTACTATTTCTGGGTTAGCAGAGTCTGTAACCTGAAGCGTCTGTAACCTGAAGCGTCTGTAACCTGAGGTACCACTGTATTATCTTTGAATCAATTGAAACATTATTTTTACTTGATTGTTTGTTTACAATATATTGTGTACTAGCAACTCATTTCTCTCTCCAATTGAAATATTTCTATTTTATTTGGGGTTTAAAGAGTCTTCTGCACTCTTTACTCTAAATTTCTGAATGGTTTGCTTTCTTCTCTTTTAACATAAATGACAAAAAGCAGAAGCTGCCACAGATTTGCTAAGCGTAGTAGTAGACAGAAATAAAATGGCATGGTTATACGAACAAACAAATGTTCCAGCTGTGAGAATGCCACTGGGTTAAAAGCAAAACAAAAAAGAAGGGAAAGAAGAGGAAGTTATGACTTGAAAAGTAGGGATGAGGCGAAGTGTATCATAAGACAATGTTCTGACAAATTTTCAAGGAAAAGTTCAGTAGCCTGAACTAATGGAGTATCTTAGACCTCCCCTAGAGAATATTTTGCAAAATGGTCTCCCTAATTTCACCGTGAATGAATTTTGAGTGCAATTGTAGATCCAGTTTTTATATTGTTTAATATTGTTGAAGGAAGCAGTGGACTTGGCTCCTACACCCTCCATTAGCTTAGATGGCCCTATTCATTTTTCAAGTCTCTCAGGCTCCTGGGCAAGAAGCTTCTCCTGTTACGCCAACACCGACAATACTTAGAGATGTGGTCATGCAATTTTAGTAGCACTGCTTGAATATAAACAGTGGTCTTCAGGTGGCCCTTGAACCTTTCTCCTGGGGAAACTGTATAGGTTCTACAATGTCAATTGTCAATTGTATAGGTTCTACAATGTTTCCTTCCAGCCACTTGGCTATGGAATTGACTGAACTGCTGTCACTGGAATGGTGGCCTGTCTTCCTCTGCCTTTCCCCTGGCCAAAGTCTTGCTCTAGTGCTGCTTGGACTTGACTGCCAAAGGATCAGAACCCTGCTTGAGAGCAGCTCTGGAGCTTATGCAGGAATCCAAGACTTGATTACAGTAATGACGTTAATTTGGCTGACATTTTGGATACAACAGGATGATTGCAAGGCAATAGGTAGCTCAATTGGTGTGTTTTTCTTAAATTTTCCATTTTATTATCAGTGGCAGTCATGTTAGATCAAAGATGTGGCCACATAGGATCGTGGAATTCCTGGACATGAAATGTACAACCTTTAAGTCTTTTTAACTCATTTGCAGCCATGCAGCTTGGCATGCAGCAGATTTCGACTTGGCACACCCAAAACATGTCTGCCCACTTCTATTTTGAAAATGCCTCTAGAAGTTTATTTAAGCAAATAATTTTTCATTTTTCTGAGAGTAACCTCAAAGGTTTAGGCTGAAAGGGGGTCTGAGAATCCTTTAAATAACAAGAAATAAATATATGAGTGTGGGTTCTTTCTTCCCATTGAGCTATGGCTATGCTGGTGGTGGCACTGTGGCTGCTTCCTGGCAGTATGCTCATGCAGTGTTTGTAGAAGACAGCAGATGGATTAAGTGTCATTGCCAAAGTTGTTGCGAAAACTGTAACATTGACTGGTGCCTTCCAGCGTAGCCTTTATGAGGGTGTCTTTGGGAGCAATGCCATGATAAGCAGTAGGTGATGAATGCAGCATTCACTGTCTGTTTGCTCTCTTTTCATTGCTTTCATTGTGCTTTTTGAAACAAGCTAAGGTGTGGCAGCAACTGCCTTCACTGGACAATGAGATTTCCCTTCCTGCCACCCCTTTGTACAGCTGGGCCCTTTGAATAGGGTAAGATATTGTCTTAGCATGGCTCTAACTCCCAGCTGCTCTAGAACTGCTAGAGGACTAAGGGTTGTTGGATTGTGTGTGTGCATGTGAGCTTAAAGGCAGGGAGGGATCATCTGTCTAGATCAGACAATACTGTTCAGATTTCATAACTCCAAGAACTGGCTTCTGAATTTGCTTGTCTTTCCACCCCCCATGGTGAGCCTGTGGGTAGAGAATGCCTTAGCTTTTAATCTCTGTGCAGCTCTTAGAAAACCTTAGGCACTCTATAAGTGATAAATTACAACATCAACATCTAAACTAGATAGAAATTAACATGTGTTCCTTTATTTATTACTATAACTAAAAATGCTTGGTTCCCTGATATTTAACCTGGTTTTAAGGACAATGCATAATATTAATAATAATAGAACATGTATAGTATATTAATATTATTATTATTATATCAACGTTATTAATTTATATGCCACTTATATGCTAATATGCATTCTAAGCAGTTTACAACTATAAAATCCATTATAAAACCCATATCTAATTAATATACAGAGCATTAAAACATCCTTAATTTAAATATACAATAAAGCAAACTGGTTAAAAAGAATGACAATTGAAACATTTTTAAAAAACCATTTAAAACAGTAAGATCAGATGTTCAATTTCAGAGCAATGCTTTCCCAGACAGGTGTGTCTTCTGGAGCCAGTGGAATGCCAATACTGATGGGCCTCTCACATTTCAGAAATCAGTAAATACACAAGGACTACCTAGTTTCAGATCCCATGAGTATTAGACTGATTCTTTTAATATAGTTGACAAATCAATGTGGAAATGGAATGAAAAAGACATGAGTGAATAGATGTGAAAGTGACATGGACTGAGAATAGACTGATTTGCTAGTCCTTAAATAGGTTGAAGTGATATGTCTGGGTCTGTTTGTTTGCTTTTCTTAGTGTTTCAAGAATCAAGAATCTTGAAATCTTGATCAAGAATCAGACTGTATGCATGTGATTGAATGAAAGGCCACAGCCTCCTAACTGAATACAACTGCTCCCATAATATGACTAACATCTATAAACAATGAAGTGGTTTTAGAATACTTGGTAGGACAAGAGTATCAATTAAAAATGCTTTCACAACACAGTCTTCCCAATGTTCATGAGTTAAACTCTTTTGGCTTCCTTCCTTCAGTGGAAAAGCCTGCCTGACAAGACTTGTCACAGATGCCTTTCATGTCCCTGAGTGCAAAGAATTAACATCTCAACTTGAGTTAAGTAAATCTAGTGATAATAATGTGCTCATCTTATGATTTTCTTTTTAAAAAAGCTGATATAAGGCATCTTTTCTTATTGTCTGCAGCCTGCTACAACTGATGCATTGAGTTGTCAAACATGTAACTACTGGCCCTGAGACTATAAAACATTTCTACATGTTGCAGACAATACTCTTTTTTTACATACTGGTTGCCACATAAGGGGTTTAATTTCTTGTAACAAATATGTTTACTTGCTGTGGCCTGAAAAGACTTTATGTTTTTAAAAATGTATAGGGCCATTTATTTCTAAAAAAGAAAAGAAAATATGACAATGTACTAATCCTGAGTCAGTTTATGGGAAACATGTAAGGTCAAATAAAACTTGGTGATGCCTAGACCTGTACATGCATCCAGAATTAACAGGTTTAATAGAAGAACACATCAGCCAGAAACGTCATTGTCTGGGAAACAAAATTCTGAGGACCTACTGGTATATCATCAGTATGGCTGAGTCAAAACAATGTGCCTTGTTTCAGATTCATTTCCATGTGTGCCAACAATCATCTCCCTCTTTTCCCCAGTTACTTTTGACCCTCACTGGGAATAAATGTGACAGTGTTCTTTGAAGCCCTTTCCTTCCACATTGTCCCTCACTGCCATATATTATGATTGGCTATAGTGGCCCATGGGCTTTTGCGGGTTACTGTCAACTATAGGATTTTGTTACCTTCCACATCTAATATAATGTGAGCAGCTGATTTCAGTACCCTACAGGATTCAGTGGGCAAAAGAGTCTGAGCGCAGCTGAGGAGAAATATGGCCCTGATATTGGCCACCTCATGAGAAGAGAAGATTCCCTGGAAAATATCCTGATGTTGGGAAAGACTGAGGGCACAAGGAGAAGGGGACGACAGAGGACGAGATGGTTGGAGTGTTCTTGAAGCTACCAGTATGAGTCTGACCAAACTGCGGGAGGCAGTGGAAGACAGAAGTGCCTGGCGTGCTCTGGTCCATGGGGTCACGAAGAGTCGGGCACGACTAAACGACTCAACAACAACAACATGGCACTGACAAGCAGCCAGTTTAGCTTTGCCAAGTACCCTCAAAACAAGCTGGAGGTTGCTGAGCTTTTTTAAAAGGCACTTATTTAGCTGTACTAGAAACAATTCAGTGCTAAACTCTAATCATATGTGTTTCCCCTCAAAAGCCTAGACTTACTTAGGTGGGACTGGTGCAAATTGTGTCAATCAACTTGCAAGTAAGTGTTTAGCCATTTTAACCTTGGGAATCCTTTCCACCAGTTTTAGGAATACAGAAAGCTGCCTTCTGTCAGGCCAAGCTATTTGCAAGGGACTCTATTTAATCCAGTTGGCAGCACTTCTCCAGTGTGTCATGCCAAAGCCTTTCCTACCCTGACCTTCTAGCTGGAAATGCCTGCAATTGAATCAGGACCTTCTACATGCAAAGCATCTGCTCTACCAGTGAGCTTTATGGTCTCCTTCCTCTGAAGCTCTTCTTCCAAGTCATGGCTCAGCCCCTTAGCTGATATTATACAGTAGCTATCACAAACAGCTTCAACAACCCATATCACAAAAAAAGTTCATGAAGGGAATAGAAGAGTTAAGGGGGAGGCACAGCATTCCGTGTCATTTATGGGCAATACAAAAGCAAGGAATTTAACTGCACATTTAATGGCTACATTTTAAGTAACAGAAATCAGTGCGGCTCCAGAAAAGCATATGTGCTGTTAGGATAGGGATTAGACATTAATTAGCACTGGGCTGCAGTAATATGAAGAGAGTGGGAGAGTCAACAAGGGCAAATGGAAAAGACAGTATTTTCAAGGTAGGGCAAAATCTTTTGTGCTGGGGGAGGAGTGAGACTTACTATTCTGAAAGAATTTACTATGATAGCACGGAGTGCATCCGTCTCTTTCTTTTGTTTAACAAAAGCTTTGACACCACAGCATGCAGCAAAGGAGATACAATCAGCAGTGCAGCATTGTTATAACGTGTTCCATAGGACGGTCCAGTAGAAACAACTGTTTGTCACCATGTAGCATCCATCATTCCCTGGGACTTTGCCAGGAGACAAAATGGCTGCCTTATGAGGCCCTTCAGGGAGTGAAATGGCCCCATGAAAGCTGGAGTGCTAGCATTAAGGCACGTTTCCAATGTACATTAATACATTTCCAAAGTCTGAAGGCAGCTGTTGGTACTATGCATGCAACACACCTCTTTTAAAAATTAAAAATACCACTTAACCATAAGAGGTTTACTAGTGTTTTGTGGTTTTACACTAGCACTATATATTGGGTCACCAAAAACAAAAAACCCAGATGCAGTTTTGAGTGCAACACACAGTTCTGAGTGGAAAACTTTTTTTTTTTATATATTTGAACATGGCTATCATATCACCCCTTAACCTCCTCTTCTCCAGGCTAAACATGCCCAGCTCCCTTAGCCGATCCTCATAAGGCATTGTTTCCAGGCCTTTGACCATTTTGGTTGCCCTCCTCTGGACACGTTCTAGTTTGTCAGTGTCCTTCTTGAACTGTGGTGCCCAGAACTGGACACAGTACTCCAGGTGAGGTCTGACCAGAGCAGAATACAGTGGCACTATAACTTCCCTTGATCTAGATGCTATACTCCTATTGATGCAGCCCAGAATTGCATTGGCTTTTTTAGCTGCCGCGTCACACTGTTGGCTCATGTTAAGTTTGTGGTCAACCAAGACTCCTAGATCCTTTTCACATGTACTGCTCTCAAGCCAGGTGTCACCCATCTTGTATTTGTGCCTCTCATTTTTTTTGCCCAAGTGCAATACTTTACATTTCTCCCTGTTAAAATTCATCTTGTTTGTTTTGGCCCAGTTCTCTAATCTGTCAAGGTCGTTTTGAAGTGTGATCCTGTCTTCTGGGGTGTTAGCCACCCCTCCCAGTTTGGTGTCATCTGCAAATTTGATCAGGATGCCCTTGAGTCCATCATCCAAGTCGTTCATAAAGATGTTGAATAAGACCGGGCCCAAGACAGAACCCTGAGGCACCCCACTAGTCACTCTTCTCCAGGATGAAGAGGAACCATTGATGAGCACCCTTTGGGTCCGGTCAGTCAGCCAGTTACAAATCCACTGAGTGGTAGCATAGTCAAGACCGCATTTTACCAGCTTCTTTACAAGAATATCATGGGGCACCTTGTCAAATGCCTTGCTGAAATCAAGGTAGACTACATCCACTGCGTTCCCTTCATCTACCAGGCTTGTAATTCTGTCAAAAAATGAGATCAGGTTAGTCTGACATGACTTATTTTTCAGAAATCCATGCTGACTATTGGTGATCACAGCATTCCTTTCTAGGTGCTCACAGATTGTTTGCTTAATGATCTGCTCCAGAATCTTCCCTGGTATTGATGTTAGACTGACTGGGCGGTAATTATTTGGGTCCTCTCTTTTCCCCTTTTTGAAAATAGGGACAACATTTGCCCTCCTCCAGTCTGCCGGGACTTCGCCTGTTCTCCAGGAATTCTCAAAGATGACTGCCAGTGGTTCTGAGATCACATCTGCCAGTTCTTTTAATACTCTTGGATGCAGTTCATCTGGCCCTGGAGACTTGAATACATCTAAACTAGCCAAGTATTCTTGTACTATCTCCTTAGTTATTCTGGGCTGTGTTTCCTCTGCTGAATCATTTCCTCCAAATTCTTCAGGTCGGGCATTGTTTTCTTTATCGGAGAAGACTGAGGCAAAGAAGGCATTGAGGAGTTCAGCCCTTTCTGTGTCCCCTGTTTGCATTTCACCATCTTCTCCTCTGAGTGACCCCACTGTTTCTTTGTTCTTCCTTTTGCTACGAACATACCCATAGAAGCCTTTTTTGTTGCTTTTAACCTCTCTAGCAAGCCTGAGTTCATTCTGTGCTTTAGCTTTTCTGACTTTGTGTCTACACGTGCTGGCTATTTGTTTGAATTCCTCTTTGGTGGTTTCCCCCCTTTTCCATTTTTTGTACACATCCTTTTTTAATCTTAACTCAGTTAAAAGTTCTTTAGATAGCCACCCTGGCTTCTTTAGGCACCTTCCATGTTTCCGTCTCATTGGTATTGCCTGAAGTTGTGCTTTTACTATCTCCCTCTTAACAAACTCCCAGCCATCATGAACTCCCTTTCCTTTTAGTATTACTGTCCATGGGATCTCACCCAGCACTTCCCTAAGTTTTATGAAGTCGGCTTTCTTAAAGTCAAGAAATTGAGTCCTAGTATGCTTGGCTGCTCCTTTCCGTTGTATAGTAAACTTCAGAAGAGCATGATCACTTGCGCCTAATGATCCTTCCACTTCTACCCCATTAACCAGGTCATCGACATTGGTTAGGACCAGATCTAAAATGGCTGTTCCTCTTGTTGCTTCTCCCACTTTCTGGACAATGAAGTTGTCTGCAAGGCCAGTGAGGAATCTGTTTGACCTTATGCTCTTGGCTGAGTTTGACATCCAACAAATATCTGGGTAATTGAAGTCCCCCATTACTACTATCTCCCTTCCTTTTGCATGCTTGGCCATCTGTTCCAGGAAGGCATCATCTATGTCCTCCGTTTGGCTTGGGGATCTATAGTAAACTCCCACAATGAGGTCACTATTATTCTTCTCTCCCTTAATTTTGACCCAAATGCTCTCACTTTGGCTTTGAGGTTCTAAATCTTGGATCTCTTCACAGGTATACACATCCCTGACATATAACGCCACTCCTCCTCCTTTCTTGTCTGGTCTGTTTCTCTGAAATAGATTGTATCCCTCCATTTTTACATTCCAATCGTGGGACTTATCCCACCAGGTTTCAGTGATGCCTATTATGTCATATTTAGTTTGCTGTACCAAGAGCTCAAGCTCATCTTGTTTATTTCCCATGCTTTGTGCATTAGTGTACAGACATTGAAGTCCATTAGTCATTCCCCCGTGTCTCTTATTTAAGGATTTTTTCCTCCCACCATTAGGCTTGTGTAATAAAAACAAGGAGCAATCAAATTGCAGTAACTATATGGAATGACAAATAACAAAACCTGACCTGAAAAACACATGATTCATGCTTTTAAAAAATGCCAGAACAGGCAACAATTCATTTACAGTTCATTTCAGTTCTTCTTTGACAGCAAAGAAGCAACAGATCTACTTACTGGTTTTCTGCATAACAATCTAATGAAGCAATTAATCTGTGTTTTCTTGCTTCATTAATCTGTTACTTTCTTATTCTTCTGCTCTTTTTATTCACAATATTCTTACTATTTAAGAACTGCTTGTGACATCTTCAGGTTCTAGCTATTCTCTTTCTACTCTGAGTCTGATCTTTGACAGTTGAGAGAGTCTCCACTTCTCCGAAAATGTAGAAATGGCCAGGGACCTGGAAATATTAAACCTTGAATGTACTTAAAATATGAATTTTGGCATGTGCCGGCTGCAGGAGAAATGCTGTGAGCAGGGACCCCCCCCCCCTTGTATGTCGCCTTCACAGACCCAATGAAGGCCTTTGACCTCATCAGCCAAACAGGACTCTTCACACTGCTCAACGAGATAGTATGCCCATCTAAGCTCTCAACCAAACCCTGATTCAGGCAGGTACTTATATAAGTTTCTCCCTCCTCTCAAGTAGCCTCACTTGAACTGCTAGTAAGCCACTTTGCCAAAAGCCTGGCTCACCATCTCTCTGCTCCTGTGGGGAACGGTTCCAAGAACGTTTCCAAGAGCTGTCCACGAACATAGGGAACTGGTGTGAAGACACCTCAACCTAGATCAGGTATGCTTGGATGCAATAGCTCTTGGGGGTTGCTGGTGTTCTGCTCCTTCTCCAGGGAGGCCTCAGGTTCCCTGTCTGGGCAGAGTTGAATCCTGACACTCATTCACCTTACTCAGTTCCTGCACTCTATACTCTCTCCAACATAATAAGCCAATCCTGCCTCTTCCTCCTCCCAGCTGATGCATCATACCAAGCTCATACTTCTCTGCCACTTCTGTGTGAAGTCCATCTGGAGTAAAGCACTTGGATCCTTCACTTATGGATCCTTCACTTAAGCTCAGCCACTTTCAATTTCCCCTGTTATAAAATGTGTGACAAAGCCAAACAATGCTATGTTTTGATGCTGACAGAAAAATATACTCAGCATTCTATACTTCAGGTTTGCTTTCTAATACCAGAAGCAACTAAAATCACTGAGCTGTTTTGATAATTTGATACCATAGGACAACAAGTATCTGAAAATTTACTTTTATATATATATATATAAATATTATGTTACTACTGGTGAGCAGACTCAAACCAATTATATTCTTATGGACAGGTTGAGTTAATAAAAGACAACCATAATAAATTATACTTGAAGAGAACAGCTATCTAAACAAAAACCCTAAAGTGCATTAAAAAAGCAATTCCTCAGAAACATTACTTTTAATAGTTGAATCGGGACTCTTCAGAAATGCTATGAAAGCAAAAGGAGGAAAGAAAACCATAACAAGAGGAACAAAAAGGCCAAACGGAAAGAGGAAGGAAAACGTTTAGATTATTTGAGTGATGGAAATAAATAACAAAGCTATTAGTTTCAGTTCAAAGAGCATATCGCTTGTATTGTTTATTCTTTCTTTTGAGCATTTATTTTATCTTGAAAATTGGCACAGTAAAAGCGTAAGCGACTGACCTGTTCTGGAGAGGGTCTGTGGTTGGAGTGCTGTGTCCTCCCAGGAGATCTGTGATGGTGGTGGTGATGGTGGTGGTGGTAGTGGTGATGGTCATCATCATAGTTGTCTGCCATCAGCTTCATCCTGTTCTGCGTCTGTCAGGATTGAAGCAAACAAAAGGCCACTAAGTGCTAAAATGTACTAATCAAAATTAAATGGTAGCTGGGTCTGCATTAGAACACTGATCCACGTCTACCCCCAAATAGCTGGTTCTAAATTTCATTTGAAGTTCTGAGATGTAACTCTTATGCCTACCTGCACATCTTGTGTCCAACCAAGCTGACCAAAGCCAACTAGTGCTTATGGCAGCCTGCCAGGCAGACCTGTATTGCCTTGGACCTAGAAGGCCACATGTACCTTAGACCTAGTAGGCTACCTATTCCATACTGCGTAAAACATGCAAGTTGAAGTTACAGCCTCATTGGAGCAAGAAGCTCCTCCCCTCCAACTTCCATGGCAGTTGGGTAGACACAAGTATTCTTCCTTTCCGGTTTTAATTCAACACATTTGAACTTGGTGTCTTTTTCTGTTGCTGCAGATGAAGCCGGTCTACCAGCAGCTGGAAAAGAGGCAGCTGGGGGCACACTTACAGTGTGTGCCTATTCTTGCTTCTCAGTTTGGCACTCTGACCTGCCTGCCGCCTTCCATCATATGATGACATTTAATGAACAGGTGGTCCTGATTTGGGCCAAACCAGACCACAACCAAATGAGCAGACCTGGCAGGTCTAACAAAATACTTGGCAGACTGGAGATTCTTCTAGGGGTTGGGTGCAGGATCATCCCTGCAAGTATGTCAAAATATCTGTGATAATGTAGTAGACATTGGTTTTCTGTTCAGGTTCTCTGGAGTCGGATCTGGGGACCAGCAGAGCCCAATGAAGCAGGGAAAACATCCCTATGCATAAAACAAGTATATTTCTTTACTGTGATACAGCCATGGAACTCAATTGCAAGAGCAACCCTATGATGTACATAATGTATGAATTGACCCTAATAGAGGGGTTAATGCAACATTTTTCTTGAAGGCCAAAAATGTTATCTAGAGGGCAATGTGGGTTTACTTTTCCCTAAATGACTGAAGTCATAATTTAATATGAATTGGCGGCTGGCATCCTAAATTGGAGCAACCCGTAGAATAAAGAAAGCTTGTTACTGACCTGCAGTTGAATATTCTTTATTGAGTCTTAAACATAGCAACAAATCACATGGTGAAAACACCTTTCCCATCTACACAGTGCCAAGTATTCTAATATAGTTCAAAGACAGACGCTACCCAAAATATATATGTTTCCAACAAGAAGCGTTTTTTCTACCAGGAAGGAGGAGGAAGATGCTCTTAGGTTCTTACCAGTGAAGTTCCTGACAAATATCACTTTGGTTACTGTAAGCCTTACAATATATTTCCGCTTTGAGGGAAATTCTTAAAGTTTTATTTGTTTATTTTCTTATCAATGAACGGCCTTAAATTTCCTACCTTTCAACTGTACCCTTTAAAAATGTACTAGTTAAACAAGATGATATATGCAATCCTGAAAATGTTTCCTGTAATGAGGTGTTGGGGATTAGTCTTGTTATGGGGTAAGAACTGTGAATGGATGATGCCATCTTCTTAATTTGGTGCTGAAATATAAATAAACCACTTTTAATATTTCTTCCTGTGGAATCTAAATCATAGAAAAAGCAGGCACAAGACTACTGCTAAGAGCAAATCCCACACTTTTTATGTCTCTTGATTGTAGTCTCGGGACAAGATTATTTGTTTAGGTAAGTTATTGCTTGGCAAGAATGACGGGGGGGGGGGGAGTCTGAGGCTGTGCTTTGGTTTCTCTCGTGGTTCAGTTATAAGAAAATAAGAATTTCTGTACTGAACTACTCTTTGACTGGGACATTTCTTCTACTTTAAAATATGGACTCCTATCGTCTTCTGTGGTTTGAAGCTTTGAAACATGCCACAGTGATATGGGATTTTTTGGGGAGGGGAGTCAAAAGCAACTAGAAAACATGGGATGATTATAATTATCTTTATCAAGCTTGTAAACCAAATACTGTGAATTACTGCTGCCTGTTTTACTTACTAATTCTTTTAAGGTTCAGTAGGCTTTGAAATGCCAGGTATAGTTTTATTCCAGGAAGAAATTAATTAACTAGATTGGAATTTGTCCAGGACCCCCAGGGGCTTTATACCTCTACACTTGCAAAAAATGCGATGGGATTTTTATTGACCACATGTGTTTAAAAGCTTAGTTTATCAGGGTGGGGGGAGAGAGAGACGACTGTGTACTTCCAACAGCACTATGTCCCTTAGAAATGTGCTTAACAGTATTGATCTGGAGGGAAGAGTGCCACCTACTGACACCATAGGGCCACCACTTCCTACACTTTCCTGGATTTCCTTAAAAACGATTTCAAGCCCATTATTGACCAAATCTGTTCCTATTTAACATGGAACAGGAAAGCAGAATAAAACCTACATTTTATTACTTTGAATTTTGTATGCAATTGGGTTTTGGATTCTGCAAATTTTAGCATATTATTTCAGAAGATACAGGAGCAATATATGAAGACGGAACTTTGCTTCCAAGTCCTTTGCAACTAATATTTAATAATGTAAACAATGCAGTTCATGGTACCATACTGTGGAACTACGATTTCCTCTGCAAGGCATTTTAACTGATGTTTTCAAACATTGGTTTCAGTTGCCTAAGTAGTGACAGCATTTAAACTCTTAAGTCTATCTACATGGTTTGCTTTTGTGTTTCAATAGTAGGAAGTTTAATTATAGGAAAACAGTAGCAAGGGAATGAATGTGTCACATTTTGGTCTTCTCTTGGGAATTATGTCTAGCCAAATTCCTATGAAAACCTGTTGCAGAAGTTTTGCGTGCATAGAAAATGGGAATATACATACAGTGCTTTTTTGGGGGGGGGGACGCAGGGGTACACATAACCCTAAACATTTTGTGAAACTTTGTACTTTTGTCCATTTGCTGTATTTATTCATCCCAATTTGAACTATAAAATGGTGATTTTCTTGAGTCAAAGTGAGAGTACCCCTAAGCATTCTTTAGAAAAAAGCACTGTGTGTGTGTGCACACACCACTTTTCATTTAAAAAAAATCTGAGTGGTTTACAAGAGTCATACATAAAACCATACAATAAAAACCATATAGAATTAACGCCAGAGATCCACTAACAACAAAAACAACAAAATTAATGGTGCATGAATATGGCCTTAATACTAATTTCATGAAGTTTGATTATTAATATGGTGTTTATAATATCACAAATGCATACTGCATGAACAACTTGCTTTTATGTAAGTTATGTGGCACACTGGTCAGCAATGCCAGATGTTGAACCATTCGTAACACTTTTCCAACTGCAGCCCATGCCAAGCACCCTATGAAGCCAATGGCCGCCTTGTTCCCCAATCCTTGTTCCCCAATCCTTGCTCCCCAGACAGCTGCCTAGGACACAGGCTCCTAAATATGGCACTGTGCAATAGTTCTTCTATGCCAGTACTCCAAATCCCTTCCTTTTTGGTTTTAACAGGGTGATGACAGAAACTTTGGGAAATGTGGATTTCTTCCTTCACCTAGGAATAATTATTTCTAGTCTTACCATGACCAGTAACAATGTTTCCCTCAAAATTGCTTGGACGCTTCACCAAATTTCCACCTTAACAAAATTTGTTGGCAACCCAACACAAACAGCAATCCTACTACAGGATTCCTATAGCCCCAATCGGACTCTTTTGAAGCCAAGTACTTGAACCCTATTGAAGACTATCTGAGTGAGCCCCATTTGTCATTTTTGTGCACAGGAGTACATACCCAAGTGTAAACAGATGTGGATCATGCCAAATGTTAACAGGACAATTGCTTATTTGTTGCTTTTCTCTTCAACATTGCTGTGAGCGAGAATCTGATTCTTTCCCCTGTTGACTGCCTGCCTGTCTGCCTATTTTCCTGTCTGTCTGTCTGTCTGTTTCTCTCTCTCTCTCTCTCTCTCTCTCACACACACACACACACACACAAACAATATATACACAAGCTTGCTTTTACTGATCCCATATATTAGTTTGCCTAACCTCTTTACTGAACTTCTTTCTAAAACAACAACCATCTGCTAAAGAACACATTGGTTCATATAATATTAACACACAGTAAATGAAGCAGCAAATTAAATCAACTGATGTGGGCATGTATGGTTTGGGATCCAAAGAGCCACATGCACAATGAGGCTCTTCCAGTTCACATTTCCAGAGCAGCTCATTGTGCCTCCTTGAGAGGTCTTGAAAAGCCCCTTCTGAAGGGGCAAGGACAGGAGCAACATCTGACGTCATTGCCAGAAGTAGAAAAATGAGCAAAACTGCTCTTCCATGAGCAACACTTCTCAGTCATGAGTGTGGATTCCTGACATCAATGTTAAGAATATGAGGCAGTGCCTTGTGTCAAAAAGCTCACTGTAAGATACACAGCAGTTTAGCCGTATATGCTGCAGCCCTGACCCAGGCTACATACTCAAGCTCATTTAATACATATATTCTCTAGCAGTTCTACAGGAAAGCTTTATCTGGGTTGGCTAGTAAAGAAAAAACAGCAAATTAAAATTGTAATATTGAAATACTAATCTAAAAATACCTTTATCAGGTCAGCAAAAAATATCATTATCAGTTATCCAGATCAGATGAAGAATAAAATATTTGTGCCTGGGATTTAGAAGTGGAAAAATAGTTAAGGCTTGCTGCTAAGAAACAGGAAAGACACAGTTATGGTTCCCATGCAGAACTTCTTCATCGTATCTCCCCCTTCACAGACAGAATTAGAAACTGCTTTAAAGATTTGCTTACAGTAGCTTATCTGAGGTCTAGTACAATGACATTCCAATGAAATGATCAGTGACTCGTGCAACTTTGCTGTTCTTCCTCTGTTCTGTATCGTAAGGAAATGTATGGGATGCAAACACAAATACGTGACCATGATGTCTCAGAAGCTAGGGATGGTGGAGAATTTTGCAATAATCAAACTTTAATTTGAGCTCTGCTCTACACTGCTCACTCATTCACCCACTATGCAAGCCAAGTGGTTTTCATGTGAGCAAACAGCTAGACTGGGCCAATATCATATAAGTTTAAGGAAATGCAAACCACAACAGATGGAGTTTGAGTTACAATAGCGTGATTAAAAAGATGGACAGCAAACCCCATCCCTACCAGAAGATGAAGAAGAAGAAAAGGGACCACACAGGTGTGAGCAATTACTATGCTAAATGATTTCCAAATACAGACATAATGTCCTTAGCCGAAAGGTGACAATTTGCATTGCAGCAAAATATAATGTCATGAAAGCATTGCAGCAAGCAAAGCAGGAGCTACACCATTTCTTGACTCTGAAAGGAAGGAGCACATGATTCCAACAGCAGCAATGTCCCTGAGCAAATGCAGTGCAAAACTGGGCAAGACTGTTGGGGGTCACAAACTAGCAATCGAAAATTGAGGTCAGCTGAAAGTCATGCACACTGGGACAAACAATACCAATGTCTGGCATTACTGAGATATTTCAATAATATTTGGCATGTTAAAGTGCTTCACATACAGCAACCATTCTTTCATTATCGACATGGGTGTGGATTTCCGTTCTTGTGCTTTAAAACTGTACCTATGATAAAGTAGCAGATACAATAAAGGAAGTATTTGCATTGGTAAAATATACGGCAAGAGCTATGTTTGGACAAAGTGACTGTAGCTTATCCCATATATTGCCCAGAGGTTATATATCCTTAAAAAGTACAATTTCTTTATAAGCCAAGGGTAAAGCAGATGAACGTGCTTTTGTTAAAAACATGGGGGGGGGGGCAAATTTATTACGCTTTCTTTCTTTTGCCAAAGTTGTTGAGCTTTCTTTAGTTTTGCTCAGAGTTTGTTTTTTTGCAAAATTGCAAAGAAATTGGATGTTTTTGAGCTATTTTTGAGGAAAATTGGCAAAAATGACACTGTCAACATCAGTTGCCATATGTTTTGATTTTCACGGACATTTTGCCGATTTCTGCCTGGACACTGCTTTTGGCTGCAGTATTCCAAGTATGTCTGCAAATTTCCAGACGTATGGCAACCCTGCAGAGTCTAGATGTTTCTGAACTACAACGGCCATCATTCCTGACTGCTGGCTATGCTGACTGGGGCTGATGGGAACTGCAGTCCAACAGTATCTATAGAGCCATAGGTTCCCTACTCCTGATCCAGCAGTTGCAAAAATGAATGTGTGGATGACCCTTGGGGTCCCAACTCTACAATTCTATGATTCTCTATTATAGAACAATTACATGCTATTGCATTAGCAAGAAGATACAGAAAATAGAACTGTGGAAAGAGAGCCTGTAGTAAGGTTTCATTATGTTATGCTCTCCAACCGATAGACAAAAATAATTCTGAAACAAGCTAGAACAAAATAGAAATGAACCCATGTGCTAAAGCAAAGAACCAAAAGATAACTGAATAGTTCTGCTTTTTAAATCTCTTACATCAGTGTGGTCTCATCTGCCTGAAAGTCATACAATCAAATCTTTCCATATTGCTAAAAATGATTTTTAGAAAGCCATTTTGGCAATTTCCCTATCAAAAGTCTGGATTGCCTAATTTGAACAGTAGCAGAAGGGCAATGAGCCTATTTCAGTCACATTAAAACTGAATTGGCATTGAATTAATCGTAACAATTCTGACACCTGTCACCATACAGTTTTACAAAACAGGCATGGCTTATTCCAAGGCAAATTGAGAGGACATAATATAGTTCCTTCTTTCAAATACTGGTGGGTAATAGTCCTTTCACAAACAGCAGCTGGAATACTAGATGTGTGGCAGAATGAAAACTGTAGTTCCAGGTGCCAGACACTTATCTGAGGTCCTAAGACTACATTTCAGCTTTTGTGACATTTGTGACTTAAGTTATATTGATTTAAACACAACCCATCTGACTTTTCTGTTGTGGTCACATATCTTTTCTAAGTAGGTACAAGTCTTAGAAGTTAAAAGTGTATAACACACTTTTACTGACACTGTAGTCAGTAATGAATATGCTATGCTCATGCTAAAAGTATTTGCCTCAGTCCCAAATACTAAACGTGGTAATTACACGGAAGGATATGAGAACAAAAAAGGAAAGAAGTGGGCTAAAATATATAATTAACACCTTGAAAACAGAGCTGCTTGGAGACAGTATAGACCAAGGACCTAAATGTATAAGGCAATATAAGATGTGAAGCCTGCCTTTCTTTTTTATGACAGGAAATTATTAAACAGACAAATTTCTGTAATAATTATTTAATACATATTTAAACTATTAGAGCAGATAAGTTGCTTAATGGGGGAAAAAGTAGAAATACTAATTCCCCCAATACTTGATATGCTAGTAATACAACGTATGCTTTTAATTCTTCCTTGTGCCTATTTCGATTGGGCCGCAATCCTAAACAACCTTCGTTTTGATGTAAATCATATTGAATTCAATGTGAATTACTTCTAGGTCAGTGTGGTTACAGTCAGAATGTTAGCTTAAGTGCACAATGCAGGTGTATGATTTCTTCTTTTCAGGAAACAACAGAAATAATGAAGTTTCAATTCTGTGTTGTTTCTATCCAGGTTTTATTTCATCTTATTTAATAGCAGAAAGCAGCAGGACTTGTTTCAGTACTGAAACAAGTTTTCATCAAGTTGTTGCAAAAGCATCAGTCTTCTACATTAACACAGCACTGCAGATGAGAAGCCAATATAGGGAAATATCAAGCGTTAGCCATGCATTATGCACATGCCTAAACATTTCCCATTAATAGCATCAATGTACAATGTGGTCCTGGGTTCTTTTCCGGCTATCAAGCCAGTTCAGATGCAACAGGAAACTTTGGCTTAACATAAGCCAGGATCTTTGCAGCAATGTGCAATATGAGGGAGAAAACATGTTAAGGAGCAGCTTGCTGCAGAGATACCCTCAAGAAAGTCTTAAGTGCATGTGTGCACAATTGGCCCCTTTGGGGTCTATTTACTTATTAATATCATCATTGTCATCATCATACTTAATTACAGATCACCTTTCAGGTTACAAATCCTCCCAGATACTGTCTGGGATCTAATTCTACACATCTGACACTAATGTAATACAATTTGTGCAAATGAGGAATGCCTCTAATCCCCAGAGCAACAATAATGACAGTGGTAGCAGTTGGGGGTATTCAGGTTATGGGTAATTTGCATGCTGGGACCTCCTGCGTCTGTAATTAAAAGAAAAACTAAAGATACAGCTGCATGGAAAATTTATCTCAATACTAAATTATATGTGCCATAGTTTGAACAGAAACAGAAAATAAAATTGAGAAACAGGCTCAATTTAAGGTGTCCAACATTAAATAACACTCCACTTGTATAACATACATGAAGGAAAGATGGTAGAACTGACGGTGACATTGATGTCTCTAACTCCATGTATACATATAAAGGAATTTCCTCAGGGAATCATTAAATGCCGGTTTTCTTCAAAGCTTACAGAAGCAGGACTGACCCTAACATTAGGCAGAGTGAGATCACTGCCTCAAGCTGCAGATGTTGGCAGGAGCTGGAAGACTGGGCTGCGTGTGCCAGGGAACATATACTCCACCCTCTCTAGCCTGCTGCTCTCAGCAACAGTAGTGGATATTGTCTCATCACCAGTCAGCTTCAAATTCTTCCTCACCTCAGGCAGCAAAATTATTAGTAGTAGTACAGTATTAGTATTATTTTCTTTGCCCTTCACTCTAAGGTCCCCCTATTAAATATTTAAAACTATTAAAATATCAAATAGTTTAAATTTAATATTTTTTTAAAAGTAAAACAGTTTTAAACAACTTGCATTCACAAAAGTAAGGGGGTCCTCAAGGGGACACCTCAAGTGTCAGAAGCTATGGTAAACAGGCTTAAGGTTCACCTAGTGTACTGTTCCTGTTCTGGTGGGCATAGCCTGTGAGCAAGCCACAAGCCTTAGTAGCCCAAGAAGGCTAGGCCTCACACACAGGACTTCCAAGCTATGGCAGAGGAAGGGAACCATGTAAAGGGTCGGGAACAAAAAACCACTCTCAGCCCAAAACATAATCAGGGGCACCATCCGAAGCTGATCAGTACCTGATGAAATCTCCAGGGATGAGCACCTGATAAGATCTGATCTAGGCAAAGTAAGTCAAGGAGACCTATGTCAGGAAGTGAGAGACATACAATGCCCCAACAACACATCAAGGAGGCCCACAGAAGGAGCTGACAGCCTGTCCTCCCAGGTCATACTCAAATTCAGCTACCAATGTCTTTTGTTTATTTGACTACAATGTTGTGATGACATACTTGCCAACTGCACTGGAAAAACCAGGACATCCCGGCAAATGAAACAGAAAAGATTGCTAGCTATGTTAATTTTTATGTACTTCCGCTATCGTAAGATTTCAAAGTTACCTTTTTGGTTCCTAATCCTTCTATGAAGTAGTGAGCTAATGAGTTAGCAAAGATTGCCAAATGCTAGCTTTGTCTGTGGCTGATATATTGTGGACACCTGTGATCTTGGAGTGACTGGAACATGTCTAGGGTAAAACGCTCTCCAGCAGTTTTTGGCCAATTCCATTTACATTTTTTGGCTGACCATCCGAACAGTTAAAAAAGACATTTAAGAAACACACGAGTAACTCTGAACAATCCTTCAAGAAAATGTCTTTATAGTTTTTAAGCAAATTATTTCAAAGAGAATTACATCACTGTATAGATTTCATTTAGCAGCATTTATCTTTGAAATCTCAAAAGGAATTCTAGCTAGACATTTTATTTTGTCAACTGCTAATGAACCACTGATTTGGTTTGAGTACAGTCCTAATGGGAGCGTACACAATCCTAAAATACAAATTAGGACCATTAAATACTTAAAAAGCGATGTATAGAAACAATTAGAATTTCAAACATTCATGAACTGCTTGCTTCGCAGCTAGCTTGGTTTCTTCGCATTTGCTACAAACCTACTTTGATAAAATTTGCTAAATCTTAAAATATGTTCAGATAGAAAAACTTTAAGAGTTCCCTTTAGTTCTGCACCAGAATGTTTCATATCCACCAACATGCAAATGGGCTCCTGAACATATCATGTTGGCCACAAAAACCGCAACACATTAAACCACACCAATTCAATGGAGGCCAGGCTCAAGACATGTTTTGACTTTCTCCAAAAACTCAGAATGGCTCTTTTATTGACGCATAGCTACAATATATGTGATTTATGTCCCCTTTCAATCTGCTCTCTTCAGGCATATTCTCCAAGCTGGGTCTCTGCTTTCTTCATTATATCCTTCCATTGGTTAAATGAACAGACCAAAAGCTGACAGGCACAAGATTTAAGGAGTCTTAAATATGCCATTTTAAATACTGTCCTCCAAACACATTGGAGTCTATTAGACCTCCCCTGTGAATGCTTCCGAGGATATTTTAGCATTTTGCAGTTATTACAGTGTTTTCTGTATATGATGCAGGAGCTAAAAACAGAATTTCATTTAATCTGAATAAATTTAAATAGTGAGTTTTGGCACAAGCACTTTTTTAGCCCCTTATGCTAATAAGGCTTCAGTTTGCATAGTTCAGTCCTAAGCATGGTCTCATGTGTGTAATTAGAATTCCAGGCTAGGCACACTTTTCCTTAAAACAAATCCCACTGAATCAAGTGGAATCTCCTTCCAAGTAAGCATGCTTAGGATCTGGCTGTTAAGGCTTTTACTTCCTTTGCAGCTTCCCTCAACTGTTAAACAATTTCAGCAGTAGCATTAACAACACCTGCAGCATGGAATGACTTCGCTGCTGTATCCACTCACTTTTCACTGCCTGCTATCCTACAACTTGCAAGAATGTCCAACGGGCATTAGACAGAAGTGACTTGGGTTACAATCCCTGCACATGCACAGTTGTGAAGCTAAAGGCCAGCCCTTATTTCTCAGCCTAACCTACCTGAAAGGTTTGTAGGTTTGAAGAACGGATTAAAAATATGGGGCAGGATGCAACGTCATACTATTAAGATAGTTTCTTCAATGCAAGCATTTTTGCTTCCCAGGTGGAACAATCTCCCTACTCTTCCCCTCACATGCTGTTCTGGGGTTTTTCCCAATGCCAGAGTGTGGATGTGGGGGAAGTATTGGAGGTGTACAGCAGGAGGACAAAGGAATGGGGAGAAAGCCCCATTCTGCTAGTGGGAGTCCTTACACTAGCTACTGTTAGCACATCGGTTTAATTGAATCCAGCCCATGATACATAAACTGATGTATCCTACAAGGTCATGCCATTAGTGTAATGACTTCTGCCTGTACAACAGGACTTCCTTTCTCTATTGTTTACCCTTACGTTCCCCAAGCCTCTGGAGCAGATTTGGGGGGGACCGGGGCTGGGGAGAGAGGAAGTTCCATCACACAGACATAAGTCCTTCCACTAATATGTAACCCAAGCAATAAACCTTTTTATCCAATGGGTGAAACATTTGCAGGGGGAAAAAACTTTAAACAACAAATGTTAATGTAAGACCTGCAGCTGAGGACCATATACACCCTGAGATTTCTTTCTTTTAAGTAATTGCCACAGTATGTGGAGCTATTGGGAAGCATAAACCAAATAAAGGATGAGAAATAACTATACTCTGAGCACACAGAAAGAGCACCACATGCTCTTTTCTATGGAGCAATTTCCACTACTGAACAGAAAACTCAGGTTCTAAATTGAATTGCCAAGAGACTTGTCTAACAGCAGAAATGACAGCATAGAAAAGTGAACACAAAGCTCCCTCTCTGTGGACAATTGTCTTCCTCCTGTATATATCCATCATTGGGGCCTGGCAACATTACTTTCCTTCCTTGCATAATAAATGTTCTTAGCCATTTCAGGAAGAGTTTAACCTTCAACATTCTTTGAAAATGTCACATGGAAACATTGCCGAGCCAATTAGTCTTCACCTGAAGAAGGAAGCTTGAGGAGTCAAGCAGATTGTTTAGAATGCTTTATCGTTATCTATGTCTGAAGCAAACCTGGATATATTTGAGTTTTGGCGATTCAATCTCAGTATGCGTCTGTGATACATTACACATTCTGATGCAATCAGTGCCCTTGGCATTAATCCAATCCCAACAGAGCTCTATGAGACAATTTGTTATATTGGGTTAATCCACAAAGTTTAATAGCATTGACTATCTGAATCTTAGGACTATTTAATATATATATATATTTCATACTATATCTGATAAACATATGAAGCAAAACATAATACAGAAAGCATACCACAGAAAGCAGTGTTGTCTTCTAAGGCTGATAAGACAACATACAGTCAGAGCTTCTTACCTTTATACTTTGAACAGGATTTCTCTGCACCCTATACTCCCACATGTTTTCTGTCAGTAAGGGTCATAACACCCAGTATATGGACAGGGAAGGTCATTCTGGAGGATAATGTTTGGGTGAGGATAGAACAAAGTGATCTGTTTTTCACCAATTCACTCTCTGTTTCTCCATATAAACTGCCATATTTCAGCATAGCTATTTCTTCTGGTCCATAATTTCCCTGTGCTTATTACAGCATTATTTAAGGCTAGTGTAGATTTGGAAAAGGTTCAGAAAAAGGCAACCAAAATTATCAAGGGTGTGGAGCAACTGCCCTATGAGGAAAAGCTACATTTTGGGCTTTTTTTGTTTAGGCTTTCTTCTATGGTCAGCTACCTCAATCACAATAGGGTTGTTGTTTCTAAATGCACAAAAATAAGGGCATTAGAGGGGGAAATCCAGAATATTTTGTCACCCTAAATGCCTTCAGGGTTAGAAGGACTACTTTTCCTAATTATAACTTCTCTTCACTGTGATTTGAAGCATATCCTATACATGTCTTCTCAGGAGTTAATGCCATTTAGTTCATTGAACATTACTCCAAGGAAAGAGAGTATAGGTTTGCAGTCTGAAAGCCTCTATTTTCTTCCAAATAAAGATGCACCATTCCATTTCAATAGTAATTCCCACAATTTAACATCAGAGATACAGTCATACCTCGTTTCCTGAATGCCTCTGTTTTGGAATGTTTCGGCCCCTGAACGCCCAAAACCCGGAAGTAGCTGCTCCGGTTTTCAAACAATTTTAGGAAGCCAAACAGTTTCTGAGCTGCATTTTTCATCCCCCCCCCCAATTGACTTTGCAGCCAGTCCATTGATCCTCGGTTTTTGAACTTTTCAGAAGCTGAACGATCTTCCAGAACAGAGTAAGTTCGAAACCCAAGGTTCCACTGTATTGAAATTCACCAATATTATCCAAACCCATTGAAATATCTCTGTAAAGTAAGTATCCAACCAGACCAGAGTATGGGTTTAAATCACATTTTTTTAATTAAGCAGGCTTTGATCCAGTCATAGCCTAGATATGGAGGTCTGCTTGGCAACCCCTTGTACACTGGCTTGAGTTCCATGATATAAATATCCCAAGGTGGGATATAAATGTACTAATGAATTTAAAAGGCATACAATATAACTCTTTACAATACACACAACCCAGCTGTTATAAGCTTTACAAAGACCTGACTGGGAAACATCCCAATCTAGCTGATTTGTAAGGCATTTATATATTTAGAAATGGCTTGATTTGAGCCTCTTCCCCTTATTACAAAAAATGATGGTCTGTCTTTTCTCTTGCCTAGCATATAACTAGAAAGTACAATGAAATGAACATATAGATCACAGGAAAATACATGATTCTTTTTTGCTACAGACTCTCGGTCACATTTCTTGAGGTGCATCAGCAACAAACATGATTCATAGAAATAACCCAGTACATTCAAATAGAACAAAATCATATTAAAATTGAAACCAATAAAAGTGTTCTGAAACCTATTTACATGTTAATAGTTGTCACTATTTGTGTCTCTTAATACGTTCCAAATAAATGTTGTATGAAGTGAAGATCCTACGTTATTTCTGTGAAAAGCAATTGTAATTTGTTTCAACAAAGGCCAGGCAACCCAATGCCAGGGGCATTGATCAATTTGTTTCATTCAGCACAACAGTGTTTGCAAGAGTAGCACTCCAGACCATGGACCTAACTAGGCCCACCAGGCCATTTTGACCATGCCATGCTCTCTTGCCAGTCACCTGGCATCATATAAGATGTCAGGTGTGAACAGGTAAAAGGTAGCTTGGGTGGGGCAAAATGGGCTGCTGAAGCACCTTCGATCAGTTGATCAACAAGGTTTCAGAAGTACTGCATACATGGCTTCTGAAATGCCAATGATCAACTGAGCTGGGCTGATGAAGCACCAAAAATCAGCTGATTGCTTGCACTTCAAACTGCAAGTCCTTTGCAAATACCTCTAGGCAGTGCTTTGAAGTCTCGATGACCAGCTGATAGATGGGGCTTCCAAGCATGGTGTAGGGCTCTTTGCAAGGGCACAATCACCCAATAGTTGGGGCTTCAAAGTGCCACATCACCTGACATTACCAGTCAAATGTTGTCTATTGGGAGTACAAGTCATGGCCTGTCAGCTGGATGTGGTTCCCCACCCCTGCCCTATAGGGTCAAATGAGAGGAACAAAAGGAGTACACTCTAAGACATATTGGGGACAGATCAAATCCCCTGGTGACCCTAAAGTGAACCTTATCCCTTTATCTGTTGATAGCCCCATCCTTGTGCTGTATTATTGGTCATGCTATAGCAGGCATAGGCAAACTTGGCCCTCCAGATGTTTTTGGCCTACAACTCCCATAACAGGACCAGTGGTCAGGGATGATGGGAATTGTAGACCCAAAACATCTGGAGGGCCGAGGTTTGCTTATGCCTGTGCTATAGCATAGCAGAATGTTGGGAAATGACTTTTAAAATCCTTCTTTATTTCCCCCTAAGCAAGAGGTGCAGAAAGAGAAAAGAGGGAAGTTATATGACATAAGTTGAACATATCTCTATTACCTAGAAAATAAAGAGAATAGTGTTTGAGTCCATGCCACTCAGCTGTGGCTACAGAGAATCCAGAAATCAATTTGTAAAAGTAAGAGAAAGGTGTTGATGGACCTACTGGGCTTACAACGTTTGGGTACAATGTCTCCTATCCAGCTGACTGACCTGAGGCACATGTGCATCATGACTGGAACCCAGGTACTTGGCACCATTGTCTGTGATGAAGTCAGCATCACAAATGGATGATATGTTCATGCTCTGGGGCTGTTTCCTATGTCTATAGACCTGTGGGAAGAAGCTGTAATGATTAGGCGCATGAGGTCAGAACTATAGGAAGATCAGGGAAGGGAAGAAGCAACAGTTTTGCATCCTGTTGCTTAAGGGGTAGAAAGCTACACCATACAATGCATGATTCAAGGAAAAGAATCATAACATTGATATGTTTGGAGGGACCCAATACAATGCTTACATGGCATGCTCATCTATGAATGACTGGATTCTGAAGGACAAGCTGGTTACTTGCAAAGGGTTGGGTGAGACTGGTATGACTGGCATGGCTAGGGATGTTTTCCTACTTTGCAAGTAACAGTAACAAAAATCAAGGCTGATACTGTCACACAGTGGGAAACATCCAATAAAGGCTCATTCTAAAGCAACTCTTTTTCTCATCTACTTTCCCCAGGGTTTCTACAGGAGAAAAAGGTTTGACAATGCATTCCTACTACACACAACACAGCTTTAGCATCTAGGTTATCTGATTATGCTTCTCTTTCCTTAATGCATGGACCTAACCATCAGAAACTTAATAGTGACATAAAAAGATTGCCCCAGCTAAAATAGTTTACCGTAGTCTGTTGGTTGTTGTATATGCATATTTAAACATGCATTCATTCATTTCATTATTTTTTTATTCCACCTTTATTTCAAGGCGTTCAGCCCCACCAACCATGAAAGATAGGTAAGTTTGAGAGATGGTGACTGGTGCAAGGTAACCCAGTGAGCTCCTTGCCTGAGTGGTGATTTGAATTTGATCCAAATAATATGTTCCAACCATGACCCCACACTGTATTATAGGATGTATTCTATGGCAATTTTTCCTTATCAGTAAAAAGAAATTCATATAAAACATATATTTGGAACATACAACCTAGCATTCCTACAATTTGCACTTCAGAACAGAAGCAAATTATAGTTCAGTTTTTGCTGAGATCCATTTGTAACTTCCAGATAACCTTGCAGAAAGCTAACAAGCAACTATAATACAGCATCTGAATAAGGAGGTACAGTAGATATGGGTTTTAATATTTTATTTTATTAAAATGAGATTCTAGCACTCATGTCATGATAAAAGTGGCATGGGCGCCAGCACAAAATGGCTGCCATGTACAGCAAAGAGAAGAAGAGGTGACGATACTCCATAGCAGTAAGTACCATCCCAAAAGAAGCACTGAATACAATATACAAAATGGGAACTAAACATAAAGGGTTAGTAGGATTCAAGAGAAGGAACATATCTCAGTATGATGCTTTCTGCTGTTGTGTAATCAGTTAAGTGGTAGCCTCGATGGAAAAAGGGAAACAGGACATGACCGAAGAACATATTGAACAAGCTGAACCGACATGCAACTGAAGACTAAACACCAATAAAATAGTAGTAAGGCAATACGTATCCTTATCCTACCTTTCTTTCCAGCTGTCACAGGCAGGCTTGGTTTAAAGACTTAGTTTCATGTTAGAAGAAAGCAGGGAAAATAATTGCAAATCCCCATAAAGAATGATAAGGGAAAAAAGTGTTTTCCAACCTGTTGTTTTAACTGATGGACTAATCTGTCTTTTTCTCTTTTCAAAGCCATCACTTCTTCTTGAGTTTTCTTTTTCTTTGAAGCAGACAGTTCAAGCAAGGCAATATTTGCATCTTTTTCACTGATGGCAGCAAGGAGTGCTTCCTGTCTGATAAGATTAAAAAAAAAAAATGAAAACGCTTAGAAAACATATGTTTTTTAATTGAATATTTTAGTGCCTCTGAAGCAAAAGAGGCAACATTAATATATTAGGCATCATGAATGCATGTCTTATTCTGCATACAATATACCTGCCCAAATTTTCTAGGTTCAATTCTATGTACTGCTTATGATCAATTTTGAATCTGTTTGATTCAGGCAATAGCTCAGACTTCAATGACTGCAACATAAATCTAAGGAACTCAAAGTCCAAATATTGCCAAATTTCATAGTGTGTTTAGAACTGCACACTGCAAAGACTGCAACAATTAAATTGCAGAAAGGTTCGTTTCAGCTCATTACTTGGAATGTGAAGACAGTAAAGGATATTGGGGTGTCTAAAAGAGTTCCAAAATTTCACGTGTCAAGCTTTTTTTGTTCAATCTGACCAATCAACAACTCAAATATCTAAACATGATGGAACCTAATAAATTTAACACCTGATGATACAACATTTTAGCATATGATGGTACCATACGTCTTCTCTATATAAAAGCTAAAATTAAATTACACTGTCATATGTACAGCATTCAGGCAAATCATTATTATTATTATTATTATTATTATTATTATTAGCCTTGCTCCATGACAATCCACAGTGGCTTGGATGAAACTGATAGAAACAAATTGAAACAAGATATTTAGAGCAGTTGTGGGATCAGGATAACACTGAAACTGGGGACTTCATCATACAGAAATGACTAAACCCACCCATGGCGGGTGATCCTATTGGTCTTCAGACTGGTCTGTCAGGACCCAAAACCAAGTCACAGCCTGATCTAAGGTGGATCACGACAGCAGCACTACCACCATACAAACAGATGGTTAAAAAGAAAAAAATAAGAAATGGGTACCTAAAATCATGTTCAAGTTAAAGATGAGAATCAGGACTAAAAAGGCTGAAAACTACCATGATATTATAGTGTCAGTTCAAAAGCAGTTTATGTCTCCTCATCCAGTCAGCCACCACTATCAGGTCCTGCTGGTCCTGGGCTATATATTTTAAAGCGGATATAACTGCAGGTCAGAAGAATGCTGCTTACAATACCAAGCCTGTATGAGATTATGTCTCCAGAATGGACCCCAAAGAGTGGGCTAACATATCTGTTCTTGTGGAAAAGTTAATAGAACATTATTAAAACCACCGTACACCATAACCCTAGATCCCTACAGGATCGGTTTTGCACATTTTTATGTCTCCCCTCAATAACGAAATTAGTGCCTATGTTTTGTTAAACTAATAATAAAGAATGCACATATTTTTTATCATAAATATATAATCTGCTTTTGATACATTCTAGAAAATCTGAACATGTGAAATATTTCATAATTAAGTGGGCACAAAACGTAAGAGAAAAATATTGATGGGACTATGAGGGAATCATAGAATCATAGAATCATAGAATCATAGAGTTGGAAGAGACCACAAGGGCCATCGAGTCCAACCCCCTGCCACGCAGGAAACACCATCAGAGCACTCCTGACATATGGTTGTCAAGCCTCTGCTTAAAGACCTCCAAAGAAGGAGACTCCACCACACTCCTTGGCAGCAAATTCCACTGTCGAACAGCTCTTACGGTCAGGAAGTTCTTCCTAATGTTTAGGTGGAATCTTCTTTCTTGTAGTTTGGATCCATTGCTCCGTGTCCGCTTCTCTGGAGCAGCAGAAAACAACCTTTCTCCCTCCTCTATGTGACATCCTTTTATATATTTGAACATGGCTATCATATCACCCCTTAACCTCCTCTTCTCCAGGCTAAACATGCCCAGCTCCCTTAGCCGATCCTCATAAGGCATTGTTTCCAGGCCTTTGACCATTTTGGTTGCCCTCCTCTGTACACGTTCTAGTTTGTCAGTGTCCTTCTTGAACTGTGGTGCCCAGAACTGGACACAATACTCCAGGTGAGGTCTGACCAGAGCAGAATACAGTGGCACTATAACTTCCCTTGATCTAGATGCTATACTCCTATTGATGCAGCCCAGAATTGCATTGGCTTTTTTAGCTGCCGCGTCACACTGTTGGCTCATGTTAAGTTTGTGGTCAACCAAGACTCCTAGATCCTTTTCACATGTACTGCTCTCAAGCCAGGTGTCACCCATCTTGTATTTGTGCCTCTCATTTTTTTTGCCCAAGTGCAATACTTTACATTTCTCCCTGTTAAAATTCATCTTGTTTGTTTTGGCCCAGTTCTCTAATCTGTCAAGGTCGTTTTGAAGTGTGATCCTGTCTTCTGGGAAAATATGACAATGTCACAGATTCTCGTTACAGAACAGCAAAGTGGTTAGAAATATACACAGGCTACCCAGCAAACCCATATTGCCTGGACCACTCAGTTTGTTTCTTTAATAGTGATTAGTGGTGGAGTCCTGTGCAGTCTCTGGGGGCCTTTGTGCACAAGTATCAGTGGGCTCTTTGTCCCTCCCTTTCTTCCTCAAACCACATCCCTTCTCCCTATTGGCTTCACCCCTTTAAAGTAAAATAAATATTGTGGGGCTTATTACCCTTCCACAGTGGAAAGGGTAACTTCTCTCGGATTTAACCTTCCACCTGAATTCAAAACGAATACACTCCCAGTCCTTCTCATGCCCTCCTCTCCTCTTAATTCTGCTCACAAAAAAATCAACCCCACTTGAGGGAAAATAACGAAATTCTCACATTTTCTGAGCCTATCAACTCTCGGTAGAAGGAGCCCACATGCTCATTTGAACAGTGAAATAGGAGGCAAAGGAGAAAACCCCTTAAAAGAAAAATAATATTCAACACACAGTGGTGGAATCTCTTTAGCATTGTAAATTATTAAGCAGAAAATTAGGCAGAAGCATTATACAGGAGATGGCCGCTCTGGAAGACATATATATTAAACATTTCATGTAGCAAAAGTATCCCTCAAATGATATTTATTATCCTGGGATAGCAGCAGTGAAACAGAACTCTTCAGTGGGGCAAAAGGGCATAAAGGAACTCTATCTATCTCAATTCCCCATCATAGAAGAGGAAGGAAAACTTCAATCAAACCAAAGCAAGAACCATTTGGGGATATGTTTCCAATGGGCAGGTAGGGGCTTCCTGCTCTGGGATAATCAAAAAGGCATCACCTTCTGAGTGTGTTAGACCAGGCATAGGCAAACTCGGCCCTCCAGATGTTTTGGGACTACAACTCCCATCACCCCTGACCACTGGTCCTGTTAGCTAGGGATGATGGGAGTTGTAGTCCCAAAACATCTGGAGGACTGAGTTTGCTATGCCTGTGTTAGACCCTCAAGTGGAACAGGGTTGAAGGGAATGGCTGGGCTGATGTAGACTGGGTGCTTCAAATCTGCTACAGATGGTCAGATGAAGGTGATCATCAGGACAAGGGTGCTTGGGAGAGTGACTTGGAGAAGCGCAAGTTGTCACTGATCAATGAGTCCAAAAACCAACATGGCTGCCCCTCAGGCACTAATTTGATACCGAAAGCGAAACCATCAGCGAATGCACATGTGCATACATTCTAAATTCATTTAGTACACATATAAGAAATACGGTATGTGAAGAAGTGTGCTTCTGTGTAAGAACAAGCACATACATGTGTGTTCAAGAGATCCACAGTCTAAACAATGTCGAAAAGAGTATATTTTAATTTGTAGAAGTGGAATGAATAAAACACACACACAAAAATGGTTTTAGCTACACTAAAAAAAATCCTGTTAAGAATTAAACACTAGCAAATGCTCTCTTTTGATTGCTGTTTAACAGATTAACCATTTTAAGAAGTATCCTAGAAATCTTTTTTAAAAAAATTGCCTTGCCACATCACAGTCTATTTAAAAGGGAATAATGTAAACACTTCTATTTCACTCCCTCACTTACATTAGTCAGAGAACAATATTCTCAGTTTTATTAATAGGAACTGTCCATAACTGTTAGAAAAGTAGATAAATGAAGTGATATAAAATTACAACTTCATATGTTAACAAATACGAAAGCAAGAGCAACCCGTCCTGTAATTCTTACATCCATTATTATGGAATGCATTTTGTGCAAGGACACAAAAATGCAATTAAAACACTGTAATTGAAAATGTTTGAACTAACAATATACACCCCACTCTTCATGTTCCAATCATAACTGAATGGAAAAGAAACCGCTCAATCAACTTGTCTCTATAATTGTTGTTTTCTTTCCCTTCTGACCCCAAGTATTCAACTTTAAGTTCAGTAGGAGGTAATGTCAGAGAGACAGTGATGAGAGATCCTATTTGAAACAACTTCTTTCTTTCACCCCAAAAAGGAAAAAAAAAGTATGTTCAAACGTACTATTAATCCACAATGGTTGCACAAGTACCTTTAAGGAAATACACAAAGGAACATTACAGTTAAAATATTTAATCCATGCAGCCATACCTGAATTAGTGGCTGGTATTTATAATTTGCGTAAGAGCCTAATACATAATAACGTCACAGATGGCAGTCCAAAATTCTAGATTTATGTGACGAAGTTGACCAATATGAGCTTCAGGTAGCATTCAGGTGTGGGGTGCATTGTGCTAGCTTTGGTGGTTATAGTGCTAGCACTTCTGGTTCCAGTTTCCAATGTTACTTTTACACAGCAGTACCTGTTGCAGTATGAAGCTGTGGCTTTATTTGTCGAGATACTGCCATGTTGAGCTAAATTGCATTAGCACCAGTGGGGATGATGTGATGTGTAAAAGCAAAATGCATGTTTCCACTCTCCTCCCCCCCCCCCCCTTTTCCACACATGCATCCTTCAGTTCCCTCATGATTAAAAGTGCAGGCTTTTAAATAGGCAATAGAACGTGATATATACTGGGAGAGCATTCAGCGACTGACAGCGTTAAATGTGTTTTTTAAAAAAGTGAGTTGAATGTTTAAAACCTTCTTCAGTTCTAATCATGGCACTGAGGACCAAAGCATGTATGATATTAACTGCATGATTTCAAGTAATTTGCCTTCTTTCATAAACTTAAATAGCAGCTGGGATTGAGACTGTGGCACATGGGGGAGTGGTCAACGCTTTCCTCTCAAATCATGGCCCTCTTGAAAACTGTCCTGCAAACCTCAAGCTACCCTTAGAGGGCAGCACCAATGGACCTTTCCGTTCAGGACCCGATAGCAATTTCAGGGTTGGGAAGATTTTCATCAGGACTACAACGCCCATTGAGCCATTGAGAAAAAACATACACACCCTTGTATATTTTCCTTGCAGGAAAAAAAAGAGGTTTGTGTGGTGAGCAGTGAGCAGAAAAATAACACAAGATGAAAGGCCGAAACACTTCTTCACCTGCCAGTCTTTATTCCAGATCGCCAGCTGCCACATATGCTAAGTGGCATACAAATTGTTGAAATAAATAAATCAAAACAGAAGCATTACATGCAACTGTGTGTCACATGTAATTTGTCCTGTTATGAAAGTAGTACTAGCTCTTTATACTTCAAGAAATGTCCAATCAACTGGACCATATACACCTGACTAATTTGTTCTTCAAATTCTGTCCCCTATGCATGCACGCCAATTCCTGGGGGCCAAGGCTCAATGTTATTTTTTTAAAGAGGGCTGTGGGCCCCCATTGTTTAGGGAAACACAGAGCTGGGTGTGGAGTGACATCAGGACATTGCATAACATTGTGTATGTGATGTCAGGACACCATGTCGGCCCCTCCTCAATGTTTTTTAGAAGATGGTGCCTCTGCCCCTATGTGATCATCAAATCATTCACACAAAGTAGCCAGATAGACACTGAAGACTATAATTTAAAATGGTTGTATTCTGCTTTAGGTTCCTATGAATCCAGATAAGAATGCATAATTTATTTATTTATTCATTGTTGTGTATGGCAATCATGAAAGCACTTGAATTTTGCACTTAACTGTATATTGGAAGCACTTTTCATAAAACATTTTAAATCTCAGTATCTCTGTTTAAATTTAAAACTTCAGAACCAAACCCTTCCCTGTGTGGACAGCCATTTTGAATTTTGTAGAGATGCAATATAAGTTTAACAGCTTCAACTTAGTGGATGCTAAACAAAAAAATAACAACACAAAGGATCAAAAATACTGGAGGGTGAATCCAATTGCATGCGAATACAAAGGTTTTGTTTGTGTGGAACATAGCTCTGCTCAAAGTCCAGCTAAGCCAAACAGGATGAACCAATACCATAGGCAATCTGTCATTGTCAAGCTACTTGTCTTTCACCATTGTATTTTGTATGCATAAAGGACCAAGATAAAAGTTGTTTGTAGAAAGAATGGTTTGATCCCTTGAGCATAGTATTCAACCCATTTTGAAGCTCACTTAAATTTATAAGCCTTGCGTGGAAAACTATTGTTGTTTTTCTAACCAAGATTTTTAAAATAACTCAAAATCAAAGTGTCAGAATCTTCTAAAATATATTATTGTAGAATGCAAGCCTAATATTGATGTTCCATAAAGCTTTGAGTTACATAAATGACAGGATTATCCTTGTGAACAAACCAAATACTGACTACCTTTGTCCAGAAACTAAATTACTTTCCAGGATGGAAATATCAAACAGATCACAACAAAAGAAAGCCAAGGACTATATAGATGAGGAATAGGTAAGGTGTCTTCACTTCTTCCCTTTAACTCCAGAATGTCTTCTTTCTGTTGAACTCAGGGCCTTTTATAGTGATATAGTTGCTGGGGAGGGGGGTGTTCAGATTTTTTGGGCGTGCCACCACATGACACTATCATTATTCAGCTACTACAGATGACAGATTTTAAGACAAAACTTTTGTTTTGTCCGTAATCAAAAGACAAGGAACTAATAAAGACTTGCTGTAATTCTAAAATAAATAGCAACATAATATTCAGTACAGTGGTACCTCGGGTTACACATGCTTCAGATTACAGATGCTTCAGGTTACAGGCTCCGCTAACCCAGAAATAGTACCTCGGGTTAAGAACTTTGCTTCAGGATGAGAACAGAAATCATGCTCCGGCGGCATGGCAGCAGTGGGAGGCCCCATTAGCTAAAGTGGTGCTTCAGGTTAAGAACAGTTTCAGGTTAAGAATGGACCTCGGGAATGAATTAAGTACTTAACCCAAGATACCACTGTATTTTAAGAACCTATTAAGAATTGTCAAAAAGAAGAAAAACTTGTTCTGATTCAGAAAAATGTCAGTCAGAATCTAACAGTGCTGTTGTCTGAAGAAGTAGAGAGCCATAGGCAGAAACTCCACATCACGCTTTTCAGAATCTTATGTTAATTACTTACGGTATGATATGATATTTAAAGCACACCACAGTTCAAATTTCCTGATAATATGCTGTACAGATTTCCTAATTATTCACCTGAACTTGCTTTGCTGAGCTGCAGCATGAAAGCTTTTCCAAGCCAGCATGAAAGCTCTCAGTCAGCGCAGGTGGTATCAGATGCCCCACCCTATAATTTTGGTCCTGCCGGGATGAGTGGGCAGGGTGTGACTAATACCTTGCTATGAAGCGTTTTGGTCACCATATTCTAGGCCAGGGAAGAAATCGCCTGCAGACAAAATGAGGGGTGTCTGGAGGTTTCACCTACCTCACAGCAACTGTCACAACTTGTTGGTGGGAAAGTATCAAGGTACCCAGGGAAAGGGGTCCAGGGAAAGGTTTCTGCCTGAATGCCACAGAACTTCCCAAATGGCCTCCTGGAAGATTTGCCCAGATTTGATTCAGGTCATAGGGTGATCCTTAAATCCAGGATTGACTCTGAAGGCTTAATCAACCAGCAGACGGGCAAGTTGATTGAGAATCCATATCCAGTGCCTATGTCAAAGCCTACTTGCATCTGCAATTAATAAAATTGTGGCCATTTTGATCCCAAAATGCTATATTGTCTTCATTTCTACCTATCACATCCCTCGGGTTTACTGAGCCGGGGTGCACAAAAAGCCCTTAAAGCCAAACAACTGGTCAGATTTGAAATACCTTTGTGTCTCAGAGTGATGAGGTACTAATATAAATGCTACCAAAACAAAATCACTATCAAGTGTACTTCTTGGCCTAACTGTCCTAGTTTAATTTAAAAGATAAATAGTGTCAAAAAGGCAACAGATCTGAAGGAAGAACATTGCTGGGAGGTGAGGAAAATATGGAACAGATCCAAGTTATTTCAAGAATCAAGGAGAGGAGGAGTTCAGACAACAGTCCACAAATATTTCCTTAATTAGTACTTTAAAGATAGGCATGAAAAGAGTCAGATACCAGATCCATGTTGACTAATTATGACTTCCTTGTTAAAGGAGTGGCTGCAGGCATTTCCAGGAGCATGCAAGTCATATGATTCAAATTTGAGTAGGGCAGCTTACTCATTGATCTTCTTTGGTGGGTAAATGTTTCCCAAATTTGTTACAGACTAAGAAAGCAGCTTTTACAAAAGGCAGATGTAAAGATTTTGGGGGGAAGGGGGGTGTTGATCACAAACCAAGATGAGTGATTAGAATGGTGCTAGTTTCAAGTAGACCAAAATAGGCACGAGGAAACGGGTCTTCCTGAACTGTAAGTGTGAAAAATATGCTATGCTTGCACAGCAGACTAAGCCCATCTATTAATACTTTCTTCTGGCTAATTTGGTTGTGTAGTTGAGTACAAAGACAACAAGAAACGATTTATGATGCTCTTACAGATAATGTCTAATAGACATAACAATTAGTTTTTTCAGTTAGAATCTACATATGCTTAACCTTACTGTCCATAGTATCAGGAAGAAATATAAAGGAAACTTGCAAAGGCTGCATGAATCAGAAATATTTTTGTGTCTGAAAATTCATGGAATTCTACCCCTCCCCCCCCACCATCTGAAATTTGCTCTTACCTATTCAGAGTGCTGAAAAAGATTGCAGTCATAACTTAAGACTGAAGATGCAATAAAAATAAAATCACTTTTTTTAAATAAAAAGGTTCCACTTTTGGCAGCTGAAACTAAAAGGTATGCATGGAATGAAGTTGCTATCAATCATAAAATATTATTTACTGTATGCCTCAGCACGAAAAGAGAAGACATTCTCTTTCGCCACGCAGAGTGGCTGGGGCAACCAGTCACACAGGCATGGTATAAGTAACAAATTGTTGTTATTATTCAGTTTACAATTGGGCCTTATTGATACAATAAACCTAATAAACCTCACCAAATACTGGATTAAACTGAAATCACCAAAATTGAGTTTTGCAAAAGAGTTTAGCCCACTAAACCAATAAAACCATCCAGATCGTGGTAGGGGAATCAGGGCAGATTTGAGACTTCTTTATCATGGAGAGTCTTCTCAGTACTGAGTGGTGAGCAGGTGAGCAGAGATAGCAGTTTCTGTCTTAAATAACACTGCAATAGCCCAAAGGAAAGAGTGATGATAAGAACAGCACCTATAGATTCAAGGGCTGCTTTCACAATTATGTGAAGAGCTTTAATGAGTGATAAATTGCTTTACTGTTTTGTGTCTGGTTTTTTTGTCAAACATGCAAGCAAATACTATGGATACAAACTTCATATGTTCATAATTCAGATCCAATATACCTGAAACCCACATTTTCTAGGTATGCCAACCCTATAACAACAGCCTTCAGAACTGTAGCAATGAATGTATAACTTTCATGTCAAACTACAATTCAGTTTATGAATGAGCCCATTGTTCTCCAAACAAATTGATAATACAGCATGTAAGGAAAGCAGGGGACTGCTGGTGGGGGTGAATAGAGACAAATTAAAGTTCAAATGGACATAGGTTCTCTTGCAGCTGAAGGAATGGACCAGTTCCAGCCTTGAGTTATGGCTACCTCTAATTCTGAAGTTTAATATGCTTTATTGACTTAGGTAAGATTATCTGAAATGGACTGGATGACCCTCAGGACACCTTCCAACTCAACAATTTTATGATTCTAACCTGTTTGTAAATGCACTGTGCCAACATGGGCTCGAAAATGCTAGCCACCTGAACTGAATATGGAGACAGGTGTGAATGAAGCAAAAACTTATAAACTGAGCTGCACCTGAACCTGGAATCACATGACCAATCTTCAACGCTGGTTATGTGAATAACCTAGGAATATAAACAAGAGTAGTTGTTTTTTTGGCGTCCTTATGGCAAAAGTAATGGAGGAGACAAGATATTTCTCCCTAAGTTGAGCAAGCTTTAAAACACTCCAATGCCCCCCCCCCCTAAGCTTAATGGAAGAAAGTGGAACGAATTCTAGCAACAGCACAAAGGTGATTGTGAACAAACAGAGCATGTGCAAAAGTGCAATATTAACAAAAATAAGTCAGGCTGACTCATACATGGGTAAAGATCATACTTCAGACAAAGAATAGAAAGTGTATTAGAAAAGGATACGAAATATGGAACCCGTAGCGATATCTAAAATATCCAAGGCTGAACACTTAGAATCATAGAATCATAGAGTTGGAAGAGACCACAAGGGCCATCGAGTCCAACCCCCTGCCAAGCAGGAAACACCATCAGAGCACTCCTGACATATGGCTGTCAAGCCTCTGCTTAAAGACCTCCAAAGAAGGAGACTCCACCCACTCCTTGGCAGCAAATTCCACTGTTGAACAGCTCTTACTGTCAGGAAGTTCTTCCTAATGTTTACTGTGGGATAGCTTAGCCTCCTGTAGCACTTTGCCAATTTGTAAGGCAAATCTTACTACATATCAAATGCCAATGTCTGATGAAATATGTTAGAGAATTGTTGCCGATAGCCATCCGTGTATATTTGCAAAAATTTAGAGGAAGTACCTTAGAATGTAAGTGAGAAGTGGAGTCCTTTTCTCAAATGAATAATCAAGTTTATTTAATTAATTTATATCTTGCCCTTCATCACAAGATCTCAAGGCAGATCACAGAATAAAATACAAGAGAAAAATATGGGTAAATAATTAAAACGAAAACAACAAAACTATAGCTCCTCCTTCCCAAGGACACATTTAAAAGATTGTAGAATATTAATCAGCCAAAGGAATGTTTTTCACAAGCGCCTAAAATATATATAATGAAGGCGCCAGGAGAAGTTCCCTGGGGAAATAATTCCACAAAAGGGGAAGCCACTACAGAAAAGGCCCATTCTCACATTGTCACCCTCCAGACCTCACGTTCTTCAAGTACAAGTCCACCACAAACAAGGCATTTCGGCTGAGCCTCCTGAGTGCATGTACTTGGGAGTAAACAGAGAAGTATTGCCACATGGGGCCCACAGATCGTATTATTTAACTCTCAGTTGCCCTTTTAACATGGCAATAATAAGAAAGAAAGAAAGAAAGAAAGAAAGAAAGAAAGAAAGAAAGAACGAGGAGTGTCAGACCAAAACCATTCAAAGCTTCTAGGTCAAAACGTATTCCTTGAATTCACTACATACTATACAAACACTGCATAATATACTCCCAGTGGCCATATCCTATTACATTGCAGAGAAACTGGATTCTGCATCTCCTGGAGCTTCTGTGCAGCCATCAGTAGTAGCCACACGTAGGGAGATTATTATTATTTTTAAGTCAATATTAGGCTTCCCAGTTTTGTTGAACTTTCTCTTTAACACGCCATAGAAGAATGATTCTTCACTATTGAGTTGTTTGACTGGAAAAAGTGATAAAGCTGTATGGTAACTAAATAAGGCACACCCTTCTCCATATATAATATATAACTCTGGGGGCTATTCTCTCTTGAATGTGTACAGGTGCAAATAAATGCTTGAGATGAATGAAAGGTTCCTGAAAGCTTATAGGGCAGCACCCCTCCCATTTAAGTTATACCTGAGGCTGTGCAGCATGAGCCCTGGTGAGGCATTACTGGCACTCCAGCCTCAAAAAGGAAAGACAAAGGAGAGAGATTGGATCTCTCCCTCTTTAATGTGCTGCTAGAAGAAAAGAGCCTGGTGGCCTTTGAGGTGGATTTCTCCCCCAAGGGCTACTGCAATGATTGAAAGGGAAGAAGGAGGCAATTTAGGGAGCAGGGTGTGTGGAGAGCAGAAAGATGATTGTGGTTGGTTGGTGCACATACATTCCATTTTGTTCCTTATGTTTTGTATACTCATAAAATATATGAACAGTAATAACACACACACACACACACACACACACACACACACACCTCTCTTATATAATATGTTTTTGTTTCTACTCAGTCCAAAAAAGAAGTTTGTAAAGTTGGTGGCTGAAGCCTGGTTGACACAATTTCATACACCAAAGAGCTGGAAGCAGGGCAGACGTGGATTTAGGACAGCACAACTGGTTCCCCCACACATGGTGCCAGGGGCAAGGGGTAAAGGTAAATGGACCCCTGACCATTAGGTCCAGTCGTGACCGACTTTGGGGTTACGGCGCTCATCTCGCTTTATTTGCCAAGGGAGCCGGCGTACAGCTTCCAGGTCATGTGGCCAGCATGACGAAGCTGCTTCTGGCGAACCAGAGCAGTGCACGGAAACACTGTTTACCTTCCCACCAGAGCGGTACCTATTGATCTACTTGCACTTTGACTTTCTTTCGAACTGCTAGGTTGGCAGGAGCAAGGACCGAGCAATGGGAGCTCACCCTGTGGCGGGGATTCGAACCTCCGACCTTCCAATCAGCAAGTCCTAGGCTTTGTGGTTTAACCCACAGCGCCACCCTTGGACAAAGGTAGGAGGGCTCTAAGACCCTGCCCAAGCCTCACAGCTCCTTCCCAAAGTCTGGCACCACCCTTACCTGTCTTTGGGAAGGCACCACAAAGATTGGGGGGGCATTGTCAAATTTTGGCCTCCCCCAGGGTGTCATTATTACCTAGATCTGCCCCTGAACAGGGATCCATGTAATTATCTCTTTTAGTTAACATTCTGACAAAATGAATTAAATTATAACTATTTTAAGTGTGGGCTTTTTCCCCAGCTAGTGCAATCTGCCAGACTGCAGATCCAGTCACTAACCAGATGCTGGCTTTCAATTTTTTGCTCACAATGTTCTTGCTGCTTGCAAAAACTCGGGCCATGCAAAGCTTGCCCCTTCTTTCAGCTAAGCTTTATGAGTCGCTGAAACTCATATCTGAGCTCAGTAAGCTTAACCTGCAGAGTGTGAGTGAGTGTGTGTGTGTGTGTGTGTGTGTGTAAATGGATGTCTCTTCTGGTGTTTTATAAGCAGGGTAAAGCCTACGTTTTTCAAAGGGGTTGTTCAGAGGCTATTATAGGCCTGTTGGAAGTGGTTTGTCCTTTGGTCTTTTAGTGAGAGAATGTTTATGGCTGTTGTGACATTGCTTGTTTCATGTTGAGTTTTACGGGTTTTAATGTTATTATTTTATTGTGATGCCTTTAAGTACGCCACACTAAGCCAACCCAAACAAACAAGCCCCACGCCACATCTTTAACTAATAGCATTTTGTCATCTTCCTTTGAATAGACCAGAGCAATTGAACAAAGGGATTATCCTCTCTCTCCCCACTTAAAATTAGTATGGAGCTGAGCTGTGGAATTTTTCAAGTTTAGACAATGGTGCAGCTGTGTAAAACAAGGCCCACCACATAGGATTTTGCTTGCTTCGGTTTAATACTAATGCATCTCAGTTCACTTGGGTAAGGTGTGTCAAGCATAAAGGCCTGCCACCAGGCTCTATCACTCTTGTTTCCATTAGTATTAAGAGCGCTAGCATTAGGCAGGCAAAAGAGCACTTGTCAAGTGTTGCGTGGCCTATAGTCTGGGAGCTTTTACTTACAGCACCAGCCATACTATTCAGGGTGTCCTTTAAATGACCAGAATCTCCATTCTTTAAACACTAAGGGTGGGAAAATAGCAATGGCTACCTGAAATAATTTAAATTGCAGAATCAACACAATTCTGTTGCGTTTATTATGTATATAATATGTACATGTATATAAATGTATATTACATGTATATAAATGGAAAAAATATGTCTGCAGAAGTCAGAAAACCAAGCAAAGAGTTATGGATTTGCACACTGCTGCAGATTTCATTGTAAGACAGATGACAGATCTTTATCCCAAGCAGAGAGCAACTTACTCCTGGGTAAGTGGGGACAGAATTGCAACTTAAACTTGTTCATTTTTTTTTAATAAGAGGGGAGAGAATGGAGAAAGGGGGAGAAATAAGCAATGGTTAAAGAAGCTCAAATGCTAGTCCAGTTGGTATATCACAGTGGTTGCTAGTCGCTAAATCTTAATAGAACACCAATAAAAAGTCAATGAATTATCTTTTACAAAATGTGTCAGACAAAAATTAACATCCAGAGCTGTTCCATCTTTTTGGCCAAGCCCTGGAATCTGTTAAGCACTGAATTCACATAGTGCCTGAAGGGTATCTCTAGATAGGGTTGGGAAAAGCTCCACTTTGAAACACTGGAGACCTATTGCCGGTCAGTATACTGAGGCAGATGGACCAATGGTCCAGTTTGTTCCTTTGTTGCCAAGATCCCTTTCCTTCACCTTGGTGAAGCCATGGTTTTCAGTCACTTGTTCCTATGGTAGAGAATAAAATTGATCTAATACATAATATTGACAACTGTATTCAAAGAAAATTGAACTGCACACTTAGGATTATTCCCAATGCAACAATAACATTCAGAAATATTCCACATGCACAGAGTCTCAATATTGCATATAGGAATTTTTCAGCTGCATTTTAGCACTTTCTTCTCCAGACATTCTGAATATCTGAATTTGTCTGTCTGCAATATAATGCAGTCCCTGAACTCTGAAAAAAAATTTATTCTCAATGAAGCAAACCACACATATTTTAAGCTCCATGTTTGAGGTTTCTTTTGTTATCAGCTATTAATCCAAACTGAAACAGGAAAAAATCAGAATCTATTAAAGATCACTGAAAACTTCAAAGGAACGAAAGTTAAGAAAAAATATATTCCAATTCTCAGCCCATGCAGCAAAGCACACATTAACAGTGGTCCAATAGCTGGTAATGGTGACTTCCAAGTGAGGTAGTTAAGATATTATTGCTTCTGTAAACTCTAAACTGAAGTTTAAAGTAGACATGTAATCTTCAACTCCCCAAACAGTCCAATTTGGCCACTAAAGATGCTGTTTTACATTTCCAAACATTTTTCCCTTGTTGCTACTTTTTATTCTTCAGTTTTCAGGTTGTAAGCATTTGTTGCTTGCAAAGCAACTCCTTTTGAACGCAGAATCTTGGGAGGCATTTGTTACTAACTGCTAATGCAGCCTGCCAAGCAAGAACTCCCTGCTGGTGACATGACCACCTAGTGACCTCTAAAAATGTTTTAACAATGTGAAAAATATCTCCCTCTCGTAGGAAACAGCAATTTTTTAAATTAAATGTACATTGAATGTTCGCTTACATACAGATAAATGATATTCAGAGTCACCTTCTCTGTTTCCAATTTTGGCCGTTTGAAACCCAGCCCAAAACTAAATAAATAAACGTTGATACTAAGAGGAAACTAAGAGCTCTAGAGCCTTGTGATTTCACAAACAGCTTTTTTCCATTTTCTAAAATCTAAACTTTAAGCCAGACATAGAACAGGTAATGAAAAGAAACAAGTTTGGCAGCCCCTCTCTATGGCTCTTAGCTGAAAATAGATCAAGCCAAAATAAGTGGCTATAATTTGGCAGACTTAATGTCTTTAAAAGTCTGCAGTTTGTGAGGGTAAGAGTCAAACATATAATGTTTACAAATTGAAACACTATCTCTCTGTTGAAAAGACACAATGGTATACTTTCATCATCGTCATCTCAGTTTTAAGCATTAGCTTAGCAAAGGATACAAATCTCTTATGTCTATATGTGCTATGGTAAACATCGTACGTTAAAACCAGTTTATGTTGCTTTGAGAGGCTTTATTTATATTGTTGGTTTTTTATCAGGTAATTGCCTTCATGGAAACCTAAATACAGGTCTTTGAATACAACCCCAGCACTCTTACGGACACAGGCTACTTACTGTCCCCCATCCCAGGACAGTCCTGGCTGTGCTCCCTACACTTCGGATGCTGCTTTAGCAAAAAAGGGTACAGATAGTGGTCTGTGCAGTTGTAGCTTGCCATGAAAAGCACAAAACAACTTCCACTTGTTGCTCTGGGCAAATGCAGATGACCAGCTTGCCACAGGCATGTCTTGTTGAAAACCCAAAGCGCAGGGAAACCTCTCCCAGTCTTTTCTTGTGGTCATCATCTGTCCATCTCCTTTACAGCTTCCCTACCAGAAGCTTCTTCCCAGGAAGTTTTCTTTCAGCTGGGAATGCTCTCTTGCTTTCCCCTGTGGACCAGGAGCTGGGTTGCTTTACTGAAAGCACCTGCACCTGTCTGATCTACGTAGTTGAAAGTGTCATTTGCCAAAGGCTCATATGATGAGTTTTTCCAGCCACATCTGTGACCAGGCATCAGGAATCAAATCCTCCAACCTGTACACCACCCAAACTTTTTTTTGGGCACTTCTTCTGAAAAAGGAGAGGATGTTCGGGAAAGCAGCAAGACCAACCCATTCAATACAAATAGGACAGAGGAGGTCGTGTAGTAAGATCTAACTCTACCAAAGCCTCCAAGTCAGGCTTGTTCTGCAGTATGAACCACCTGGAAACTCTGTAGCTGGTGGTCATAGTTGAAGTCTAGCTTCCTGCCACAGATCTGCTTCATGCCTCTGCCTATGCCACACTTTTGCTCAACTGATTCCTTCAATTTCATTGGAGGTGGCCTGTGACCAGGAACTCTGAACTTAGTCCATTTACAGTAATTTGCTGGCCTTTGATTATTTGGTTACCTGGTAGTCAGTGGAAGAATCACCTAAACTTCCCATGCTTTCCTGCCAAGAATGCTCCTACTGCTAGATAGATAGATAGATAGATAGATAGATAGATAGATAATTTATTACGGTCGGAGACCAGCTTATAAAGCACACTTGGGGGTACAATCCCAAAAGGAAAACAAACATTTAAAACAATGTACAACTGCTATGAGACTACAGTGGCAGTCCTAAGTGGTGCTGTTGCTGTTAGAGGGCTCCTTCTCCATCTATCATGCGTGTGTGTGTGTGCACACACACACACATGCATGAAGTAAAACCCACTGAACTATAGGGCTGCACTGTAAGGCTGCAATCCTTTACCCACTTACCTGGAAATTTAGCCCTTTGAACTTAACGGGACTTATTTCTTTGTAGACATGTATAGGATTGCATGGTAAGAGTTGAAATTTACTTGAGGATAGAAACAAGAAGTTTATCACCGGAAACCCTGTCCTTTTAAATGCATTCAGTAGTTAATATAGCATCTGTTCATTCTGGCACATTCCTTTTTCAATTACCTGAATGATAGACACTTTTAGGTTTTATAGTACATTATAAACAAAAATGCACTTAGAGAGAGATAAAGTATATTTTCCTTCTGTAACAGAAAGAAAACAATTCTGCTCAGGTTCAGTGAGTTCTTCTTTGTCTACAATTCCTAAGTGCAATATCTTGGAGTCTCTTGCCTGTATGTTTAAAGTGTAGTAAATCACACCAATTACATTCTTAAGACTGAAATACTTTGTTTCAAGAGCAATAAAACGCATTCCCAATCACTTGCCTAAAGGAGAAATAGCTTAAAGGTTATCAGGCAAGAGGAGATAACAGATTAACTCACAAAAAATTATGGGGTTTTTTTCACTGAGGGAAAAAATAAAATTAATTTGACTTCATTTCCATTGTTTGTTCTTCAATGAATAAACATACTAAAATGTGGAGATTTTAAACTAGGATTATATAAAACTGCTCAATTTTTGCCTGAATCATCTCCAAAAAGGACAACTGTTTGCCACTTCTACAACTGGTATGGAGGGTGGGTGGGTCAGAATTGCAGTTCAAGATTGAGAAGAAGTCAGTCAGATAATACTAGTTACTTTAAATGAGTTCAAGTCTTTGAGGCCAGATGAACAGCATCATTAGGTACTAAAGAACACCGCTAATGCATTTTTAGAACCTCTGTCTATCATTTTTTGAGAACTGCAGAAGGATGGGTGATGCATCACAGGACTGGACACAGGCAAATGCCCCAATCTTCAAAAAGCCAGAGGAGGGGGTGGAGATCAGGGAAACTACAGGCCAGTCAAACTGACTTCGATAGTAGGGAAGATATTAGGACAGATGATAAAGGAGCTTATATAGATTTATCCAGAGGATTAGACCTATATATGGGGGATAAGGCTATCAATGGCTACTAGTCATGATGGCTGTGTTCTATTTCCTATGCCTCTGAATGGTAGTTACCAGGAATAGTTAGTGGCGAGAGTGCTGTGGTGCTCAGGTGCTGCTTTCAGGCTTCCCATTGGTATCTGATTGGCCACAGCAAGAACAGAAAGCTGGTCTAAATGGATCATGGATGCAATGCCATGCAACTCTGTAATAAACAAAACTTTGGGTGGCACATGGAAAGTCATGAGAAATGAAGTTAAGAGTAATCTTGGCATCTGTTCCTCACAGATGTAGCACACAATCAAAGTTCAGCTGTGTGTCTGTGTTAACTTACAGGGATCTTAGTATTATCCTCAAAAGGTACACATTTACCAATCCAAATGTTTCCATTTGAATCTGCTGGGAGTGTATTGCAAGGGTGAAGAAACAGGCCAGCTGGATAGACTTCACTGGTGGTCATTTTTTACCTGCAGAGTTTTTAGAACACAGCTGCCAAAACCTAGAATTCTATTCAGGGCTTCCTTTGGCAAATGCTTTACATTCTTTGAAGGTATTTCTGCATTTCACATTTCTAAGAGAGCTGTTAAATTTTGCTAGAAATTCTGGAGACTTTAACTAATTCAGACTTCCCTGTACTGCTACCAGCAGCAGAAATGCGTGAGCAAGGAGCTAGGCAAGACGTTCCTTCCTATTTCAATTCTGATTTGAGCTACAAAAAAGTTTGGGGGCTTCACAAGTTCACCTCTCATTTCAGTCCCTGAAGCAATACCAAGCTTGGCTTAGACAAACTTTGCTGCCATTGAAAAGATGGAAATTTAAAGATGGCCCCTGAATTTGTTTTAATTAAAAATTGAGGCCAACTAAGTTTTGAGACTTAATATATAAAGTTATGTATTTTTCTGTGGGTCTTTAGGAGTTTTGTCTGCAGTGTTTTCAAAACAGGTCTTTTTATGGGCAAAATATCCAAGTTGAAATGTTAATAATAATAATAATAATTTATTTATACCCCGCCTATCTGGGGGGCTCCCAATCAAGTGTTAAAAACAATACAGCATTAAATATTAAAAACTGCCCTAAACATAGAAAAAAAGGTTAGTATTACTGACTATGGAGTTCTATGCGAATGGTGGCAATGAGAGCTTTATGTTCCTTTTTAATAGGTTTTTATATGTTTTAATGATGGTTTATTAGTTGTTGTCCCATTTCTTGTAGAAAATCCTCCCAGGAAGGTCTGTTCTGGTATTAATAAGAAGTGCACTGCTCTTTCTTCAGGATCCTGAGACTGGTTCGCTCTCTTTCTTTCTTTTTTTTTGGCATTGGATGCTTCCCTTTCCTGGCAACCCCTATGTGTTAATACAGAATAAGGATCCAAGTATTTTAAGTACCTGTTTAGAACTTAGACACCAAAGGGAATGGAGTGGCTCATATGCCCACCTTGGTACAGTCCACCATGCACAGATCAGGGCTGCTGGATAGCCAAGTGCTTTTTTTGGTAGGGGGAGGGGAAAAGTTGTTCCTTGCCTTCTAGTGTCAGTGCTGGCATCATGTGTCTAGAGTGTGACACATGCACAGCTGTTCCTCCTAGGTCCTGGTGAGCTTAGGCACATGCAGAGCCTTTGAGACATGACTTCTATTTGCACTGAAAAGGAGCTACATTTCTGCATCACTCCTATGGACCAATATTATGCTGTCCTCTCCAATTATCTAATTATACCCTAGCTTTTTAAGTTATAATTCCAGCTTCCCCTCACTAACCTTTGGTTCACTTGATTAAACTGTCCCGGTTAGTTATGAGTGAAATAGCCCAGAACTAAACAACTATCTCACCCAACTGCTTGTGCGCAGAATACCATCTGAGCTTAGAAGGAATGCAGAGATGCTCTGCTAATGCCTTAGAAATGCAACAGTTCCACTAGCGATTGCTACACGTTTCAGTAATAAAGTAGTTGTTGTTGAGCCAATACCATTATATTTAACTAACCATTCCAACCAATTGCTTACAGGTATTATCATCTGGAAATTTTATTTCCCTGGCACTTTGACCCTGAAAACATTTACTTGGAAGTAAACTCAATTTCTTTGAATGGGACTTTTTACTGCCAAGTAAGATTGCTCAGGAATGCAGCCACAATCAATTTAACATAGGCAAAACATCCAAGCCACATTGCTCGACCCATTTCTGCAACTCAGAGATTATGACTTTTCTGCTGACAGAATTTATGGAGATGCAGTGATTCAATATTAAGAGCCTTCTGTTAACAGGCTGTGTTCTCAATGACCTTGCTCTTTGCTCTTTCATTATTTACATTTTCTTCTACAGTATGTCGCTAATTCCCAAAGTGTCCCCAGGGGAATATCACTGTTTTTCAAGTCAGATTGGCCTGTTGAACTTTATAAAACGTTATATGAACTAGCCAAATTGGTTATTCTGATGTTAATCTAGTCTTCTTTTATTTATTTTTAAAATAGCATGAATAATTGTGACATATAAAGTAGCTTTTTCTTGTTAAGGGCAGCAAAACAGCAGCATCCTTATGCTATCCGTAATCTCCGCTCCTGTGTGTATTTACAAATCATTCATTGCCATGGTATCTACCAACACTAGGCAAAGATAAAATGGCATAAAACAAAACCCAAGAAACAAACCCAATACAAAAAGAAAACTGGCCAGCTGGCAAACTACTCAAGATTTCACAAACCTCATTCAAGGGCAAACAGTCTTGTAGATGTCTGCTTTCTGCTTGTTTTCAGACATTCTGTCTACTATTTATCTTCAAGACTGTGCAGAGTGAAGACAGGCAAACTTTGCTTTGTTCCTTCTCCTGTTCCTCTAAAAGAGGTCCATAAATGCTATTACAAAGAGTAGGTTTTGCAGAATGCATTTGCAAAAACAAAAAAACCAGACAGTATAGCTCAACCGTAAGCAGAATCTATTTCTTTATTACAGCTTCAGACTATACCAGGCTTCCTCCAAGGACCTCATAGAATACACCTGGTGATTACCCTATTTTATATCTTGAACAAAGGGGTGGGCTGAGAGATAATAACTGGTCCACTCACCCACTGAGTGTATGCCTAAGTCACTATTTGAACCCACATCTGCTTCATATTGGCTCTAGCACAAACATTCTAGGTCTTGTACAGAAGATGGAAAATGATACACTTCCTTCTTGGAAGGCTTGCAATCTGAACTAGAAAGACAATACAGGGGTGTGAGAGCAGTCATGGTAGATGAAGTGGGACTGAAGACAAAAGGAATCATATGGTGACACAATGTGGGTAGGGTTTGCTAAGTATTGAGAACAGGCATGAGGAAAGAAAGAAAGGAAAATGGTTTTGTGAACTGGAGAACAGACTTAGGGAGATATGTGGCCAGGTGAACTGAGAAGGGAAGGTCCCTCTAGGCCTACGGAACTGCATGACATGCAGAGTCATTCTGTCAAAGAAAGATACAATTGGCTCATGTGACCATTTTGTCACTATTCATATGCCACATAGTCATAGATTGGTTTCTGGCTTCAAATAGCTTGCTCCTGAGTAATCCCAATAAGAAATGGATACATCTGCTAATTTCAGTTTCTATACATTTCTAATGTTCCCTGTCTTAAGTTCAGCTCTCCTCATCCCTGTCTCAGTTTGTGAAACTTTTTTTTAAAGTCTTTTGAAAATTCAACATTATTGTGCAAATTTCTCCTGAAACACACATTTATGCCTGCAATTTTGCCTGACGTACATTTTTGCAAGTCATTTCCCCTAATGTATGCATTTTATGCACACTGCCCCTTAATATATACAGTTTGTATGTGTTATGTGGTGGTTAAAGAACTACGCTTCAAAATTTGGAGATGTGCAAATTTCAAAGAATGGCTGTGTTTTGGTTCACATATGGTTTGGGGATGTGTCTTATGTTTTCATAAAAATTCAAACCAAGCCAGAATTCTTCCCCATCCACAGACGCAGTGAATGTACTAGAACTTCATGAGATATATGCATATATCCTTCACGACATAAATATACATTTAATATATGAATACTTGTATTGGCTGGATATCTTACAAAACAATTCCTGCTACAAGTCCCATAATTTGAACTTTGAAATACCAGAGCTGAATTTGGCCCATAACACTCACTATAACATTTTTAAAGGTTTATAGACATATCCCCTATACAGAATCGTAAAACAATCTTCCTGTTCATCTAGGCAAGTCTCTCTCTCTCTCTCTCTCTCTCTCTCTCTTTGGGAACTAAGCACTATAAATCGTGATTGTTTTTCATCTATTACTTTTTCAAAACCAAGCTTCCATCAGAGAATTTGTTGTCTCAGCCTGATAGTATAAAATGTTTGAGCATAATGAAATGTGGATGAAAATTCACCTACTGAAAACCTTGTTAGATGGTGCTAAGCACCCTTTGCACTGAAGATCGGAATGTGGCCTCTGTGAATGAAATGTGTCCTGTGCTGCTCCAGCACAAGAATAGCAGCACCATTTGAACAACGTAGGAAAGCAATGCTGCTCCACTACTCAGTACCACTGAAACTTCAGCTGAGCTAAGCTGAATTCCCAAAAGATAAGTTTGAAAGAGATTTGGGGGGGAGCAAGGGTGATATTGTTGCACGCCAACCCAATTGCCAAGTGGTGTAAGGTTCCAGGGGGTTCCAGGAGCTTACCAGGGTTCGTGTTTCCTTTGGAAATGAGGCACAGTGGAGACTGTGGTTTCCTGCTTTTATAGTAATATCCCTTTGTTTCTTGATAATTCTGGGGTGGTACTGATTCCTAAGCCCAACTAACAGCATTTGTGAGTCCGGTCTTTTAGCCCCAAGGAATTGTGATTGACATACATTCATCACTCTTTTAAGGTTCACCCAGAATATTGTATGCCACCTGACTAGGTGAATATAGATACTATTGCACACAGTAAAAAGCTATATAAGTGATAAAAGGCCAGGACAGGGTAAAGGGAGATAATAGAACTGTACAGATGGAAGGGGCCTTGAGGATCATCTAGCCCAACCCCCAGCAATGCAAGAATATGCAGCTGTCCCACACAGGGATCAAACCTGCAACCTCGGTGTTATCAGACCACACTCTAACCAACTGAGCTATCATTTTCAAAGGGTGCCTAAGGAAGTATTATTCATCATATTCCACTGCAAGCATCATATTCCACTACAAGTTAAAAATGGATTGATATTAAACATTGGGCAGGGGGACCGTAACATAGACATGTTGCCTTGGTACACTGGTGAAGCTTCTGTTTCGGACGGACCGCAAGCAAAGACTGCACATCTTAGTTGCATGTGTTTGAACACCTGTACCCGAAACAACCCCACAAATTGTCCTATGGATACTGAAAGAACACCTGAGGGACCTGAGGGACCAGTGCTGGTCAGATCCAGCCCCACCACAGACATGCCCAGTGTCCACACACCCCTGCTGTCCATTCATTTGGCCAGATTGTGAAGTGGCTGTACACATGTACGCATGTGCTGCTCCTGCACACGAGAGGGAAGCTATTCTTTCAATGCACGTGAGATGCCTTTTGTGGGACTCAAGAAGGACAGGTTACCTGGCCTTAGGACAAAACTAAACAATGCATCTGTTTGCCTTCTCATTCTACAAAATGCAAATGAAGGAGGAGAAAGGGCACAGTTGTGCAGAGGAGCATTTTGTGCGGAGGAAAAAAGTGACATAAGGGATTGTGGCTGGTGTGTAGACTCATGTAAATGTCTACAGAAAAGCAATGGCTACGTTGCATCACAGTGGGCTTTATAGGCCTAATAAAGGCACCTCAGTTTGGGTCTCCATCTATTAGGGGAAAATAACTGAACACTGTAGTATCTCAAGATTGAACCTATACTTAATATGATTGACTGAGGTTAGAAACATTATGACTTTGCAACAGCTGTGGGGAATGAGGTCATTCCTGCTTTCCAAATAGAACAGAATGTCTCCCAATAGAGCAATCGGCCTGCTTTCCCCCAGGAAGTAGAAAACTCCACTAATTAAGATGTATCTTAGGCACACTTGAAAGAAAAACACTTCCTAGGTGTTTCAAAGATAAAGAAATATAACGTATTTCAGATGGCCAACCCTAGCCCAGTGAGGAGGTGCTTGAGGAGAACCAGTGTGGTGTAGTGGTTAAGAGCGGTAGTCACGTAATCTGGGTAACCGGGTTCGCGTCTCCACTCCTCCACATGCAGCTGCTGGGTGACCTTGGGCCAGTCACAGTCTCTCAGCCCCACTCACCTCACAGAGTGTTTGTTGTGGGGGAGGAAGGGAAAGGAGAATGTTAGCCGCTTTGAGACTCCTTAAAGGGAGTGAAAGGCGGGATATCAAATCCAAACTCTTCTTCTTCTTCTTGTTTCTGCTGAAGGGGAATTCATGCTAAAAATGCAGCTGATGAGCCTCTGAAGGAACCTCTGACACACAAATGAAAAAGCAATATGGAATATAAGCAAATGAATTTTCAGCATTAAGTTTTCTGCTGACTCTTTATCTTAAACATCCAGTTGTGTCACACTCAATTTTCCACTGGGCAAGGTCACTGGTTAGTTAAGGGATGTGTAACAATGCACACGACCTAAGGTGGGTTGCAGCAAAGAGAAGTCAGATGGGGTCATTCTGTAATGAAATCCTGTCAGATTGACATTATATGGCATCTCTTAAAAATAGTGTGGTATCCTTCTGGAGTTGTTGCATGAGTTGAAAGTGGAGGACACTGCCTTAAATGTGGGGTTTTGCAGGGTTCTATTTTATATTCCATGCTACTCAACTTCTACATGAAACATCTGAGTGGGGTTATCCAGAGTTTTGGTGCACTATCATAAGTTTGCTGATGACATGCAATTCTTATTTCTCCTTTACATTGCAAGTAGGTGTGGTAGTGGACCAACTGGTGCCCAGCCATGGTAATGGACTGCATGACGACCAACAAAATTAAGCTCAGTTCAGATAAAACAGAGACAGTGCCAATAGGTATGTTCCTCAGTTAGGGTGGGTGAGGCGGAAACTGTTAGATGGGGTTATAATCCCCCTGAAACAGAACAGTTTGGGTGTCCTCTTACTTCCCATTGCCATTGGAGGCACAAGTGTCCTTTGTGGCACAAAGTGCCTCTTTATCAGCTTAGGCTGGTGGTCTGCTGCAATTGTACCTGGATTGCTTAATACTGCAGTTTCCAAGTGGTGTACCGTTGGACTACAAGAGGGATACCTAAAGAATATAGCATAAAATCAGTTAAAATTAAACAAAAACTCAGAGGAAGGTACCTAAAATGACTGAAATTTTAAAAAAATATTCACCAGGTTCCAGAGGCTCAGCATGAACACTAAAGTAAGGACACAAGAAACAAGCTGGAATGCCACAAATAAAGGTTAGTGTACCTCTTTATAGCCAGAGGTTCGCAGGAATTCTTATCAATAAATGAGATAAGATGTCTACTCTAGCTGGAAATGTTACAGTATGAAAAGAGAAGATCAAAGTCCATTCTGTGTGCTAACAAAAAATGAACTGTGACACATATTTGGAAAAAGTCCTGAGCATATATAAGAAGACAGGGTTTTACTTGCTGGTTATTTCTCCACTGATTAAGATATAACGTTGCAATTTATTTTTCATAAGGCTTAGCCCCTAAGTTGTACTGTAAGGTCATCGTTTCACTGAATGAAGCTTCCCTGGGGAAATATTATTTTAACTCCAGTTTGTCAGGCTTTCCTTTTTCAGTCATCAATATATAATCATTTACAAAGATAGATTTGCTAGCAGTGGAAGAAAATAACAATTTTGTTACATAAGAGCCTGAAGTATCACTCTGAACATGATCGTGTAGCTATTTCATAAATGACGAATGACTACAGTCTTCACAATCTGTTCAGTGTTTTAAAAGCATGAACACTGGATTTGTCTTTTTCTTTCGTTCTTTAAAAGCTGAAACATTTACACAACATAGTGAAATGAGTAACAGTAGAAGTGAAATTAACTTTCCATACCTATATATTTATACCATCTAGCAGGGGGTTGGGGATCCTCTGGCCCTGCACATGCTGTTAGTCCCTCACTAGTGGCCTTGTTGTCTGGGGCTGATGAGAGCTGGAGCTCAACAACATCTGGAGTACCACAGGTTTCCCATCACCGATATATAGCAATATTTTTTTTTCACTTGGAAGGTCCTAACTGTGGCTACCTATACATAACCAAACCTGAGAGGAAGGCTTGTGACCTTAGAAAGCAGATTTGCTCCTATTGGTAGCAGCCACTGTATGGATGCAGAGACACCCAGAGCACAACGCTTCTCTGTCACAGATCTGTGTTTCCACCCTTCTCATCTCGTGCCATGAGCTAAATCTCCTCCTTGCTGTCTTCTTAAGACTACTAGGCTCCCCAAGCCAACTGTCAGATGGGATCCATCTGATATAACCAATGAGCAAGTGGGAGAAGGAATAGCAAGATGACTACAAAGATTATTCCATTTGATGCCCACACTTGTACAATACGGATCTAGCCCAAGTGAAAGCAAAAGTGTCTCCTTCCAACAAGGAATAGAGTAGGAGGAGGGAGAAAGCAAGCAAATGTAGGGGCAAGGTCATGCCAGTCTTTTACACTGCAAGGTGATGCACAGCCATTTTGTGGCATTCAGAAGGAGGAATCCAGTGAATCACTGGTTTATACAGATATGGCTTCTGGATTTGGGCTGATTTGGATTCTACAATGACTCAAGGATCAAAACACAATCTATTTGTTCCTGTACTTAACTACATTTTAACAAAGGGGCATAAAAAGGCATTATTGATAGTCATTCTATAATGTTGGTACTTGCTTTTCTGGGGAAATGGTCGAATCCCAAGCACAGCTTTATTGGAAGCAAGATGTGACTGTTAGGATAAAATTTACATATGAGGCATAAACACTTACTAGAAAATAGGAGACCAGAGCTGGGTACAAGTTAGGTGACTATGCAACTAAGCTGACATGAATAAATGAATGTGCAGGATTACAGAAGGAAAAATGGTAGCTGGTGTCAATACGCTGATACTTAAGTTGAAGGCCAATGGTATCAAGTCCAAACAATTTGCTGTTTTAGTAAGAATTATTTTAGTTTGCATTCCTAGTCAAATATGGGCAGTGGAGTTTAAGGTTCCACTTGTGCTCTGATCTCAAATATGCAATAATGGAAACAATCTGAGACATAATTTTGTCAGTCAGCAACAAGCTTTGTAAGAGCTTTCTCCTCTGAAGCCTGTACAATAAATCTAACATCAGCCAGAAACAGCTTAAGAGATTGCCCAGGAACGAAAATGCAACATGTATAAACTAATGCAAGTAACAACTCATGTTCAGTTTTTGCTTACAATTTAATACTGCTTCTAGACCAGACATAGGAAAGATCAATAAATTAATAGAACAAAAAGTGTCCTGTATTTCCTCCCCTTAGTGCAGCGCTGCACTTTTTCTCGAGATCCTCGCCCACGATTGTGTATCTTACATATCCATGTAAATGGAAGACATAAAATACATGTCAAACATACAAAAGAGTAAGTTATTAAGTAGGAATAGACACTAAATTTTACTGGAAGTCAACAGATAAACATACTGTTTCTACCACTGTCTAAGTACACAATGCATAATTCAAAGGAATTAAAGTTTACATCTTTTTGCCATATCTTTCCCCCATGGCAGCCACATGTATTAATGCTTGATATTGTTACCAAGTTATGTAAACTCTACAAAAACTTTTTACAAAATAAAATAAAAATTGAGTTTGACTAGCTTCCAAAAGAAAAATAATTAAATTTAGATTTGCTACTATAACTAGGACTTTTTTCTGTCACAGTTTATGTTCTAATGATACTATCCATTTAACCCTATTTACTGTTACTCAGGTATAACCTAGTAATGTCACAGGCTCCTGGGATCTTCTCTTATTGATTATCTGAAGGCATTTTACCTGGAGTATTATGTAAAGAGTAACTTATATATGTTGCAAATGATAACTTGCCAGTTTTTCAGAGCCCTGATCAAACTAGACACAGGACAACAGGAGTAGAACATTCTGCAGATATTGGGCATTAAGCTGACTCAATAGAGTAAGCACCTTACAAGTGTATAGGCAGTGATTTGTGAAAGAATATTGAGATAGAGCATCCCTCTTGTCCTGTTATTTTAAAAATTCTTCCTTATCACAAATTTTGAAATGCAGTATCAATTTTTTTCATCATTTTGCTTCTTAGACCACCGCTTAATTCTTCAACTTCTTGGCACTACAGAAAATATTGCTAGCAGAAATTAGAACGTTCATTGCCTGTTTAGGTTTTGCAGTAGTACTGAGCTTCTCCATGTGACTGGAAACCTGATGCAAGAGATTACATATGTAGGATCCCAAAATCCAGGCTAGAAAGAGTCTGCCTCTAACCTTCGGTTCCTAAGTACAGAACAACCACAAAGTGACAGAATCCTTCATAACATGAATATGAACCATTTGGAGAAGTCGAGAAACGCACCAGTGAGAATTCCTCCTGATTTAAAAACTTAAAAGTCCAGCATCGGATAAAATAAATATTTAAAACATTTGCCTATCACCCTTCCTCCAAAAAACTCTTTATTCATGAGCTCTTCGATATGGAGACCACCAAAGGCTCATATATTTAATGAGCATGCGAGTTTTGCCTGCACAAGGCTAATGCCCTGCAATATTTTTTATGATGCTTCGATGATGCAATGGCTTATTTTGTAGATTTTATCAAGATTATATATATATATATATATATAATGGACCCTTAGAATGCTTTTACCTTTCATTGGGGGCATGTGCCAGGAGAGTACTAAAAGCTTCTGATCTCTCTTCTGTAGAAACATCAGTTCTCTTCCTCAAGTATGTAGGGTGTAGGGTGACTCCAACTATTTTTTATTATTATTAAATAGCCCCTTCAGCATCCTGAGAATACCACTTAGATGGAAAGGAAGGGAGGTCAGAATCTGCGTTCTTTTGAACTGATTGATTTCCCAAATGAGCACTGGAATATTTAGTACCTATTTCCCTGGTGCTTAAATATGAGATTTGGCCATTTATTTCTGATTCTTCATCATCATCATTATCTACTGCTTACAATGTGGTAATGTTTGCTTCTCTCAGGATTACTCTTAGAAACATTCAGAAACTTCAAGTAATAAAACACTCATCCAGGCCTTTACAAAGAGTGACATTATTGGACTCTGGGTTATTATTCTTTTCCTGCTGCCCTGGAACATTGCCCATTTTTCTAAAAGGTCATACAACTTTCTCTTGTACATATATATCCTGACGGTTTTAAAATATTACCTCAGATGTTACATTTCTGCTAGACATGTTGACAGCCAAAGAGAACAATTATTTGCAGATTCACAATTAAATTTTGCATTTCCCCCCCTTTCCTAAGCTGAAAAGCAATGCTTTCTTTGCAGAGGTATGCCAGAAACTCCCCTGTATGTTTTTACCAACATTTACAAACATACTACATTCCAAGAAACCCATTCTGACAAGGCACTTGTAAAAATCTAAAAAATAAAGATATTTTACTCTTAATGGTAATGGTAATGGCTGGCATAAGGCAAGAGTGGCCAAGCTGCTGGGTGCCTGGACACATCTGCAAACAGGATAAGCTGTCACAGGCAACACATACCAAAACAACACAACACAACCTATTTTGCTGGTCACGACAATAGTGCTTCTTTCAAGTCTAATTTCAGGGGGGAAGGGGGGGCACCAGCGAGGGTCTCTGTGGGCACAAGTGTGCCCATGGGCACTGCAATGGTAACCCCAAGTAAGAGGTTCAGAGCAGTGCTCTTCACATGGCTGCCATTCGATATTGTTACAAGTTCAACTCTTAATCGACCAAATCTAATTTCTTAAAAGACATTTGTTTAAAAAGAAAAAAAAGGAAATTCCTGTTCATGGTTTATTTCTATGTTTTCAACTGCCAATATTATTTCACTTATAATAAAACTGTGCAGGACTCCATTTATAAATATTACATAGATATCGACTCCTCCTTGACTGGATAGTCAAGGAAGAGGAGGTAACAGTGGCAATGGTGAGGTGGTCCCAGGATTTTGGCCATTCAATAACCATGGCCCAATGGGAAAATTTATGGAAGATCAATTGGAAATTTACAAATTGTTACACGATTAGAGAGAACTTCAAAAAATGCAACATTGATGGTATCTAACACCATGGAAACTTTCAAAAATGTATAAAAATGTGTCAAGTAATTGTTGGAGATGTGGTGAATCAGGAACATTCTACCATAATGTGGTGGATATGTAGGAAAATACAGGTATTCTGGGAGAGTATCCATGCAGAACTGCAAAAAATGCTAAAGATCTCTTTCAACAAAAAACCAGAGGCCTACCTCCTGGGAATAACAGATTTGGATATTCCACAAAAGAGGAAGGGTATCTTTTTATATGCGACGGCGGCAGCAAGAGTTTTGATCGCAGCAAAATGGAAGAATAATGAAATCCCCTCTATACAAGATTGGATCCAAAACCTGACAGAATATGCCGAATTAGATGGTTTATCAGAAAAAATAAAGAACAAATCAAAACAGGAATTTGTTTCAAAATGGGAGGTTTTCAAAGATTATCTGAAAAATAAATATAGTAGTTTAAATTCTGTTGCAGCATTTGAGGAACTTCAGTAATAATTGCAAGGTAGATATAAGAAATTAGATTTATTGAGAATAAGTTAAATTATGTTAAATGTATTGGCAAAAAGAAATATGAATTTTGAAATATGGAATAGACGGGAGGTTGGGTCTTTAGTGTCAAGACCAATAGATGTTTTATTGTTTGCTAAGAAAATTATGTGTCTATGGTTATTTTTGTAATTTGTGTGCAATTTGGTATTTGTGTTTTTTTCTTTTTTTCTTGTTGTATAATATGTGTGTGTATATATATATATATTACATAGAATTTTGCTTTTGTGTATGCTAAGCTTAAAATGTCATGAAATACTTGCTCCTTCGAGCAGCTTATTCTCAGACTAGGCTATCTGATTTTGCTAGTCACACTACGGTCTAATGATACCAATTTCACTGATGTGTTAGCTGAATTTAGCAATGGTAACTGAAACCTCTAAAATATTGGAATTCAGATTGTGTTGTGGACCCAGTAGTGCTTTAGGACAGTCTAGCAATCTCTACTTGAACATGAAAATTATATATAATGAGTAGTTTCCTGAGTAGAAGATTGGTTGACAGAGCTATTTCTCCATTATAAGAAGTTATTTTAGTGAATTATATAAGTGAAATATAATTGCTAAAAAATAGAAACCATACAGCATGCTGTGGTAGTTTGTTTACTTACATATTATACATATAATCCAACTAAAGTCAGGCATTTTTACACTCCATTGATTTCACCAGGAGTTGTGCTTAACTTTCTCACTCAGAAACAACAGGACCAAAACATGCCTGAATTTGGCAGTTGTGTCCGATGTCAGCATCATACATTATGCCAACCTTTTATCTTATCATTCACCTTTATATGTGATAATCCTCACACTAATGTGCTCTCTAGATGTGTGAGTAGTATTTAAAAGGTCACGGAAACAAATGTCTGGCTTTCATAAAGTTTCATAGCTACAACAATTTTGCCTTTGTTGTTGGTATCATTTAAGATGATTCGTTTGAGCCGAAGGATTTATACAAAGAATGCAGCTGAACTGTGAAAACTGGGGAGCTGGGAGGGGGAGGAGAAAATAAACAGGAAACTTAAACACAGCCATATGGTCTAACTGAATCTTTTAACTTGCTCATAAATAAACGGTTGGAATAACTTCCTTTGCTTATTAGCTAATTAAGCCCTTCTAGCATGGACTACAATGGCCATAATAAAGCTGTTTTGCCATAACCTCCAGGCTTCTTCCATTAAGTCTCCTGCTCCACACCGTCTTACTATAAGGTATGCAACCTCTTTGCCAGCATCTGTGGAACTCCACCTCCAAATGACAAAAGCTGCAAGGGAAACAAAAACTAGCTCTTCAATTTTAAACTCAATGTTTAGAATAGAGAAAATAAGGGGTTTTCTTCTTACACAAATAACCAAATATAGTCATTTGTCTGTATCATCTCCAATTAAGTATAATTACTTCTACCAGTTTTCATCATTGCACAAGATGCAGGGTAAACACTGCTAATTGTTCTATTAAGATCTACCTTTGAGAGAGGGCTTTTCCATTTCTCCGTTCTTTCTTCCCCTTCTCTTTTCTACATAGTTTGTTTTTTATTGTGCTGTATGATGAAAAGTTTCAATAAAATTTATGGTGGCGGGTGGGGATCCATATGTCGTGGGAAGAAAACTACCATCAGTCCCAGCCAGCATGTGTAAGGTTCAGAGTTGTGGGAATTTTAGTTCCACAGCATCCACATTGGTTGCTCTTAACATGCAGATTGTTATCAACTGCCAAGGTAGAACTAGCAAGACACTGAAAATCCAGGGTTGGTTACTTGATCCAAAGATGGTTTGCCAGGTAGCTTGCCCTGGTATTATGATTAATTACCAACCCTTCATCCTAAGGTCCCAGTGCAATTTCTACTCAGAAGTCACTACTGCCTGGTAGGTGTGCATATAGGGCTGCATCCAAAGAATTTGGATATCCAAAAATTCACTTTATTATGAAAATATTGGCTGACAAGCCTCACATCACAGAAGTATGTTTATCCCCTGTAACAGTGCCACAAAATGATCAAATCAGCAATTAACATCCGGATCCTGAGACATTCGTGAATGACAGATTAATTTGTAAATGAATGTGGAAATTTTGTGCACGGGGAAGTTCCAAGTGTTTATCAGAGCCCCCATTCACTGCTTCATTAAGATACAGACACGTACAACACAGTATGTTATGCATACAATAGAAGGTACACATTTTTGTGTGTAAGATTTTAGAGGCACCGCTTCAAAAGAAGATACCAGTATCAAGTCACTTCAGAAAATTTGATTGGAAGTCTACACATGCAAAACCTGTGAGGAAAAACATTCCAGTTTTGTGTATTTTGCTCCCACATTTTCATTTTTGTTACATCCCTGCACCCAAAGAGGAGAAGCAGGGAAAGAGGAGGAAATTGGCTTCATTGTGCCGTTGTAATTAATGTTTGTTTATATCACAGACTTATGTCACTATATGAAACACCTCTCCCAGCACAGCGCTGCATCTTAGCAAATTTAAACCAGCTAATTTTGGTGGGGTGGGGGTTGTATTTGTTTTTTTAAAAAAATTATTCCATACATTTAATATAGACACATTTGAAGTGTTTTCAAATAAACACTACTCAGGGCAGGAACTGCCAAAGGCACATATTTTTCTTTCAATGTTCCCGGGAAGTGGTTTGTTAGGCTATTGTTCTCAATGAAAAACTCATGTGTTTGTTCAGCACAATATGGGTCGTTGCTTTGAGTGAAAGATTCCCTTGACATGGCAAAACCTTCAATTGAAACAAGTCTTTGCCAAGTATATTTTAACCAGATGCAGCACAGCTTTGATTAGCGGCCACTGGATTCCATGTCGGACAGATAATGATGGTTTTGCTTCCCTTTAGTGAGGAAACATCCCCAGCTTTTAATCAAGAAATACACATACCTATGAAGAGATACGCACACAGCGCACCAAACAACTAATTTAAAACTGCAGTTCATGTCAACTTGCCTGACCTCTGACTGTTTAATCTTAACAGGACATATGCAATATCAACTAAAAATAAGTGTAATAAAATATTTATTTTGGCAGATACAGTATAGACATTGTAGAGGGACATGTGGTGCGTGGAAATTTTCTACCACACATATAGAGAGCAGAGAGGGCTCCAAATGAATTCCTGATTTCCCTCTTGTGGGAAAACATCTATTGGATAATGATAATATTAAAATGGCAAAGACACGTGCCATTTTGGAATGCTGTTCCAGTTCTACTGATTTGTGCCTGGGGGGACATGGGGAAGCTTGCTATTTGTTGCATATAAGAGGGAATCAGAGTCGGCATGTAGCAATAGAATTGCAGCAGAGTATTTCTTTTGAAGGGACGCGGGTGGCGCTGTGGGTAAAACCTCAGTGCCTGGGACTTGCCGATCGTATTGTCGGCGGTTCGAATCCCACGGCTGGGTGAGCTCCCGTCTTTTGGTCCCAGCTCCTGCCCACCTAGCAGTTCGAAAGCACCCCTAAGTGCAAGTAGATAAATAGGTACCGCTTTATAGCGGGAAGGTAAACGGTGTTTCCGTGTGCTGCGCTGGTGCTGGCTCGCCAGAGCAGCTTCGTCACGCTGGCTCCCGGCCTCTTAAGTGAGATGAGCGCACAACCCTAGAGTCGGACACGACTGGCCCGTACGGGCAGGGGTACCTTTTTATTTCTTATTGACATTTCTGTACATGGTCACCAGATCTATATAAAAACTAAGCATTTTAATTTTTATAATTCTCACATATCATTCTGGTAGCGTCATTATTATAACCCTTCAAACAGTGGCCATGAGTCCACTCAAATTAAGCAATGGTATGCTTTGCATTTCAATAGACAAGGAAAATCATCATGCATCCCACAGAGACCAAATGCCGTTTTAGAAGTTTAATTTTAGCTGGGATTGCTCCAATTGCTTTCAAATGGCTGAATCTAGAATCCAGTCCTGTCATCAGGAGCATCCCCTGGGCAGAGTGCCACTCAAGGAATGCTCCCACCAATGGAAGGACTGAGGCAATGTCTGCAGATTTCCCTCGACCCCTTGCAGCCCCCAGTGCCACCCATTACACAGTTCTATGTAGCAAAGGACTTCAGCAGCAGCAGCAGCAGCAGATATTGGCACCTCCCTCCCTCCATCACTTTGCTGGACAACCCTTTTATAGATGAAATGAGTCTTTCCAACATTAGAATGCAAAGTCTGACTCTGTCCCATGGTGTTTTGCCCTCTACAGTAAAATGGAACCAAAAGGGGGAAAGTGAGCACAGAGAGAAATCTTGTTAGAGAAATCTTAAGTCCAGTGGTACCTCGGGTTACATACGCTTCAGGTTACAGACTCCACTAACCCAGAAATAGTACCTCGGGTTAAGAACTTTGCTTCAGGATAAGAACAGAAATTGTGCTCCGGTGGCACGGCGGCAGCAGGAGGCCCCATTAGCTAAAGTGGTGCTTCAGGTTAAGAACAGTTTCAGGTTAAGAATGGACCTCCGGAACAAATTAAGTACTTAACCTGAGGTACCACTGTATTTAAACATCAATTCTGAAAACCATTGAGGCGCAATTGATATGTAAGGGTTTAGTTTTGGGAATCAGAGATGGTCTGGCAACTTAACTATACATTTTTCAGAGAAAGCTAAAGAGGCATCTCTTTAGCCTGGCCTTTGACACCTGAGATGTATATTTTATATTGCTCTAACCACCTTGGGACCTTAGAATGAAGGACAGATAAAAAAAGAAAATAATTAAATAATATATTTTACCAAAAGCCAGTAGGTATGTAGCGATTAGAGCCCAGGGAGATCTTTGTTCAAATCTGTATTCAGTCATGAATATCACTAGGTGACTCTGCGCCAGCTTCACCTATGCCAAAGGGATGGATAAAATGCAGGCGGAGAGGACTATGTAAGCCTCCTTGAGCTTCTTGTCATAAGTAAATTGAGAAAACCACCATGAATACAGCATTTCCCCTCAAATCACATGCCAAACCTCTAAACAGCTTTTTGAACATGAGGTGAATTAAAAAGCAATTTGAGAATTTTGTAGGGCCAGCTTCTGTAAAAATGACGATAGAAAACAATTGAATGCACAAAGGACTCTGGATTGGGACTATACAAGAGAATTACACTCAACAATTGAAGCAAGAATACTATATTTTCTATATATACTTTTTTTTTTTTTTTGAATAGTAAATATACACATTCTTTCCATGGGAATACATGGCTTTCTCTGTATTAAATAAGAAATTAAATAAAAAGGACCCAAGTCAATCAAAGTTAAGTAATCGTTCAAGTTGATTTGATTTCTATGGCACAGATTTTAAGCATATTGGTGGATTTCTCTTTCAAAAACATCCGCATGACAAGAGAACAAAAGGATTAACTCACATATGAGTCAACAGCGTGAGGCTAATAGTAATATTTCTACTTACAATTGTGGTGAACAGGAAAATTGAAAATGTGTCGCTTTAGATTTCCCACTATTTTATTGAAAAGCAAGGCAGAGAAATATGAACCAAATTGTCACTGTTCCAGACAAAAAGAAGGAATCTCTAGTTACAAGAATGGACTTTAAGGAAAGGAAAACAGGTGTAAGAAGTAAAGGCGGTAATGCAGTTCGTTCAAAGTCATATTGTTCTAAACGAAAAAGAGCTCTTTGGATTGTTTACTTAGCAAAATGAAAAGATCTATGCTTTGAGTGTGGCTTTTTTCCATGTTCACATTATGTATGTTTGGGTCTGTCATGGAAATGCAAACTGTAGCTGCAGTGCAGACAATAACAAACATGACCAGTCTCCTAAAATGTCTGGGAAGTGAGATCTATGATTAGGTGAGAGGCAGTCACAGGCAACCCAGCCTTGAAAGGGATGGGGCTTGTGCTGACGGAAAACCGAGGATCAGAGGCATAGTCGGTAAACAGATAAAAGTAAAAGATAAAATACAACTGCCACAAAGTTTAATTAATTTCTACTTCATATATTTCTCTGGAAAAAAAGGTTGCACATTCCTTTGAATGGGTGGGGACTAATTAAGCCAGAAACAAATTAGGGCCATTGTTCACTGGGGCTTATTTTTACAAAGATACCTCAATGTTACTAAAAGGTTAAAAAAAAATAAGGTGCACAATATATAAATAGTTAATATTTTGTGCCAATGTCTAATTTAAAGAGGGCTCTGGTGTTACATCACTGGGAGATCTTGAAGCAGAGACAACTTATATCTTGGCCAATTTCTGCTGAAGGAAGCTTCACTTACAGTATTATGCATTTGTCAATGATGTAGAAGCTTACTTTGGTCATGGGTTGGTAACCCAACAAATATATTTACTGCAAGTGTATTAGTCTACAGAACCTTTCAGAGAACATGTGCTATGCACTATGATTAAAGAACTCCTCTGCTAGGTTCCTGGTTTGTATTTTCATTGGTTAATTATCTCAGTCATTATTAATATAAAGTTTTCACGGAACTGATACCCTGCCTTTGGACTGTGAAGGCATAATTTAGAAATGGTGATTTTATTCCGGCCGAAGTACAAGAAACCATTGAAACCATTGAACACATTAGACAAATACTAGTAACTGCAGTTCTGCTGATGAAAGGAGCTGTTTCAAACCTGTATCTGCCACTGAATGTGCAGTAGGAAGACAAAACCTAAAAAATGGGATGGAATTCAACATTGTGTTCCTCCAATCGTTCTGTTTGCATAAGCATTTAGCTTGTGATGGAATGATGCCTCCCTTTGTGTTGTTCTACGGGTTCTACACACACACACACACAAATTTCATGGAGTGCAGGGGAACGGGGACACACCACTGCGCAAATGTAAGTCCTTGTGCAAGGCTTCTGATGACAGAGCTGCTTAGGTGAATGCCATCCATATGAAGCTGGCTTGTGCTCCAGAAATAAACATTAAAGCAGGGGTTGTAAACTTGTGGCCCTCTGTACTACAACTTCCACCAGTCCCAGCCAGCAAAACCAAAGCTTAAGGATGATGGCAGTTGTAGAATCTACCCACCCCTACATTAGAATCTAATGTGAGATATGCGAGTTTACTCACAATCCAATTAGCAACTTGGTTTTCAATCCGTCCCCCCACTTCCTTGAAGTAAATCCCATTGAATTCAATAGGACTGACTTCTGAGTAGATATGGATAGGATGATACTTTGCAAGTCTCTAAGGCAAAATAGCAGGTTATGGAGCTCTCATTTCCTTAGACCACTCCCATCAATACACTAATGTATGGATACCCTATTTTCCTTTGCCACTCAAATCTCATTCACAGGGACTATTTGTTCAGATCTTCTCAAGCATCAATGACCTTCTTCCCATTTCTATATGTGACCGTCGGTATAATCTCCAAAAGAAGGGCTGTTGGAGAACTCTCATGTGCAAAGCAGGTATAATCCACTCTTGGGATTCACCCCTCTCCTACAATATCCTGAGGCAAACACCTAATGCTGTCACAGAGGATTATACAGCTTTTGCTTTATTTTGGGGTTACTGGAAAGCCGAGGATGTTGGTGCCCCAGTCACTCCAGTTCACAAGCTGCCAATACTTGTAGCAGAATTAAGCACAATTGAACCTCAGTGTAAACTAGACCACCTTTTGCACTAACCCCTGAGACCATATGACCTTCAAGGCCAGAACTGTCCTGAGACCGTATGACCTACAAAGTCAGAACTGTCCGGCACAATGCTATGCAGTGCTGGGTTGGCTCTGATCCCCGAGGAAAACATTCTCTCTGGGAACGGAAATGGCTCTTGTCCTGTGCCCCAAGGATAAAGAGACGTCAGTCTTGTTAAATCACTGTGGGAAGAGAGTTCTATAATCACGCACCCTGCACTAAGAATATCCTGCAACCAGATGTGTAAATCAAGGGCTTGCACCAGCAAACCAGATGATGCCAATTGCTGAGATAGTACAGTTCTGCCTTTGTTGTTTGAATAGAGCTATTGTCTCATTCAGTGATTGCTGTCAGTTTATTAATGCAACTTTGTGTTTCTTAGTACGAAGCCTAGGCTTGCTCTTTTAAAGCTGCTAGGGAAGTGGGGAAATGGTTTTAATTAATTTGATTGTGATGTTAGTGCACATCTATAAGTAATATAAAGATGTCATACACAAGGGTTGGAAAACACAGGAGGGGGTTGTTTTTACAAGTAACTGTTTGGCATGTGGCAACTACTGAAAGGGGAGCATCATGTTCAGGCATTCAGCCCACATGTTTCAAACAACCAGGGGAGTGTATAAGATCATTTTGCAGTCTGGTTCCCTCCCTGGGGCAGCGAAATTTGGTTGAAGAAAGGTGATCATTTGAACAAGTGACCAAGGAGAAACCACTAGCATACCTGTCCACTGGTTTGGAATATGAAGCCTTATGGACATGTGGGTGGTAGTCTGGCACCTATCCATGTGGTTCTGTGAGAATAAATAAAGGGATTAAGTCTGTACTCAATCAGCCTGGGAGACTCAAGTCAAGCCAAACGCTTAATTAGTAAATTTAGTAAATTTGTATACTGCTCTTCATCCAAAGATCACAGGGCAGTTCACAGCATAAAAATACAAAATGAGAATACAAAATACAAAATAAAACAAAGACAAACCAATAACCCCACCTCCCACAAACATACTTAAAAAGCTATAGAAATCTAATCAGCCAAAGGCCTAGTTGAAGAGGAACATTTTTGCCTGGTGCCTAAATATGTATAATGAAGGTGGCAGGTGAGCCTCCCTGGAAAGAGAATTCCTCAAACTGCAGAAATGGCCTGTTCTTGTGTTGCCACACTCCAGACCCCTCATGGAGGAGGCACACAAAGAAGAGCCTCAGTTTATGATTGCAGAGTCCAGGTTGGTTCATATGGGGAGGGGTGGTCCTTTAGGCATTGTAGTCCTGAGCCATTTAAGGCTTTGTAGGTCAGTAACAGCACTTTGAATTGGGACTGGAAATTAATCAGCAGCCAATGCAGTAGGGCCAGAATTGGTGTAATATGCTCAAAACCTTTTGTCCTGGGTGAGCAATCTGGCCACCATTCTGCACTGACTGAAATTTCCAAACTCTCTTCAGAGGCAGCCCTACATATACAGTGGTACCTCGGGTTAAGTACTTAATTCATTCCGGAGGTCCGTTCTTAACCTGAAACTGTTCTTAACCTGAAGCACCACTTTAGCTAATGGGGCCTCCTGCTGCCGCCACGCCGCTGCCACGCAATTTCTGTTCTTACCCTGAAACAAAGTTCTTAACCTGAAGCACTATTTCTGGGTTAGCGGAGTCTGTAACCTGAACATATGTAACCTGAAGCGTATGCAACCCGAGGTACCACTGTAATGTGTTGCAGGAATCTAACACAGAGGTTACCAGAGCACAGAGGACAGAAGTTTGGCTGTCCCTGTGCACATATGGGTGCAGCTGAGCCACCAGCTGAAGCTGATGTAAGGCACTCACTGCCACAGAGGCCACCTGAGCCTCCAGCAACAGCAAAGTATCTAGAAGTACCCCCAAGCTATGTGCTCGCTCCTTCAAAGCGAGTATAACTCCATCAAGAGCAGGCAAGCTCCCACCCGGTCTAGAGCACCACCCACTAACAGCAAGCAGTTCTGCCAACTCCGCTAAGAGAAATGCTAAAACAGAAGCCTACAGAAATGCAACACACTGCTGAAATATATCTTAAGTTAACAAGTCTTTTTGCCAAGTACTTTTCAGCAACTGCTGTTAACTAGTCATTGTCTTGGAAAGGCATTTTGGAATTAAAAGGGAGGGGTGATGCACCTGAAACAGAGAATAACTAACGAAAGTGAGGCAAAGCACCTCCAGATTTAGAATTTCTGCGTTAGAAAAAAAAGATATAGCAAAAATGGACAAGCAGTATTGTGTTAAAAAAAGGCAATCAATGATAAGGGAGTCAGTTATTATCAAAATATTATAACAATGAACCAGAATTAGAACTGGAATTAATTGAGACTGTTAAGAATGAGAGTGGAAGTGTGCTGCTGCTTGTTTGCAATGTCTGCCTCTGTGCCACATACCTACACAACAATCCCTGTGTTATCATTTCCCCAGAATAGTGATATAGGAGGCACAAAGCTTTGGCTTCCCTGAATCAGGATTCGGAATCAAATCAAGCTGCAAATCAGGATGTGAACCAAATCTTACTCATGCACCTAGTTTATCAGAAGACAAAATATTCCAGAGAGCATTTCCCTAGATAATTTCTTTAGATGACAGAAATTCCCCAAATTTGTTTTTTTAAAAAACTACAAAAACTTCTCAAAAGTATCCAGAAGACTAAATGTGGCCTGTAAATCACTGGCTACTCACCTGCGATCTTTGGGAACTCATGTATATTGTACAAAAGTTCACTAATTACAGTCATCCTGACTAAACCTTCAGCATTTTAAGTTGAATAGTTGAAGCCACTTTGGGGGTTGCCTTGTGTAGCATGAGATTCTGTAGTATAGTAGAGTACACAGATTGTCTGCTGCAGTTCCACCTGGATTTACTGAAGCTGAAAGCCCACAGCTGTATAGTTTGGGCTGTGCTGAGTGGAGAGAATGTGACTTGCTACATACCGTATTTATTGCACCATAACACTCACTTTTTTCCTCCTAAAAAGTAAGGGGAAATGTCTGTGTGTGTTATGGAGGGAATGCCTACGGGTGGCATGCCTACAGATTTTCCTCCTCTAAAAACTATGTGCGTGTTATGGTCGGGTGTGTGTTATAGAGTGAAAAATACGGTACTTTCATTTAGGTGTAAGTAACCTCTTCCTAAATAGCACAAACTATGAGCAAAGGAACAATGCTCCAACCCAGCAGCCCAGATGTTCACCCCACATAATAGCAATATTTTCTACCTCGTAACATTGACATGAAGATAAACTGGTTACTCCTTTTCAAAGTTATTTTTCAAGTCATCGTCTTAAGGAGAAGTCACAAATGCTTCCAACTGGCTACTCACTTCCAGGTCCCAGCAAGGTCAAACAGCTAAAGATGGGAGGATTAACAATTACCCCCAAAGGGTTATGTAAATAATGAAGGTTGTCTTCATTCCATTAGTTGCTGTCACAGTTGTCCTATGACACCAGGAATGTGATATGCATAAGTATCTCATAGTGTTCTTTCTCTAACTTTGGATGGTATGCCAGCTGCAACAATACAGAGATGATCTGGCTTCATTACTTAATGACCAAGTAATACAAGGACGGTCAAAAACAGAACTCTCATCAGCCCCTGCCTACATGGCCAAAGGTCAAGGATTTGGGGAGTTGTAGTTTAGAAATATCAGGAGGGTGCAGAGTGGACTACACCTGAACCAATGACATAAGGAAAACAAGACTGTCTTTGAAACCCATTCAAAAACTTGAAATGGAACAAAACATGGTCCCCGGATTGTTAACTGATACTGACTGATGTAAACATTATTCCAATGTTAAAATAGTTGATGTTTGGTGGATTTCTTTTAATACGTTCAACTGGATTCCAGACATTTACCATATTCTACTTTTCTAATGGATGTGGTATTTCTATAATTATAAACCTGATGCTATCCTCCATTTATTTGAAGACATTGATTTATTTGTATGCTAGTTTAAACCATACTTTATACCTTTTCTAATAATGAAAATACATACAAAGGGCCACAAGAACAGAAATAAATGGGTGAGGTGAGGTGGGGTGGGTAGAGTGAGATGGTGAGGGGAAGCTCATTTATAAAATATTGCCAATTTCAAAATCATTATTTTCTCACAATATTGATTTCAAAATATCCTCTTGAATGCAGGAGAAAAGGGGAAAAGCTCAATAGGCTTTCTTGATCTTAGTATTATAGGAACACTCTGACGCCAAATGCACTTGGAAAATTCTTAGCAAATACGCAATTTCCTAGGATATGTGTCAAATGCCAATAGAATAAAATGAATGACTATATTGTTTACAACACTTAGCAAACACTGTACAAGAATTAAACTAAAGTACAACTTGTCCAAGAGGGCTTAATCCATGAAAGACATAGGAAACCAGCTTAATTTGTCAAGATGGCAGCCATTAGCTCTGAAAGGTTATGCAAATAGAGAAGATGGATGATAAAGTGCAGGCCACCCCCATTGTGTCAAACATAAATAAACTCTGTACAAAACTGACAGGTAGCTAATTTGTTTTGCAGGGAAGACAGGTAATGGGACACCTCTGTACGCCACAAGAGACTACATCATGCTTTAATGCAAGTAGCTTTAGATAAAAGTTAGTATTTGGGGGGAAATTAATTATCTGCCATGGTCATAAATAGCTGTTTAGTACTAAATTGAAACTCAGTTGAAATGCTGGCCTTTTTGAATATTAACAATGCTTCACAATATGGACTTGCGACGCAACAGGTAAAACTGAGCAATTTTAGTGACATAAGAAACTAGCAGAAAACAATGGTGCCTTTTCTAACGTTCATGGAGACTTCATAAGGAATCCTTTATTCTAAAAAAAAATTAAAAAATACAGAAAACTGTAACAAAAAATTTCACGTAACTCTTTTCCGCTTCCAGGAACAGCATGAAAGACAACACACAATCCATGAGAAAAAGCTGCACTGTGCTATCACTACATCTCCAGGCAAGAAGAGCCTCACCTATTGAATTTCTGCCTGTCATATCAAAGGGCTAATAGCATTGTCAGAGAAAAACACTATGTGAAATAGGCAAAAAGCAGATAGGACATCACAACACACCCCAGAATTTGATTCTAATAAGTAAATCACTTGGGTATAATTTAAAGCCAAAAGAACAGGAGGGGGTGATTTTTAACAGGCAACATAATGGGGCTTCAGAAGAATCAGAGATAGATATATAGATATAGATATAGACACACACACACACACACACACAGTGTTTGTTGTTTAGACTGAAACCCCCACTCAGCCAACAAGTACTATGTCCCATTGCTGTAAGTACTATTGAAACCTATGGAACAAAGCTGGTTCAAAGCCTGGGCACAAAATGTAATCATACCTTTCCTGATTTAAGATTACAGTGGTACCTCGGGTTACATACACTTCCGGTTACATACACTTCAGGTTACAGACTCCTCTAACTCAGAAATATTACCTCGGGTTAAGAACTTGCTTCAGGATGAGAACAGAAATCGTGCAGCGGCAGAGCAGCGGCAGCAGGAGGCCCCATTAGCTAAAGTGGTGCTTCAGGTTAAGAACAGTTTCAGGTTAAGAACAGACCTTCAGAACGAATTAAGTTCTTAACCCAAGGTACCACTGTACTTAACCTTGGCTTCTGCAGTCTGAATAGACTCAATTACCTCTCCAGGGCAGCTAAAGCCATGCAAGTATACTGAATCATAATGCATCAATGAAAACGACTACAAGTTCATCATGCTGTCCCTGAACCACCAAAGCAGCTAAGTATATGGTTAACTCTGAAGCTCCCAAAGGTAGGAAACTATGTGCACTCTTGCTGCACCTTGCTTCATGTGGGCTTTCTAAGGATATCTGCCTCCACAGTATTGGAAACAGCAAGCTGTAAAACATGGGAATTTGGTATGATCCAGTGGGCCTTTTTATGGCCATATGTGTTACTGCAGAATGATATACTTAGGTAAGGGTAAAGGGGACCCCTGACCATTAGGTCCAGTCGTGGCCGACTCTGGGGTTGCAGCACTCATCTCGCTTTATTGGCCGAGGGAGCCGGCGTACAGCTTCCGGGTCATGTTGCCAGCAAGACTAAGCCCCTTCTGGCGAACCAGAGCAGCGCACAGAAACGCCGTTTACCTTCCCACCAGAGCAGTACCTATTTATCTACTTGCACTTTGATGTGCTTTTGAACTGCTAGGTTGGCAGGAGCAGGGACTGAGCAACGGGAGCTCACCCCGTCGCAGGGATTCGAACCGCCGACCTTCTGATAGGCAAGTCCTGGGCTCTGTGGTTTAACCCATAGTGCATAACAAATGACAACAGCTGGAGGATGGGAAATACAGATTACACTGAAAAGGTTGTCCATCCTCTTATTTTCCTACTTGAAAGAAGGGGATCACTCTAGCCCATTGTACTAGCTACCCACTACAATGTGAGTACAAGACAGCCACAATGTTTTGGGTAAAGTTAGGAAAACATGGCTTGTGTGTTGGAAAACAATTGAACAACACTGAGATGACACCACAGCAGGAAGCCCTAAAGCCAAGGAAGGAAGAGAAAGAGTAATGAAATAATAATTCTTCTACTGAGCACTGCTGACTCACACCTCTTCTCCTTCAGGAAAGATGCGGAAATTCAACCTGATTAATCATTTCACAAAGTCATTAAAATGAGCAGAGAATAAAGCAGGTTGCCAATTGCCTCCTATGAACTTTTGTCGACTAGTACTTCCCAAAATGCTGGCCAGCAAGGCCAGGAAAGGATATGGTACCACAGGAAATGTGTCTCTGAAGTTTCCCTAATGAGGAAGGGGCTTACTAGGTTCTTGCTGCTATTACGTTCAATTGTAATTTTATGAGCTGATACACTTGTGGGAAGAAAAGAGACAGACACTCTTCTGGCAGATTAGTTAGCCCTTTAAGGGGTCTGCTGTTAATTTTGATTATTCATCTGCACATCTGTCTTTGCCCAACTGTGACATGAATACAACTCCTTACCGCTAACTCCATTTAATCAGAAGCTTGTCTCCAATGAAATCTGTCAGCTTGTTTGACCTCTTAACAGATCTGCATCTAGAGTTACAATCTAGTTCAAAGTCAGATCTCACATTTCCAACAGCTTGGATAAAGGGAGAACTCTGGCTTGCACCTATCTGGGCCTGATAGCTTCTGACCCCCCCGGCCACCCCCATCCACCACCTACTGATAGCTTGCATTTTTGAAATGGCATTTTGAGCTGCAATACTGACAACTGCTCCAGAACTCGGGATAAAATCAAAGAAAATAAACGCATTACAGAGATACCAAAACGTCACCCTCTCTTCAGATATTTAACAGTTCATTGTATCATAATAATTTCCCTCCTCTCTTGTATTGCTTGACCATCTCCCAGAGAAATGTGAGCTGAAACATTTGAACATTCATCTCAGGCTATTCATTCACTTGATATGTTCTCTGAAAGTTTTAAAGCGGGATATTACACAGTTCATGTTAAACCTCAAAATTAACTTATTTTAAGCAGTAATTACCTCTTTTTGCGTGATCTGCAGGTAAGCTGTCAGGAACTGTTTTTCAGAAGGTGGGGCTAGTGAGAGGTATTTGTCCTACTCCTGAGGCAGTGAGGTATAGTAAACATTAAGATTAGTTAAGGTAACAGGTGAGCACACAGGCACCTTTGGAGGCGAAGAGGGCTTCTGGAGGCCAGCTGCTCTGGGTTGATCCTGAATAGGAAATGTTTTTGAGCAGGCACCCCCAGACTCGGCCCTCTGGATGTTTTGGGGCTACAATTCCCATCATCCTTGACCACTGGTCCTGTTAGCTAGGGATGATGGGAGTTCTAGTTCCAAAGCACCTGGAGGGCCGAGTTTGGGGATGAGTTCTTGAGGCTCATTTGATGCACCAGCCTGGAATTGTAGGGCCCAGGTAGGAAGGCCACCCTATTCACCGTAAGGTGGGGCCCAGGCTTTGGGCCTATGCATTGCCATGTACTTTGGAAAGAGGAGGGTTTGGCTTGCCATGGTTGAAATTAAGTTAGCTTCCTGCTCTTCTCATTTCCCCTCTAAGTATTAAAAATAAAATGCCACCCTAGTTCAACCCTTCATTAGTGTTTCGCCTCCTGGGTCCAGTCACAAAAGTTCTTTGGATCTGCTGATGTCTGAATGGGACATTTTAAAAATAAGTCAGTGGGAATCAGCCCGGGCTGTTTTGCATACTTTAATATTGCATACTTTAATATTGAAAAAGTCACTTCATCTGCTGATACAACGCCACCCCAGAAAAGTATATAAAGATGGGGTCCTAAAACAGTGTTATTAAACTATTCATTCAGTTCTCCTGAAATGTGTGTAAATGTGAAAGCTGTTAAAAAGGAATTAATTGTTGTCCACGCTACTAAGATATTAGTGTAAAATGACCTCAAGGTTTAAAAGCACCATATGAAGGGGAGCACAGTAATCTTGCTCTGCTGCTCCTAATGAATAACAAATGGGCCTTCACAATTTATTTAGTTCCATACAAGCTGACATTACAACTCATTCTTCTGGGTCTTTTTTCTTCTTCTTCTAAACTCTGTGGTAATGCATCATCTTGCCTGGCTGTATGTCATCTTCTAGAAGGTCAACAAAGGTATGTGCCCCCCCCCCAAGTTTAAGTTATGAAAAACTTTGACAAAGCCTGGACTAGCCTGCTCTGTTTTATTCTTGCTTACATCTTAGATGCTTCATCAGAAGAATGTGAGTCAAATATTTTTATAAATAAGTCTTTTTACTTGACAAATAAATAAAAAAAAAAACCACACAAAACTTGCACTTAACAAAAAAACATATACTGGGTATTTTTGTGCCTTAATATATAGTATCTTCAACCTGGATGTTTAAATGAGCATTATAAAGCATACTGCTATTTGTTGTCATTTCACAGGTACTTAGAAATATGTATTATGTTGCTGTGGACAATTAGCCTTTTATCCAATTTTACTTGATAGTTTAAACTCTCCCACCCTAAGGTTTTAATTATCCCTCTCAGCCAGCCCTCTTAGGCCTCGGTTCATGCAGCTGGCAATCTGCCTCAGTGATGTTATAACCTTGTTAACGTAACAAAAGAGGAGTTTACTTAAAACTGTACTGACTATGGACTTAAGCCAAATTTACTTGAAAGAGGAAAGAGACTGTCAAAAATCCTACAGTAAACATAGGAAAGCAGTTCTTTCATAACCTTCACCTTAATTCATATAGACAAGTAATTTACATGTAAGTGGATTCATATGGTCTGGAAGGGGGCCTCCCCCTAGAGCCGGACTGCTTCATGTCCCCTCCCCACCCTGCACTCGCTTTTCAGAGAATTGCAAGGTTTACCAGAAGACAGAGCATCTGCAGGGTTTGAATCACAACAAATTATAAGGTAAACATTTATAAAACTAGTCAGCATCAATATGAACAGAATGAATTTCACCAAGCCATTTCCAAATCCTGGCAGCCCTCTTGTCAAAACCATTGTTTACATTCAGTAAAGACTTTTATGTCGAGAGTGTAAAGTTGCATTACTCTAATGAAGTAATGGTTACATTACCCTAAAATGTAAGTGGCTTGTCAAATTCTGATATCCCCCATTCATTTAATGACCACATTACAGTCAGAATTTCCTAAATCTGTTTAATTAAAATCATTTTTTAGGTTATACACCAATAGAACCTTATGTTAAGTTAGACTAAACAAAATATCGCTGGATGAATATGGAAATCTTCACGCAGCTGGGACCCTAAGCACACTAATGTGAAAGCGAATTCTACTGATTTTTCAAGTATGCTCTTCTCAGATCATGATATAAAAAGTAGGAAAGACAGGTGTGCAAACTTAGTGCAACTATGAATGAAACTTTGACCTACACAGATATTTTCAAGTCATATTTGTTTACTTAAAAGCATTTCTAGAATGCTTAATGTTGTAAAATCTGTTAAGTGATATCTAAAAATAAAAAGTGTCATAAAAACAAAGATACAACATAAAACTGGTATGAGCAGTATTATAAACTTGTCATTCAGTTATAGCAAGGTGTAATACATGGAGCAGTTTCTAAATGAGAAACTCACAATGGAAGCATTCAAAATGCAAATTTACCAAGTTCGAACCTATCAAATATTCTGAATATTGAATGGCCCCAAGCCATCCATGCTGATCTGTGGCAGAGCCTCTGTTAGACCCTAGATGTTGAGCTGCCAGGATGGAAACCTAAGTTTCCTTGCTTTCCAATATCCCTAATATGGTGGAATGTAGGATATAGGCTAGCTGAAACTCATTAAAAGTCACAAGGGATATTTTAAGCAGGGAGGGCAGATTAGGCATTGCTAACCAAGAGGTTGTTCCACGGAAATCTGGGGTGGGTGGGTGGAAGAAAATGATTTTATACATACAGTGTTTTAAGAGATAAATATCATCTATCAGACGTATCCCAATGGCAATATCTGCAGCTACAACATCTTGCAATAACAGTGTTTGGACCAGACCAGAAAATAATACTTAGACTCTATTGGATTCCATTATGTTTGTGTAGAAAAGGAATGTCTTAACACAATTGTTTGTTGGTGATGCAATAAGAATAATTTCTCTTCAAAAAGTATGTTCTTACATTGTCCTAGTTTTGGGAGAAAGTGTTGAACTGTATAAATTTGTCTGTAGGAAAGATATCAAAATTTTCAGGGGGAAATATTCTTTTGAATGATATACCTATTATATGGAAGTTGACAACTGGACAATGCAAATGGGTTCTATGTGCCCTAGGGCCAAAAGACTGGAACTGATGAACTGGAAGGACAAAAATACGCTCCCCTTTAATCAATGGATTGAAGACATGACAAAACTTGCAACATATGAGTGGATTTTTTAATAGACATTTTTATAGACGTTGTTTGGATAAATATATTGATATTTGGAACAAGTTTATACTGAATATAGTAGGTTATTAATAATCATATATGTATTAGCAAACTTTAATGGAGTTTAAATAATCATCAGTAAATAGGCAGTAAATTCACCGTGTTCACAAAACATACTCTTTAAAAAGTGGAACACTTGGTTGGTTTTTTACAACCTGCAGTGTGGTTTCATTTAATTGTAGAATCCATGCTGAGAGCATAGAGAGTCATATGCCAAATTAAATACAAACAAAACAGCAGGATGTTGATACAACTGTGACTTCCACAGGAAGTAGTTAGGATGGTAATGTGACCTTCTTGGAACTTGGGCTGAAATTCTCCTACAATTCCTGTTTCTGCCCAATAGATCTGTAACACAGCATGTCTTAACTAACATTTTTGATACCAACTTGCTGGCACCATAAAGATGAGAAGAATTCAAATGAAGGTCTTATTCTTGACGGTCAGAACATTCCTATCCTCATATTATGCCAGGACTGAAGATAAGCTGCCCCTACACCAGTGGAACAGCAGTCATATCCAATGTATGCTCTGTTTGGGAGGGGAAAGAAGGAGAGGGGGAAATGTCATAAAATGACATACATACCCCCACACCTCTGGGAATAGTGTCCACCAACCAGGAACTATGCTTGTGGCCATGCCCATAAGCTCTGCACACACAGAGGTAATCAATTAACTCACAATGATGGGGACATCATGGAGCTCTCCCCACCCCCCATTCTGGACATGAGGAATACAGGCTCTGCAAGAGGAGCTCTAGTCCAAAAGAACACCTCATGTTTTACATGCTGCAGGTAACAGATTTGAATCCAGGGTACACCTCCAGGAAAGGGAGAAGGGCATCCTCACCTTAAACACAACTGAGCCACTGTGGGCCCAGGGGCAGTGAGACCATGGGCAGCAGGCCCTAAGGCTGGTATAATTGCAATAAACACAGGACAGCCATTACTTCTGAGTAGACACAATTAGGATTGCGCTGGTGAAGATTTAAGTCTTGAATATTGCACATGGAATGTCAAAGGGCTGGAAGTCTTTGCATGTTTTATAGAGGAGATAAAAGTTTTGTTTTAATCTACAACATTATACACAGCCCGGAAGTTTAACCGAAAAAATTATTGTAAAATGGGTATTGTAATCTTGCAACAAATATTTGAAATTGTTTTGTGCAGTGCATAATCCCAGTGTGTGCATGTGTTATGGAAAACCCTGAGGAAATAAAAGAGGTATTCTGCCAGGGCTGATCTTAGCCAAAATCTACCTTTATTTAAGATCATTGGAAACATGCTTTCGCAAAGTTTTATTAACTGAGGAAATAGTAATGATCAAAATGATGAAATAGGATCATATTTATATTGAAATGAGGCCAGCAAGGGAATGTGTGGGCCTCCATCTCTGATACGAAACGAGTACAAATGGTTCAAAAGACAGAAGCGACAGTGAGGGAGTAGATGACTGGAAAGCAAAGTTAAGCTTCTGTTTTCAGGGATATCTTTCTCTCTCCCTTTTTGGAGGCTGGCTGAATTATACCCTTGTCTACTGAAACCCTCTTAGTTTAATTCCCACAGGCCTCAGTGACACCTAGGGCAGCGCTGATCAACTGCAGGCTCCTACATCGCTAATCTCAGCCAGCAAACTGATTATGATTTTAGCAGATGTTACAAAATAGAATGGGTCCGTTTTCCCCTTCTTTAAATAGGAAATGCTGCGTGTTTCAGACTTACAACATTACAATTTTGTAACAGGAATGAAGTTCTCTCCAGGGATTTTATTGGATATACTAGATACTTGGATTTATGAGACAGAATAGCCAAACAAGCTAAAGAGACTCAATTCACTTGAGTGAAATTAAATTTTTGCCTTGTGACTTGGTTTTGCATAAGATGTTTGTATATGAAGAGTAAGAGACAGGCTCGCGGAAATAGTGCAAGGGTTTTAAATGAATGCAGTTCACTCCTTTTTGTGATCTCTCTGCACCAGCACATAACATATTCAGAATATTCTTGATCTTTTTGGCTAAAAGAGAGGCCCTCTTTCTTCTCTTATCAAGCATGAATCAGCTCTTCCATGCCTTCTTCTGTGAGTGGGGTGGCTGCCTTTCTACTCAGTTCTTTTTTCACAGCTGCAATAGTAGTATCATGGTAAATACCAGTCTCAATCTAGAATCGGTCCTCCACTTGCGGGTGGCGCTGTGGGTTAAACCACAGAGCCTAGGACTTGCCGATCAGAAGATTGGCAGTTCGAATCCCCACAACAGGGTGAGCTCCTGTTGTTCGGTCCCAGCTCCTGCCAACCTAGCAGTTCGAAAGCATGTCAAAGTGCAAGTAGATAAATAGGTACCGCTCCAGCGGGAAGGTAAATGGCATTTCCGTGCACTGCTCTGGTTCACTGGTGGCTTAGTCATGCTGGCTCTGGTGGCTTAGTCATGCTGGCCACATCGGCCAATAAAGCGAGATGAGCGCCACAACCCCAGAGTTGGTCATGACTGGACCTAATGGTCAGGGGGTCCCTTTACCTTTAACTAACTTTAACTGGGTTGGGCTACTTGTAATTGATTTTTATCAGCACTGCGTTGTTGTTGGTTAATCAGCAGGTACTGGCCACAGCACAAAGTAGAATCCTTGGGTATTGGCCATGATCTAGAGCAGAATCCTCAGTGCGTGTAATTTCCCAAATGCATAGAATTGGATTGACCTTGCTCTTGCTGGGTGAGTAATGGATGACTGTGTGACCATTACAGCCCACTAGATCATGACAGCTGAGTGAGCTGGTCTTGGGCATAATTTCAGTTATAGCTCTTTTAAGCAATACCAATTATGTATTTGAGCCAGCCACACCAGCTATCATCTCAGTCCTAAAAGCATGCACAGGCATGTTGTCTTGATTTGATTTTGGTTTAGAACTGGGGAAGATTTTGCTTAGTATTTCCAAGAGTTCTCAGGCCAGCATATGCATCAGTCTCTTTTCCAGGTCAATAGGCTTTGTTGGAGGGAGGGAATCAGAAATGCACCTTATCTTAATTCATTCTTATTATTTATTCAATTTCACCATAAGGTCCCAGGACAGGTCACAGCAAGTAATCTCTTGCCAGCTCACATTTCCAGACACAATTGAGACTTTGAACCAAAGTGATAGTGTGGTTAACAGAGTGGGACAGGTTGGTCCTCTCTGGTAATCGGAAACGGCTCAATGGATGGGGCATAGCTGCCACACCAGCTTCCTAGCAGGTAGGTTACTGCTGCTTACAGGAGCAGGAGGGACAAGGTGGCAGGGAGGTTGGTGGTGCCAGTCTTCTTCTGTTGGTGTGTTTGCACCACAGTGACTTTGCCACCACGTTCCATTTTGCTCCCAGTAAGCAACAGCAGCCCACCTGCTGGGAAGCTATCAAAGTGACTCCACACCATCCAGTTAACTACTTCTACATTCAGAATTCTAGTGATAATGTGTTGTCTGGTGGAATGCTTGAAGTCATTAATTTGTGTGTGTGTGTGTGTGTGTGTGTGTGTGTATGTGTGTATCTATAAGAAATGGTGCATTTTTGACCCAAAAAATATGTGGTGTAGAAAGAATTTATAAATTAGTTCAGCAATTGTGTTTACATTGTAGAAATTGATTTTACCAGCCATTGTAGCATATATAAGATATATATGCATATATTGCACTTTCTTTTTCTTTAGGAAGTTGCTCCATACTAAAGGTAAAGATAAAGGACCCCTGGATGGCTAAGTCCAGTCAAAGGCAACTATGGGGTGCGGTGCTCATCTCGCTTTCAGGCTGAGGGAGCCAGCGTTTGTCCACAGCTCCACCCACATTCCATACTAGAGATGGTTCAGTGAGAGCAAAGCTTGATCAGGCTGGGACCACCAAATTCCATGCACATATTGATGCCTCCTCCATGCCTAACCCTAATATTGATTATCTATCACTCAAACTGAAGTAGTGCAATCTGTCGTTCACTAGTCCAAGAAGGGAGTTGTATTGCAAAAAGAAACAAAAGAATATACGTAAAAGTAGAATATGAGTGAATCTGTCCACAACTGTAATTATAAGAATGCTTGCATAGGGGAGAAGCCCTCAAAATAATTCAGATTTCTTTCCAAACAAAATTGCCACTAATGTCAGTGTGACCTCCACAGAAAACAAAGTATGCAATAAAAATCTCCCTGTAGCGCTTACGTAACAGCATCAAATAATAAACTCAACAGAAGATGGTATCTACAAAAAGTTTATCCTCTGGAGGATACTTACCTAGCAAATGTTCCTTCTTTTAAACATAATTGTAAAATGTGAGACTCATGGCTGAATTACGGTGAGTTGCCACCCTCTTTCATTCTGAACTTCTTAAAATAATTTTGTACTCTTAAAAGGGATTTGGAATGACAATTGACGCAGTTGTCTAAAGATAGACAACTGATTATACACAGTAAATTAAGATGGGCTGTGGCAATGTGAGCCAGAGGAGGTTAGAAGACAGAACTTTAACATAATATAAGCATAGGAAATCATCATGAAAGCTCTTAAGTATACAATTCAATACATATTTGACTATAAGCCAACAGTCACAAAATATATTCTGTCAGCACTATTTAAATAATAAAATTGTAAATATCTAAAATGCTTTATCCTCACTAGTTAAATTAATAAATGGTATCTAAATATTGTAAAATAGCCAGACAAATGAGCACCACTCTATTCCACCATTATAATATTTCATTATTTGTGTCATAGAATATATTCAGCTTTAATCTAAGAGCATGAGAAGAGCCTGCTGGCTCAGTCCAGAACCCTGTTCTCACAGTGGCCAACCAGATGTCTGGGGGAAGCCCATCAGCAAAACCTGAACAGCACTTTCCTACTGGTTTCCAGATGCATACTGCCTCCAACAGTAGAGGAAGAACCAGGGGCGAACAAAGGCGTCGTGACACCCGGGGCGGGGCGTTGCTACGTAGGGCGCATATGCGGCATTGCTACGTACGACACATGCGGTGTACGTAGCGACGCCGCACATGCACTGTACATGGCGGTTTGCCAGCGGCGCCACTGGAGTGCCGTATGGACTGTGCCGGGATCCCTCCATTGCCGCTACAGCCACGAACAGAGGATCCTCTACATGCGGTTGTAGCGGCAATGGAGGGATCCCACCGCCATCCGTATGGCGCTCGAGCAGCACCGGCAGCAAATCGCTATTTACAGCGCATGTGCGGCATTGTTATGTACAGCGGATGCGTGCGACGGCACACATGCGCTGTACATAGCGGTTTGCTGCCGGTGCCGGGATACTCTGCTCGCGGCTGCAGCCGCGAATGGAGTATCCTGCACATGTGGCTGCCGTGGCGCGATGACTGCTCACGCATCTGCGAGCCCCCGCGGGGTGCCTTCTTGTCACCCCCCCAGACATGGCGCCCAAGGAAAACTGCCCCCCCCCCATTGCAACGCCACTGGGTAGAACACAGCCATCATGGTTAGTAGGCATGGACAACCTTATCCTCCAGGGATCTGTCAAATCCTCCTTTATAGCCATCAAAATTGGTGGCCATCACTGATCCCTATTAGCATAACATACTGATATTCATGCTAAGTACAATGCTATGCATATCTTACCCCCAGGTCTACCACCATTCTTCATCTGAAAGCAAGTATTTGGTGCACTCTTTACAACCTATGTAAAGGAGAGGTTGTAAAAAAAATGTTTCCATTATCATCTGAAGCACCTTCACCATCCACTCCTTCCACTGCTGCTATTATTTCTGTCAGAGGGAGGTGCTTTTTTAAAAAATTATCCAGAAGAGATAGTCTGCACATCAATACAGCACACATTGCCCTTTAAAGAAACAAGTTCATCAATGACGTTTCCTACGAAGTGATACTTGGAGGGCTTTGCTGCACTGCTGCTGTTCCTCAGCTTCATCAGGCAAACTTCAGACCTCTGTAACAGGTGGATTCTTCTCCAAAAGCCTTGGGTGAATGATTCACTGGTCTCTTTCCTCACGGTGTGCAGAAGCCTTGGGAAAGCTGACACTTGAGGGCAGCAGCTTGTGTAGGAAACGGATACCTGCAGGTGGATCTTGCCCTGCTTGTGAATCTTAAGCAAGTGGTTTGGATGGGTATAGCAAGGGATTCCAACAGCAGCCCAGCCCAAGTTATAATGGTAGGATATCACGTACCAGTTAGCACACCTTTGGAAAGTGTGATAAGCAAAGTTCAGGGAGGAAACAAACCTATCCTGAGGAACTCCAGGGAACAAATATTGTATCACACAGTAAATCCTTCTGATCTTGTAACCTGCTTTCTGCAAGATGTACCATGGAAAAGCAGCATGCGAATAAACTGATGAGGAAATGTGTAATTTATTGTATTAAACCCCACAATGCTTTCATTTGTATACACTTTTTCAAATCGTTTGTGGCGATGACGCCTATTATATACATTCTTAAAGATGTTTCCTAAAGAATTCACATCCATGAGAGGCAAATGTGGATTTAGGTAAGATTGGCTGAGCACGGCAGTTACAGAAAGATGAGGCATTTTAAATGGCATGTATATTTTCAATGCACGTTCAAAATATTGTCTGCTTAATTTTTGTGTATTCCTTGCTATAGATGTGCCCACATTGGGCACATTCTTACAGAGGCCATCAATTTCAAAGATTGTGCTGCAAATTTAATGTACTATAATTACGTATACTTATCTTTATGGTGGGGAGGAAGTTCAATTTAATTATATCCTTCTGTTCTTTTTTTAGTTTCTTAAGAACAAGTATAGTGATAGTGTGGAATGCTTATAGCTTTTCACCAATTCTGCTTTGTAATCTTGGCAACATCTGTTTAAAACTGATTTTCCTCCCATCTCATTACACCCTCCTATGGAAAATGCACTAGTAAAAGAATAAATAATAAGTGATTTTATCATCCTTGTCCTGTCACACAGATTAAAACAGTTCTAGTATTCCTCAGGAACATGATATTCACCCAGACATAATACACTAAAGCTCAGGGCTGTCAGCTATCAAAAATCTTCTTTGACATAACCCACATCTTTTGCAACCTAGTTTCTATGGCATAGTAGTCCACCTCTTTGGTACTAATATTTAAAACAAGTTATTCCACCTTTAGTGATAATGCTGTCACACAGAAGGAAATCTAATGAGTGGCCTGTGTTCTCTCAGAAATGCAAGAACTGTTTCTTAAGTCAAAAATTCATATGTCACATCGTTTTTAACTTCTAGCTAACTTAATGGACCATTTCCATTTTAAAAGCCTAATTGCTCAAAAGAAAGCTTTGCTGTTTATTTAATGACAAAATATCTCTTTTCAAAGACTACAGGGAAGGAGAGTAGGTCCCAGAGATGCTCACTAGGCTCAATAGACATATCAGGGAATATACCCATGGGGATCTGGTTGGCCACAGTGAGAACAGGATGCTGAACTAGTTGGGCCACTGGCCTGATCCAGCAGGGCCCTTCTCCTTAGACTGCTGCCAAAGAGTCATTAACAAAGTCTTGACCCCTTTGTGACTAAAGTTAGGACAAACAGAAATGTAAATAAACCTGGTTGCTCATATGGAACTGTTGTGATACCCAGATGTTTTGGATGAGTAAGATTCAAAACCTGGGGGTACTGTGTTTTTAAAGCTTGCAGCTATGATTAATATTTATCATTATAGCTAAGGCTGTGCTGAATAGGACTAAGTAGCAGAGGGGCAGGAAACATGGGCAAATCTGAAGAACTCTGGGTTGGATTGGGCTTATCTTAAAGATGAGGTGGCTGAGATTTTGAGTTATATTTACACACACACGAGAACTCCCAGAAGTGCAAGCTGGATTTCGAAGGGGCAGAGGAACCAGAGACCAAATTGCAAACACGCGCTGGATTATGGAGAAAGCTAGAGAGTTCCAGAAAGACATCTACTTCTGCTTCATTGACTATGCAAAAGCCTTTGACTGTGTCGACCACAGCAAACTATGGCAAGTTCTTAAAGAAATGGGAGTGCCTGATCACCTCATCTGTCTCCTGAGAAATCTCTATGTGGGACAAGAAGCTACAGTTAGAACTGGATATGGAACAACTGATTGGTTCAACATTGGGAAAGGAGTACGGCAAGGCTGTATATTGTCTCCCTGCTTATTTAACTTATATGCAGAATTCATCATGCGAAAGGCTGGGCTGGATGAATCCCAAGCCGGTAGAAATATCAACAACATCAGATATGCAGATGACACAACCTTGATGGCAGAAAGTGAGGAGGAATTAAAGAACCTTTTATTGAGGGTGAAAGAGGAGAGCGCGAAATATGGTCTGAAGCTCAACATCAAAAAAACGAAGATCATGGCCACTGGGCCCATTACCTCCTGGCAAATAGAAGGAGAAGAAATGGAGGCAGTGAGAGATTTTACTTTCTTGGGCTCCATGATCACTGCAGATGGTGACAGCAGTCACGAAATTAAAAGACACCTGCTCCTTGGGAGAAGGGCGATGGCAAACCTAGACAACATCTTAAAAAGCAAAGACATCACCTTGCCAACAAAGGTCCGTATAGTAAAAGCCATGGTTTTCCCAGTAGTGATGTATGGAAGTGAGAGCTGGACCATAAAGAAGGCTGATCGCCGAAGAATTGATGCTTTTGAATTATGGTGCTGGAGGAGACTCCTGAGAGTCCCGTGGACTGCAAGAAGATCAAACCTATCCATTCTTAAGGAAATCAGCCCTGAGTGCTCACTGGAAGGACAGATCCTGAAGCTGAGGCTCCAATACTTTGGCCACCTCATGAGAAGAGAAGACTCCCTGGAAAAGACCCTGATGTTGGGAAAGATTGAGGGCACAAGAAGAAGGGGATGACAGAGGACAAGATGGTTAGACAGCATTCTCGAAGCTGCAAACATGAGTCTGACCAAACTGCGGGAGGCAGTGGAAGACAGGAGTGCCTGGCGTGCTCTGGTCCATGGGGTCACGAAGAGTCGGACACAACTAAACGACTAAACAACAACAACAACAACAACAACAACAACAACAACACACACACACATTTAGCTGCCTTCCCTAGATGAGATTTGATATCCATTTTGAATTCCTTTGTAATTTGTGACACATTGCACAGGAAGGATGCTGCCGTTAGCACAAATTTGAAAGTCTCTTCTCTTCTTGCCTGTCCTCTGTGTCCATATGAAGGTGTGGGAAAGCTGTCATAGGTGGGGTATTCTGCCACAAATGGCAAAGGGAACATTGCCAGGCTGACAAGGGCAGCTGCCTCACTGCTTAAAGCTGAGGCATTTTTTTGGGGGGGGGGGGGGTTGGGAGCCTCAGCTACCTTGTGCTTAACACAGCCTCCAGTTTAAGTTATTCAAAGTTACCCACAGCAAAAGATTAACCCAGTCTTCAAGTGGTGGTGATGGGGATGTTTTGCCCCAGCCCCCAAAGTTGTGAAAAATTCTGAGCCAAATGAGTCAGCACTTATTATTATACATCCCAATGCAGTGAAATCACATAGCCCAAAGCACCCCTTGTTCTCATTTTTTTAAGGATGCACATGAAACAAAGTATATCCATAGAGCAGAAAGGGAAAATAAAATGAAAAATCATGTTCCCTTGAATCCCATCAAAATCAAAATATATGTGTACTTACTTCATTTCCAGTATCTCTTCTAGCTGTTTTCTCCGTTCTATTCTTAAATTGGCTAGATGTGCTTCTTTCTCACCCAGAGACTGTTGCGTTGAGGCAAGCCGTGCTTTGGTAGCATCCAGTTCTTGTCTGGTCTTATCCAGGGCATTCCTTAGTTCTTCTAACTAAAAAAAGGCATATGAATTAAGTGGTCACAATGGTAATGTGTAAATAAACAGTTAACTTTAAGCTTGGATTCTCCTTCTCTTGTCAAATAAGCAGGCTTTTACATAATAAGGTAATTCAGAAAATTTTATGGCTACCACACTACTTACAATTTTACTTTTTTATTTATTATTTCAGTTGTATTCCAACTTTTCTCCAGGGAACAAGGAATTGCTCTACCCTTTTTACCCTCACAACAGCCCTGTGAGGTAGCTTTGGCTGAGAGACAGCAACTGGGTCCAAGATTACCCAGTGAGCTTCATGGCTGGATTTTAACCTTGGTTTCCCAGTTCCTAGTTTCCAGTTCTACCACTTTAACTACTACACCCTATGGGAAGCCTGAAAGCAGGACTTATCTGACTGACCAGTATAGGAATCTACTCGTAGCAATTATGTTGATTATAAATGGTGTCTATATGTGTGTGTTGCTCACATCTTTGCTCTTTTAATTTTAAAATTGCTCTTTGAAATGTTGCAGGAGTGAGAAATGTCATTTTTCCTTACGGTGTTTCCACACAAAAATTTCAGCAATACAGATTAAAATGTCAGAGTATCAATACCCAGGTCCAACTTAGACATACTGATATAGACTGATAATAAATCTTAAAAAACCACGGAGGAGGCAAAAATGGACAGAGTGAATGGAAGGTATTTCCCTCCCCTTTTTTTTTTACCCTTCATATCTATCCATTCCTCTTCACATAAGTCCCCGAATGTTTCACCGTCTATTGATCCCTGTGCCACCACTTTATTTCTCGCTGCCACCACCCAGGCCTTATCTGGTACAATACTGAGTCCAGTCAGGGTTAAATTGGAACATAAGCTTTTGTTTATTTATTGCAGTTTAACAAGTGTGGGGTTTCATAAACAGTATCAGTCAATTATATTCATGGGGTGTCTATCGAGACCTATAACTTCCGCTACCTGCTCTCACTCACTAAACCACCTCTCAGATATTTACTTGTCTTCCTAGCCCCTAACTATTCCTGACTCAGCTTATTTCACTACACTAACTCAACCTACCCACAAACTCTATCCCAATTCACTCCCACTCCAACCAACCACCCAACTCCCAACAAACTCCTTTGCCCCTCCCAGAGCTGGTTTTATAGTCCCTCTGACTCCACCCCCCTGGGTTCTGATTGGGTAACCTGTTTAACTATTTCATCTCCTGCACTCTCATATGTTAACGTCACAATAAGCTTTTGGGCTCACGGAGTTCCCTTTGTGGAAAGCTCCTGCAACTTCTCTACTGAGCCAGGACATGTCCTGTTTGACCAGAAGAGGCACAACAGGTTTCTTGGACTCAGCTCTACTGGGCTGGTGGGCAAGAGGACACAGCCAGAAGTCATATCCTGTAAGCTCAGGACAGGGCTGCCATGCAGCACACTTTCCTCTTGCCTAGGGGATCCATGGAGTCTGTAGGTAAGAGGGATGAGGCAACAGTCATGCCACTGGAGCGCAGGCCGAGAGGTGCAGATGGGGGGGCGGGTGCCTCTGTCCAGGAGCTCCAGTGGTTTTTGTTGGCTGAGGCTAAGCAACCTCTGAGAATAAGAAGCTGACAGCCATATTCTCCAAGTTCAGTTCCCTCCTGCTCACTCCATGCCCCAAGTTGAAGGCAAGCAAACAGACAGTGCCAGCCCCAGCTGACAGCATACCATGCACACATCTCTCAATTCCAATAGGTTAATAGGAGACTAATCGGGCATACTTAAAAATGACAATATTCCTGCACACTTCTGCGGTACCAATCTCCAGTATAAAGGACCTTCCAGTGTCCTGCCATTCATTTTCCCTTTCAGTGCAGCTCAACATGGGAGACCCACTTTGATAGCAGAAGGATTAGTCATTATACCCTGCTTTCATAGTTATGTCAATTTTGACCTTCAAGATAATCCTGCTACCTTACAGGATAGTTTGCCTAGAAGAGAATTCTCTTTGATGGAAAACAATTAGGCTTGTGATTTAAAAAAAAAACACACCAAAAACCACCACCACCCCCCCGAATCTCTTTAGATAAACTGTGCAAGTAGAGCAGAACAACTCTTTAGCTGGTGTTAAAGTACAGTGCTGTCAGGCTGGCCTCTCTGGTTAATGTCAATAGCACTACGTATAAAAGGTGACTAAAGTGTGTACAAATGTTGATCTTAGGGGAAGGTATGCCTAGAATCATACACACATCTACTATTTCATCCAGTAGGTCAGTTTAAGGGAGAGAGGGCAAACTGGGAGTTTTCTTGCCAAAAATAGATTCCTAGCACACTTGCAACACTATACTCCAGAAGGCAACTTTACCACTTGCATTAATTGTGATATATAGAAATCAGGGATGCTTATCCCATTAGTTTCTGTGAAGCAACAGAAGTGAATGGTGGGTGTCGCAAGACTCACTCTTCATAGGAAGAAAAACGCTTTGTGCTTGATGTTGCAGTGTTCACACTTTGAGACTTATTAAAATATACTTGTAAAATAATGCATTTAGATTTCATGATTAACATGAGATACCATGAGCCGATTAATTTAGAATAAAAATGGCATTGTATCAGCAAGCTAGCAAAAAAAGAGTGCTAGCCATGTTATTTGCAAAGTAAGATAATCTGCAATTCAACATCTATCCTATTCATCCTTAACAGCATTTTTGTTATGAGGTTGTCTCGTTTGTTTGTATCTGACAAATCTACCAAAAACTAAATACTGAAAGCATTTGCTAATGCTCATTAATGATGACTGAATAGGACTCAGCCTGAAGTTGTACCAGTCCTGCAGATGGATAAATACAAGAAAACGCTTCACTTTATTTATACACACAATGTGGCAGAGCAGAGGTTATATGCTAATGCATGAATCCCAAGGAATAATCTGTACAAACTGTACTGAATAATTTTGTACAGTATTATTACATTTTGCATGCAATTTCCTAACTAAAATGCCAATATATATGGAATAACATTAAGTTATTTTATTTCAGAATATCAGAAAGAGGTAGCTGCATACTGTTACTCATTATGAGCAACTGATGCTCAATATTATTTGGGTTACCTGGGGCAAGGGATAAGAGTGCACAATTAATGTGCCCTCACAAATTAATCATCTTCCCTTTGCTCACCATTCCTGGGAGCCTTAAAAATCAACCTTTGGTGGTGCTTGCTTAGCGCTGTCTGAACTGTGTGTTTATTGTCCAGACGCTGGACAAAGACAAATTCAGAGCACACTCTGTACATGTGCAGACTCTCATTTTACATTCTCTGTAGCAATGGACAAGCAAGAAGCTGTTCCGAAAACCAAATTGCACCCGTTGAGCATTACTGACTAATGCTCAGAAAGTCTTGAGGGATAATTTTTTTATATTTAAATCACTGATTTGAAATAGGTTTCTAATTCAAATAACCTTATCTCCATGGATCAAAAGAAATAAACACATATTTTTAAAGTAGGCAAATCTGTAACATGTAAAATAAACTATTAAAATACTAGTCTCCATTATTGCTTAAACTTCTTAATTCAATGGCAGGCCAAACATTAACACCTCTGGAAATGATTCTAACTTTCATACTTACAGTATATTGCTCAAATGTTTGTCATGTCTGTACAAAAAATTACTAAATTCATCCAAACAGTATTTTTCTGGGCATACAATGATCAAGGTATCAAGCATCATCTTAAAACACAAGCCATTGCAACTTTTATTCAAGGGGCTAAGAAAACTGGAACTTCATTCTTAATAGATTTGAAGTGGATGTTAGCTAACAGTCAATGTGCATTTTAGAGACATCCAAATGGGAAACTTCTTGAAGCTAATACATTATGGATGGATGGCGTGCTTGGATACACAGCTAGATGCATTACTTTCCATTGAAAAATCATTCAGACTAGCATCCAAATGCAAGCCCTATCCAAATCCTGAGCCAGCTAATAACCTACATGCAGCTGAATCAGGATGAGGGACTATCAACCTGGTTGCAAATTAGGGACATGCTCCCCTCTTCCCCAACACCTGTTCACTTGTGAATAACTTTACACTTTTTTGCCAATGGGTGTAAAAAAAGACTTCTCAAAGGGGACTGTATTTTGGGATGTATTTTGAGGAGATTATCTGTCCACATGTAAAACTGCAGAGATTGTGGAGTATACTATTTCAAGTAAATAAAAATAAAAGAGTTCTGCATTTTTTGTTTTGTTTTAAAAATCAGTTATATTAATTGTCCCTGCTTTCAATTTATATCTGAATGTAATAAATGCAGACCCTCTGCCAAACAGAATCTATGACCCTCTGCCAAACATATTGAGCTAGAGGTTTTTGTTTTTTTTGTCTATGTACAGGAATGAACCAGAGGCAAATACAAGTAACTTTTGAGGTCAAGTATTTTGGTAAAATATGCTGGTTTCTGGGCCAGCCCTTTCAGACTAATATGAGCCTAATCTCCAGCCGAAAGTTTTAGATTATGCTCCTACTGAGTTGTCTAAAAATTCTGTTTACTAAAACAGATGTGTTCTAGTTGTTATAGAAATCTCAGTGTTCTGGAAATACACGAATTAGAATGCTGGAAAGCTATTTCAGATCAACGATTTAAATTGGCTCCTTCGATTTTTTGGTTATTTAAATAATGATTCAAATCAAGAATTTAAACCTTTGTAATTTAAATTGATCTACTGTGCCCAACATGTGAGCTATCTGTAGATTTGCACTTAGTGGAGCCACAGACTGTGCTTGAATTATTAGGACTGAAAGTGTAACAGGTGCTCAGGAGAAGGGAGAACTAGCTAACTAAACACTGCTTCCTCCTAAACTCAGACAGGAGAGTTATGCTGCTTCTATCATAGTAGGTTCACCCAGACAAGCAAACATACGAGATTCATGCAAACGAGCTTGCCCTCTTAGGCTACTTTTTGCAGGTTTTGCCTTACTTCAGGAGTGGGGAGCATTTTCGGATCAAGGGTCACATTACTGGGTAATAAAGGCTTTCTGGGAAATGATATATAATTAGTTGAAAAAATGTTTAAAATAACTTTTGTTATTTTTGTTGTTGTTGTTATAAAACTAGAAGCCTTTCTATTAGGAATTATAGGTACCAACATCCCAAAGGAACAGAAAAGACTTTTTTTGTATATGACAACAGCAGCACGGATGCTACTAGCCCAGAGATGAAAAGAAGAAAGAGTTCCTGCCAGAGAGGACTGGCAAACTAAGCTGTTAGACTACGCCGAAATGGCAAAACTGACCAGGAAACGCAGAGTCCAAGAAGAAAAGAAATTCATGAATGGGAAAAATTTATTTAGGAGACGACTGTAAGCAAATGAAAACATTAGCAGGATTTTAATCCCACTTGTAATGTAACGAATATTATGGACAATGTGGATAGATACAAAATATAGACTATGAAATAATATGCAGTTGGAAATGTTGACAATAGGACCCATGGAGGAGAGTGGGGAAAGTCGTGAGATTCAGAGAAATCTCTTTTTATGGATATGTATTTGGCATTGTAACTAATTTGCATTTGTAAAATCAAATAAAAATGATTTCAGAAAAGGATCGCATTACCTACTAGATAACCTCCTGCATACCATGTTAGTGATGGGTGGGTTCAGTAGCAAAAATAGGCCAGGGCAGACCTGCTATCCATCCACAGGTGTGCCTGGCATCCATACATGTTTCTACTTACCACTAAAACAAGGGATAGGGCCCATGTGATGGCTTTGCCCTCTGAGTGATCCAGCTCACATGTGCTGCCTAAATCACTACCTCTGGTTTTGCTGTCTCTCTTCTTGGACCCCAGATTGAAACACATGGTTGCTGCAAGGATGACTGTGGCTAGGGGTTGGAAGACCACTTTGGACTGGCATGAAACACATATGGCACCTTCCTCTTAGAAAAACTAACATTGAGGCTGGCAAAGGCTGAATCAGATACATTTGATCAGAATCAGATACATTCGGCAAAGGGGCTCTGGCTGCCTGAGCGGTTTTGGGGGATACAGTTTAGGGAAGTTTTTAATGTTTGATGTTTTATTGTATTTTTAATATTTTGTTGGAAGCCGCCCAGAGTGCGGAAACCCAGCCAGATGGGTGGGGTATATAATAATAATAATAATAATAAGTCATACTTCTTGCCCTGATGTGCATTGGGTATTGGATTTGTTTGTTAATGAATGTTATATTTCATGGGGTTGTGGGGGTTTTTTTGGTAGATCTAAAATAACCTTTTTTAATAAAAAAAAATAAACCATCAAAATAAATGAGAATAGCACCTGGACATTTTTGCTTCACATCTCAGTTTCCACAAGGATTAGAGACTTATTCTTCTTTTAATTTTTTTTTTTAAATAAAAAGTTAGACAACTAGTGCTTATGGTTCATTATGGCCAATGTTCCTCCTTGCTTCCTCCTGCAAAAACTCATATGCACCATCCAGGCAGGCAAAAGGAATTATCAGAACTCAAGGACACATTTCAGCCAAGCCAGAGAACTCAAGGAGCTAAAAGTAGGACTGGTGAGGCATGTGGCTGAGGAGAGGATGTAGCCTGGGAAAAGTCCTGACATAGAGAACTGGTACTCAACTACATTGGCAAAGAAAAAGTGCTTTATATGCGTTGTATATGCATTATAACACTGTGACACCAAATGGCGCTGTGGAGTTCTGTTTTTGCCAACCAGATTTCTCATACAAAGTTTACAACGCGTTTAACTGAAATGCTTCTTTGATGTGTCTAGATCATGGGTAGGCAAACGAAGGCCCGGGGGCTGGATCCGATCCAATCGCCTTCTAAATCCAGCCCGCGGACAGTCTGGGAATCAGCGTGTTTTTACATGAGTAGAATGTGTGCTTTTATTTAAAATGCATCTCTGGGTTATTTGTGGGGCATAGGAATTCATTCCCCCCCCAAAAAAAAATATAGTCCGGCCCCCAACAAGTTCTGAGGGACAGTGGACCGGCCCCCTGCTGAAAAAGTTTGCTGACCCCTGGTCTAGATCCAGCCCTGGAGAGTAATATCTGGCCCTGAGCCTCAGGTTCTCCACCCCTGCCTTACCTTAATAAGTCTACCCATAACACGTAGATGTCAAAGGGAGATGATACTGCCAGCTTGGAGTAGCAAGTGGAATGGGAAATGTATTCTGATTGAAACTGTGGGGTGCTCTGTTGACAATAAATGTGAAAACATTCATCCAAACCCATAAAATGAAGCAGTCAAGTATTTCAACTAACTAGAACATGGGTTATAGTCCCTGGGTTGTCTCCCATCTTACTCATCCTCAGAGCAGTCCCACTGAAATTAATGGGCACAACTAACTCAATTCATTTTTATGGCTCTACTCTGAGTAAAATTTAGTTGGATACAGCTGCTTATATCAAATAGAGTATTTGATCCTTCACTTAATTACTGTGCTTTTTCTATTCCACCATGAACAAAGGATTTAGATTGTAATCAACATTCTAAACAAGTTTATTTTTTTTGTATACTCTGTCCCCAAGGTTCAAAACAGAAGTGTAGGAAAACTTTCACCCACTGCAAACATGATCAGAACTATTTATATAAATTGGAGCGTGAATTCATGTATGTGATGGGCCTTACAAAAGAGTTCCAATGGCCACTCAAATATGGACAGTGTTTAACAACAACACTTACATATGCTTCTGTAGCCAGCAGAATTTACAGCATTTTTTAAGAAAAGTTTTCCTCTTCAAATATTTCCAGTAAAGAGCAGAGTTTATACAAAATGATTAGGAGTGAGGCTAGTCTAAATATAATATACTTGTAAGGGAAATAACATTTATTTCTCTGAGATCCCAGGCACTGCTGATGGCAGAAGCAAGGCTGGAATGTACAGATAATTATCTTTAAGGCCAGTCGACTGTTAGAAGGCCTACATAATATCACCTTTAAGATCAAGCCAAGACATTCCAGTCTGAATCAGGGTTTATTTATTAAAGGATTTAGCACTTTTAGATCCCATATTGCTTGGAAGACCACCAATTTCCATTCTCAAATATCCAATTTCTCCAATTTCTTGTTACATGCGTAAAACCCTCAGGATCACATCTGCACATTCACAAACGAAGGACACAAAAATACCTTCTCTTTCGCTGACATAAAACTCCATTGGAAGCACCTTCAAAGAAAATCTTACAGAGACTCTTCAAGTAATTCATTAAGTATTGTTCATCAAGATATGGCAGAAAACATCAGAGGCATTTCTGCCTGGATGTGTTCAAGTTTCGGCTGGACTGGACTGGGCCAGAAACAATCAGATCAAGGCTGATTCCGGAAGGTTCCGGAAGAAGCTTTCAAGACCAATTTTGAGCAGACCAAGAAACAGAAATGATACCCATTTCCAAATGAAAACTAGGGCAGCTGAGAGTGACGCACTGAAATAAGAGCTCATCCCTTCCCTTTGATTTTTTAAAAACTTTGTTGTATTTTGCTGTTTTAGTCGATTGCTTCAAGATACCTATGCCCGTATAACTGTGCACTGTCTTTACCAATTCATGATGCTAAGCTAAATGTTATACCAGATATGTAAGTCAGAAGGCTGAATTAGATATGATGAGAAATGCATTTTATGTTATTGTTTTTAAAAGCACCGAGGTGTCTTTGTCCTAGGTTGGGACCACGATGAAAGGAGCTTTAACCCTTTCTCACATGCCATTTCCCTAATGAAAACCACCCTCAAAGCTATTGCTCGCTCCAAGATGCAAAACCCCTTTTATCCACACCATGGTCTTTGAGGTTTGAAGTTCAGGTTTGTTCCAATTTCTTTGTGTTGAAAGTATGTGGAAGATTGTTGTGATATTGAGGAGTTAGTGTGGTGTAATGCACTCCCTCCTTCTATGACCAGTTTACCTTCACCCCTTAGTAGTCAGACATGATTTTCCTTCTGTTGCTTTCTGTTTCATTTTTGCTGAGCTGTATCTGTCTCAGACAGTACATGCTGGGTGTCTGCTATTCATCTCTAGATAGTCCTTGATGACATCTCAAGGCCATCCACCTGTTTAGGAAGTATCTGGGATGGCTGCACAGTTATCTATATTGGTTGCTTGCCACTGAACCCTTAATCTGTCCAAGGATATAAACATGATCAAAAGTGTTGTGGAACCAACACTGTGAGTGTAATTACTAAAACAACCTGTGGTTCAAGAATAATTTAGTGAAATGAAGTATGGTTGATGAGATTAAGACATAAAATGGTGGGGAAAGTCTGTCTCTTGAAACTTCACACATCAGTTGCTGTTCTCAGGGGTTCCCAGTAACTGAAAGGACATAAGTTGTCTTTCTTTTATTTGCTTTTTATTTCCTCATCCTATAAATAAAACCTATGTACTGAAGAACAGACCTAGTGTGCTTTGTTGCTTTGTCCAAATCAAAAAATAATCTCTGCCCCTTGGCAAAACATTCCTTTTCATGATTTTGGGGAGAGTTCCTTTTTTTCTTTGTTGTTCCCCACGGGAAGAAATCTTCACACTTCTTAGTCAGGCTTCAAAACCATTCCAAATATTCTGTTCCTATGGAACAGCTTTCTGCAGGCACAGCCCTCAACAGGAGAGGAGTGGTAACAGTTATTATAATTATATTTCTAATATTTTTTTCTGCATATCTTGAGATTCCCTGAATGTACGGAAAGTTCATAAACTCCTACATTGTCTACTGGCAATCTCATTCCATTGTCCTACCAGTTAGCACAGAACGATCAAGTTTGTTCCTACAGATAATGATAAATTGTATTACTCAAGTAGTTTCTTTCTTTAGAAGCTTCTCAGACATTCCTTTGTGTAAAAAAAAAAAAGGCAGCTGAAAGGCAACCTGCCTGTCTGCCATTATCAACCTTCCCCTTCAATATATAACTGCAGTGGTATGTTGCAGCTGTAGTGACAATTTACACGAAGAAACCAAACTGAAGTTCCAGAGGTCTTTCCAGTGGCTTGCATGGATTGGCTGTGCACCCAAAGACATGCCCTGAAATCTTCTGCAAAGCACAATAGTTACATGACAGATGCTTAAGTCGACTGATACATCAAGTAGAAACTGTTCCTTGAGGGTGGAAATATTACTATTTCCCCTCTTTATATATTGTTTCAATACACATCAGGCTATGTGCACAAAGCACTATTTCCATGAGTTTCCATAACAGTAAACTTTACTAAGTCTTCAGTCTACTTACCAAAAGTAAGTAGTAATTATTGCTCTAGTTCCTGTTCTTGGCATTTCCTACTTTGATACCCGTATTTTTTATTTCACCAATCTTCCATTTCCCCATAAATATATTTTCTTTCTTTCTATACACATTATTGAACTGTCAAGTGTGCCTCTCTCTCTCTCTCTTCATATGCTTTACTTTATAAGTAGCAAATAGCTCTGATCAATTTTTAAAAGAACTTTTAATCAGCCACAACATTGTCTCAACTAAGTTGGGCAGCAGTTTTTTAAACATATATATTATTTTTCAAACAAGCGTTTACGAAAACCAAACACATATGCAAATCTGGCTGACCAACTAAAATTCCTGTGTTTAATCAACTAAGAACTGAGTAATAGACCTGCTTTCAAGCCTTTGCTTCCAACAGTTTTCTGCTCTTTCTAGTGCCAGTACTGAGGGCATGTTGAATTTCTCCCACAAGATGTACTGATGACTACCAACAAGGACAGTTTTGAAAGAGGATTAGATAAATGCATAGAAAATTAAGCCTATCGATGGTTAGCAATCGTGAACACTACATATTACTGTATTTTTCTGTCTTTTGGGGACTCCAAACTGAGAAAATGGAGGAAATTGCCCTCATGTATAAGACGACCCCAATTTTTAAACTTAATTTTTCAAGAAAATAACCTAGTCTTATACACGGAAAAATACGGTACCTTTAGGATCAGAAGCAGCATGTGTCTGAATACCAGTTTGGGCAGGGAGGAGAGAGACACATAAGCATGGAGAGTGCTATTGTTCTCACATCCTACTTATGGCTCTGCGGAGCCATCTGGTAGGCACTCTGGGAACAGAATTCTGGACTAGAGAGGACTTTGGTCTGCTCAAGTAATGATTCTGTTTCTCATAGAGGAGGCACAAATGCCGTGAGGACCTTACCTATATCCCCCAGTGAGGTAGACAAATATGGGAGTTGAAGGCTAAGCCTTCTCCTCAGGTTCCAAGTCAACCAAACTTCTAAAAAGTCCAGGTTGTTGGACCCAATACTGAGGCTTCCATTCACGAGACCTGACTAGGGAAAGAAGGTGAGAAATAGAAAGAAATGCTGCTGACTCTGAAAATGGGCAGAGAGCCACCTTACACTAATTTTCTCGTCCAGACATTGTCAGTGGGAGGTTTTATAGCACAATGGCATAATAAGAAATTTATGACAAGCATGTCCAAACAATGCAAAACATTTTTTCCCCACAACACAGGGCATTCCAACACCTTTAAAGCCAGTGACAATTTTAAAAACAATTGAAACAAGATTTCTTTAAAAAAACAACAACCACAAAATCCTGTCCCAAGAATTTTTAAACTATTGGTATTCTCCTGAATAAAACATATAGCACCTAATAATGTTGAGGAAAGAAGGCCATACAATTATCCACATGCATGGTTAAGTTAAAGCCAAACTGAAGTAAATATGATTTATTCCCACTCAAGTGCACAGAGGACGATAGCCCAAGGGAGGACAAATGATTGAAAAGATGTGTCATAATCTGTACCTTGACGAAGCAGAAACAACAATAAATGGTGTTAATTATTAGCCCTCAGGTAGGCTCAGCAAAGACATTAATGACCAAATTCATTCTCAGACCCAGTTCCTCATTTGTAGAATGGATATAATTGTGCTTATCAGAAAGGATCACTGTGAGAATGAAAGCACTAAGGACAATAAAGTAGCTTGCACAGCTTTAAGCCCCACATATAATAACTGCAATTTTAAAATAAGCATATCAGAGCTATGCTAATAAAAGCTTGGATTTTTATATTACAATTCATATACTGTAAGAGAGCTTATTATGTATCTAAATATTGTGTGCACAAAGAAATCAATGTGATTGTCAAGGTTGCAGATCCCCTGTGGCAGTTAAGCAGTAGCATGATGCTTGTTCATTTATTGCAGAAGTCTCAAGTTGGTATGATTTGGGCTTTCACATGCCCCTTCCTGTTTTACTGAATAGATAAAGTAATTAGTGAAGTGGATTTCTACTACATTAATTAGACTGTAGCATTGCCCAGGTGATTTGAACTGTTCTGGGAAAGAATGAAGGATTTCAATTGAATGGCCAAAGAGACACTTTTTTCAAACATGGTGCAGTCAGTTTGCTCATTAATTGTCCCATCTGGTAGGGAGGAGAAATGGCAAGCAAGCCCAAAATGAATGGGCCATTAACACTCATTCACAGCCATCCAGAGAAGCCATCCTGCTAACTGTATTGTTTTAAAAAATGGAAAATGGCTATGCCATGGTCATTCCACCATGATTTCTCCTCTTTAATTTAAATTAAATTTGCAGCCCAACCTGCAACTACCGTATTTTTCGTCCCATAGGACGCTCCGTCCCATAGGACGCACCTAGTTTTTTGGGGGGGAAATAAAGGGGAAAAAAATTTCCTTTATTGCCCCCCCCCAAAGCAGGTCCGGAAACCGAACCAGGTCGAGGAACAGCGGGGTGGCGGCCCTGGAGGGCTCCCCACGCTGCGGGTGTCTGCCCGGCGTGAGGGGCGCTCTGCTTCAGGGCGCCCCACCTGCCGGGCGGCAGGCTGCTATCCGCAGCGTGGGGAGCCCTGCGGGGACCTCCCGCAGGGCTGCCTAGGGTGCGGACGTGTTCCCGAAGCGGCGGGCGCTCTGCTTTCAGGGACCTCCCGCAGGGCTGCCTAGGCTGTGGATGTCTTCCTGAAGTCTGGAGAGCGAGGGGGTCGGTGCGCACCGACCCCTCTCGCTCTCCACGCTTCAGCGAAAGCCTGCATTCGCCCCATAGGACGCACCCAGATTTCCCCTTCATTTTTGGAGGGGAAAAAGTGTGTCCTATAGGGCGAAAAATACGGTAATCCTTTGAGTAATCCTGCTTGGAAGTAGAGCGCCAGCAAGGAGCAGTGGTTAGAGTGTTGGACCAGGCATGTTGGTGACCGGGGTTCAAACCCCAACTCTGTTATGAAGGTCACTGTGTGACCTGGGGCCATTCACGGCTTCTCAGCCTAACCTACCTCATAGGGTTGTTGTGGGGAGGGGGAGGGGGAGGACCACATACACCACCTTGAGCTCGTCCATCTGTTGAATAAAAGGGAAGGTTCATTACTAAACTCATTGTTTTCCTGGCTGCAGGACTATGCACACTTACAGTGGAGTAAGTAAGGACTGGGATCCGAGGGCAGGAAGAAGAAGAGGAGTTTGGATTTGATATCCCGCTTTATCACTACCCGAAGGAGTCTCAAAGCGGCTAACAATCTCCTTTCCCTTCCTCCCCCACAACAAACACTCTGTGAGGTGAGTAGGGCTGAGAGACTTCAGAGAAGTCTGACTAGCCCAAGGTCACCCAGCAGCTGCATGTGGAGGAGCGGAGACATGAACCCGGTTACCCAGATTACAAGACTACCGCTCTTAACCACTACACCACACAGGAGGAAAGGTCAGCATTGGGAGGAAAGGGAGGGAAGATCAACATGGAGTTAGGGGGAAGGGAAGGGTGGGGAGATCAACAGTGGCAGTTTTGGCTTCTCTTCATCCTCCTCCAGCTGCCCTCTCTGGCATTGGTGAAAAGCAAATGGTGTTGCTGCTGCAAAGCAGCCTCTGGACAAAAAGGAGGCAGAAGCCAAAAGGAGAAGGAGAAGGAACAGCACCTATGTGCACCGGGGGTTGCATCTGTCACTCGTGGATCAGGAAGTTCCTGCCATCCAAGGCAGTCATCTAATGTGTCCTCATGGGCAGCCTGGCCCTGGGCTAATCACTGGGGAAGCAAAAATTCTACATGTGATAGTGATTCCTTCCAGTGAAGGACAATAAATATAGGCAGCTAGACCAGTAGAACTTTGTATGGTCATGATGTTCTGAAGATGTTAAGAAGAGTATGTCCAGTGGATCTCTTGTACCAGACCAGGAAAGTAGAATTCTGGGAGACTCGAGCAGGTGCATAAATATGATAGCTCTTATTAAATCAGTTAATAGAGCAATCCGGCATTCCAGCTGTGGATCACTCTTGCCCTGGAGTGGACTAGTGCTTACACTGGCTAGCTTTCAGTGCCAGATGAAACCACTTCTGTCCTGCTGGGCCTTTCAAGTGCAGGCAATCCTCGTTTTGCATGGGGCGGCTTCCAAGTAAAGAGTTCTGTTCCACCCTCCCCCACCCAGTTGTACCTCCATCCCTCCCTGTTAGTGATGTTTTAGAGACATTTTCGGGTCACTTCCGGGTTTGGTGCAATATGTGTGTGTGTGATTGTGCGTCAATTGGATGCACATAAATTGCTTGTCATCACCTTTGACCTGTGTATGATGGAGAGTAGTGTGTACTGAAATTTAGTGACTTGTTTGCTTGTATAATATTTTTATTTATTTTTATGTTGACCTGTTTTTGTATGTTGTGACTCACTCTGAGATCTTTCTACAATGAAGGGCGGGATATATTTTTTAATAAAATAAACTATATCCATAGTCTGTGATAACTGCTTATTAACTTTTGGAAACCACAGAGGACCACGTTGGTCTAGCAAGGCGAACAGTCTATTATGGGCTTGTTCCAAATGCAACATATGTATAAGGCTCAACCACCCCCATGTGGGAAATGTTATGTCAGAAACTTCATTTATATTTGATTTATTGCATAAGGTAATGCATTTTGGACCAATGGAAAGAAATCCAGTATTCAATGGAAAGCAACATTTATATTGCAGTCATTAACATTCACACGTAAAATTTACTGCCAAGATATCACATGAGAGGAAGACTCACAGAAAACAAGGTTCTGCATGGGTCAGACCGTTCCCATAGTTCAGCAGTGCAGGAGTCAGGAGGACATGGCCTCCTAATTCATATCCACAACATTGCAAGGATAAACAAAGAAAGGAGATGTCATACTTCATCTTGATTCTAGAGCAGCCTGCAAAGCTGCAGGGATATCACCAGAAAGATCAGTTTGCTTCAACCTAATATACAAAACAGATTGTGCACAGGTCTTCCACCACCCCTTACCCCACCCCCTGGTAACATTGTGTAACCTAAGGGATTTTCCTAGCTTTAGAATACATACCACAATCTAGCCCTTTCCCTCAACACCCCACGATCCATAGCTGATAAATATTACTTATCATCCAATTGAAATGCAGCTAATTCTAGGCCAAAATCATCAGCTGTTTAGCCTTACATACCAATGTACCGCAAATGTTTAGGCCAGGAAGGGAAGAATTAAGCAGTATCAAATTTACACAGAAGAGGGAATTTTGGAAGGTAGAATGTACAGCAATTACAGGAGCTGGAATTAATCCAGCACACTGGGATTAACATTCTTACTGTAAAGGCAAGGACCAAGGGATTGTTAATGACCACATGTGGTCTTTATATCACCTCTGAAGGATAGCACCTCCTGTAATTCAAAGCCTACTGTCCAAAACATCATCACGGCTTCCCTATGGTATCTCTGGACAGGTTTACCAACCAAATACTAACCCAAGCTGACCTCCCTAATGTAACAGGAATACAGCACAGGAAATGCAGCTCCAAGAAGAAAAGAACAGGTGGTGGAAAAATAACAGCTCTACTGGGAATGTTTTGTGAAGTTACTTGCATGCTCTGCTGGCATTACAATGCCAGTGGTGGGCTAGAGAAGGGCCACTGAACTGAAATTGAATCCTGGCAAGATCGAGGTCCTGTAGGTGGAGCGGTTCCCAGGTCTGGGAAATAGGCTTTTAACTCATTCTGGGTGGGGTTGGACTCCCTCTGAATCCATTGCTGTCTCGGGAGATCCAGTGGCAAGAACACCCTTCAGCAGCTTCAGCTGCTCCTGGACAGGGACAGCACTGCTTCAGTCACCAACACACTGGAAAATTCAAGACTCAGCTACTGTGATGTTTTCTGTATGGGGCTGCCCTTGATATAGGTCTGAAAGCTTCAGCTTGTGCAGGATGCAGATGGAAGGTTAATGAGTGATGTACCTGGCCAGGGAAAGGTAACACTATTGTTGAAGGGACCACACTGGCTGCTTGTTTTTGTTTTAAGGAAGCTTACCCAGACATTTAATTTTATTGTGTATATATTTAAAAACTTGATTTTATCTATATTTTGATAGTTTTATTATCCCTACTGTTTTTAAAGTATCTTAGTTTTAATAGCACTGCTTTGTATTATTTTATGTAAACAGATTCAGGGTTTTCATTAAGCAGTAGATAAACTTTGCTAAATAAATAAAATAACTTGAACTACCTACATGTAAGTAAATATCTTATATACCTTGAATGTTATACCTTGAAGTAGAATTGTTGCATCAACACTATTTTACAGGAAAACTAAAAATAAGGGATATTTCCATGTCTTACTTTTGAAATACAATAGTTTAATATTTAAGAGAGAATATGCAAATGGATTCTTTTACAGTTATCAGAAGATGGTACAGTTGTACCTCGGTTTAAGAAGAACCCTGTTTACAAACTATTCAGTTTACAAACTCTGCAAAACCAGAAGTAGTGTTCCGGTTTGCGAACTTTACCTCAATCTAAGAATCGAAGCAGAACGGTGGAAGGGCACCGGCGGCGGGAGGCCTCATTAGGGAAAGCACACCTTGGTTTAAGAATGGTTTCAGTTTAAGAACGGACTTCTGGAACAGATTAAGTTCGTAAACTGAGGTACCACTGCATTTGACAGCATTTGTATGTTGTATTTCTATTCACATGTCATTTGGCCTTTTCATATAAAAGAAATTATTGGGCAATACTATGATAATGTCAGAAGTGTGGTCTTTAAACTCATTTGACACACTCTTGTGAAGGGTGAGTTGTAAATACGCAACAAGCACTTACTGTGAGAACAACTGAGGAACAAAAACAAACACAGTATACTAAACTTCGATAGAAATTTTCGCACAAACTTGTGAAAGTGTGAAAAAAGTGAAGCAATGTGCGAATGCAGAGATCTTTATTAGATCCTGTTGTGCTGTAGAAGATTGCATCTCTTAGTGGTTTGAGATGGAAATAGTGCAATATTGTTCAGACCGAGGTCAAATGTATTTAAGTCCTGGCACTTAATAAAAATGAAATAGGCTGATATTCAACTTTGCTGAGCACTTCTGTCACCCATTGGCTTCAATGGGATTCATGGGTTCTCAGCACTTCTGAAATTACTTTTCAATGAAAACACATTTCCTTTTTGAATATAGACTTGCATCTGTTTTCCTAAATTCACTTATACTCAATCTTTATAGACTTCCTCTGAGCTGTAAATCTACGTTACATGCTTTCTTCATTTGTTTGCTAGACAAACTGCCCTTGAGAGTTGTCCTGAATCTAAATTCTTCCACCGTTGGCCATAAAATATTTCATTGCCTCAAAGTAAGCAAAGGAGTGGGGGTAGGAAAAATGGGGTTTGCGGAAGAAATTGCCGCTTTTCAGTACAGATTGTCAAAAACAAGATGCGGAAATATAGAGAAGACAATTGGGAAGGTTAAGGGAAGTGGCCCAGCTTTCAGCTGACAGATGGAAATGAGCACAAGAGGGAGTAGGGCTTAAAAAAAGAAAGTTAGAGGAGACCTTTCATGAAGGAAAGTTTGCAGCTCTCAAGCAATATGTTCTGTTTGCTGATGACGCCAGATGTTTCCATTCCTGCTCTCCAGACACTGCATTCTTCTCTGCTTCATTTCTGCAGCTTGAATGGCTTGAGCTTTGCAATGCCAGTGTACCAACAGTAATATTATTACTAAGAGAATTAAACTGCATACTTTCATCCAATATGATGAACTGTTCCTTACCACATCTACCAGCATTTTCAAGACTGTTCATGAAATTTAGGGACTGTTCACATTTTATGAACAGATGAATGCAGATTAACTTTATAGTTTATATTGGGGTGAACGCTGACCACAAGATTCACTTCAGACCCTGCTTCAGCAAAGAGCAAGATTTGGTCCAAAGTGCTTCAGGGGAAGTCTGATTTGGCTTGTGGGTCTGACCCGGAATTTCGATTAAAACAAAAAACAAAGCTTTGTGCTTTCCTCATTCACTATTATGGGGCAGTAAAAAGGCTACTGCCTTCCTTATTTTTGACAGAATTGAATGAAATTTGACAGCATCTTAGCCCCCTTGAGTCGACAACTTCTGCCAAATTAAAAATAGGTTCAGGCTTTTTTATACTAGATATGCTTAAGATTTTATTTTTTTATCTTGCAAAAAGGAACTGTCCCTGATGGTATATTTGCAGGCATGGTAGCCTCATCTGAGGGAACAAATTCTGACAAATTTCAGAAGGGTAGATGCAACTGCTTTTCTGCAAGGGAAACCTTTACAAGTATAGTGTTTTTAAAAAGGATTCACTTTATCTCCCTTTCTGTTTTATGGGTAATTTGTATGAAAACAGCATACACCCATCATAAAAGTGCCCACAGGTAAGAAGCTTGCCACATTACAGGCAAAGAGGTCCTACAGCTTTTGTGCTAGGCGACCTTAAGATTGGTTTGGAGGGGACCATTCTGTTACAAAAAAAAAAGCTTCACAGAAAATAACCCTGAGCAGTTTCAGAAGGATGAGTGCAAGGGGTAAGGCATTATGACAGACTGGGGAGGGAAAACAAGTGTGTTCTGCTCAGTTGGTATCACAAGTCACACAAACTAAGAGCAAAACTGATGGGTGGATGGGTGGGCAGGAAGATTTGAAGGCCCAGCTTTTTCCAGGCAAACACTACTAGCAGAACTAGTAAAAGAGCACAAAACAGGCAAGAGCAGGGGGATATATTACTCTAACAAACCTCCACAACCCCCGAGTTAGGAGTAGGGAACTTCTGGCCCACAAGACTCATTAGGCCTGGCACAAGTACCAATTTGGCTTGCAAAGACATCTCTCCAAAACCATGGCCACCTGCCCCACACCTGGCATCACTGACTGACAGGCACTGGCCAAGCCTGCTAGGATGGACTGTGCTTAGGTGATCCTAGTGATGCACTTCATTACGCAGCCAGTCCCTGCTGAAAGCAGGGCTTCAAGTCTGAGCTGATGAGCTGACTAAAATTTGCTTCAATAACAGTCTGAAGTAACTGGAAAGGATGCCTATGAGAGCTGTGCAAATGGCCTCTTGAAATTAATTGGAAGGGGAGTGGATTTCACTATATTTATTCAGGGAGGGGAGAAATCCTCCAGCAGTATTTTGGGGAGGGGCTTGGCACCAGCAGTGACAGAAGCACACTGTTGCAAGCCCTGCCTCAACCATTGGTGGCCAATATCCAGAGAAAATTATGTGAAGTGTGGCCTTCGCCGGCTCCCCCTAAGACAGACAAGATAAAGAAAAATCTCAGAAACTTTCTCAGCTATGAGAAATGACAGCTCAACTCCACTGCAAACCTTTCCACAAAAACACCAAAAAAGGTCAAATGTGGGAGTTTTAATTTAATCATCAACAAGCATTTTTAGCATGCAAGGCATTTTAGGAGCTTTTCATCCTTCAGCTCCCTAACCATTTTGGGAAGTCGCATTTTAATGATAAGGACAGGGGCTGAGAGATGCTGATACGAAATGTTCAGTGAATCTTAGGCTGAGCTAGGACTGGAACAAATGTTTCCCCTTGTTAGATTCAAGCTTCTTTGTGCTCAACCACATCAGCTTTTCATATGCAAAAGTTAAGAATGAAAAAGGTATGTGCATGGCCCATCAGGCCCAGAATCCCACTCCTCACAACCTCAGCTGCCTATGCAGTAGCTGAGTACTGTAGCTGATGCTTCTATGGACAGCTAAAAACATGCAGTACAGAGATAAAAGTGATTATAAAAAAAAAATGCATATAGAGGGACTAAAGCTCACTCATATTAAAGCTCACTCATATAACTTTCAGTACCTAGGGCTGCAATGTTCTGCTCACTTACTTGGGAGTAAGAGCCACTGATCTCAAATGGACTTACTAGAGATATATAGGCTTGCTCTGAATGCAACATATAAAACATATCAAGGTGACATATAAAATCAAATGCAAAGAAATTAAACTTGGCTGTTTTGTCCTACAGGATTTGACTTAGATTACAGTTTGAATTTTTCTACGTTATTACTCAAACCTGCTTGACTGAGCTGCCACGAAACTTTAATACATATTTTAACTGCTTGACAGTCTGAGCATAAGCAGAAGGCTTTTTAATGCCAAAAGGAAGCTTAAAATGCAATTACTTTTAAAAATATATATATTTAAAAACGGATCTATAAGTAGAGCTCCATAACAGCAGAAGCTGTAATTTTTTTACTGATTTTTAGAGGACAAAATACATAGCAGTTGAGGAAACAAATCTCTAATGGTTTGTTTATCTACCATCAAAGAACAGTTTCTATGTGAATTCCATTTATTTCAATGGGACACACATAGGTGACACTCTCAGTGAACTCCATATCATATCTACAGGTATCAAAGTGCCCTGTGCAGTATTATATTTAAGAATTGTTTCTCTAATCAGAAGCACAAAAACATGGTATATTAATTTGGTTCACAGTTCAGAAAAGAGGTATTAAATATGCCTCCAGTACAATGCAAGGTGTGTTGTCGTTTTTAAATTACCATGATGTTATATATAGACTGTAACTGTACTTTTATGTGGTGGTATCAAGTTTTCATCAAGTCTTCTTGATGAAGAAGACTTCTTGGGCTAAAAATGAAACACAAAGTCCATCTAATACTAATATTGCACAAGTACAATTTCAAAAACCTTGACATTGCAAGAAACCGTTATGTCTTTTGGCTTTGGCTGTAATTCTTCATAGCTTACATTCGTGTTTTAAAACTTTGCTATATATAGGCAGAATAAAATTAACTATTGTTAGCTCTTGTACACATATAAAATAAATTTTACGTGTGTGTGAAAGAGAGTGTGATCTTCATTTTAACACTAGAAATTAGGAGACAACTCCTGTCCTGATTAATTAGCTCTGTCTCACTGCTCTGTTCTACCTGCCTTCTAGTTTAAATTTGAAATTGATGCAGTTGTGGTTTGCCGTTTCACAGTTTGCCATTCACATGCTTTTTCTCTTTCTCCTTATGCAGGTGGCCAGTGCTAACTGTTACATATGTGCTTTGATTAAAACAATGCCTCAGCATTCATGTTCATGCAATTGAAGTATTGCATCAATATTGCTATCACATGAGTACATTGCTTACATCACTATACAAAAAGAAATATTGCTGCAATCACATCACGGTTCTTTTGCATGGTATTTAACCAATGTACAAATGCACTCATGCACATCTGTAACCTATATTGAAAAAGGACATGAACTGAAAACTGCAGCCAACTTTGAATGCACAGTAGTATGACCTAAGTCCAGAAACAAAATATAAACAAACAAAAATGACAAATGACTAACATAGCAGTGGCACTCCACAAACCAGATCAAGTAATCTGGAACTCATAAATCAACAGATAAATTAAAATGGGGAGAACTAATTGAAACCAAGGGCTGCGTTCAAATGTTTAAAGGCAAATCTTTCTGCTTATGCTAGTGGCTCAAGCCCCCGTCCAAGAAACCTAACAATCTAATTTTCACATCTGGGCAAATGTTTCCCTGCCACTCATCACACATCTAAGAAGTAAAAAACAACAATACCAAATGCATTTCTTAAAATACAATGAATGGAACATTCGCATGAAAACCCAAAGGCTTTTTCAGACAAAAGCATCAGTTAGCTCCCTCCGCCAAGTCCAAGGAAGTGTTACCCCAAAGTCTAGGTGCAGAGTTGAAAATCTATACTTCCACTCATATTTCTCCTGGGCTGCAAGTGATATAAAATGCCCTATGAACTCCAATTCTGAGGTGAGATACGAGAATTCTCCCTGCAGGCAGGCAAACAGCGAAGAGGTCTATAGGAACAGCTTCTTCTCACAAACAGCCAACTCACAGTCGACAAGCAATTCTCATATCCCCAGGCTTTACAGCAAATATTCAAGCAACAACCAGATGTGGACCTGGGAGGCTCTGTAAAACAATCTTCGACTTTCCAACCTTTCCCCCTTCAGAAACTTGCACACACACACACAGAGCTTATCCCCAGGACCATTCAGGGTTAGGGAAAGCAGTGCCAGTTTCTTCCTGTGTTGATGCACTGTCACTAGTGCTGCAAGCATAACTAGTGACTCTCAACATGTAAATAAGCTCCACCCTTCAATGCAGATTAAGTGTCCATGGAGTCAATTTTTCTGACAGTATCTGTTTCATATCACTAGGTGGCTGCAATTTGAGGCTTAACATTTCCTAAATATAAATGACTATATGTCTGTGTGTTCCTGTATCTCTGAAAAACTCTAACAGAAGGGGAAAGAATAAAAGAAAATAGGAAACAATTATCACAATTAGAGTATTTTTTTATTTATATATATAAAAAACAGGTCTTGGCTGTTACAGCTTGCATCTTCATCCAAATCTTTTCTTTGGCTTTAGTTTCCTTCCCAAATGTTGCTTTGACTTTTCAGCTCAAACAAAACCAAAGTTCAAACTGAAACTTCGCCAAAACCAAAACTGTTTTTCCAGAATCAGGGTCAAACTATGCAAAACTCAGGAGTTCCTTTTGTAACTATAAATCAAGCCAGCATTTCCAAGATGACTCATAAGCTGATTGGTATATCTGGCTTGAACTTCATTTATCACGGTTTGCTAAAGTTCTAGTCATATTCGCTTTTCACTTGAAATTGCATCACTTTTTCCCAGAAGAGACAAGTTCAAAGCCAACGAGGTACTTAACTTTCCCTTCTGCTGATCTCAGTGTAAAGACAGTGTAGTCACTGAGATCGGGCATTCATTACCATAAGCAGTAAGGATCTCATGTGTGTTCATTCCTTTCATATTTGCATGCTAAACAAAATGTTGGGAAGCAAGGTGAGGAAGGGCAAAGCTCATGTCAAGCTAGCAGGGCCAAATGCAAGTTCCTTTATGTGCTGTGTTTCATCATATCCTTAACTTTGGCAGAAAACAAATGCATGGACAAAGAGAAAGTTATAGCAAACTACATATGAAATGCTGGCTGTAGGAGCCCAGAAATAAAATTTAAAAATGGAAGAACAGTAGATTGCTCTGTGCAAAGAACTCATGTCTTTGCTCTGCCCTGAATCTTCAGCTTTCTGGGATGTCCATGTGTTCTAGTGTTAGTAAAGAGGGAGAAGAATTTCTCTCTATCCACTTTCCCCATGCCATGCCTGATTTTATAAACTTCTATCATGTCACCTCTTACCGCTTTCTGAATTACTGATGCCAAGTATTCCAGAGAGGGGTAATTTTGCCTTTAGGCTGGATTTCAGCACTTCAATGACAGACATTTTTTTTCTCTACAGATCCATATTTCATATTATTTTGTTATTAAGAGAAATAGCTGTAGTTAATTTCACTAACTGTGGCACAAAAGATAGAATCCAACAAACTTGTGCCCAGGAAGATTTTTTATAAAGCTTTGCCTTTCTAAGTCAAAGAGATATGGTAAATATTAACTTAATCAAAGCACCAGTGATGTAGCCCATCTTCTTGTACAAGACGTTTGGATACAGAAAAAATGGGGCAATTTGTTTTCCTCATGAAAGGCTGCTAACATTCCTACCAACGCTTTCAAATCACATCTCTGCTTCAGTTCATCTATTTTCTATTTTTTATTACCTTCTTTCAAAATATACAAAATATTGTTATGAACAGATAAATATCCAAAAGATTCCATGATAAAATAATCTTTTAAATTATCTTTATCAAACTATAATTTACTATAAAAGACATTGAGGTGAATGACTGATGTCTCCTTTCCCCTCAGACTTTAATCAACACCAGTTTTCTTTGATATGAAAATATTAAAGGCTATTGTTGAAATTTGACTGTGATTTGATTACTGTTAAATGGACAGCCTTTAATTTAAGGAACTACTCATTCACTGAAACCACCAAACTTTTGCCAAATAGTCCCCCCACCTTACAACTTTTCTACTTGGGTTAGAAGTCAGATGTTTCCAGGCTTAACACACAGTCAGAAAGTGTATATTTCTACATTAAACCACACTGTAGTTAGAACTTTAATCCTCAAACCTGAGCAAGAGTAAAAATCCCCGAAAAGTGATTAAATGCATAAACCAATAATTAAATCAGATCAAGACAGGAGCATTTCACTGAAACCTTATGGCCGTTCAGATGTTCAGAAGACAAACATTCAAGGATATTTTTCACAGTCTGAGCTTTTTAGAAATTGTGGCTTTCTAGTTTTTCACCAGGCTTCTTTCACAAAAAGCGTTACCAAAACAAAAACAAATCTAGCATAATGACACAGAGAAGCCGTGTGCTTCGTTTTCAGCATGTCTAATTGGCTTTGACAGCACACCAGTAATTTAGTGCACCAAAACCAACACGGTGTACTACAACTGCCTGGTTACAGAGAGGACAAACCAGACCTATAGCTGGATTTTGACATTGGAAGCATTTTCAACAACCTTAAGGTTCTGCTGAGGGGCTTTAGAATGTTGCAGAAACCCTACTGTGCCACCAGGATGTCAGATGAGCCGCTGTGCTGGTCCAGGGGGGAGGTTACCGTGGGGCGAGGTCTAGGACCTGAGTTGAGGGTCAGCAGACAGTCCTCCATGGGCGAAGTGGGGTCCACAGCGAGGAGCCAGGCAAGGACAGGAACTCTGGGGGAACAGGACTGGATGCTGGCCGAAACAGCTCTTCAACGACATTGCTCCCGCAACCTGGGACCAGGCTGACTGGCCTTTATCTTCTCTGAGGCCAGGGGCGGTCCCGGCCCCCAGGTGACCGGCCTCTCCTGGCCTTAAGGCAAGCACTCCTCCTGGGAGAAACCAGTTCCCTCCTCCTCTCTGCCCTGAGCCTCTGCAGCTCAGGAGAGGCCGGTGGGTTACTGGACCCAGGGGGAGACTCACTTTCCCCTGACAGGGCTGGGAGAGGCGCACCTGTAGGCAATGCGTCCTCAATCGCCTCCGGAGCCAGAGTGGATTCACCTGGTGCCTGCTCCTGAGGATCCGGCACAGGTGCAGGCGCTTCAGAATCAAGGCCCTGCCCCAGCTCAGCCAGCCTTGGAGGCGGGGACTCCTGTGCAGGCTGGGATTCCTCCGGTTCAGCCTCTGATTCGGATTCCCAGGCCATCACAGCTGCCAAGACAGCTCCATTGGTAGAATGGCTGGAACAGGACGAAGTTGTGGGCTAAGGAAGGCTACAAGCCATGATGGATCTGCTCTGCCTGCACAGCTGGAGGCAGCAATGCTTCTGAATACCATTTTATGGGAACCACAGGAGGAGAGAGTGTTCTTGTGCTTGAGCCAGCATGGTGTAGTGGTTAAGAGCGGTGGACTCGTAATCTGGTGAACCAGGTTCGCTTCCCCGCTCTTCCACATGCAGCTGCTGGGTGACCCTGGGCTAGTCACATTTCTCTGAAGTATCTCAGCCTCACTCACCTCACAGAGTGTTTGTTGTGGGGGAGGAAGGGAAAGGAGAATGTTAGCCGCTTTGAGACTCCTTAAGGGGAGTGAAAGGGCGGGGTATCAAGTCCAAACTCTTCTTCTCCTTCTTCTTGAATCCTGCTTGCGGGTTTCCCACAGGCATCTGGTTTCCCACTGTGAGAACAGGATGCTGGACTAGAAGGGCCATCGGCCCGATCTTGTTCTTATGTGACACAAGGGAGAAGTACATTTAGAGAAGAGCCTACATCCGTTCAAACCATGGTCACTTTCCTACCAACAGCACAGGAAATTTCTCTCCCACTGACATCAAAAGATGGGGGGATCACTATCCCAATACCAATAGACACCCCCACAGCATCATCACAACAGAGCATACAACATGGTGTAACTCAGCACCAATAGAGGCACATCACAAACAGAATATGAACCCTACACAGCAACACAATAACCCAAATGTCAAGATGCACAGGATAGGGCTATATCTCTCTAGTCTCTTGTCATACACTCAGAGCTGGCAAACAGGAACTCTCATGAAGGGAATTGAAGAGAAATAGCACTTTGCACAGAAAAGAAGCCCTCTGCACAGAAACAGCCCTGCAGGAATGGCTCACCTGGTGGGTCAAGCCACAGCAATAGCTTCCTGGCAGCAGTGTTGCTGCTGCTTTTGAGAAGGGGGGTGGGCAAAGTGAGGTCAGGGCTGTGCAAACACACTGTCAGAGCCCATGCTTGCTGCCACCTCGCTCCTCCCCTTTCCTAGAATGGGGTTGAACCAGGGACCTACAACATGTAATATGTAAACTGTTCCACCCAGCTAGAATCCCTCTTGCAGCCCCTGGGCAGGAGACCTCATGATTTCATTTAATTGGACAAGACTATATAAACGAGAAGACGAAAGCTGGGGAGGACTGTAGCTCAGTATTAGGTGCTTGCTATGCATACAGAATGCCCCAGGTTCAATCCCCACCATCTCCAGATAAGGGAGTCGCTCCAGCCCCTTGATCACTTTTTGAGCTATATCTTTTCTACGGTGAGGTGGTGTACATAAAGTTCCAAGTGTGGCTGCATCATAGATTTGTAACATTGCATTATAATACTGGCAGTTTAATTTTTAATCCTTTTCTTACTGATCCTAAACATGTAATCTGATTATTTTGTTTTACAGCTGTGGTACATAGGTCAACATCTTTATCAAATTATCCACTATGGCCCCAAGGTCTCATTTCTGGTCAGTCACTGCCCCTTCAGACCCCTTTAGCACATATATGTGAGTTGAGGGAGAAAAATTACCCCAGTTGCATCACTTTATACTTGCTCACACTGAATTGCATTTGCTATTCTGCTGCCCATTTACTTAGTTTGGAGAGATCCCTTGGAGCTCTATACAACCCCATGAACAATTGGGTGTCATTTGTAAACTTGTCAACCATAACAGAGATTGTGTTAACCTTATTGTTTAATCCTGCACTGAACAGCCAATGAACAAAAACTGCTAATTTTCCATCTTACACATTGTATCCTAAAATTATAACTACTCTGTGTTCCCAAGGAGAACAAAATCGCTTTCATATTTGTGGTTTATTTCAGTATCTCCAGCATTCCTTTCTCCTGCCATCCTAGGCAATACCAGGAAACTTATCTACTAGCTCAAGGCTGCTACTGTAGATCTTTCTCCGGAGACAAAACAAAGAGAGCCTCAGCCAGTGATACAGAAGGCATCTGTCAGCATCTGCTCATTAGTGAGGTGCTTTATTGTCTGGTGTAATAAAAGTGGGTCTTATAAAACATTCTGGGTGGGGTTTGCTTAATGAACCCCGTCAGTGGCAGCCTGGCGCAAGGGCTTCTACTTGTGGAATGGGGCTTCTCCCCATCTCTTCCTCCTGTATCCCCCCAAAAAGGCTCTGGAGTGGGGGGGGGGTCAGGAGAACCCACTTAACCTTGGTGGGGGGAAAAGGGGGATTCCATGTGGTAAGCTGATATGCTATGTTTCAAATGTTTCCTTTTAGACCTTTGTTGCCACCTGCATAACTGTGATTTTGAGGTATACGTTTTATTAGCTGAAGCTATGCTGGAAGTATTAAAACAAGTATCTGCCTGAGCTTTCCTTGTAATGTTTTAAATCACAAGCTGTGCTAAGGTGCAAGTACTGACAATTATTTCTGTCACATTTGCTGTCATCATCAATTGCGTATGAAAGCATGACTCCACTCTGTAAAAGCCCTGCTAGGACAAAATGATCTTGCCAAGTCAGACTCCTTGTCTACATAGCCTAGTACCATCTACCCTGATTAACACTGGCTTTCCAAGGGCTCAGCCCAAATGCCTTCCTAGACCTGCTAACTTGAGTCAGGGGACTGAGCTGGCGGGATTATCTATGCAAAATCTGCTGCTACGCCATTGAGTTATGTGATCCATTGGGTCATAAAAATATTTTTATGGGTTATGCATCGCCAGTAGTTTTGCTGACAAAATTTGACCTAGTCCTGTGAGGGTGAAATACATGTACCAGCAGGCTGTAGGGTAAAAACACATACAAACATACAGATGCTGCATGATTAATTGTGGGCTGGATGAATTCTGTAATATGGGGGGGGGGGGGCAGGGCAGAATACCACTCATGTTTAGGGAGGGAGGGAAGGAAGAGGGAGAGAGAGAAAAATACTTACTTGGCCCAGTAACAGCCAGCTAAGGTTAAACAACATCTACAAGGAGAGAAAGGAGAGCTGGAAGGGGGACACTGTCCCCTCAATAGTGGAGCAGCAAAACAAGCTCTGTGAATTTTTATAGTTGGCTAAGATGACAGCAGCTGTTAGATTCCAATCAAACCAGAAACTAAAGAAAGAATGGGAATGTGTGGAAGAATACAAGGCAAAACATGGTTCTAAAATCAAATTATTGATATGTATTGACTGAAGTTCATAAAGTTAAAGTTATATTATGGGGAAATGGACAATGAGGAATATGTAAAGTATATCCACAGTGGTACCTCGGGTTAAGTACTTAATTCATTCCAGAGGTCTGTTCTTAACCTGAAACTGTTCTTAACCTGAAGCACCACTTTAGCTAATGGGGCCTTCTGCTGCCGCCGCGCCGCTGGAGCACGATTTCTGTTCTAATCCTGAAGCAAAGTTCTTAACCTGAGGTACTATTTCTGGGTTAGCGGAGTCTGTAATCTGAAGCATATGTAACCCGAGGTAAAGGTAAAGGTACCCCTGCCCGTAGGGCCAGTCTTGACAGACTCTAGGGTTGTGCGGCCATCTCACTCAAGAGGCCAGGGGCCAGCGCTGTCCGGAGACACTTCCGGGTCACGTGGCCAGCATGACATCGCTGCTCTGGCGAGCCAGAGCCGCACACGGAAACGCCGTTTACCTTCCCGCTAGTAAGCGGTCCCTATCTACTTGCACCCGGGAGTGCTTTCGAACTGCTAGGTTGGCAGGCGCTGGGACCGAACAACGGGAGCGCACCCCGCCGCGGGGATTCGAACCGCCAGCCTTTCGATCGGCAAGCCCTAGGCGCTGAGGCTTTTACCCACAGCGCCACCCGCGTCCCGTGTAACCCGAGGTACCACTGTACTAATTGTCAGGGGACTGCCATCGGAACAGAGGAGGGAGGCAGGGGGGCTGTTGGAATACAGAGAGCCTCCGAAGCTCCTGAGAAGCAGTTCCTCTTCCAGCGGTGGGAAAGCCACACCTCCAGGGGAGAAGAGAGGGAAGGGGGCAGCCAAGCGAGGAAAGGGCTTGAGGATGCTACTGAGAGCCCCAGCGCCTCACCTTGCCAGGCTGGGCAGGAGGGACGCACGCCCCTTCCGTCACCCAGCTTGCACAGAGGGGTAAAACCAAAAGAGGGGCGGCGAAGGCTTGGGGTACCGAAGTTCTTATGCTGGGGGAGAAGCCAGAAGTGGCCACTCCTGGATTCTGCGAGTGACTGAGACAGACATGAACTTGTTGATCTGCACTGTAAATAGTTTGCACAATAAAACCTGTAAAAGACAGGTCGGAGTCCTGCCTGGTTACTCATGATCAATCACCAACAATATCTGACACTAACAAGTAGGTACATATAGACTGTACAATGGATAACGTGGGATGTATGATAAAACGAATGACAATATGTGTAGTTGAATGTAATACTGTAAAATAAAAACATAAATAAACATTCAGAAAGGGAGAGCTGCTGTGCTGTGGGAAGTGCCCAACAGGCAATGGCAGATTGCTTTTTAAAACATACCCTGTAGTCTCCCTGGAATAGCTGAGCCTCATGGGGCCATGCAAAAGATTCAAGATGAAGGAGCTGAGATAAAACACATTGACAAGCACAATTTATCTAACGATAATAACATCATTTATAAAGCAATGTGTTAGTAGATAACCATTTGCCAGTTTGCAAGCATAGAATATTTGGTTGGGGGCTAGATGGACTGTGATTTTTCCCTTACATCTATTTTAATGATTTGATACAGCATTAAAAGGTCAAAGCTTACCTCACTTCTTAGAAGAATAAAACTGTAATATATTAATGGAAGTATAAGAGGCCTGGATCCCTCCGAGGGTACCATTTTAGACTACAAGAGAGTGAATCGTATTTATGAGGAAGTGACAAAAATCACAGTAAGTTTTAAAATGTCTATTCTGCTAGTCTCTGTCAAAATAATTATGCTTTTGGGATTTTGATGAGGACTTGAAAGGAATCATTAGTTCTAATGAAATGGGATTAATTGATGGCAATATTCAGTTTGTTTCATTATATGAGTTATAGATTTTGTTTGCTTTAAAAAAGTCTTTGGAATTTTCTTTGAAAAAAATAATTTTAATCTCATACTTTTATATGGTTCAGTTTGCTGATTTTATTACAATTAACATGATGCTAGCTGTTTTGGAAAAAGAGTGGCAAAATATGATGTACAGATGGAAATATATATCCCATCATACATAGAGTTTGCAAAAAAGAAAAACAAAACTCCTACAGGAAATCCTTTCCATTAAAATGTACAACTTTACTGAAAACTGTGAAATTTGCAATTTTGAAATTAATCCATGAAAACCATATAAGCTAGCTGTAAACTCTATAAACAGTAAAACTTAGCATATAAAATACATTTATCTAGAATGGACTGAGATCCACTTCTTTATAAGACACAAGTGATTGATTGCTATTTTTAAGAGTGCTTAATTTGTCTAAATTATTGCCTTTGACACTGATTATTATTTATATAATCTTGGGTGTTTAAATTTATAACTAGTAAGATATTAGATAAGCTATAAATCAAACCGAACAGTAGAGAAATGAACTTCTTTTAGCTTTTTACATTAGGCTGTGATGTGCTGAAATGCTAACATCTTATTATAAGATTATTATATGAGGTTATTGATGTAGAGTTGACATGCGACTTGATTTGCAGATGCCCTGCTCACTAACCTTTTGCAACTATATCTCAGTGTAAACCTGTGGTAATTATTGCTGGATAGGGAGAGTTGGTTTAACTGAACTACTTCTTTTGATGCATGTTGAATGTGATTGCCCCCTAGAGATTACAAGAGTCCCACATGTGTGAGTTATTACATAAACATTGAGGGGAGGGGAGGGAAGAAAGGTGTATCTTACGAAAAATTCCTGTGGGTTTTGTTGCAGGTTTTTCCTAAGAACCGTAATTCTTACAGTGTCTATTCATACACATGTTTAAAAATATCCAGCCTAGCATTTAAGAAAAGATACAGAGGTATAATTCCTAAATGGAGGCAGTGCCGGATTTATGTATAAGCTAAACAAGCTGTAGCTTAGGGCCCCACTCTCTTGGGGGCCCCAAAAAATTTAAAGTGGGGAAAAACCTGGATGTACATTTCCAAAATATAAGATAAAAAACAAATAAAATAAAATCTACATACAGCAACAGTGTTTTGTGTTGTGTAGGCTCCTATTTGTTATGTGTAAATGGCTTTAGATACTTATTAGGTCCATAAATTACCATATAGCATATATTCAACACAAAAAAACAGTGAAAAATTGTTGTTGACAAAGGACAGCTGGACATATAAAGGGCCCCATTACCATCAGTAGCTTAGGGCCTCATCAAACCTAAATCCGGCCCTGAATGGAGGTCAGTGCTGCTTAGCAAATTGTGAAGACGTATTTTCCTCAATGGTTAGGAATCATAAAATGTAAAATGTCATAGCTCTTTCTTAACATAGCCTGCGTATCCTTGAGTGTGCCTTTCCCACAATCTCTCTAGTTACGCAGAGCACTCTTTGGAAGGATGAGGGAATCTGCAGCCTTCATGATATTGTTGGGCTACAGCTCCCTTGTGTGGCGTGATGGGGCTGGGGCTGATGGGAGTTGTAGTCCAACCAGGAATATGTAACAACAAACAGTATTATTGATGATTGCTCTCTGTCTCCAAAACTCTCTTTCTCCTGGTTCGCCAACACTTGAGCATTTGTAGAGACACTCCAGCGACGGAGCTGAGCTTCAGACCCTACATCTTTATTTTTAGAAGTGAGTTGTGCTCTGCAGCTCTGGGACACAGGAGCTGTCCATGGTCCAGTAGATCCTGTTTCTGGCCAAGAAACTATCCCTGCTCATTTCCTGAAGCTGCTCCCCAGCAGTCTGCTTCATGACTGTTCTACTGACTCTTGGCCACTTCCATATTGCCTCAGGGGGCTTTTCCTGGAACTTGCGTGATCTAAACAGTCATGACAAAAAAAACGACTTGCTGGAAGAGTTTGGGCACTTGTGAAATAGCTTCTACTCTGCAATATCACAATGGAGGTTGTTTAAATAATGTTTGTAAACTGTCCGATTTTGCTATAGGTTGTTGTTGGTGTTTTCTCCAGAAACGAATGAACTGTATTTCAATAGACATGCAAATTATAAGCATAGGCCCCGTAGGACATAATTTTAACGAATATATAAATCAAACAGTGCACAAAATGCCCCCTTCACCACTAGAAGACTTGCAATAGCAGGTTATGGATGTTGGAGAATTCTGATGGGAACAGAAATGAGTGTGGAAATTGCAGCTGTCCATATATTCACTCGTAATCAGGACCAGAATTACATGACCAGATTATATCAGGAATAATCTTTCATAAGATTCTAGCCATGTGGTGCTCAGCACTGAGATTGTAAATAATCCTTTGCCTGCTCTTTGATAGTCAATTATCAAACTCATTATGAAAACTTTCAAAGAGCAAGCAGCATTTCTCTTACATGGACTTTGATATCAAAAAGTGGCAAGAGAGGCTTTACCCTGATTTTCCTATTGTGGTCCCACAACACTAAGATCAGACATAAGTTTCTGTCTGCTTTTTAAATGCCAGGGGGCAGAAAAAGCTTTTTCCTGCTCTGTCCACAGCATTAATATAGGAGATAAGTTTTTGCTGCTGCCTTTTACTATCAAAGAACAAGTAGGCTTATCTTTGATCTGAGGAGCAGATTGCTGAAAACATGAATACCACCAACAAAAAATAATTTAAATATATTAGTAGCAGGAGGTTGGTTGCCATGCCTGAATTCATACAAAAAGAATTTCAACTTTTGAAGATTCAATCACACCTGAACCGTTCAAATTTAAATACGCATCAAATCAAATCCCAAAATATGCCACTGATTCACAAAACTCATGAACTTACATTCCTAGGGTAAATTCTCAGTGCTGTAGTCAGTGGCGTAGCGTGGGGGGTGCAGGGAGGGCCGGCCGCACCGGGCGCAACATCCGGGGGTTAGGGTTAGGGGGCACAAATTACTGTATTTTTCACCCTATAGGACACACTTTTCCCCCTCCAAAAATTAAGGGGAAATCTGGGTGCATCCTATGGGGCGAATGCAGGCTTTCGCTGAAGCTTGGAGAGCGAGAGGGGTTGGTGCGCACCGACCCCTCTCGCTCTCCAGGCTTCAGGAAGACATCCGCAGCCTAGGCAGCCCTGCGGGAGTTCCCGCAGGGGTGTCTAGGCTGCAGATAGTAGCCTGATTCCCGGAGTGCCGGGCGCGCTGAAAGCGGAGTGCCGGGCGCGCTGAAAGCAGAGCGCCCGGCGCTTCGGGAACACATCCACAGCCTAGGCAGCCCTGTGGGAGTTCCTGCAGGGCTGTCTAGGCTGCGGATAGCAGCCTGCTTCCTGGAGCACCAGGCACGCTGAAAGCACAGCGCCCGGCGCTTTGGGAACACATACGCAGCCTAGGCAGCCCTAGTTCCCGCAGGTCTCCCCACGCTGCGGATAGCAGCCTGCCGCCCTGCGCGAGGGGCGCCCTGAAGCAGAGCGCCCCGCCCGCCGGACAGACATCCGCAGCGTGTTGGAGCCCTGGGGAGTTCCCCGCAGGGCTCCCCACGCTGCGGATAGCAGCCTGCAGTTAAGGCTAATTCATACGTTATTCTTGTTCTTATTCTTACAAAGAAAAGATATAAAGCTACACTAAATGCTTAACCACATGGAGATGACTAACATTAGAATGCATCTACTGGCAAAAAGAGAGAGAGGGAGAGATCTCACTGAAGTGTGTGAAATTAATAACACACCATACATTTTGCTGAAAGGTGGACATTTTTGAGGTTGAACTTATTAGTTACACTTCCTATCCTGGCAAAATCCATCTATAATTAGAGAAGCAGAAAAATGGAAAGAGAAGTACCCATGAACAAATCTCCAAAACTCACATAGTTGCATGATATTCTCTACTGGCCTCTCTTTGTTTTTTGTTTCACGCCTTTTGCTTTGTAAAGATATTAATGTTTAATACACTGAGCACACATAACCACTTGAAAAGAAGAAACTTTATTATCCCCAGGAAACCTACCAGTTGAAAATGGACGCACGTAAGATAAAATTCTGTTTTTAGGCAATGAATTAAAAAGAAAACAAGCATAAAATATTGGCTCTTACATTTCTTCATATATTAGTTCATTAATTTCACAGACTCAAGAAAAGGCAATGGGGGGTAAGAGAGACAGAGAGAAGACAAGCCAAAAATGACAACTCTTGTCTTTTTTTGATTCTAAATGAGGTTGCTTTTCCAAAAAGAGTTTGCTAAAGACTAGGAAAGTGTTTCAGATTTAAGAAATTTATACTGAGTGTAAAAATCAGCCATTCACACAGAATGCTGTTGTGTGATCGCTGTAATACTAAATCTAATGTTTAGTGGTAGTGATAAATCAGAGTAGCACATAATACTTTAAATACTAGAGCACACATTTTATAAGGAGTAATCACATCTGAACGACTCCACACGACAGCTTTCCACTGCCATCACTATAACATGACTAAAGGCCTGTTTGGATGTTCATAGTCAAACATTCTCCATTGTGTGAGGGAAAGCCCAAGCCTTCTCTCACTTCTCCTGCCAGACCCATCCCACACTGTTCACACGTTGGTGGCCTGGAACAGGAAGCCTGCTTTATGTGCTTGGTCTCCCAATGTGATGTACAGCCTGATAATGCAAGGTTCTACAGAAGTATGTTGCCAATAGTCAAGCATTGGCTGAGAGGCTCAGGGGCTAAGAAGGGCCCTTCACCAGTCAGACTCAGCCATGCCACCATTCCCAGGTGGCATTTTACCTGTGGATGGGTGCCGGTGCAACTTTTGAATGGGAGCACCACTCAGTTCCCATCTGCTATTACTGACTGCCATCTCAATTTAACCAAAATGCAATGCTCTAGACTAAATCTATAGCTTTCCAAGATTTATAGGCTGAGCAGAACTTTATACAATAAAATTTTCATCCAACATAGCAACAAGATGGCAAGACCACAGTTATTCCTCTTTCTGTGACAGAATGGCCCCGTTAAAGCTTGCCACTTCTACTCATTAATTTCTGTTAATTGTGAGGTGAATATAGACTTATGAGTGTAGAAGAAACTTTTTGCATACTGCTCCCTCAAATCTTATATAATAATAATAATAATAATTTATTATTTGTACCCCGCCCATCTGGCTGGGTTTCCCCAGCCACTCTGGGCGGCTTCCAACAAAGATGAAAAATACACTAAAATGTCACATATTAAAAACTTCCCTGAACAGGGCTGCCTTCAGATGTCTTCTGAATGTCAGGTAGTTGTTTATCGCTTTGACATTTGATGGAGGGCGTTCCACAGGGCGGGCGCCACCACCGAGAAGGGCCTCTGCCTGGTTCCCTGTAACTTGGCCTCTCGCAGTGAGGGAACCACCAGAAGGCCCTCAGAGCTGGACCTCAGTGTCCGGGCAGAACGATGGGGGTGGAGACGCTCCTTCAGATATACTGGACCGAGGCCATATTTGCACCTGTCTTGGATTGTGACCTCTTTCTGACTTTCAAATATAATCCTACTTCTTGCCCATCTCTTTGCTCCTCAGCAACTCAAACTTCTGCCTTGTTCTAACTAGCTTCCTGACTCCTGATATGCCTTCTCTGGAACTTAAACTTGTCTGTTTCAAACTGTGTCTTCATCGTCCTCCCATCTCTGCAGAACACCCATGCTGAGCTGAGGCCTGAATGAATGCTCACTTAATGACAGATGCATGTCTTTTCTCTCCCTCACATGACAACCTGCACTGGGAAAAACCTCCTCATTTATACAACCTATAAAGGTACAAGGGCACTGCCCTCATTTCCACCTGGCCATTCTTTGGTATCATGCAGCTGTTACAGCAGCATGAAGTAAATTAATTAGACTGATAGAAACAGATGAAGGATCTGTCCTTTATTTTGCACAACAGCTGCAACTGAGGGACGAATTCACAGGCACAGCTTGTTCTCCTGAGCAGATAAAACTAGGTAACAAAAGATGCAGAGGCAAAACAGGTGATCAGCAGCCTCACATATTTTATATATACGTAGCTGAATTGTGCAACACTGAAGTGTAGGTAAGGAGGCCATACTGAGGGAGGGAGTTTCTTCATCTCTTCTGCCTTTTCTCTCCCCCATCATGTTTCATTGGTCCCCACTTGTAAAATTCCTATTACCCCTTTTCTTCTGTATTCAGATTAAAATAATACTTTCAGTTCTTATGGAAGGTCCCTTGGAAAATATGAATGTAGCACAGAAGGACAGCCAGAATATGCAAGTGGCCTATAGCAGTTAGTTTTGCTATCTACTAAGAATGCTATAGCAGCAATTTTTTGATATGTAATGGAATACAACCATATTCACCTAAACAACAACAAAATTCATTTTTTGTTCTCATCATTTCTAACCAGTAGATTTGCCTCAAGTAATTAGTAATTCACAACTGAGTGAGCAGGTCATACCCCAAATAACAACAAGCACCTTCTACAAATATCCAGACTGCACTAGTCATTATAAGAAAGGTTTCCCTGATTTACACCATAATGTGCTTCTTTGCAACATGTCAATTGCATGTTGTCTTTCTGCACCACCTTTCCAGACCTTTGTCTGTTAAGAAAAAGGGCTTTCAATATTCCATCAGAAATCAGGTTTGGAGCACATTTACTTGTTTGTTTTGTGTTTTGGGTTTTTTTTGCAACAGAACATTTCCAGAATATTTAGACAAATTAAAGCAACTCACCTGCAAATGCTGAGAGTTGTCTGTCATATTATCTTCACGTCTACGAACTTCTTCTAGCAACTGGGCATTCTTCTTCTTTTCCATTTGTTGATTGTGCTTCAGGTTTGCCACCTTCTTGTTTTGGTCCTTCATATGTCTAAGAATTGTATGCATAGGCCTGTTAATTCTGAAGGTCCAATTGACAGTTTTACAGTGCAAATGTATAAATAATGGCACACATCATTTGCTAGTTATTAGGTTGAGTTATCTAACACATAAACTATACTGAACAGATGATAACTGAAAAAATAATCAGGTTGCACATGAAATGTCACTCTGGATGAAAACAAGCTTACGAGTATCTCTGTTTCTTTACATTGATGCCTGTAGGTGTATGATATAAGATGAACGCATGAGGTGATTTTTTAAAAACAAAAACGTGTCACTGTTTCTTTCAGTCAGGGGTGCTGTGAGACTGCTTGCACAATGCCTTTCCCTCCCCTCCCTCCAAAAATCCAAAAACATCCTCATCTCTCTGCCTTCAGGGGCATTTCCCCCCCTAAACAGACACTGTGACATCTCATTACTGGAATAATGTTCTCAGGACTATGCTGCAAATCCAAACCAGCTTTTCTATTTGCCTTTGTGCTTTGGGTGAGCTGGGCAACTGTGCTGTAGACTTGTTCTCAGAAGAATGAACTTGTTAATGAAATTTGCTGTTCCCTTTTAAAACCTCTTACTGATGTATTTCACAGACAAATTTCTCTTGCTAAATGAAAAAAGCAATTCTGAAGATAAATGCTAACATATTTAAAACAAACCAAATTCATGCCAAACATTACCAGAATAACACTGTTAATAGAATAAAATGTGCTGTTCCTTTGCAATTTTAAACTGTAAAACTTATATTCTTCAACAAAGAAAAGCAATTGTTTGATGTTATACTGCCAGCCATTGTCATGAAAGTCTGAAAAACTAATCTTAGGACAGAGTTACTACCTGCTTGGGTTCTTAGATATTAATTTATTTGACTTTCTCATGATTCTGAGGAATTTCCTTCTTCTTATCTATATAATAATAGTCATGTGCAAATTCCAAATGAGATCTACACACTAATCCTTTTTTGGCAAACTGAAAGGATATTTTCTAATGCCCATATGATCACTGGAAATTTTCCAGTATCTTCTGCACTAGACACTGTAATAAGAAAATACTTAAGTTGCAATGCACATTGAGCTGATGTAGCAACTGATCCATCTTCTCATAATCTCAAAATGGGTCCTAGATACTTAGCATTTGCACTTAAAACCTTTTCTATGAACATCCACTAAATAGGAGCTTTATTATGTCTTAACATTGTTTTCATTGGAAAGCACTATCACATGGCAAAGTTTCACAGAACAGTCATCCAGGCACCACTGTTATATGAAAGCAAATGAGGAATCTACACTCTACCCTAAATTCTAGGGTAAAAGCTAGTAACAATTCAGATTATATAATTAAAACACAGTATCTGACCAGGAAACCAGTTACTACTCCATATCTACAATTATTTTTCAAGCTCTTAAAATGAGAGCTAGCAATTCATATTTTCTTACCATAGGAAAATTTGAATAAGAGTCTTCTTTATTCAGAAAAAAAAGTGTGACCAAAGGAAAGGCCACATAATATCATGATTAATTACTTTGTGTTAATTTTCCTCCTGTGCATTCATTTACATAATTTTAATAATAATAATAATAATAATAATAATAATAATAATAATAAAAAAAAATTTTATTTATATCCCGCCCTCCCCAGCCGAAGCGAGGCTCAGGGCGGCTAACAACAATAAAATAATACAACATTCTAAAATCATTTCATTATAAAATTAATTCAAATCAAATTGATGGCAACCATTGGGTTCTGTGAAGATTGCCAAAGGAGGGAGTCAGGCTGTGCCCTGGTGAAAAGCCTGGTGGAACAGCTCTGTCTTGCAGGCCCTGTGGAAAGATGTCAAGTCCCGCAGGGCCCTAGTCTCTTGTGACAGAGCATTCCACCAGATTGGAGCCACAGCCGAAAAAGCCCTGGCTCTAGTTGAGGCCAGCCTAACCTCTCTGTGGCCTGGGACCTTCAAGATGTTTTTGTTTGAAGACCAAGTTTCTCTGTGGGACATACCAGGAGAGGCGGTCCCGTAGGTACGAGGGTCCTAGGCCATATAGGGCTTTAAAGGTTAAAACCAGCACCTTAAACCTGATCCTGTAATCCACCGGGAGCCAGTGCAGCTGGTATAGCACTGGGTGAATGTGATCTTGCAGCGAGGACCCCGTAAGGAGTCTCACCGCGGCATTCTGTACCCGCTGGAGTTTCTGGGTCAGTCTCAAGGGCAGCCCCATGTAGAGTGAGTTACAATAATCAAGTCTGGAGTTGACCGTCACGTGGATCACAGTGGCTAGGTCAGGGCGAGAGAGGTAAGGAGCCAACTGCTTAGCTTGGCGGAGATGAAAAAATGCCGCCTTTGTTATAGCTGCAATCTGCGCCTCCATGGAAAGGGAGGTGTCAAAGATTACACCCAAACTCTTAACGGATGGTGCTGGCACTAATTGCACCCCCGCAAGAGATGGGAGTTGCCCCCCCCCCCAATCCCATATCGTCCTGACCCAGCCAAATGAACTCTGTCTTCGAAGGATTTAACTTCAACTGGCTCCCATGTAACCATCCAGCCACTGCTTCCAAACATCTGATCAGTGTGTCTGGGGCCGAGTCCGAAACTTCAGTAAGGTGGTCATTTCATGTGGCCTTCAGATCATGCCCTGGGGCATAAGTAACCCAGTTTGGTACGTAAGACCATATAATGAGTTGCAAATGCAGTGTGCACAGTTCCTGGCCTTCAATACAATGGAGTCCGATGCACAGATTGCAGTGGCGTAGCATGGGGGGTGCAGGGGGGGCCGGCCGCACCGGGCACAACATCTGGGGGTTAGGGTTAGGGGGCACAAATCCACGGGTTAGGGGGCGCAAATCCACGGGTTAGGGGGCGCAAATTACTTGCCTTGCCCCGGGTGCTGACAACCCACACTACGCCACTGACAGATTGTCCCAGTTTAATCATCACCTCTTCACAAAATAACTGTGAAGCATTCTGGGTTGCTGAATATTAGCTGAAGTGAGTAGTTGTAAGAATCTACTTCTGTCCTCAGCACACATTACAAAATACCAAGGTTTTTGTCAGCACCTGTTATTCTCTATTGCTGCAGCAGGCCCCACCATTGACCCTAAGGCCCCCTTGACTGGTGTTTCAGTCAGCACTTTTGTAGCACCATGTCCGAGGTGCTCTGGAGCATTGCAGGAAATTTAAATAGCTGCTAAACACCATCATGGTTATCACTATAGCACCACGGCTCATGGGGGACACAGATGTAGATGGAGGCTCACTAGAGATCTCAATGCCAAGGATCCCATTGAACCTGGAGTTTGGCCCTGTAAACTACAGTAGAGATAAGCACTTCAACATATACTAACATGGTCATGTATTTGACGGTCGCCCTATCTTTAAAAAGTGAAAATATGGACACAAAAGAGTTTTCGAGCTATTTTTAATGAAATTCGCCAAAATCTACACTTCTGACATGGGTTGTCATACGTCCCGATTTTCCTGGACATTTCAGCATTTTCCACCCAGATGCTGTTTGCAAGGGCCGAATACTGGCTATGTTCAGGAATTCTGGACATATGGCAACCCTATGTATTTGCCTTCTAAAGAACTACCTGTTGTGTTTTAATCATAGACAATATAACCAAGATAGCTAATTATTTGAGGAACATAGCAAATTCAATAACTTAATTTATGCCTATGAGGGAGCACTCAGAAGTCTACTTCATCATGAACACATGATAATATAAACTGATGGAAATATTTGCTAACACAGAAAATAAATGGATAACCATGCTCCCCAAGCTTAACTTCATTTCATAACTGTTCTTTCGTTAACATGCAGGCATTGTGCAGATCTTGCTTAATATTTATGCTGAACATGTTGCTAGCCCATTCAGCTTGATTAGCTATAATTTAGAATATTCCCTGATGTGTTTTCTTAATCAGAAGGGCAGCATGCTGTTTTAATAGAAATGGAAACTAGCATGATGCAAATGCTGTTCAGTAGGAAGGCCACCAGAAAGTACAATAGGCCTACATTTTTTAGGATACCCTGGACAGCAATTTGTTAAGCTATCAGAGAACTTGATATGGATGAAGTAATGCTGTAAGAATGCTATGTTTTCACCAGGGGAGATTCAGAGTAGAAGGTGAGAACTTAACAGCTTCATACTTTTTAAAGAAAGCAGTATTTACTAAAATGGGAAGAGAACTAAGAAGCATAATAAGGCATCATTCTGGAGAACAGGACTATGAACCAAAAGCAACAACTGTGCAGTGCAATTTCCCCATTAATTTCCTTTTCTGAAACCCTCAGCCCCAAAGTGACTGCTCTCTGAGCAAACTGTTAAGATTTAATGTATCCTGCTAGAATATTACTGGCATACAGCACTGTTGAAAAATGTTGTACTTCTGAGCTTCAGTGTGCTATGACAACAAGAATCTGGCTCATCTTCAGTAATTTTTAAGACACTCATTGAATCACAGATTTATGAAAGATGCAAAGTAGGTCAAGATAAAGGAAGGATGGTATTCATTAGCCAAACTATATAAATAAGGATAAGAACTATAAAAAGATTAAATAGACAGACAAGTATAAACATGGAAAAGATAAAGCCAAATAAACCAATAAATTGGAAAGTAGAGATGCTGTGTAGGCTCTTCGCCATGTGTTATGTTGGTATGGTTCTTCTGTTAACACTAGGACAAATGGGTGGAATAACCTCATCTAAGCATCACTTACTGCTATAGTCTTAGGTCAGTGTCTACCATAAACCAAGGGGGGGGGGGAGGCCTGAGTTTGCCAACATACTGAAAGCTTTTGTAGAAATGTAAAAGCACAAAAAAACCAGCCACTAAAACTTACTACCTTGCTGTTGTTAAAAGAAAACAATTTTTCGAAGCTGGCTAGAAACTGGAGTTTAAAAAAAAAAAAATCAAATACAGAGACACAGCCCTGACCAGAGGCTAGAATGGGGGTGGGGATTTTCATATTCATTACATGCTTAAATTATCATCATAAAAACACACTCAGATGTGCCCCAATCCACTCAGGCCTGCAGCCTAAATATTCATTTCTTTCAGAAATCCCTTTGTGATTCTAGCCCATGGGTAGACAAACCAAGGCCCAGATCCAGCCCAAACGCCTTCTGAATCCGGCCCACTGGACGGTCCGGGAATCAGCGTGTTTTTACATGAGTAGAATGTGCCCTTTTATTTAAAATGCATCTCTGGGTTATTTGTGGGGCCTGCCTGGTGTTTTTACATGAGTAGAATGTGTGCTTTTATTTAAAATGCATCTCTGGGTTATTTGTGGGGCATAGGAATTCATTCATTATTTTTTTTCAAAATATAGTCCGGCCCCCCACAAGGTCTGAGGGACAGTGGACCGGCCCCCTGCTGAAAATGTTTGCTGACCCCTGGTCTAGCCACTCCATCTCCCTCCCCTCCCATTTTTTCTGCAACAGTCAGTATTCCACACTCATAAGCATGCTCAATCTACACTGGGCTGTTCTGGGGGTTTCAAGACCTTGTGCTCTACATTCATTGACCTTGGCACTAAGAGGCATGGGCAATGTCCCCTGAATTAAAATACAAATGTTTTCTTAAAAGTATCCACATCCAATTTGGAATGATCAGAAGAAAGCTTAACTATCTTACTGTGAGGTACAACATGGACCCCTATACGCTTGGATAATGTTAATTTTCTCTTTATTTCTAGCTGCTTCGTTGCCTTGCATCTGATGTTAACAGAAATCCAAGCCACTACGTTAAGTTTCCAACTTTAATTAGGTACCTTACTATGCTTGCCGAAAGCTAAGTGACATCAGCCAAAAATAAGTAGTATTTCATAGTCAAAGTAGCATTTATCCATCTTGAAAAGTTAAAAAATTATTTGCTTAAAAAAAAAAAACCACCTCCCAAATGCAGATATGCAAGACTCCTACACAACGAAGAAGCAGAATTTATAATAGCTCCCTAAAGAATACTTTGCTTCCAATACTTTTCATCACATTAAACATTATTATGGTGGGACCAAGAGCCAGTTACCAAATCTAGAAGTATGCCAGAAATCTTTGCATCTCACTGCCAATTTCATAACAGAAATATGCAACATTGTGTTTGAGCTACATGATGGGTTTTACGTATTCTCTGGTCCACAGCAATTTCCACAAAATAAATCAACAACAGAAAAGTGTATAAAAATATATTTTGCATGCAAATTAAGACTAAGTATTGGCTCCAACACTGTGCATAAGCAGGAGAGATTTCTACAGGTGGTATGGTTCCTCTCTTATCCCCTACACAGCCTCAACATCTGTTCTAAAGGACCGAGAGACCCTATGGAACAAATTTTGGGGGTGAAAGAGGCACTACAGGGGAGAGGAGAGAAGGTGAAGTCCTGTTGTGCTAGTGGAAGTCCAACACTGGATTAACCTAACAACTCTTAGCATTTTACAAAATGGAAACCATAGTAAAACAACTTCATTAAAGATCTTTAATCACTTTAAGTAGATAAAAAAGCATACTATGGAAGGTGCATATTGCCTGGTTTGTTTGTTGGTCGGTTGGTTGGTTGGTTTTACAATGTTTACAAATAGTGGTGTTGAGTTTCTTATTTTGTTTTTTAAAGGCAACATTCCCTGAATCTAAGATACATAATTATAGCCAGTGTGGTGTAGTGGTTAAGAGCGGTAGTCTCGTAATCTGAGGAACCGGGTTCGCGTCTCCGCTCCTCCCCATGCAGCTGCTGGGTGACCTTGGGCCAGTCACACTTCTTTGAAGTCTCTCAGCCCCACTCACCTCACAGAGTGTTTGTTGTGGGGGAGGAAGGAAAAGGAGAATGTTAGCCGCTTTGAGGCTCCTTAAAGGGAGTGAAAGGCGGGATATCAAATCCAAACTCCTCTTCTTCTTCTTCTTCTTCTTCTTCTTCTTCTTCTAGCTGATGACAAGGGTTTGTATTTTGTTTGTTTTTTACTATGAGAGCTTCAGGTCTTCCTTTTAGTCCACAGACAAATCCATAACACCCTACAGTAACAAAACTGCAGGTTTTCACTCACAACTGGTGACTCGCAACATAACATTTCATATAATACCATACAGAAGGACTGAAGAATTCAATTAGCTACTTCTCCTTGCTAATATTCTTAATGATATCCAAAGTTGATATGGATCAGAGCAAAAAAGAAAACTACAATCAGCACTGATGCAATTACCATTGGCAACTCTCATCTCTGAAAAGCTTATCATGGTTGTGTGAAAGCATACAATGCCAGATTAGGAATGTAAGGTATGAGCAACTGCATGGGTGTACAAGGAGGCATCCAGTGGAGATGATGTTGCACTAATGGGGGACTTTGATTACCCTCAGATAGATGGGGTAAATGCATGGTCTAGTTACGACTAAGATGTAAAAATTCTAGATACCCTCAATGCCCTGGAACCAACCAAAGGGAAAGGGACACATGACTTAATCTTAAATGGTGACCAGAACCTAGTGCAAGATATAAGTGTTAATGCAAGTAGTCTAGAAAGGATGTAAAAAAGAATTAGAGGAGCATATCACTGAAACAAAATTCTTTAAACATGTTACAAAAAGGAAAATTGCTAATCCACAGGAAAATGCACTGTGACATTCAGAGATGAAAAATTAAGAATGCAAGAGGAGAGCCTAGTGGTTCAGGCCAATGGTTCATCTTGTCCAACAACCATGTCACTCTATCAGCCTCATGTTAACACCACCTTTCTCTCTCTTTTTTGAAATCAATGGGAGCTTCAGTGTACGCCCTGACCAAAAGGGTGCTGTGGCCAGCTAGAGTCACTCTGTTATTGATCCCTGGGGTTTCCGATAACTGAACTGCCCAGCTGAACAACAAGATGGCATCTGATGTCTAGCTATCCCAGGTCCAGTCCTACACTAAAGTTCTCATTGAATTTTGGCCAAATGTTTATCATTCACAACAACTGCAGACTGGCAACATATCAACACTTGCCAGGCTACACAGGAGAGGAATTTTCTGGAACTGGAATTCAGATACTTAGAAAGTTAGGATGGAAGCAGATATTAGGAAAAACGAAAAACACAGCACTGCTTGCCATGACTCTTGCCATGGGAGTTAATAATGAAATGAAAATGTTTCTATAACTCCACCCACTCTGCCAGACTTGGAAACAGAAGGCAGCACCTTTGAGAAGCTGCTCACATCACAGCACCCCAGCAGGGTCACCACTGGTAACTGTCCTAGGCCCTCCATAAACAAAGTCCAACCTAGCCCAGACAGCCACCATTTGCAAGATGACACAACTTGGGGACATTGTTGGCAGGGGAATGGCTGCCAACAGAAATGGCTTCATTAGATCTCCTCTCAACTGTCACGTTACATGGCGCCAGTCATTCCATCAGACTGCCTCAACGGGAGAAAGAGAAACAGAGCTCACTCCATCAGCTCTGCTGGAGGCCAAGCTCCATCAGACACCTCCTGCCTCTAAACTGTGCCAGCTGGTCAATATAGGAACAACTGCCTAGAAACTGGTGTCTTGAGTTTTGATTTTCCTCTTCCCTCCTTGTCCCTTTTTCCTTGTGTGCTGTGTGTGAGTTTTAGATTGTAACCCTGCGGCTAGGGAGTGTATTCTTTTGATTTCATGTAAGCCTCCCTGGGAGTCTTTCTGGCTGGGCACAAATGATGTAAATGAATGAATGAAACAATTTTAAAATTGGGATGTTAAGAGAATGGCTATACAGTGGTACCTCGGGTTAAGAACTTAATTCATTCTGGAGGTCTGTTCTTAACCTGAAACTGTTCTTAACCTGAAGCACCACTTTAGCTAATGGGGCCTCCCACTGCTGCCGCGCAGCTGCTGCGCGATTTCTGTTCTCATCCTGAAGCAAAGTTCTTAACCCGAGGTACTATTTCTGGGTTAGCAGAGTCTGTAACCTGAAGCGTCTGTAACTTGAAGCATCTGTAACCTGAGGTACCACTGTAATATAAAGTAGTCTGGGTATGAGTTCTGGGAGAAGAGACAAATGTTATAAAAGCCTGAAATTTATATGGAAGTTCAACCAGCGTTTGAACTGACCAGGTCACTGTCCTACTTGGCCACTGTAAAAATTTACTTGACTGTTGAAACAGCATGCATAAAGGAGCCCTGTGATGCCCAGAGCTACAATTAAGAGGCTTATTCTTGCCTCTTACAAAGCTTTTATTTTTAATTTTGAGTTTAGAATTCTTATCTGCTTATCAGATCTAGTTTTATGGAATATATGACAGCAAAAGCTTGTTACTCATAGAGCAACAAGACTGAAACCTGTAATCAGCCATCTGCATCGTGTCCTTTATTCCATTTTATAGCACTATAAATTTTGTCTAAGCCTGAAACATGCAAAAAAAACCTCAAGATTGTCTGCTTTTAAGAGGAAGTGACTCAAAAGGACCCACCAGAAACAACACTTGCACATGCAATTCTTTTAGTTTAACTTCATGTTTTATTTCAAAATGCAAGCAACAATATTTCAACAGCTTTTTTGTTGCCCTATTAAGATAATGAGTCTTTGTCAAGCATTTTCTTCTTTTTATAAAAAGGTAAAATAATACAAGGTGATGGGAACAACACTCCTCTGATTTGGCTAGCTTCCTCTCCTATTTCATAAGTCAAGTGGGCAGAAAATCTCCTTTATCCCTAAAGTCACTGTGGAGAAATCATAAGGGTATATCCAACAAAGTAATTCCATTGATGAAATGGGATTGTGCCACTTCCCCTCTCTCTTCTTTCCCTGTGTACCCCACAGATCAGTTCTAAGAAATCATGCTTGTTGATCTGAGTAGATACAGAAGAAAGAAGCTGAAATCTACATTCTCTTAATTTTTCTATTTTGGATTATATCCCAATTTTAGTCCTGCTCAAAAAGTAACCTTTTAAAATTAGTGGTCAGAAATGACTTGGGTCCCTTTTTTATAATGAGTCTAATCTGGGATACATACCCTCCAACATTTTTCTGATGAAAACAGGGACATCCCATTCCATAATGATAATTTTACAATTTATACCGCACACATCTTACTGGGTTGCCCCAGTCACTCTGTGCAGCTTCCAACTTATATAAAAACATAATTAAACAATAAACATTGGGGGGCGGGAACCCTTCCCTATACAGGTTTGCCTTCAGACGGCTCAGGGGTCAGATAACTCCATTTGTTGTTGTTGTTTAGTCGTTTAGTCGTGTCTGACTCTTTGTGACCCCATGGACCAGAGCACGCCAGGCACTCCTGTCTTTCACTGCCTCCCACAGTTTGGTCAAACTCATGCTGGTAGGTTCGAGAACACTGTCCAACCATCTCATCCTCTCTCGTCCCCTTCTCCTTGTGCCCTCCATCTTTCCCAACATCAGGGTCTTTTCCAGGAAGTCTTCTCTCCTCATGAGGTGGCCAAAGTATTGGAGCCTCAGCTTCAGGATCTGTCCTTCCAGTGAGCACTCAGGGCTGATTTCCTTAAGAATGGAATCCATGGGACTCTCAAGAGTCTCCTCCAGCACCATAACGCAAAAGCATCAATTCTTCAGTGATCAGCCTTCTTTATGGTCCAGCTCTCACTTCCATACATCACTACTGGGAAAACCATAGCTTTAACTATACTGACCTTTGTCGGCAAGGTGATGTCTACCCTCCAACATTTCTCAAACAAAAATAGTGACGTCCTAAGAAAAAATGGGACATTCCGGGATCAAATCAGAAGCCAGGACAGCTTCTGTAAATCAGGGACATCCCTGGAAAATAGGGATATATGGAGGGTCTGGGGGTAAAAATTAGTTGAATGCAACAATTTGTCTTTAGAGTTCATTTTCTAAGCTGTTGTTGCTTCCAGTCTGATGGTAATGGAGAATGCAGAATCGAGAAAAGTAAAGGACACTGGTTCTGCACCTGATAGTCCATCTGGTTCTTTGTTGTTACATATTCTTGGTCCAGTCTGAAACTGAGAATCTGGACTAAGAATATGGGCCTTATAGACAGATGGAACTGTCAGCACCTTCAGGGATTTATGGAATCAATTCCAAATGTGTTCACATACTATGAATCGTTTGGGGTGGGATGGTAACTTGAAGACATGTAGGAGGAGTCCAGCTAGGGATTACAGCACAACATCAAGTATTTGTCCTGCCTATTTTTCCTAATAAGAATGCAGGAAGCTGCCTTACACCCCAGTATTGTCTACACTGACTGATAGCAGCTTTCGGGGGGGGGGGGGTTAGACAGGAATCTTTCACAGCCTTTGTCAAGTTTGGAACTGAGACCTTTTGTAAGGCAAGCAAGTTCTCTGCTGCTGAGCTATGGCCCTTTATTTACAAGATTTATTCTAAACCCAGAGCTGTCTTATAAATATACTCTGATGTTTTGAAATGCACTCAATTGTTTTCAATCGTTAGCCTTTTCTTTTGCCTATAGAAAAGAGGTGAGTACCAAACCCTAAAACCAAAGTTTATTTACCTCTTCTTAACATGCAATTATCTCCCACTTGGACTACTGCAATGTGTTCTACGTGGGGCTACCTTTGAAGGTGACCCGGAAACTGCAATTAATCCAGAATGCAGCAGCTAGACTGGTGACTGGGAGTGGCCGCCAAGACCACATAACACCGGCCTGAGAGATCTGCATTGGCTTCCAGTACGTTTCCAAGCACAATTCAAAGTGTTGGTGCTGACCTTTAAAGCCCTAAACGGCCTCAGTCCTGCATACCTGAAGGAGTGTCTCCACCCCCATCGTTCGGCCAGGACACCGAGGTCCAGCGCCGAGGGCCTTTTGGTGGTTCCCTCACTGCGAGAAGTGAGGTTACAGGGAACCAGACAGAGGGCCTTCTGGGTAGTGGCGCCCACCCTGTGGAACACCCTCCCTTCAGGGAAGGAAATAAGGAAATAAGGAAAATAAGCAGCTATCATATCTTTAAAAGACATCTGAAGGCAGCCCTGTTTAGGGAAGTTTTTAATATTTAATGCTGTATTGTTTTTAACACTCGATTGGGAGCCGCCCAGAGTGGCTGGGGAAACTCAGCCAGATGGGCGTGGAATGAATAAATAAATAAATAAATAAATAATAATAATAATAATTTGCAAAATGAAATTCTGAACTATTTTAAAGGAAATTCACCAGAAACTACACTTCCAACATGGCTTGCTGGACATCCAGATTTTCCCGGACATTTCAGCTATTTCCTCCCAAATGCTGTTTACAAGAGCCAAATCCCAGTTATGTCCAAGGATTCTGGATGTTTGGCAGCCCTAAATTCAGTATTGCAAAGGACAACAGTCACAAATAGCTTAATCTGAGTAAGAAACATGTGTGCATGTTATCTCTGTAATGGCTATAGCATTGATATTCTCTGAGTGACAGTTACTGCGAATGTTTCATTTTGTACATGGAAACTTTTTGAATGGTGCTTCCAGCTGCTTCTGGAACCATCAAACTATTAGAACAAAATGGGGGGAAATGCCCAATGTGACATTTAAAACTCTTTTAGACTTTGGCTTGCACATCTCATTGAGTTTTACTTCCCCACAGAAATGATTAGGCAGACCAGCAGCACAGGCTCACCATGAAACAGCTGGTACCAACTACTCTGCTGGTATTTACTATTCTGATGGAACAGGCTCCTACACTGTCCTAAGAGAGTATTGTACTGCTGCATCATACATAACCACTAGTTTTACCTTTCACTATAGTCTCTCAACTCTAAGCTTCTAGACTGGCAGAATCCGAGACCAGGGAGAAGAGTCGATGGAAGAAGATTGGAAAAAATTTAAAGTATATTTACAGAAATATTGCAAAATTAATGAATGTTAGAAGAATACTGGAATGAAGTTACATGGTTTTAGCAGAAGTGTTATTAAGAACTATATGAAAATTAATTCTCAATGTGCCAAGGTGGAAAATTTAAGGTTAAATCGTGTTAGGATAAATCAGAGAATAAAATCTGAAGAAGAGGGAAAGGATTTGTTGAACCAGCTAATTTGAACTAGAATACAAAAAAGGGAGGTGCGAGGAAGTCGAGGAAATAGGTAAATGAAAGATATAGATATGAAACTTGGATGTGTGTTTAAATGTTTTTGTTTTTTTGTTGTATTGTATCTTTTTTATGGTCGATGTATTGTCTGTTGAATTTATGTATTGTTTTTCTCTACTTTTCTTCTTTTCATAACTATAAAACATTTAATAAATATTATTTTAAAAAACCTCTAAGCTTCTAACCTGAGATCTTGGCATTATCTCTTGAAGGAGAGGGGTCTTAGCCGCTGGCAGTCTCACACAGAGTCCCTTTGACCACTTGTACTCTCGACCCTTGCCAATCTTGACTGATAAAAACTAGCAGGGAGGTCACAGCTGGTTGAGCCAGGAAGGTGATTAATGCCTCCTTGTGAGAGGGAGTGGTCCCTGTTTCCTTGAAGGAGGCAGCAGTAAGACCACACTTTGAGAAACCCTCCCTGGATTCAGAAACTTTAAGTATTGGCCAGTTGCCAGTCTTCCTTTCTTGGCCATTGGTTCTTGAACAGGTGGTCATGGACTAGATCTAGGCACTCTTGAAGGAAACTGATTTTCTAGATCCGTTTCAATCAGGGTTTAAGCCCAGTTTTGGCACAGAAATGGCTTTGGTATGATGACCTCTGTCGGGGAAGTGTGTCCCTGTTAATTCTCTTCAACCTCTCAGTGGCTTTTGATACCATTGACCATGGTATTCTTCTAGAATGTCTATCCAAGTTAAGGGTGGGTGGCACCACTTTATAGTGGTTCTGGTCCTACCTGGATAGTCATTTCCAAAGGCTGATGTTTGGGGAGTGCACTTTGGCCCCATGGAACCTCCAATGTGGTGCTAATCAGAATTCAGATTTATCCCCTATGCTGTTTAACATCTACATGAAACCGATGAGTGGGGTCATCCAGAGGTTTGGAGAACATTGTCAGCAATATGCTGATGACACACAGCTTTGCTTCTCCTTGACATCTGCAGGTGTGGCAGTGGATGTGCAGTTCCCCCCTCTGAATCACAGGCAAAACAATTTCCTTTCACCTAATAGACACACAAGGTCTTTCCAGATGATCATCTGAAGCAACTTCAGTGTACAGAATACTACCACATAAATATATAACTTAGTTTTCTTTTGAGTTACAGTGAAAGACCTCAGGTTTTTATAATCAGAGAAATGCAGACTAGAAATTCTGCTACAGCTCTAAGTCAAATAAATGTGCCCCTAGGCCTGTCTGATACTTGGAATTCTGCCAGCAAATAAAAACATTAGATAACCAAAATTATCCACCTGGGAAGCATATGCAAAAAGATAGACTCCTTCTTTTATTTCACTCCAAAGATTACAAAACTCTGGATGATTTGTGAAAAGGCATGCTTTTGTCTAGGTTTTTCTGTCAATGGAAGACAGCTGCTCCAGGTAAAAACCAGCAGTCTGAGGTACAAAAGTCACTAGCTTAGAAAGGTTCACAAAGCTGCCCTGCTCCACAGAAGGATTAAATTAACCCACACCATGAATTTCCAAACTACAGATTAACTCACATAACGAAGTTTATGTGCACATCTTATTAATGCTATTATCTCTTTCAGAGTGTTTTGATGTCATGAAGTTTTGGTACAGAATTTGAAGAATGCATTTTGGGGGCCATGCATGGTCGTGCCCACCCTGGCAGGAAAGGTTAAGAATAAATTCAGAACTTATTGGTTCTTCGGACCAACTAATGTGGGTAATGTGAAATGCAATCAGAGTGCAGCCCCTTCTTATATGAGCAAGACAGGCAGACAGCCAAAAATCTCTTTTCACAAAAGGAGACACTACAATCTTTTGTGACATTGTTCACACACTTTTTTTATTTGTCCAGTAGCACCTTACAGACCAACTATAAGACCAACTGGTATAAGCTTCTGTGTGCATGCACGCTTCTTCATATATTTTTATTCATTAGCTTGCTCTATCCAGTAGGATGGTGAAGGAAACTGCTCATTTCCCCACATGAAACATTCATAAAGATAAGCTGTGTTCCCATCCTTATTCATCACAGAAACATGAAATTGAGCACTATCTACATATATAAACCATATCAATCCACAGCTTGCCTTGCAATGTTATTCTAGTCTAGGGATTCACTATGTAGTCTACGCAGAAAGAAGAACCACCATTAAGTTGACCAATAAGGTTGTTTACTACAGTAAGTGTACTAAAGAGGCTACTCCAGAACTAGACATTTCGAGCACTTATAAATTTTATGTTCTCCATTGCAAATTAATATTCACAGTTGGCAGTGACTAAAACTCAAAGTACTTTAACCTCTTCAGTTTTCTGATATATTAACGAAGTATAGTCATATTTCCTTCTCCAGTATCTTTTGGAATCTACTTAAATCGTTCATTCACACAATCATTACAGCTACTTAACCAATCAATGTTTACTTATCCCTGTTAGAAATACCTTTCCATTTTTTTGCAGATGAATCAAACGAATGGCTGATTGCCATCTTACGATCAACAAAAAATCCAATACATTCTCATCTCTTATTTGCAGCTAATGGGTCCTTAGCAAACAGTATTTATTCTTATAATGCTTGATTCATTTTTTTATTCAATTCTATTTTTGTTATGCTAATCATTGGGATATCCAGTCCATTCTGCATAACGTTCTCACTTTTTAGTGTGTATTAACAAAAATCCCAGCATGATGTCATTATGGTTCCAAATCCTACTATTACAACCCATAAATTATAATATATGTGGGTAAACATATTGTTAAAAAATTGCTTACAGGAAAAAAGGCAAAAGTTAGTTACATTTGGGTTGTCACTATTAATTAAGTATTTCAAAACACTGAGATTTACTGAAACATTACCCAAGGAACTGCTGCTGTACCTTTAGTTGTGTTGGCAATTTACTGTTACCAGTTTATGAGTCTTTACATTTTAACACAAAATCCTTCAGAAAAACTATTCCCTCATCTGGAAACAGAGTGAATGGGGAGTTTTTAGAAAATGTCTGCCATCAAAAGAATCAACAACAACTTGGGGATGCAGGGATGCACATACTTAAACGCAAGTAGCCAGAGGATACTGTGTCTATCAATTTAAACATGAAGTGGATCTGATAAGTGAGTGATGTGAGACAATAATATACCAAAGGTACTGACCTGGAAGTCAAGCTGGTTGAAGCAGGGGTGAAAGCAGCAGTTTGGAGAGTAAACACAAAAAGGAAGGAAATAGCAAGAGAATAAACGAAGGAAAAACATTAGTTTTTCAACATAAAAGTGAGCAGATGTTATATCAGCAATCTCTTGTCAAAAACAGAAATCAACAAATAAACGTTAGTGTACAGTGTTTCTAAGATGGGTGATGACCAAAGCAACAGGTTAGGAGGAAGTAAACATGTTGCTTATGTATGATGGAAAAGCTACCTTAGAATATGTATACATTCTCACGTGTATACACATACAAGTGAAACACTATGAAGCTGATGGCAGTTGCTAAGGCATATGTTTGACAGGAGGCATTCATGCTTGGGGAAAATAATGTTGCTTGGACCAACAAGGATTTGAGGATGACTCATATACAGCAAGTCATCTTCACCCATGAAAAATAAAGGAAGCTCAATGGCTTGGCTAGATGTTCAAAGAATTTTGTCAGAGATTCTCAAGTACTGATCACTTACACTGATCAAAGACACCACTTTTTCCCATGGAAACACAGACCTTTCTAAAGCTGAGAGCAATCTTTTTCAGTCCCAAGAATAAGACCAATACTTCATCACTGAGAATAACCAGATGCATGATAAATATTTTTTTTACAAAAATATTTAACATGTCCTTTCAATTAGCCAAAACACACATACAAACCCTTATCTAATGCCAAACCAAAATGAGTCCCCCAGAGCCATCACAGGTGCACATTCCTGCATCATTTTGCAAAAGGTGATTTATTTATTTTTTAAACATCAGAAATAGCTGCATAGTGATTTGGTATGCTGGTTTTTTTTATTTCAGCGGGGTTTTTTCTCTTGAATTTTCTGCTGACATTTCAGTTGACGTCCCTCCCACTACCATACTATTGCATTGTTGTTTCAGTATGGTGATATAAAGGAACTGTAAGCTTAAGTATTTTGTCAAAATATGACAGAACATTCATCAGGCATTCGCCTTCACAGAGGCACAAGCTTCTCTTAAGTTGGAACAGCCTTACTCAAGGCAACTTGTGAAACATGAACTACAGCACTTGTTTTTCATTTCCTGTTGGTTGATTATTTATTTGGGGCTCTCAGTTTGATGTTATTTAGCACATGTTCAAGTGAAGGTTTACTGTGGAATTTCCCTGCCTTTGTATACTTTAAGAGAAGAAATTAACTAAAAAGCAGTAAAAGATGGCAGTATCATATGCAGAGACTAAGGTTGAACGGATTCATGTCTGTGTTCAGTACATGTCTACAAAAGTAGACTATAAAGCCTATTCCATCAACTGCCCATCCAGATTTTTAAAAGAAAAAATATTTTAAAACCTGCTTGCTTTTAGCAAGAGAGAGAGAGAGAGAGAGAGAGAGAGAATAATGTATTTAAGAGAACTTAAGAAATGATCATTCTTCCTTAAAAAAAACAACTCCAATTTCTAGCTTCCCCAAGCAGCTGAAATATGCAGCACTTGTTGTGCTCACTGGACATTGTGACCAAAAACCTGCTGGAAGCAGCAGTATACTGAGATCTTCATAGGTAACTCTACAAATAGAAAAGTGGTTCTTCCCCCCATCCCCAACAACCCATTTAGCAGGGACATTGTATGGGGGGAAATACGGCTCCCCTAAAAAAAGATTAATTGGAGCAGCCATCTTGTTCTTGATATAGCTATCCAGGAAGAGGCAGCATGTCATAATGTACTGTGACTTCAAGGGTTTTTCTGGGGCACTGTGGGAAATTTGAAATGAAGGACAGTTCACAGCAGCCTGTTGCATATCACAGCATTACTGCTGCTTTCCTTCCCTGCTGCTGCTAAGCGTCCTAATGCTGGGCTACAGTAAATTTTGCTGAAAGATAATGACAGGAACCAAACAAGGGGTACACACAGAGGCAGAGAGAGGCTTAATTCCATTCTTTAATCAAGTAGCTTTCATGGGCCCCACACCCTTTCAGAATAGTTCCACAAGATGAGGAAGGTGGTGAGCTAAGTTTCACAGGGCCCCTGTTCTGAGGTGGATTTAGGGCAGTGAGAGAGATGTGGGGGCACTGGGCACACAGATGAGACAGGCACCTTCTCAAAGCCCGGTAAGCACCTGCCCAGCTTCAGGAAGGAGGCATGAGGACTCTGACAGGGTCCTAGAGTCCTATTGCCTCCTTCCCCAAGCAGGGCAAGTGCTTACCAGGTTTTGGGAAGGAGAAGGGGGGGCTCTAGGACCCCAACAGAGCCCTGTGGCTACTTCACAAAGCCCAGCTCTTTGTTTACCCTAAGCCTGCACTGGAAGGTGTCAAATGTTAGCCTCCCACAGGACAGCATATACTCAAAGTTTGCCCCTGCCCTGTCTATCTTTCCTTCCCACCATTAGCAAATGAGGTACAGCTAATTGCATCTACAAGCTGCAGTTCAACTTCAGCACCAACCTTTACTGGGGTCAGTAATAAGCTACACCTTCCTTCTACAACTGAAGGAAAATTCAGTCATAGATCTTACAAGGATTTGCAGCTGAACGTAAAAGAACAGAGGTCATTCACAGTGATTAGCAATTGTGCCCTTATTTCAAATGCTCTAGTTGAAGCATTAAAGAGAAACTGATGTTTTCAAAAAAAAAACCTGGTCCACTCATGGTGTTTTTTTCACCTTTTTCATGTTAAGGCAGAACCAATATGCTATTCATCTCCAAACTGTCTTCATTACATTTTAAGGCCAATAGTAATTCCATCCATCAGCAACTCAAAAACTCAAACCTCTTAGCTGTTTTAAGTCTATATGATTGTTGTGGAGTACTTCAGCTTGGTTTTCGAAGACTTCCATGCATCCCGGATTTAAAGTTAAAAACTATTAAGCATGCCACCATTTTAAAACAAAACACATTCATGTATGTGTAAAGAGAATCACATGGGCCAATAGGGACCCACACGCCTTGAACTGAATTGACCAAGGACAGCTCTCTCATCTTGCTCAAAAGAATTCATGAAGAAGCAGCTTTAGAAAGAGCCTAAAGCAATGTTCGGTTGCCAGGAACCCAGCGATTAAAGTAACTGAAGAAAACACTGAAATGGGTGGCTAGAGGAGTGGGGAAGAACCGTCTCTTGTACATTGCCTGGTCTAAAGGCAGATTGGATGGGGGGGGGGAGGAAATTCAACCTGGCAAAGGTTGGGGTGCCTCAGCTGAGGACGTTTGCATTTTGGCTATCCACTAATTGGTACAAAAGCCAGTATCCAGGCAACTATGCCAAATGAGCCAAGTTGCCTCATCACATAATTTGCTACAAATGGGGCTTGTATTGAGTCCCTATCCACTCCACTGGAAATATTTTCACATCATTCAGCATGCAAGGCTCCCAGTTCCTGGGTGACAGTAAAAGCAGGCTGAAGGAATGTAGTCCTGTTGAATTGTTTGAGAAATTGAAGTTAATACATATCCTCCAGAGTACAGGGAACTGCGTAGCCAGATATCAGTGCAGAGTCTGGACTGAGCATCGTAACCATTTACTGTCATTGACCAGACATATAAAGTCACTCAGAGATACACCTCACCACCTCATACTGGAAATATACCACCCATTTTTATCCTGCTCTGCATACATCTGAGACTCATTCCTCTGAATGAAACTGAAGCACAAGCATGTAAAATATCCACCCATTAGAATTCCTGCCTCTGCTCTCCAGTCTGTGACAGTAATTTTAAAATGGCTCTGTATTCTAAATGGTTCAAAAAGTTCACATAAATCTCTCTCTCTCTCTCTCTCTCTCTCTCTCTCTCTCACACACACACACACACACACACACACACACACACACACACTGTTCAGGAAATCACATTCATATGCATGAAGAAAAGCATAAGGTCTTTTCATATATTGTGTCTGTCTGCAATTGATTATATTTTGCAAGTGAATTGCTTTAAAAGCTAGATGCTCTATTTTGCTAAAAATTCTCCCAGGCCGGAGGATGCGAAAAGAAAAACCAGTGCCCTCTTCCACAGAGTGTTGAGTACTTGCCACACGCACTGATTTAATTAAGAGCTATTTCGCACTTCTAGGCTACAAGCGAGTTACAAAATAGCATTTCAGCTACACAAAATAGAAGGCAGGAAAAGTCACCTTGTGTATTGGGCAGAGAGGGGAGTCATGCAATTTCCCAGATATTTCTAGCAGGAGTCACACAGTAGGAGGATGTGGTTTGCAAATACTTGTTATTTTAAAAAAATCCTGCTACGGGACATAACTTTGTGTTCACAAGGAGCTAGAAGTCCTCAAAGGTGCCCAGGCACAGGATTAACCATTTGCTTTGCAGGTATCATATTGTAAAGTTGTAGACTGGAGTCCTAAAACCATGGAACATGTTCTGCTGATAGTCAGCACTGCTGAAGGAATGCAAAACAGGAAGTTCATAACCTATGATTGACAGGTGGTTATCTCTACACACCAGCTAGGTGAAGTCACATATTGTAACCTAGAGAATCAGAGTCATAAGACTATAGGTGCACCTGCAGTCTCATAACTCATCCCTCTGACCCTTATGGGAGGGTCTTTAGGACCTTGGGCATGCGACTCATGTAGGCAGACGGCAGATGGAACAGAAGAATGAAGCAGACTGTGAAGGGTTTTATTCTAGTTGTGCTTAAGTGCTGAGTTTAAGTGCCTTGTTTAGTCTAAGTCAGTGGTTCCCAAAGTGGGTGGTACCGCCTCCTGGGGGCAGAGGGATTACCCAGGGGGGCACTGAGAAGCAAGTAAGTGGCAGGGGGGCACTGAAGGTGTAAATGATTATCAGATTTTGAAACGCTGGTATCAATGGAGCATCAGTTTTGTTGAATTAATTAAACTAAACAATTTTAACTGGATTTTGAATAAATGCGCAATTAATTGTTACTGTTTTGACGTTTATTGTGTTATCTTCTTATTTAGTGGGTTGTGCAAACCACTATTCAGGCATGGGGATGAATTTATGGAACCAAGGAGGCAGTGGCCCAAAAGAGATTGGGAACCGCTAGTCCAAGTGGGCTCTGTGTACGTTTGTTGCTGCATTTTATGTCTAATATTGGCTGTACAACTAATAAAACTTGAAATCTTCACCCACAAGTGTGCTTATTGCCACTTTCTTGTGTGCTCACCCCAAATCTACTCCAGAGGGCTGGAGGGAAACCCAGTACAGATTGGGGGGGGGAGCATGGTAGGAATAGAGGGAGGGGACGTTCTATTGCTCAAGTGGAAGTCCTTGCATTAATGGGACACCTTGGCTAGATACAACCCCAGGACTATTGATTATGTACACTATTTAGACAATTTGAAGAATTTTGTTTGTTTCTCTGTAGTACTGCTACCGGGCATGTCATTTGGAGGGATGCCAAGAGCCCCCCAAAAAATTCAAGGAGAGGATTGCTGTGGGGCATGCTTGCGTCATGTGCACAGAGTGTGAGCGTGACATGTCAGCACGCCCCGTGGTGTACATGTACAGCGTGAGAATGCCACAGGGTGTGCTGTGTCGCATGGCCCTGGAGCCCTCAATAGCGGAGGCAAGGCAGTAGGCTTGACTGCTGCACTGGCCAACTCATAGATTCAGAAGAGGGTGGTCTATAACATCTAAATAATCAATAATGAAGAGTTGCCTTCATCATCATACATGACTGAATCTTTTCCCGTTTTTCCAAATCAGTCTTCGTTTGTAGAGTCTCTTACCCAAAGTAGACATGTTGATTTTGTCTTGTTTTGTCAAGACTTGAATGCAAGCTTAACAAACAAACAAAAAATAGCCCAGAAATAGCATAGCTCACAGATAGCATCATACTGTTGTCTCACTTGTAACTAAATCTCTTTCAACGAAGCATCATATTGGTGCCTCATTTGTATCTAAATCTCTTCAGCAAAGCACAAATTATTCAGTTAGCCAGTCTGTTACTTGCTCATTTTGTTCTCTGTGCAAAACTTTTTTGTTGTTAAAAATATTCCAAAAAATGCAATGCTTTTTTTCTAAAAAAAAATGTTTAGGGGTACTCTCATTTTCCTACTCATTGAAATACTGCCCCTCAATGAGGCGAAACTTAGATTCACAAAATGTTTAGGGGTATGCATACCCCTGCATACCCCCAGAAAAAGCACAGTATAAATGTATTAAGGATCAATTTCTATTTTACTTCCAATATTCTATCACCTAAGTACCAATTTCCACTTCACCCGGTGTATTTTTTGTGTGTGCAGAGTACTTCATATTATGTATTGTGCAACATTCTTCCTTTCCCTTCCTCCACAACATAAGGAATAGGAGTCGCTTGCCTGCTTTCTTTAAAGAAATATTGTCTTTCCAGAAGACACCAAGGGCTGCTCCTGGCCTTGAAAAATATCAGAACAGATATACAAAGAATCCATTCACTGTTTGGTTGCTTTTTTGTTATTCTTCTGTTAGAAAAATGTTGCCATTGTTTCTCATCAAAGATGAATGTAAAAGGCATTTGCTGAGAAAACACAAAGGATGAGGAATTTACCTTTCTAATTCAGCAATTTTCTTATCTTTGTCATTTTTTTCATTCTCTACTTCCTTGAGGATTTCTAGAAGTCTGTCAACCTCAGCTTGAGCTTTGCCACATTCGTCTCTATAGTAGGCTGCCTCTTTGTCAAGCTGTTTCATCCTGTCAGCAAATTCAGGGTTCATTCGTGCCTCCTCCTCTGCTTCGTGAGCCTGTTAAATTTACCAAGAAAACAGAAAGAAATCACTACCATTTCAGGTAGCTTCACTTGATTCCGGAGTCCCAGACTTCATACGACGAAAGGATTTATGGGTATCCTGTTAGTTGGCAATGTTTTCTCAATGATTCCCATAACAAGGACATGTTTTGGGAGGGAATTCATAGCACCCTGGCTAAGGAAATAAAATGCTAACTTAAGAGAGAGAGAAACACTGCTAGCTTCTGACTCTTGTTTAGAAAAACTGCCCTGAACAACTTAATATAAACTAACATATAATATGGTTTAATTTAATAACTGCATTAAACAGTTTATGAACGATTTAATGCATACTGTTTTAGGTAAGATGAGAATGCATTTAACAGACAGTTTTACCCAAAATCCTTTCCCCTCTTTTTTTATTTCATACTGCCAATATTTAACCTGAAACATAAGAAGAAACAAGCCTCTTGGTGGAACAGCACAAATAAATATACCTGGCAAACACATGCATGGGTGGGTGGTCAGTTCACAAACAAGAAGGAATGCAATGAACACAACAGAAAACAAGAGTGCAAAGCCCACTCCTGCTCCCATTAAAGCTAATGGCAAAACCCAATTAACGTCAGTGAGAGCATGAATGGGCCAAAGTGTTTAAAACATTAGACCGAAATAATCACACACAGATGTAAACAAGAATGCACTGCAATGCTTAGCCTACCCCTTGTTTCCCATTATTCCTAATTGGCATCTTCAAAGAGCAGGCAGGGAGAAAACAAGTAGTTTAACCGCAGTGCACATTAAACACACATAATTCAGAGAACACTTTTTAAATGCACACACATACATTTTAAAGGATTAAGGACATTTAGAACTGCATGTCCTTCCGCTATCTAACAATATATAACAGATGCTGGGTTTGGGTTCAATCCACACTTAGTCATGCCTAAAGTAGACTCAATGAAATCAATAGTTAGCACTTAAATCCTGTTGGTTTCAATAGATCTCTTCTAAGCATGACTAAGGCTGCAATCCTAATCCCACTTACCGGGGGCCGGGAGTAAGCCCCATTGAATTCAACAGAGCTCACGTCTAAATAGACATGGTCAGGATTGTGCTGTTAGTCTGGAGCCAAGCCTTCATTTTAATTTCCATATTTATAATTACTTCAGGGAATAAATAAGCAAGCAATGAAACAAGTGTCGGTTAAAAGGCAGCATGCACGTTTAGATAAAAGGTAATACTAACATAAACTCCTCGAAGTTTGACATTCTTTGCAATGATTTAATCCTCTTTGGTTTTCAACACGTTTAAGTAAAACATTTTTATTCTGAAGAAATGTGCAAAAAAATAGGCTACTGAAGAACTAACAGCTGTTCCCCACCCCCCTGCATGTAACATATCATTTAAGCATGAGGATAATCAAGAAAATAGTTTCGTTTCAGTGGATTTCTTATTTTCAAAGAGATGTCTGAGGCCACTTCAAATGTGATGAATTTTCTACATAGGCATAATGCATGCAAATCAAGTGTGTCTTAGTTATCCACAGCAAAAACAAAATAACAAAAACAAAACTAGTGTGTGATTTCTCATGTCTGATAATGTGCAAGTGGTTTGCAGACTGCCTTTTCTACACAGAAATGTTAATAATGTAGGAAAGTCACCATGTTTGAAGCAGCCCTGGGTTTAAACATATGAGGGGAGCATTTTCTACATAGGTAATACATACATTATGCACAAATGGTACAGTTTACACATAGCCTCTACTCATTTCAGTGGGAGCTTGAACAAGGTTCCACTTGGTACCTAGAGAATTATGTCCATAACGTTCGATTCAGCTCCCTTTGAAATAAACAGGAGCTGTTGTACTTTGCAATGTATGTGAATTGACCCCTTAATCTTTACAAGGCTGGGCTCTATATGGAATTCCAAGCACTTCTGAGTGTTCATCACAGTCTGTCTGATTTGTCACTCCAAAAAGTAACCCACCATTAAGACGTGGCTTCAAGGGGCATGGGGACAATGATGTGAAAAGGGTCTTGGAACTCCCAATGGGTTGCAATTCTATGCACACCCCATTGAATCCCACCAAAACTCTGAGGTACAGAGTCTTGTGTATGCATGAAGGCTTTTGCTATTGGTTATAAGATAAAAAGAGACTTTCCACCCTTCCCATAGCCAATAGGAGAAATGTCTCACAACAGAAGATTAATAGACCAGCTATGCCAGTTCACAACCAAAAGAGAATATATCTATTTCACAAACTTAAAGCACCAACATAATAATATAACCATCATTGGGAGACTCCGCCATAGGTCTGCTCAATAGATTCAGGGTGGCCAATGTTGTACCCTCCAGGTGTTGTTGGATTACAACTCTCTTCATCCTTGACCACTGGTCATGCAGGCCAGGGCCAAAGAGAATTGTAATCCAACATCTGAAAGTTGCCATCTACCCCTACAACAGATCATAGTAGGCTCCATGGTAGTTCAAGGCATTCAAGGCATATCCACACACAATGTTATAGTTGAGTTTAAACGGCCATGTCAGGGGCTATTGAAAGGCGACTCAGCATCTACAATTCTTGCTGGCCCCATCCCAGCTGAATATAAATGCAGCAAGGCTGAAAATTGCCTGGCATGGAGACAAGAGAGTGATGGGAGCACCAGCTCCACCCTTGCTGGTATATAAACAGGCAAAGAACAGCAGCAATAGCCTTATTACGGCTAGCATACTGAGGCACACAGTTGGGAACTTTTACCACAGTGTGGGATGAAAACAAAACAGCTAGCAGAGAAAGCCTCAGCAAGGTGGGAGAGAAGTGATTGGAAAACTGTGAGTTATGCAACTTCACAGCTCTGAGGAAAAGGAAGAAAGTAGGAAATGTTTTTTAAGATGTTATTATACTGGAAGGCAAAACCATACAATTTGAAAGGTGGTGATGAGAAGAATCCAGGAATTCCTGAAAAAAGGGCGAGAGGACTCACTGGGTCTTCCTCTGAAACTCATTGAGTTAGATTTGGGACTCTGAAAGAACTGAAGCCACTGTATTTCACTGCCAGCTCTTAAGGGAAAGAATCTGCAACATGTCACATACTTAACCTACCATGGTTTTCCTTAAAACATCCTGGAAACTTTGATGTGGTAAACAGGCTTATTGCACACTTGGAAGCACTCTTATTGCACACTTGGAACTGAGATTGTGAGGATTAAGGCTAAATAATTATCCTATTTGTTGGGAAGAATACATTTTCAGCAGAAAACCTATATCAATGTGTGAGTAGAGTAAGTACTATATGGTGCATTTAAAATGGTAAGTGTAGAAGTTCAAATCATAAATTGAAATAACTTAGCTGAATAAAATTCAGCTTTTCGATTTTTTAGCCAAGATACAGCCAACTCCTTGGAATTAGCAATTATTTTCAACTATGTCAACTCAAGTGTTGTAGGGTGACACTGAATGAAGTCTGCGGTGTAAATAGGGCAACATGGGGGCTTTCAATGGATCTAAATGATCTCCATGAGATCGCACGCAAAAACAAACACACATACAAGAAAAAGCTTACACTGGTTTGTTCACATTCTCCTTTTGACAGCTAATTCACAACCATTGTTTGAAAAAAACAAGACTTTCCTTGTTGCTTTTTATGATCACATCAGTCAAGGGTCATGTAGGCAGTGTACTTAAAATTACCTGGTTGTCATGGCTGGACCATGGTGCATTTTGGATTTATTGTGGCAATTACTGTGCATTGGGAAACCAATGAAATCTGTTCTCAGAGACTTATGGAACCCGGCGGTTTCCTGAATGCTCTGGAGAATTTTCCAGCAGAGAGAGCTAGCAATACTGCTGCGGCCTTGGTAATACTCTGGAATGGGGAGATGAAGCAGGCCATCAACATGATTGCTCCCAAGTGCCCTCTTTGGTGCTGAGGAGCTCACTTTGCTCACTGGTACACCAGGAGCTTATGAGTGATGAAACAGACTGGAAGACAACTAGAAGGCAAGTGGCAGAAATCTTGTGCTGAAGCTGACTGAACACTGGTTAGAGCACTGTAACTGTGCCTAATATGTTGTGAGAGGTGACAAAGAAGGCCTACTTTGGTGGCTCCACTGCATCCTCTACTAGCTAAGAGTGCCTTTTACCAGCTTGGGTTGGTAAGTCAGCTATAGCCATTGCTAGCTCAAGACAGCTTGACATCGGTGGTCCAGGCACTGGTAACCTCAAGACTGGATTAGTGTAATGCACCCTATGTGAGGCTTCCTGTGGACTTAACCACCAATGCATCTTGCAGAAGCTAAATTGTTGACTGGGGTATCCTGTCAACTCCATTTAACACCTCTGCTGAGGGAGCTGCACTGGCTGCAAATATGCTACTGGGAACAACTGAATATTGTACTTGAAAGCCCTAAACAACTTGGGCCCAGGTTATTCAAGGGACTGCCTCAACCCAACTGTGCCCCTCAGATGGGTCATTGCTGACACCACACTTTGTTTCTATAAGAAATTGGACTTCTAGTGTTGCAGCTCCAGCCCTCTGGAATAAGTCACCCACATTTTTGTTTAAGACTTTTCCAGAGGTGTGACCCTGTGATTTATAGACTATTAATTTTGCACTTGTAGAGGCTGTATTCCTGTCTTTAGAGTTTGTTGGAGTGGTTTCAATTGTTTTCAGACCTTTTATTGTATCTCATTGTTATATGATATTACATTGGTTCAATGGCTTTAGGCTGTAAAGCAGTTTATAAATTTGAAAAATAAAATTCAGCAAGGGACAGGAGAATTCACTTCAAATGTCTATTGGAAGCCCATTCACACACAGGTCATAGTGAGGAAACTCCCCCCCCCCCATGCTGCCTATTCTGCACAGAGCCTCAATTATTTGTTTCTTATGGCTAGGAATGTCTTGTTTAACTGCCTGGAAGCCAGAAGAAAAGACAGGAAGACAAGAACTTTAAGCTCTCCATCTTCTCTTCAGTTACTCTTCTTCAATCAGCAAGCCATGCCAGATCACCTTCAACCAAATTAACCAGTTCCTTGAATAATGCTATTATGTGGATTAAAACATAATGCACATCATATTTTTAAAGGTGTGTAAAAAAAAAGACTGTTCAGCAATTATTTACAAGACGGTCTAAACATTTTTCCAACTAATTTCCAAGCACCTTCATTGTTCCACAAAGTATTCACTGAATGAACTTAACAGCGTACAGTAATCCAAATCTATAATGACACAACTGAGAAATGGAATGATTATATCACTGAACAGTGCGGTCCATAAACGGTTGTGTGGGTTAAATGTATCTCTTTTTCGCTGCTGCCAACATCAGTCTTGGTAGCCAAGCCCATCGGTGTACCGGTCAGTGGAATGGCTGCAACCAGTGCTATTTTTCTACAAAAATATGTACCAGAACTCATCCTGAATGCCTCCCTTGTTCTCTTACAATGGCACTGGAACACATCTGAGAGGTGCTGGGACTGAGTTCCAGTGAGTTCTGGCTGAAAAAAAGCCCTGGTTGCAACTGCTGTGGCCAGTTGAAGCGGGCTTGGGAGAAAGATGCATGTTGTGTCGGGGTCAAGATCTGTCAGTCTTCAATTGTCCATGCTACAACCAGTGAGTTGAAGCTGTAGTGCAGTACAATCAGTGTGGAATCATGACCTAAGCTACTAGAAAAGGAGACCCATACATAATTTTAAACAATTGCTATTAAATATATCATTTGCATCTTTCCAGATATTTATAGAAAGCGGCTGTAAGAATACAACCACGTTGGATTACAGAATTTTAAAAAATGACTATAGAACATATGGCTTGAATTGCTTAGTATGCCCATGTCTTGGAATATGAATTGTCACAAATTTTATTATCTTACAATGAATACTCAAAACAGAATGTCATGCTTAACTGATCACTGGTTTATAGGAGGAGATGGGGCCATATGGAGGAATCAAAGAGGTCAGTCCTTATTAATGAACTGGCCTTCAAGTCTCTGCATTAATTAAACATCTAATAACATTACAATTTTACTTTAAAATGATTATAAACATACTTTCCTATTTTAGGGCAGTGGCTCTCCAAGTGATACAACCTCTTGTCTAAGACTCATTTTGTGTTTGGGTGTCTTGAACCCTAATTTCCTTGCATGCACAGGGAGTAGCAGAGTTACCTCTCCATATCATACAAATTTACTATATACACCAATATTACATAATTGTGCCAAATACAAAGAAATTGAAAACATGTGCTTTATTAATTAGCATGCGATGGGCACTGTTTAGTCTTCTGCCAATGGTACATATACATAAAAACAGTACATCTTAACTTAAAAGAGTCAAAAGAGCCATATAATGATGAATAAATAGAATGAGACAGCAGATACATGCAATAAAATACTTTAGTTAGATCCTTCAAACTGTATTGATAAATAATATAGAATTCAAGAGAATGTTAACGTTCAGCTCATTATTAGTTAATACCTCAGACTGAGTGAAGGAAGTAATTTTAAACTTGCCTCCTTTGTATTTGCAGTGTTGAACTTAGAAGCTGCATGTTTCTTGTCATTAGTCCTCAATTTCCACAGAACAGCTGGAAAAACATAATCTATCAAATGGATAGCAATGTTTTAATGTAGAACAAAAATAGTTCCTGCAAGGTACTAATTGCCTCAGGGCAAATTCAGGAACTCTAGAAGATATTGTCTCAAACACTATCATCTACAAACCAGTAAAGATGGAAGCTATGGCCAAAATAGCTATAAACTGTGAGATAGTGGAATGTCTGTTCATTTTGTCCATATTAGTTAGCTATAGATATGCACCAGGTAATATCATACATGGATGGAAGTCAACACCAAGGTTTCACTGGCTTCAATTAAATCAAAGGTTTACCTATTTATGGTTTGTCACAAAGGCTGCTTGTCAATTATTGTTGTTGTTGCTGTTATTATTATTATTATTATTATTATTATTATTATTTCTACACCACCTTTCATCTGAGGATCAGATACAAAAATACATAACATAGTAACAAACAGAAACAATAAGCCCCGCCCCCAACAGTTTAAAAGGCCATAGATTGATTAATGAGCCAAAGGCCTGGGAGAAAAGGAATGATTTTACCTGGCACCTAAATATATGTAATGAAAGCGCCAAGTAAGCCCCCCTGGGGAGAGCATTCAAAAAGTGGGGAGCCACTACAAAAAAAGGTCCATTCTTGTGTTGCTGCCCTACAGACCTCTTGAGGAAGAGGCACACGAAGCTGGTTACCTCTCCCAACATTGTGTACAATGAGGATTTCAAGTGTGAAATGCTTTAGCCAGAGGTGTATTAACAAAGCCTTTCCCAACACCACACCACCCAGAGAAAGCAGAGGAAGTCCTGCATATCTTTGCCAAACACAGTTTTGGGACGCTGACAACTGAAGAAGCTCATGGCGCTCTTAAAAAAAGCAAGGACTGCTCCACCCCTACAGATAGAACGTATTATTGATTGACTATTGCATTTGCATCCCACCTTATTTTCCACAGAGCTCAAGGTGGTGTGGTTCTGCTACTCCTCATTTAATACCTGCAACAACCCTGTGAGGTAGGCTGGGACACTGTGACTGGCCCAAGGTCACCCAGTGCGTTTCATGGCTGAATAGGGATTAGACCCCTAGTCTCCCAGGTCCTAGTCTGACACTCTAACCACTAAACTACACCACAGACCTGTTTGGCCCCTATGCACCAAAGTTTTAAAGCTGGTGTTTGGCATGCTGGAACACAGAGAAGCAGTAGAGGAGGAGTTTGGACTTGGACTTGATATCCCGCCTTTCACTCCCCTTAAGGAGTCTCAAAGCAGCTAACAATCTCCTTTCCCTTCCTCCCCCACAACAAACACTCTGTGAGGTGAGTGGGGCTGAGAGACTTCAGAGAAGTGTGACTGGCCCAAGGTCACCCAGCAGCTGCATGTGGAGGAGCGGAGACGCGAACCCGGTTCCCCAGATTACGAGACTACCGCTCTTAACCATTATACCAGGCCTCTCTGCTCTCCTCACTTCCAAAACAGCTAGGTTTTGTTTTTCCTAAACAACAGGAAAAAAAAATCATCTTTTGTACACCAACCCTAATTACCCTTATTAGTATTTGTAACCCCTTTCCACTCAAGCCTACTTCATGCATTGCTCATGTGGAGAGGGTGTGTAAATTGCACATCTATCCCTACTCAATCATGCTGCTCCTCCTTCTCCTGCTTTTATTATTACTATGTTCTTTTATTGCTTTTATTCCTGCTTTTATTATTACTATGTTCAGGGAAACACCCACAGTGGGGCACCTTAGCTACGCATGGAGGCTCCCTGTGCAATTTGGAAACCTTGTTAAACAGGGTTGTAGACTGCGGGGGGCTTTCATGCATGGAGGATTCCTGCTGTAAACATAATCCTGAACACAATGACAGTAAAAGTGGGTCAGGGGGAGCAGGACAACTTTGGGGGTGGAGCTAAATATGCAACCCTAAGCCCCCGTTCAACACACTTTTCATCTACACAAGAAGAAGGCTTCCGTTGCCTGCAATCTGGGAAGCATATATTTTAACCCAATCCTGACATGTGGGAGATGTGTGAGGCAAGAGAGAGGCCAGAATCTCATCATCTTGCCCAGTGACTATGCTGGGCATTGCCCTTCACAGTCTCAGCATAAAAACTATCTTTCCCCCTCTACTTATCACGCATAAACCACATTTAACACAAATGTGTGTGGGTTGTTTTTTTCAAAAATCAAATTCATTGTAAAGGAAAAGTCCCAGAATATAAAAGAAGTGTAGAATAGCAAAGGAAAAAAAAGATGAATATATCATTGTCCCTTCCAACTCTGCAGTTCTGTGATCCTAATCCTGCTGTAGCAGTGATCTGCAAAAAATGTGGTTTTTTAATATATATATATATATATATATATGCAGGTTTTGGTGTCCTCGGGTGTCTTCCCGTGTAAAAGTTGGGGTGTCTAGGCGACGTTTCGACGAGGTCTCACTCGTCATCTTCAGGCTGGTGCTTTCGGCTTCTTGTTACTGGAACAGAGCAGGATCTCAGTGTTTGAGTTCCTATAAATACTGTTGAGGAGGTGTGGTGTATAGCCTCCAATGTTCTGGGCAGAGAGGAGGTTCCCAGGCTAGTGTGCCTTTTCTTCTTTTGTTCCTTAATTACTTGAGGGATATCTTGAGTGATTTCTTGAGTGATTTCCTGAATCCCACTTAGGTGGGTCATTAGGTGTGGATTAGTTGCTAAAGCCTTCGTGTCTTGAACTCTTGAACTTTGTGAAGAGTTTTTCTGAGAAGATGGCTGTACTGCACTTGGTTGTGCTCTGGCTTGGCTTCGTGTATAGGGGCGAGCTGTGGTTTTGTGGCCTGTGCCAGCCAAATCTGTGTAGGGATTGCAGGGGGGTGCAGCATCCGGAGGTGCCACCCTGGTTTGGCTACTGGATGGTGTCTGTAATTTATCTGTGGAGAGGGTCTGGGTTTGGGTCTGGTGTGGTTGATTGGTGATGGCGTTCTGTGTGCCTCTGGATCTGGTGTCAGATTTTGTGGGGAGGGCTAATTTCCAGATGTCTGGCAAGCGGGATGTGTCGTCACGCTTGTTCATGTTGTGAGGGTGTTTCTCTATCTCGATGGCTTCCATGATTATTCTCTTGTGGTGATGTTCCATGTTAAAGAGCAATTTGGAATCTGCAAAATTAATTTCGTGTCCTGTTTCTTTCATGTGTTGGAAAAGAGAGGAAGTTTTTTCTTCTTTTTTGACGGCATTCTTGTGTTCTGCGATACGTGCATTTATTCGTCTGTTTGTTTGTCCAATGTACGTGGCTGGGCAGACTTTGCAGGGTATTTCATAGACCCCTTGGTTTTCCAACTGAATTTTATCCTTGGGGTTTCTGAGGATATTGGCTATTTTTTGGTTGGTGCAAAAGGCTGTTTTGATATTGTGTTTATGGAGGATTTTGCTAATTTTATCTGTAGTGCCCTTGATATAAGGAAGGAGGGCTATGCCATTGTTTTCTTCTGTGTCTTGGTTTTTGGGGGGTGTTTCTTTTTGGATTAGCTTCGTAACCCTGTTTTGCTGGTATCCATTGGCAATTAACACATTTGAGAGATTCTGTAACTCAGTTGTCAAGTGGTCTTCGTCAGCCAGGCGTTTGGTTCTGGAGATGAGAGTCTTGGCTACGGAGTTTATTTGTGCAGGGTGGTGGTGTGATTGTGCATGTAAGTAGCGGTTGGTGTGTGTTTTTTTCCGGTAGATAGTGTGTCCTAGGGAGCCATCAGGTTTTTTGTAGATTAGGACGTCAAGGAAGGGAAGTTGGTTGTTGGCTTCTATTTCCATAGTGAATTGTATTTTGGGGTGTAGGCTGTTGAGATGTGTGAGGAAGCTATCCAGAAAAACTCTTCACAAAGTTCAAGAGTTCAAGACACGAAGGCTTTAGCAACTAATCCACACCTAATGACCCACCTAAGTGGGATTCAGGAAATCACTCAAGAAATCACTCAAGATATCCCTCAAGTAATTAAGGAACAAAAGAAGAAAAGGCACACTAGCCTGGGAACCTCCTCTCTGCCCAGAACATTGGAGGCTATACACCACACCTCCTCAACAGTATTTATAGGAACTCAAACACTGAGATCCTGCTCTGTTCCAGTAACAAGAAGCCGAAAGCACCAGCCTGAAGATGACGAGTGAGACCTCGTCGAAACGTCGCCTAGACACCCCAACTTTTACACGGGAAGACACCCGAGGACACCAAAACCTGCATTCCTGTACCCGTGAAAATCTACGAAAGCATATATATATATATATATATATATATGCTGCCTTTCCTTCCCAAATGTTCCAAAGAGCTACTTGAGAAATTAGTGCTGAATGAAGTTTTAACTGAAGTAAGAATTTCAATATTTAGCCATTTTGTCCATTAAACTGGCACTTGTTTCAGTTTAAAAAACTACAATATTCAGTAAATGCTCTTACTAGGGTGGGCCCCTTCTACTCTTCTTTCTACTGTAGATACGTTGATTTCTTGGTACAGTATACTGTGGTAGACTAACCAGAACAATAGACATATTTTGCCTTGAGGCAGGACATTTGGTCACTTTTTTGCCCTGCCAATTAAAATAAAAAATAAAAGTGAGAAATACAATTGTCTGTGGGAGTCTGAGTATAAATTAGTTGAATTTATGGTCAATTTTAACTTTTAATTTTCATTATGAAGGGGGGAATCAATAACAGTACAAGTAATGCAGCAAAGGAAGAGGAAAAGATCGTTACGCAATAGGCTCACAATGCTGACCACAATGCTAAACCAAAAAAAACCCACATTGAATTCAATGTTCTTTCTTGCCACAGCAGCTGCCAATATCAGGTTTACAATTTGGGTTTTATTGTTGAAAGAATTTAAACAGCAGTTTGAGGCCTCCTATTTGGCAATGTTGCAATAAAATTCTGGATGTTCTATATGCTCCCCTAGATGAAAAACTACGCTACACTGGCTCTGGTCCAGAGTCATATTAAATCAAAATACTTTTATTTAAATCAGTATCGTTTTTGGCTTTAACAGGCTAAAAGCCAGCTTCTACGGCTTAACTGGGTTATAGGACCGAGATCTAAGGGGGAGGAAGAGTTAGGGACAGTTCAAAGAATGCAGGATGCATATGCACTGGGATGTGAGAGTAAGCCTGATTTTAATGCACCCTCTCCCATTCTGTGCAGAACCTTTGCTATAAATCCATCACTAGAACCTGCTCGCGTAATCCCTCCAGCACAAGAAAGCTTCTCAAGTGGACATTTATGCATATAGACAGGAAAAGTTCATTATGATGGGGAGAGGGTGCACACCTGTGACTCTTAATCTCATAGTCGTAGGTTCAAGCCCCACATTGGGCAAAATATTTCTGCACTGAAGGGGCTTGCACAAAATGACCCTTGTGGTCTCTTCCAACTCTATGATTCTATGAAAGCTCCTGAATATGAAATAAGTAACTAGAAATCATCTCACGTGGAATAAAGTGGGTGTTAAGAGTACTCATGAATCAGATTAATATCAGGCAATTTATATTCTGCTGCTCAGGACTGACCTGCTGGAAACCTGAAGGGCCCTGTCCTGCTTCCCTCCACCTGCCTTGGTGGACTGCTGCCGCTGCTGCTGGGCAGAGAGGGCTCCGTTTTTGTTTTGTTTTTAAATTGCTTTTATTTTTTATCTATGTCATTTTAAATAGTGATTGGTATTAATGCTGTATTCTTAGTTTTAGATTTTATGATTTATGTGGAAATTGTTTTCCATTTGGTTGTGTCCTTTTTGATGTGTTTTATTTATTGTTCATTATTTTTGTTATGTTGGTAATTATATAAATCTTGTCATGTTGTAAGCCGGCTTGAGCATTGTTTTAACTATGGAAAGGCGGCATACAGATAAAATGATGAATGAGTGAATGTTCAGCAGTGACACAAACATGTAAGTTGACAATGGTCCAGCTGTCACATACTTAAGCCACACTTAACCAGTTACCACAGACTTGCCAATCTGAGCCCCTCTGCTTCTCCCTGTTGGTGTATGGAGGGGGGGGGGATCAAAATTCTTGACTTTGCATTATCAGGGCTGTGTTTGCTTGTTTGTTTGCTCAGATAAACCAAAATCAGGAAGCCAAGAACAAATCTTGGCCAGAGATCATGCTTTCTTTGGGGCGAAATGAACAATGCTTCCTTTGTTCACATTCATAGCAAACCATTAACTCGGCTCCTTTGGGAGGAATGGTGGGATATAAATTCATCAGAATCATAGAGTTGAAAGGGAACCCAAGGGTCATCTAGTAGTCCAACTGGCTACAATGCAGGAATCAATGCTAAGGGTTCATCCGTTTGCCCCCGCTCCTTCCCCTCAGGAAAATCTGCAGTTTAGTGCTAAATCAGAACAAATATCAATCTGGTTTTCTGCTGAATGCTTTTTGTTCTGATTTGGTAGGCATGGGATAAGCGGAAGTGTGGACGAACCCCAAAGCATCCCTGACACGTGGCCATAAACAATAACAAATAATTAACTCTGGTTTACAATAATGCATGAGCAGGGCCAATGAGATGTGGGATGGGGAATGAAGTTCATTCTATAAGAGCAACTGCACCCATTTCCCATCTACTAAAATCATCTTGCTGCAGATTTTATTTTTATTTTATTTTTATTTTTTGGCCAAAATACAAGATGTTTTGTTGGTAACTTATCTAAAAGTATACATATGGCAAAGTAGGAATAAATTTAGACCTTATATGAGAACGTAAGATCTACCTAAAACTAAATGTAATTACAGGCTAATTTTGGATAAATAAATGTGGTGTGTTTTATGAGGCCTATTATTTCCTCACCAGGACATTAAATTTTCATTACAACTGTGGAATTTGCTCAAATACAATGAAGAGGAATAATGCCCTAGCTGCACATAACTGAAATTTTCCTTAGAGACATGCCACACCTTCCACCTGCAATTACAAAACACTATGTAATTTAAAAACAGGTTTCTATAATACAGCTTTAACATTCTTTCTGCCTTTTAAAAGGTACAATAATTTTCATTATCAGTGTAAATCTGTCACTAAGATATAAAAAAAGCTTTCATTTATAGACGATATATCTGTGTAATACATTTATATATAATTGTCTATGTGTCTTGCTGTTCCTCAAATTACTTATAATGACTGTCAAGTTATTCACTCAGATTCATTTGGGTTGAGTGTTCTTTCTGGCATTGCACATCTGTTAAAGCAAGTTCTAGCACACAACATAATAAGATGTGTTTGTTTGTAAGGTGCCATTGGACGTTTTATTCTTTACATTGTTGAAATACATGGAAACAGTGCTTTTTTTCCTAAAAAAATGTTTAGGGGTACTCTCATTTTCCTACTCATATTGAAATACTGCCCCTCAATGAGGCCAAACTTAGATTCACAAAATGTTTAGGAGTATGCGTACCCCTGCATACCCCCAGGAAAAAAGCACTGCATGGAACTAAAACTAAATTATTTAAACTTAAGCAGCAAGAGTGTATTTTTCTGTTTTAAAAAGGCACACTGTGATAAGCGGCCTCTGGATACACTTCTATGGGAGAAAGTCCCATTGATATCAGAAGCTCTCTCTTTCTAGCAAGTATGCTTGTGAAAGCCATTGTGGTATAATGATTAGAGTGGACCTGGAAGACCAAAGTTCAAATCCCCACTCAGCCATGAAGTTCATTGGATGATCTTAGGGCAGTCTCTTAGCCCAACCTACCTCACAGGCCTGTTGTGATGATAAACTTGGTGAGGGGAAAACCATGTACATGAGCTCCTTGGCAGTGAGGAGTGGTTTATAAAATGTAATTAATAAATAAAATTCAAGTGTTTGTGACAACATTTTGAAAGGATGCTATAAGGAACATTTAATGTTGCGACGTAGCAATTCCCTGTCTGCTGCCAGAAACCTACCACACTGCATTTTTTATAACGCAAAGAAAGTAGACAGTAACTATTTATTCTTCATTTAAGATATTCTGAATAACATTCCAGAGCTTAAGTTTAATTTGAAGGATCCACTGAAGTACTCCATGAGTATAGCAGTAAAATAACAACGAAGCCTGATATCTGCATGCTTTCTTACACTGAAGTAGTTGAGGACCTGAAGGCACTTCAAATTTGATCGCAAAACTTACTGATCCAATTTCTAATAAACACAATTTCCCACAAACGTTTGAAAATATAATAGCCTTAAAGTCCGCAAAGCTCACTTTATTTCAACACAACGCAAATGAAGCCATCATTGTTTTGCAAAGCTCCACAGAGGAAGAAGGACAACATGGTGGTGGTTAAATGGATCCTCATGCTTTCGTATGTTACAGCGGACACTTTCTGAAATGACTTACTGGATTGTACATCTGATTGAACAACTGTTCAGCTTGCTACATTGCAAAGTTGGGAAGGAATGAAGCACAGACAGGAAAAGAAGGAAAGATCCAGGAAAACAGTATTAGCTCAGCAAATCCAGCACATTTGCACAGAAGAACTTGGAATTTTATTTTTTTTAAGTAGAAATTTAAGTTTCTAAACATTCTTTAGTGCAAGTGAGAGGCACTGGGGGAAAATAAATGTTGACTTTGGCTCCTAAAAAAGAATAGCTGGAGTAAGAAATCTAAGGTTTGTGTTACTTTCCCTTTCTCAAGTGAAATAACCCATGAAATACAGAAAGCTGTCCACTTTTGATGATACATTAAGTGCTGGTCTCTAGCAATGAATCACTAGAAGTGCTTTTGGCCAAGGCTGCAATTTATCACCAAAGCTTCAAAGATGGTAATAATAAAAGATTAATTAAACTTTATCATTAAATTTATGGCCTTCCTTTCATATTAACACAAAACTGCATTTCAGTTTTATTTGAATTCTGAACAGTACAGTTTGGCAAACAGTAGTGGTGAGGAAATCTAAGCGGCAGCGAACAAAAGGAAGACATTCTGAAGTGGAATAGTCCATAAGGAAGCAAAACAAATGATGCTGTAAGCTATAAACCACTTATTCTAGAGCAGTCTCGCTGAAGTTCTACCACCCTGTGGGACTTCAGCTTTATGACGACCCCATGACAACTCAATCACTGGGGTGGGAATGGGGGGTAGGGTTTGAACAGGATGCCAGTGATTGAAAATCCAAAACTGCCTCCATCGAGGGTATTCACTGAGACCACTTCAGAACAAATGGCTTAAGGATTACTTACAACCGTTAAACAAAGAAAATCCCTATGACTTCTTCATTCATGAAGGCAAAATGTCTATAAAACGAACATCCATTGGGTCATTTTTCTGTTAATGCTCTCATGCCTTTCACACCGCAAGCTTTCTTTTATTAAGCTCTGATCCAAAGAGCCTCCTGAAAATTCACGGATGCAGTGAAGCTGCCCAGATTTCTCCCTCCACTGTGGATTCTTTTGCTGCATTGAAAGAAAGTGCAGCAAAGAGCCCTTCCTTGAATTTCAGAGGAGGCCTCAGAATCCCATGTGTGAACTGAATCTCTCCCATGGCATTTTTGGTTCTCCCTCTTCATAATCCTGCCTAGTGTGGCCACTTACATCGCCAAAAAACAGAGCAAATGCATCATAAAGAGGGCACAGATTTGCACAAAATGCTGCATGCCAGTTTATGTGCACAGATGCGAATATAGAAACATTTGCTATAATTTAAATAGGTATACATTGCAAGACAGCAGGGACAACTATGGCGAGACAACCTCTATGGTTCAGGAGCTATCTGCTATTGGGCAACTTAAAGGGCTCTGCCCTCCCTTCTTATAATTCTTGATCTTTTAACCAGACAGGCCCATCAAATAGACAATACCTTGAAATAGAGACCTGACAGCCCTTCATATAGAGGACTGTCATCTGTAAAGTTGGATATCCTAGTGTTCATTTTTAACTGTACAGTATGATTTTTTTTTATCTCCACTCAAGGGAAATGGATAGGTATGCAATATATATATTATTTCAAGATACACTATAGCAGTTTTGCCATACGTCCGGAATTTCCCAGACATATCTGGAAAACTGCTTAACAACTTTTCTGTCCTGATTTTTGCTGTTTGAAATATGATGACCCTACAGTATAATATACTGTAATAAAATATGTGAGTTTCACTTTTTGTTGTAGTTCTCTTGTATAGATTCTGTGTTCACATCCCCAAGGCAGTTGGTGTATAATTATGCCAGCTTGAAAAGCAGCAAGGCATTTTGAAAGCTGAAAGAATTTTGATGCTGGTGAATCGGTTTCCCTGTTTTATCCATTTCCTAGCTCAAAAATATATGAAAAGAAGAACTAGCAGAAAATCAGAGAAAATAGCAGGAAAAAACCCTAACCTCCACAAATTAACTTTAGGCACACTAACACATGCTTTCTTGATTACACCTTGCTGTTATTGTAGCCAGCGGGAACTAAAGACCAGCAGTTGTTGGAAAGATGATCATACTAATTATTAAGGGGAGGCCCAAAAAACTGTAATTGAAGCTAAACAGTAAAACAAGGTTCCAGTCCTCATGCCACTTATTTAAAAGTAGGATAATCAATGTGACAACGTCAAGCTTAAATTATGTGTAGCTCCAAAACCTCACATAATTTAAATCAGGGTCGGTTCCAGAAGGTGGCCAGGTTGGCTATCTGTTAAGGCCCCAAGACCAGAGAGGGCCCATGGTTGAAATAATGCTGCCATTTTTACTTTACATAGAATATCCAAGATCAGATGCAGTCTAAGGAAATTCTCACTTGCGTGTCCCAACTTTTCCAGGTTAATGGAGGCCACTGACAATACCATGCCTAAGAGGCCCCAAAATGCTGGAGCCAGCACTGATGCAAAAAGGTCAAGATCTGTTATATAGAGATAGCTTACAGACCCATATGCCACCTGATTACTGTTTTCAGGCCAGTTTTCTCTGCATAAACAGAACAAGAAACAGGTCAGTTGTGAATGGGCTACTTTTTGTAAATACAGAAGTACTTTAAGTGGTTTGAAGTGATTTGATCATTTCAATCATTCTTTTAAAAACTAATCAAAAAGTGTGTGTGTGTGTGTGTGTTGGAATGATACGTTACATGCAACTTCCAAAAGCAAGTTTTTCTTTTTTAATGATAAATTTAAAAACATGCTTTTGAAGTTTCATCTGGAATTTATTTTCCAATTTTAACAAATATTTCAGTTCTACCATTCCTGCAGTTTCCTGACCCATCACTACTGCGGAATGCAAGTTTCAAAAAACGTCTCTCTACCTATAGGAACAAAGGCATATCAATACTTCATCACTTTCATCACCAACCAAATGCACGAACTTAGGTTTTCCTAAAAGTTCAAATGGCTGAACACTAAGCATGCAGATCTGTTGTATGACCATCTTCTCACACAATGTTTGGAATTTCAGCTAAAATTAAGCAACGCTGCCAAATAAAACATACATTAAAAAGAACTGTTTGAGGTCAATTATCAATAACAATTCATGTTTCTGTTTAGCGCCTCAAATTTGAAACTTTCATTGTTGAAGCACCTGTTCTTCTCACAAACCAGTGAATATTGCTAAACATGGCTGATGAATAATACAGATTTTTTTTTAAGCACTTGGTATAAAAACTTGAGATCTGTTACATCTGTGAAAATCTGGCTCTTTAATGTGCTAAACATTGCATAGCCCACTACTACAGCCAGTACTGCCACGACAGCAATCTTGAAGACACTGTCCGGAGACACTGTCCTTTTGAGGCTTTTGAGGCGTCTTCCGTTGAAACTTTTCAAAGACTATTGAGGGACTGTCCTTAGACATCTGTTTTGAACACACGGCTTGACTGTCCTCACTACCACTCTGTTACAGTGGTGCCCCGCAAGACGAATGCCTCGGAAGACGAAAAACTCTTTCGTCTTGCGAGTTTTTCGTTTTCTGAGCTGCTTCACAAGACGGATTTCCCTATGGGCTTGCTTCGCAAGACAAAACGACTTGCGCCTTTTTTTAAAAAAACCGCCAATGCATTCCTATGGGAAACCGTCAATACACATTGGTGCTTCGCAAGATGAAAAACTCGCAGAACGAAAAAACTCGCAGAACGAATTAATTTCGTCTTGCGGGGCACCACTGTATATTGTACATATGACTTTGATTGGCTTATTCCTATAATTTGAATGATATCATTATTCTATTATATATTCTGTACTAACTATTAGCCTACGTGTTGTGTTTGTATTGTTGTGATGACAGCAACCTTGGGGAGCAGGTATTGAGGGACAAAGCTGTGCATGCCACACAGTTGCGCATGCATCCCCTGAGCCAACCTACTGTCTTCAGACGCAGCGCTGAAGTAAGGTTCAACTGAGAACCTGGTCACCTTCTGCATCTGGAATGGAAGGGACGCCATCTTGTCCTTTGCTTCAGGCAGCAAACGATGTTGAGTCAGACCCGCCCAGCAATGAAGTGCAAATATATCCTTAGCTTCTGGAGTGAAAGGGGTGGTTTCAGCACATAACTTAACTGCAGCATGCACACACATGCATGCACCCTCCTTGAATTGTATGGATGTTAAACCTACATTGGTGCACTGGATATTATGCACAATGCACTGATTTTGGTAGGTTGTTTCATCTTAGATTTCAGTCCAGTTAGGACTGTTTGGGGTTGCATCTTGATGTTGTTTATATATGATTATTATTACCTTTTGGTGTGTGTTTTTGACATTTAGCATGCTGCAACCTATCTTGAACTGTCAAGCACTGATCAGGCAATTCAACCCAAATATGAGGACTGGGCTGTCTCTCCCCTTGCCTGTGACTTTACAAAAGATTGTACAAGTATAATCTTCTGTCCATGTGGTGTACATGGGTCCTTGCACTTTTGCCTTGTCAAATTTAATGTTCATATAGTTAATCACTTTGCAAGCACCTGTCCACAATGATGTATGGGCCACACAACAGCCAAATTTAAAGAATTTTTTTTCCAAGTTGCACTTTCAATGAGAGTTAAATGTGCTTAACTTTGGCCCGACTGTGCCCTTGTTTAAATGATCTATTGGCAACATGAGCCCGTTTACAAGGTGTGGAAGGCAAACATGATGCTGAAACCAAGAAGTATGCCATGAGTTTGTGTTTCAACGATGAACATACACAATACTAACTCACATAGGAAAGAGAAACAATGTATGGTAGAAATGTGCTAACATGATTTCCAAATCATTTTGACAAAATCATTTAGACTAAATGTGATTAAATTTGCTGTACATTAAAAAAAAATGTTCCCGTATATATTTACAAGGCTTTTCTGCTGAAGACAACTTTTTAAAATGGCAATAATAATACAGTATTATTATTTTAAAACTGCTGACAGGTTTCAAGCTTAATAAACAAACACATTTCCATTCATTAACAGTAGTTTCAACTTGAAACTAACAGATGACATATTTCACTGCAGAAACGCAGGCATGCATTGGAAATAAGATCTGTTGTTAGTATTTACCTTTTTCAGTTGTGCTTCTAGCTTACTACACTCCTCCTTCTTTTGCTCTATGGCTATTTCTAAAGACTTTAACTTGGAGTCTCTTTTCAGTCCAGCCGAAGCCAATGATGATGCATGTTCTTTGAGGTCAATTAAGCTAGACTAAATACATGTAATATATATAAAAGAGACAATTGAAAGAGAAGGTTACCAGAAAACATAGAACCAATTTTTAATCCCTACTAAGCCTTTTACAGCGGGCTTGGAGACTGTGAGGTGCCGTCCTCTAAAGCACAGCTGCAATTATGTTCCAGAGCACATAGGTAATGAGCCATTGGTAGAAAGCCCGACACCATGTTTAGTCCCTGCTGCAAAGAGCTTAGAGGAAATCAGCAGCATAGGAGCATAGCGCCTCTGTGGGCACATGTATACACTGCCCACTTACCCTGCTTCTGGCCTAACTGAAAGTAAACTGATGATCACAGACAATAGTGGATATTTATTAAGTTCAGTGAACCTCTTTTGATTCTTTACTGGGGCTCTTCTATCTCTAAGCAATTGCAGTGGACCCACTTTAAACCTAAACAACAACAACAACAAAATATGGGCTTCTTAAATATATGTGGAGTTGCAGACCTGCCGGTTTACAGGGGAAAGGGAGGGGGCTTCCAATTTATGCAGATGTCTCAGCCTCTGCACCAACACAACGGGGAAATATTAAGACATCACTAATATTATTAATCATTAAGCAGAACATACATTTGCAAATGCAGTTGTGGAAAAACCATGGGTTCTGACATATATATAGCAGCAAATATTTCCACTGCAGCCTCAAAAGAACAATCTCATAAACATGCCCAAGTACTAGCCTCCAGGAGCAGGACATAATTCTAGTGCTATCACATTAAGCCTGAGAGGCATCTTCATAGTTTTGAATAGGTCCAACCAACATAGTGACACAACTTTAGCCTTGTTTGTCTCTGATTCTTTCCAACAGGGTGAGATTATACAATAACTTTCTTAATGTGTCTCGTCTCCTCTTTACTGCTATTATCAGTTCTCAAAGGGCCAGGATGGTAGGGCTCAGCATGGGCGTAGCCAAGGGGAGGGGGACACAATATTTACTGAAAAGTGTAGAAAGTACTCAATTAATTAAGGTTCTCCTCCCCCCGCAGATGCCTGGCCCCTAACAAAAATCCTAGCTATGCCTATGGGGCTCAGCGAAAAAATTACAGTGTGACATTGTTCTCATTACCGCCATCATTTACATGCCACGGTATGTTATTCAAAGAACTTTGCATATGTTATCTGTGTAATCCTTACAACAGTCAGTCTTATGAAGTCCATCTGCAGCTGAGAGTGGAAGGGGTGAGGGCGGAAAGAAAAATGCCTTGGCCAAGGCCACCTAGAGAGTTCATAGCTGAAGTGAGTTTTGAATCAGGGACTTCCTGGGTTACAGCTACAATTAGCACAATCATGCAAAGCAAAGTTTAAAAGATAAGGACAGAAATGAAGTAACCTTTAATTCCTGGAAGCCTCTGCTGGGTCCAAATTGTTCCTGGAATGGCATGTTTGAAGCCCAGCCATTATTAAATTACAGTATATGTAAAAGTTGGAAGCCCAGAAATATGGTTGCTTTGGAGATATTACATCCCAAATTATTTAAATATATTTGCTTTCACCTGAAACATCTCACTCTGCGACTGTAAAACTATAAGCAATTTGAATCAATTAATTGCAAACACTGACCTCTTTTTCTGTTAGCTCTGCTTGCAAAGCATTAACTTTTTCCTTCAGGTCTTTGTTTTCTTTTTTAAAGGATTCAATTTCTTCAATCCTTTCACGGTCATCTCTTTCCCTCTGCTCCTTTAATCGCTCTATAATTCTCTCCTAAATAGTGAAAACATGGTTACACTTTATAACTTGAACCAGCAGCTTGGAAAATATGTGACACCACACACACACACACACACACACACACACACACACCATCCTTCATCTGAGGATCATAGGGTGGTTTGCAATATAAAAACACAAAAATACATAACATTAGCCAAAGGCCTGGGAAAAGATGAATGTTTTCACCTGGCATCTAAAGATATGTAATGAAGCCACCAGGTGAGCCTCTCTGGGGAGAGCATTCTACAAATGGGGGCTTGTAAGAGGCTCAAATAATAAATAATTTTAAACAGCCATTCTGGATTTGCTGTCATTAGAGGAACATTAAGAATGAGGTCACAATCCAAGAAACTGCACAGCTCAATGCACGTACGTCTGGCTTCACAAATATGACCTATCGAGTTCAACACAGCCTATCAGCCAGCATGTTGTGGTTTGCCAAGTGCTTGAGAACACCCCTCTGCTTCTGAATTCCTAGACCAGCGGTGAATCTGCTGAGCCACTAGTCTGCTTCTATGCAGGGCAGGCAAATTGTAGCATTTGGCTTGATGGGTCACAAACTGTGCATCCTACCTTGTCAAATGACCTTTTGATTCCCTACCCCACCCACAATATCGTCCCCCTGTATCCCATTGAAAACCAGTTTTGAAAAGGGAGTGTTGATCTATAAATGGTTTTCCTAGAAGGATGTAAGCTTACGTTTCCAGCGCAACTACCCACTTCTCTCTTCCTACTGGGCAAACAACTGTTTTCAATATACTGCTATCTCAGCCTGAGCTAGTATCATTTTATGATACTCTCTGACAGGAGATGTACTCAGGTGAAAATGTAAGCTTCATTTCAGAAGGTAGCTGTTAGTGCACACTCACTTAAAAGGAAGTGCAAATATTTGTGTTTCTCCAATAAGCTTAGTTCTTTTCTGCTGTAATACAATATAGTACATGACATGAAAGTTCTTTCTGTTATGTATGGGAAAAGCTGGGCATTGTGCTACATATACAAATATATAACTAATGTTTAATATTATTGTGAGATTTTTAACATTCAAGAGAAGACATTTATTTAACCAAGTAATAAGGCCTCAGTCAAGGGAATTTTCAAGCATACACATTTGGAGCTTTTTGACATAGAAAAATAATCAACTCTAAGACCAATGATCTTGAGATAGATCTTGAAATAAGAATGTTGATATAGAACAGGTATTATTAGCTACTGCATTTTAAAAGCTTTTTTCCCCCCAGAAGAACTGGAAGTCCTTAGGTTGATAGCAATGCTGAACTGCACATAATCCTGGTTCACCTTCTAAAGTAAGGCAAATTACAAATTTAGATATACTTTAGGCATCCGTTTGAAGTCAAACAGAGTTTGAGAGTATTCATTTAACATATGATTATTACTGGATATTATCATAACATTAACCCGCATCTCACCCTGTGAGGATATTGAGATGGACCACATGGATAAGCCTGGGTTCCTATACACTTGATTCCTGTTCTCCTCCTGCTCCAGTTTCAATACCCTCAGTTCCAAACCACCCCTCATGGAAGTTGTTGGTCTTCACCTTCTCTCTCACTATAGCTTCTAAGTCAGTGGTGGCCAAACTTGGCCCTCCAGCTGTTTTGGGACTACAACTCCCATCATCCCTAGCTAACAGGACCAGTGGTCAGGGATGATGGGAACTGTAGTCCCAAAACAGCTGGAGGGCCAATTTGGCCATCACTGTTCTAACAGCCTTTCTCTCTCTCTCATTAGTGCTACACTTAAGATTGCAAAAAACAACAACAGATATGGGCAGTAGAGTCCACAGCCATGGAAATTTCATGTAGAAGAGTGAGGCATGAGGAAATGTGTCACTTTAGTGTTTATATGGGCAGCACAAGTTTCCAGTTAGGCACGGAACTTCTGTTATTAGGTATGGGTGAGTACCTGCATGCTAGGCCCCCAAAAAACAACAAGGCTTTTTAAGTGTGCAATCCATTTCAGTGTTTGACTAGAACGCTCAAGCAGTCCAATCTCCCATCCCTCTCAAAGCCTCCCTACTCCCTCTATAAGCTTGCCTGAAATAAATGGTGTGTTTTGAGACTAATTTGGCCCAGACATTTGATTCCTCACTCCCCACACTCCCTTTCAATTGTCCCACTTTACAAGAAAGAAAGAAATCCTTGCCATAGGGCAGGGTTGGGGAACCTTCTTCAGACCAAGGGTTGCATTCCCTTGTGGTCAACCTTCCAGGGACCACACATCTTTGGTGGTTGAGGCCAGAGGCAAAAGTGGGCAGAGCAACTAATGTGGGAGGACTTCCCTTTGTACAGCAGGCTAGTTTCTTTACACTCAAACAGCCTCTCTAGCCTCCATCCGGGCCAACAAGAAGCATCATCAGAATTCAGGGGTGCTTTCCTTCCAGATGAAAACATTCAAGGAGAGTGCAAAGAAGGGGTGGCACATTTGTGGGTGCTTCAGGAGGGTGTGTGATCTGGGAGACTCCTGAGGGTCAAAGAGAGGGGCCTGGAAGGTTGTACCTGGCCCCTAGGCCTGAGGTTGCGCATCCCTGCCAAAGGGACTGGGGTTGGGAAGACAAGAAGCAAAATGCTTTTGCTTCTTGGGGAAGGAGTATCAGGGAGGGTAGGCAAGCTAGCCAGGTCACAGGTCAGGTGTTGCAGCCCCTTTTCAAGTTTGGCCCAACCGTACTCAAAATGAAGTTGATCAAACTGAACAGAAGGGGGGGTACATTTTTGAGAGGTTTGCATATTTTAAATATTTGCCACATCTTGATTTTAATGTTATTGTGGATAAACTGATTCTATTCCTTGTCTCTCCAAAGTTTGGTATGGAAAGTAGCTTCACCAAAATTCAGTGAAATTGTCTGGCCATCTATTTTAATAGGAAGCTGTTGTATAAAGTTATGGCTTATGGACATTTCTTAAAATTGTTTAAAAATATTTTCCTTCCCAAATAGTACAAGCATGATCCCAAAAGCATCTGTGCTGTTAATCATGCTTTAATTTTTATATTTTATTAAAGGTTAAACAACATAATTCTAAAGCACAAAACGAAGATTAATTGAACTGTAATCTCCATGCGCTAGATGTTGAAAACACATGTTAAAATACCCTAATACACCATGTTGTCTTTGATTAACCACTAACATGATGAAATCCCAACAATGTATCCTTTCTAGTATTATTTGCATTGGCAAGCATTCCTGGTGTATATATCTATCCCCCTTACAGGCCTAATCTACATGCATTTTATCACAAAAGCAAGCAAGAACTAAATTGCAGTGGCTGAAAGCTCTGTATCGGGCACATTCAACTGCTTATTTCCAGCAATACCACAGTTATCTCAAATTGTTAGCAACACAAAAGTAACTGCAGCTTAATGTGAGCAAGGACGCAACAGGGGCTAATCCTCTTCACACTTACAGTGGACACTTACAAATGTTCCAGCAGCAGCTTCCATGATGCCTGGTTGTTCAGAAATCCCCCTACCCACCAAAACTGGCACTGGGACTTCCTAACCATGCAGTGCAAATACTGCCCCCAAAAGCAGAATTATTGTGTGCAATTATTTGTGCAATCGAACTAGCAGCTAGAACATCAGAACCTGCTCCTAAAAGGATGTGTTCAACAAAACCATACCTTTTCTGATAGAGCTTCTTCCAACGTTGCTAGAGCCGTGTCTGTGTTACTGGAATCAGTCTGCAACGACTTCACTCTGTCTTTCAAATTGGTTAGCTGTTTGTCTTTATCCCTAAGTTGCTCCTGAAGATTTTCAATCTTTAAAACAAAGAATGCAAGGTTACTCAGTACTGATTATGAAAAGGAGGCTTTAGAATGGCAAGCTCTGTTGGCAAAAGCAGGCAATTCATGAACACTTGGTGCGGGGGTGGGGAGGTTTAAAATACAGCAAACACATTACTGAAATGTTCATAGTCCGAAATCATTCAGTTCTGATTTTAACCTCTGTGAATCTCCAACAGCCAACAAAACAGAAAGATCTTGGTGCAAGGCAACCTCACTCGGTTCAATCCTTAATGCGAGTTTCCAACGTATGCTTGAAACTGATTTGTTTTAGATTTGTTTAAGTGTTAGCATCAGCGCTTCCCCCCCAGGAGGTACTCAAGGCTACGCAGTCCTGGCACCTCTTTTTTGCTGTTGTTAAAAAGTGTGGCACTTACTGTAACAACTTTATGGTGATTACCGGCACCTATTTTTCTAGAAAAAAAGCACTGGTTCTAGCAAAATTAGGAGTTTTAGCATGCTCCTAATAACATATAGGGATGCGGGTGGCGCTGTGGGTAAATCCTCAGCACCTAGGACTTGCTGATCGCATGGTCGGGGGTTCGAATCCCCACGGCGGGGTGAGCTCCCATCGTTCGGTCCCAGCTCCTGCCCACCTAGCAGTTCGAAAGCACCCTTAAGTGCAAGTAGATAAATAGGTACCGCTTTATAGCGGGAAGGTAAATGGCGTTTCTGTGTGCTGCTCTGGTGCCGGTTCGCCGGAGCAGCTTCGTCACGCTGGCCACGTGACCCGGAAGTGTCTGCGGACAGCGCTGGCTCCCAGCCTCTAGAGTGAGATGAGCGCACAACCATAGAGTCTGTCAAGACTGGCCTGTACGGGCAGGGGTACCTTTACCTTTACCTTTAATAACATACACTTACTTTAGGATGCAGAGGTTCCTATGCCCCCTTTTTCCTACCAAAACTTCCCTAAAAGGGGAGTAGGATGGTTCATGGCAGAACTTCTGTTAGGCACTAGATGCTGCTACAAGGGTGTTTGGCAGCATACAGGAGCACCCAGGAATCAAGGGTACAATGAGAACTAGCTTTTTCATGGTTCCAGGGGAGCTAGATGGTACCGCATGTGTCATATTTGTAGCAATTACGTATCTAGGAACTAACCAGAACATCAACATAAGCCATTGTTTCATGTGAGTATCTTTGGGTAGAGAAAGGGAAGTTGATAGTGATAAAGGCTGGGGGGGGGGGGCAAGCCCATGTTAAACCTGGCCTAAAGTGTGGTGGGTCTGGGCTTGACTCAGTATAGGAGGCATAGGCAAACTCCGGCCCTCCAGATGTTTGGGACTACAATTCCCATCATCCCTAGCTAACAGGACCAGTGGTCAGTGATGATGGGAACTGTAGTCCCAAACATCTGGAGGGCCGAAGTTTGCCTCTGCCTGAAGTATAGGATCAGAACAGTCATGGCCTACGTAAACTTACATATAAGCCATTTTATTTTTTTACCTTTCCCCCTTGCTGAAAAGCTGTTCTGAAGTAGGATCTGACTTTGCTAGATCACCTTGAAAGAAAGGTTTTTAGCTTCATTTATTTAAATATTTAATCACTATTTAACTATGAAGCTGCTGCTGATAACTTACTTTTAAATATCCTTATTGTGCAGACGTTCCACCCAATTCAAATAGTGGAGATCTGCATTCTGCATCATGCCTTGGTACTGTCTTCAAGAGAAGACCCAAATAGGAGTTTCATTTCAGTAATGGGAGGTTTAAAATACGATTTGTTGCAGCAGCAAACATCCAACACGGCACTGCAACTCATTCAGTGCCGAGCTTTTGCATCGTTGCACGGAAGGGAAATGCAAGTGCTTAAGATGAGTGATGAATACCTTTCAGGAGGGTGTTTCTGGTAACCCTTTGCAGCATGTTAATTAGGTAGAGGGCAAGCCTTCAGCTGCTGCTTCCTCTATCATTGAAACAATCACAGAAAATGAAATGGAGATGACAGCTGACCTAAGGATGCCGCTAGTGCAAAGCCAGCATATGATTTGGTCCTCTGTAATCAACACTCAACAGCAGGCTCTTAAGAGGAAAGAATCTTTGGCATGAATCAGGTCAAGTAAGTATGAAATGGCATATCTCAAACAAATCATGCCCTCTTTATATTGTGCAACTTGAGAGCAATGGAAATAATTAGCATTCCTTTTCACTGTGGGTATCACTGACTGGCTTTGAGTGAATATATTTCCTGAACTCTCCTCACCTTATCCCTTTCCAACATGACCCCAGTTATTCAAGTGGGGTAGCCTGCAGTTATGCAATGGTTAAGCATTACTAAAACAAATGGAGCTTGCCACGTGACCAACAGAATTGTGCTGTAAGGCATCAGTCTCTGTTGGCATGTATACAGTTATGCAAGGAGAAACGTGTGCCTCAGCAGCTAAAGTAACACCCTATCTTTGACCAAGTGCCTTTTAAAAGCTAAACAAACAAATAAAGCAAGTTTCAGGGACCACTGCTACCCTGGGTTATAGAGGGGAACAGACTAAACCTGTGCATGTTGTGTGAGAAGGTGGAATGGCTCTGCCCTGGGAAAGGATCTGTCCACAGTAATGCTTTCATTTATGTGTGTTCATCTTATGCAGAAAAAAAGAGAATACATGCTAAAGAGCTAAGAACTGGTTGTTTTATAGTGCACACTATACTACCAAATAGAACACTTCAATTAAAAAATGAATAAATTGTCCAGTAGCACCTTAGAGACCAACTAAGTTTGTTCCTCGTATAAGCTTATACCCAGAACAAACCTAGTTGGTCTCTAAGGTGCTACTGGACAATTTTTTTATATTATTTTTTATTTTATTTCGTCTGTGTCAGACCAACACGGCTACCTACCTGAATCTAGAAACAGAACACTTGTTAGTGTTCAGAAGAGGGTAGACCATGTTCATTTCCTTTCTGCACTAATAGCGGTTCTAACAACTACCTCATGACACCCTGTGGAATACTAAAGCCACTGCACATTTTATATCCAGTAAGCTGTACTCTTGAAACGATGGGGAAAAGACAACCAAAAAGAATGAACTGAAAACATGCAATTAGAAGTGAGAGCTTGGCCGTGCTCTTTCGTTACGATTCTATTATGCTATGTACACCAGAAACATTAATTTGAAACGTTATTGCCCTCTGTCATTTGCTTATTTCCATACATTTACATCTCCTTTCTCTTAGAGACGTTTTTAAACATGACACAAAATTTATCCAAGACAACAGATCTAAAAATGTTTTTCGCAGATGTAAAGGGCATATGCTGCAAAGTATAGGCATCTCTACCGATTCATAAATACCTTTAGACATGAAGCTCTGCTCATAGCTTGAAGATAGCAAAAAAGGGGTGTTACTGCTGGTATAAAATCCTGATAGCTTCATAACAACAGCTTTGGTTGGAGGGGCAGCAAGATTCGGGTACAGTAACTGAGAACTTTGCGCTCATATATTTCAATAAAAATATAACAGATGACATTTCTTCTCCACCTTTCCCTTTCACACCCAAGAAGATCTTCCTGTTGCTTTTTGATTCATAGAAATAAATGCCAAATTGGCACATAATAACAGGTGAGTGGCTGGCATTGGAATCTTCCATGCTGCTGGCCCCTCATCAGCCACATCACTGTGCATGCTGGGAGGGGTGAGGTCAGCACGGCGCAAGCACAGCAAATATCTGCTGCTCTCTTTGCACCACACCAGATTCTCTGCTGCCTCTCCCCTCCCTCCTGGCTTGGAGAGGCTCCATCTCGGAAATCCTGGCAAGCCACTGCCAGACAATACTGAGCTACATGGACCAATGGTCTGATTCAGTATGGCAGCTTCCTTTAGCGGAGGTAGAAAGAAAAGGCTATCCAGAGTTGGAGCAACCTGTCCTGGAGTGACCCACGGAGAACAGGCAGACTGAATACCAGGGAGTCTGGACAGGATGAAGGGCCTTAAAAGGTTCCCTAAATAAAAGGGAAAGGCCAAATGTTGGATCAGAAAGGAGGCATTTACAAAACAAAAGGTGCGTTTGTTAAGTGACCAGAGTTAGGAAGCTAAGATTTCCGCCACACAGCAGCTACATGTGAGCTTAAGAAGCAAAGTGTGTGCTGAGTGCAATACTGAGTAAGTCAGCTGTAAACAAAGCTTAAGGAGTTAAGAGTCACGTTCAGGGTGCCAACGAAGGCCGAGCACCTTGGCAGCAGACAATTCTACTCCTGCACACACTTTATTGAGAGTAACCTTAGTGATTCTCAGAAGATTTACTGCAAGGACCTCAAGGACCCGCCTCTCCCCATATAAACCATCCCAGACTCTGCAAAGATCTGAGGCCCTTCTTCACGAGGTCTGGAGGATAGCAACACGAGAACGGGTTGGCTCCCCATTTGTGGAATGCTCTCCACTGGGAGGGTCGCTTGGCGCCTTCATTATACAGTGCTACCTCGAGTTACAAACGTCTCTGGTTACAAATGCTTCAGCTTACAAACTCCGCTAACCTGGAAGACTTACCTCGAGTTGAGAATTTTGCCCCAGGATGAGAACAGAAATTCTGTGCCGGCGGCGGAGCGGCAGCAAGAGGCCCCATTAGCAAAAGCATGCCTCTAGTTAAGAACAGTTTCAGGTTAAGAACGGACCTCCCGAACGAATTAAGTTCATAACTAGAGGTACCACTGTATATTTTTAGGCACCACGTAAAAATGTTCCTCTTTAACCAGGCCTTTGGCTGATGCATTTTACAGCCTTTTACATGCATTTGTGGGAAAGGGGGGGGGGTTATTGTTTTGCTGTTTTCATTTTAACTATTTACTTGTGTTTGTACCTTGCATTTTATTCTGTGAATCGCCCTGAGATCTTGTGATGATGGGCAGTATATTTTTTTAAATAACAATAGTAATAATAGTAATGTGTGCAATTAAGTAAGTTAATTTGAAATTATCATAACTAATCTATTAGTATTTAAGTGAAACTATGCAAACTATTTCACAAGTTGGTTACATAGAAATAGGGTACTGTTACCTGCTTTGTTTACACAGACATAGAGTCAAGGCATTTGGATTTAACCTTTGGGGTAAATAGATAAACTTTTAATAAATAACTGAAAAAGCAACAAAGTTTAAGATTTGCATGTATATATGAAGGATTTTTTTATTTATTCAATAGCAGGTCTTTTAAAAAAGTTTAAATCCACACAAACACACATATTATTATATTAATTATATTGTATTATATTATATTATATTATTATATTATATTATATTATATTATATTATATTATATTATATTATTATATTATATTCCTGATAGCAAGCATCTGGCATTGGTGTTAATTTTATTTCTAACCAGCATGGAAGCAGCTGACAAGACCAGACAAGCTGAACACCATATGCATTGCTAACATGTAATCTCCACCTGCTTCGGTTGCAGTGCTGTTGCACCATTACCTATGAAAATGACTTCACATAATCCTTTGGTATTTCAATAAATAGGTATAATCACAGCATTTAAAACTGCCACTATATCTATTAAAAATCATTAAAAACTTTCACACGCAATCTTTTCAATTATGCATCCTGTCAATAAACTTTTACGTGCTAATCTTGTCACTTTTTTGGCGAAAGGTTCAGGAATGCTTCTTAAATATTCAAAGGATTTAACTAAATCTCACCTGCAGACAAGCTTTATGATCCTATAGAAGCTTAAGTACTAAAAGAAATAACCTTCATTATCGAGTTTTAAGACAAAACGGTGTTTTGGAATTTGCAGGTAATGATAAAATGACATTACAACTATTAATGGAAAGTACCTCTTAAGGATTTGTTTTAAAATACGATGAGAAAGGGGATAAAACATTCCGAGGTTTATTTGCAGTATTTTTATGAAACCTTGGTAATATAAACACAGGTCAATGTTTTCAATATTGTTTTCACTTACACAGTATTTTTTAATAACTGAGAAAAAACTATGGTTTAAAAGAACGATTTAATTCTAAAGTTGATTTTGGATGCTTTGGCTTGGGTCTTCTCAGTGTCTAATTTCCTTTTCAAAAATTAGTATTAAAATAAAGCAAGGTGGAACAAAGTGAATCCAAAATGAGCTATGCTACAAATTAAAAGCAAAGCCTACGCAAAACATAGCATGGAGTCCTAAAACCTCTTCAGTCCCATTTGTTTAAAAAGAACATTTCCTCTCCCCCTCCCCGATTACATTGCAATGTGAAAAATTAATACGAAAATATTTTTTAAATTGTTACTGTAGAATTTATGAAATATAATATTCTCCTTTCCTTTTCCAACATCCGTTTTTCCTTCTTCTGGAGCTGCAGTCTTGTGGTCCATAAGATAGGATTAATTGTATCACCTACAGGATACTATCTCCCAAGGACTGGGAGCGAAGCCTGCCCACAAAGAAGGAAACCTGTTCTCCTACGCCATCTTTGCCATTGGATACCTACGTGGCTTTGGTGGCCCAGAATGCCTATGCCCAGCTCAAGCTGATCATGCAGCCTCTTCTAGACCAGGATAGTCCACCTACATTAATCCATGCTCTGGTAACCTCTAGACTGGGCTATTGTAATGTACACTATGTGGGGCCACCTATGAAAATGACATGATAGACCCTCCAAGCATTCCTATTCTCCAGGGATGTTTCAGATTTAGAGAAGCCATCCCAGTTTCTGATTTGATCCCAAAACGTCCCTATTTTTGTTGGAGCCGAGTCATCTGAAGTGGTACCTCGTGTTACATACGCTTCAGGTTACATACGTTTCAGGTTACAGACTCCGCTAACCCAGAAATAGTGCTTCAGGTTAAGAACTTTGCTTCAGGATGAGAACAGAAATCATGCTCCAGTGGCACGGCAGCAGCAGGAAGCCCCATTAGCTAAAGTGGTGCTTCAGGTTAAGAACAGTTTCAGGTTAAGTACAGACCTCCGGAACGAATTAAGTACCACTGTATAGGGAAGTTTTTTTAAAATGTTTAATGTTTTATTACGTTTTTGTATATGTTGGAAGTTGCCCAGAGAGCTGGGGCAACCCAATAAGATGCGTGAGGTACATAAATAGTAAAATTATCATTATGGAATGGGACGTCCCCATTTTCACCAGAGAAATGTTGGAGGGGATGACATGGATATTACAACTGCTGCTGAATGTGGTAGCTGGGGTATGAAAAGGGACTCCTGGTCGCTCACGTATAGCAAAAAAAATTTAAAAGAGTTGCACTGATAGCCAGTGGTATTCTGGGCCTGATTCATGTGATGATAATATAAAGCCTTTAATGATTTGGGCCCCAAGTATCTTAAAGAATACCTGATCCCATATCAGCCTTCCTGGCTGTTAAGACCTGTAAAGGAAGCCTTCTTGGTAGTCCTCTCAAAGAGCAAGATCTACACTACACTTCACAGTTTTGGAGTAGCCTCCCTTACTTCTACAGTATTTTCATTCATTCAACCAGTAAACACGCACCTCTTGCCCTGGATTGTGTGAAAGGAATGAAATGCATGGTATCATTTTATATTCACTTCTACTGCCTGTTTTATATGTGATTGTTCTTAATGTAATGATGCTGCTTGGTTTTTATCAAATGTTTAATTATAATTGGGATTTAAATACCTGTTGTTTGCTGCCCTGCAACCCCTGGGTGAAGGGGTGGACTACAAATACATTCAATAAAATAATTTTCTCAACTGTTTGTAATTTGAATGAATGCTTAACTAGCTTCGCTAAATAGATTTTATTCTCTACAGGAGAAAGACTATATAGCTCTGTTTTAGGATCTGGGATAAGTGTGTCAAGTACTTAGTGCATAAAATCTTATTTCAGTTCAGGAGTTTATAATAGATAATATTTTTGTAGGTCTCTGCTTTTACTTGGTGTGCTTTGGACACAAAGTTATTTTTTTAGAAAATAAATGTGAGGAATGAATATGTATCTAGGTTTCGCCTCCTAAAAGTAAAATAAAAAAAAATGTAATGAACTGATAGACAGGCAGCACAGGAAACGTTTTTTTTGCAAGCCATCACTGATCTACAGCCAGAAACACACAGACTTGTGTGCGGTCATCACATGACAAGCAGACAGGAAAGTATTTAAAATACTACATTAACAGATTTTATGGTAACAATTTAAGGACGTGATCCAATAACAGAAACTCTCAGCTACTTCCCCTGTCCTGGATCATTTTTCAGGATTAAAGACCTTGGCTTTAATTAACAAAATATTTCCACTGCATACATAATTTGGTGCAACAACGTGACTTCTTAAGTCTAATGCATCTTATGAAAAAGGAAAAAAAGCTCTTAAAACACATTTAGCAGAGGAAACAAATGCATTTACAAAGACACTTTGTATTAATGGTGGGGAACCTTAGGTCATGGGGTGAAATGCGGACCTCCAGGTCCCTCTATCTGACCCTCAGATCTCTCCCCAGGCCACATCCCTCACTAGCCCTGCTTCTCACCCTCCATGTTTCTGCCAGCTTGGATTGCCTCCTCAAACTGTAATCATGTCTCTTGCTTTTTTTGATGGACGCTAGGCAGGGTTGTGGGAGCGTATATAGCAGGCATAGGCAAACTTGGCCCTCCAGATGTTTTGGGACTACAATTCCCATCATCCTTGACCACTGGTCCTGTTAGCTAGGGATCATGGGAGTTGTAGTTCCAAAACATCTGGAGGGCCGAGTTTGCTTATGCCTGGTGTATAGAAACTAGCCTCCCGTACAAAGGCAAATTATATATATATATATATATATGCAGGTTTTGGTGTCCTCGGGTGTCTTCCCGTGTAAAAGTTGGGGTGTCTAGGCGACGTTTCGACGAGGTCTCACTCGTCATCTTCAGGCTGGTGCTTTCGGCTTCTTGTTACTGGAACAGAGCAGGATCTCAGTGTTTGAGTTCCTATAAATACTGTTGAGGAGGTGTGGTGTATAGCCTCCAATGTTCTGGGCAGAGAGGAGGTTCCCAGGCTAGTGTGCCTTTTCTTCTTTTGTTCCTTAATTACTTGAGGGATATCTTGAGTGATTTCTTGAGTGATTTCCTGAATCCCACTTAGGTGGGTCATTAGGTGTGGATTAGTTGCTAAAGCCTTCGTGTCTTGAACTCTTGAACTTTGTGAAGAGTTTTTCTGAGAAGATGGCTGTACTGCACTTGGTTGTGCTCTGGCTTGGCTTCGTGTATAGGGGCGAGCTGTGGTTTTGTGGCCTGTGCCAGCCAGATCTGTGTAGGGATTGCAGGGGGGTGCAGCATCCGGAGGTGCCACCCTGGTTTGGCTACTGGATGGTGTCTGTAATTTATCTGTGGAGAGGGTCTGGGTTTGGGTCTGGTGTGGTTGATTGGTGATGGCGTTCTGTGTGCCTCTGGATCTGGTGTCAGATTTTGCGGGGAGGGCTAATTTCCAGATGTCTGGCAAGCGGGATGTGTCGTCACGCTTGTTCATGTTGTGAGGGTGTTTCTCTATCTCGATGGCTCGATGGATATATATTATATATATATATATTTAATGTAATCTTTACAGTGGTACCTCAGGTTAAGAACTTAATTCATTCTGGAGGTCCATTCTGAACCTGAAACTGTTCTTAACCTGAGGTACCACTTTAGCTAATGGGGCCTCCTGCTGCTGCCATGCCACCGCCTTGTGGTTTCTGTTCTCATCCTAAAGCAAAGTTCTTAACCCGAGGTACTATTTCTTGGTTAGCGGAGTCTGTAACCTGAAGCGTCTGTAACCCGAGGTACCACTGTATTGGTGTTCCAAACTTCATACTTTTAGAGGGGAAAGAGTGGGAGATGAGCACAGAGATGAAAGGTATGAAGTGGAAAGTAGGGCAAGAGAAGCAAAGCACATTTACAAAGCATAGTATGTGGTCTCGCGAAAAGGAGGAGAGAAAAGAGCAATGAACCTGAAGACGAGATGCTAGATTTAGCTTCTATAAGACATAAAACACTTTTTTATTGAAATTTACTGAAATTAGATTTACCAGGAAACTTGAATACAGGTAAGTAGAGTATATTTTTACGTTTGATATTTTGTCTATGTGCTATGTGTAGTATTTCTAATGCCACAAAATTACTTGTTATGTTGCTATGAGAGTAATTGCCCTCTAATTCTTTATTTCCTTCTACAATTACACATCTGCCTAGATATCCTAACATAACAGCAGGCTTTAATGGGTACCTTTGCTTGCTTTCTTCCCTGACGTTTTCCACAATTTCCCTTCTTCCTACGTGCCAAGGTTTGATTAAGAAATTCTCAAAATCATGTGACTGGTCTACTTCTTCATCAGTGCAACGTTTACCACCTCACCTAAGTGCATATGTGGGTTTTCCAAATAGCGGGTCACAAATAAGGAACACAAAGTCAGAGATTTTTGTTTTAACTATCTCTGACGGTTAGGTCTCAGTTGCTCAGTTATTTAAATATAGTCATTCAGAATGCTGCAACTTCATTTGGAATTAATTATGCATAACATATTATGCTCTGGTACAAAGTATCTATACAATTTTTCTAGTGATTAGTCTAAAGCTGAAGGGCTCATTGGATTGGGTGTCAATCCGATCCCATACTCCTTTCTATTTTCTAAGCATTTAGAGTGACAACAATGGTAGAAATACAGAGGTTCTGGGAACAACAGACAGCTAGGTTTTGCATTCATGCACTATGGCTATTAAGAACATTGCTACCCATTTTTTGTTGGAAGTTGCCCAGAGTGGCTGGGGAAACCCAACCAGATGGGCGGGGTATAAACAATAATTTATTATTATCATTATCATTATCATCATCATCATTATTATTATTAGGTGGAGTGAAACAACCTTCTCAGATGTTGGGAATAGTGACCCCCCGTTACCCTCCCCCATTGGTAGACAGTGTTGTGCATCCTACATGTGCTGTTTTAACCTGCCTAAACAAACTTGCTGCTTCAGGTGCAGTGGAATATGCCATCCCATCATCACTGTCCGAACAAGTTAGCTTCTGCACATGGGATGGGAAGGTGCCATCTTGTCCTTTGCTTCAGGCAGCAAAATGTTTTGGATTGGACTGGCTTGTTCCTAAGTGCATGGCTGGCATGGTGTGGCAGCAGCGTTTACCCGACCTCCCGACCGACCACTGAATAACTGGTGCTTACTGGGAGGGGCAGGGCAGCAGGGACATCTGCTACTTCCTAAATGGCACTCCCATTTTCTCTCTCTTAAACTGTCACTGTAGTTATAAGTGATACTCAACTTTTGTGTATAAGTGTGCTTGTTTTTGTAACTGAATCCAGTCCTTGATTCTACTGCAGTGAGATTTGTTGCATTTAAAGCACTCCATTGCCAGTTTCTTATTTTATTGCATTTAACGTTCAATATTGTTTCTGGATAAAAATCAGTGGTGACAGTTGCATACACTTTTGGAGAAGTACTAGCACTGTGATCGTGAACACTCCTACTTGGTAGTAAGCCCCACTGAATTCAATTAAGCTGACTTCCAAATAAGAATACTTAAGATTACAACCTCTGAGACATAACTAAGCAGAATACTCCAGGGAAAGAGCTCTGTGTTCATTACTCAACATGTATACATTTTGCCCATTGAAAATGAAACATTTGCCACATACCGGTAGTTGTGGATCCAAAAAACGAGCACAAAGTAGATAAGGTGATTTTAAGGTGATTTATAAGACCATATTTTATTGGCAAGAAAGTGTACAAAATTTCCAGCTTCTGCAAAAATTTGTACACTCTCACTCACTAACATCTAATCCAAAGAAAGGTATCAACTTACCCACTTTGTCTTACTGAAATGGCCAAGCCAAATAAGGAATTCATTCCAGAAGCTTCACTCTTGAATAAGAACAAGCCAACTAAACCAGAGCAATTACTGCATAAATGCAGTAAGTGAAGGTAGTGTCAACACAGGCATATATGAGGTGTGACTCAAGAAGAATGTTCATTTTTTTGGATAAACCACTCCCAAGAACAAGAGACCTGTTCAGTAGTTCCAAAGGCCCCCTCCCTTATTTCAATTTCTGCAGATCAACCAAACAACATCAAACATACAGCTGAGAGATCAAAGATCAGTGTAAACAAAGCCAAGGCAAGTTGGATCTTTATCTAGAGGAATCCACTTGCTGTGAGTTGGCCTACCTATTTTTACTTATTTTAAGACAAATTTCCAAAGGAATCTCACGAGACAGGAAATTAATAAGACATACCACACTCGGTCTGCTCTGTTGGGGTTAAATGTATATTTATTTTACCCTCCTCCAAGATATTCACAGCTCTAAAGTGTAAATTGAACAAGGAACTAATAAAAATCTAAATAGTGTTTCCAACATCTGACAGAGATACGACATAATTGAATGCCGATGTGCTTGTTGTCTCCACACATATTTCCATGACGAAAACTTTCCAGCATGTGTTGGGGGGCGGGGCGGGCTGAGAACTATAGTAAAAAGCAGTCATTGACTACAGCGAGACTAATAAACAGACTTTACTGGAAAGCAGCTACTGCATATTGCATGAACATGAATAATCATTTACATTCCACTGATAATAAACTGGCAATAGTACTAATGCAGGTGGAACAGCACATTTCAACCAATGATCGGCCCCCAAACAGCACCATTATTCCATTCCTCTTATGTTACACTTGCATCCTGCCCCTTCTCTAAGAAGTTCAAAGCATTAAACAAAAGAGTTATCCCTTTTTTCCTGATAGGCTGTAGAAGCTGATAGAATCCACCTGATTCAAACAGAAATCGAACATTTTTTTGCCTCTCTCACTCCCCAGCTTGCTGGTTTGCTTCTGGTCCATACCACTGCAACCTTTCTAACTAACTATGAGTTGGGGAAGGGGATCCACCCATTTGCAGCCTCATACAGAACCTCTTTCCTTTATTTCTCCAAAAGGTCCATCACCCAGGCAATGATCTCACACCAGGAAGCTAGCCTGGCTTGGACTGGGGACACGTGGCTCCAAATGAGGCTAGATTTGGGTGATTGCTCAGCCTAGCAGTGGATGCATTTTAGCTGCTTATTCTATAAACGAGCTTTATCTGTATACTTGCAACATGGAAGAGCTGCAAGACCCCGTTCATGTATATTTACTAAATTATATGCCGCACAAAGGAAATAAGCTAATGAAGATGTCAAACATTATTCTATTCTTAAAAGCAGAAATGCAATTTCCATGACTATAAAGACGGAAATAATTGAGAGAGATATGGAATGTTGGAAGAGGAAGTATGAAACCTGCAAACAATTAGTTTCTGAAGAACATTATTGGTTAAGTTCTGCTGGGGAAGGTGTGATACTTTTGTTGCACACACAAAGAAATGGTGAAGGAAGGAAGGAAGGAAGGAAGGAAGGAAGGAAGGAAGGAAGGAAGGAAGCTTACCATAGCTTTGTATATAGCCTGACCCTGAACCACAGAAACTGTGACTCTATTATTACTGACCCTGAATTGAAGGTTCTATCTGTTGTTAAGGATCACATGCAGTACTTCCTCTTAGTATGTTTTCATGACTCTCTTTCCATTTGTGTAATCTGCAGAAAAGACAAGATTCTTGGAGAAGTGAGATCTGCCAGATATGTGCTCATGCTCTGGGCTTCCTGGTCCAGAGTTGAACTGCCAGAGTAGAACCAGCTTGTTCGAAGGTGGAGATTGTTATTCCTTCATTGAGGAAGATTGTGCCCAGCCTTTCCTGCACGAGACCAATCATCTGACTAGTACCACTTCATAGTCATGAAGGATAAGGCTAATGGTTGCTAGTCATGAGATCCCAGATCAGGGACACCATGCTTCTGAATTCTAGTAGGAACAGCAGCAGGAAAGCTCTATTGCATCTGGTTGGCCACTGTGATGCTGATGCTTTTACTCTGATCCAGCATGGCTTTTCTTATGCTCTGAATCGAACTTCTAAAATTGAAAGCATCTTGGCAGACATAGTGGTTGAATGGCACTGGGAGAGAGGCAGGGAAAGCAGAACCTTATTAATCCAGTTATTGAACCTCCAAGCAGCATTCAGGACTATCAGCCATAGTATTCTTCTAGGTTACCTTCCTGTAAGTGAAAGAGGGGTGGAGGCACTGTGTTTCAATAGCTCCAGCGATTCCTGGAAGATAAAGCCCAGGTGGTGGTCCTGGAAAGGGTAATTTGGTGCCACAGTGGTCCATCTTATCTCCTGTGTTATTTAACATGTACATGAAGCTGCTAGGCAAAACCATGCAGAGCTTTATAGCAAGGTATCAACAGAATGCTGATTATATGCAGCTCTCACTCTCTGTCTGTCCTCAGTTATTATTTACAGTGAAGTCTGGTTACTAACAGATTCTATGCTTTCTCTTTTTAAACAATGCATGAGAGGCAGGTATATAGTAATTACAGGAAGAATACCTGGCTACTGATTGCACTCAAAGCAAGGAAAGGAAAGACATGAAAAGAATGCCAGGAGGATACTTGCCTTAGGGCGGGAGCTCCCCTCAAGCCAGTTGACGTTTTTACAAGGTTGTTAAAGCTGCTCTGGGGCAGACTGTGTCAAGAGAAAAGGAGGGAGTCAAAAAGCTCTTGTTCTGGGGACCTGGCTTCTGTTGCCAGACTTCAGATGAGGGAGAGCAGGAACATAACATAGAAATGAACTGCTGTGAGGAAGCTGGCCAAAAGAGGCCCATGCCGATAACATCATAGCGTATCTGGGAATACTCATCCTCTCCTCACACCCCAATCCTAACCACCTTTATCTGGAAGTAAGTCTCATGGCTATCAGTGGAGCTTACTACCAAGTAAATGTACTTATGACTGCAGCCAACAGCGTGTGGGGCGGGGGGGGGGGGAGAGACCCTACCGTTCTAAAATGTTGGCATTTTTATGGCTGTTGCAATGATGTCCAAAATAAATGCTTTCCAAGCATAGCTAGACACCCACAAAACTTGCAATATGATTGTTGTGCCAAAGTTATGAATGTGGCCATAACTGTTGTGAAGATAGGGAATAGGTGCATTCCACAGCTTTCAGGTTGAGTGGAGGCCAGCCAAGGAACTATTTTCCTAACGCTTCAGAACCAAAATGGGGGGAAAGGGGACACCTGAATGCAGCCCAGCTCACTTTGATCTTAGAATTGAATCTGATTAAGTATTTAAATTATATTCAAGTGCGTATTCAAGCAAACAAGGTTCAGATTTTCTTTTGAATATGGCCTTTTCTCCCCTCTACCTAATGAAACAGACCATTTTGCAACCACATATATTAACTCGGCGATAAGAAAATCATCGAAGCAATCTGACCAAATTGGACAGCAGGTTCTGTCTACATCTAGCAATAATGCAAATGAAGGACTATATCATTAGTAATATTTTTAAAAAACCCTCTCATTTATCATTACAGCTAAACATCTAAAATATGTATTCTAACGTCTTTGTGTCAATTATTTATGATTTTCAGATGTGAAGGGTAATGCCTTTCTGAGAATGATTCAATATACCGCCGTATTTTTCCATCTATAAGACACCCCCATGTATAAGACTCAGATTTAAGAAAATGGGGGGAGATGGCCCCGTGTATAAGATACCCCCTAATTTTTGACATTTTTTTTTAGGGGGGGAAACCTAGTCTTATACACGGGAAAATGCGGTATATTAAAAAAAACACTGGGTAACTGGAGGCTTCACATGGAAGACAGTGAGTTGAATGCATGATCGCTAACATTAAGACATTAATATGCTGAGTATTAAAATCTAGGAGAGAGACTCTTCTCAGGAGACCTTTTCTGTGGCCACACCCAAGACTCAGAACTCACTGCCTGGGGAGAGCTGCTTTACCCCCTCTCTGTTAGCCTTCCAATATTCCACTAAAACATTTTTATTCCAGGAAGCTTTTAATCTACTTCAGACGTGAGTTTAGTTGCTATTTTTTTATCTATTTACGCTGCTCAAGAGGTTGTTGCTTTATATTTGTGTGTGTTACAGCTGTTGCTGTTTTATGGCTCCTTCTCTTATTTTTATTGTGATGTTGTTTGCCTTTCAGCTGTTAATATTGTTACTGTAATCTGCCTTGAACATCCATTACCACGGGAAAGGTGGTGTGTAAAGTATTGAATTAATTAATTAATTAATTAATTAATTAATTAAAAATGGATGAACAAACATAGATAAATAAATACAGAAGGTAGCTGGATCAGTGCCTCCTGCACAATGAGTCCCCCAATCCAATAGTCATCTACAACTTTAGAACAAATAAGGCACACTCTTCTACTTTATACTTTATCTTGTCAAAATTCTCTCTGATATATATATATATATATATATATATATATATTCAATAATTCATTTATTAGATTTCTATCCCGCTCTTCCTTTCGAAGGAGCCCAGGTACTCAAACAACAGTAAAACACCTTGAAAATACATTGAAAACTAAGATTCTATTCCACCTACCCTTTGCCATAACTTAGCTATGAGACTCATTTTGTACACACACCCCAACACCCACTAAATAGATCCACTATATATTTTGAAGCTGCCATTTCTTTTTACCTGTAGGTTTTCATTCTCTGTTATTTCTGGCTAAAGGATCTCTAGTACCTGAGCTAAGATCATTCTCTTTTTGACACACCAGAGAGCTGCTTTTGGGTAGCCCATTTCCTATCTCTAGTGCAGGTGATAAAACGTCTCAACATGACTTCATAATTTCATTCATAAGGTTTCAAATAGGTGATATTCAGCCTACTTTTGAGAGGGTATGGTTTGGGTTCATGCTATAAGTCCTATGGGACTATTTACTTCAGGTACTGTATTTATATACAGTACTGCTTAAGATTCAGAATTTCTAAGTAGTGTACATAAAATGTTTTATACACACATACACACCTTACTCCCAGGTAAGTGGGGGTAAGAGTGCAGCCCAAGTCATATACAAGAGTAGACCCACCAAATCAATGGACCTTCAACAATGGCTTCAGTCACATCTCACCCTGTATTTTAAAGCAGCTTAGACAGTACTGAACTTGCAAACACCAAAATGTCACAGAGGAAGTGTTGCTGGGAGCACGCATTAATATCTGACAAGTGAGATGACATTATGAACTGTCACATCATAATCAAGAAACCTAAAATTTTATATTAGATAGGTTTCAAAGAATTAATCAGGTCATACCATATTTCAATTGAATAGTTAAATACAGACTGAAATATTCATTTTAAGTTTACTATCCACATCCATCTTCACATCCATCTTCTTGTGCTTGAAAAGGAATTGATTTTATCCTTCCCTCAACTCAAAGCAGCTCCTGCTTATGTACGTTTCCAAGCACAATTCAAAGTGTTGGTGCTGACCTTTACAGCCCTAAACGGCCTTGGTCCAGTATATCTGAAGAAGCATCTCTACCCCCATCGTTCTACCTGGACACTGAGGTCCAGCGCCGAGGGCCTTCTGGCGGTTCCCTCACTGCGAGAAGCCAAGTTACTGGGAACCAGGCAGAGGGCCTTCTTGGTAGTGGCACCCAACCTGTGGAACGCCCTCCCACCACATGTCAAAGAGAACAACAACTACCAGACTTTTAGAAGACATCTGAAAGCAGCTCTGTTTAGGGAAGCTTTTAATGTTTGATGCATTACTGTATTTTAATATTTTGTTGGAAGCTGCCCAGAGGGGCTGTGGAAACCCAGCCAGATGGGCGGGGTATAACTAATAAATTATTATTATTATTATTATTATTATTATGCAAAACAAGAAAAGGTGTTCCAGTAATTAGCCACGTACCTGATGTGTCCACAGCTGTAAAAGTCAATGAAAGTGCAGATCTTTTTAGGGCAGTAATTAAATTCACTAATTTTGACATTAGCGAATGCTTCAAAATTAGCATATTTAATGCTGCTGATTTACCAGAAATATATTCATCTAACCCAGAGCCAACCTGACCATGAGGTGGGGTGAAGCACTCACCTAAGGTGGCAGAAGTGCAAGAGATGGTGCTCTGTCCCACCCCCCCACCCCACTGCCGGTGAGAGGGTTTTCTGCCGTGCAATTCCTGCATTTCACAATGCCAATCGGCTTCCCTGTCCGGAGGAGAAGCTGAGTAGCAATGCTTTGAGGAAAGCCCCAAGTCGAGTTTGGCAAGAGCCGGGGCACAGTGGAAGTGGAAGTGGTAGGGATGGGGTGCACTGGCAGCGAGAGGAGGAGGAGGCAAAATTCCACGGACCACCCCTGATCTCACTCACTCTTCCTTCAATGCTATTCAGCGCCCTTTAGTTCCCCCAGAACCCTGCCTCCTATTGCTATTTAACTGCTTATTATGGCATCAAATATGATTTTGTTGATGGGAGCCTATGACATCATCATAATCAGACCTAGCTTTGCTACACTACCAGCAGAACAGGATGTGTCACCACAGCCAGTCAAATTAAGTGGGAAATTAAATTGGCAAGTTAAATTTTAAAGGGAGCCGAAAATAAGCAGAAAGATGAGCAAAAGGCCATCCCCCCCCCCCCAAAAAAAAAGCTTGGGGAAAATGCCAAAACATCACTTTTCAGCACTCTCAAATGCTGGTATTTACCATGCCAGGTTAAAGTCTAAGGCTTTGTGCGAACTTAATCTCAAATGAGAAGTCGTCCTCGTCCCCGTCCCATCCCCCCCCATATATCAGAACACTAATATTTCAATATCTGAAAGTTGAATAAGTTTCACTGATGTTTTGCTCTTTAAAAGGGTGGGTGGAAACAGCCACCGTGATCTCTTTCTCTCCTGTATTTAAACACAATTGGAAAGGCACTGGCTTCTGCCTGGCATATTATTATTATTATTATTTATTATGTAATCCCACTTAGTTTATCAAAATCCCAAAGTTATTATCAACTTCAAGCTGCAATCATTGCTTGCTTATGGTGACAGTCCAAGAGATTTGAGGTGTACCCAATTTGTACATCTCAAATCTCTTGCTGTTGTTTGTTGCCTTGTAAGAATCCTCAATGACCCCAGTGAATTAACTGGTAGAACAGGGAGGAGATATAACAGAAGTCTCAAGGACTCCCCCTCCCACTGCATCTCCTTCAGTAAATAAAACTGTGGGATGTTCTCTGCTTGTCTGGTGTCAGGGCAGGGAAGCTCTGAGCATACCAGACCACAAGTGGCTTGCAATAAAACAGACACTGCAATCAGTTATGTGTTGTGCTAGAACAGGCAGCTTCTGAGCATAATCAAAGTGCATTGCCAAAAGGGAAAAGATAAGCAGTCATGAAGCTGCCTGTCTCCCAAGACAGACAGATGCCAACAACAAGGGAAGATTTTGGATATACACAGAGGGTTGTATCAGTTGCTATCAGTCATACTCAGAGTTGACCCACTGAAATTAGTACAGTGGTACATACCTTGGTTTAAGAACAGCTTAGTTTATGAACAACTTGGATTAAGAATGCTGTGTTTTGGTGTTTTGGTTTGTGAACTTTGCCTTGGAAGCAGAACATGTTCAGTGTGTTCCATTTGTAAACTGAGTCCCCCGCTGCTATGGGAAAGCACGTCTTGGTTTAAGAACGCTTTGGTTTAAGAACAGACTTCCAGAACAGATTAAGTTTGTAAACCAAGGTGCCACTGTACATACAGCTAACCCAGGACCATGAGTTCCAATTGGTCTACTCTGTGTCAGCATTAGTTTGGATGCAGCCCATATTCCGGTATATCCGTAAACTTGCAGCAGGGTGTGGGGAGAACAGAGGGAATTTAAAAAGGTGTGAGCAAAAGAACAAATGAGCACTAGCCACAGAGGACGTATCTCTGCATGTACAGATGACAATAATTTAACAACTGCTTATGCTACCTGCATAGCTTGCAGGTGTGGATATTTGCAAGGCGATGTCTACAAAATGGCTCTTAGAAAAACCCCAACCGCAGTGTTTCAAAGGCCGAAGTCTGCACACAGACTTAGACTTTCACTTGGCATGGTAAATACCAGCTGTTACCACATGGGGGTGCACTTGTAAGAACGATTTGTTCTCTGACATTCATGACGAGCTAGACTAATCTCATGATGACTTTTCCAAGTCAAAAGTAAACACAGGGACTCTGCTCTAATCAGAGCTCCCGACAGTTTAATGTTGTTTTGGGGTTGTTTTTTGCAAAAGTCACCTCTTTTTACAGTGGGTGGTAATGACACAGAATGAAGATTGCTCAACGGCACTCAAGCCCAAGTTAACACTGCTGTAAATTGTTTGACAGTTTAATCCAAGTTTAAGAACTACATGTTGTTCTGGCATAGAATTTTACTAACTGACTCTGGGCCACATACCTTCAGATTTAATCCAAGCAGGGCAGTACCTACCAAGCGTACAAGGCTCAGTCCAAGCATTCCAATTCCAAACATTACATTATAGCTATGGTTTTATGACACCTACTGCTAACTCTAATTGGCTTGTAGGTTAGGGCAATATGTCATATAGCACTTCATTAGTTATGAGCCTCTAGCCATTAAGTATGGGAACCATAATAATTTAATGTGGAAAGCTTTGTAGGTGAAAGTGAGTACTATTTTAATCCTTTTTTTATTATCACATTCCTATCCTCTACAAAACAAAACAAAAGTCTGCCTCCAGCTATTTCCCCAAATTTCTTATGCTCAAAAAAAAAGTCTAATAGCAGCATCCTCCACTTTCATTCATGTTTGCGCACACATTCATTTCAAAACACAGTGGCAAAACAAAGGCTATAGTGTCCATAAATCCGCAAAGGCCAAACGAATCAAGGAATGTAAGAAACTTCTATAGTTATCAGTTTTGGAAATTCTTCCTTTGAGAATTATTCCAGAGTTTTGGCAGGGGGCTCTGGGGAAGTAGGGTCCATACTTACGTATTGAGACGGGCAACACTGTGAGTGGGTCACCAGAACAAGTGGGTCCCACACAAAGAAGGCTCATAATAAAATGTTTCAGAAGATTCAGAAGAAACTTGACATGAGCCAACAGTGTGACGCGGCAGCTAAAAAAGCCAATGCAATTCTGGGCTGCATCAATAGGAGTATAGCATCTAGATCAAGGGAAGTAATAGTGCCACTGTATTCTGCTCTGGTCAGACCTCACCTGGAGTACTGTGTCCAGTTCTGGGCACCACAATGGCCCTTGTGGTCTCTTCCAACTCTACGATTATATGATTCTATGATTCCCTTGTTTGCGAGCACAAAAGGTACAACTACTGGAAAGGATACTTTTCCTCACTAAACTGGTACACATAAGGTGAAAGAGCAGCCAGATTGTACACAAACATGTAAGCCGCATGTCCAGTTTGTCATAGCACTAAATGCTGATGCCAAAGCGCCTGTAAGGAATATTAAACTGCACTTCTGGCATTAACATACTATTCAGAGGCAACACAGTCAAGGGGGGGGGGAAACCATCTAAGAATTGGACATTCCATCCATCACCTGTAACATTGACAGTTCAATCCCTGGCATTTCCAGGTAAAGTTGGGAAAGAATACTGTCTGAAATCCTGGAAAGCACCTGCCAATCAGTGTAGAGAAAAGTGAGATAGATAGCCTCCTGTTCATTACAGGGGATAGGCCTCTGTGGGTGTTATGCACTGAAGTTATCACCCTGGGCCAGCAGGGGGATACTGTAGAAGATAGTTCAGGTCCACATATGCAAATAAGGGATCAAAAGTGACGTTCAGTGATTGGATAGTTACAGAAAGTTGTTACAATTATGTTGTTCTGGAGCTCTATATAAGCAGGCTGGCTAAACCCTTCAGTTCAGTTCTGTTCTGGCCTGTGAATAAACAAGAGCTGTTTGCAGAATCGCTGTGTCGTCTGATATGTTCACCCACAACTTAACAGTGGGCATTAATGACTGTGGTCAAAACTGTCTTGGAAGCCCTCTTTAGTACTGTACACAGATTTTTCCTTCTGTCACTGAAGCAATCCTGCTTGATCTCTACCCAACTGGGAGAAAGGAAGCATTCAGAAAGGTGCTACATGACACCATGGCATCAACAGAAGCATATAAAGAAAGAAGGTTAAAAGTTGGAAAGAAATAATGAGGGGGGAAACCTAGTAAGATAAACCCATGATTTGCAAGGGTATTTTTAAAAATGATGAGGCACATGAACGCACCAGGGAGGCCAATAGCCCATCTAGTCCAACATCATCAACTCTGATTGGCAGTTTTAAAAAAAGGGGGTAAAGGACCCCTGACAGTTAAGTCCAGTTGCTGACGACTCTGGGGTTGCGGCGCTCATCTCGTTTTATAGGCTGAGGGAACTGGCGTTTGTTCGCAGACAGTTTTTCCAGGTCACGTGGCCAGCATGACTAAGCAGCACACGAAAACACCGTTTTCCTTCACACCGGAGCAGTACCTATTTATCTACTCGCACTTTTTTGGCATGCTTTCGAACTGCTAGGTTGGCAGGAGCTGGGACTGAGCAACAGGCGCTCACCCCGTCACAGGGATTTGAACCGCCAACCTTCTAATCGACAAGCCCAAGAGGCTCCGTGGTTTAGACCACAACGCCACCTGCATCCCTTTGATTGGCAGTGGCTTTCCCAAATTCTCAGGCGGAGAGGTCCTCCCCATTATCTGCTCCCTGATCTTTTAACTGGAGACCCTAGGCTGTTCTTCAGCGAAGCAGGTGTTCTACCACTGACCTATGGCCCCTGGTTTAGCATTATTCAGAAGTTAGTTTCTCAATAAAAATCGAGAGAGAGAGTTGCCAAAGTCAGTTGTGATCAGAATTTGGAAGGGTTCATCAGAAGGTTAAGGCAAGAAATTATCTTCAGCATCTCCAAAAATGGCACAGTAGGCCACAGAAGTCCTTCTATGATCAGGACTGTGGGATACAGCAGATTTTCAAAAAAATGCATGTCATAAGATTAAATAGACAAGGAAGCCTCTGTGCCACTATATGAAATTACGAAGGACAGCATAATTTACTGGGTGCTGGGGGAAGGGAGAGACAGCTCTCTGGATAAAGCCAAGAGGAAACAGCTTTTAAAAAGGAAGGCATGTTCTATAATCAGTCTAAATGCTGATGGACTCAGTAAGGAGACCAATTTTTTAATGCTGCTTTAAAAAAAAGAGAGAAAGAAGACTGCAGTTTTAAATGGAAAACTACTGAATGTCTAACTTGGGGACTGCACACTAGACCTAAGGAAAATAAACAGTGAACGTTTTCTTTATAGTATAATGATATGAATTTACTTAAACAATTGGAGGAGAAAGAGGATAATGTTTCAGTTAAAACTTTCTTCAGATAAATCATCTGTGAATGAATTTATCACACCATCTGTTGAAAATAAATCATGTACTCCTGAAGGCCACATAGGAAACTATAGTCATAACCTGGTAGTTTTCCCTCCAAATAACATTTTTTTCTGATCTTTTATCCTTACTATACCATTGAAAGCACTAGATTTGCAGGGAACATCTGTTTGAACATGTGAGTAAAAAAAAAAAAAGTGACTTGTGTGTGCTATTATGAAAATCTTTCCTGAAAAGTAAGCAAGTTTTTAGCCTCTCATCTTAAACATATACACCTATAATTTGTTTGAGTAATGCATTTCCCAACAATTTCTTGATCACAGAAAACACACACAAGAATATGCTGGATTTCACTTTGAGACAAATTATAACATGGAAGTGGGACTCTATTTGTTCCCTAGTAGGGACTTCCTCTGAAGATGGTTTGGAAACTTCAGCTGGCACAGAATTCGGTGCTCAGGTTGCTCACTTGGGAAAGAGAGTTTGAGCATATTAAACTGACCCAGATCCTACTGCACTGGCTGCCAATTAGTTTCTTGGCCCAATTCAAAGTGCTGGTTTTGACCCATAAATCCTTAAACGGCTCAGGACCACAATACCTCAAGGACCGTCTCGCCACATGTGAACCAGCCTAGACTCTGCATTCATAATCTGAGGCCCTTCTTCATGTGCCTCCTCCACAAGAGGAGGGTGGCAACAAGAGAATGGGCCTTTTCTGCTCTCCATTTGTGGAATGCTCTCTCCATGGAGGTTCGTCTGGTGGCTTCATTACATATCTTTAGGCACCAGGCGAAAACTTTTCTCTTCAACCAGAATAATGAACATTCTGTGGCTCTTTACGTGTGTTTGTGGTAGGGAGGTTATTGGTTTGTTTTTGTTTTATTAATGCATTTTGTATTATAGAAATTCAACTGTTAAACTAAATTGTTAAACTAATAGCAAATTCAATTGTTAAATTATAATGATTATGTTGTAGTCAAAATGGAGCTATTAAGAAACAACAGGATACACCACATGCTCAAGGGCACCACAGTGGTTGCAGAAGCAGAAAAATATTTTGGGGTGGGGGGTGGAAGGGGGCAAATCTTCATCTTTCTCTTAAATTGCTTTGCTAATAAAAGCAGAAGAGGTACTGACACCAAACTGAAGCAACAGACTGTTTTGGGGAAACTTTCATTTGGGAGAAAGAGAACTCAAAAGAACTGCAAGGACTTATAAGACCACCTGAGATCATAGGTTTGATGGCAACTTCCCTCAAAACATGCAAGTGTAAGAAGTATGGATGAACTACAAAGAAAAAGCAAGAGGGGAAATCAGTCTATAAAAAATGTAGGTTCTCTCCATTCTCACTTCCAAAATTTTGTTGTTTTTTTATTGTGGTCATTGCATTTTGACTATAACACTTTCGCAATCCTATGCTTCCACTTACTTTCCCCCGATCTTGTCATCTCCATCAAAAAATTTCTTTGATTGCCTAATGGGCCTTGTCATGCCATGTAGGGAAATGGTTGCTTATGCATGTAGGAAAATGGTTGCTTATGCATATTGGCATGGAAAGAAGTTTCTTACTGGACAAAGCAAGATGCTGCTTGGGGCATGGACAACGCGTGAACAGTTCATGCCAATGTAGCGATTGGTCCGTGTAACATGATCTGAGGGGGCGTGATGTACTGTACATTCTTTATCTGCTAGCTGATATATAGTTGCACTACACTTTAGCTGAAGACTTCAATAAAGGCGGGCAGCAGCCTTGGAGGCTGTGTGAGAGAGCCCTTAAAAATCCAGCTTGGTGTGTGAGATTCTTTTCAAGCTAACTTGGTGAAAAACTGCCTCATCCCAAAAAGACGAGCAGGCCTCGTCAATGCCACTTACCTTTTTTTGAAGAACATTGATTTTTCTTTCTTTGACTTCTAACATGTCTTTCATATCTCGAATTTCTCCAGCCAGAGTTCCCTTTTCTTCTGTGAGGTCTTGCAGTTGTTTGGTTTTTTTATTAAGAAAACTTTCTTTTTCTTCTAAACGTAATCTCAAGGCATCAACCTATAATAAAATATGAACATGTGGGGGTGTTAATCGATTTTTAAAATGGCATTGTATTGTGATTAAGTTGCGTTTGCTTGTTTGTTTAAAATATTTATAAGACACATTTTAGGCTGTGGTTTCCATACAGTGTTACAGGTTGCTGAGCACTTACCATCCTAATCCTGTAGTTCTCTGCGTTTTTTATTTGAAAAAAAAATATGCAAATCATGTTTGGGAGGGCATAGGGATGAGGGACAAATGCAACTGAGTGCTCCTTTAAAGGTAAACCTGCCTAATGCACACCTGTCTGAACAATCCATGAACTGAAAACAGGCATCCTTCAAAATTCACAATTTAGATGGCTAAATTGACACACAGAATTCGCAATCAGGAGGAGACAAAGTACCAAAAAGAATGGAGTAAATTTATGGTTTATATAAGTGAGAATTGTACAAATATGAAAACGGTGGCAGGATTGAAATAATTCTCATGTCATGGTATAATTTATAATTAAAGAATCTGTAAACTATAGAGTGGAATAGGAAAACTGGTGGAAGGGAAGTACGGAAGCTAATGGATCTATGAAACACAAAGTAGGATACATGTAACAAGATGTGATGTTTTGGTGGTGGGTGGTGGGGGTTGGCTGGTGATTGTAAATTTCACTAAAAATCATTTGTTTAAAAAAAACAAAATTCACACTCCTCTGAATTTTGCAGTGCAGTTCTCCAGTCACTTTCCCAAGGTCACCCAGTGAGCTTTTAGGCTAAGTGGGGATTTGAACCCTAGTCCAACACTCTAACTCAGCTGCAATATGTGAGGTGGGTGTAGCCATATCACTGCCCTCTCAGTTGCAATGATTGTGGAGGGGCAACAGTGAGAGAATCACCAGGTCTCACCCTGCCCCTTCCCAGTCCTGTTAAGTGTCAACATTTCTGCAGCTAGGAGGGGAGCACCATTGCAGCACCCTGATTTCACATGCCACAGCTGTCCTAACTACATATTAATACTTGTTGTTGTTGTTTAGTCGTTCAGTCGTGTCCGACTCTTCGTGACCCCATGGACCAGAGCACGCCAGGCACTCCTGTCTTCCACTGCCACCCGCAGTTTGGTCAGATTCATGTTTGTAGCTTCGAGAACACTGTCTAACCATCTCGTCCTCTGTCGTCCCCTTCTCCTTGTGCCCTCCATCTTTCCCAACATCAGGGTCTTTTCCAGTGAGTCTTCTCTTCTCATGAGGTGGCCAAAGTATTGGAGCCTCAGCTTCACGATCTGTCCTTCCAGTGAGCACTCAGGGCTGATTTCCTTAAGAATGGATGCGTTTGACCTTCTTGCAGTCCATGGGACTCTCAAGAGTCTCCTCCAGCACCATAATTCAAAAGCGTCAATTCTTCGGCGATCAGCCTTCTTTATGGTCCAGCTCTCACTTCCATACATCACTACTGGGAAAACCATAGCTTTTACTATACGGACCTTTGTTGGCAAGGTGATGTCTCTACTTTTTAGAATGCTATCTAGGTTTGCCATTGCTTTCCTCCCTAGAAGCAGGCGTCTCTTAATTTCGTGGCTGCTGTCACCATCTGCAGTGATCATGGAACCCAAGAAAGTAAAATCTCTCACTGCTTCCATTTCCTCCCCTTCTATTTGCCAGGAGGTGATAGGACCAGTGGCCATGATCTTCGTTTTTTTGATGTTGAGCTTCAGACCATATTTTGTGCTCTCCTCTTTCACCCTCAATAAAAGGTTTTTTAATTCCTCCTCACTTTCTGCCATCAAGGTTGTGTCATCTGCATATCTGAGGTTGTTGATATTTCTTCCAGCAATCTTAATTCCGGCTAGGGATTCATCCAGCCCAGCCTTTCGCATGATGAATTCTGCATATAAGTTAAATAAGCAGGGAGACAAAATACAGCCTTGTCGTACTCCTTTCCCAATTTTGAACCAATCAGTTGTTCCATATCCAGTTCTAACTGTAGCTTCTTGTCCCACATAGAGATTTCTCAGGAGACAGATGAGGTGATCAGGCACTCCCATTTCTTTAAGAACTTGCCATAGTTTGCTGTGATCGACACAGTCAAAGGCTTTTGCATAGTCAATGAAGCAGAAGTAGATGTCTTTCTGGAACTCTCTAGCTTTCTCCATAATCCAGCGCATGTTTGCAATTTGGTCTCTGGTTCCCCTGCCTCTTCTAAATCCAGCTTGCACTTCTGGGAGTTCTCGGTCCACATACTGCTTGAGCCTTCCTTGAAGAATTTTAAGCATAACCTTGCTAGCGTGTGAAATGAGTGCAATTGTGCGGTAGTTGGAGCATTCTTTAGCACTGCCCTTCTTTGGGATTGGGATGTAGACTGACCTTCTCCAATCTTCTGGCCACTGCTGAGTTTTCCAAACTTGCTGGCATATTGAGTGTAGCACCTTAACAGCATCATCTTTTAAAATTTTAAATAGTTCAGCTGGAATACCATCACTTCCACTGGCCTTGTTATTTGCAATGCTTTCTAAGGCCCATTTGACTTCACTCTCCAGGATGTCTGGCTCAAGGTCAGCAACCACACTACCTGGGGTGTACGAGACATCCATATCTTTCTGGTATAATTCCTCTGTGTATTCTTGCCACCTCTTCTTGATGTCTTCTGCTTCTGTTAGGTCCTTACCACTTTTGTCCTTTATTATGGTAATCTTTGAACGAAATGTTCCTTTCATATCTCCAATTTTCTTGAACAGATCTCTGGTTCTTCCCATTCTGTTGTTTTCCTCTATTTCTTTGCATTGCTCATTTAAGAAGGCCTTCTTGTCTCTCCTTGCTATTTTTTGGAATTCTGCATTCAATTTCCTGTATCTTTCTCTATCTCCCTCGCATTTTGCTTGCCTTCTCTCCTCCGCTATTTGTAAGGCCTCATTGGACAGCCACTTTGCTTTCTTGCATTTCCTTTTCATTGGGATGGTTTTCGTTGCTGCCTCCTGTATAATGTTTCGAGCCTCCATCCATAGTTCTTCAGGCACTCTGTCCAGCAATTCTAAATCCTTAAACCTGTTCCTCACTTCCACTGTGTATTCATAAGGGATTTGGTTTAGATTGTATCTTACCGGCCCAGTGGTTTTTCCTACTTTCTTCAGTTTAAGCTTGAATTTTGCTATAAGAAGCTGATGATCTGAGCCACAGTCAGCTCCAGGTCTTGTTTTTGCTGACTGTATAGAGCTTCTCCATCTTTGGCTGCAGAGAATATAATCAATCTGATTTCGATGCTGCCCATCTGGTGATGTCCATGTGTAGAGTCGTCTCTTGTGTTGTTGGAACAGAGTGTTTGTGATGACCAGCTTGTTCTCTTGACAGAACTCTATTAGCCTTTGCCCTGCTTCGTTTTGAATTCCAAGACCAAATTTGCCAGTTGTTCCTTTTATCTCTTGATTCCCTACTTTAGCATTCCAATCCCCTATAATGAGAAGAACATCCTTCTTTGGTGTCACTTCTATAAGCTGTTGTAAGTCTTCATAGAATTGGTCAATTTCAGTTTCTTCAGCACCAGTAGTTGGTGCATAAACTTGGATTACTGTGATGTTAAAAGGTCTGCCTTGGATTCGTATCGAGATCATTCTATCATTTTTGAGATTGCATCCCAGTACAGCTTTTGCCACTCTTTTGTTGACTATGAGGGCCACTCCATTTCTTTTACGGGTTTCTTGCCCACAGTAGTAGATATGATAGTCATCCGAACTGAATTCGCCCATTCCCGTCCATTTTAGTTCACTGATGCCCAAGATGTCAATGTTTATTCTTGCCATCTCATTTTTGACCACATCCAACTTACCCAGGTTCATGGTTCTTACATTCCAGGTTCCTATGCAATATTTTTCTTTACAGCATTGGACTTTCCTTTCGCTTCCATGCATATCCGCAACTGAGCGTCCTTTCGGCTTTGGCCCAGCCGCTTCATCAGCTCTGGATCTACTTGTACTTGTCCTCCGCTCTTCCCCAGTAGCATGTAGGACGCCTTCCGACCTGAGGGGCTCATCTTCCAGCGTCATAACTTTTATATACCTGTTGTCTTTGTCCATGGAGTTTTCTTGGCAGGGATACTGGAGTGGCTTGCCGATTCCTACTCCAGGTGGATCACGTTTGGTCAAAACTCTCCACTATGACCTGTTCATCTTGGGTGCCCTGCTCGGCATAGTTCATAGCTTCTCTGAGTTCTTCAAGCCCCTTCGCCACGGCAAGGCAGTGATCCATGAAGGGGATATTAATACTACCTTGATCTTTTACAGTGTTCCCCAACCTTGGGCCTCCAGCTGTTTTTGGACTACAACTCCCATCATCCCTCACTAGCAAGACCAGTGGTCAAGGATGATGGGAATTGTAGTCCAAAAACAGCTGGAGGCCCAAGGTTGAGGAACACTGTTTTAAAACACAGAAAAGCACAATCAGGTGAGAATATTCACATTAATTATTGCTTATTGGTTTGAAAGCAGCATATTTCAAGGGGCGGGGGAGATGTGTGAAGCCTTATTTATTCCATGTTCCGTTGCGAGTTTTGTGATGCTAAACTTGCTCTGAACAAAAAGCTCTCCAAATCTATTTCTGAGAGTCAATTTGGGACTAATTTGGATGATCTATTAGATCTCATGATGCATGTTTCTTCCTGTTCTTGAAATGGCTGAGTTCATTTCCTCAGACACTGGGGGAAAGATGTACACTGAGTTCAATGACATTTAGATATTTTCTTTTTATTACATGATTCTGGATAAGAATATCATCAGCATCATCTGTGAATAAAAATTAATGCTTCATTATTATGAGAACAGGCAAGCGTTCATATGAAACAATGATATTAGAAAATTGATATGTGCCACCGATGAATATACAGCCACTTATTTTAATAGTTCTTGTACAAAAGAACAAAAAAACAACTTTCAAAAGCTTATAAAAATATATATTTTCGATTGCCCATCAGGGTGCCTGTGTGCTGGGAAAAGCCTTATATATTTCTCTTTTCCCTCTTCTTTGTAGTGTAACTCTTCACAGAGATTTCCAAGCATGGTTACCAGATCTCAACCAGGAAATATTTTATTTATTTTTATTTAAATGATTTTACAGTACTATTCATATAATTTCACAGTAAAGCAGTAAAAACAGCATTCAAATTAAAAAAAATCAAGTCAATCAATCAACAAAACAGCAGGAGGAATCACCACAGTTTACAGAACTAGGGAGAAATGGCATCCAAAATAAAAATATGAAAGAAACGAACACACAGATTTCAGGTGTCTCCAAAAAGACAACAAGGCAGAAACGGAATGATGCTTATTCCAGAGCATGAGATGACCACAGAAAAGGCATGGCTCCCAGTAGAGCCTAATCTGGTCATTACATAAAATGGAGCCTGGAGCAGAACTGCCGGAAAAGATCTTAAATCCTGCAGGGAGGGTCTGCATGGAAGTAAACATACTGCCTAAGATAATCAAGATCCCGAGCTATTTAGGACTATAAAGGTCAAAACAAGCACTCTGAATTGGACCTGGAAGCAAACTGGCTGGTATCTGTCACTTTCAAAGCTCCGCAATGAGCAGGATTTGAGTTTTGCTCCACAGGAGATACAAGAGCAGAGTGGGTGGCAAGTCCAACAAGGCAGGAGGTGGCAGGAATGGCAAACATCCCTTCTCTGCAGCCGATCAAAGCTTCTAGAAACAGGCACCTATCTGCAGACTCAGCCTGGAAATGCCATACTAGCAAGCTAAAAAAAGTGTGCTAGAAGCCAGCAAATGTTCAGGCAGAAGTGATCTTATTCATGCCAGCTAGATGTTCTGGTATACAGAGAATAACCATGACAGTAAAATAAGTCCTAATTTTTTATTATTTTTGAATACTATCACTTGGGGCTTTAAACTGTATTCTAAACACACCAGATTTAACCATTAAGGCTACCATCTTTTGATGAGACCCATCTTATAACTATTATTTTAAAAAACCTCAAATTTGTTAAGTTTTTATATTACTGAGCATTTTTTCACTAATACACCATTGCTAAAGGTATCCAACCATAAAGAAGGCTGATCGCCAAAGAATTGATGCTTTTGAATTATAGTGTTGGAGGAGACGCTTGAGAGTCCCATGGACTGCAAGAAGAGCAAACCTCTCCATTCTTCAGGAAATCAGCCCTGAGTGCTCACTGGAAGGACAGATCCTGAAGCTGAGACTCCAAGACTTTGGCCACCTCATGAGAAGAGAAGTCTCCCTGGAAAAGACCCTGATGTTGGGAAAGATGGAGGGCACAAGGAGAAGGGGACGACAGAGGACGAGATGGTTGGACAGTGTTCTCGAAACTACCAGCATGAGTTTGACCAAACTGCGGGAGGCAGTGGAAGACAGGAGTGCCTGGAGTGCTCTGGTCCATAGGGTCACGAAGAGTCGGACACAACTAAACAACTAAACAACAACAAAAGGTATCCAAATCTTCCTATCTTCTCTCATGGGAAGAAGGGGCCCCACTTCTCTTTACTGCCTGTCTCTGCAAGCCCAAATGGGACCGAAGTTGGAGCAGCAGTTGATTTTGAAGCTCACATTCCCCCAGCTATAGTCCAGCATTTGCTTGCTTTATTTTCCCAGCTGTAAGCAGTACTAGCTCTGTTGCACAGCTGCCTTCCTAAAACACTACGGAGCATGAGTCGTCCTGGTTGAAAACTGGCAGAGCAGTGAGTATGGCAATACCACTAGGGAACAACTAGTCTGTACGCACACTCTTGTGTGTGGTCTTGTGCGTGCAGACAGGTTCTTCAAGGGACAAATGAGATGTGGAATGCTGGTTGGTCTCCCTGCCTGTAATTTCCCTTGCAGCTTCATGCAATCATGGAGTGGGATAGAGGGAATGGCTTTCCCAGCAACCAAACTCCCTTTGCCTGAACTGTATCCAGCCACTTCCAATATGGGCATCAGCTATGTACTAAGCAAGCATTACGTCATTTCTTAATTCATGCAGATGTGTCAACTGAAAAGCGGCTCAGAGTGACATTCTTCACTTTGCAAAAGCTCAATGCAATAATATCGTTAGTTTCCTTCTTTTTTTAAAAAAAAGAATCACACATCTTTCAATAAGACGCACAAGAAGAATTCAACGCAGTAGGTTACGAAAAGCACCTGGCACACTTTTGACACAAAATAAAAGTTAAGTACTGTATGGAAAAGCTGTTTGGCGCGTTGGCTTCTTCTTTTAGAATTCTTGCCTATTTAACGCACAAGGAGAGAATAGGAATGCATGAGGAATTCGATCTTTGTACATTCCAGTTATGAACTGAACCGATCCACACTTTCTGGACTAATGTGCAGGGTGGAACTCAGTTATCCACCAGCTTTCACACTTCCCAAATGCTCTGGCACAGTTCTTGGCTCAAAAAGCAAGCTTTAAAAACTCATGCTTTTAAATAAATGCAAGTTTTTAATCCTCACTCAAATTAAAAATTTCCATACAGATTTTGTTGTTGTTGTTTTTTTGTTTGTTTTTTAGTAAATTAAATTTTCTCCTCAAGCTGCCCTTAGTTAAGGATGGGGAAAAAGACTGGTAATCATACATCATACTTAAAAAGAAGCCCCAATCCATCTTGTGCCAAGGCTGATTTTAAGCATAAATGATAGGCTATTTTATTGCTCCCGGATAGTCAGAAAGAGAGAGAGTGCTCCTACATCAGAAACCATCTTGTCTGTAATTCCTGGAAGGCTTTGCATGCCTTTTTTCTCCTGGACTGAGAGGGCAGAGTTCCTGACTGACTCCAGCTAAAAAAGCTGGAGGTGATGTTTAGGGAATTTGCGGGGTGGCATTGTTGCTATATCCACACCGTGATCAACTTCCGCCCGGGAACCAATGTCCCCACTGTGGAAGGACGTGTGGATCCAGAACTGGCCTCCACAGTCACTTACGGACTCATTTTTAAAACCATGTTTATGAAAGACAATCTTACTCAGCTGCAAGTAATCGCCAAAGATTGTTGCTATTACTGATACTAATTTTTTGCATCTTATTATGATTTATGTTGAAATTGTTCAATTTGGTTGTATACGTGTTGATATGTTTATGATTACTTCTGTTAAGTTTATAATTACCGTATGTGTTTTTTATGTTGTAAGGCGCCCTGAGCATGGTTTTAACTATAGAAAGACAGCATACAAATACAATGATGAATGATGAGTAATGAATGTACATCACAGAGAGAGAGAGAGAGACATCTGGTGTCAGATTACTCCTTTATTACCACTTTAGAAACCTCTTATCCTCTGGCCCAATCAATGTTAGAGCTCTGACGTCAGCAGAGCTGAAAGGGGGACTGTTAGGACTATCAATTGGAGGACTAGGCACAGATTTTGACCAGTTCAGGAACAGGTCTAATCCTAAAACATCCCTCCCATTGTTTCCAAAGGAAGGGAAGAGTCATTTTGAATAGTTCTACTAAATTCCTAAAAGTTTCCACAGAGTCTCATAGAGTCAATCTTTTCCTTCCCCATTTTTCACCCCTTTAATGAGAACTCATTCAGATAACCTCATCCTAGGGTCTGTATTGCTGTGGCAGGCAATAGTGTGGATAGTGGAGGTCCCTGATGAGTACCTCCAAGACAATTAAAAGTTTCAGAGTTGCTCTTTTTACCAAATCATAAGCCATGGGTTTTGCATATATCATTTTGATACATGCAACAAATTCTCCTCCTAGATCAAATTTATATAATACTTGAAACAGATAGTTCCACTTCATATGATCAACTGCTTTTTCCACATCCAAAGTAAAGCTTCATGTAGGCCTTCTGATTCTAAATGGAGTATATTAAATAGCTTAGATCAATAGGTATGTGTATGGAATTTTATACCTTCAATAAATCTTTAAGAATATATCTGCCTAATATCTTGTTTCATCTTTCGGCCTAGATGATAGCCCATATCTTAAAATCCTGGTAAAGGAGGGTAATAAACTTAATAAATCTTTCCCTTGTTTATGAACAATAATAATTTCTGCTATTTCCCAAGATCTTGGAAAGGTATGCTTTTGTTGTACATTACTTCATTCAACATGCTTAACAAAAACAAGTATAAAGAATTTAAAATATATATTCTCATGTTCCCCTGAAATCCTATGCATACCTAGGACCTTCTTATTCTTCAATGCCTTTACTCAACCCAACTGAAGATGTGAGGAAACGTAACCTGTCTTTGATCTTTTCGTCTGCTGAGATGTCAAAGGTGTAGAGCTTATTATAGAATTCTCAAAAGATTTTGCTATTTCTTTTGGGAAAGTTACCAAGTAGAAAAGATCTGGACGCCATCTGAGTGAACCCCTGTGTAAAGCAGTTTATTCAAAATCTGGCAGATATACAAAGGCAAACAAGTCCAGGATTTTCCCTGCATACAGGTATTTACTGTAATGAAGAAATTGGGGGGGGGGGGGCTGAGAATATTCAGATCTGGAAAGAGTATGACTTAATAGAACTCAGGAGACTACTACAATATGGTTTACTAAGAAGCTGTAGATAAATCAACAAAGTAGATAGCCAATCTATTCCTATATTTCAATATTTGCAAGTTAAACATATAATTACTAAACTGTTAGTATAATATGGCTCATTGAGGAATTGTACCAAATTTGAAATGATAATCTCCAACAGCCTAATGCTAATCTCCAATAGCCTAACCAAGTAAACTTTAAATCAAATTTATAAAACATGATAAGTAGTAGGCTGATTTCCCATAAGGAATTCTTATGAATTAGGAAGATGATTTCAGGAAAAATATTTCGCAGGACACATGGAATTATATTCCTCAGTCCACACCATGTATGAACTAAAAGTGTATGTGTGTGTAAAACACACATACACACAAGCGCATACACAAGCACACACATTTGGTACCACACAGGCTTAGTCAGATGTAAAAAGATAAAGGACCCCTGGACAGTTAAGTCCAATCAAAGGCGACTATGGGGTATGGTGCTCATCTCGCCAAGGGAGCTGGTATTAGCAGTGCTATTTTTCAAGATAAAGAGGTGTCGGAACTCACCATGAATGCCTCATTTGTTCTCTTATAATGGCAATGGTGCCCACCTGAGAGGTACCAGAACTAAGTTCCAGCTGGAAAAAAAACCTTTGTTTCAAAGTCTTTTTCTTGATCAGTCTCTTCCAGTTCAGACTTCATTAGTATATATGTTAAACTAGGAAATTTCAGCCCCCGAGTGCCTCATACGGAACATACTGCATTGGGCTAAATCCCACAATTCATATAGAATGGCCCTTCAGCAGCTGGCTAGAAGAGGAAGCCATAAATCTGTTGATTCAACCATTCTTTACCTCCAGAGGCTACTCATGCTGTTAAGTCTGAACTCATTGTGTCTCTGGTAAATAGCAAGTTAATACAAGTCAATGCACTGCTGTACACACCTGATCTTATCAAAGGATAGCAGAGAAATTTGTTTGGCTCACGTTTTAATGGGAATGCACCCAATTTGCACATCCCTAACCAAATCAAAACATAGGTGTCCACCAAAATCTGCACATCTCTGAACACTGAAGCGCAGTTCTTTAATGAAAAAAAATGTGTGCAAAGAAGAGGAAACAGATTTGCATAAGCTATGTGTGCAAATTTATATGTACAGATGCAAATACTATAATTTAAATGGAAATACAATTGCATCTCAGCATAGGAAGGGTGCCTGTGATCAGAGGTGTGCCTGATCAGTCTGCATTCCAGGTGTAGGCTGTTGATGGGCAACTTCCAGACCCTTCTGCTCTCTCTTCTTACAGTTCTTTCAACTGCACTTGGTTGGGCCAGACAGCCCCATCAAACAAAGGACTCCCTTCATATACAGGACTGTCCTCTGTAAATTAGGATATATGGGGTCCCTATTCCTCTCATATATACATAAAATAATATACATAAAATTATACAAAGCATTTTAACAGGGGGTTTTTAATTAAAAAAAAAACCCCTTATTGCTCAGCACTTTTATTATTTTAGGTCTCTTCATTTCATCTAAGGAACTCTTGCAATTTGACTTAGTGTGTCATCCAAACATGGTTTGTGGTTATGCTCTGTCCTAGCTAGCCATGAGCTGCAGCCAAGAACAATTTTTAATAATATGTTTCCATGCTAGGGAAGTAGAAATTGCATTTTGGTGTAATTTTATCTTTAATAGAGTAGTGCTATTTCTGGTTGGTTTTTTTTAATACGGCACCTCCTGATCTTAAACACTATGAAGCAAATTGCAAAAGGGCAATTTACTTTGAGTAAGAGGCAATGGATTTTTGTAACATTCCACCTGAAGAATTTACTCTCTGTATCATTCAATATACAATATAGCACTAGAAAAGAAAAGCAAAATATCTTCTGATTTTTAAGAGTAACATATTGAGCACTGAGAAATTTGATGTATTCAAATTTACATTTTGGCTTTTTGTACTATTAAGAATAGACGGATTTAAGCCACAATCCCAAAGCCAGAATTTAGTGTTTAATTTACTTCTAGATCCCCTCCCCTCAAAAAAACCCACCTCTGGGAACACTAACATGTGTTAATACTTGAATATTTTTTTCTTAATAAAACTTCCAACACCAGCTTTACCTCACTGAACTTACCTCACTGTTTTTTATGTTTGCTATAAAACTATAGCTGTCATAATATTTCTTTGAATTACAGCAAAAGGAAGCAGGTCATTCATGAGTCAATGTTATTTCACAATGTAATGATAGTTGTAAATTCAAAATACTCAAAACCAATTTTAAAAACCATCAATCCTGGAAAAGCTCTCATATTTTGAACATTCTGTCTCTAATAATTTTTCAAATTGTTTTTAGAAAAGCAAGTGCCAATAAAAATGGAATTCACTGCCATCTTCTGCCTAAGGTTGTGTTAAGATACACTGAAATCCTATAAACACTTACTTAGAATTAAATCCCACTGAACCCAGTTGGACTTACTTCTTAGTAAGCACACACAGGATCAAACAATGTATATTACCAAACAAAATTTCTCTCTCTCCCTCTATACACACACACAAAAAAAAATATTTTAAAATTAGGTGTATCAGTGTCCATCTACAATATAAGCTAATTTATGTTACTTATGCAAAATTTGGACAAGATATTTGAATTAGTTTGCTTCATGCTGCAATCCTTCTGCCACCATGCCTGAAGCAACTGGGGCAGCAAACAACCTTTGTGGCCATTTGGAAAAGGGAGGAATGGTGTTTGGGCTTCACATGTGGACACACACTGTACTGACCAGGGACGGTTGTGTTATATGAGGTCATACAAGCCCACACCGCCTCTCCTTTGGCGTATTCAGTCTTGGAGCACCCTCCAGTAAAGTCACAGTAGGACACCATTTAAGACAGTGGCATTCAACTTTTACTCAATTAATTGACCTAACTTAGTCAAGTTCATTCATTTCAATGGGTCTACTGTGCGCAAAACTTAGCTGAATACCACCCAGGGTAGGATTTTTTTTGCCTATCAGATGACTTACCTTGGAGGTGGGGTTTTTTGCCTACTCTGTACGGATTTGGTAGTGGGTTCAGTTAGCAGGAGGAAACCTTTAGAAAGGTTAATTGGACACACTGGGCTGTGGAAGTTATGAGGTAGTTATGGTCTGGTGAGCACATTCCTTTAAGGGTGAAGACTTGCCTTCAGGGCTATGGGACTCTCTGGCACGGTAGAGAGCTGCTTTGGAGCTAACCTGTAATACCTGTCCAGAGCTGTAGGGCCCTAGAAAGCAGATAGGCCTCCTTGCTTACCTGAAATGGTGGGGCTGAAAGCAGGTTGGCCTTGGCAAGGTTGGTTTACCTACTGTTCGTTCTGCGCAATCAATCAGTATCCGACACCAATGTCCCCCACTGCAGATCTGCTGTGTTCAAGTAAATAAATGTGACCCAGTTCACCCAATCTCGTGCCTGGCCTCTTTATTTCTGTGTGGTCACAATATTCAAACAAATAATATAGTCACTAGTCTACATTCCCACCCCCACTACAGTACAAACTTCAGTCTAAAACATTGTTTCATCAGACATATTAGGGATAGGCAAGCTATCCTAAAACACTTTCTAATTTACTAGTAATCAGAGCCCCATTTTCAATTGTTGTATGAGTGTAAAAAATTGTCAAGACTAGCCACGCACTATGTTTGCAACTTATGTTTCCAAGTATTTTGTTTGGCAAAATTTTCTACACAGAATGGCAGACCTGTTGCAGAGTCATGCTTAATTTCAAAGTTACAATATTAGAAAAGAAGCCTTTCAAATCGGGAAATGGTTTCATAAACAATTGCTAACTTTTTTTCAACTGAGAACCTTGGCCTTGATCAGCAATGGAACAAGCAGAAAACTAGCCAGTGAAACTGTTCCAGGCAGGGAACGGGGACAGCTTCAACTCTGACATTTCATCGTGGCAGGTAATTATTTAAGGCAAAGGAACCTACCTAAAGTGGGATCCTTAATGAAAATATTACTAGCTTGTTTATTTTTACAAATATCAAAGGTCTATGATTGTCCCCTCTTCCCATTATAACTACTACTACTAATAACTACTTTGTTAAGAAGAAGCAGAAATGCACTTTTATTGTACTACAGTGGTACCTTGGGTTACATACGCTTCAGGTTACATACGCTTTAGGTTACAGACTCTGCTAACCCAGAAATAGTGCTTCAGGTTAAGAACTTTGCTTCAGGATGAGAACAGAAATCACGCTCCGGCGGTGCGGCAGCAGCAGGAGGCCCCATTAGCTAAAGTGGTGCTTCAGGTTAAGAACAGTTTCAGGTTAAGAACGGACCTCAGGAACGAGTTAAGTACTTAACCCAAAGTACCACTGTATTTCTATTAGCTATCTTGGCTAATATGGGTTCCGCTTTGGTGCAATAGCTCCTCAGAAGCCAAATGTGCCACTCCAAATTGTCAGCTTATCTGTCCTTCCCACATCCAGCATGGACCCTTCCTTAATTTTCCTAACTGGAGTCAGTCCAAATATCTGTCTAAGCCTGTAATGCGGGGCAATCTAGGGGCCATACTTTAGATCCAACGTTAACAATGGAATCTGGGGGCAGGGGAGAGACTACTCTTGGGCACTAATCTTGAAATCACTGTACCAGCACAGCTTCTATTCTCTCCATTGGACTCTCCCCAGGAGCAGCACAACCCTGCCTACGTTAGTCAGCTAAGAGTAAGAACAATGCAAGAGTTGATGGTGGGGTTTATGCTATACCCCTCAGGCATAACCTTGTGACTGGAGCCTGTGTTGTTTTTTTGGTATTTTATCATCTTGAAAGAGGCTGTCAGAACACTCAACTGCACCTCATGGGGAAAGATTGGGGGAAGTACTATAATAGAAGAAAAAGGGCATTCCAGGAAACAGTCTTTGAGCTGATGAATAACATAGCTCTTAGGTTACTGATTCATGTGGCATTAGGACAGGCCTTCAAATGAGTTTATGCTTTTGTTTCATTGCAACACGGCCAACAATCTCTGGTACAAACCTGCCTCTACTTTAGCTATGCACAGCCAGAGTTAGTAGCAGTGCTATGGAACTCATGAACGAGATGAGCAGCTACCATCCTAACAGCATCCGGGGGAAATAGGACGCAATGATGGCACTCTCTCATTTAGCTTCAGCACTTTCATCATTGCCCTGCTGGCCAGCAATCAGTTAAGCACCGATGAAAACACAACTCCCAGCTTGATGTGTAAGCATATACATTTCCCACAGAGAATATAATAAAGATCCTCAGCACCGCAGGATTGACTTCAGCCCTGTTCCAAGACACTGCCAAAAGTGAGGTCAGCAAACTGTTGGAGATGAAGCTCTGAATTTTGCATGAGAGCAATGTGATACGACAATTCAGACCATCACTTGCAATGTCTAAACACACACCCAACCATGTTAATTTCAGGGACGTGCTGGAACAAATGTCAGGGCTCAGGATTGTAGAAGCTGCTGACGATGAAAGGAAACAGACACTCTTGACTGTATTTCATTGCCCAATAAAACATTATCATTTGTATCTAATTTCCCAAACATTAATGTACACAAGGGTCATCTTGGGTACTACACTATTTTACAGTACTACGTACCTGTTCCTGGCACTCTTAAAACGTTGGATTCCTAAATGGTGCAGTTATATTGGGGGGTTTTGTGCCAAAGTATAAACTTGGTCTTGTAAATCTGGTGGACTACAAACCTCCCAAGTGGTTTTTTGGTTTTTTTCAAGTTTCCAGAGTGTTTTATTGTTCTTATAAAAAACCTTCAGCATTTTAAGAGCTTTTGTGTGCATATAGTGAAAGCAGCTTCTACTTGCCCTTTGAAAATAAATGTGCCAGAAGCAACAGCTTTAACTGGGGAGAACTGGGGAGCCTTGAATAACCTTCCCCCACAAGAGCGTCCAATCAACCCTGGATGACATATACTCTGCCCTGAACTGTTGATAAAGATTAACAATATATAGTGTAATAAATTAACACAAAAATGGTTGGGGGGGGGAATGAAATTGAGACTGAGGGTGTAAGTTTATAGGACAAAAGCATGTCCTAGCAACTGCAAATATCAGCTGACTGTTGTGCTAGCCAAGGGGAAAACGCAATCTCCACTATCTTCTACCTTTTGAGACAAGCACATCAAATAGCTGTCTTTATGCCAAATTAAAATGTTTCACTCAGCTTTGCAAGCAAGAATATCCAACAAAAATAGGAGAAATTTGAAAGCGCTCTCAAAGATGCTCCCCAGATGCCGACTGCGGGCAGATGGTGAAAGCATCCTTGCGCCCATAGTGAACATAAGCAGTGCATATCTCTATTTCTGCTTCGTTTTAAAGCTAGCTTTCTTGTGATGTTGCGGTCCTTGTACAATACTCTACAGTTATCCCAAAATGAACTCAGCCACTGGCAATATTGTCTACTGATAACAGCTAAACAGCTGCTTCCAACTCGAGATACAAAGGGAAGGCAGCGTCTGGTGCCAGCCGGCTATAAAAACCTGACAGCAAGCTATCCTGAGCAAGAGGTTCTCAAAAGAAGTGAGCTGAAGAAGTGAGCAAGGGTTATCAAAAGATCAGAAATGTTTGCAGCCAAAGAAGTGAATCACTCAGCTGAGATGTGCCAGCTGGATCTTCAGTTTCACAACTGATAAACGTAACAAACTAGCAGGCCTGGAGAAATGGGAACTGACAGATGAAAATTGTCAAAGATAAACATGAATGGAGAACAGGAAATTGCCAAAGAAAAGAGTCATCCAAAAATACTCTGCTTTTTGAGAACTAAACCTGATGACTTAGTGTGACCATAGGAAAAAGTACAAACCGAGAGTCTTTACATAATTTTCCTGCGTGCATGCAAGAAAGGTGATAGTTTTGTACTTTGGGCAAAACTCCCAGGTCCTAATCTTTCAGAAAATATTACAAAATCATAGTAAGCTTTTAAAATAGATGTCACATGTCAGCATTATGTTTATAAACTGCAAAAGCAATTCCAATTTTCCATATAACAGGAAGCAATAGAATATACTGCTGGCTACCAGCATTTCCTGCATAAACTCTCCGCAATCAGCAACACCTTTTGTCGCTAATGTGTTGCAGAACCAACACACATAATGAGTAGATACATGCCCAGATTCCTAAAAAGAAAACTACTGATGCAAAGGATAAAAAACTGCGAAGCATCAGAGCCTGTCAGAGCTTCTTGATGTGCTGCCCAAGTAAATTGTTGCTGCTTTCCTCTCTCTCTCTCTTAAAGGAAATTATTACATAACTGATAACGAAGAATAAGGTTGAGCAGGCCTTCTTCACACATCACACTTTTTCAAGGTGTGCAGCCAATATTTTTAGGAGTACATTTAAAAATTAAAGGCAAGCAAGAGAACTTCTGCTTATGCAAGGCAGGGCAATTGATTTTCACTGATCTCCTCTACTAATTCCAACCTCAGGAACTATGTTTTCAGGGTCATGGCTTATAGAGAATAAGTGAAAGTCAGATGTCCAGCCTTGTATGACTCCCACTTGCCTAATGCCACCATTGGATACAACCCAGAATACTGAATGTAGCAACTGTTTTTATATGAAAACAACATGTATCATTGCTACTCTTATCAGGGATTCGGAATTGGCTGCAGCTGTCTGCTGAGGGTACAGCAAATGTCAAACCTGGGTTTCTTGCACCCCACATGCATTCTTCATGCCATGTACGTGGCCCAACAATGGCTATGATCCTCTTTCACTGTCAAAGCATTATGCTTCAGATGACCAGTTGCTGGGAGTCGCAAGTCAGCAGGGTGCTGTTGTGCTCATGTCCCATTTGCAGGCATCCCATGGGGGGAAAGGATGTTGGACTTGATGGACCACTGGCCTGATCCATTTATTTAGGTAATTTATAATACCACTTCATATTTCCAAGAAAATCTCTAAGTAGTTTATTATATCCTAAAACCATTACACAGAAATGAGAACATATGAACGAGTAATGCACATTCCTAGATGTGTAGTACATGGGTAGGCAAACTAAGGCCCGGGGGTCAGATCCAGCCCAATCGCCTTCTAAATCCAGCCTGCGGATGGTCCAGGAATCAGTGTGTTTTTACATAAGTAGAATGTGTCCTTTTATTTAAAATGCACCTCTGGGTTATTTGTGGGGCATAGGGATTTTTATTTTTTGCCCTAAAATATAGTCTGCCCCCCGGCACAAGGTCTGAGGGACAGTGGACCGGCCCCCTGCTGAAAAAGTTTGCTGACCCCTGGTGTAGTATATCAGAGATCTATATGACTTTGAAGGGTCTGTTAGGAGGCTTGATTGACACATAATACCTTGGGGGGGATACTTCTTCTTTTTGCCCTTTAAGCCTCTTTTTGTAGCGGTCACCATGCAGGTGTTAACAAAAATCATTGTGACTGAGCAAAGGAACATCCCTTCAAATGGGTGATACCTACTCTGTCCCAACAAAATATCAATTGAGGTTAATCAAGGAGGATCTTGCTGCAAGAGCTGAATCATACAAGCTACAGCAAGATTTGTGACTGAGAACATAGCTCTCTATCCACTGCATCAGAATGGCTCCACTCCATAGTGGACTTACTGCATAGTAGGAATGGTATGAAGGCACATAATGCAGCAACTATGCTGATTCCAGGCAGCTGTGGGTCCAGACACTTACTGGAAATTTTAAGAACCTTGTGTATGCCACCTTTCATGATGGAAGAAAGCTGGGTATTAATGCAAAGAATGAAGTAGTTAGTTAAAAAATATGAACCATCTGAAAGTGCCATCAGATGAAACTAAGAGAGAAATTTGGAAGAGTTTCACCAATATTACTTTGTTTTTTCACCTTCTGTCCAATACCAATGTGTAACTAGATAACTTATTGAATTAGTACACTACGGCATTTTACATATGGCTGCCCCACATTATGTAACCTACATCTGCTCACTTATACTCTGATCCTGAATTCTATATTTGACAGAAATATGATACTATAATGAGGTGTTCTCATTATTTAATTAAAAGCTCCATTTTGAGTAAAGGTTACCTAATTAGGTCATTTCTCAGCAGTGTAATGGCTGTTAAGGCATTCAGTTAATCAATTGTGGGTCCTAAATAATTCAAAATACAGAAAGTGGATTGTCCATGTTATCTTTCTCCAACTGGTATGATGCAAAATCAGATGGTAAAATGACTAATTGCTTTTCCCCCTGGAGTTACTACCTCACAAAAAGTAAAATTGCAGTGTTTTTCATACCATGCAAGCACAATATAAATGCCAAGCTTGTGCTCTCAGGAAATTGAACTAGTTCTAGAAAAATATCCTGCTGTACTTGTCTCTAATAAGTGGCAACTGATGTTTAGTTCCAAACCCATTAAGGAAAAGGCACACTTGAAAATAAGACATGGGCCAGGAATCATTATGTTCTTCCAGAACACTCCAATATTCTCCAATAAAATCTACTGACACGTAAAAGAATGTAGATAGTATCGCACAAGTAAGATTATGGGTTTTTCCACATGCCATGATAGCATATGTAAATATGCTATCAGTGCTAAGGCAGAAATTCTTCTCTTGGCCTTCCTGTCTATGGCTGGATACAAGGAATGACAGCTGTCACTCACATGGATACCATCTATCTATACCAGCAGTTATCAGATCTTGACAGTGTTAGCTACCGCAGTAAGTTCTGCAGCTTGGAAGAAAGTCTCACTGTATTCAATCAGGCTTGCTCACAAGAAAATCTGAATGCAATTGCAGCATTAAGAATAGAATTGCTGTTTAAATATATACAGTGGTACCTCAGGTTAAGAATCTGATTCGTTCTGGAGGTCTGTTCTTAACCTGAAACTGTTCTTAACCTGAAGCACCACTTTAGCTTAAGGGGCTTCCTGCTGCCGCCGCGCCACCGGAGCATGATTTCTGTTCTCATCCTGAAGCAAAGTTCTAAACCTGAGGTACTATTTCTGGGTTAGTGGAGTAAGTAACCTCAAGCGTATGTAACCCGAGGTACACTGTATGTACTTTTTACACTTTAACCTGCAGAGCAATGTCTCAACAAATGTATTCATTTTAAGGGTTATATTTTTCCTGAGGAAAAAATCAGAAGCAAATTTAGCACTTGGTCCATCCTCCCTCAACCCCATCATCTCACCATGTTTGTTTTACATATATTTTTTTTTAAAAAAATCAGCTTCTGATCCATAGCCAGTTTTGTGGTGTGTTTATATGCTGCGAATGTCTGTGGCCATAAAATTATTGAACATTATATATTTACCAGCTGCTTTCTTCTTTTTAAATTAGCGCAGTTTGAAAAAGAAAACACTTTTCCCAATTATAAAATAAAACCTTGCCCAAAGCAGCATGGGCATGTTGCAAGGCTGACTGGAGCAAGAGCCCATGAAGAAAAACTACTTAACTTTTCTCTATGGTCCTTGGACAGCTCAGATTCAAGCCCCCTGAGCTGCACGGAAAAGATATGGGCAGCTTGGTAAGAGAGATTTTGAGCTGGCAAAGAACAGAAAAGAAAAAAGTTAACACATTCTTCCTCCACACAGATTACAAAGGATGCTCTGGGTTAAAACAAAGCAAAACAAAACTAGAAACATTTATTTTTTGTCATTGATGGTTTAGTGATATGCTCCTCCAATCCTTTACCCTCCCTTCCTCCCTTATTGTCTGCTTGTATTTTGTATGGCTGCTAGGTGCAAAAGTGTGTTCATTTCTGCTTTCCTTGGGCAAAACCTCCATTTTCTGAAGGAGGTCTTCTTACCTCTAACAGATTCCTTGACAATGCTCATTAACCACAATGGCATCCTCGTGGACTTTGTGGTGTCTTTCCACATCTGCACTATAATTTCTAGCTGAATTTCTATTATTGTGAATAATTTCCAAGTTTTCAACAAATATTTGTATTTGACTTTCTTGACATTCCCTTTCAAAATGGGGTTCAAAATGGCCTTAACAACTTGGAGAACTGGGCCCAAACTAACAAAACAAATTTCAATTAAGGTTCGGCACTTAGGCAGGAAGAACCAGCTGTACAAATATAAGGCGGGAGACATCTGACTGGCCCGTAGTACATGTGAAAAGGATCTAGGGGCGGTGCTTTTTTTTTCTTTAGAAAAAGTTTATTTTCCTACTCATATTGAAATACTGCCCCTCAATGAGGCCAAACTTAGATTCACAAAATGTTTAGAGGTATGTGTCCCCCTGCATCCCCCCCAGAAAAAAGCACTGTCTAGGGGTCTTAGTAGATGACAAGGTCAACATGAGTATGATGCAGCAGCATGAAAAGCTAATGCTATTCTGTGGCTGCATTCAGAGACGTAAATGTAAAGGTAAAGGACCCCTGGATGGTTAGGTCCAGTCGAATTCGACTATGAGGTGCAGTGCTCACCTCCGCTTTCAGGCCAAGGGAGCTGGTGTTTGTCTGCAGACAGCTTTCCAGGTCATGTGGCCAGCATGACTAAACAGTTTCTGGTGCACAGAGCACTGTGACAAATGCCAGAGTGCATAGAAATGCTGTTTACCTTCCCACCACAGTGGTACCTATTTATGTAATCACACTGGTATGCTTTAAAACTGCTAGGTTGGCATGAGCTGGGACAAAGCAATGGGAACTCACCCCATCATGCGGATTTGAACAGCCAATCTTACAATTGGCAAGCCCCAGAGGGTCAGTGGTTTAGACCACAACACCATCCACGTCCCCGCTATCCACAGAAGTATAGTGTCCCGATCAGGGGAAGTAAGATGTAACTCCAATGCCATGAATCTGAATAGTCATCTCCCAAAACTACCCTTTGGTACTGTGCCAGCTTATAACAACCCTTATAACACCCCATTTATGTAGCCAGTACAGGAGAGTACCATAGACAATGACATCAAAGACACTTAGAGGTTCGATGAGAACCAACATGGTAACATGTCTTACTCCTAGTACAGGTCATCCATTAGGGTAACAACGGTGGTATCCATGCCACAACTGGGTCCAAAACCCATTGAAATGGGTCTAGAAAACTGATATACCACAAGAGTTGTGTACATCTTTCTATAGAACTAGCAGTGTTACACTCCTTAACTGATTTATATACAGATAAATATAAGTATGAATGACTCTATGCAGCACTGTAGAAATAATCAGGAGACAAATTATTTACAGCAGGAGTAAATGCAATGTGAAGGCAGATTTACTAAAATGGTGACATAAAAGACCCTGGATATGAAAACTTATTTCCCAATCACTGACAGGTGACATTAACGCAAGAGTCTTATAAATCTGCCATTAAAGTAATGTTGAATATATAAAAACAAAACAAATACCATTCCTGTTCTGTTTTCCTTTTCATGGAAAGCATTCTCAGAATAATCTTTTTTCCAGACACAGATTACTCTGCACATGGGTGAATTTCAGCTCCTTGCTCTAATCTTTCCAAAAGATTGCAAAACTGAAGGTTCATTTCACAGAACAGGACAATGCTAGCATACAGAAGGAGTCTTAATAGTAAGTCTTCCAGAGATTAACTGCCTGGGGTCCTGCACTATGCAAATTTAATTACATTTATCATCACATACTTAACAGTATCATAATATCATCACAGACTGAAACAGAAAACAGAAGAGCTGTTTTCTGGACTTGATAAAGTTAAAGGTGATATGCTGAGAAGCTGCTAACATTTATGCCTACAAGTAGTCACTTCAGTGGCTTTCACTAAATAAGAATAGCAGGGATCTAGATTCTAGACACTGGCAAATATCACCCTGCTAACTTAAATTACAGAAAATTGCAATTTGCAGGCTGGAGAATGTGATAAACATGATACGAAATAATTCTTGTAGGAAGAAACAAATCTAATGAACAGCAATACATAATGGTAACCATTAGGCATTACAAAGATATCTAGAAAAACCTGGTATTTGAGCTGTGAACCATTAAGCCCCCAATCTGCATCTTAGTTGGCTTAAAAATCCATGTCACCCACTGTTTTTCTACACTTGCACTGCATACACAGGAAAATATCCCAGTTTTCAAAGGATACTTTCTTTGGTCACAAGCTTATGTGAGAACTGTTACCTAGAATCACAGAAGAGTTGCAAAGGACCACAAGGATCCTTTAGTACAGCCTCCTGCAAGGCAGGAATCTTTTGCCCAACTTGTGCTTCTTATCTTTTTTCCAAGTAAGACAATCAAGACAAAGCTAGAACACTACATCCCATAAATAGCAAAAACAAAACAAGACAAAACAAGGTGGGAGAGGGAGCAGTTCTTAGCAGCCCCTGGAGCTGAGATAAGGATGCCCCTGAGCTTCAGTACTAGGCATTCCAGAGCATTGTTTTTCTCCCTGAAATATTCAAAATCAGGTTGCAATATACCATAATGGGCTAAAAGTCTTTCCTCTAATTTTGACAGAAAATTAGTTTTACATGACTTCTGGATTTTTCTTTGAACCATGACGGTGTTCAGCCAAGTGAAACTAATTGTACATTATGTGAAAAGTTCTGGAGACTTTTCTTTGAGTCTTTAGAAACAGATGTTTAATTATGACACTGTAACAAACATCTCTGAATTGCTTAATTTACAACACTTAAAGGCTTAAAGATGCCTAAATATGTCATTCAAAATGCAGCATTTTTTCTTCAATTAATTTTCTGAAAGTTTACAAAATTTGTACTAATTCTCTGTAACTAGATATGTTCTGGATCTAGTCTCAGAGAATCTGTATAGAACACACATTTGAAACATCTTTAAAACTAAGCAAAAACATCTTTCTATTATGCTGCAAGGCAAATGATTTTTAGATGTTTTGCATTTTTATGCTAAATAGAGCAGCTGCAATTGATAAAAGGCAATCAAGCTAATTCAAGTCAATCAAGTCCAGGAGGTTTTCAACCCTTGTTTAAAAATGCTCTCAGCTCTCATATTCATTTTTTAAATCTTTCACCATACATAGTGAGGAGTTTTGTTGGTTTTAAGCTGTGATGATTCAACCCAAGCCTTCTGTATTGGGCCAATGTTTTTTTCCTCACTGTACTCCTCAAATTAAGTAAAACAACTTTGAGTCAAGGCCAATTCGCACTTCATGCAATAGACTTGTTTGTCATGTTGAGCGCCATCAAGTGTCATGGAGAGCTGAATGCAAGCTATGGTTACACACCAAGGAACTTGTCAGCAACAGCTTTCAATGCCACTACTGCAGATAGGCATTCCCATCTCTTGTTTTCTTTTTTCTTTTTTAACATTTTTTATTAATTTTTCATTAATAACATTCCAATATGGGCCACATGGCATATCCATTTCATACTCCATTATGTTCACCAGGAATAACGCAGGATAAGCAAGGCAAATATGTCTCCTTCACATCCAGGTACAATGCAAATCGATATCTGTGGTACCCAAGTGAAGAGGCAATTCTTTCATAATAATCTCCCTGTGGCCAATGCCTGATTGACAGCAGTGCCCTTCTAGAGATCTATTAAGGTATGTCCACATAGCAGGTGCCCACACACTTCACTTGGCAATTAAATACATGATAGGCCACCCCAAGGGGTATCTACTACTTGACTTGCTTGGACTCTTAGCTCATCCTCAACGTCTTGCATTGGGTTACAGTCAAAGGCTAAATAATCTGGGACCTTTTGGAGCAGTGTCTGCTGCTAGAGTTAGAAACTGATTGGAAAGGAAAAGGAAAAATAGAGAAGCTCTAGTGCTGCATATGTATAGACACCCAGGATTCTACAGATCCCCGTATAGCAGATTATTTTGGGTGGGGGTGGCGTGGGTGGGTGTTGCATAACTTCAAAACACTGTTATCAAATTCAAGCATTGGGTGTGAGGCAGGGTACAAAAAAAGAAGAAAAACGAATAAGTTGTCCTGGTAATATATGTTTATGAGCAAATGATAATAATGCAAAACTGCTTCAACATAAACATATGTTTGCAACTGTTTTCTTCAGTCAGGGTTTTATCTTTAAATAAATTATGAACATGATCCAAGGCTGTTTTCTACGTAAGCTGCTTGATCTTTCCCATTTTGCTACTGATCCTCAGTATAGCTGATCTTGTAAAATAGGGCAGGAGGGGGAAACACAAAGTGGCTTTTATGGATACAGAGCAGCTGTTGTGCTCCTAAGACACTGGCATACGCTTCAGAGACAGAGATGAGGAAAAATTATCTTCTCAGTGTATCACTGGCCCATGGGTTGCAGATTACCCCAGTCAAGTATGGTAACTGTATATGAGCACACATCTTGCTGCTGCCAGCCTTATAATGAGACAGGCAAGCAGGGCGGGAAATGCAGCCCAGCGGTATCTGGTGAGAGGCAGGAGACATATGCGAACTGCTTCCTTGGTACAGCAAAATGTAGACTGGATGCTCAAATTGTCAAAAGTTTTCTACCACTGGAAAGGGACACTTGTGGATCTGTCCCTGTACTTCCTATCAAAAATATTAATCCACCCATGTTCAAGTGGAATAAATGACAGGGAAGAAGTTCAGAGTGGGAAACACTCTGTTAAATGTTTTACTTTTTTTACGCACTGAAGCTCTTAACTTTTGAATAAAAATGAGCATGCAGTCATTTCATAGGTATGTCATAGAATCATAGAATTGCAGAGTTGGAAGAGACCCTGAGGATCATCTAGTCCAGCCTCCTGCAATGCAGAAATATGCAGCTGTCCCATAAGGGGATCAAACCTGCAACCTTGGAGTTATCAGCACCACACTCTAACCAACTGAGCTAGCCACTTGGACAGTGTTTTCATATTCAGGTGTTGAACAAAATATTCGGCTCTCACTAGAATTTCAATAGAGAGTTATTAATAGATAAAAGAGAGGTATTTGATAAATCTTATACAATGAGGATGGGCAACATATTGCAGAAGAAAATATCAAAGTGGCCAATGTTGAATCAATTATTTTCTTACAAACTAATTCTTTCCATACTACAAACAAAATTAGCCCACATTTCAAAGAGACTTGATAATTCCTTATAGAACAGATTCAGTAAGGGTTCATTAGGACTTGGCCTTTGAAGAATTTCTATACTGTTCATTTGTAATAAAACTATTATTTTAATAAAGAGGCTGCTCATTAAGTTGTGTCTCCTTTCAACAAACACTGCTTTAACAAATACAGTATCTTTAATAAGGTGTTAACATGCACAGTAGCAGATTAGTACAACTTCTTCTCAAGTACACAACCACAACTTTCATGGCTCACCATGTTCAACAACTGAAATTCCTCCCTGCAGCAACTAAAATCTAAGAAAATTGTTCCCGTATGTCAGTGCCAGCTATTCCATTTACTAGAGCCTTGAGGCTGCCTAACGAAACAACAACTCCAGCTCATCATAGAGAAGTAGTAAAGTAGCTTATCCATATCCGAAAAGTACTCTTTGCCTTTACTCATTTTTCCTCTTTTGAAGTACACAGTAACTGTTGATATATTCACATAGCTCAGTTTGATTCAACTCCCTCCAAAACTCTCTGTGTTGGCACAAGGACAAAATAAAGAATTCTATACTAATTACAAATCTCACAAGCTTGCTAGAGCTTTTAATATTGTGTTCAAATATGCCTAGGGGCCAAACAACATTGCCCCAGGAGAACAGCAATTGATCTATTGTTGTTTTTTCCCCTCTTTGAAATGGTGGAGGACTGTTTATTGATTTTGGAAGTGGTGATGTGACTAGGGACATTTACTGCTGCCCTTGCAGAGTTTCTCCAATCTAAATCCCACCTAGCTTCCATTTGTATTGCAATGGGGTGCACATTTAACAGTGAAATCTAGCCATTACACAGACCCTTGAATTTCCCCATAGTAAATAGCACCTTGAGAAATTTAGATTGGGAAGATGTGCATTGCTTCTCTCACTCATATATTCTCAACAACAAATAAACCACATCATGAAAAAAACAATGAATTGTTTATTTCTTCTATTTACATCAATCTATTCTGCAAAATAGAAATATCAAAAGAAATATCTGCAAAAGAAATATCAACAACCTCAGATATGCAGATGACACAACCTTGATGGCAGAAAGTGAGGAGGAATTAAAGAACCTTTTATTGAGGGTGAAAGAGGAGAGCGCAAAATATGGTCTGAAGCTCAACATCAAAAAAACGAAGATCATGGCCACTGGTCCCATCACCTCCTGGCAAATAGAAGGGGAAGAAATGGAGGCAGTGAGAAATTTTACTTCCTTGAGCTCCATGATCACTGCAGATGGTGACAGCAGTCATGAAATTAAAAGATGCCTGCTTCTTGGGAGAAAAGCAATGACAAACCTAGACAGCATCTTAAAAAGCAGAGACATCACCTTGCCAACAAAGGTCTGTATAGTTAAAGCTATGGTTTTCCCAGTAGTGATGTATGGAAGTGAGAGCTGGACCATAAAGAAGGCTGATCGCCGAAGAATTAATGCTTTTGAATTATGGTGCTGGAGGAGACTCCTGAGAGGCCCATGGACTGCAAGAAGATCAAACCTATCCATTCTTAAGGAAATCAGCCCTGAGTGCTCACTGGAAGGACAGATCACAAAGCTGAGGCTCCAATACTTGGGCCACCTCATAAGAAAAGAAGACTCCCTGGAAAAGACCCTGATGTTGGGAAAGACTGGGGGCACAAGGAGAAGGGGACGACAGAGGCCGAGATGGTTGGACAGTGTTCTTGAAGCTACAAACATGAGTTTGACCAAACTGTGCGAGGCAGTGGAAGACAGGAGTGCCTGGCATGCTCTGGTCCATGGGGTCACAAAGAGTCGGACACGACTAAAGAACAAATCTGCAAAAATTCAGATTGGTGTTTTATCTCACAAAACTCATGAAAGGTAAAGTAGACAGAGGTTGCCCATGGGTACCCAGTTTCTTTCTTGACTGTACAGGAATTCCAACCTGGGTTTCTTACATTCAAAGCCAATGTTTCAGTATCTGTTCTATGTCTACAAAACCATAAGGTCTCTAAGCTAGATAGAAAATAAAATTAAGAATGCCCAAGGTTCCCAGGCTGCTAAATTTTGCATCCAGTATTCAATTATGTTCTTGTACGCTGCAATTGCAAAAAATGTAAAATGCACATTGTCCTGCAAGTAGCTTATACTAAAGAAGAGATCGTTCCAACTAAACAGTTGTTGAGGCAAGAAGATGGATAGCTTAAAGGATGAAAGAGAAGTTCTCTGGTGTATGCTTACTCAAAAAATTTGCTACAGTAACAAGTTAGCTTTGACATCCGTCTTGCAAGAAGATTTGTCAACTTCTGACATCCTTACTTGCTATTCTTTTTAAAGGAAAACAATATGATCAACGTTTAAGAATTTCATCATGGTTTTAACATGCTGAATTGTTTTATCATTTGTTGTTTACCTCCCTGGGTTCCTTTGGGGGGAAGGATATAAAATTAATTAATTAATTGGTGCATATTTTTGTGCGCACCTTTTGGTTTGAAAACAGTATTATAAAATGTTCAGGGAGGTGAACATTTTGAAGGGTAGGGTAGCTGCTTTTCAGTTAGTTTATTGGTTCAGGAAGTGTGAATTATGTGGTGGGGAGGCATTTCATACATTTCTAGACTCACACAACTGCATAAACATTTAAATTAGCTTTCCATACCATTAGCCAGATCACACTGAAATCACCTGATAATGGTGCTTCTCCTGAGGGGAAGGCCCCCAGAGTAACCACTTACTACATAATCCCACCTGACACCCATAGGAATCCAGTGTAGAAGTTTCCACAATGGCATTGAACCAAGACTACAAACATGCGATTTACAGAAGCAAACCACACCTCTGTGAGGCCATCTGAGCCAGCCCTTTGTTTGCTCGAGTGACAGTTGCAAATGGTCAAATTAACTGTGACTAGGATCAAAAGAAAGCACACTGAAGCTTTCTTCCAAGGCCAATTTCCTCCTAAAATAGTCAAGATGCAGTGCAGGACAGGGAACTTGTGCCTACTATGGTTGGGAAGAAGTGTGTTTCTCAGGCAGTTGCAGATCCCTTAACCGGACACACAATATGAAGGCAACACTGTTTAGGAAAGTTTTTAATGTTTGATGTTTTATTGTGCTTTTAATATTCTGTTGGGAGCCTCCCAGGGTGGCTGAGGAAACCCAGCCAGATGGGTGGGGTATAAAAATAAATTATTATTATTATTATTATTATTATTATTATTATTATTATTATTATTAGACAAACTGCCACCCTGAGGGGCAGTTTTGAATTTTTGGATGAGGGGTTGCTCTTTCTTGAGTCTTGCTTTTTAAAAGCTTGATGCAGAAGAAGGGAGGAGCTGGAGGAGACCTTTACAGGACGAAGTAAGAAAAAACCTTGGGATTTTATTTTGAGGGGCCTGAGGCAAAATACCGGTAAGTGTTTGGGGTATCAATTAATTAACTAGGAGTATCTGGCTGGAAAAATATATTTGATCTATGAAAAAAATGGAAGATGAAACTTCATTAAACTTTAGTAAAGAAATAATTTCCAATCAATCCTTTGAGAAAATTAATTGTGTGTGTGTAACACATTCTGTCAGTATCCTACAACCTTTCTCTTGGAGCTTAAGCAGAAAGTCATCTGTGTGTGGTAATTGCACCAGACCACCTTGAACCAAGCCCAGTAGAATATGGGCAGCCGCTGTACATGTTTTACCATGCACCACTCTGACAAGACAGTCTGTGGGCAGGTAGGGTCTCAGCCTGCATACCAGGTGGAGCTGGTAGACAGCTGCCCTGGATACAGAATTGACCTGCGCCTCCATGGACAGCTGTGAGTCCAAAATGACTCCCAGGCTGCGCACCTGGTCCTTGGTGATTTTAAATCATCATCATCATCATCATAAATTTTATTTGTACCTTGCCCTCCCCAGCCGAAGCCAGGCTCAGAGCGGCTAACATCATACATACATTTTTAATTAAAGAAACAAATTATTGGTAGAGTAGCGGGTTTTCAACTTTTCATCTTTTCATGTCTTATATTTTTCAAACTTTATTGAAGGTTGCAAACAGGAGCAGAGTCCAACTCCTAGGTATAATTATGTTTCCATAGACCATGGCTAACTCTCATAGTTGCCTTACTGTAGGTTACCACTTAAGTCAATTTATACAGTAATGTATATAGTACTCTCATAGTGCTCTCAAAGGCCACCAAGGTGCACGTCACAAGTTGAGCTGCAGTTAATTCAAAACAGTCATTATACTTCTGTTTCTAGAGGTAGGATTTCCTTATCATTAAGCCATGTCTCTCTATGGAATAAATCAGCATGCTTTTGACTTCACAGTTCATCCACCTCTCTTCTTCTCAAATTTACTGCCTTGCACCTTCCTTCTTTCAGTCACAAGCATGCCTGTAATTAACTTTCTTTCTCTCTCTCCCTCTCTCTCTCTCTTTCTCTCAAAAGTGACAGATGTCACACACGTAGTGGGAACGGCAAGATTGCAATGACAAGAAAATATGAGGAAGTTGTCATGACAACAGCATGACTGGTATTTGTCTGTCTAGCACAGCCTTGATATATAATAGGCAATCTACAGGTTCAATCAAAATCATTCCAGGTACATAGTTGAGTGTATATCAGACAACTCCACAAAAACCCATTATTTAAGTCTATGCTTCTGAATAATCCTTTTCACTAGTAAAAGATCCTCCTTTGAGCCTTAATATGTCACCTATAGAGGAACTGTGGGATTATGTTTCAAAATGTATGGTATTTACTTCAGTACAAAAGCTTGAATTTTAGATGGGGGAAAGGTAACTAATTAGCAATACCAATGATCTTGGCAAAATCAGCATCACTACAAACTAAAATAATTATTGATTTACATCAACACTTTTATACAGAGGAATATACTCAAAAGTGTATAGTGCATATGGTTGGTTTTCAGTTTGCTTCAGGGGATGTGGGTTTTATAAGCATATCAGGAGGAGAGGAACAAGAGGTATAATGTCCTCATCAGCCTCCATGCCTTAGGGATGATTCACACATGCATGAATATCAAATATTCAACACTTTGCGACTTACAGTACCTTTCAGTGGAGGCATTTCACAGATTCTGTTGTATTTAAGAAATAACATCAGATGCTGTGAATGATTTATCTATAGTGTTTTTTCCATGATAGCTGTTTATCAAAGGCAAACCTGAAATAATTTATAGCCCAGTCAGGTCAGCTCAGGGCAAACCTTCTTTATGCAGGTTATTTAACACCAAAATATTCATTAATGAAAAACACAGGGAATAAAATGAAAATATGCTGATTCAAAGATGAATTTTGCTTCTGAAAATGTATCCATTACTTCATGTGGCAAAAGAGATGGTGCAAAATTATTTTACAGACAACAAAACAGGCTCCTTCTCTGGGATTTATGATCATTTACTAATAAAGATTCAGAAAACCAAGAAATTCCTCTAGAAACACACTAGATTCAGCCATGTACTTGGTTTATGCTGGAGTTCTACTCTCCTCTGAAATAAGCACTAGTGAATTAAGCCTAAGTGTCCTATTAACCTATTAGGCATATGGAGGCTCTCATTTCCATCTGATCCCTCAGAAAAAGGTGCCTTTAATGTATTCAGTTCTGCTGCCAAAAAGCTCTTGCACATGAACAATTACAGCTAATTTTAACCAAATTGCTTCCTGCAAGAAGTGGACATCATTAAGAAACTTTCTCCATTTCCTTTTACAAAGAAGTCTTAAAGATAGAAAATAAAGAAAGCTCTTTGTGATGCTGTCTGATAAAATCATTAGTCTCACACGACTTACTTCAAAGCGTAGGATGGCAATCACCTAGCCCTCCATGGAACGCATAAAGGAGCATGCTGTGCTTCAAAGCTACATCAATTTATCAGGTCATTTAATTACTTAAGTGTGACTTAAATTGTTCAAAATGTAATATAAGTTGCTGTGCGTAGACTACAAACTTTTGCACTAGGCTTGGTTATCATAATACCAGGAGTATTATAAAAATATTATGAAATATCATCAATATAATACAATGATGTTAACACTGCAATAATTCTTGTTATGAGTTAAGCAACACTGTGTCTCATCCAATTGTGTTCCTTCAGTCATGGAAGGCTGTTGATCCAACTGAGGGATCTTTAAATGGAATGGGAAGAGTCACAAATTCACTCTAAGTCCCCTTTAAAGGTAAAGGTAAAGGTACCCCTGCCCGTACGGGCCAGTCATGTCCAACTCTAGGGTTGTGCGCCCATCTCACTTAAGAGGCCGGGGGCCAGCGCTGTCCGGAGACACTTCCGGGTCACGTGGCTAGCGTGACAAAGCTGCTCTGGCGAGCCAGCACCAGCGCAGCACACGGAAACGCCGTTTACCTTCCCGCCAGTAAGCGGTCCCTATTTATCTACTTGCACTTAAGGGTGCTTTCGAACTGCTAGGTGGGCAGGAGCTGGGACCGAAAGACGGGAGCTCACCCCGCCGCGGGGATTCGAACCGCCGACCATGCGATCGGCAAGCCCTAGGCACTGAGGTTTTACCCACAGCGCCACCTGCGTCCCTTTAAGTCCCCTTTGCTTCTCCACTAAAATCTGCTTGAGAGGGGTGGAAGACCTCTGGAATATCATGGCAGGTGCTGTGGGACAGGTGCTGTGGGACAGAGGCCGCAGGAGAAAGGGAGGATGTGCAAAAAATCACTTCCCTCCCCTTCCACTCATAGAAGCTTGTGTTGGAGCAAAGAGCCCTTTGAGAACAAAGGCATATAATAAATAATAATAATAATAAAATTTTATTTATATCCCACCCTTCCCAGCCAAAGCCAGGCTCAGAGCGGCTAACAACAGTAAAATGAAACAACATTCTAAAATCATTTCATTATAAAATCAGTTCAAATCAGATTAATGGCAACCATTAATTAACTGGATAAAAGTTGCTTTTAAAGAACATGTAGCTCAAAAACACAATTTTGTTTAATGTAATTGTGGAGTTCAAAGGTGTATCATCTGTCCAAACCACCCAAATAGGGTGTGATTTACCACATCCAATAATAATAATAATAATAATATATTTATACCCCACCCATCTGGTGCGGCTTCCAACAAAAGATTAAAATACATTAAAACATCAGTCATTAAAAACTTCCCTAAACAGGGCTGCCTTCAGATGTCTTCTAAATGTCAGATAGTTGTTTATTTCTTTGACATCTGGTGGGAGGGCGTTCCACAGGACCATTCTCATCTTATCATTTAACCCTTTGTATCAGGAGTTAATAGTAATACACATTCTTTCTGATAGGCAGGATGCCAGGCCCTGACTTGAATAATGAATTAAGATACATCCTCCTTCCCCTATTGCTCTGCAAACAATTAGCTTTCATTTCCATACTAGTTGTTCCTCATTCTCAATAGCAACTTGATTGCTGAAAGACAGCATCCATCAGAGTATTCCCAATCTTTTGTTATGGTAGTCTGTGACCAAAATTCTACCTAAACTGCCTTCCATTTCTTGCATTCCACAAGCAACTGCTTTCATATCTTACAATAATATGAATCTTCACAAAAGGCTTCAAACTTTAAAGTCTAAAGCAGGGATGGGCCCTCCAGATGTTGAAGGACTCCCAGCTCCCATCACCCTGATCACCAGCCATGCTGGCTAGGACTGAGAAAAGTTAGAGTCCAGCGATCTCTGGAGGACCACAGGCAATTTAAATATTGAGGGCTTAAAGATAAGGAAACCTTGAAAGCTCACTTCTCTTTTGCCTTTATTATGAAGTTAAAAATAAGCCTACATTTTGAACTGTGGATATTATTCTCCAGTGATGGTAGATTTATAATCTCTAGATTTTATTTACTATTCCTTTATTTGAAAGAGGATCTAGTATTATACACAATATGCAACAGAACAGTCTCCTTCACCCACTTAAAGGTAAAGGGTAAAGGGACCCCTGACCATTAGGTCCAGTCATGGCCGACTCTGGAGTTGCGACGCTCATCTCGCTTTATTGGCCGAGGGAGCCAGCGTACAGCTTCCGGGTCATGTGGCCAGCATGACTAAGCCGCTTCTGGCGAACCAGAGCAGCACATGGAAACGCCATTTACCTTCCCGCCGGAACGGTACCTATTTATCTACTTGCACTCTGATGTGCTTTCGAACTGCTAGGTGGGCAGGAGCTGGGACAGAGCTCATCCCGTCACGGGGATTCGAACCGCCGACCTTCTGATCGGCAAGTCCTAGGCTCTGTGGTTTAACCCACAGCGCCACCCGCGTCCCTTCACCCATTTAGGAAAAACTAAAAATGGGTTAAATACTGATGCGTTTATTTTATCAGGTGGGATTATAAGGGCCAAATGAGAGGGAAGGCACGCTATTGTGCGTTTTTAAGGCTTTAATACAGCCATGAGGAGTTCCAAATTTGATTCCGGGGGCATTTTTCTTTTCAAAACTGCCTTCCCTATGTTACTTTCCCACCCTTTGGTATGAAAACTGATGAGTTCCACCTATTTCCCCCCCACCCACCCACACACACACTTTGGACTGTGGACACAGAGAGCAGGACAATAAGCAACCCCTTCACCCCGCCCCGCAACAAATTCAGACCTCTTTCACCTCACCATCCCGTATTAGCTGCACTGCGATTTTTAAAAACTCAGGAGTAACTGCACATATCTCCCACATAACGTATCATTTGGCTCTAACTTGCAGGAGATCTGCAGTGCTCCCTTCACACATTTTCTCCTGACAGTCAAGTGATTATTTTCTTTATACAAATGTGTATATTCGTCTGAAGTGTGTGCCAAGTCAAAATGCACAACTGAGACAGCCTTATAAAAGAGATAAATGGAAGCAACTGAACAGAATAATAGCAGCAAGGGGGGGGGGTTAGATTCTAAATGCATACACTTATTTTGGGTTTCCTGCTAGAACCTTCCCATTCCAGCAAAGGGCCACCTGCTATCAAATCCAGAAGACCGTACACAAGTCTTACAGGGCTGCTCTGGCATCAGCTAATAGCGCAAGCTATTGTACTACTTCGCAACGGATTTTTCAAAGGTCGAGTTTTGTCCTCTGCACAGATTTGTAACCAATACATCATTCTTAATTCTGACACACTCCATTAACTAAACATTTATACTGCATTAGATGCTAATAAAATACCTTACCTCTGTCTGAAGTATGGCAGCTCTCTGTTCTTTGGCAGTAAGTGACTCTTTAAGCACTTCAATGTGTTGCTTGCAATCTGAATTCTGATTGCTAAGGGTTTCAAGCTTAGTTTGTAAGGCAAGAAGTTCTGATTCTTTCTTTGAAAGCTCCTGCTTCAACTGGTCAATCTGCAGATATACATATATATGTATTAGTAGTAGTACTAGTATTAAGCACAACAATTTAATCCAGCAGTTCCCACACCACTTTGCTTCCTGAGTTCAGATAGTAACATTTATCTACATATGCAATATAAAGTACATTCATTTCTTTCCACATGTGATTGATATTGCTGGACAAGCTTTGGACAGAAATGTAGGTGATTGCGAGCCACATGTGCTGTCTAAACATTACATCGTGTCATGAAAGCCACTTTGCCATGGATTCATCCCATAAGCACAAAGCCACCTTCTCCAATAGTGGGATTTGGTTTAGCCCATAACTACAGTACAGAAGAGGAGAAAGAAAGATTTAAAACTGGAGTAGCAGCCAATAAAACCTGGATTTTGATCACAAGTTTACAATGCTCGGCCCAGATGCTCCAGATTAATAAAAGTACATTTATCAGCTATAATATTGCAGAGTCACATGTTGCAAGAAAATATTTCTTGCATGTTCCACTCTACTTTGTTTCATTTCCCCATATGATATCAATTCTTTTAGAATCAAATCCAAAAGGCATCTTACACAATTACAAATACTTGCACATGTGGAATATTTAAAGAAGAATGCAAACTCCTCTTTCTCCATTAGATTTGTTATTCTAATTCAGGAATAGGGAACCTGTGTCCCATAACCTCTGACCTTTGGCCATGCTGGCTGGGGCTGATGGAGTCCAAGAACATATTGGGAGGGGGGGCTACAGATTCACCACCCCTGTTCTAACTGAACCATTTTCTGGCCACCTTTTATTATAATAATTAGCATTTATAATATAGCAAGCGCTGAAAATTGGTTGGTATTCTATGGAGACTTTAAGCAAAATAAGGCAGGTCTAAATTACAATCTAAAAGGAATCTAAAAGGATTGCAAGCTAAGCAAAGGAAGAAGGAATAGCAAATTATGCATGATCTCAATGCAAATAAGAGAGGAGTTTAGAAGAAAACCCATTCAAGGACAAAATTAAAACATAATATTCAATGTACTCAAGGGCATGTTAATTTTTTAAAGATCTTTCTGGAAGAATGGCAAACATCTTCCATGTATTTGCCATAAAACCACCAGTAAGCACAGATATATAGCCAAAACCAAAATATCAAAATAAGGTGAGTGAAATTCCACACAGTACAATGTCAAGTTGAAGCCAGTATGCAGAACAGCATGTGTTTTATATGAGTCCCATATGGCTATCCCAGAACCAAATCTCTACTGAAAGATCTTCACAATTTTATCCATCATACAAGCAACACCCGATAAACAATCAGTTAAAGAACATGGTGTCATTTGGGTTATAGATATGCTATGTATTTCTACTCACTAGCAAACAACTCCAGCTACATGATTTGCAAACAGGTAGAGAGTTTTGCCATGCACATAAAATAATAACTAGATCTTCTCTGGTGAACTATTTAATGGTTGAAACAAGACATAAGGCTGGACCTCTTTTTATAAAGCAAAGTATCTCATATTTCTTAGGGGAAAGACTGGGTTTGGGCTGGCAAAATAAAAAATAAAATACAGTGGAACCTCTGGTTACGAACTTACTTCGTTCCGGAGGTTGTTCTTAACCTGAAACTGTTCTTAACCTGAGGTACCACTTTAGCTAATGGGGCCTCCCACTGCTGCTGCCGCACGATTTCTGTTCTCATCCTGGGGCAAAGTTCTTAACCCGAGGTACTACTTCCAGGTTAGTGGAGTCTATAACCCGAAGTATTTGTAACCTAAGGTGTTTGTAACCCGAGGTACCACTGTAAAATAAAATTCCTCTTTTTCCAGTTCAGTGTCAGCTTGCAGACTGAAATCTGCCTACATGATGATGGTGAAAAGACCAATCAAAATATGTTCTCATGCTGAATGGGCAGTCATTTTTATTAGGCGTGTGTGCCTTGACCACAATAAAGCAGGATACTGCCAAAGCAAAAAAACAGGTGTTAAAGGAACACCTAGCTACTTTACTTGAATTTAAATTTCCAGGGCCTGATGAGTTGCACCAAAGGGTACTAAAGGAGCTTGCAATCTCAGTCTATAATCTTCGAGAATTATTGGAGAACATGTGAAGTCCCTGCAGACTGGAGGCAGGCAAATGTTCCCATCTTCAAAGGGGGGGGGGGAATATAAGACCCAGGTAACTACGGTGAGCTTGACACCGATACCAGGAAAGGTCCTAGAACAGATAATTCAACAGTAGGTCTGTGAGAACTTACAAAAGGGTGCTATAATTACTAAGACCCAGCATGGGTTTCTCAAAAACAAGCCATGCCAGACGAAGCACTCTCACACTCTCACACTCTCTCTCTCTCTCGATAAAGTTACAAGATTGGTGGATCAGGGGGATGCTTGTGTATCTTGATTTCAGTAAGGCTTTTGACAAAGTCCCCCATGGTATACTTGTGAGGAAGCTGGAAAAATGTGAGCTGGATGAGGTAATTGTTAAGTGGACTGACTGACCAAACCCAGAGAGTGCTCATTAATGGTTCCTCGTCATCCTGGAGAAAAGTGACAAGTGGGGGGCCACAGGGTTCTGTCCTGGGCCCACTGTTGTTCAAAGTCTTTATAAACTACTTGGATGAACAAAATGAGGGGATCAAATTTGCAGATGACACCAAACTGGGAAGGGTAGCAAATGCCAAAAAGACAATCAGGATTCAAAATGACCTTGACAGACTGAAGAACTGGGCCCAAGCCAACAAAATGAATTTCAGTAGGAACAAATGGAAGGTTCTGCACTTAGGCAGGAAGACCCAGATGCACAAATATAAGATAGGGGTCTCCTGGCTTACCAGCAGTGCATGAAAAGGATTTAGGGGTCTTAGTATATCACAGGCTTAACATGAGTCAACAGTGTGATGTAGGAGCCTATTCTAGACTGCATCAATGGAACTATAGTGTCCAGATCGAGAGAAGTAATAGTACAGCTTGGTACTGCCTTGGTCAGACCACACCTGGACTAGTGCGCCTAGTTCTGGGTGCCACAATTTAAGGATACTGACAAGCAGAGGAGAGCAACCAAGATGATCAAGGGTCTGGAGATGAAGCATGATGAAGAATGGTTGAAAGAGCTAGGTATGTTTAGCCTGGAAAAGAGGAGACTGAGAGGAGAAATGACAGCCATCTTCAAATATCTTGAGGGCTGTCACATGGAAGATGGAGCAAGCTTGTTTCCTCCTGCTCCACAGGGTAGGACTCGAACCAATGGATTCATGTTACAAGAAAGGAGATTCCAACTAAACATCAGGAATAACTTTCTGACAGTAAGAGTTGTTCAGCAGTAAAATGGGCTCCCTCGGGAGATTGTAGACTCTCCTTCATTGGAGGTTTTTAAGCAGAGGTTGGGTGGGCATCTGTCATGGATACTTTAGCTGAGATTCCTGCATTATAGGTGATATAGTGATATAGGGACTAGATGACCTTTGGGACCCCTTCCAATTCTATGATTCTAATGTGCTTGGAGGCTGTCTTGATTTGGCTCAGGATCCAATTCCGAATTCAAACAATTTAAGCTTTGTGCCTGTCCCATTTCCTATTACATACATATTATTTAAAATTATAACCTTTTTTCTTTTTGAAAGTCTTGGCTACTGGCCTAGGAGCCCCTCAAGAGTGGATAAATGCCTACCACAATAAAGTCAAATAAATTGTGTGTGTGTGCATGTGTTTGTGCTGAGCAACTTTAAACTTTGCTTTTTAAAGCACAGACTTCAAGAAAAATAATCAACCTTCCACAATTGTCTGCTTTTAGCAGTCATGTGTGCCTTTTTCATTTAAATTAAAATATATGTAGATACTCTTTAAATCTAATCTTGTTTCTTCCAAAGAGCATTATAACACCTAGAGTTGTTGCCTGTGAATGGGGCCTTGTTCTCCTGGTTGCCATCATTCAGGACTTATATTTATCACAGTTCCTTATCAGCAATCTCAGGTCCGACAGATGGGGTATAATAAGATCTCCTTGCTGACAGCCATATAAATATTTTTTCCACCTTGAAAGGTCCTGTGATGAATGGCAGAAGTAGTATCTTTTGCTGCAAATCTCAATTGTCAGAGGAAGGACAGGGCTGTTGACACAGGTTAAACAGACTTTCATCAGAATGTAGCATGATTATCAAAAAGTTGATCAGACGGCTGTGACAAAACAATGGTATGCTCAACCATCTGCCCTTTAAGAGCAGAGGAATCTATTGCATCCCACCCTCTCAAAATCATTGTAACTTCCGCTTTACATTTCTAAAACTCCAATCTATTTATACATGACCCCAGACATGTGGTGGCTTTCTGGAGGAGTACTGCTCTGAAGGTAAAGCAAATCAAACATATTTTTCCTTAGCTCGTTACCTGAATTGTGACTGCCTAATATTTCAGAGATGACTCAACAGACTTAGCTGATGTTGACTTGTTGTCTTTATAGTCCAGTGGATTCTTAACCTGTGTAGAAGGGTTACACCTTTCTAATATTCCTACCATTGTCCACATCAAATGAATATATGTGCCACACGCGGAATTATGGGAGCTCTCAATTGTCTTCAATTCCACAGTTGATTTTTCTGGTGCATGGTGAGATGGCAGAGAGCTTGATTTTTAGTCTGGAGGACAAAAGCACTTCCTCCTTCTGCAGCAATTTAATATGTTTTGCCCCAAAGAATGCCCTCAAACTAGAACAAGTTTTTCACGCTTGTGTGACGTGGCTCTAACAAAGGTTACTTACCTATGCACGCAGAATATAACATGGAAACTTCTCTCACTAAGGTAAATTACCAGTGAAAACAATATACCTCCAGAAAGTTATCGTACTTTTCAGGAAGGTTTTCTTCGCACCACCCTCTTCGGATCAAGGGTTGACGGTAAAATTACCACCACCCTCAGAAAATCTGAACTGAAATAGTGCTCTCATTTGATTAGAAGAATATACCTTGTTTTTCATGAACTTTGAGTGACTCTTGTAAACTTCTATTTGTTTGATTTCTTCTTCTCGATCTTCTGTGTTCAGAACTCCATTAGTCTTCAACATCTGTATTTCATCTTCAAGGTCTCTGATATTACGTTCTAGTGAAGCTATTTTTGTGTCCTAATTTTGAAAGAAAAAAAGTGTTGGTATGCAATATTTGAAAGTATAAAGTGCAATACAAGAGCAACAGAGGAAAAAAGAACAGTGCTGGCACAAGGAGCTGGGACAGCTTTTGGTCTAAATTTTACTGGAACATGCCCACATATAACTGTATAACCAAAAAAATAAAAATAAAAAATGTGGACCCCCCATCCTTGTTTTCTAAACAAGGATACTGCTTCTTTGCATTCAGGCAACTCATAAAAGAAGGTGCTCTGATCTGAAACACATTGTAGTCAAAAGCTTGCCTTGATTCTAAAGCCAAGAAACCACACAGGGTGAAACTGCATAAATCATCAGCAAAGCAAGGATATAAGTGTGTATTTTATCTTTCTATTGTAGGTCTAGCCTCTAGAGCCCTCACAAGCTGCCCATTTTGCCAGCTTCATGATCCCAGTGAAATAACATTGCCCAAGAAGGAAACAGTTTATTTAAATATGGAATGGATGGAAGAAGGAGCAGGAAAATCCTGTTGGGTGTTTTTGTGTTAGGTGTGGGCGGGCGGGTGGGTGTATTTGCTGTGCCAGCTGGTGCAGCAGGGAGGTCCAGATCAAGCCCATTGTCAGCAGATCCTTGGCACATCTACCTCCATTCCCTCTCATCTCCAAAACGACCTGTTTCAGGGGTATATTCTGGCTACCACCAGCAGGGATACTGCCAGAAGTAGCATTTGTCCATCTGCAATTTAGGCAGGCATAGTAGCAATGGAGCCTCCTAGCAGCAGAGCTCAGAACAGCTGGGCAGAACTAGGCAGTGGGACACCTCCCTCTCAGCTGAAACCCTTCCAGCATGGCGGATCAGGATTGCCCAGTGAATTAATGGACCACGGGGGGAAATAGAATAGAACCAGGTCAAATGGAAGCCACCACTCAGGATATAGAGTCCTTTTCTCCCCTTACTTGAACTTTGCCTTCCCATAATCTGGCCTCTGCTTTCCTCAGCTTTGCTGAGGAACCTGAACCCTGCTTTACTGTTCCTTAATGGAATGTTTGACACTGCCTTTCCAGAACCTGAACTTGGACTAACTTGATTTTGCCTTGGATCCCTTGCTCATGCCTAGTAAACCTCTGCCTGCTCAATCTAGAACTGCATCTGGCTGAAACCACTCCCTGGAACACATAGAAGGGTCATTCTGTTTGGGCAAGCAAATCAAGAGAAGAGACATTTCCTTCCAGCAGTGACTGAAAAGAATATGCTGGCTGTTTCCCAGGATACCTATCCCAGGGCTAAGAGTCAGAAGGCTGTGCACTTTCTTGTGATGGAGGCTTGTCAGCAGTACTTAAGGGTTGAAACCATAATTGGCACCTCACAGGGTTGGTGCACAAGGGTAACTCTGTGACAAGAGTATCCTAGAAAGGGGAAGGCTGGAACCCTGAACAGGAACAACGTTCGTTGCAGGTCCAAACTTGTACCACTGACATGTAAACTCAGAACCGAAAGAGGTCCTGAAAAAAGTCCCCAAATGGGCCCAGTATATAGTTTCTGACATCCTTGTTGAGAACCAAAATGGAGAGAGAATTCGAAGAGCTACGGCAAACTAATTGTGTACAAAAAGCAACCCTTCAAACATGAGGTCTTAAAAGTTCAGTCTATGAACCTTAAAAGCAGCTGATACGATAGCAACATTAAAGGCGCTTATTGAAACTACAATCACTTCCAACATCAGGCACAACAAACTTGAAAACCTAAAGGAAGTGAATGACGAAATCACAGCACTCTGCATCTTGACATCTTCTGTTTTCTGGAAAATACGTGCATTGTAAAGTTGCACATTTTAAAATTTCCCCTAACAAAGAAAGATAGTTCTGAGGAAAATATAATGAAGGGTAGCATTAAAAAAACTTAAAAATATAAAACTATTATGTTCTATAAATGATGTATCAAAATTCATTTACTAGTATTTCTGATGTTCTATCCCATCATCAGGAAGCAAAGAAAGAGTTAAAGTTACGCGTAAAGCACTGAAACACTATTACACATATCTGCAAATGGCTATTCCAGTTTGGCTCCAACTCAAAACCACAACACAGATCCCACAAAGCCAATGCACAACTGTTCCACACAAAAGCAGTGGTGAAGAATAATCTAAATTGCCCAGTCAGATTATTATTTTTATCATTGTTGTTACTATTTAGGTTTTCGGTATTTGTACCTCACCTTTCTAACAAGGCAACTAAGCATTCATAAGCAGTAATTTAATTTAATTCAAAGAACAGTGATTCTATTTTCATGAAATGCCAATGAATACATTTCTCAGAATTATCCATAAATGCTTTCCATGAGCAATTCTGTAAGTAATTGTGAGTAGATTGCTCACAAAATGTGTCTAATGAGCATGAAGTACATTATGTAATAAAAATTTAGGAAGCAATCTTGAGACAATTAACTCAAAGAGGAATTCCCGCAGAACAAAAAGAACTTGCAAAGAGTGAATGGTTTTAAGATGGCAGCCTAACCGCTAGATCTTCCAGCCATTTTCTTTCTGGAAAATAAGCATGTATAAGAATCTTTAACAGCAACAGGGATTTACAGTACTACAAAACTTTGCTGTAGAGCAAATCTTGTCTTCTCCCAAGCTCCTAAAATTTGCAAAAAGATTTAAAAAGTTCAGAGGAAACAAGACTAAGCAGACTAAGTTAAGGAAGAAATACGCTGTCAAAAGTGCACTCCGGTAATAAGATAAAAAGGTAAAGGTAAAGGACCCCTGATAGTTAAGTCCAGTCGCGAACGACTCTGGGGTTGCGGCAGTCATCTCGTTTTATTGACCGAGGGAGCCGATGTTTGTCCGCAGACAGTTTTCCAGGTGGCCAGCATTACTAAGCCACTTCTGGCGAAACCAGAACAGCGCACGGAAACACTGTTTAGCTTCCTGCCGGAGTGGTACCTATTTATCTACTTGTACTTTGATGTGCTTTTGAACTGCTAGGTTGGCAGGAGCTGGGACCGAGCGACGGGAGCTCACCCTGTTGCAGGGATTTGAACCGCCAACCTTCTGATCGGCAAGCCCTAGGCTCAGTGGTTTAGACCACAGCGCCACCCGAGTCCCAGGTAATAAGATAGGAAAAGCATAAAGAGTCATTCACAAAAAAGAGCAATCAAAGGAGAATCTCATGCAAAGTACTGTATACTATGATTCCGTCCTTGTGTTCATACTGGTCTTGAAAAGATCTAGATCTAACTTTAGAACTAGAGAAAGGGCAGCCCCGTGCAAAGTGAACACTACACACTACACACTAAGCTTTGCAGCAGCAGTGCTTTAACATACCTGATATATCACAGCTGGATCAATAAATATAGACGGCTGTCTCTGCAAGAACCAAGGTAAACCACAAATTCATTCAGTTAAGAACTCTTGATGCACCCACTTCCTCTCTTGCACATGTAACACAGTTGTCACCATGAATGTCACAGTTTTCCCAAATTCTGTATACTTTAATTATAGAAATTCTCTAGTAGCCATTCCAATGGATTCCCCCTTGAAATAAACAGAAATAAGTTCTTGCAAATCTTCCACACGCATAGATGATAGTTTGATTTCTTGTGTCCATCGTTTCTGAGTTCCCTGAATGTAGTCCTTGTGTATATTATAGGGGCTTTACCAATGCCTTTTCATTGAGAAAACCTAATAGCTACAATGCCAAAATATGGGGTCCCATATATTGGAGAATATGTCTAATTTTAAAGAAAGCCTCAGATGCAGGTATCTACTCCTCCTCATAATTGCCACCAAAGATTACAACCCAAAGATATAATTTCAGTAGTTGCAAGGGCTTGCGATCTTGCACCAAGGTTTTTCAAGGTTTTTCCTCCAAGATCTGTCTTCTGAGACTATTTCTGAAGTTCTCATGAGTTTTGAATGGTAGTAGAAGGTCTGCTTCCATAAAGGTGGTTTGAAGCCCTATTGCACATACAGAGCTTTCCCACGTATGCCTTTCGATTGGGAACAATGTGAATAACATTAACTCCTTATCAAAGCATTCTATTTTTAGAGGAAACTATTAAAAAAGGAAGGAAATTATTCCATACAGAAGAGTTTCCATGTCCCTGAAGGTTTGAAGTCTCTCAGAAGAAGAGAGGGCCATAGGACATCTGCAGGATTATCCTTTGAAAGTTGTACTTCTCTGATTTTTTTAATCAGAGTACATTACTACATTAGAGGGCATTAAATTATGTGGGCATTAAATTATTAGAGGGCATTAAATTATTGTTTAGTCGTTTAGTCGTGACCCCATGGACCAGAGTACGCCAGGCACTCCTGTCTTCCACTGCCTCCCGCAGTTTGGTCAGACTCATGTTTGTAGCTTCGAGAACACCGTCCAAATTAAATTATTAGAGGGTATTAAATTATGTGCATTAAAAGCCCATTTAAAAATGATACACAAAAATGCATTACTTTAGGAGAAATTGTTTGCAAAAATGTGTGTATTAGTCAAAACTGCAGGCAAAAATGTGTTTAGTAAGAAAAAATGCATTAAAATCCACACAAATTTCCATGTGTTGTTTTTTTAAAGAAAAAAGTCCCCCAAAGTGCTGCGGAAATGTGGAAAACCGAATTTAAGATTGGGAAAAATGAGAAAATGAAATTGACAGGATCACCAATCCGTACCCAAGAGCAAGGCAAAATCACAAGGAAGGAAAGCTGAGGTCATTTGGGAGGTCAGTTCTCAAAACGCAGGCCACCCAGATAAGGAAGATCTGGAGACAGGAGGATATTGCAAGACTGTTCAGAATGGGAAAAGCTTGCAGGGTCATTAAGAAGAATGGAAGCAGTATTGTTGAAGATTCACTTTTATGCACAAAGTCTGCTAACAGGAAGGGGGAGATATACAGACAGTGCCTGGTACAACTGAAAGTGGCTGGAGTGAGGCAAAGAACCACTCCAACTACTTGAGACCAAAAACATGCAATGTGTCAAGGAACAGAATCCACCTCCTCAGGGATTCGCATGGTCTGGAGGGGGATAGAGTGGGGATGGGCAAGAAGGTAATGTAAGCAGTAAGAAGGTAAAGAGGAAGCTGCTGCTGGAATTGAACACAGCCTGGATCCATTTGCCACCTTCTCTAAGCAGTATAGGGCAGGCACAATAACTGCTCAGTACCTCTATCGCTGCTCATGCTCAGTCCGACCTGCTCTCCAAGAAGGAAGTGAGGAGGAAAGGGAGCACCATCATTCACCACCTTGCTAACCAGCTACCTCAGTGGCAAGGAAGCAGGTGGTGGTGACGATGCAAAGAAGGAGAATCAGCAAGTAGGCAACAGAAAGCAGAATGTGGACCAACTAAGGGAAGAGGAGTCTGCCCTTCTTCCCAAGGAACTCCCCAAACCGGGAACTAATACTATAGTCCTGTCCAGAATGCATGTGGCCCATTTGGTATTGGGGGGGTTCCTACTTTTAAAGAAAGCATTTTTAAAGCAATGTTCTGCCCAGATAGGGGACCTAGTATTGCAAGGGCTTATTCTCTTCCCACTTTGCAAGTTTGATAATGTGGACAACAAAATTACAAAATCATGTAAAAACAGCACATACATGATTCCATATTCTTTATCCCATACATACAATAAAACAACGTGTTATTTTTAGGGAAACCTATGGGTATTTTCCTTTGGAATATTCCTTTTATGTCATCTTTAGGTAGTTCAGTATGCATGTGCATTATGAACTGCTTTTGCAATAAAAATATTCAATTCCAGTAAATCAACAACAAAACAAAACCTCATGCTAAGACTCTGCTTTCCAATATGAATTACTGCAAAGTTACTTGTGGACACTTTTAAGCAAAAACAAAAGCCCAGAAATTGAAATCAATCAGGCATCTTTTTTTAAAAAAAAAGGAATTCTAATTCTATTTTCTTTACAATTCTTATTTTATTAGACAAAAAAGAAGAATCCAAGCTAATAATCATGCCTGCAAGAATTATTTTTCCTTCAGGGAAAATATCCAAAAGGCAATCACTCAGTACTGAAAGTAACAATAACGCTTAAATACATTCTTCCTTTTAGGATGGCTGCTGTGTCTAACCATCACTAATGTCTTTCAGATAGCTAGATTTCTCAATACAGTGGTACCTCTACTTATGTTCACTTCTGGTTACGTATCCTTCAGGATACATGTGTGGCAAACCTGGAAGTATTTTTCTGGGTTTTGCTGCGCGCGCATGCACAAAAGCACTCTATGCACTGTGCGCATGCACAGAAGCACCAAACCGCACTGTGCACATGCACACACCTCGGGACATGCACACATCGGGATCTGACTGGAGCTCCAGAGCAGATCCCATGCGCAACCAGAGGTACCACTGCATATCAACAAATTGACTAATTTATATAGATATCTATCAGTCTCACAAACTTTGCTGACGTATTATTTCCATTTAAAAAAATCTGTCAGAACATTATTTAGTGTAACATAATGATATAGGAAACCTGAACAAATTGTTTCAAAGAACCAAAAGTTTGTATTTTTCAGAAGGCATTTAAGTGATGCGTTTCCCCATTGCCTGACTTTCTTTAGAGTAAAACAAGGCTTTACTTCTTCTTTGTAGACACTCTGAACTTATAAGTTGAACGTGCAAAAAAACCCAAAAAAACCCCTAGTTGTTGGCTGGATGCCTGCCTCCCAACAGCTCCTTTGCCTGAGCTGCTGTGATGTCATGAAATGTTCATAAACATTCTAAGTAGTCAAGAAAAACCATCTATAGAAGAATGTTTGGAAACAATGGCAGCTCTGTGAGGAAAACGAAAGGCTAAGACAAACCATTACATAGAGCTTAAGGAATGGAAGATTTGTGGCCGCTGCAGCAGAATAGGAGGGTTGACTGCAGGGAAACTGGGTGATATAATGGTCTGGTAGGTTAGGAAGCTAAGGGAGAGGTATCTTGGAGGTAGCATGGCTAAAGGAAGGGGGCAAAGTAGGAAGTCCCCTGAGAAACAAACTGCTGGAGGAAGAACAGATTGATAACCCACAAGTCAGATGAAAAGAAGGTTGGGGACAATGAAAAAGGCAAGGGTACCTTACACTGACAGTGTAAGGTTTGTGATCATTGAAGAAAGGTAAAGGTAAAGGTGGGCCAGGAAAAACATGTTTGGGCTTCCAAACAAAACATGAGGTGGGTTCACTTGTGGTATCTATCCCAGCAGTGCCCTACGGACTCCCCCCAGCCCCAGCCCCATGGCCAATTGCTTTGGAACGTCAGGACAGGTATCCATTGGAATGGAATATCAGTGTTCCAGACACCCATGCATTTTTTGCATACCTAGAAACCTTGTAGCCACCCAGGAAAAATTATCTGGACCCACACTGGCCCAGGACACCATCATACCAATTTACCACAGAAGCAGTGTTAAGCTAGCCACTGCAAGGACATGGCAAGTTCCGGCATGAGGGAGGGGATTAATGGAGATCTGGGTAAGGAGACTGGACTCAGGAGGTGAAAAAGAGATATTATGGGGAAAGTCGGACAATTGGATTTTTTAAAAAATAAATTGAGAAAGCTTAAGCAAAAAATAAATAAATACATGACATAAAATATATTATATATATATTATGTTATCACTGTCCAAAAAGTATTATCTTTGTACTGTGTAAAAAAAAGGGGGGGATATCAGGAACAAACCCAAAGAGTTTTGGTTTGTTAAACAAGCCTGATTCATAACTAGTTTTCAAAGTTGGCTTGCACTGAAACTGACCAAAGTTTATTTCACACTACACCCCCCTGGTTTGTATAACACAACAGATAGGATTCTACTAAGTTGTTACGTGTATGGAATGAGGTCCACTCATACAATGGGACTTCCAATCCCTCCCACGTGCCCCCTAAATCTGCACTGGAGGTGGGGAGGAAACCCAGAATGGGTCTAGCACATGGGTAGGCAAACTAAGGCCCAGGAGCCTGATCCGGCCCAATCACCTTCTCAATCCGGCCCACGGATGGTCCAGGAATCAGCATGTTTTTACATGAGTAGAATGTGTGCTTTTATTTAAAGTGCATCTTTGGGTTATTTGTGGGGCATAGGATTTCATTCATTTCCCCCAAAAAATATAGTCCAACCCCCCCACAATGTCTGAGGGTCAGTGGACTGGCCCCCTGCTGAAAACGTTTGCTGACCCCTGGTCTAGCAGCTGCACAAGGGAAAGTCCAGTTGTGGGTGCAGACCTTGTTCCCCACATGCATGCATACACCATTTATCGCTACGCTGGAATTCCACCCAACAAGCAGATATTCTATGAAGCTGAAACTAAACTCTTGGGTGTGCTCTTTTTCTACCCACATGGGAAGGGGATGAAAGAAGGCAGGCCACATTCTTTGGAGTCTGGTAAAGGAGCCCACGGGGCAAGTTAAGCGTTGCCCCAGCTACAACAGCCCAAAGAACTCCAGGCGAGCAACTTACTTTGACAAAAGCTAGATAGAGATAGGCTGAGGCCTCTTAAGCTTCTGCCTCCAGCACACCTTTCCTAGGCTCCAAGCGCCAACTCTCTGGCCTGCGGACCAACAAGATAGGTTGAGAGGCACTTGGCCTCTCAGACCCAGCCAAAGGGTCCTAGCTTTGGTTCTATAGGCCCTAGCGCTGCAGGATCTAATTCAGGGGGCTCTTGCCCACAAGGCCCTTTTCACTACCACAATGACTGGTTCCTGGGCCAATGATATTGCAGCATGTGACTCTTTCCTCTAAGGAGCCTGAGGCAGCACACATTATTCTTTCTCTCTTCCCTTTATCTTCAGAACAATTCTCTGAAATATCTTGCTTGCATTATCCAGCCAGATGGGCGGGATATAAATACTATTATTAGTATTATTATTTTATATATATATTTTTAAGGATATAAATAAATGTGTAGATTAGGCTGAGAGATGGTAATTGACTCAAGTCACTTGGTAAGCTTAATGGCTTTGTTTTCAATCATTGCATAGGGGGATTTACATAGGACTGAGCAAACTGGAAAGAATTCTGCCAGCCATTCCGTTGCCAAAAAATTTCCAGAAAGTAGAATATTTGTGGTTTGTCAAATGCATAGTGTTCACTGGAGCCCATGACTTTGATGAGTCTAACCCTGAGGCACAAACATTTTAGCGTTTCATGTCATTGAGACTTACCCCTTCCCTCAAAATGGTAACTGGTTGAAAGTGGTTGCAAATTTAAAAACACCTCAAAAGAGTGAGAACTAGAGTGATCAAATGAAATGGTGCAAATCACTATATCAATAGTGCACATGACTCCATACCAATACGTGAAATAGTGACCTACCTCACTGAAGTACTATGTGAATAAATGAAGTAAGGAAAGGATCTAAATGCATTCTGCTTATAGTGCGGGGGGCCCCGGGGAGATGCATACTGTCATGTAAATAGCTGCCTAAATCTAATCAACACAGTTTTGATTTGATCATATCTTAATGTTGCTATAATTACTATATCTTTACTGTACCTGCATCTATATATTTTCCCGTATGTAAGGAGTACAAGTAAGGAGTACAATGTCCCAAATATTTATATTTGTTAAAAATGTGCATGCTCTGTAACACAGATAAACATACCTTGATACAATTTTACTACTGTCCAAAGGAGTCTCCTCCTGAATTAAGAATGGTGGCAACAGGTGTGAAGAATGATTATGGTGCAGAATGGCGAATAATAAGTCTGCTTTGACAAAACATGAAACTTCTAAAGTATTATTATTCTGCTCAGAAAAGCCACTTCTGTTTCCCGGTCTCTAAAACCTGCAAACTCAGATTGTTCGGTCTCTTGCTACAAATATGTCAGCAGGCAAGTTGCTTGAGAAAACAGCAGTGCTGGCTGAGAGAAAAGGGTGCGATGTTTTTTATTTGTCAGGAAAATACGGCACAATGAAAAATGACATCCTTTTGGGAGACAATGAATATTATCATATTTTGCCCAAAGTGGTAGCATCCCACACTAAGTATGGGATGTTTAACAGATACGACACGCATTTGGGAACAAAATGTGGGTGGCAATGTGACACAGTCATGCTGTGCAAACCCATGTCTACAATAAAAGCTAAGAATCATTTTATGCTTCAGCCAGCAGGCATTAATGGTGGTTATCGCATTAAAGTGAAGTGTGCCGGCGAGCATTAAAAGTCCATACCTTCATTTCTATGACGGTCTGAAGAGCTTTCGTCTTCGCTGGCTCAGGCTGAAGCTGGGTCCTTCTGTGCAGTTCCTGCGGAGGAACACGATAGAAGTAAGCTTGGCGACTCATCTTCCCATCATTTATTTTGTCACTGATGCAGATCTTCGGCAGCTCACAGCAGAATCCAAAGTTCAGACAAGCCCAAATGCTACAGGTGCACCACTGCCTATAAATCCCTCTAGCATCTCTGCAGCCTCTATCTTATATTACAGGCAAGGCTGCCGGCACATGCGCTATTTCTGAAACCTTTATCAATAATTAATGTCAACGGTGACAAAGGCAGCATGTTGCATTTGGACCGAGAGAGATTACAACACGGCTGCCTCTCTGTCCAGGCATCAAATAAGTAATTCAATTATGTTGAACACTGTATGGCTAATTCAAAAAAACGGCAGGGGGTGGAAATGTCACATAAAATCTTCTGCCGAACTTCACCACTCAAAGAGTTTTTCTACTGATATTTGAAACAAGCAATTTGCAGACATTACATTCAAATTTGACATTTTCAGAATAGTAATTATATAGTGAATCGATGCGGCTCTAAAGCAGCTTTATTATGTTGGCTCGTCTTTTCTTTCATGATACGGTATTTTTGGAACTTGCACTTCAATCCATAAAGATATTTACTTGCAAGTTAACCCCACTAATTTCAGCAAGACATACTTCCAAATTAACATGTTTAAGGATCTGAATGTCTACCTAATACATTAAGCAGGATGTTTTCACTGCACAAGGGTGTGTAATTAGAAAAGTGATGTAAAGCATAATCCATTGTGACGTTTTCGTGTGCAAGCCACAATGAAATGTTGAGAATAACACAAGAACACTATATGCATAGCTATTTACTATTTCAAATTAAAGGGAAGTTTAGATAATTTAAATCTGACTTTTTAAAAAATAAAAGATTCACACCCATGCAGCCCCTCCCCCCAAAAAACCCTTCAATTTTTGTGTGTGTTGCTAATGACAATTGGCTTTGGCACCTCCATCCATCATCTTTTCTTTCTCTCACTATGTGCAAATGACCAGCTTAATTCTGACTTCAACTAGGACCTGTCCCATGTCTGTCTCATGTTCTAGTCTGTTACAGTGACCTCAGCCAAAAGGTGAAGCCATTTGTCAACTTGCCAACCATACACATAACTTTAAAAAGGGGAACCAAAGCAATTCACACAACACTCATGTCATAGTGAAATAATGCTGTAAACATATCAGTAAAACAACCGTGTATCAGTCACAGAAATCAAAGGACCTGGAACCAGTAGGAACAAAGAGAACACCTGGCTAAACACCCCAGTGGGTCCCCACCTGATAGCAACTGAGAGATCAATGCACATGGTAGATGCCACCACAGAGGCGGCCATTTTTTGCAGCCAAAGTATGATTCAGGTTCAAATCTCAAAATGAGATAATACTGACCACGACAGGGACATCATTGAATTGTTGATTCTCGATAGAGCTAATAAAGCTTCATTCACCTTCCCAAACAGGGCTAATTAACTACTGTCTGCCATAAAACTATTGATTGTGCTTCTATAAATAGCAGAAAGGAAAGTGCCAAAATGGAATAACAACAATTTGTTTTTTGTACCCTGCCCATATGACTGGATTGTGCCAGTCACTGTGGGTGGCTTCCAGCAAAACATACAGAAACACAAGAACACCACACATTTAAAACATCCCAATGCAGGGCTGCCTTCAGATGTCTACGGAAGGTCATATAATTATTTATATTCATCTGATGGGGAGAGAATTCCACAGGGTATGCTTGAGCACTCCATTCATTCTTCATTATCCGTTCAAATCAGATTATTTATCATTCAGTTTCAACTGTAATCAAAGTATCCCATTAGATGCCCTAATCTAAATCCTGTTGGTCATCCTGCTTGTGGACTTGCTATTGCCATTTGGATCAGCCACCATGGGAACAGGATTCTAGACTAGATGGGCCTTTGGTCTGATACTTAATGACTCTTCTTATGTTCTTACAGATGCTACATTAGGCCAAGTTAGACACCTGTGATGTGTGAATGCACCATAGACACCTATTTCTTTTCCAAACAGGGGTCCAGTTTGAATCAGGAGTGTGGTACCAGGGGTGGGAGGGAAATTCCCCTTCCCATTCTGCAGTCCTCTTTCCAATCACCTGTATTAGTCATGGAGGGAGACACATAAGCAAACAGGTGCCTGAATGTTTCTCCTCCATAGCTAATTGAGAAGCAATTTAGCTTGCAGAACTGGCATGGGGGTTTAACTTCCCCTTGTGCTAAGGCTCCAGACCAAGTCAGCTGCACCCATGACAGCTTTTAGCAAGGAAAAAAGATATCAGAGATGAATCTGAGGTTATGTCTAGATTGGCCCACAGTGACTGAGAAAAAGCATCCATCATCATCAGCTTATACTCTATCCAGCTCTTAACAAGACAGAAAAGAGAAATTAATGCTGCAGTAGCTAGTCTGAAGTTTACAACAATACAACTGAGAGATACAGTACCTTTCAGCCTAGCAAGAATTAAGCCTCTCAAGCAGACAATAGGATAATATGGTCTAACTTTATACAACTGCAGAGTCCAAGCTAGTTCCTCAGTTTGAGCAACTTGTTGCTCTGTAATCAAAGGTTGCATGAATCTCTGCCTGTCTTCACCTCTGCCAAGCTGCCAGCTTGCCTGCCTGCCTGGAGGGCATCAGCTCTAGAATAGGGGTAGAAAACAAGATGCCTTTCAGATGTTGGGCACATCAACTTCCACCAGCTCAAACCAGTATGACCAACAGTCAGTTACAGTCCTAAACATCAGGAGGGCATCAGGTTGGCTCCATTTGTTTCAGAGTAACGCCAAGGAAATAGTGAGCTTGGGGCGGGGGGCTTTCATCAATATTTTCCCTTTGCATGAGCACCCCAGTGTTTCATACCTATTGGCAACCAGGGAGCAGGAGCCAGGAGAAGCCTAGATTCCTTTCACCCTTCTAGCTTCTAAATGGCAAATATAAAAACTTGTCATATTGCCTCCTTGAGACGTGTCATAGAATCACAGAACTGTAGTGTCCTCCATCCCTGTGTGTATAGGGGAGTGTCTGGACTCTTCAGTTTGAGGTGACGGCATGACTGCATCCATTAACAACAGTTTGGTTTGATGGACGTAAGCAGCAAGAAGCTGCTTCTATGAAACAAATTTTGTTTCCCAATAAACAGAACTGTCACCTCCTTATTTATTTATTTGTTTAGTTACCTACGTTTCTATCCCACCTCCCAGCCAAGTTCTAAAAGCACCTTACAGATATTTATCAGCACAAAATAAATCAGCAATAATGAGGCTGTTACTATGGAGCAGGGCTCCCATCCACTAGCAGGACCAATGGTCAGGTACGATGGAGTCAAAGAACACATGGGGTGGTGGTCACAAGTTCCACATCCCTGATATAGAGCATCAAGAACACAACATTATAAGACTTCAATACAAACCCAGTCTTCTTTATGGGGATAACTGCAGAGTGTGATGATACACTGCAATGTGTTGTTGTTTTTAAACTGTGTGCCATCAGGGCTGTATCATTCACTTCTGTGTCAGAGAAAGCTTTGTGTATGTACTGAACTTGAGAAGTCCCCACTCACACACCCCTGCTCTCTAGAATGTGCATAAGGGGAGTTGGATCAGACCTTATACTTTTTACCACAAGTTATTTTCTTATCTCCATGGCAACTGTGAAGGTTCTTATACAATATCATATTCCTAGTGGATTTTGAAGTCTTGAAGTGCTTTGTGAGCTTTAAATACAATTTTCAAATGCGTATTAGAATTATTCTTTATCTTTAATTCTTGGAGCAGTAAAGTAGAAACAAACAAAGTCCTTGCCTCCTTACAATGCATATGGTGTTCCCCCACGTTTGTGTTGACACTGATACTTCTGGACCTCTATTCAAGGATTTCTCAGACTAGGTTTATGCCAACTTTTCGAGTTATTGGATTTTGGTAGTGCTCTTCATCTCATGTGCACCAGCTTCATGGTGCTACAGTGGTACCTCAGGTTAAGTACTTAATTCGTTCCGGAGGTCCGTACTTAACCTGAAACTGTTCTTAACCTGATCACCACTTCAGCTAATGGGGCCTCCCGCTGCCGCCGCACCACCGGAGCACGATTTCTGTTCTCATCCTGAAGCAAAGTTCTTATCCTGAAGCACTATTTCTGGGTTAGCGGAGTCTGTAACCTGAAGCGTATGTAACCTGAAGCGTATGTAACCCGAGGTACCACTATACCTACAGAGTCTGTGGGAGTAGCTTCCTTCCTGTAGAGCCAGTTTACCATCCCTTTTCCTCAATCGTCCTCCCTACAATCCATCCTTGACCTTGCAGCAGAAATATGAGGGAGAAGTTTTATTCTCCATTGTATTTCCATTGGCAGAGTGGCCATGACAATCTGCCCAGTTAGTTAGCTAGCTAGCTAGCTAGCTATTTTTGAAGCTACGTCTGCATGAAAAACTGTGCATATCTGCACAGCTCCAAAGATAATCTTTCAGGAATGAATGTTGTTATCTGCACTGCTTCCTTCAACAGATGCAGGGTGCAGGAAAAGGGGGGATGGGGTATGAATACGCAGGGAGAGAAGCAGCAAGAGGGAGCAACTAGCAGGGTAACTCACAGGGGAGGTGGAAGATCATCAAAGGCAGGGCGTTTGCAGGACAGTACTTGTGAAGTAAGACGCCAAAAGCTTCTGATAGCTGGCTGCCTCTGCTTCCACTATAGACTTTCACTCACACACATATTCCATTCCCTCGATTCTCTCATTACCATTGCAAGTCTGTTATTGGAATTGCCTTCTGCGAGCTCACATTGCACCCCTTGGCTGGAGTTTGGGGTCCCCCTCAGCACCCGCTGTGGCTGGTTCCAGGGGTAGACCATGTGCCACTCACTGACGAAGGATAAACAAATGCTGTATAAGGTAAAGGCAGCCTAGTTGGCCATTATTATTGAGCTGGCATGCAAGTCCAGACTCAGCTAAGGAACCACAAATGTATTTCTGAAACTCAGCAGTGAGAGAAAACAGGAGGAACACCCACTGTCAGTGTACACCTGTCCATGGAAGTGTGCATCTGCAGACTTGGGTTAGAAGAAAGAAGACGATGACCTTCTGGACATCATGCAGATTCCTTATTTATTTATTTATTTTGCACCCTGTGACATATTTGTTGTTGTTTAGTCATGTCCGACTCTTCGTGACCCCATGGACCAGAGCACGCCAGGCACTCCTGTCTTCCACTGCCTCCCACAGTTTGGTCAGACTCATGCTGGTAGCTTCAAGAACACTGTCCAGCCATCTCGTCCTCTGTCATCCCCTTCTCCTTGTGCCCTCCATCTTTCCCAACATCAGGGTCTTTTCCAGGGAGTCTTCTCTTCTCATGAGGTGGCCCAAGTATTCCAGCCTCAGCTTCAGGATCTGTCCTTCCAGTGAGCTCTCAGGGCTGATTTCCTTAAGAATGGATAGGTTTGATCTATGACATATAGCATGGACTTATGTTATGCACAAGGAACTATTACAATGTGTCCCGTGAGCAGCAATTGCTTTTGTGAAAAATCAGTGTGTCATGAACTGGCAGGACGACGGGGAGGAGGAAGAGGATCCTGGCGAGGAGTGTAGCTGGGGATGGGGCACACCGGGGGATGAGGAAAGAGAGGTTGATGTAGGAAGTACTCAGGGCGTGATGGAGGATGGCGAGGGGATGGGGGATAGTCAGTGCCAGATTTACATATAAGTTAAACAAGCTATAGCTTAGGGCCCCACTCTCTTGGGGGGGGGGGGGCAAAAAAATTAAAGACAAAAAAACTGGATGTACATTTCCAAAATATAAGATAAAAAACAAATAAAATATAACCTACGAACAGCAACAGTGGCTTTAGATACCTATTAGGTCCATAAATTACCATATAGCATATATTCCAACACAAAAAAACAGTGACAAATTGTTATTGACAGAGGACAGCTGGAAATATAAAGGGCCCCATTACCTTCAGTAGCTTAGGGCCTCATCAAACCTAACTCCGGCCCCAGGGACAGTGCACAGGAACCAAAACAGGACCCATCACCAGAGCCAGAGGGTCCCCCGTCTCCACTAACTCTGTGGGTCCTGAGGCATAGGGAGCAGAAGGAGGGACCTTCTAGGAGGCTGAGGCAGGCAGAGGCCCACAGCCCAGCTCCCTAGCTGGCCAGGTGGGGCTCGCTAGCTCTTGGAGGAGGTGTGTGATTCCTCAGTTGGAATAGGCTTGGGGCAGGTGAGGGTCCCATGCCTCATGAAGCCCAGATGCTGCAATCAGTAGGCAAAGTACAGAAAGGAAGCAGAGCTGAGGTGCTGTGTCTGCTCAAGGTTCTCTTCAGTGGCTAAGAGCAGCTGCAGCAAGGCAATCTCAATTGAGACTACAACAGCCAGGCCCCTCCCCCTGATTCTGAATGGGGAGGAAAGGTCACAGGTGATTTTTATATAAGAAACCTCCCAACATAAATTAAATTCAATCCCATTTTTAACATCTCATCTAGTTTATTCCTTAGTTGTGCTGAAATTCTATGCACTTTTATGCATGCATAGGACTGTGTTGTAAATCACGAAGTTTATTATGTAGCCAAAGCTATAAACGTTTAGATACCATTGCTTTTTTGGAAGATATTTTAAGACTGTATTTAATTCTCCCTCTGAAACCAATGGGACTTAAAAGTGCTTATCCTTGGCTGGGTTATGCCCTGTATATGTCTATTAAGATGCTGAGTGTCAAATAATATGTAACTTCAAATGCAGGAGTCAAAATGGCGGCTGTTTCTGGAATTCCACTCTGGGAGAGTAACACCAAGATTAGCCTAAAGTAAGCGGAATCAACTGAGAAAGTTTAAGCATTAATGTATAATGCCTTTAAAATACCTAACTACGGTATCCTTATTCAATATTATCAATAAATTCCTTACTGCATTTGTATCTTCACCAGCAGGTCCCAGGGCGGTGGAGTTACAACAATTTAAAATTCAGAATGAAAAATGTTTCAAACAAATTACAAGCACAGGAATAGGGTGGGTCTTCAAAACACACATCTCAGGTATCAAAGGTTAAAGAGGCGTGTCTTCAGCATTTGCCAAAAATTATATCAGAGCTGGGGGGGAGGGGAGTTGGCCATGCAAAAGAGCAACTCTGTCAGAGCTCATCAACAACTATTACATTATGTTTGAAAACTGAACAGCTCCCAAAGGCACTTAGGATGAATTGGCACATGAACTGAGTGTCATACATCGTCCATGGACACAAGCCAGAGTTTCCACCCCTTATGTCAAAGATGTATAGGCTTTCAGAGACGAGTATTCCTAGATGTCTATCATAAGATGCAGACTTGCCTCATAATACTTTTCCTGTTTGCAGTATAAATCAAACTTGCTTAAAAGCTTTTCTTCCCTATTCCTGATGGTAAAATGCAACAGACAATGGAATTCTGGAGAAGATCAGAAAGTGACTTGCAGTTTATTATTTTGCGTAGGAAAACCCTTCCAATTGGATTCAAACGTTTCTAGGTTTCCAACAAGCCAAGCATTGTTCTGTGTATAATTAACTCTGTAGCTGGAAGGTGGGTTTGTTTTGTTTTTGTTTTGTTGTATTCATTATGCCTATTTGTGGTGTTCCTTTTTGGGAATGTAATTTCTATTTTCCCCCTCACGACTCCTGTGGAAGATAGTTTGATTAAACAATTACCTAGATTACATTCTGAATATTTTATGAAGTTTCTATAATACATACAACCTTTTCCTAAATGATCTAGTTAGGTGTGGGTAGTGAGGTAGCTATGTTTGCCAATGACATGGAATTGTTCAGGGTGATAAGAACAAAAGGGACTAGGAGGAACTCCATAAGGATCTCTCCAAACTGCAGGGGAATTAATACAGCAAATGCAATCCAATGTAAGCAGGTATAAAATTATGCGCATTGGGGCACACACACCCCCAAAAAATTCACATATACACTTATGGGAGCTGAACTGGCAGTGACTGGTCAAGATTTTGACTTTGGAGTTGTAGTTGCCTATTGTGCAGCCACTGTGAAAAAAGGCAATTCTATGTTAGGAAAGGGATTGAAAATAAAATTGCCAATATCATAATGCGATTATATGAACGTATGGTGGCGCAGCCATTCTTGAATACTCTGGTTTGCACACCTAAAAAACAATATTGTAAATCTGGAAAAGATTAAAAGGGGGCGGCATCATGGGGCTGGAACAATTCCCCTGAGAGTAAAAGTTACATCATTTGAGGCTTTTTTAGTTTATAAAAAGGAGGAGTAAAAGAGGGAGGACATGGCAGAGGTACGTAAATAGTATGAAGAAAGTTGTATGGGAACTCGGGGTGATCCAATGAAGATGAATGTTGGAAGATTCCGAACTGACAAAAGCACATATCCCTTACACAGCACATAGTTGAACTGGAATTTGCTACCGCAAGATGTAGCCATGGGTGGCTTTAAATGGGGATTAAAGAAATTCATGGAGATAAGGTTATCAATAGCTACTAGTCATGACGACTATATCATCCAGTATCAGAGATAGTGGGCCTCTCAATGCTAATTTCTGGAGAGCACAAATGGGGTGAATGCTGTTGTGGTCATATCCTGCTTGCAGGCTTCCCATAGGCATCTGGTTGGCCACTGTGAGAACAGGATGCTAGAGTAGATGGGCCTGCAGGGCTCTCCTTATCTTATCCTCAGTTTGGATGTTTATCCTTATTCTGCATGCTAAGCGAGATAAATGCTCAAAAAGCTAAGGTTTTAAGTTCATTGCATTTCACTCTACTTCCATTCAATGAAGATGTGATAACGCTTTTTATTTTTCCTGTGCTGTGGTCCTGACTAAGCTGCACAAAACTGCACAGAGTTAGACATTTCTCTTTCTAATCCATCAGCGGATGGCGTCTCCATTAGAAATGAAGTTCATCTCCCACATCCACGCACCACCCAGTCCTAGGTAAAAAATGGCTAAGCCATAAAATGACAGCACCTTGGGGCTTATGTAATAGCAGCCCAACACCTCCACAGCATAACACAGGTGCCAATGCACTGCACCATCCCAAATTGACTGAGCTTTAAAATTTACATCCAATGGTATTTGAAAACTCTGATGATTTACTTGGTCATAATTTAATGTACAGTGGTACCTCGGGTTACATACGCTTCGGGTTACATACGCTTGAGGTTACGTACGCTTCTGGTTACATACGCTTCAGGTTACAGACTCCGCTAACCCAGAAATAGTACCTTGGGTTAAGAACTTTGCTTCAGGATGAGAACAGAAATCATGCTCTGGCGGCGCCGCGGCGGCAGGAGGCCCCATTAGCTAAAGTGGTGCTTCAGGTTAAGAATGGACCTCCAGAACGAATTAAGTACTTAACCCGAGGTACCACTGTATCTGCTTAAGGGTGAAAGTGTTCATTACAAAAAGGATGGGAAAGGTACCCTTTCTGCTTGTTTAATTCTAACGATGATTAGAGAAATGCCACATTGCGGGGTTTGTTCCAGACACATCTCAGATGGAGGAAAGCACAAATTTGGTTCCAGATCAATGTCAGCCCACAGACAGCTGGGAAAGGGCCTAACGTTGACTCAGAACTGCAAAAGAGAAGAGACTTTTCAAGCACAGTGGCCATAGTGTTCCCTTCAGAACAAAAGGCTTTCCCGTGGGTTTGTTTTTTCTGTCCATGGCAAGATCCTTTAAATATGTGAGTTTCTCTGTTACGGTTCTTCTGATAGAATCATAGAATTGTAGAGTTGGAAGGGACGCCCGAGAATCATCCGGTTCAGCCCCCTGCAATGCAGGAGTCCTGCCCACAGCCATCCCTGGGTGGGCTCAAACTAACAACCTTCTGGTTTAACAGCCAGATGCCCCGACCCATCGTGCCACATTTAAAACATTCATTTAAGATGCAATTTAAAACATTTTGACTCGAGCATGGATTTTGTAAGTTGCTTGCCCAGGTGCAGTGAGCCCACTGCCATGCAAGTAAGGAATGGAACAACAGGACAAAATTCTCGGATTAAAACAACTTTATATTAGAGATGTGAGTTTGGGATCAGGCATTGGGAGTTTCCAATCAGTCAACCCCTTTGCTGACTGCTTACCAGGGGTCAATCCTGGTGTAGGATTGTTCTATGACCTACATCAAATAGGAGCAAACCATCAGGATCGCTACCTTGGGGAGCGTTATGTCCTTTGGCCCCAGTCTGGGCGTATGGACAGAAACACCTCCCCTAGGATCCCTTTTGCGGGATACCCTGTTTTGTGGAGGTGTCGACAAAGACATACAATACCCCATGTGTCCCAGACTAAGGAACCTACCCAATGCCTTATACGCCCAAATTGTGACAATTTCTATGAGGCAGGTGGAAACCTCCAGACAGTGGCGGAGCTGGGTGCTCTGGCACCCGGAGTGGCACACAGGCTGTGCACCCGGAGGTGGGGCAATTCGTCCACAGGAGCAGGACGGTCTGCCCAAGGGGCAGGGCGATCTGCCCACGGGGCCAATCAGCGCAGCTGCGCAATCCTCCCTGGGGGCTGAACTTGGCACGGAAGGGTGCTGAATGTCACCCCCCTTCAGGCTGAAGGGGGGTGACATTCGGCAGGCGGCCCCCCACGACTCCAAGCCTACAGCAAGCCACGGAATGGGGAGAGCCGCAGCAGCTGCTTAGCCTCTTTGCCTGCTCGCTGGGCTTGGGGGAGTTATGGGGGGGGTGCACCGAATGACACCTCCCTTTAGGATGACACCCAGGGCGGGTCCTACGCCCCTGCCTCCAGACCAGCCAGTTTGTCTGAAGGCAAACTTTCTTCCTGGCCCCAAATACAGTGACCGAAACTTCCATAGCAAGGTCTACACACAAACCAACAGAACACAGTTTACAAAATAAAGCAAAAACACAGGGAGGTAGGGTGGGAGACTGATAACCCAATTGTGGTGCCAGTCTAGGAGGTGAGCCTAATTTGTGCCCGAAAAGCGGACCAAGATGAAGACCCCCCCCCACAGGCGTCTCTGCTGAGCTCTACCCCCCACCCTGGTTACCTCATAATGTCTTGGATTTATTACCTATGGTTAAAGAGCATTTGGTTTATAAACTTTAAATTTAACTATTCCTCAGCATTGTGCAGAATGCTGGACCTCCTCGTAACTATGGTTAGAGAATTATCAGTGCCCAAAAACTGCAGAGCCTTAAGTCAAGAGCAGTTCTTCGTTACGTGTGTTTGCTTTAATGAGCATTGGGGACGGGGGGTCATGTAAAAAAAGAGCAAGGTTTAAGTGATGCCTCAGCTTTATTAGGGTTATTACGATTAACATTAACTATGGTTCATATTAGCCCTGACTTAGTGTTGTGTACAAACCAGCTACTGAAATTAAACCACAAACACATTGAGAGCTGCAAGAGCAACAATAGTTGCAATAGAAGGCGGAGCCAGAAAGCATTCATTCAACTCTCCCCTCAGGAAATAGTAACCACGGTAAGAGAAAACTGCCTGAAAAAAATGCTATGGTTACTTCCATTAAATGAATACATAGTTCTAGAAATTCAAATTTCTAGGATACTGTGACTTACATAGGTCAGCATCTGTGGAGAGCTTGCAGATTGGCAGACAACATGTAGACCTCATTTACCTCAGAATGTGTCTCCCCCACACCCTGCTGCAAAATATGTGGCCAACTATTAATTCCAACAAATCTAAATTCTCTTGATAATCATGTAGATCCTCTAAAATGATATGGCAGGGCAAGGAATAAAAAATATAACAACAGTATTGCAGATGAATATTTAAAACAATTGGCTTTCTGAGAATTTATTTTTTTAATGGAGTTAGTTGTAGTTCTAATTTAAACTGCCTACTAATTTTTGTTGGGAAATGTTCAGGGGCTATAGTACAGAATTAATTCAATTCTCAACAGATCTGTGATCTGCAACAGTGGTATTTTTATATACTTTGTCCAAAGCTCTTAAATGAAGGAACTACTAAATGATATCTGACTCTTTAGAGAAGAGTTACAGAGAATAATTTGAGAATAACACTACTGCTAACTCCGGTGTTTTTCAGTTTACAGTGAGAGCTTGGAAAGGAAATGTCAGGATTGTTCACAGGCTAGTATTTCAAGAACTGCAAGAATCTATCCCTGATGTAATAAAACCTTCTGATACAAAACATTCCATTTAACAGCATATCCATGTTCATTTCTTTTTTTAAAAAAAGTCTGTGCCTTCTTACTTCTTTTAATTAAACTTCTGTATTCAGTAGTTCTTCTGATTCCATCGCTAAATAACTTCCTTGTTTTTTTCAAGGCTTCTGAAATAATAAGTCTAATCAACAATTCAGTCTAATCAACTGAATACTTTCTGCTCAACTATTCAAGAGTCTTAAGAGATATTAAAAAAAAAAACAAATTTACCCAGACATAAAATACTTAAGCCTTGTTTTTTATTTTTTAAAAAAGTAAATCACACATTCCTATAATATAGCTTTCAAATTAGCGCCCACAAATAGTCAAGAACTCAGTAGCTTGTCTGATTAATATTCTAAAATCAGCTTAGCATTTCTCTAAGTTTATAAGAACAATTTTGCAAAGGAAGTGCAGACTAAGTAGGTTGAAGATTTAATGAAAATGTTTTAAAAACATTACTATTGATACAGAACAGTCTTGAACTGCCACAGCAGCATGCTCCCAGGAAAGCTCATTAAGAAGTTTTAAAATGTCAGTCATAATTCTGAGCAAAATCCAAGCTCAACAAGGGACACAGAAAATGTTTGACTGTATGGTTTTTACATTGTATATGCGCGGAATGTTGGGTGTGGGGATGTACAGGATTGTTTGTTAGAAGTATTTTAAGAAAGTGAAGAACAAAGTTTACATTGAAAAAAGGAAGAAGACGGAACACAAAGATGACCAGAGCTTCCTTTCTGGAGTGGAATAATGAAACAGAAGCTGAGGCACTTTATTTCACATATTTCATTGTTAAATGATGTTTAGCTACTTGGCTATTACAAAATATCTGCATGTGAATCAACTCAACAAAAAGCATAGTCTGAAACAGATGTAAGCAAAGCAGATAAAGGGGAAAGCCTGCTAGACAGACCCATCAGGAAGACACCCGCGTTGAGACAGCTAGCCATAATCAAAATAGAGACACAGCTCAGTCACAGCAGCTATCAATCAGCATCAGTTGTAGAGTAGGTTCACAGAGGAATGTGGTTGCCAACTTTTTGTTCTTGTACAAGATGTGTGGCAGACAGTGGAGTTACAGGTGCAACTCCCCTCATTATTGCTGCTTCATGGAAAACACAGCAAAACCTGTTAGATTTCCATCTACTGTGCACTTTTGAAAAACACTGGAGCCCTGGGAGGCCAACAGTGACAACCTCACATGGAAACAACTGACTTCCCATTGGTTTCTGCTGCCAGTGTAGGCCATGCTTGCATCTTTCATGGCATCCAGTGGAGAGTACCCTTGCTTCTCTGCATGTTGTACGGCTTCCTGGTTTCCTGTGGGAAAATAGGAGAGACATTGTGATAATAATGAATGTAGCAGCTGTAACCGATATATCCAGAGGCTAGGTGCTTATCTGTGGTTGTATGTGAGAAAGAGAGTTGTCCTTGCATTCCACACGCCTTATCCCAGCTTCCCACTCTTCCATTGGGAGTTCCTCTGATGTTTGCACTGTCTTTAAGGAATAACAGTAAGATAAGGCTATATTTAAGGCAATACTCACTTATCCCATCTAGGTTGTTGCATTCTGTCTTCATATTCTGTTTGTTCCACTCCCCAGCTCTGCTCCTGAAGAGAATAATGGGTTGGTGATGACTGGTCAGCAACAGCAATAACTGAGCGAAGTATTTAGTGTTTATCTAAAAAAGATTGCTCCGATTCCATTTGCCATTTGGAAAGAGCTTGAACAAGTTTGAAGAAAGGTTGGGATTAACAGGCAATAAAAAAATGAAATAGGGGAAGGTTGTTGCCAATAAGTCCATAATGCAAATTGCATACTTACCCTATGTCTCCTGTGTGGGAGACACTGCAACTCCAATCCGTTGAGGACAGGTGTTAAGCCAGTTCAGTTTTTCATATTCCAAGAGGAGAGAGAAATAATCTGTGGCCATGGATGCTGGAAGTGTTTTGCATGTATTGGAACGCATAAGAGAATGAGAGAAAATACGTTCAGTAGCTTTGAAGCATGGACCAACCCTCTCTGGTGAGCAACAAACACACAGTGGACAGCAGTGAATCCTGATGGGGTCTGTATCTCTGAAGTCCTAAGGAGAAATATCTATGAGGGTTCAGATAACACAACTGTCATCCATCTGGCCCTCCGGCTTTGTTTTTAATTTCAGTTGTAGTTTTTCGTTTGTGTGTCAAGTGTTAGCATTTCACACCAACTATGATGCAGATGAGATTGGTGTAAATCACATGCCTGTCTGGGAAGACTGTGGGAACGGAAGACAGTCTTATCTCTTCCGCTGTATGTACTATTGTACTGTACTTTTGCTTTTACTTGTTCCGGTTTTTCCTCCCGAGCTGGAGAGAGAGGGCACCATGATTCATTTGTCTGTACATAGTGTGTAAATAAATAAGTAGATTAGCTCTACAATGTCTCATGTTTCTTGCTGTGTTATGCTAGAAGATTACTGTGCATATGGTGTTATGTATTGAAGTTCTCACCCTGGGCCAGCAGGGGGATACTGTAGATAGTTATGCAAATAAGGGATCGAAAGTGACGTTCAGTGATTGGATAGTTTTAGAAAATTGTTACAGTTACATTGTACTGGAGTTCTATATAAACAGGCTGACTGAACCCTTCAGTTCAGTTCTGTCCTGGCCTGTGAATAAACAAGAGCTGTTTGAAGAATCGCTGTGTCGTCTGATATGTTCACCCACAACTTAACATATATCATTTGATATATGTCGCTGAAGCGCGCTGAGAAGAAGGGAAATGCCTTTTCCAGAGCTGTGTATACTGGAGGACGCTCGGAGTTCGGGGCTGCAGGGGCACCCTCAGGGCGTTTTCCAACATCAAGTACTTCCTTTGTGCAAATAGTCCTCTTTTCACTAAAGTTCACCATCATAATTTGTGCACTTCCAAACTCATGGTTCCACAGGTAGTGGGGACTGATTGATCACATTTCTATATCACATTTCTTGATATGGGAGCTTTCTTCTCTTCTGGGGTTTATATTCCAAGGTGCTGTGAAGTGAGGGACTCAGACCTCTGTCCTCCAGTACAACATAGGTGAAGAATAGTCTGGCGCAAATTAAGCCCTGGCATGTGCTGTTCTTGGAGAACAAAGTAGCAGTGGCTTAAACACACAATGTAAATATCCACCATACCTCTGCAGAGTCTCCTCCCAGTGAAGGGAATACTTGTTCATTTTCATTTTGGAAGAAGTCCTGTTTTCTATTATTTCTCAACTCCATTAACTTTTCAACACTTAACAGGCAGGGTTTTGCCAAATGCGGTTTATTCTGTACTTGAATGAATACTGGTGACTTTGGACTCAAGTGCATTGTCAGAGTGTGAGCAGTATGCATTTACCAAGCCTCATGTTTCACTGTACACATGCGGATTACAATCATCTCTGGAGTTACAAGGATAAATGTTTATGGGCATTGGGTCAGTATAGGTTGAAAAAATTCCACATGACAGCATTAGCATGTTAATAGAATCTACCAGGTGAGAAACCTAGATTAATCCAGAATCCATGGAGTATGTTTCTAAAAAAAAAAAAAGTATTTGGTATAACTATGTAAGGCTAACTCCGTGCCATCAAGCAAAAATGAAATTTTACAAAAATGAGAGAATAAATATATGCCTTCTAGAGATTCCCACCCACCCCAAATATCACATTCTGCAATTCAAATATGGATTGACAACACCCACTATCATTTTTCCAGCTGCTGTTACATTCAGATATATGTGATATTTAGTACTTGAATAAATGAATTTGATTGTTCCTTCTCCTGTATATTAAGATGCCTAGAAGTCTTCGAACTTCCTACTACTCAAAATATTTGGCACCACAGTAAAAAGATTTGTGGCAATGTGATATGTGTGATTAGCTTTATCAGATCTAGACAACATGGGAATAAATGGATGTTCCTGCAGGCAAATTGTCCAATCAATCCTTTACCAGTACACAATAATCTTAAACAAGGTCAAATTTCCATTATTCTGCATATCAAAGCTCATATCATAAAAATGTCAGGATGACTGCAACTAGCACTAAAAGCGTTTATCACAAATCTTAAGCCAATAGCTTACACTATGGCATGCTTTATGTAAAAGCTGTAAAAAAAACTTAAGCACTGACAAACCCGTGCACAAGGTTTGACCCCTTGCAATAGAGTAAATGCAAACCAGAAGGTGGTTTTAATGCAAAGTTATAGGAACATACTTAGACTGAGTGAGACCATTCGTCCATTCAACTCAGTGTTGTCTGCTTTAACTGGCTAACACTAGTCAGATATCACTGCTATCCAAGATCCACTGTTTTCCTCACCACACTTGCCACTTTTATCCTTAACAAAGTAAAAACAACACAAGACACAGTGGAATTTAACCAGAGACAAGGAAGGTTTTGCAGCTTGAGGAGCACATTCTCTCTTTGGAAACCTTCCACAGAGCCATATACCAATGGTGGGGTCAGAGGCAAAAGGGAGCAGAGCAGAACATGGAAATGTTACCACTGTACTGTAGGCTAGTTTTGCAGTCACCCTTACACACCCCATCCTCAATCCAGGTAGTATCACAGACATTGCCAGAGTTCAAGGATACATTGCAGACAGACAAAAACACTTGGGCAGAGTGCAAAGGAGGGCCAGTGAGGGGTGTGGCCTGGGGAAATGGGGCATGACTAAGGAGAGTACCAGAAAGAAAAGGTGGAGGGCCATATTTAGCTCCTGGGCCTAAGGTTTCTCCTTCCATGGAGGAAGAGGCATCTTCTGCTCCTGGAAGGCCTGCTTGCCTTCTAAGAGGAAAGACCTCACACTTAGAGCAGTGTTTCTCAAACTTGGGTCTCCAGCTGTTTTTGGACTACAACTCCCATCATCCCTAGCTAGCAGGACCAGTGGTCAGGCATGATGGGAACTATGGTCCAAAAAAAAGCTGACAACCCAAATTTGGGAAACACTGCATTGCATAAGAAAAAGGAAACGCAAAACGCTTCTCACACATCCACTCCAGCACAACCCTGTGCGTGTCATTTAGATTCCACATAATACCATGAAGGCCAACAAAGCACAAAGTACTTAAACAAAGCTGACGGTCCATTAAAACATCTGTACTGCCAACTTTGCCTTTGGATACTCTAGAGCTGTTAGGCCTATATTACCTTGTGCTTCAGTCCTCTATACTGTATGCGAGAGATAAAAAGGACAAACATGTTTTATGCTTAGTTCCAGAATAGGTATGGGGGACATCTGAAGCATTAAGAGGGACAAATGCTAGCTAATTAATTCTGAAAATAATTTGTTGGAGTAACCACTATCAATGCATTGTGAGCACTTCAAGGTCCTGTTTGTTGAGTGCATATCAACAAAGTCATAAAACTTTGACCAGCTTGGGTGTTTCCTTTGAGTCGCAACAATGATGATGTACAAATTGTACTTGTAAATCTGTCTGAGATGCTTGCATCAGACAACTAAATATAACAATAATCCCCGTAATAATGACAGTCACAACAGCTATGTCCCCACTTAATCATGGCGAATACAACTGAATGGTATGGAAACACTTCAAAGAAATGGCACCCATGGAAAAACACAGCAATGCAGTTCTGTGTCCTAAGTTGCAATATTTCATGGTGGAATTTTCCTATGGGATTCAGATGCCCTCAGACTCTAAAGCAACTGCAACATGCCATTCATGTCAAAGACCAAGGTCAAACCCATGATTAGGTGTCTGGTTAAAAGGCGGCAGGGGTGGAATCATTATGGCACTAGCATCTCAGATCAACCCTAGCAACTCTCTCTTTAACTATTCTGCTAACAGCAGCACACCAAATGCCAGATTGCGCAACCATCTTATCCGTTGGCTTTGACTTCAGGGCTACAGAACACTTGCAGTCTGTCATCCTGATTGGTATGTTTAACTGAAATAAACATTTTTTAAATGCTTCAACAGAACTTTTCAGATTAAAGCCCAATTATTTACATGTTTTTCTCTATCTCTGGAATGCATCAAAAATAACTCCTCGCTTGTTTTTGTGCCTCCCCCTGAAAATTCGCGGCTGCAGATGCTCACTCTCACAAGGACACAGATAATCCTCATAATGTCTGAACAGCATTAGCCATGACTGCAAGCAAAAACTCAAGTTCTGTATGTCTGCAACGTATGTAAGGGTCTGTAGGCCACTTGGTATGCATGCTTTTGTCTCTTTATATTCTACTTGGATTAGTGCTACATGGTACAACGAGTGATGCAATCTATACCCGTTTCTTAAAAAAATAAAATAAAACAACCAGCAAGCACTCCCATAAATGAATGTGCAAATAAAACCTCCAGCCTTGTTTCTTCCTCCTAATTACAAATCTAAGAGTCCAAAGCGTAAAAGTACCTGGGGGCTGGTGTCTGATTTACAAGAGCAGATTTTGGCACAAGGGTCTACTGTGTTAGCAGGGTGGCTTGCATTAGCAAAGTTGGACTGAATATAAGTCATTACATTTGAAAAATACAACTGTCTGATTTAGGACTATTTCATACTTACACTCCCTGTACACAAATATTCCATTTTCTAAATGTTTACCCTATAACATTATAATATAATTAGGATTTCTTAGGAAGCATACACCGATATAATATGCCTTTATTTAATTATTATGTGGTCTGGGGAAGAAGAAAGTCAGCCCCAATTTCTATATATTTTTTTCCTCAGCCCTACAGATAAAATCCTATGAACATATAGCAGTTCTTTTCCAACAGAGTGCATTAAGGGCTGTGTGCTTTCCTACAAAGTATCCCCTATGGACCGTCAAAGCTAAGCCACATATAAAATCCCGCGACAATCTCAGACAAAAGGTACCTCACTATAGAACAGGGAAGTAGAATTACTGGCATGAGATATGGGGCATTTTCATGCAGACACTTTAATGTTTCGCTCACCCAGAATACAGTATGCAGATCTGTGATTGTGGCCAGTTGAAGGAACCATTACCACAGCTCATAAAGTGAACCAGTGCCAATTCAAGAAATAGCTTTGAACTTTAAAACAGCAACAGTGCAACCGTAAACTTGTCTATTCGGAAGTAACTTTCGTTGACTTCACTGGGGTTGACTCTTGGGTAAGTGTGTGGAGGACTGTAGACTAATGGTATGGGCTCTGGTTATCTTAAGAAGCACTTTCCCCCATATGTCCCCATCAACGCTCTAAGTTCATCTGCAAAGGACTGGCTTTCGGTCATTTGCTACTCCTGCCCCAACCACAGTAAATGGAAACGAATCCTAGTAAGGTCTAGCCAAACCTTCCCTCACCTTTCGCAAAGTGGAAAAGGAAGAGCTCTTCCAGAGGGCATTCGTCTTCTGACATTCAAATGATCCGATGAACTATTTAGTGTATGCTGGAATAAACTCATTATTCTTGTTTTCTATTTTTGTTGGTTTGGCTTTGTATTACAGTTAATTGGATGATTTTAGAAAGGGTTTTCGTGTGTGTGTGTGTGTGTGTGTGTGTGTGTGTTTATAATGCTTTTATTATATGCTTCTCTGAGAGCTCTAATCAAGAATGTCAGACAGAAATCTAAAACATCCCTAATTTTTTTGGGGGGGGGGGGACTGCACAAATGCCTCAGTATTTTGTTTCCGCATTACAATTTATTGTGCTCTTAGGGGATACATATAATATGTATTGCATCCAGCTAATCTTAGTCCAGGTTTAGAAACATACCCCTCCCGCTGAAAAAATGGAAAGGAAAGTCCGACAGGGCACATTTATATAAATGTTTACATGAGGCTGAATAGACTGTAGTTTATTCAAAAGCAGTATTTTTCATTTCTTCCAGTGGATTAAACTGCTCCAATTTGATTCTAATGCTAACTGAAATAATTTCTATGGAACTGTATCATCCCTAATCACACTAGCAAGAAAATATATCTGGCTCAGTGGGTGTAAAGTTTGAGCAATTACACAATGTACAACCATTGGTACCCAAGACCTACTACAATCTCAGCATTTAGGTCTAAAATGATACCTCAAATTGCTAAGACTGGAATGTCCTTGCTTGTTTATCAAATGCTACAGCTTAGGCTTCTGACCTGACTTTAGCTGTTGGGGAGTCTCTCTAGGTATTTTTACCTTGATGGGACTTGTAGCAGCAAAAGGGGGCTGCTACTTTGTTGTTGTTATTAAAATGTTATTCCAATATCGTCTAGTTATTTATGACTGTCAATTCCTCGCCCTCTGTGAAATCTTTACAAACACTTACTGCTTGGCAGAAAATATGAATCCTTTAAAAATACAGCATTAACATATGAATGCCAAATTAATATTTTGTTTAGATGTGCTTCTTTTTTTCAATAATATATCTATAATTGGGTATTCCAAAATGTGGAATTTTTTTTAAAAACGTATCTAGCCACTAGCGTTCATGTACCTGAATTTTACATCCCTATAAACAAAGGATTGATGTCGAAATAGCTGTGAAAAAGGAAATATATTGACCTTGACATTAGACACTAGCCTAAAATCAAAATGAGTGTCACATCCTCTTCAGTACTTCAGAAATGAAATATGAACTATTTCAGGGATAAATATTATCAATAAAAACAATAGTTTCCCAGTCATCCAGCAACCAGAAAAAGAAGCCCAACTGTTGAATATTTCACCTCACTTTCGCTATTGTGTTTTGTTTTGTTTTATCACTGGAAATTCTAGAGTAATAATTATTTACTACTATATGGTGTTTGGTTCACTTTATATACATTATATACACAGATACACACACGGCAACAGTGACGGGGGTGGGGTTGAAACAGGCAGCCTTGTCCCACAAACTGCATGGTCTGAATGTTCACTCTTTCCTCAAAACAACCCACAATGTGAAGTTATGCTTGCAGCAGACAGCAAAGTACACTTTTTTTCATGCTCATCTTCCCGAGTCTTCTGGGAGGAAATTTGCTAGGGAAACGAATGCCCTTCTCTATGTAATCCTCTTTAAAATCTACAGTGAGAAAGAGAGAAAAGACATCTTATTATTCTAACACTTTTACAGAAACTGGAAAAAAAATCCGATCTCATTCAGACTCTTCTGTATATTCAGACTCTTCTCTATAATTTGCCTCCCTCATCTGTGCCCACACGCCACTTTAAGCACACTGCAAAGCACAGCATGTCTATCAAAGGCAAAGAAATTCAAATCAAAGAACTGCAATCATACCTGCCTGGGTAAGAATCCTTTGGAGCAAGGCTCTTAATTGCCTTTTCGTACTCTTCTCTTCTAGAAGTATAATTCCTAACAGATGATATCGTATTCTACCTGCAAGAGAGGCAGAAAGAAACTGAACTGAAGTTTGGTCCACGTTTTTTATTTCCCCCTCCTCGTTCCACCCATCTAATAATGATTGGAAAAATAAAGTAATTTTGAGACAGAACATGGGCAGAATGAGAAAACAAATATATTTTTGTTGAAAATGCCACAGCAAATGCTCAGATGGAGAGGGGAAAAAAAACAACCAGTAACATGAATGCAACTAAAAAGTAATCTCATTAACTTAGCAAAACTTACCACAAGAGGTCTTGCATTAACGTCTGCGGTTCCAGCCACGATCAATACCCTGTGTTCATTCACTGCTTGGCGTATGTATCTATCTCTGTACATGCCCCACTCTTGTTCTTCATCTACACCCTTCTCTCCCCACAATGTAGCTACTGCATAAATATGTACAGGGTTATGCCAATCCCAATTTCTTTACTGATGGCAATGATCACCTGTCAATTCGAAGAACAGTATGAAATCAGACCCCATATTTGCACTAAGGAATTACTTCCGAGCGAAGCATTTGAGCTACTAAATCTAGCCTTTAAGCCACTCTGACATTAAACAAAAATATCATATTTTGCCTTTCTTGCATATTTTTAATTTGCAGTCTTGACAACGTTCACTCCATAAAATCAACAGATATGCAAAATGATATGAAATAAACAAAGATGTGTGAGGGCAGTGCCCATATCATTTTCTAGGTAGCTACCAACTCCTTGGTTTTCCACACAGCTACCAGAAATATAATTGCATCAGCATGGTATCCCTAACACCAAAGAAAGAAAGAAGTATATACCAGTCATGGTTTCAATTAAGGCTGAGCTGCATTTCGCATTCATGAAGGTCATGTTTACTGTAGCCTGTTTGTGCAAACATTAGGTTCCATTTAAAACCCACAATATATGAAAAGCCAACATTTTATGGAGGAAGCTTTAAGCTTGGCCTTTAACTTGATGAGCTATATTTCCACCATACAGTGAGCTTTTGGTAGGATTAGGAAATGTCCCTCTCCGAGACCCTGGAAAGCAGCTGCCAATCAACAGAGGAACAGACTTTAGCTAGAGCAATGGTCTTTAGCTGGATTGACTATAAATGCTTATTCAGCAGAGAAGAAACAACTGTTCAATAAGACACTCTGTACAGGCTCCAGGCCCTTAAAGAAAATACCCACTGTTTTTTATATAATCTTGACATTGACATATGTTCCAAAGCTGGGTGCTGGCATCAAATGATCCCTTAACATTGGTCTAAGCAAACCTTCCCCAATCTGATGCCCTCCAGATGTTTTGGACTATAAGCCAATTCATCACTGAGAGATGGTCATGATGGCTGAGGTTGATGGGGGTTCTGGTTCAACATATCTAGAGGGTATCAGGATGTGTAAAGCAATATACCAGGCATACATGGTCTGGATTAACTGAACCTCTTTGCAGAAGCAAGTCGGATGCAAAACAACTGATTTCATCTCGAAGGGGGTGGTGGGTTAATCGCAAAAATGTGTTGATGCTATCTTAATTCTAAACAGATCCACCACTCATGGGGGAGGCAATCCTTTCCTGGGATTACGTCTCATGGAACTCAATGCATAGGATTGCATTGTTAAAACTAATTTCACTAGAGTGGATGCCTGTCTATACATGAAACTGGTATCTTCTCACTGGTGGAAAGCATTCATAAAGATTACCAAGTGTATCGAAGAACAAGTCTTGCTCTGCAAAAGTAAATCCTGTCTCGCTAGTGTTCTTTGAGGCTTTGAATAAACCTGTGGATAGGGATGAAACATTGTGTACTTAAGACTTTCGAAAAGCTTTTGATACAGTTCCTCCCCAAAAACTCCTGAGAAAGCTTAGCAGTCGTGGAATAAGGAGAGAGGTACTCTTACAGATCAGTAACTGGAAGCAGAAAGTAAGAATAAATGATAGCTCTCACAACGGAGGCATGTGGAGTCCCCCAAGGATTAGTATTGAGAGCTGCGCTTCTTAACGTTAGGGGTGAAAAGTGGAGTTTTGGAGTTAGGGGTGAAAAGTGAGGTAGTCAAGTTTGCTGGCAACACCAAATTGTTCAGGCTGGTAAACAACAAAAGGGGATTGTGAAGAGCTCAAAGGGGATCTCACCAAACTCAGTGAATGAGCAGTAAAATGACAAATGTAGTTCAGTTAAGCAACAGTAAAGTGATAAATATTGAGGCAAAAAAAACCCTATCTTCCCGTGTGGATTAATGGGGCTAAGTTGGCAGTGACTGACCAGGAACAAGATCTTTCCTCTAAAAAATGCAAATATATCAAAATAGGGGGAAAAGAGAAGTCAGTTGACATTAACATTAAAAAGCAATTCATCAATCCTGACTTAAAAGTATTTAATGGTATACAAGGTGTTCTAAAAGTAACTATACACCTATGGACAGTGTATTTACAGTAGGTGTATAGTTGCTTTTCAAACACCCTGTATATTAATATAAGCAGTCCATATGTGCAACGATATCCAAATGTGATTGATAATTATAAGATATATTTTCAGATGTAGAAAGGGCAATGAGATCTTCAACTAGTTAATAATGGATCATGGGGGGTTGTCTTTATCCTTCCAACCTTGAAGTAAAGAGCACTTTGCACCCATAAGGGCTCATGGGGTCCACTTTTGTTGTCTATCTGCTAGCCCCTACATTGCAACCAACTACCAAAAAAATTTTCAAATTCACAGTCCATGGTCTCCCTAATATTCCTATACAACTTAGAATAATACTTTGAAACTCTAAATGTATATCCTTTTACAACTTTATATACATTGCTGCATTCTTCCCTTATCAGTGGAGAACAACTGCAATTTTGTTTGTTTTAAACAAATCTTACCTAGCCTTTCTCCACTCTCAGCACCTTTGCTACTATGGAATTTTCTGCCACCAACTTGGTCATGGCCACTAATTTGAATAGCTTTGAAAGAGGGGGGAGGTAAACAATCCACAAAGGCTATCAACAGCTACTAGTCATGATGGCTCTGTACTACCACTGCCCAAACTGGAAGCAGTATGCTTCGGAACACTTGGTGCTGTGGAACTTGGTCTAATCCAGTCGGACTCTTCTTAAGTTTTATGTCACATTCTCATTTGAACACCTGATACCCACGAAGGACTAAAATATTACCTGCAAATTAGGCCACAATGAATTAAGACTTTCACTTGCTGCAGCATTTTTTGTTCATATTCTGCCACATTCCAACATGGCCCCTGTTGCTGTTGTTTTAATGCAGACAAGTTACCAATCTCCAGAAACAAAAGTACAGTTACACAATCATGGTGCCTGTAAACTCCCATAGGCAGTTTCCCCCCTGTATACGAGCTGCCACCCACACCTTCTGATTCTCTAACAGCCTTGCTTTGTGTAATTCTCTTAGTTCTCTCGCACAGTTTCCCTCATTCTTGACAGCTATGCTTTGATTCTTCAAATTTTAATCTTTTCTGTTCTCACTAAAACGCCATATTAAATATGTTTTCAACTGGTAATAACAGTGTGCTTGTAAGTGATGTGGGAACAAATGTTCAAGCATGTCCTACTGTAGGCCAAGTGAAAATAATTAGTTATTTAAAAAGTGTCACATTAATTTCATAAATGATAATCAATACTAAGTTTATGTATGAGAATAAAGCTTCAAGAATCGCAGCACAGCTGTCAGGAGAATATACTTCCTGTTTATATAATCTATATTCTAAAATATAATATCATGTAATATATTGCTCATGGCTTTCACTCTTAAATAAGCTCAGCAAACCCTTGCATGATTCATGTCATTGTTTTCCTCAGGAATACAATAGTCATACAATAATCATGTACAGTTCCAATGGCTATCACCATTCTTTTACACCCTTCTTATTGTTTTTCCAATTTTGGGGGGACACATTTTATTGCTGTCATTGCTTTTAATGTCTTACAAATAAGAGAACTTAAGGAGACCTGGTGGATCGGGCCAAAGGTCCATCTAGTCCGGCACTTTGCTCTCACAGCGGCCAACCAGATGCCTGCAGAAAGCCTGCAAGCAGGACATTGACTGCAACAGCACTCCTCCTACTTGCAATTCCCAACAGATGATCTTCAGAGGCATTGTGCCTCCAACGGTGGAGGTACAACATAGCAAGTGTAGCTAGCAACCACTATTTTCCATGAATTTGTATAACTCAAAAGCTTTTTGAAAACCTAAGTACACAATGTTAGAATGAAGGTCTTGTTAGAATGAAGTTATAAACTCAAACAAAGAAGCAGCCGGTCCCTGGCAGGGGCCCCCAACCCTCCAAGGTCCAGGGCAAGTGTACCCAGCTGGCCCCTCCCCTGCACAGGCCTTCACAATTTTGACTGGATCACTTTTGTCTATACGCTTGTTGACACACTCAAATATTGCCAAAGGGTGAGTGAGATGGGACTTACCCTTGCAGAAGTCATGCTGGTTTTGCTCAGCAAGACTTCTTCTCCTGCATGCTTCATAATTTTATCTTTAATAATGCTTTCTACTAGCTTTCCTGGAACAGACATTAAGCTTGAAAAGGGGTGTTTCCCTGAGCATTTTGATCAGGGAGCAATAGTACATTCTTGGGGATATCACCACCCATAGTGATTCTGAGGAGGAGTCTGTCCCTTTGAGGATTTCTAGCTTGTTGGACTCCATGTTCTTGGTGATGCAACACTACCTCCAGTATGCCTTTCCCACTACTTCTCTCCATTCCACCTGTTATGCACACTATATCCATGCTTTGCTTAAAACCAAGTGCTCCAGTTTGCCCAATATAAAAAAGTCACCAACTGGTGTCTCCCAATCCCCCATCCCTACTGAAACCTCCTGTCCTGCAACCTAGGCCCTATACCCCATACCCAACGCTATGGGGTATTCTGTATAGTTTGTATAGTTCAAGTGGCTGGCAACAGCACACAATCATGTTGGCATGTCCCAGGGTCAGTCATTACCACAGCATTGCACATGATTTTCAAACTTCAGAAAAATATTTTTTGTTACTCTCTTCACATCAATGTATGCCAAACACATATTGTAGGGAAACAATATTTGCAATTGCCCATTGACATAGCTTCCTTTCCAATCAATATATATTTATAAGCAGCAGATGTTCACTTCAAATAACATCGCTTTTATAGCTCAATTCAGCTGGGGACAAAATTATTATACAAATGAGCTCATGAGATTCCAATAATAATAATAATAATAGCTTCTGGTCTATTCTAAGAATATTTACATACAAATAATCCCACTCATGGCCTCCAACATCCAAATTTGTGCAAGAAATTATACTTAAAGAAGAATATTGTTGTGGCACGTTGTGGTAAGAAGATACTTGAAGATAAGTGTTTCCTGTAGTGTAGTACACATCCCACTTGGGTCCACGAAAGGATTTCAAAGGAGACACTGTATTTGCTCTAGTCTAGAAAAAATAGTATTATCAGAACTACTCCAAAACTATCTCTACCCAAGTAGTAATCAAAGGGGGTACATGGTTATTGTAAGTTTGGGAAACATTACTTTAGATTATTTGATTCCTGCAGATGTGCAAGTATAGCTACATTTTTTTCCTGATGAAGATTACCGTATTGCTTGGGCATTGGCACAACCCTATAGCAACAGATGTTGGCTCACAATAGTTTACTACCATGTAAGTGCAGATAGGGAAGCGGGTGGCGCTGTGGGTTAAACCACAGAGCCTAGGACTTGCCGATCAGAAGGTCAGCGGTTCAAATCTCCCGTTGCTCGGTCCCTGCTCCTGCCCACGTAGCAGTTCGAAAGCATGTCAGAGTGCAAGTAGATAAATAGGTACTGCTCCGGCGGGAAGGTAAATGGCATTTCCGTGTGCTGCTCTGGTTTGCCAGAAGCGGCTTAGTCATGCTGGCCACATGACCCAGAAGCTGTACGCCGGCTCCCTCAGCCAATAAAGCGAGATGAGCGCCACAACCCCAGAGTCGTCCACGACTGGACCTAATGGTCAGGGGTCCCTTTACCTTTACCTTTAAGTGCAGACAGAAAGACAACCTCAATTTACCAATCTAAAAAAAATCCTTGTTGGATTAGTGAGCCTGTTTAGATGGTGGCTGTTTTAAATTGCTGTAAATCTCTGATATATTTGACAGTAGCACATGATAAAAAGGAAGCAGCAGTTAGCCCAGGTAGTAAAGGAGTGTTTTAACATCAGCCGTACTAAGCGTACTAAACTATTTTTTTTCTTTCAGTCAAACTAGATCTTTATTTTGTTCCATTTACTATCTTTGCATCAGTGGTGTACATCACAACAAGGAAGGTTGCCATTCTTTTCATAATATTCATAGGTGGTTCATTTTGGGGGTGTTCTGTCCATAAGTGAGAAGACTTACGGGCTGAGTTTGGCCATAGCTTATGTGAAGGCAGAATTGCGTGTTCATTCCAACTCCAGTCAGCACTGCTTTCTGTTTTACAATACTATTTAGCAAAAATGAGTTGGAGGAGGCAGGCAAGAGTAGCTTTTAAATTGCTTTATAAAAATTTACAAAAGTAGTGTTATTTGGTTAGACATACCCACTCTGAAAACTGAAACAACTGTATAGTTTAAAGGGGCGGGGGGTAGCCATACGACATTAGCAACCTGTTTTGCAATTCTCTATTAAAGCAATTAAAACAAAACTAGATTAAATCAGCCTTTGCCAACCTGGTACCCCACAGATGTTTTGAGCTACAAATGATTATTATTCCAGAGCTTCATTTTAAGCCAATTGTAAGCTTAAATGGCTGTTCAACAATCTCTGCAAAGAAAGACAACACTCCTTCCATAGCAATCCACATTGTGTACAACCTCAGGTGACACGAGTTTTTTTTTTAAAAAAAAAATAGTTTCATATTTATTTATTTTTAATACAATTTATATACCACTTGGTTGTAGAAGACATTGCAAGTCACAGAAATTGTTGGCATACTAAATCAACCAAAATGGAAGAATTTTGTCACAGTCTGACAGCAAGCCCTGTAGAATAAAAAAATAAAAAAGTCAGGTGGTAATCGTAATAAACGGACAGAATCATGTTCTTTTACCTTCCACTGAGCCCCAGGTTGAATAGCAAGTGCTATTTTCTTCCATAAATTTATTCTCATTTTTTTCTATTTCATGTTCTGTATGTTTTCCAAGGCAACATGGATTTCAGCCTCTGGGAACGATGGAAAAAGCTGCATTCCAATAGCCTACACCTTTTACCACAATCTAAAATATTTCTCACTCTCAAGTTCAACTTTAGCAGTGATGATAATTCACCTTTAACTTAGTCATCACACTAATAACATTAGTCATTTCATTTTTCTGGGTAGCGCTTTGTACAAATTCATCCTTAGAAAATTGCTCATTAGATTTGCCTGCCAGTAAACTGAGTGTTTTTGAAAAATGCATTTCCTTTTCCAGGCAAGGTTTTGACAGGTCATTTGTTGGAGAAATCATTGGAAAATGTTTATTCCCCCTTTTAAAATATCGTGCACATCTGCAGAATTTTCCAATATATGAAATATGTAGGACTCATATTAGAACCTTGTTTGGTACATGGTAGTAATTCTTCCTGGAAAGTTTCGGTGTTTTGTTTAGTAGCAATAAAGGGTTGTTTTACAATATAACATGAAAGCTAAAAGGAATAATTTCAAAGAAACTTAGGGAGATGGTGTATGGTGTACTTAGGTGGCGTGTATGGGGAAGTGTGGTACCTATGGTGGGGGGGGGGGCGCTTCATGCTTCAGGGGAAGTTTGTCAATCTTTGGTCCCCACCCTGCACTCAGCTCTTACCTGTGGCTCCTAGAAGGTTCTCTGCCACATCCTGCAAATGGCTATTCCCTCATTGTTTCCCTGACCATGAAACTGATAACTACCCCCAGCACAGCACTCCTTTGGCCCCAACCCAGTTTGGAACCACTTTCAATTTTAAAAGAGGGAGAAAGGGGTCCTCATAGGTTTTCTGCTATATGGAACACTCTCTTCAACCTTTTTCGAGCCCTTGGAACAGGATAAGCTAGGAGACTTCAAACAAAACTTGCATTTTAGTAATTTTAAGAGGGGCAGGCACTGTCTTCAGAAAGAAATCCAAGCACTGTATTCAGAAAGAAACGCAAACAAATACTTAACTGAAAATCTTCCTCAGTAGAGTTCCAGTGCCAACCACTTAGCAATAAGGCGGCCTCCTCAATAAACATATATGCCCTACCCCCGAATTTCTGAGGTGGTTTTAACCTCAGTTTCAACTGAAAAGACCTATCTATGCACTGAATTCACACAGAACTTAACTACAGACTGAGAGTGACAAGGTGGGGTGGGACCTTGTGGCCCTCCAGACGTTGTTGGACTCCAACTCTCATCAGCACCAGCCAGTGTGACTAACGGCCAGGGTTAATGGGAGTTGTAGTCCAGCAACACCTGGAGGCGACAGGTTAGCTTCCCATGGTATAAGCAATATCCATTTTTATTGCTTTATTGTGACTGGCAGTTATAAGATTTTGTCTGGTGCAAGTCACTCCCAGTCTCAAGCAGGCAAGCTTTGAGCAGAATCCACATTCCCCCTCAGCTTTCCTCATCATTTTGTGTTCAGAATAATTTAAAGAATTTATACACGCTCCTGGCGGGATCATTTTTTAAACTTGCATCATACAAACATGGAAAGGGAAACGGAGCTAGAATGAAATGTGATGTTACACCACAGCAACAGACTAGCACTTGTTCGCAGTTTGTTCCCATCTCTGTTAATTGGTGAATAAGAGTAAGTGGCCTGCCTTGTTAGGCTGGAGCACCAATGCACAAAATGAATAGGGCTCATTCTGCTGCCTCAGGTTTCAGAATCACAGCCTTTGATTAAGTCTAGTACTTTCAGACCATGACAAATAAGCTTTAGAGTTCAAACAGAATCCAAAGGGTGGCAAAAGAAAAGAAAACTGGTGCTAATTCTAACCAGCACCTCTGAATTTAGAGACGTAAACTCAAAACATCCACACACCTGCGTCCATATTCAATGCATCAACTTGAGTCAAAAAACTTCTGAAGGCAATGAATACACTGGCTGTTGCAACCCAGCTTCAAGAACTTCCTACTGCAGCACAGAGCGTGACATTTTTGAAGTTTCAATCAAGATTCTGCATTTATGAAAAAAAGAAAACCTATTAAATGAGCCAAAAACATCAAGGGCTGCATGAAAGCTAATCTTCAACATGAGGAAAAGGTTACTGAATGGAACAATAATGAAGACTTGTAAGAGTAACAAATATTTGTCAAGATTAAATGGTACTAATAAAATATTTACAAAATTTTGCCAGCCTGTCACGTATGGATTTCCCTATCCACCATTATTCGGGTTGAAACCCAAGACAATTTCAAACCTCTGTGTGTGTGTGTGTAATTGCACTCAGGGGACAGACATCTTCCAAGTCCAAATCCCTTTCGCCTTGTAATATTTTAAACTCTGTAGGTCAGCCACCTTCACACTTTAAAAGATGTCTCTCAGCCCAATGAGGAGGGAAAGAGGACTCCTCTGAGACCCATGCCCACCTTGGATACTTGAAACAACAGAGGCAGTTTAAAGGCTCTTGGGATGGGGAGTGTTAGGCACACATCCTTTGGGGAGAATTCCCTCATGCCTTAGGCCAGGCTTCCTCAACCTCGGCCCTCCAGACGTTTTTGGCCTACAACTCCCATGATCCCTAGCTAGCAGGACCAGTGGTCAGGGATGCTGGGAATTGTAGTCTCAAAACATCTGGAGGGCCAAGGTTGAGGAAGCCTGCCTTAGGCCCCAGGCTGACAGAAGAGCACATGGCTTCCTTCACTTCAGCCACCTACATTCCCTTCTTCAGCTGGTCAAAGGCTTACACTTGAGTAGTGTCCTCTAGTGGTAATGATTTTTCCTGTGGTGTGTGGATGTTGCATATGGACAACCATCACCCTCTGCCAGCTTAGCAGTGAAGTGGAGGTAATTCCAGCCCCTCCTATTTTATGCAAGGTTATGATGTCTCTCTACGACTGGTAGAAATTAGTATTTCATAGAGCCACAGAAACATAGGTACATTATGCTGAGTCAGAAAGGTCTACTGAACAGCACAGATCTGAGGAGAAAATGAATGGTAGAAGCACAATTCTAAGTGCTGGTGCCCCCATCGTTCAGCCTGGAGGTCCAGCACCGAGGGCCTTCTGGTGGTTCCCTCCCTGCGAGAAGTAAGGCTGGCATTGACATTAGTAATGTTTCAGTATTGGCTAAAAACATAACTCCCTTGGAGGGGGTGGGTTCTACTCTGCATTCGTTGCATGCAGCACTGTTTCCATTCTGCTGCAGTTTGAATAACTGTGTTATTTGTCTCTCTATTGGCCATGGCAAATTTACACATTTAATTACACAAATTATCTTGTGATTACCTTAATCCCACCCCGTTCATTTAAACGCAAAGGAAACACAACGCATATGGGAGAAAAGTAATCAATCATTTGCAGACTGAAAGCAGTAACAGCAGTGAGTGCCAACTGTTATTTGCTGGCCTGATTTTCCTTTTGGACATGAGATAAATAAGCAAACACTGGCAATTTCAGCTCCTGTTTCTGCTTTCACCTCAATTCGCTGCCATTCCTACTGTACCATGGGCTTCTCTCATTGATGGAATGGCAAGAAGAGCTTCCCCTGGCAGGTCTTAGTATGTGAGCCATTTGACATCACATTTGACTCACCCAAAAGCAAGAGCTCCTGGTACTCACACTTTACAAGAGAGCATGTCTGGCAGCCAGGAAGTATATTTTGGATCCATAGTGGGGCTAACTTACTGTCTCTTGAGTGTGTCATCTTTTAAACCTCTGTATCACTGAAATATCTGGCATTCTGCTTTCAATAACAAGGCAGTCCAACATGAATTGAGTTCCCATCCGCCCTATCAAATTACTATAAAGTTTTGTTTTGTTTTTACAACAGAAGGTAATAGCAAGCACTGCATAAATGGATTTCACGATTTGACATTCAGCATATCTATTCGCTGGCTCTTAATATTCTCCACCCTTAAAATCTGAAACAGCTCCCCTGTTAATAAATGCTTGTGCAGGTTCAGCCCAAGTACTTTTTAAAAGGATTTGTACATTTCTCCCCATTTAGGTAATTTTTGGTGCTTGCTAACATAACATAAAACATGATCTAGACAAAGCACTTAAGTTGCACTAATTTCAAACGGAGAGACCTAAGGACATGCTAAACTCTCTTGTTGATATCAGAGGTATTTAAGTGCTTAAGTGACTGCATTATGTTCATAGTAACCAGAGCGTCCCAGTAGGTTCATTTGGTTACACTCTTCAAACAAACACCCCTGAAACATGCCCAGAACACAGTTGCTTCAAGAAAATTTTAGGCCTGGGAGGAGACTCTTCGTTGCCTATTTAAACTATCATCCATATGTAAAAGAATTAGAACATGAAATACCTTTATTTCAGTTTATTGAGCTATATACAGGAAACCGAGAGTAAAAAAAAATTTGTTTTTTGGAATGGCCATCTTTCCAGATTAAGTAGGAAACAAAGCCACTTGTATCAAGGAAACCAAAGACAAGCTCGGTGGAAACAAACAGATAAAGAAATGGATGGGCCTGCTAAGATAGGAATATTTATGTTCCCATAACGTATTGTTGGAGAGGTGATCAACCCCTCTGACTCAGAGAAAGAGATAGATACATGAATGAAAAAGTCCCTTGATGCAGAACTGTGGATTTTATAATGTATGTCACCCTATAGCTATAGGGATGCCAGTATGTACACATATATAAACATACACATAAACTGTACATACAAGCCGTGGACACACAAAAGAGGTTTTTGTTCATTTTACTCATTTATTCAAACCAGATTTAGATGTTATTTATTTTCATGAGTTTTAGACAAGATCTTTTTTAGCACATTACAGAATCCCGGAGGGGCTTCCTGTATTAAAGACAAAGTCCAGTACTGTAAATGCTAAGTATAGTAAAGCAGTGTTTTTTAGAAATACTGCCAAACATATTTGAATATGCAGCAATCAGGCCAAGAAATCTTTATGTTGGAAGCTAAGAGCAAAACTGGCAGTTTGGTTTCTCATCTGGCTCATTTGTTTTCAGGTCTTTTGCTACCTTGCAACAACATGACCTAGGCTGGCTTTACATCACAAAAATCTGAAGCCCAAACTCTCTATACATTTTGCATATATTCCATCCCATTAGTGTCACGGCATGTAGAAATCATATGTTTCTAACAAGATTATTTAGACTTTCAGCTTAAATTCTGCAAATGCCTATCTGGGGGTTTTATCACACAGCTCTGAGTAGTACATCAAAAACAATGTGGCTTTATTTTTTGTTTTTAAACGCGTTCCAGCTACTTCTCTTCCAAGAGCACAGCTTTCTAAAAGCATTTTACAGTGTAAATGAATACAGATCGCTAAAATCACTATGGGAGCATTAGTCATTTTAGATGAGGTTTCTGAAGCCAACAAAGTTTAAGACATACAACACCCTGCTTCCTAAATCCGCTGAAGATTTGGAAAAGAAAGGGGGAGAGAATGTTGTCATTTCTTTTGGGCTCAGATAGATGAAGAAAAACCTGGAGCGAAGAGTTCACTGTAATGCAATTTTACAGCTCTCCTGCACCCATTGATGTGCCTATGTTTTAACAGTTTACAGAAATTACTGTAAAAATAAATTCAGTACTTATGTTTATATAGTACTTTCTTGCCAAAACTTCAAGAACACCTCAGACAGTAAGCACTGAAACATATTCTTTGCTTTCCCCAAACAACTGCACATTATGTTGCTCTTTGAGAGGCACGGTGTTGATGCTACTACAGTATAGCAGCAACCTAAGCAGCAGAGGAGGAGAAGGCTGATATGAAATGCTCACAAGCTTCTCAGGTCCCAGGGGGTTCGTCTGCATAATTTCCGTGCTGGTTTAAATGGACTCTTCTGCATTTGGAAAACCTTTTTAACCTCTTCTGATCTTATTTGCACTGCTCAGCAATCATCTTGCTCTCAAAATCCTGACAAGAAATTGTTACTGACTCAGCTCCCACCACCACCCATTTTGCAAGCGGTTTGTTCATTCTTTACTGCACAAGCTTTGAGGGGGCAGCGAATTCAGTTAACAGTGGGTTTTCAGGTAACAAAGGCTGGGGTTATCCGTGTTATCTGTCCCTCACCACCAACTATCTGTTGGAAAAGGAAATATTATATTCTTTTGATTCTGTTCTGTTTCCTATATGGAGCCATTTACCTAGAAACTCCACCCAAACATCACCTCTGGTTAGATGGCTTTAATAAAGCAAGACTTGGGCTGGATGTCACCATCATACCTATACACACCTAGTCCATGCTCTGGAAATGCCTCCTGGATACAGCCCTTGAGTGCTGCCATATTCACTGGTTCAACAAAAGGGGTTATTGCATAGAACAGAAAAGCAAGAAACCTCTGAAGAAGAAGAAATATTTATACGGTATTCCTTTTGAAAGGAGAGATCTCGGAACAATCGTGTGTGTGTGTGTGTGTGTGTGTGTGTGCGTGCGTGTGTAGGGAGTGAGAGAGATCTAGTGGTCCCGTTTTTTGGTTTACTGCTCATTTTCATTTTGTATTCCAGTTACATCATAAAAATTTACAACCAATGCATCGCAAATACTGGAATTCAATTATCCATTTGGTTTTATTACTAGCCAGTCTCACGTGCTTTCGTTGGCTGGCAGAAAATGCGATCAGACAGGCAATGAAATCCACAATCAATCACACCGGTGTTGCAAGGGCATGTAAGGCTTTCATATGCTTGCTTTTAAGTACTGCTGATTCCATCAAATAAATCAGGGGAGACTATTTTGTGCATGATAGAATTTAAGGATTTTTTTGCCACTATTCCCGAAGTAGTATTCTCAACTGGAAATGGATAAGATGGTCATTATTTCCAAGTTCATCTCCATTTACAGCAGAAAAGACCAACAATGATGTAAAAGCGGGCATTTCTTTTATCACTGTGAAGCTCACTCCTATGAATGCTTACTCTGCAGTAAATCCCACTGGTTTCAAAGAAACTTTGCTGTACAGTGGTACCTCGGGTTACATATGCTTCAGGTTACATACGCTTCAGGTTACAGACTCCGCTAACCCAGAAATAGTGCTTCAGGTTAAGAACTTTGCTTCAGGATAAGAACAGAAATTATGCTCTGGCAACGCGGCGGCACCAGGAGGCCCCATTAGCTAAAGTGGTGCTTCAGGTTAAGAACAGTTTCAGGTTAAGAACGGACCTCCGGAACGAATTACGCACTTAACCCAAGGTACCACTGTAGGCTTATTCTCTGAGATGTTCTTAATCTACTGGCATTACAACTTTGATTGAATGTAGTGGGGCGGGGAGAGCTTTTGCACATTAAGCTTTCTTCTCAAAATTGAGAATGCTTAAATTGAGCTTGCCTAATAAACTGGTCTCTTGTATCCCTCTGCACACTAACATGGGAGTAAGCACTATAGTACTCAGTGGCAAATCCCAGTGGATAGCAAAGCTGTTCCTCTGGTACAGCAAAATACTGACTAACAAACACATTGCGGCTGTAACTTTCATTTAAACATTTGCATATTTAGATTTCACATAGTCATTTCACTTCAGTACCAAAAGCCTAGCTAACATTTCTGTTAAATATTCTCAAAACAGTAGGCATCAATGATACAATATTAGGTAACTATGAAAGAATAAGAGATAGTTGTTTTTTATTAAGCAAGACAATAATTGATTATTTCTTTTGCAGCCAGGAAAATAGTTTGTTTACAATTGTACCAAACTGTTGCCAAGACCTTTGTGAAAAAACCCACTTAATGGTTTAACATGCTAGTAGCAGTTAGAAACAGCATATTGCTATTTATCCATATCTCACTGCTCAGTCACAAGAGGGCAAAATTTCACAATTCACATTCAATAGTGCCATCTAGTGAAAATATATAGTTGTAGCCACACATATTTGTATCCATACAATTAATATAATCTATGCTGCATGCGTAGTTATTTACTCTTAGATCAATTTAACCTTTGTCTCTAAAACGTAATAAAGCCAACGAAGTGACCACAAAGAAGATAAATCTTAATGGGTTGAGCTGCTTGGTCAAACCACAATCCTACCTATTGGGAATATATTCTGCAGTGGAAGGCCACTGTTCTGTGGTTATTAGCTACGTGAATGTTTTCTAAAGACTGTTCTACTCTTCAGTGTTTCTTAACTATAAGAATCCAAAGGAATAGTAGCAACTTCTTTGAAGATTTTTGATGAGGAAATATCTGCTTGGTCAAAAAAAAATAATTAAACTGCCAAAACATTAAATTTTGCCCACGTATACACAGTAGGGCTTAGGGTGTGTTTCAGACACCCTACAATATGGTGTTTGTCAGGGAAGCATTTAGCTCCTTCTTCTGATAGTTATAATTAAGGCAGGGTTCTATTAACCCCGAAAACAGGATAGTCTTTAGGAAACAGTCACACAGCGAATAGCCTCAGACCAGTAATGGTAATGGCACAGTCTGACATGCATACCGCAATCCTAAACAAACGTAAAGGTAAAGGATCCCTGACACTTAAGTCCAGTCGCAGACGACTCTGGGGTTGCAGCACTCATCTCATTTTACAGTCCGAGGGAGCTGGCGTTTGTCCGCAGACAGTTTTTCTGGGTCATGTGGCCAGCATGACTAAGCCGCTTCTGGCGAAACCAGAGCAGTGCACGAAAATGCCATTTACCTTCCTGCCAGAGCAGTACCTATTTATCTACTTGCACTTATTGGTGTGCTTTCGAACTGCTAGGTTGGTAGGAGCTGGGACCGAGCAACGGGAGATCACCGTGGGAAGGCAGTAAATCCCACTGAACTCAGACTATACACTTCTGAGCAAGCATGCTTATGGGTGAACTGTTAAGCATGCAAAGCTGATCTAAGTTACTATGTTTGAAAGATCAGTTGTATATAAAGAGTGTTTACAAAATGCATTTTCATATTATGATAGGCTCTTCTCTTGCCTTCCTTAGCAAAAAATATGCAGCAATATCCCCAAGCTCTGAAATGCAGTATCCCTAATCAGAATATCCCCTTGGTAGGCAGTCAAACAGCAACAGAACTTCTCAGTAGTTAGCACTCACCTGATTTGGATTTTTGACATCACCACTGCATTTTGATAAGTGAGATTAGATAAACAGCTTTGGCTTTGCTAATTTCACAGAGCCGAGAACCTTCAGATTGTTCTTCTTTAGTACATTAGTGAATTTCAACATGAAAATCAGCAGGAGCTAATTCACCCCAAACCCCATACAACAACAAAGAGAATTGAAGTGGATAAAGAAGATGTTGTGTGTGCTAGTGATCATCATTATATAGTTCCTTAATGCCTCATTAGTCCTTCAAACCCAACCAACAAGCTAGTGAACCTGAAATAATGGTATATAATCCACTTCAATCCTTTTGGCTATGTTGGACTTAGAGGGTTAAAAACAAGTTATGGGGACCATATTAAGGGAAGCGTGGAAAGGTTTTGGCTTAATTAAAAATGGGAAGTCAATTACCAACAGAAATCATTTCTAGAATCAAAGGACATGCATACCAAAAATGCTCAGACACCTCCAAGTAAGGTAAGCACAAGAGAAATTCTGTGCCTCACCTATGATAACTTTCAAATGCAATTTCATCATTCATTAATTGAGGGAGAGCAGTGGTGTGGTGGTGGGAACGCAGGAGAAATGTTCAGCACTGCGCTTGTTTCCATAGATAACCTAGCACAATGGCAAGCTTTATTAGGTGTTTTTTAGCTGGCTGTCAGTGTTGAAACAATTGCCTCAAAAGACCCAGGAATAAAAAGGGCACGTTTAGCCATCTGTGAAATAAATTATACGTAAGTATCCCACTATTTATTTTTATTTTAAACATTTATAGGTGTTTTCTCATGTCAAACCTCAAGATAAAATAACATTAAAAAAAACAAAGCAATAAAATACATAGCCCCCCTCCAAAAAAGTAGTGTCTACTGACATTGAGAAGTCATCCAGGGCAGCTCTTCCTGACAGATACAGGTTTTACAGACACCAGACAACTAAATTCAGGCCTTACTATGATTATCATTCCACAGCCTAAGGAAATTCCAACCCCAATCAGTTCCAGACAACATGGTAGATATCCAGGAATGATGGCAGCTGTAGTCCAGCAACATCTGCAGGGACACAGGTTCCTCATCTCTGGGTATCATTTTAACAATTCCACTTCTGGAAACTGATGTGTTCACCTCCCACAGGAATGGCCCATGTTCTTCTAGTTACTTTATGTTGCCTATTACGCCCTCTGGAAATCCCAGGTGAAACAGCCCCTTCCTGAGTCCAATAGTTTCTCACCAAGACCAACTAATCTGTTTGGGTTCAGCTTCAACCTGTTTGCGCCCATCCATTAAAAGGAGAAATGTAATTATTCAGAGAGTGTAACGTGGTGGGTTAAGGATAAGAGAGGAAGAATTCCCTCTTTCAAATCTCAACTCAGCCATGAACCCATGGGGTGGTCAGACCACAATATCTTGGCCTCAATACATTCGCAACATGGGAGAAGCAATTTGGTCCTACAACAAATTGGGCCTTTCAAAATAAGTAGTGGGCTGATGTGACAGCACCATATGTGATAGCACCATAAAATGCTATATAAATGCAAAATGTAATTATTAATACTTGCTCTTATTATGACTCAAGAATGTAGTGAGCAAGTTACTATACAGGGCTCAATTCCCATTTCTTGAACTCTAGTGTACTAAAACTTTCTGAAACCAGCATGTAATTAATAGCATATTAATAATATAACCCTCTGAATGTCTACTTAGAAGAAATTCCCACTGAGTTTCAATAAGATTTCCTTTCAGGTAAATCTGAAGAGATTTAGCCCCATAATCTGATTCTGATTATCTTTTAGGCTGATACTGCACCACAAATGAAAAAAAATTAAATACCTATTACAGGCTGAGATTGATATTTTTTCCCTTTGTATGTAGCTATAATTTATCCTCTCTGCCTCTCTCTCTTTCCACATTGATATTTTGTAAAAGCCACACTTGTTCATAATCCAGAGAAGAATTTGGGATGAAGGCATCCTCATCATTCAAATTTGCATCCTAATTGATTCATAAGTCATACAAAAACACATGTAAACCAGACGATCCGCAGCACAAAGCATTTTCTGTAGTAGAGGGAATCACAAAGTGGCGTGCAGGTACATTAAAACAAATGTTGAGCACAAGCAAAGGCAGAGTTAAACACTTTAAATCCCTATTGATTCTAATGCTTAATTTGCCTGGATGGTGCCCACTATCTGCTGGGGGTGGGTTGCTTTTTTTTTTTGTTCAAGGAAGTGGAAGAATATGGGTAACTGCAAGGAACAACTGAAGGTAAAGGCTATCAGTGGCCACACTGACTATGCTCTGGCTCCACAGTCAGAAGCAAAGTGCTTCTGAATACAGTGGTACCTCGGGTTACATACGCTTCGGGTTACATATGCTTCAGGTTACATATGCTTCAGGTTACACACTCCACTATGCCAGAAATAGTGCTTCAGGTTAAGAACTTTGCTTCAGGATAAGAACAGAAATCGGGCTCTGGCGGCACAGCGGCAGCAGGAGGCCCCATTAGCTAAAGTGGTGCTTCAGGTTAAGAACAGTTTCAGGTTAAGAATGGACCTCCGGAACGAATTAAGTACTTAACCCGAGGTACCACTGTACTATTGCTGGAGGGAAGAATGATGTTGTGTCAGTTCCTGCTTACAGGCTTCCCATAGGCACCTGGTTGGTCACTATGAGAACAGGACACCGGACTAGATGTTCCAGCAGGCTTTCTTACATTCTTACCTTCATGTCATCACTTGCTAAAGTTGCCATTTTTCACATTCATTATGGGAACCAGTGCAACGTTCACAAGAACATGGTTAGGAATAGTGTAAGCAGGCTGACTGAAGCTGCTACCTGACGCCGCTAATTTGGGATTGATGTGAAAAGGCAGCAAGTTGTTACTTCATTATTAATAAGAGAAACTTATTGTTTATTTCAAGGCAGGTCAGGGAAGAAGCACTCGCGGCATTTTGTCGCCTTGTTTGCCCAAATAACTTGACCAGCCTTGAGTCCTACAGACCTTTACTTCGAACAGCTTCAGGCAGCAACATGTCTTGGGCCAGCCTTGAAGGTAATTACTGTTCTCTTTAACTACAGCTGGGACAAACCTCCCCCTAACTCCTTTCTCTGGGGTGCTTGCCAAGATTACAAAAACTTCCTCCACTGTCACTTTAAAATATCAGATTTTAATACAGTGGTACCTCGCAAGACGAATGCCTCGGAAGACGAAAAACTCGCAAGACAAAAGAGTTTTTCGTTTTCTGAGTTGCTTCGCAAGACGGATTTCCCTATGGGCTTGCTTCGCAAGACGAAACGTCTTGCGCCTTTTTCTTAAAACCGTCAATGCATTCCTATGGGAAACCGTCAATACACAGTGGTGCTTCGCAAGACGAAAAAACTCGCAGAACGAAAAAACTCGCAGAACGAATTAATTTCGTCTTGCGAGGCACCACTGTATACATACAGAATTGTAACACAAAAAAATTGCCTTACAGAGAATATATTTAATAGGATGCTATTTACAGCAAATATACCTTCTTTTAAAAAATAAAAAAAACTTACATACACAGATTTGTGGGGAACGGAGAGAGGGAGAGAGAGAGAGAGAGAGAGAGAGAGAGAGAGAGAGACCATTCTTCTACCACTGATTAGTTTAATACTTTGAGCCTGTCCAAAAGAAAAGGAAAAAAAAGAGACACTAATGAACCTAATAAAGAGGTTGGACTTAGAGTGGCTGTTAATCTGTATAACTAACTTCTCAAGAGGGGTGGGGGAAGCAATGCTTGGTGTCGATAAAACATTTCCTTAGTAAATTACTACTGGCTCCAGTGAAAGGCATTTACAGTAAACACAAATTGTCTGCAGAGCATCTGTTCTGTGGAAGAAGGAACTTTGCTCCATTAATATCTTCTAAAAACCATGCAATAAATAATTTACGCCAGCAGCTTAAGCTCTATTATCAACCTTTAAGCTGACCATTTTCAAAGGACGACAGAAGGCAAAGTTTTCCGAATTGTAATTTTAAGAATATTTTTATTTATTTAGATAGACAGACAGATACACAAATGCATGCATGAACATACTAACACATACCACTGTCCTCCTATTACTTTTTCATATGAGGCCTGGATTAAAAATTGCATATAACTGTGACATCAGATTCTGATTTTAGTAAGAATGTATTAAATATGTAAAAAAAAAAAAAAAGTATATACAGAGACAGTGTGTGAGAGCATATGTATATATAAAGTACTTGGTGGAATTTTAACATCAGACTTTACTAGAGATTTAGTGGGACTTTGCCGAAGGCAAGATTTTAATAGCAATAATAAAAAATACTTAATGGTACTTAGGGCAAAGCATGTGTGGTCACTATGTTTAAGAAAGAGTAATACCAAACATCTGTGCTAGATTTCCACATGATAAAAAAATATATCGCCAGATTCACTAAGGTTCTCTGAGACTCATGGACAATTAAAAAAACAAAACAAAAAAAAAACCCAGAAGAGAGATGTGATAACCGTGTTTTAGAAATAGAAGTCAGTCATCCTAGGTTTTGTCATCGGAAAATCCTGTGGTTTGTGTTTAAATCGTTTCAAGTGCTGGTTTGGATGTGGGAAGTCCAGGCTGAGATCCCCACTTAGCTATGAAGCTTACTAGGTGGGCTAGAGAAAGGCTTTAGCAAACCGTCCAACCTTCCTCACAGAGTTGTTGTGAGATGAGGAAATCATTCTGAGCTCCCTGAAGGATGAGACAAATGTAATCAACAAAATAATCCAAACTTTTTATTTTTTTTAACTCACCCAGGGAGCTTTTTTTTTTCTTTAGCTTTTCTTATTCACTGCACTTTTTTGTATCGCAGTTCTCTAGCCTTATGTTTTGTTCACCTGCAAGCCAGCTCTCTTTTTAACATTTGTATACCAGTGACTGTGCACATTCCGTGAATAATAATAGACCTGAATCTAACTGTAGTGAGTCATTGCTAAATCCCACTGAAACTACTGGGTCATGTTAGTCATGAAATAGTTGTGTTGGTGGTTGTTGTTGTTATTAAACACACACAGAGAGAGTATGCTATGACAGTAGAGTTATTTATTTTGTGGCTTTTATCGATTCACATACACATTCCATGAAAATGAAACGGCAAGAGTGATTCTCCCACTGGCCACCACTGGGGGGGGGTACATATTTGGATCTGTGCAGAATATGGATCCTTCATGAGGGTCATGATCCAGACATTCAAATGTGCTCATAAAACAACTGATAGTTGAACAGGCAGGGTTCTTCTTTTTTTAACAGCAGCTCATCCACTTCCAGCACCAAACTTTTAACCCCTTCCACAGGCCCCACCCCCACCCCCCAAAAAAAGCTGGTTTAAAAATGACTTGCAATGCAGCTATTCCAACAAGCTATGCTAGGATTTATTTTGGATAATAGCATCTTTCAGTAGGTGCAACTTACTCCAGCAACCCATGACCATCTGAGGAGCTGTCCAAAGGATAAGATTGTGGGAAACAGCAATGTCTTCATTTTGAAAAGGTGTAACTGAGGTAAGAATATGCAATGTTATTTATTCACATGAAAGGCAATAGAAATTCAAGAAATTAAGCGCTTTGTCATTCAGTCTGCTTTCTTCTCTGGGGCAACATGCACATCATGAAATGCAAATGTACACATTTCTTTGGCATCATCCAAACACTCACAATGCCAGTGTTTTTGATTCATCTGTCTGCTCACTTTAACACAGTTCTAAAAGGAGACTATGGGTGGCATTCAACTAAGGTGTACACAGATTAGGCCCACTGAAATGAACGGGCATCTAATTTGGGTGCAATGATTTCAACGGGTCTACTCTTGAGTAAGACATAATTGAAAATCACCCTACACCAAAACCACTGGGGTAAAATTTAGAACACCTTCCAAAACTAATATTTGCTTGCAATATTTTGTACCCAGCATTTCGGTCCCAGGGCAACTAACAACCATTGTGTCCTGGCTCCCATGATGTATTGTAGAAAGACAGTGATGAAATGTTAAAGACAGCTCTAAAAACCTTTAAAACTACATCAGGTGAGTTCAGATCAGAACAGTTCATGGTTCACCACATCCCTCCTCCATTCCTACTTCCAACATAACACACAGACTTCAGTGCTAGGTTTAGGAACCACATGCAATGGAAATGAGCATTAGATACAAATGCCCTTCTCCAATCCCAGTGTGGTTGATGGACTTGAGCATGTCAAAAGCTTCTTTTAACATTGCACCAAGCTGACTTGCAGAATCAGAGCTTTTTAAAAAGGGTTCTGGGTGCAGCTCTGCCTCCAGGTGCTTTGCTTGTGCTTCAGTGGCTTGGAGTCAGCATCTTCACACTGGCAATAGGTGGCATTTGAGCAAAAAATTACAACACAGGGCCAAAAAGAATCCCCACCATTCCAACCTGAATTAACCATAAACCAGCAACAAAACTACTACATTAGGCGACATTAAAAAGTGTTAGCATTGTTAGAATTTTATTAACCAGCCCTTGTTTTGATGATGTAACTTGGCTTCTATAGAATTGAATGTCAATGCCGAAGAAAAACAACCTATTGAGTACACCATGCAACAAGGAGGGCTTGTGAACTGGGACTGTCTGAAAGAAATGACAAGCAAAGAGGAAAAACAACTTGCTGCTTCACATTTTAATTTCAAATGATGACACACCAAAAATGCTTAACTGAGTGCTCTTAGAAATGAACATGCTTTGCTTACCTCTCTAAGATGGATGTTCTCCTTCTCTTTCTGGTCTAAAATCACCTCTAAATGATTAACCTGAGATTCAGCCTCAGCCATCCTTCGCGTCCGTTCGTTGTCATCGTCCATCCCTTTGGACGGCAAGCCTTTGCTCTGCAACATTTCTAAGAGCTTTTTGATGGATTCATCTCTGGCATTCAGGGTCTGTTTCTGGGTTTCAATTCTCAGCTCCATTTCTTCCAAGGTTTTCCTCAAGAGAAACAGCTCTTTCGCCTGCCTGTCATGCTCGGCTTGAAGCCTCCGAAAGTTCTCCTCCGTAAGCTCAATGGTGAAATGCTCAGCACCGCGGTTTCCACTTTCTTGTTGAAGGAGATGGTTAAGGTCTCTCTGGGTCCGGAGCTCATCTTGGAGGGCCTGAATAGTTAGCTGAAGGTGCTGCAAGGTAAAAGGAATAGCCGAGTGAGGATTTATTCAACGAATCTACAAAAATGCAATGCCACAATCATTAATAAAACTAGTGGTGAAAATCTAGCGGTGTGCAAGTGATGTTATTTTGCAATGGACCTCCTTGACTGCTGTTAGAAATCATGAAAAGATGGATGCAAACACACAAAGACAGTGCCAGTTACAGGTACCAGTAATAGTGAAGAACAAATCCTAAGACAAGGAAGTGGAAAAAGGAAGTAAGTAAAGGATGTAGATGTCAAAGAGTGACACTTCCGCTAGCAAACACTGCATCTGCTGAGCCTGAATATTCAGTTTTCAGGGTTTTCTTAGACATAAAGTCTGCTTCTTCGTACAGTGCAATTGTGTAAGTTATTAGTGCTAATCACTTGGTATGAAAATAAAGAAATTAAAATGTTAAATGACACTGCTAATGAAAACTATGATCCAGTTAGTTTAGGAAGTCAGATTACTGCATCTACAGCAAGCATATAAAAGATCACACATTAAGCAATATTGCACTTTCCAAACAAATTGACTGCAAAGAGTGAACAAACCTTTGTTCTCCTGGCATCCAAAAACTGAACAGCATGGGAAATGAAAAAAAAATGAAGCAAAATCAACATAAAGTTTAGGTGCAAGCAAAGGAGATTCAACAGAAAAGACTAAATTTAACAGAAAGTACAATGAACAGAAAAGAAAACAACACTTTATACAAGTCACAATTTTACAGTATTTGCACACACAGAGAGACATACACACACACACACATATTTCAAGCAGTCAAAACTATACTCTTAGAGGTAAGAAAAGAAGAACTTGGTCTGGATCCAAAAAAATGAAACAAAAAAATTACCTTCTAGCACTGTCCTGCAAATGTCCAGGCAAGTGTTAATTGAAAAGATCAAATCCCGGTTGACTTGTATTAGCAGTTCTTGTTAAGTAAGAGATTGTGCAAGGGTAATGACATGCATCACCTTTTCATGTATCATTCTAGTACAAGATGCAGAACAGCCCTTCCATCTGTAAACATCTGTACCTAGAAACACATCTTTGGATCCAAACCATGGTTCATAAATTATATACAATAAAGTTTCCAGTCTTCAAAAAAGAGTTACAAGATGGTACATCCTCTTGGGACTGTACCACCTCAAAATACATGTGGGGGGGATTGAGTGACTGAGTGTTCCTCAATATTTTCTGTTCACATAGACAGTTAAAAAGTCAAAAGAAAGAATTCCAAGCTTAGCCTTTTCTCTGGGTACAGGGAAATTTCAATATTGTCACCCACCTGCATCCTGGCGGGTGCTCTACCATGAGTTATTTTTGACCATTAAGCAACGTTTTATAAAGCATCCATTTATATTTCACTTCCTTTTAGTCATCAATAGTAGGGGTTTTTTCCATACAGCATGCTCTTAACCAGTGGTTCCCAATTAGTGGTCTGTGGAGCCCAGGGGGATCCACATAATCTGTTGAAGACTAGGGAGTCCGTGGCACCATCCACATAACAATAACTACCACAGAAATATCAAAATTTTAAAACGTAGGGGGTCCATAGCTTGGCTTTTGAAAAATAGGGGCCCACAGTACTTAGCTAACTGGGAACTACTGCTCTTAACTATTCTTTTCTTGCTGCTGGGTGTGTTAAATCACTGTCTTAACCCCTCGCATTGCACCTGGAACTTGACATATACACAGGCTCCACCCACCCACCGACATACGCTCACACACCTGTGTCAATTAAAATGTTTGAAAGGTGCCTAGGAAATATATTGTTCACAGTACAGACCAGGATATGGACCTGTAAGCTCCTGTGCCTTCACAGGACTTCAAATATGTGGTGGCTGGAGGCAGAGGTTCTGACTCGCGCAGTGATTTGTGAGGGGCTGAGCCCTATCACCATATCTGGAGGGGAAAGGCTATGTTTCATCTTTCAAAAACGCACAGTAACCTTACAGTGTACAAGGGAAACAGTAATTAAGAAGGACACCCTGAACTGCCTACAGCTTGGACAGGGTCAGGGGGAGGCGACCTGATGTAACATTGCAAGAGTGTGGAGAAACTTGCAGAGCCTTTATCCAGACACAGAAGAAATGCAAATTAGCATTTATATTATTTTTTGCCATGGAAACGCTTGGAAAGCAGGGAGCCTATCACTACTTTGCAGGCTCTGCCACAACCCAGTGCTGCTGTGAGCCAGCAGCTCTCTCCCTTTAACAGCTCTAGAAAACTCAGGACCAATCACCACACTGTCCTTCTCCAGCCTCCAGAGCAAGCAAGGGAGGCTCCTGATATGGCTCTGGATAAGACAAAGTTCCTTCCATCCCCCTTACATACGAAAAGGCCAAACGCTATATAACATATTTTCAAATAACTATTCCCATTTCCCCTTCTTCAACAAGTTTATCTGCTTAAACCCAATTACTTCGATAAACACATCTTCCTAGATTAAAGACCAGATACCTGCAGCCCTCCAAATACTGGATTACAAATCCCACCATCTCTGCACCCTGGTTGTGCTGGCAGGGGCTGATGGCAGGGGCGGAGCAAGGGGATGTGGTAGGTGTGGAGTGCCCCGGGTGCCACCACTGAGGGGGGTGACAAAATGCTGGGCGGCACGCACCGTGGGGCCTGCAGCACATGGAGGCTTGGGCGCGCGCAGGCTCTGCATCTGCCCACTGCCTTCCCCCCAGCTGTAGGGTTGCTGAGTGGGAGGAGGCAGGCAGACTCCTCAGAGGTCCTGCGCTGCGTCCCACCCCTATGGGCGGCGCACCCCACCCCTGGGTGCAACACCCCAGGAGCTCAAGCGGCTTCCTCCACCGCTGGCTGATGGGAGCTGGATTCCAACAACATACCAAAAGCCATAGGTTCTCCATGTCTGCTGTAAGCACTTTAAAAAACTGGTTAAATTTTTAATTTCCACAATTTCACGTTAATGAACTACTGCAAACAACCGTGGTTTTTTTTTAAAAAAAAAAACAGTTGGTGGCTTTACATTTTTGGGTTTGTTTTTTGTACAAACACCCACCTAAAAGACAGTGCTAACATGGTGCTGAGTGGAGAGAAGAAGGAACAATGAAGTGAAGTGCCTGCTTCACATGTAAAGAGAAGGTTCTCTGTGTGAAAAGGGAGTGCCTGGAGAACAAGTTAATAAAAGGTGTAGGGAAGAAGGATGTGAAACTGCCATGAAGCTTGTCAGTTTCAGCCACTGCTTTCCTTTATTCTTTTGGTGAGGTGGCTTGGGGGAACAATTAATTAAAGCAATAGCTTCAGAATTAAAGTGACTATGAGGAATAGGGGAAAGAGAAGGGGGAAATACTGACCACACAACTATCTCACACCCACTGTGGGGCTGAAACATAGTGAGATGCACACCTTAAATGAAAGGCTGCGTCTCATGAAGTGTGGAAAGTCAACTGCAATTCCTCTCGCAGCTTACGATGGAACAGCAACAAAAGAGCAATTCTAGGAGCTGCCCATCTGGCAGCGTCCTGTGACATATAGGTAGTTTATAGCCATTTTGGTCTATTAGATTAACACAACACGACGCACCAAAGCTCAAAATATGGCCTACCAAGCAAGAAAGAAACAACTGAAAAATAATGGGCAGAAATAGGCAACCCTTTTCTGAGTTCAGAAGAGGGTGAAATTGCAGCTAAAGGCACTCCAAAGAAAGTGGACGTCAGCTTTAATTCAAACATGGAAGCTAATGCACTTGATTTAGCTTTCGTGCAGAGGCAGATGAGACTGCTTCTATGCTACCAAGGGATTAACCGTCAGTCATATTTATTTACAACTCCAACATTTCAGCAATGAAAATAGGGACAGTAGGGTGAATTTCTAACATGTCCCTTACATGCCGATCTGGTTGGGTTTTAATGCTTAGTTATGATTTTGGGACATGCCTTAGGCTCAAGCTCAGCTGCAAGGCTCAAGTTTGGCTCAAGCTTTGCTTCTTAACCATGGTTTATTGTCGGGTCCAAATCTGAAACCATGGTTAAGGGCACTGGCTTTGCATCCAATTTTGCTGCTTGAGGCAAAATGGCAAATGCCTTCCTGCCCTGCTACCACTGTAAGCAGAGAAGCAGTGCCAGCATCAGGTGAAATCTCGCTCATGCATGTGAATTTACATGTAAGTAAACTAGATTCTTAAGGAAATGAGTGCTCACTGGAAGGACAGATCGTGAAGCTGAGGCTCCAATACTTTGGCCACCTCATGAGAAGAGAAGACTCCCTGGAAAAACCCTGATGTTGGGAAAGATGGAGGGCACAAGGAGAAGGGGACGACAGAGGACGAGATGGCTGGACAGTGTTCATGAAGCTACCAGCATGAGTCTGACCAAACTGTGGGAGGCAGTGGAAGACAGAAATGCCTGGCGTGCTCTGGTCCATGCGGTCACGAAGAGTCGGACACAACTAAACGACTAAACAACAACAACAAACTAGATTCAAGGCAGACCTCTAAAGAGATTCAACACCTAGAAACCTGGACCAAAGTTGACAACTTCAAAAATGGGCCTAGTGCTCATGAGAGCAAGCTCATGCACTTTTCAAAATGCTGACTTCCAAAAGGCAAAATTTGGACGATTTTTACGTGAAGCAAATTTCCAAAGGGGGAGGGGGCACATCTGCACAGAGATATACTTTGCCCTTCCTGTCAGTGAAGGTTTCATCACAAAAAAACACATGTGGATGACAGATTTGCAGTGTAGTCCTCAAAGGCAGTGCCTTACTTCTTCTCACGGGGATTAGTGGTTTCACTACTATGAAAAAATTTAAAGGGTGTATGCCAGAGGTCTCCAAAGGCCCGAGGGACTCGTTTATCCGGCCCGCAGCGACCCCCACCGCCCGCTGCCAATGCCCACTCTTACCGGCACTGCCCTGCTCGGCTGCCCACTTCTGGGTTAGAGGAGCACCAGAAATAGCTTGTGCGCATGTGCGTTATTTCCGGTGCACATCCAGGTCGGAGGAGGCCCGTGCACATGCACACAAGCTATTTCCGGTGCTCCTCTGACCCGGAAGTGCGCTGGTAATAGCGTGTGCAAACGCATATGGGCATGCGCCCCCCCACCCTCCGGCCCGCCGCATAATCGGCGCTGGAGACACCGGCCCGAGGCTTTGCTGATCCCTGGTGTATGCAGAGATGCAACTGGAGTGAAGCTACCATTGCATTTGTGTTTTCTCTCTGCACTTCTCACATAAAAGTGGCACAGCTTGAAGATGCTGCCAATTTTTCATATGACCAGGCACACTCTTATTACTTCTTAGGGTTGGAATGGCCTGAAACACTTGATCTAATAGTAATTATGATAAATGTACAGTGGTACCTTGGGTTACATACACCTCAGGTTACATACGCTTCAGGTTACAGACTCTGCTAACCCAGAAATAATACCTCGGGTTAAGAACTTTGCTTCAGGATGAGAACAGAAATCGTGCTCCGGTGGAGCGGCAGCAGCAGGAGGCCCCATTAGCTAAAGTGGCGCTTCAGGTTAAGAACAGTTTCAGGTTAAGAATGGACCTCCGGAACGAATTAAGTACTTAACCCGAGGTACCACTGTAGTAGCATTCAATTATTCTCTATCTTAGGCAATTCAAATTGTGTGAGGAGTATGGGATAGAGGGACTCAAAATAAGTTATAGTATCGGAAAAAGAATTATTTACTTTTTCTTCTACAAAAGCTAAAGAGGAAGTGAAAAAATAGTACAGATAATAGGAGTTAGTGTGCAGTCCAACAATGTTGGGTTTCTATGAATTATTTAACTTAAAATATCACCTAGACTTCAATCACTTTCAGAGATTTTGATGCAATGAAATTACAGTCATACCTCGGGTTACAGCTGCTTCAGGTTGCGTTTTTTTGGGTTACACACCCGCCGAAACCCAGAAGTACTGGAACGGGTTACTTCCGGGTTTTAGCGGTCGTGCATCCGCAGAAGCACTAAATCGTGCTTTGCGCATGCACAGACACACCACTGCGGGTTGCGAATGTGCATCCTGCACAGATCACGTTCACAACCCAAGTGTCCACTGTAGTACACATAAACTGATTTATTTATATATACTCAGATGTATGCCCAACGGAGTTCAGTGGAACAAACTCCTAAGTAAATATGCATATTTTCACACTCTTACACCATTCAGTGTGAAATTCTACATACCTTTTCCTGAGAATAAGCTGAATGCAGTGAAACTTACTTCTGGGTCGACACACACAGAATTAAACAGTCATTTTATCCAATGGGACAATTCCCCAGCCCCAAGGCTGCAGTTGTAATCATACCTACTCAGGAGTAAATTCCACTCCAATTCCACTTACTTCCAAATGTGTTCAAGGACTGGTTTGCACCTCTACGTACTACACAGTCCTAAATATGTGACGTGAGACCAAAAGGTAATTTGGTTTGTATACAGGTCTGATGAAGCAGTATATCTACATCTGTAGGCAGACACACAGATAGGCTGGAAGTTCTATGCTGGAATATAAACATCCTAGAGATAGATATAATTTAAATAAATTAAATAAAGTCGCATAATGTACTAATTAGAAAAGTTAAGATCAAAGATCCTAAACTGTTTACCTGACCATTTTACTAAATGAAACGAATTTGAAGCTGTTCCTTCAAAAACAGAGTTACTTACATTCTTCACCGCATCACCAATTCTCAAGTTGTGCATACTGAATATACCAATATCCTTTCTCCAAAGAACCATTCTGTTTGGATTCCAAAAAGCCCAAGTTCCCACAATTCCCTCACGTGTCTTCAGAATAACAGAAAGCCAGCCTCAGCATTCCCATCTGACTTTGGATTCCCAACTGTCTCTTGTCTACAAAAAGCTCTCAGAATCTGAATTGCAGAGTTCACTGCAAGCAGCTATTCTGAAGTCCCTGAACGGAATCCCTGGCATTTATTTATTTATTATCCCAGCAGCAGTTAGACCTTGAACAGAACATTAAGAAAGCTTAGATGCATTCAAACCCCTTTAAATAGCAAGCAAGGGGTGGTTTGGGGGTGGGAGTAAACCCCAGGAGAGGTTTACTAATGAACATTAAAGGACATGAATTTACATTACATTCTCCCTAGCTTTTCCTTGCCTGATAAAAAGCAAAACATAACACACTCCTTGGGATTATTCCTATTATTTACATAGCAATTTGAATCAAACTAGTTACTTTTTAAAACAAAAAAACAAAAACACTGTTTGGATTCAGAGAAGCATGTGTAGAACTCTGCTCATGTGATGGGATCAAAAAACTGGCAAGATTTGGCAGAGTTGCCTTGCCGATTCACACAACACATCTTTGGATCCAAGTCAGAAAATACTTTCATATGGAATAAACAGACTTCATGTATTTATATCATTCTCAAGGAATGGGGAAAATCAGAAGCAACAGCAGTGCCCTCTGGTCAGATACAGGTCTGCTACTGTGAAGGAAGAGCTCTCTCTCCAGCAACCTGGTGACAAGGGTCACTTTTTTGTTGTTAATAATGTGTGCTTTCCTGTCTGACTAAAGAGGCTTCGACAGCGGCTATTTTCCGGAATTGCCATCATTCATTTACTCCACAGTTAACAGAGAATGATGGCGTTGTCAATGCATTGCATTGCATTGAAGTCTTTTCTATGTTGTCATGGGATGCAGAATATGCTATCTGTTCAGAAACTAAGATTTTTCAGACACAACAGGGCTCCTATGTGTTTAACAGATCCTTAGAAGGGAGGTTTCTGTTGTTGTTTCAGCTTCTCTCAACATTTTCTTATGGGGTAGGCCAACTTGTGCTTGCCAAAAATTCCTCTGCAGCCATCAAGAAACAGGAGTGCTACCCTATATTCAGTATATTGTATGATAGGGAATAGCTGTATGGATTTTTCATTTTGTGTTATTGATTCTGCAGGGATGGACCTCAGAAATTCTACACTCATGTAGCCTCTAAATAAAAAACATTTTCCGCAATGGAACTTAAGGGGGGCTCAGAAAAAGGAAACTGTGTTAGTAGCAGCATGTGTGGTATATATAGTATACAAAATGCAAAACAATTCTATTGTTCTAAAGGACATTGGCCACATATAGGCACCTTACTGTAATGGTGGAGGGGCGGGGGAGGGAGAAAACCAAAGTATATGGCCTGCTTAGCCTAACAATTAAGAGTGGGGAACTGCGTAACACTATTCAGCTATATTAGCAGTTGCTAATCAACAAGATTTTGAATGAGAAAATCTGGCATCATTCAGTACCTGACAGTCATATAATGAAGTGAGGAACCACTGCTTTTAAATTGCATTGACCTGCAATATGGAACCTCATGCTGCAGAATCAGGTCACAATCCTGGTGTGACATGATAGAACAGGGATAGCCCACACTGGATAGCCCTCCAGATGTTTGTGAGCACAACTCCCATCAGCCCCAATCAGCACAGTCATTGCCACATGGAGAGCAATACATTAGCTACCCCAATATTTTAATAAAGAACATGGTGCCTAATACAGCACTGTATTTCCTGCTTCTCAGAATGCTCCTCTTCCCTGGTCAAATATTTAACCAGCTATGTGGGTTCTTCTTTTCAAAGCATCATACAAAGTAATAACGGACGTGGGTGGTGCTGTGGTCTAAACCACTAAGCCTCTTGGGCTTGACGATCAGAAGATTGGCGGTTTGAATCTGCATGACAGGGTAAGCTCCTGTTGCTCTGTCCCAGCTTCTGCCAACCTAGCAGTTCGAAAGCATGCCAACACAATTAGATAAATAGGTGCCGTTGTGGTGGGAAGGTAAACAGCGTTTCCGTGTACTCCAGCACTCGTCACGGTCCTCTTTGCACTGGTAGCGGTTTAGTCATGTTGGCCACATGACCCGGAAATCTGTCTGTGGACAAACGCCTGTTCCCTCGGCCTGAAAGCGAGATGAGTGCCATACCCCATCGTCACCTTTGACTGCACTTAATTGTCCAGGGGTTCTTTCATTCTCCTTTTTTTTTTCCTTACAAAGTAACACTTTTTGGCACAATCAGAAAAATAAAAACCATATTGCAACCGTAATTTCATTTTTGACACAATCTCCAGAGTGGGAAATATAACACAAAAAGAGAATCTTAAAAACCCAGTCCGTCCTAACCACATTTAGTTGGAAATAATTCCGTGAGATTACTTTTAATCATCATGCTTAGGATGGTTACTGCAAAGTTTTGAGTGACAGGATCACCTGTAGACAGGCAGGCTGGAGAGGAGTGAGAACAGATATCCCAGCGTTAAAAACTATAACTGGTATACAGAAACAAAGCAACCAGTTGGCAGCTGCAGTAAAAGAACTTAAGTAATTGTGATATATAATTAGTTCTTGCTCAAATCCTGTAAAAAGGGTATCTGTCACTATGCTCTGTCAGAGGCGGCAAAAGAATGATTTTTTTATTATTTATTTTAAAAAAGAAAAAAAAAGACAGAAGATCTGATCACAACGCCTTTAACGACACTCCAACAGAGAAAATGACCGTCTGGAAAGGCTGTTTCATCCTGAGATAATAAAACAGACTAGATGACTAGGGAGAGCCGATCGTTAGAAAGACAGCATCTCAGATTTTGAAAAATCCATGAAGCAGAGGCTGAAACTCCACACCACCATATAACACTGTAGTTTTTCGCAGTCAGATTCACTGTCGGTACCTAATTGTTGAGGGCTGAATAGCGGATACATGGAATAAAGAAGGGATGCAAGCCTCTCATTTGGCCTGAAGATGGCAACAAATACATGCTCTACAAATAAGGATGAACTGAGCAAAAAGACCAATTGAAACATATGCTGAGATTCTCCGGTGATACAGATGGTGCAATCCCAGTACAAGTCAGCAGAATGTAAATGCATTTAGGTTCGTACAGTCTTGTGCCCCTATTGTTAAGCATTAGCAATTATGCTAGCAAACTTTTGCTTCAATTTCTGATACATGAAGACAAGATTTTTAAAAATAGCACGAGAACACAGCAATCCTGTGCATCTTTACTTAGTCCCATGAGCTCGGTGCAGCTTCCTGCCAGTTATGTGCACATGGGATTGTAATAAAAGACCTAGTCTTAGTTTTACTGTTCTTAGATTCGAACAGAACTGGGCCTCCCCTCCATTGTTGCGAGAGCCCACATTAGAATTATTAGCTTTTATTGTAAATTAATCAATGCCCCAGGTCCCCTACTAGCCAGGCAAGCCTTTTTAACGTGTTCTCAAAGCAATAAATGGTCCAAGGCCATGGTGACTATTACTGCACGCTACTCTCTCCCAAATCTTGACTCGCTGTCCTCTTGGGACAAACATAAAATCCGGGCCTGGATTCTTACAAGAGACGAGGCCATGGACCGGGCACAGTCCACCTCAGCTCGCCTCTCCATGTGGCTCCCTAAAGTGAAAGTGGTAAGATCGCTTGCCAACTACTTGATAGACCTGACGGAGCCCAACTTGAGAAGAGCGTTTACTATGGCCCGCTTCCATTCTATACCCACGGCCTTCCTGCAGGGGATTTACTCTAAGACCCCTATTACCCAGCGCCTATGTCCATGCACAATGAATGAAGTAGAGGACTTCATACATTTCTTTTTCTACTGCCCTATTTATGAGCCAATAAGATCTAAGCTCCTCCTTTTGATCCCGTCCACCATTACATCTAAGGAAGACTGTTTGAAATCGCTTCTTGTGGACGCAAATCCCCAAATCTCACGTGGGGTGGCAATATTCATAGTGCAGGCTCTGAAACTCAGGGCTACTCTGACAGGGTAGCGTGCCCTAGACCTGGACCTGTTTTAATCTTTTTATTACTTTTAACTCAATATGCTGAGTCTGTTCTGGGGCCATTTTGTGCTTTATATATACCCGCATACTAGTTTTTGGGCGCTGGCTATTATATCTTTGCATTATTGTCTTCGGGTAACTTAAATGTCACTACGCCAGCCAAAACACCTGAATTTTGCTGGGTTGCTTGTCTCTAGTTTGTCTTTTTTCTTTTTTGTATTGTCTTATTTTGCTATGGCAGTTTGCTAATGCAATAAAGGTTTTGACTTTGTTCTTAGATTCTTTCCCGCAGGTGCTGCAGCTGAACGCCAGGTTGGTCAGACTAAGGAACCCCACCCCTCCCCCCCCCCAAAAAAATTCCTGACCTGATTGTGGATAAAGAGGCTGATCTGGCCTGTATCCCAGAGATCTGTGTGGGTGAGCAGGGTGGAGTTGGTCTAAGCCGGACAGAAGCTTCCTGGGCACCAGGAAGGAGGCACCAGGGGAACATTTAGGGGACTAGACTAGCCCCACTAGTCCACAGACCGGATGCCACTGTCAAGGGTGGTATATAAATTTAATAAATAATAAATAAAATTCCCAGTAGTAAGCTTTCTCCTCACACATATAAATGTGTGTGTTGTCCAGTTGATAAAATGCTATCAATTTTTTGCTTTCTTTTGAAATTCCTCCATTCAAGATGCATGCCGTTGTAAACCAGTTTTCTATGCTTTATCCATAAAACAGGAATGACAGCAGTCTATCTCTCAGGGTTCTTGTAAAAGTAAACAAAGACTGAACAGTTCGTCATTAAAGGGTCCATAGACACACACACACACACACACCCCTTTTTAAAAAACCTGCAGATGGTTGAGGTGCTTGTGTTTTGATTTTGATTTTAACTTGGGGGTATTTTTCACCTTTATCCCTGCATAGTCAAAATACAATCAGCTGTAATATGGGACTAACTATACATGGTTGATGTAAGAATTCCTGAGATATGTCATGCTTTTTCAGCAGTTAGGAAAGGGATTATATAAATACCAAGGAGAGAGCAAAAGAACGGTGTTCAGATATCTGTGATATTTGAAATGATGGGATACTTCAGCCAAAATCAAGCACCGTAGAGTTCCATTGACTGCAGAAAACCGGATATATGAGCACATCCTTCAGTTTTCTGTTGCATAAATATGATTTTAAATGCCTTATTTATTGCTGCATGGTCCTCACGCAAGTTTTCAAAATGTCTAGGTAACACTTTAAGGGAAAGCAATCATAATTCTAATTTCCTCTCCCATCGATGGCAGCTATAGAAGCACAAGCAATAGTTTGCTTCTATATATGCATGCATCCATGCCATTGTAGGTATTCGGCACATGCTAGGCAAATGTACTCCTAGGCTCTTTTCTGATTCAGCTTCTGCAGTAGCTCCTATAAGCCCATAAACACAGAATGCCATTCAAGAGGAGACCCAATCCTTTCTCCAGCTCCTCACATCCCTGTGTTCCACTGCTGCCTGCCACCTAATAACTGTTCTTCCATCACACAATTGTGCCACAGGAGGAGGCTGTGTAAGTATAGCAGCAGACTCCACTGCTCTTTACCAGCAGAAAGGCTATGTTTAGGTCATGCTGTTGGCATGAGGCCACCAGCCGTGCCATCCTGCTCATACTCACTCTACCAGCTGGTGTGAAGAGCTGCTAGTATCACTACTGGACTAAGAGCGATATATATATTTAAAACCCACCAAGCTTCCTATCTGCTTCACTGGCACAAAAAAGATGGGATATATCCTGCACAGGGGAAAATAATAAAAGCAGAGCTGAAGGATTATTTAATTGTTCCTCTGCCTTCAGGTCAGGAGACTTTCATCTGTATCATCTCGCAACAGAAACATGCATTGTCCAATGCATGAGACAATGCAGATTTTAACGTTAATAATAGCATTTGACAGGACTGAAAGCTCAGGGTTTTGCTTTTGTTTTTGCTTTAATTATAAATCCCCAGCCTTCACTGTAAGCTGGCACAAGTCATTTTCAGTACTGGAACGTATGTACAGAAACTAGGTTTATAAATTATTTGTGACACTGCCAAAATTTCCTGGAGCGATGTAGAGCGTTTTCTTAAAGGCAGAGTCAGTGTGCTCTGAATTCCCTTGCCAGTAATGAAGAAAATGTTACAGATTGACTTTTACAGGTGCTTTTCACTCCCTGCTTCCCATTTCAGTTCAGAGAGTGTGAAAGAACAGCAATTCTGGAAAAGCAGGTCACAGATACTTTCAAGTTATTGCAGCCCAGTGATCCTTTTTTGCTCAATACTTTCTGAATGTTGGTGCACATCATCGCAGCCCATAATCAGTCAAATATTTTTAATATCTCAAATTTGCTATTCTCAGGGATCCATAAATGTTGGCTTTGCTGACTACCCAGTAATTATTTGTGGTCAGTACCAGTTCCCATCACCCAACCCCACCCGCCAAGAGGTTGGGCAATTTCTCATTTGTGTGGGAGAAGGTAAGAAGCAGTAGAAGTATCTCCTGCTAGTCAGAAAGGACTCCTGCCATTTCTTATCTACTAAAAAAATACTGCATTGGAAATGCAAATCCAGGATAAATAGCTGTGTGGTTCTGGATCTCCTGCTTCTTACCAGAAGGCAGGTGTACTCACCTTCCCTGAGCAGATTTGGAGATGTCTAGCCATTCTGATTCAGCACAATCCCAGGATTAAAATGGAACAACCATTGTATGGTCCATGGTAACTATGATCAAGCTAACTTATTAAAGAAGAATACATATAAACAGACTTGAGGAAAATGGGTATTTTTTGTAAGGGTTTGGAACAAAATGATAATGTCAAACCTTACGCTGCTTTCAATCTGCTGTAACAGTGTTGCTTTATGCTCTTTATCTTTGGTTTATTTTGTTTAATAATAATAAAGAGGGGGAAAGAAAAAGGCAAATGCCATGATAGGGATCATTAGGAAAGGCTTTGAAAAGAAAGCTGCCAATATTTTAAAACTTAGCAAAAAGAGACTAACCATTGTTTAAATATAGTCAAATAAACATTAGGTGATGCTTTTAATAAAGAAGATACTCAATGCATTCCAGAGAGGTTGTTCGTTGTAGTAGAAAAAGAAAACAAAAAAGTAGTTCTTTGGTACCTTAAAAAATAGCAAACAGATGCTTACATGCTCCCCTCTCTGCTACGTGATGAGACGTGTTAGGGCGAGGGTAGAGGACTTTGCCAGAGCACTGGGGCCCCAGCAAATGCCCCCAAGTACCAGGTCTTCATGTCAAAGCTGAGGAAGAAGAGAGCAGCAGCAGAGCTATTATTTGTCTGACGTACAATAATCCCAGGGACGCGAGTGGCGCTGTGGGTTAAACCACTGAGCCTAGGAATTGCTGATCAGAAGGTTGGCGGTTCGAATCCCCGCAACGGGGTGAGCTCCCGTTGCTCAGTCCTTGCTCCTGCCCACCTAGCATTTCGAAAGGACATCAAAGTGCAAGTAGATAAATAGGTACCACTCCGGTAAACGGCATTTCCGTGTGCTGCTGTGGTTTGCTAGAAGCGGCTTAGTCATGCTGGCCACATGACCCGGAAGCCGTACGCCGGCTCCCTTGGCCAGTAATGTGAGATGAGCGCCACAACCCCACAGTCGGCCAAGACTGGAGCTAATGGTCAGGGGTCCCTTTACCCTTTACCTTTACAATAATCCCAATTCAAATTACTTTTATGAAGAACCACAGAAACCATCCATGTACGTCCTGAGCCCTGCTAGATTTCAGTGTTCTCAAATTTGATCATACCACAAGCCATACCACAAGAGGAGGAGTAGCACTTCTGATGGGGGACATGTCATGCTCCTTCTGGGGTAGTTTGTCCACCTTTGGTCCCTACCCTGCACTCATCTCTCACCTGTGGCTCATAGAAGCTGTCAGCATGTGACAGTGGGCACACCCTGGGAAACAGCTTTGACTGGCCGGCTAAACCAGGTGAGGGTAGCCAGTGGGTCTCAAATCCTTGGGGAGTTAGGGACTTTCCTTGCATGTGAAGACCAGCTCTGGCGGATTGAGCGGATGTGACCAAAGGTGGGTCCAACGATCAAGAAGGCAGTTTCTGCCATCTTGAGGGCAGAGGGAAGTGAGGGGCAGTTGGGGCTCATCAACCTGGGAAGGTAGCCCATCTAGGAGAAGAAAAACTCGGATCCTAAACCTTCCCTGCCTTTTGGGATATCTTCAGGAGAAGACAAGGCTAAGGAGTCAACCCTACAAAAATCCAGAGTCAAGTCCCTAAGGTAGATGGTGCCTTGTATGCCTCCTTTCGGCAACTCCTGCAGCCAAGCTGGTGCCATACATATTGCTCTGCTTCTCTTTGGTCCACATCAGTGAGGCTGAGAGGCAGGTCTTGACATCTGCACAGCCCATGATCTCCATACACGCTGCCCAGGCTTGAGCCCGGGGAGGTCACTTTGGTGCTGCAATGCAGCAGTTTGACTTCACCCTTGGAGGTGCACTCCACTGTCTCGAGACAGATGGATGCCAGCAACAAGCTAACAGTAGCCAGGTGCACAGAAGACGCAATGAAGATAAATTAACTAGCATCGTTTGTTGTCATCCTGAGGACCACAGTCTTAGGAGATCAGATAACACATGGGGAGGAAAAGGGCCCCATGAGCCCACTGTGAATGGCATTAGGGAATATTATTATTAATAATTTATTATTTATTACATTTGTATACCGCCCTTTGCCCGCAGGTCTCAGGGCAGATCACAAGATACCACCATTGGCCTCCAGTACCGTCCTTCGATACAAAAGCAAGTGACTATGTTATTAGGATGGAGACACAATGACTATGAACAGAAACTGAATCTTGGGGAGTAGGAGAAAGTAGTTTTGGTAGTAAGGAAACAGATTGAGATTTTTATAGCAAAGGGATTAGAGACATCTTTGGTCCACCTTTAACATCTTCTCATTATTGGAATGGGACCAATCTTACCCACTGTAAACTCTAGTCATACAGCGCCAGCTCTATAAGATTAAAATTTATTCCTACCAAATAAGATTTTCTGCAATTAATACCCATTTACTGTAATTATTCAAAAACCATTTACTCAGACTGCAATTTCCTTCTGACAGAGGTTTATATCTGTCTTTTTGACTATATAATGCAACGCAGGACACGTTGAATGCATTCTAATCAGTATCGGAGCAACTTACATTTAATATTCAGTCCAGAAAGCAACCAATAATCTTCAAATAGATACAAGCTGAATTCTTCCTCAACTGCACCAAAGTAAAATATTCTAAATGGACATTGTGTCTAATTAGACCAGGAATCGAATGCTAATATACATCAAAGTAGGGAGAGTTCTGTCATTATATTAATTTGATAATTTATTCTCCAGAAATATGCAGAGCAATAACAGCAGCAGAAACACCTAAGGGGGAGGGGAATCTGAGGGGAGTGGAATCTGAGAAACATCTTCCATTTGCAGCTGCCATCTTTAAGGGGAACACAGCCAGGAGCCATAACAGGTGGACATCAGACCAGGTTTGCTGGATGCTTTTGACAATTCCTGGCATTCTGAAAGGCAGAGGACTTTAAAAAGACATCAATATCATCTGCCTTTGGATCTACATTTATTATTGTGAACCACTTCAAAAACCATTACGGCTGAAAAATCAGAATACAACTATTTTTTAAAATAATAATGAATACAAAAGAATTTAAGAACGGCAATTATATCAATCCCTCTCCTTAAAGAGCTTTATGTTATAATCTTCACTGGTATGAGAAGCTCTAGAAGAAGCCCTGGTATTTTCCAGAAACTTCAACTTTTGTGCATTTACAAAAGGAGGAAACACTTTTCAAAATCAAAATGTCTCCTTCTCTACTGCCTCCCACCCTGTCCTGGGCAATTCTAAGTCCTATCCTTACCTCCCACCTCTCTCTGATCCCTGAACAATATCTGCTGTTGACAGACAGTCATTTTTCCTGGCAGAAGGATCAGCGTCGTGGAGCTTGCCAATGGCATTGATGTATGTGAGAAAGTAATAGGTGGGCAACTTTGCCATCTGGCAGCTCAAGACAAGGATGCCATCCAAACATGGGGATTTTGATGCTGCAGATTTTGAGCCAAGTTAAAGCAATTTGCACTGCTAAGATGCCCATTGATTCACTGACAGCAGGAACTAGCGGCGCAAACAAGTAGTCACTCATGTGATTATTTTTTAATGCTTATCCCCAAGAGAACTATATTTTGGCTTGGGTATAGGAAAGGGGACAAGATGCATGTAAGAATTTGAGGCATCTTCTTATTGGCAGCCAAAGGAAAGCAAAATGCAAAAGCAAGCATAATTCATGCTTGCCGGTATCCTGTTCGCTTCCGTCTTTAAAAGGGCCCCAAAGCAGGAAACTTGAGATTATTTATATCAAGGGCTGCCAATGTGGCATCTGAGTGCCAGAGAGGTCTCCTTCGGCCACTGAAATTAGTCTTGAAAGATGTCTCCTATTGTAACCCATATAATGGGTTGCAGTGGGTAGGTGGTGCTCACAAAAGTTGCAAATGTGCCGTAAGTCTAAAAAATTATAGAATTGTAGGTTTAAGCTATTTTGCTGAGCAGTCATGGCCACCTTATTCTTAAACAGGAAATTTAAAGTAAGCCACAAATCTCCCTGATCATCACTATCCATTGGATTTTAAAAGACGGCAGGGGGAAAATATACCCTTGGACTGTGTTACAACGTCTAGCCATCCCTGGCATCAGCCTCTGCACTCAACAAAAGCTTCCTTCTGCAGATGGCCTCCACTGTATGTTCCTCTCCCACTCGTACCAGAAGGGGAGCTTTCTAAACAATCTGGTTGTTCCCTTCCTTCTAAAGCACCAGACTAAACAGACGCAAGACATTTAAATAAGCAAACCCTCAACTCAGGGTATGTCATTCTATCCCATCAACTCTTGTTCTTTAAAATGGAGCAGCTTCCATGAAACGATGGCATCAAATAGAGGATGGTCATTAATAAGGTGCACAACTCTCTCCTTGGGGCTGCAAAGGTCAAGAGTGGGGAACTGCTCCTAAAACTGAGCTACCCATTCATTTCAATGGGAAGATTTACATTCAGAGACCCGGAGCATCATAAAAATCAGCTTATTAAGGCTGCAATTCTGTGCATACTTATCTGAGAGTGAGAGTCCCGTTGATTTCAATAGGAATCACCTCTGAGAGGCATTCATAGTATTGCACTGTAAACAGCAAGATTCAATTTATTTGTTGGTATGTTGACCATATATACTGACCATATATACTGACCATATACTAATAATGTCAAGGACATTGTCTTGACCACGGTTACACATTCTTGCCTTGTATCTTAAGCACCGCTAGGTAAAGGTTCCCCTAAACTAACTGACTTGAGTTTCTTGTGGTCAAGCAAAACATGAATATTCTATTTGGTAGAGGTTCATTTAAGATGGTTATAACCCAGGACACATTTGGAACAAGTAGACTCTCACGGAGTGAGCTTGAGGAAATGGAATTATTATAGGCAGGAGCAGAGAGGGATTCACAATTGCAGGCTAAAGAGGCCAGGGGAAGTCAAGGAAATGGAAAGAAAGCAGGTGCTGGAGAAGCAGAGAAGAAAATTTTAGACAACAGAAAAAATAAACTATATAAACCATAAAATATATCTGTAACAGCAATCCCCAGAGATGCTGCAAGAGAATTGTTATAATCTTGTGGTGGCAATGACATGTAAAGGAAAGCTGGGCAAGAGGTTTATGCCGTACCATTAAATAACTATGTCAACCTTTTTTTTTAAAGTCTCCTTTCCTATTTTGTTATTCCCTTCTCATATATATTGAAATGGACCGCTTCTGCCTGCTGAATTCTAGTTTCTTAATTTGTCCCTTGTAGAAGTCAGCAGGCAGGAGGATATGGACAGAACAAGAATTAGATAATTCTGCCTGTCATAGACTCTGGCCGTGCCTGTCACAGGAGTCACGTACAGCCCATATATTTAAAGCACATTTACACAATTTTCATAGTCATGCCTTCTGCCAGAGAATCCTTGACACTGTAATTTACCCCTCGCGGAGCTACAATTTCCAGCACCCTTGACAAAATACATTTCCCAGAATTCTTGGGGGGGGGGGGGAGTCATGAAGTGGTATAAGAGAGCTTTACATGTATTTGTGTGAATGTGACCTGCCCCTAGCTTCGTCTACTATCGGTCTCCTTGCCTTCTGCCAACAGGCACCAGAAACCACAGCTTAAGTTTAACCAGCACAAATAAACATAAAAAACTGAATGGGAAATTCATAAAATTAGGGTCAAGTAGAAGCCAAGTGCTGTAAAACTCAGCATCATACATAGTCACCTCAATGGAACCAGCCTCCACTGAACTGTACCGTTACATATTAGTATAACATCACATCATAGAATCATAGAATTGGAGGTCTTGTGGGCCATCAATTCTAACTCCCATGCTCTGTCATTCTAAGGACAACACCACTGGAAAAACAAAAATGGATTGGCATCCACTTTGGACTCGAGCAATGATGTTTTTCCGACTGCAGGGTATTTTCTTAGAAAATATTTTTCTAAAGCGGAAGAGACAGGAAAGCACCAATAGCATCATTAACCGTTAAAAGAACTGCCAACTGCAGTTTTGATAATTTCCTTAATACTCTGACTGAAAAAGAAATTGAAACAAGTGTCAGGGATACGTTGCCAACAGCATTCATTTCAGTTTCCACCGAAACTTTGTCATAATGACCATTTGTTTCACTGCACAGTTTGTTCCTGGTAGAAACAAAAACAAATTCTGATCATTGTGGCAATAATTACTCTGCACATATTCAAAGCCCGAATGCTTCAGCTTCTAAAATTGAAAAATAAACACATTTTAGATGCATAACTTGGTAAGGCGTTATGGGGACAACAGAATAGTCTATACTGGGACCAGAGTAACGCGTGAATCAGGTTCTCCCATATGAATCTCTACTGAGTTTCTGAGGCCTCTTGGTGACAAGAGGGAGGACCTTTTCAGTGGTGGCATCGAAATTATTAAATACCCTTATCTGCCGATATTTTTTAGGATGCTGGGTTTTTCTTACACCATTTTGTTTAATCTATTATTAATTGGTTGATACGTGTGTATGATTTATCACAGAAAAATCGAGGAGAAATGTTGATTTTTTTAAAAAAAAAGTGAATTAAAGGATGAAATAATGTACTGACGACATTTGGACGTAACACTAAACTGTGGTTTAGAATAAGAATGAGCCTCTGAGAGCCTTGGGTTCACACAGTCCATGCTCTCCTCCCTGCCAGCAGCTGCAAGATCAGAAACTTCTGCTTCTGTTTTAGATTAATTACAGTTTACCGGATCATACAATTTATCAAGTTTCACAAGGCTCTTCCACTTTTAACAACTGCATGGTAGGCAGAAATTCAACAAATTGAACCTTTTCTAGTACAGTGGTGCCTTGCAAGATGAAAAGAATCCGTTCCGCGGGTCTTTTCGTCTTGCGGTTTTTTCGTCTTGCGAAGCAAGCCCATTGACGGAGTAGCGCTATTAGCGCTATTGACATTTTAAGGGCTAAAAACGGCTTTTTGGGGGGGGGGGTTAGCGGTTTTGCTGCTAAAATGCTTTTAGCAGCTTAGCGCTTCAGGAAAAGGGGTTTTGGAGCGGGGGAAAAATTCAAAATTTTTCGTCATTTCGCAAAGCAAGCCCATAGGGAAATTCGTCTTGCAAAGCGCCTCTGCAGACGGAAAACCCTTTCGTCTTGCGGGTTTTCCGTCTTGCGAGGCATTCGTCTTGCGGGGCACCACTGTATGGAAATTCAGTTATAGGAAAAGCTTTACCTGTTGGCATTCTGGCTCTGTTTGCTTGTCATGTTAAATGACAGTTTATGTTTAACTATGGTTTAAAATGAATGAACATCATGTTGGTGCATGCCGTTCAAAAATTCCCACTGCATGCCGTTTATCCCCAGACTATAATTAGACATGATTCTGATATTTTGCCTCCATATCCCCCTGTAATGGTTCTAGGGGTTGCTCGTGCATAAATCGGCGCCACACCTGGGTGGGTTGCCTGAGTGAACCCTTTCTGTCTGGACAGCCACTCGCCCGTGGCTGTCTCAATTGCTGGCAGAATCCGTCAGTGGGCATTTCTTGAACTTCTTCCAGCATAAAGGTTCTTTGACGCCTAGTCTCCGCCTACTCTCCCTGCACGGAAGCCTTCTGCGCAGGGAGGGTGTGGGCATCAGAGGACCCGTGCTCTCCCCACTGGTCCCCAGCGAGGAGTCTTGGAGCCACCTCGCCGATTCCCCCATCTGCTCCCCTTCTCCACTGGTGCTACGCTGATTTCCTTCCCCAGAAGATGTGCTGCTTCTCTCCCTCCCAGGACGCTCTCCGGAATCCCTCTGGAGCCCTCCCTCTCCTTCTGGCTCCGATGGCAGTTCCCTGACACCCCCGTTTTGCTTGTGCGTGTTCTGACTGTATCCTTGTACTTTGTTTTTTGTTTGTTTTTACATTACACTCAATTTTAAAATATTCCCCCAAAAAAGCCTACTTTGCTCTTCACCCACACCTTGCTTTACCATGCTGGAAGGAAGGAAGGAAGAAACCACGGGCCTTGTGTCACCTGAACCCCCAAACGAACCGCAAGCATCAAAGCCTGAATACTCTCTGTGGTTTGTTTGGAGAGAAACTGTGAGCCAAGGCTTGCAGTTCGATGTTCATAGCATGGCCAGCAGCAATGAAGCAGTGAAGCAGCAAAGTAGGGAATTTTGAGCAGCATGCACTAGCAAGCAGTTTGTTATATTAAACTGTAGTTAAATCAGGCCTCCATCTGTCAGACATCTGATGACTTGCATGTGGTCCTTGCCGTATTATTGGGGGGCTCATCCCACACACCTATAAAAGGACACAACACTGCATAGGATATAGTGTGTGTGTAAATTTTATGCAAATCCGTGACCTCTTTTGCCAGTGAGGCAGATGACTCATTCCACATGTAGTGTAATGTTCCCAGAAAATCCTGTTGGCATCTCTGCTTTCAGGACAGTAAGCTGAAATCTAGACACCCATAAACACAGTATGTTGATTTTTTTAATTATTATTCATGGAGAAATATCTTTCCTGGCCTTTTGTGTACCACTCAAGTCAGCATACAACAAATTAAAAACCGCACTATCACATGAAACAATACAGTGGATTTTAAAAGTACAATAAAAAAAAACACAACAGAAGCAGGGGCTGCAGATAAAATGCAACCACTAAGTTAGCGGGTGGGGAAAGACAGGTACTTAGCAAGGTGAAAGTCTGCCAGGAGAAAATCAGGGTGGGAGCCATCAAAGCTTCACGGAGCAAGGTTGGCACAGTCACTGCGGAGGGCCTTTCTCTTGTCACCATCAGTTCTAAGTTACAGAGAAGAGTCTCTCCTACTGATTTTAGAATGAAGAACATGAAGACTTGCAGGTCTACAAAGCTATTGTTCTTGTTTTCTTTTCTTTTTAGGAGCAAATGATAACACACTCAGCCAATCTACCTGACTTTTTGTCACATCTGCTCAGAAGCCCATGCAGAAGGAGCAGGAGAAGGAAGAGGAGGAGAAGAAACAGCAAGACAGGCTGAACCCAGAGAAGATAGATTTCCATCCCCGTCCCCATAGCTCCGAGCTGACACTGTTTACGAAATTATTTAGTTAAGAAGAAGAGATGCATTAAAAGCACCAGGCTTTTATATCGCCGACCATATAAAACAGGAAGAAAAGCTAACATCCTTCTTTTTACAAGCAGTTAAATATACTGGATGAGAGCCATTTTCATTTTACAAATGCTGAAGGAAACTGTTGAATTTGTATAAATCCCATACTTTCCTCTAATCTGCTTACTGCTCCACTTCTTCCAATATATTAAGAAGCTCTATCAAATGGAAGCTAAAGCTGGCAAGGATTCATTCCAGGAATGCTAACGTCCTGACCTCCTTGAAATATAAAACCAGGAGGCTTACCTGCCAAGCAAGAGCTCTTCAACATGGCTAATTTACTCCCGATTATGGTTGAAGATATAAAAAGAGAAAAACCAGTCTGCTGCCTAGCAGATGAAAGCAAATTAAACATGCAATTACTTTTGTTCTTCTGCTGCTGCCCATGTCAGTCATTACTGCAAATTTGAAGCTTGCATCTCCCTCCATGTATGGATTTGGACATAATATTATGTACAGTGGAATATTCGAATATTTATAACTTCTATTAAGGGGTCAGAAGTTTTGCATTCACTTCTGCTACACTACTGGGGAATTTTGAATTTCAGTACTTGAGCTAAACACACATTTCTGGGCACAATTCGAAGCGTTGGTGCTGACCTTTAAAGCCTTAAACTGCCTCAGCCCTGTATACCAGAAGGAGTGTCTCCACCCCCATCATCCAGGCAGGACACTGAGATCCAGCACCTAGGGCCATACGGTGGTTCCCTCACTGCAAGAAGTAAAGTTACAAGGAACCAGGCAGAGGGCCTTCTCGATAGTGGCACCTGCCCTGTGGAACACCCTCCCATCAGATGTCAAACAGATAAACAAACATATGACTTTTAGAAGACATCTGAAGGCAGCCTTGTTCAGGGAAGTTTTTTTAATGTTTGATGTTTTACTGTGTTTTATATTTTGCTGGAAGCCACCAGAGTGGCTGGCGCAATCCAGTCAGAAGGGTGGCTTATAAATAATAAAAAATATTATTATTATTCACATAAAAACACATAGTTGTATCCAGTGGGAACTTTGTGTTAGGAGAGAATACTTCCACGGGCATACTGCCACATACTTCAGCCCTCCATACTGTTCCAGAGAATTTGCCAATGAACTTTGGCAGCTTGGGGGTGGGGAACATGGTAGAGCTTTAGAGGGTAGGGTGGAACAACTAAAATTTGGCGCCCCACACTGCGCACGTGGAAGCACTTTCTGCTGGGCAAAGCCACCATGAGGTACAACCCAGAGCAAGGGTCAGCAAACTTTTTCACCAGGGGGCTGGTCCACTGTCCCTCAGCCCTTGTGGGGGGCCGGACTATATTTTTTTGGGGGGTGAACGAATTCCTATTCCCCACAAATAACCCAGAGATACCTTTTAAATAAAATGACACATTCTACTCACGTAAAAACACACTGATTCCCGGACCATCCGTGGGCCGGATTTAGAAGGTGATTGGGCTGGATCTGGCCATTGGGCCTTAGTTTGCCTACCCTTTACCCAGAGAGATTACACATACACTTGCTTGCCTTTTTTTTTTTAACATACTGTGTAATAAAACAAATCTCCATTTTGGTTTACATAGACCTATGAGAATAAATTGTGCTGAAAGCTAAAGCAGCAGTTGTTACAGTGCAGGGAGACGTGCAATTTCTTTATCACTTTCATGCAGTAAAAGGAACCTGCCTCCAACCAAGTACATGAACACTGCCTACGATGCCAACAGTGCGATTTTTAGCCACTTTGCACTTCCTCATCCCTACTACTGGACAAACCATGAAGAATGCACCATTGGCATCCCAATCAAGCAGCATGGAAAGCAACCAAACGCACAGCCATGGGTAATTTGGTGGCAGTAATAGCAGGGTACAGGAGAGCAGCAGGTGGTGCTGTCACCATTAGGATAAAAAGCAATATAAATGCCAAGGACAGAACAGTGAGTGCAGGTCTCTGTGTCCTCTGTTAACCTATAAATACACATTTTAACTTGCGTTAGATTACACTAAATCGATAGCAACTTGAATAGGGTTTTGCTTATATCAGTATCAGTTGGGAAAGGGTCTATTATTTGTAAACAGGTTCTTGAAACTACTGCACATGGACTCTTTCCTTACAAGTGAATGAACCTTTGGTTCTTTGGGCACTTAAGCCAGCCTTCCAGGGTGGCTCCACACCACTCTGCGGTGTGGGCATGTATGCTGAGACTCACCCCTCAGGAGCACCCAGCATGAGGAAAAGCCAGCTGTGCCAGGAAAACCCACCTGCCTCTGCTTTCCACTTGGATCATATTGCACAGGATGATCCTGGGAATATGGAGCTCTGAGGAATCCATCCCTGCTGCTGAAATGGAAACGATGCAAAAGATTACAAGGCACTCTGACAAGACGGTTTTAAATTATTGCCAGGTACCACAAGCCACAGGAAGTGCATTACAGCATCAGGCACTGAAGAAAAAATACAAAATGCATGCAAAGTGAACTCATATATTCATTAAAAAAAAAATTATAGGTCTCCTTATCCCAATAAAAAATAAAGATACGAACAGACCATTGGGGCAAGGTGCTTCCCTGTGCATGGACAGCATTGTGAAAAACAACTCAGAACAGAGTTAAGAGAAGCTCATAATGGAAAGCAAAGAAACTGCTGGTATTCTGTGCTCTTTCCTTTTGCAAGACAGACAGACACTGGGCCAATCCATTACATTTTCCTGGAATGTGATCACTCCTGGTATTATTTAAGAGTTTTGGGGTCGATACTTTCATTTGGCGCAGCTAAAATATGCATGCTGCCCTACATAGTCTTGTTTTTATGGTTTATGGCTATATTTTAATGTATTTATTTTTGGTGGAAGCCAACCTTAGGAAGCTTGTTGCTGGGTGCCACATAAATTTATTATTAACGAATTGATATCACAAATAATTCTAGACCAGTTACTAGACCAATATAAGCTTTATTCAAGAGTCATACAGGGTACAATTTTATTCTGCTAAAACCACTAACAGAACCTTACAGATGCAACTCTCCTTTTAAATAAGAATAATGTTTCTTTTCAGCAAGCAAAGAAACCTGCACATTCTAATCCAGACTCACCCTAAACCACTGCACCAATTAAACACTTTTTATAACATTTACTTATAACGACTTATAAACACTTATTGTAACAACTTTTCAGAACCTCCATCTTCCAACCAATGAGGGAAGAAGTCTTCACAATTACAGCCTCCTGACTTCCCTATCCTTCTACTATTTGTTTTCTATTGTGTGTTGTAAATAAATCAAATGTTTTAAAGGGACTGGAAACTTTTCTGTGCTGTGTGGTGGGCCTTCATTTCTTTGTTGTTGTTTAGTCGTTTAGTCGTGTCCGACTCTTCGTGACCCCATGGACCAGAACACGCCAGGCACTCCTGTCTTCCACTGCCTCCCGCAGTTTGGTCAGACTCATATTTGTAGCTTCGAGAACACTGTCCAACCATCCCGTCCTCTGTCGTCCCCTTCTCCTTGTGCCTTCCATCTTTCCCAACATTAGGGTCTTTTCCAGGGAGTCTTCTCTTCTCATGAGGTGGCCAAAGTATTGGAGCCTCAGCTTCATGATCTGTCCTTCCAGTGAGCACTCAGGGCTGATTTCCTTAAGAATGGATAGGTTTTATCTTCTTGCAGTCCATGGGACTCTCAAGAGTCTCCTCCAGCACCATAATTCAAAAGCATCAATTCTTCAGCGATCAGCCTTCTTTATGGTCCAGCTCTCACTTCCATACATCACTACTGGGAAAATCATGGCTTTAACTAAACGGACCTTTGTTGGCAAGGTGATGTCTCTGCTTTTTAAGATGCTGTGTAGGTTTGTCATCGCCTTTCTCCCAAGAAGCAGGAGTCTTTTAATTTCGTGACTGCTATCACCATCTGCTGTGATCATGGAGCCCAAGAAAGTAAGATCTCTCACTGCCTCCATTTCTTCCCCTTCCATTTGCCAGGAGGTGATCTTACATCGCTACAAAAAGCCTCCAGGACTCCATGGCTTTGCCAACCCCACTGCACATCTGTTATATCCTGTTAATTAGCTCCTGTAAAGCAGGAAGCACTAGCATTTATGCACCTTTATTCTTTCTTCTGTTTGTGGTATGCCGTAATTTGGCTGTCACTGTAGATTGTGCTCTGGTATTTCAGAAGTAAAGGACTAGCACTTAATTGTGGGTGGGAAAGTGGTCAGAGAAGAGTGCAGTGGAGATAGTTTTGTCTTTCTTTGGACAATACTTTCTGTGCATACTCTCAGCCTCACAATCTGATTGTCTGTTTTAGTACTCATCACATCAGCAAAACCTCTAAGCAATTTTCTGTAAAAAAACAAAACAACTTCACCTAAGGGCACAGATGCAGAGCTAATATATTGTCTAGTTGAGCCCTCAGCGTGAGGTTTATTTAGAGGGTGTTCCAGTGCATATGTTTTTCCAGTCACTTCGGAATAACCTTGGGCAAGACCCTGTAATTTTGTGTTAGTTACCCACCTGCCCCATAGTACTGTGGTGTAAGAAAACCCGTAATGTTATAAAGTATTTGAACACGAGAGAGGAACTGTGTGAAATTAATCAATAATTAAGAGAGCAGGAGCTCAGGTTCTGGCTAGCTGGTTCAAACTGATGTGCACAATTGACTGTGCGCCATCTTCCCACAATTGCTTCTTCCCCATAGTCCAATATTAAGATTTCTTTGACTGACCTTAACACACAGTCCCTACTGTCCCTTAGCTCTATGTGAAAGGTTCTCCTGAGCTCCTTTTCTCATTAGCGCCTCCTTTCTCTCTGGTCATTAGCTCCTTGATCCATTTCTCTTTTTTGTCCCCACTAGCTAGAGTTGATGAAAGTTGTGGTCCACCTCGAGGGTACCAGGTTGGCAAAGGCTGCTGTAACCAGAGTATTTTAGGAATCACCTCCACCGATACGAATCCACCCAACCCTTGAGATTACCTACTGAGATCCTAACCATCTCCCATCCTCTGAATGAAGTGTACAGCAAATGTACTCAAGAGACAGAGCCTTGTCTGTGATGGCACCAAAACATGCCCTACTGAAGGAAGCTGCTGCTTGCCTTTCAATGAGCAACAAAGACATCCCTTTTACCCCTTCTCAGTCCGCAACTATATTCAGCTGTGAAAATAGCTCCTCTGATTCCATTTTTATCCTTACCTTTAATTTTTAAATTGTCATCTTAATGACAATTTTTATAATGATAATGTTCTTTTAATTCTTTTGATATTTTTATAGAAAAGTTTGATAAAAATGTTGAACTACCTAAATAAGTTTACAGAGGATTGGAAACCTAGCATGCATACTTCCACAAATGAACCGTACTCTTTTCTATTCTTTTCTTTTCTTTCCCCAAGCCAATTCACATGCAAAATAGTGAAATATTGGCCCATTTGATTGTACTTGGAGAATATTATCAGATAACACACCACAAAATGGATGGGTTAAGTCTTGCTCAGGAAAATGAAGGCAGCTTCTCAATTCTCTCTAATCCTCAATGCCATGGTAACTGCAGGATTTGATTCTCTTCCCAGGCAGCTATAAGCAGCCTCAGTGATTCCATTCATCAATTAATAAGAAGTACCTTGGCTTGGTATTAGAGATGAAAAACTGATGCAGAGATTAAAAACCCATGAGCATGTACACTTGCATGCCAATATTTACATAAAAACAGATACGGTAAATGTTTACCTAAGCATTTTAATATCCTTATCAGCACCTGATTTTGAGGCAAGTGGCCATAGAGTTGCAGACAGGTCTTAATCGATGTCGGTGCTCAATATACAAAAAGGGGTCTGTTTTAGTCCTCACTCAAACAGCAATCTAGTTAACAACATGATTTGCTTTTCTTTTGCTTTCTAATTATACACTTTAGGAGGTACACCTCAAGGCTGATTCAAACATCCTCCGCTTAACACGTTAATATGCCTGGTAATTCTATCTTTAATCATGCTTTCCACCAGTTTTCCTGAAACAGATGTTAAACTAACTGGCCTGTAATTTCCCAGACCCCCTCTGGATCTCTTTTCTAAAATTCGAGCTACATGGGCCACTTTCTGGACCTCAGGTATGGAGGCTGATCAAGTTTTGTGTTTGAGTTTCTTAAAAACTCTCAGGTAGATGTCATCTGAACCCTGGGAATTAGGAAATTTAATATGCCAATAAGAGCTAGAACTTAGTCTCTTCTCACAATTATTTCAGTCAATTCCTCAGACTCCCTTCCTGAGAAAGTTAGTTCAGATCTTCTGCAGTGAAGTCAAACACAAAAAAATTAATTCAGTTTCTTTGCAATTTCCTCCCTCCTTTAGTACGCCTTTGACACCCTTATCATCTAAAGTCAAACAGCCTCCCTGCCACTTTTTTTTATTCTTGGTCCGAATGGGTTATACCTAAGTCATACTCTTGAGCAGACCCACTGATATCAATGGACTTATATTAATGATAATTGATTTCATTGAGTATGACAGCTGGATGCAACCCAATGTTTTTCGTGATGTGTCTCACTAGTTCTCTCTATTCCACCAAGTTTTCTTGATGTCCACTATATCTTTGCTCTCCTTTAAAGTCAAGCACCCCAGATTGCAGGGCCTTCTCGGTAGTGACGCCCGCCCTGTGGAACGCCCTCCTATCGTATGTCAAAGAAATAAACAACTTTATTTAGAAGACATCTGAAGGCAGCCCTGTTTAGGGAAGTTTTTAATGACTGATGTTTTAATATATTTTTAAGCTTTTGTTGGAAGCCACCCAGAGTGGCTGGGGAAACCCAGCCAGAAGGGCAGGGTAGAAATAATAATTTTTTAAAAAAGATTGCCCACCTTGGAACAGAGGCTTGTAGCATTAGCATATACACACCTATACATGGTGTCTGTCTAAAAGTGTCTGAAGCACAGGCATGTAACTATATGGTGCTTTGACCTCTGAATTGCTATTGTGTGCATTGCTTAGTTCTACCCTTCTCCAATTTGGACAACTCCTAACTGGATACACCTCAGCTGCTTTAGGCATTCCTCCAGGAATCAATCTAAAAGCTGCTCTGCCATCTCTTTAAGTGTCAACAGTCTGGTTCAACTTTGGTTCAATTGGAAGGTGTCTTATTAGTATAGGCCTGGCTCGTCCCAAAGGTTCCCCGGTGCCTAACAAATCCACACCTCTCCTCACAACAACACCTCTCATCCATGCATTCAGTTCTGCCTAGCTCACCCTCCACCCGTTTGGTAGGTGCAGAAAAGAGGGTGCTCCTTATTCCCAGTTAGATGCAGACGACAAGTGAGGCCTACAGCAAAACTAGCAACAGCAATGATCAGCAGAAAGACAACACTGGCATGCAAGGCTGCCACCCTTTTGTCTTCTTGAGCTTTTCAAGAGTACATAGCAGTCAGTAATGCATGTATCCAGCACAGAGGTGTAACGATAAAGGTAAAGGTAAAAGGTAAGTCCAGTCAAAGGTGACTATGGGGTTGCAAGGCTCATCTTGCTTCAGGCTGAGGGGGGTGGCGTTTGTCCACAGACAGCTTTCCGGGTCATGTGGCCAGCATGACTAAACCACTTCTGACACAACGGAACACCGTGATGGAAGCCAGAGTGCACAGAAATGCCGTTTACCTTCCGACCACAGTGGTACCTATTTATCTACTTGCACTGGCGTGCTTTTGAACTGCTAGGTTGGCAGGTGCTGGGACACAGCAGCGGGAGCTCACCCCATCATATGGATTTGAACTGCCGACCTTCTAATCAGCAAGCTCAAGAGGCTCAGTGGTTTAGACCACAGTGCCACCCACACCCCAACTGTGGGTGGAAGATAGCGGTGAGTAATCAGACCTTCTTGGAAGTGGTGCCCAGACTTGAGAATCCATTGTCACAGGAGACCCAGCTAGTAATTTACCTAGCCACAATCAGATGGCAAGAGAAGAACGTACATTTTTGACAATATAGTTTGTTGACTAATCTTTTTGGCTGCTGTTTTGATTTTGTGTCACACTGATTTATTGGTAGGAAGCCTAGGGGTTCTCTGTGCAGGCCTCCTATCCTCCAGACTATGGAGTTGGGTGACTGTCACACCGGAACAATAGTCCTTCTTTCTCTGTCTTGTCCTATATGCCTGACAAAGGGCATACAGAACAAATAGACAGCTTGATGCTGTGATGGTGGCTAAGAGATTAAATATCCTGACCAAGGGGAAGCTTGGAATTTGTGGCAACATGCATATGCTGCAGCACTCCTTCATAATGAATAATGTGCCCCATGGGAACTAGGTATGGATGGGCAGGGGGAGATGATGTGGTCTCTCCCTAACTGCCTGTTTGGTTCTGGTGGGAACTGGGTAGGTGATGTGGGTCATATTCAGTGCACACCATCATGACTGGCAGGTAGTAAATGCCCCAGATACTGCAGCAATTTCATAGTGTCACTATATTGTCTTCTGTCCCCATTACTTTTCTTGTATTTTTAACTTGCTGCTGGAGTACATAGAACTGTGACTACATTATACCAGCATTACGCTTGATTTAGTGGCTGGCAGGCATCGTGGGGCCATAAGATCAGACTGTAATTTATGGCAATTTGCCTTCTAAGATTACTGTGTTTCCAGAGATTTCTACAACGCTCCTTATTTCAGGACTAAAAATGGCCAGATGGCACATATTTTATTTCTGAATGACAGCCACCTCCACATTGGTACAGCCAGAAATTCAGGCAGATGGCGAGGAAGGCTTGCTGGTGAGCTGCCCATTGTGCTGTGAAACCATCGGGACATTTATGAGATGTTCCTTTGCCTTAACAATGCAAGTAAGTTTGGAGAAAGTTTCACACTTTTGAAAACCAGAGAAACTGTTGTGGGCATCCCACACAGACTGCAACCAAGCACATACCACAACCTGTTCTATTGGCTATAATAAATGCTTCTTTCAAGCCTAAGAAAGGTCCCTGTGGGTACATGTGCCGCTTTGGACACCAAGGAAATGGGAATAAAATAAGGTGTAGCAACCAAAATGTCTTCTACTACACAAGTAAAAATACGATTTGAAAAACTTTGTATTTTCATGAATACAGTCGTACCTCGAAAGTCGAACGGAAACCGTTCCGGACGTCCGTTCGACTTTCAAAACGTTCGGAAACCAAGGCACAGCTTCCGATTGGCTGCAGGAAGCTCCTGCAGCCAATCGGAAGCCTCAGAACCCACGTCAGACATTCAGGTTCCAAAGAACATTCACAAACTTCCAGGTTTGCGGCGCTCAAGAGACAAAACTTTCAACTTGCAAGGCATTCAGGATGCAAGGTATGACTGTATCTATAACAGAATTTTCACCAAATCAAAAGAGAATGATTTCAGTAATTTTATTTTATTTTTAATTTCTTTTTTGGAAGAATCCAAACCAGAAAAAGGTAAAATTGAAGGCACATTTTCAATGGTCACAAACTCATAAGAATCACACTTCAATGAAATTATTTAAGTGGCTGGATCACAGTAATTTCATATCTTATGAGTTTGAAACGTGGCTGGCATGTAGCACACTCCCGGCAGATTCTGTGCAGAATTTCAGATACCCAGAATCTATACTTTTACAATACTGCAATGTTCAAGTAGTATACAGTGGTACCTCAGGTTAAGTACTTAATTAATTCTGGAGGTCTATTCTTAACCAGAAAACTGTTCTTAACCTGAAGCACCACTTTAGCTAATGGGGCCTCCTGCTGCCGCCGCACCGCCAGAGCACAATTTTTGTTCTCACCCTGAAGCAAAGTTCTTAACCCAAGGTACTATTTCTGGGTTAGTGGAGTCTGTAACCTGAAGCAAATGTAACCCGAGGTACTACTGTACTGGTAGATCCCTTTGTCTTAATTCTTGGTGTTTTGTAATATTTGAAATTATGCAGGTTTTTCGATTGTTTACACCTCCACCCATGCTCAGGCAGCTAGCTTCAACAGCGCCCATATCAGAGACGGGCAGTTTCCATATTGCTGTTAGCTTAGAGAGTTCTCTTGTGTCTCTTTTTGTTTCTTTCAAACTGCAGTCTCTCTTTAAATAGAGACATCTAGATTACCTCATCCTTAGCTGAAGGGGGGGGGCAAGATCCTTCCCCTACTCTGATCAGTTATTCCCATTCAGAAGATTCCCGAGGGATTCCTGCATCAATATGAAATTGTCTATAACCATCTAATTCCCGCGGCAATGTATCACCTGCAGTTTTCCTAGCAAAAGGATGTACCTGGTCAGATCCAGCCAGCAGGTTTGAGCAGCTTTAAGTATTTCTCCTTCTCTCCTGTTCACACTTCCAATCTTAACAATATTTAAATGTAAAGGTTCCTACTAATCTCCAAAGCTGCCATAAAGTCCCTTCCAAATAAAAACATATTTGAAACATGGGTTAATTATTTCTGTCTGTGCTTGAAAACTGTGGGGGGTATCTCTCTTCAACAATCCAAAATTGTTTTAACAAATAATTGAACATCTAGCAGGATTAATTTACACCTACGTCCCAGTGAAACATGCTAAAACTAGGACATCTGCAGGAACAAAAAAAGTGACAGAGATACTGCAGCTAAATTCTTCTCTCACTTCCACAAACATGGAGTAGCTACTAAAGTCAGCCGGATCTTAGCCAGTGTAAAGCAATGCTAATGAGAGATGAATCAGGTCCTTATGCATCAATCCCCCCCCCCCCCAAGAAATAAACTGTCATTCCCCCAGGGCTCCAAACAGCTAAATCAAGAGAGGTTTAATTAAACACATAATCCCCTATTAGATGTGCATACATTTAAGAAAGGCATTCTTTTCAAGGAAAGGAAAGGGGATCTTGCCATCCACAGATGCAGAGTGCAGTAGCTGCGTTCATCTATGCAGGCGCCCATGAGCGACATATCCATCTTGAAATGCTCCATGGGATTTTTTGTGTTGGCGAAACCCCTAGCAGTGAACGGCTGAGCTCCCCTAACTTAAATGAGGCAGGGCAGGAAGAGGTGCAACTGTAAAGACGAGCCTTGCAAGTATCGGACCAGCTTCCTCTCGTGCATATATTATTAACATGTACTGTAAATCCCAGTCATAAATTAATAATATTAATGATAAATCATAAATTAATAATAAAGCTCCAGCCTAACTCGCAGTTTGGAACCTTGTTGATCCTCCTCTCCATATATTCATTAAGACAGTGACATTTTAATTCTCGGCATCTAAATGTCCGTTCTTATTCAAGAGGGAACCGTGCACTAGGAATGATTACAGGATTTGCTATGAGACACAATATGAAATTTAGCTGGCGATACAGATTATTTTTAAATAGATGGATCCCTTTGAAAAGTTCTCTGCTTTTAGGCACTATAGATTTTGCCTTGACAACCTATAATTTTACAGAAAGTTCTTCCAGCGATCATTATTCATTTAATGGACTGCAGTAAATTGTCCAGACGTATCATCCAGCCCTGTACCACAATGACTTGTGATATTACTGATGAGTACATTCAAACCAGGGCTGCAGTGAATACATGGAAACCTTAAAGTGAACTGGCGTTTATCAATTCACACTGAATTCTCCTGCCAGGCTTCCAATTGATTTAACGTAATTTTGTTGCGGGGTCTACTTGTAGTTCTCATCCCATAAGTCAATGGCCAGAATCTAAAGGACCATGTTCTAAGGGCCTTCAGGCCTTTGAGCAACCCCCAATGCTGCACAGGAACTGCGTTTGAAACACAAAGGACTTTATAAAGCTATTGGCGATATGGGGTTATGGGGAAAAGCAGGGAGGTCCTGTCCAATTAAATAAAGCAAAATTCCACTGGGCATTCCTGAGGTACTGTATTTACTCAAATGTAATGTGCACGTTTTTGGGCCGAATAATGTAGCAAAAATTAGGGTGTGCATTAGACTTGATGGCACATTAGATTCAACCACAAGCTTGAAAAACACCGCTGACATAGCAAATACTTTTTGGGTTTCAAAAACTGAGGGGCACATGAGATTCGATGGTGCATTTGATTCATGTAAATATGGTAGTTTTTTGGATCCCAGGCAGTGTGTATTGACAGAAGAACTTAGCAGTGCAAACTTAAGCTATGGAACGCACTCCCACAGGAGGTAGTGCTGGCCACTGCCTTGGGTAGTCTTAATAGATTAGACAAATTTATGGAGGAGCAGGCTATCAATAATGCTTCCGAACACCAGCTGCTGGAAATCACAGGAGAGTGTTCTTGCGCTTGAATCCTGCTTGTGTTTCCCACAGGCATCTGGTTGGCCATTGTGAAAACAGGATGCTGGACTAGATGTGTCATTGCCCAGGAGGCTCTTCTGGAGTTCTTAAGAATGGAGTCTCTTGTAAAGTCAAGACCAAGCCTTCACAGCAAGTTAAAAAACTTAACGCATGCTTTTAGTATTGACTGCTTTGCTAATCAAGGGTCATATCAGATTCCAATGGGTCTACTCTGAGTACGACTTAATTTTAAACTTTTTCACAAGCATTTCAATTCATGAAGGCCATTTTGTGCATTAGTACTCTTAGTTTCTCTGTTTTTAAAGAGAACTTTATTAGCTTAAAAATGTGATAAATAATTAGATAGGCAAGATATACACAGGGCTACTGAAGATTTCCAACTGGGCTACATGTTTATTTATTTTTTTCATTTGCCCAGCTACTTTTCCCCCACAGCTTCAAACATAGGTAATGAGAATTTTTAGATATCCAGGTGTTTAAATCAATTGACAGATCAAAAAGAGCAATGTTTTCTCCTGGTGGAAGTAGAAAAACACTCCCTAGAGCAGTGTTGGCCAAACCTAGCCTTCTAGCTGTTTTTGGAGTACAACTCCCATCATCCCTAGCTAACAGGACCAGCGGTCAGGGATTATGGGAACTGTAGCCCCAAAACAGTTGGAGGGCCAAGTTTGGCCAACACTGCCCTAGAGACACAGTAAATAACTGTCTCAGGTATTATTTCGTAACCTACAATGTTTTTTCCTTACAAGATCCCTACCCTTTTACAGATCACGATGTTCTTTTAAGTGTGAAGCAATTAAGGAATAACACTTTACCGGCTGATTAATGCTTATTTCAGGTGTGCAGTGAATAATCACAATGTAACTGGAACTTATGTTAAGTAAGCAGCATGACAAAAGGGGGGGGGGCGGATCAAAGCCAAACTACAAACACCTTCTCCTGTTTGATGCACAGATCTAAAAAGGCCAGGCCAACCCATTCACCACAAAGCTGCACCATCCTGCAGCTTCCCACTTCCTAATCCGAATGGCACACTTAACTCTCAAGCAAAGCCTTGGCCATCCTCTTAGATTATTACATGCAAGTCCCACTATCCACCTATAAGTTATGGGAAAATGCTGTTATACAAAGAATTGTGACCAAATCTTGCTATACGAACCACAGATTCAAATATCCAAACAGCCAGAGTTTCCCCATTTCCTGATTTGTTCATGCTTTGTTGGTTGGCACCAGTCATTTTGGGGCAGAACCCATGGAAAGTGGGGATGGGAGAGAGAGATTGGACAAATCCTGGATTAGAAATGTTCCCATAGAAATCAATGGAAATTGTAGACTTGTCATGCAAATGCTCACCTAACAAATGATTTCCAGGGAACGCATTGTGTATTTCCAATAGGTACTTTACACATATTGGGAAGGTGCCTTATACAAATCAGACCACTGCTCCATTCAACTCAGTATTGTATACACCTGCAACAGGGAACCTGTTCTAGATATTATTGGATGACAACTCCCATTATCCCTAATCACTGGGAAAGCTGGCTGGGGCTGATGGGAATTGGAGTCCAATTAAATCTGCAGGTCCATGGGCTCCCCATACTGGATCTACAAAGACCTGCAGTGTCTCTCCAGCAATTCAGATAGGAGTCATTCCTAGTCTACCCTGCAGAGCCAAGACTAAACCTGGGTATTTTACATGCAGAGCAGGTGCTCTACCACCCTTCAGCAGTGGCTAGTGCCCACTGAAACTGATGGGACGGAAGGCAAGGAGTCCAACAGTAACTGGCATAGCTGATCGTGCACCTGAGATTAGCTCATCCACGGGGTGATTTACGCTCATGAAGGAAATTAGCCCCTTCTGCAACAGTAAACTATTTGGACCTTAAGCTGCTTCCATGTGGGGATTGATACTAGGAGCAACTTCCACTGTGTGGGTATCTCAGATTCCCAACATCAGTTATCTGAAGATACAGCCAAAATAATGGCTTTTACTGAAAAGCATTAAGTTATTCAAAGATCACCAACTTTGCTTAGAATAGGAAGTTAAGTTCGGAGAGTCAAACAACGCCTTTAAACACATGTGGCCTCAATTCAGACTGAAACCACAGCACAGGAAATTGGGATTTTACCCTTTCCTCATCACGCTCCCTCCCACTCCAAGTATCACCCCCTATGTTGTTATCTGCCCCCTGTTATTTGCAGGATACAATACCTTGGGGGCAAAGAGCAGCAATATACAATTGTGTAATGCAAAGCCTGTGAAAATAATTTTGGAACACACAAGTTCACTGGGACTCAAGGCAAGCTGGTGAGTGGGTGGTTAGACATGCTTTTTAAAAAAGCTAAACTGAACAGAACCACCTGTCCACAATGCAAACCCATCTGCTAACAATGCAATACTTAAAAGATTTCAGAAGAATGCTGGTGATGGTACATATTTACAGATTTAACGGGTTCTCTAAGGAAACATAAGGAAAGAGCAATTAAAGCAGGGGCAAAGCCAACTTCTAGCTTTATCAGTATCAGGTCTTCTATCATCAAAATTCTGTAAAGGATTAACATGTACAAGTAGTTCTCTGCAAGAGCAGTCAGCGCACATCCTCATGCACTTGATAATAGTGTTCTCATTTTTCCTGTGGTCTAGAACTGAGCATGAAACTTTGTCCAGATTCTTATAAATTGTTGGTTCATCAGTAATTCAGGATCATAATGATTCTATGAAATCATGCATTAGGTTGAAAATCTGTATTACTCTCGAGTTTACATCATCATCATAAATTCACACAATATGTGAGCTTGGTTGCTGGTGCTAATCAAAATGGTTATTTTGAACAAAACTTGTTGAACAATAATAGGCTATGTAGAAAATTACAGTGTATCATTTGTAGATCCCAGAATTATCTGGGGAGGGGGGATATGGGCAGGAATTCACTAAAAGCACAGTTTAGATTTCTTTTGTTAATAAGCAGTAAGAAAGCATAATCTAATTATTATAATTCTAAGTATGTCACTTTACTGCACCAGATGCTTGTTTAATATGCAGTGCTTATATTATCAGTCATGAAAGGGAAGAAGTTTTTTAAAAAGATACTTGTGCTGGTGGCTACTCTTAAGTTTTTTTTTAAAAAAGTAGGCAAAGCTTTTGTCCTACCATTTTTTTGACCTTTGGGATGGCTCTTCAAGAGAATATTCTTTAGGGCCAAAACAGAGGTGACACAGGAGGTCCATAATTGAGTCCCTTGACTATTTCTTAAACTTAAACCTGAATCTAGCTCATGTGTTTCTCCAATCAGTGCAAATACCTATGGTAGGCAGAAAGAAGAAGATGCATGGGCAAAGGGTTATAAGCTCACCCTCTGCAGTACTGCTTCAATCTATACCAGTGCTTTTGGATCTGCCTAAATACATTTCACAAGAGGCAAAATCCATCACTGGATCTACCAACATCATGCTTGCCTTGGCCATAGTACTGTGTCCAATTCTGAAGTGTTAGGCTACAAGTACTGTACAATCCCTATTAGGAAAGCAGTTTTACGTATTTTCTAGTCTCAGAGAACCATTTCCACATCACCTTGCAAACTCTGAATAATTCAGAGGGGATGCAGGTGGCAAAGTTATACAGTGATGGACAACAAAGCTCAAACACTTCTGTCCCTTTAATAAATCCTCTTTGCCATTACAAAGGAATGAGGAAGGCATGTCCCAAGCATCCTTTCTCCCCTACATACTCAAATCCCAACTTTATGATCTTTCCTCATAAAAGCACTTTCCTTGGCTAAGGGATGTGATAAGTATTGTCATCCTGCATAGAATCATAGAATCATAGAGTTGGAAGAGACCACAAGGGCCATCGAGTCCAACCCCCTGCCAAGCAGGAAACACCACCAGAGCACTCCTGACATATGGTTGTCAAGCCTCTGCTTAAAGACCTCCAAAGAAGGAGACTCCACCACACTCCTTGGCAGCAAATTCCACTGTCGAACAGCTCTTACTGTCAGGAAGTTCTTCCTAATGTTTAGGTGGAATCATCTTTCTTGTAGTTTGGATCCATTGCTCCGTGTCCGCTTATCTGGAGCAGCAGAAAACAACCTTCTTGGGTCACCCCAGAATCCTTTCTAAATGGTCACTTACTTTCCTCCATCTGCCATTGCCCCTTGGAATACAGCATAAAAATAGATAGTTCAGACATGCCTTTGTCTTTCTTCACCTGGAGAATCTTCACTGCTCCCCAATAAGCTAAGTCCTTTGCTGGATGCACATTAGCTAAATGTATTCTGCCAAGTAAGTTAGAGAGCTTATCAGTTTAGGACTGGTTTGTACTTAACAGTTTTATTTTCCTGTTGCTGCAGCCCTGCTTCTTTCACTTGAAACCTTAATACAAGGCTTGAATTAGAACTGTAGAGTTGACTAAGTACCTTGCAAAGTCAGGATCTGTCTCACCCACTTGCCTAATCATCCATCCATGTCCCCAGCTTTTAAGGAGATGAAGGGAGTGTCTGCAAAAAGAATAATTACTGCTCCATAAATCAGGGCTGGGGAAACTGTGTTTCTCCAGATGTTGTTGGACTCTAAATTCCAAAAGCCTCAGTCACATTACCAAATGATCAGGGATTTATTGATTAATACTAGTACTACTGCAATTTATTACCATCCTTTCATTCTAAGGTCCCAGGGCTGGTTACAACAATTAAAACACACCATTATCATTTAAATGCAGTGTTGAAGAATGTGAAAACCGTTTAAACAACTTAAAATCGCAGAAATAATGCAGGTCATAAATACAGTGGTACCTCGGGTTACATACGCTTCAGGTTACATACGCTTCAGGTTACAGACTCCGCTAACCCAGAAATGTTACCTCGGGTTAAGAACTTTGCTTCAGGATGAGAACAGAAATCGTGCTCCGGTGGAGTGGCAGCAGCAGGAGGCCCCATTAGCTAAAGTGGTGCTTCAGGTTAAGAACAGTTTCAGGTTAAGAACGGACCTCCGGAACGAATTAAGTACTTAACCTGAGGTACCACTGTATATACATCTCAAGCATAATAAGCCAGAGTGAAAAAGTACATCTTCAGCATTCACCAAAAGCTATATAATGAAGGTGACAAGTGCCCTTCAGTGGGAAGTTCCACAGCTTAGGTTACAGAGCATGCCCTTTCTGGGGCTGCCACCCCCCTGAGCTTCTGAGAGCAGTTAACAACCAAGAGGGCATCCTTCAGTGATCTGAGCACCTGAGATGGTCTGCTGGGAAAGAAGAGGTCTCTCAGATATTTGGGGTTCAGGTTATTTAGGGCTTTAAGCACTAACACGAGTACCTTAAATTATGTATGGAAATGAACTGGCAACCAATACAGTTGTTTTAAAACAGGGGCTATATGAAATCTGAAGAGAACTTCAACCAGCAATCTGGCTGCTGCATTTTGGACCAACTGAAGTTTCTGGGTCGTCTTCAAGGGCAGCCCCATGTAGAGTGCATTACAGCAAATTATGGAGGCCAGAAGTTCCCTATCCCTGCCATAAATCAATTCAGCAGATTTGAATTCCACATGTTCTCATTTATGATCTTTAATGCACTGGTAGCCATTGGTTGCTGAATTTAAGAGGAGTCCACCTCATCTCCCAGCCAGTTGGAAGGAAGGGAGGCACAAGTGGCTCTTTTGTTACATTAATAAGCTCATTTCACATGGCTGAACCGAAAGATTGCTCGTTGCAAGAGAGGATTGGTAGTTGTGGGCGAGCAATCTTTTAAGGAAGTTTGTCTGACATCTTCTCTTGAGGAGCCACTGAAACGCTTCTGGGAAGTCCTAGTGATTGTCCATAGCAATGGTCCTCAATAAAATGCTCCCCCATATGAGCAGGTGCCATTTGTTTTTTTTGGGGGGAGGGGGAATATTCCATGATGGGGAGTGAGATTCTTAAGACTGCATTTGCTAAGACAGTGACATGTCATAATTCATTGCGCATGAAAAGCTTGATCCCTTGGTGAAAAGAAACTCCAGACTTCTTCATAAATCTCATATTGTATATCCTTACACATTTTCCCACATACTTCACAATGTCATTTCCTGACTCTGAATATTCAAAAAATCATAAATTTTAGATAACATTTTCTCACTCATTAACATGAATCTCAGACTTGGATTACTACTGACCTAGTATCTGGCTATGTGTAGGCAAAAATGTATTTATCTACATATACTGAAAATTAACTGGCCCAGATTTAATTTTTCCAATTACTTGCTCATATATTATAGAGTGATTTTATCCTTTTGTTACAAAACATGCATTTCTAAACACATTTTCCCAACATATGCATTTTTAAATGCATTTTGAGACATTGTTAAGCCAAGAACTGTGTCGAACCCTTGCAGCAGTGTGAAATCCAATGGATAGCTATGTTCCAATCTACACATTTGTCCCAAGAGGTGCAGATCAAGTCAGTCTTTACATGAGAATTTGCAAATTTCTTTAAGGTACTAGAAAGAATTTTATTTATGCAACTGAAGCTTGATCAAAATGTATTCATCCTTTACTGCGCTAAAACAAATAGCAAACTTGGGCAAACTATTTAAAAAATGAAATCTCCCTTCTGGAGCTTTATAAGGACTTCTAAGCCTTTCCCCACAGTACTGCGACATAACTTTCCATTTACATCCTGAAGCTGCAGCTTCATTTTGCCATTTACTATAAGTTAACACTGAAAATCAGTGGTGACAAGTGCCATATGTAGAACAGAATCCCCACATCCACACTGCCTTTCTTTAATAATTCTATAAGGCAAGTCATCAGGTTCTTTAAGGTTAAAACTACTTTAAGGTGGAATTGGGAGTCAAAAGGAGTATTATACAAATGAACTGCGAACAAAACAAAAGACCCATAAATCAAAGTAGTAAATTGCATTGTTAAAACATTATCAACTGCAAGTGATAAAAGATTATCAACTGCAATGAGCATTTTTCCAGCGATGTCTTTTTAAAATATTTGCTAAAAAGCACTGATTTTACATGCAGTGGACAGCCTGAAAGGCAGCTTAAAATAGGTCTGAACCTATTAACCATGCTAATTCATCTCTTTTCATAATTCCTTCTACTACACTATCTAAAAGCAAATCTGTTTGTGTTTGCCAAAATGAAATGAGCTATCAAAATGAACACCATGATGGATTAAAGAGCAACTTTTTTAAAAAACCTCCTTCCATCACAATCCATCTTTCAGGTATATAAGCAATGCTGCTTTTAATAACAGTTTCTTATTTAGCACATTCATCTATGAAATGCCGAATACCTAGTTAATGTATTCTCTAGAAATCGCCAGACAGATCTTTGGATTGTTTTACTCACTCAAAGCAAGCAGGACTGGTTCAAAAGGAAGGCATATTTGGGAATCTGCCAAGGGCCTATTCCCCCCAGGCAGACCCACTGACAAGAGCCCCCCAGATCTGTGGCAGAGAGGAGATAGACTCACTGAGGGAACCTCCAGACATGGACACCATCTTGCCCAAGGCCCCTCCAAAACCTGTACCTCAGAGAAATCACGCAATTTTGTTTTAAGAAAATTGTTACCCATTTGAAAGACAGCTGAAGACCTTGTCACTAGCATTCTTTGAGATGTGTAGGGTCACAGTTACAACAATATGCAATGAAGTCAGCAAACGGCAGTGATACGAAGCAGCTGGATTTAAGAAACAGCATAGCTCATGGTACTCAACCCCATTCTCTCTCTCATACAGCAAGAATTATCCTCAATATGAAGACTCCTCAAGATCTGAAGGGAACTGGTTTGCTTGAACTGTGTGTTTTTGGTCTAATGAATGCAGACCTGTCTGTAGCAAAGCACTACACTTTAACTTTCACCCTAAAACCGAGGATGGCAGCCAAGATAATTGTCGCCAATTCCTAACTAGCGGAAACTTGCTCTTGCAGCCACCTTGCTGAACCAATCTAGAAGGCAATGTGGCATTAGGCCTAACACTTATCCCCAAGCGTTTCAGAAGACAAAACATAAACAAAATGGCAGTCAGTTGAAGTTTTAGGCAACCCCCCGCCAAATCTGTATGAAACATGGAATGAACCCTTTGTGCTATCATCTTAACGAACTAAACGACAAATAATTTGGTGTGCAAACTAGTCTTTAATTGGTTTAGCAGTGCTGTTGAAAGAGTAACATAGCTGTCAACTTTTCCCTTTTCTTGTGAGGAATCCTATTCGGAATAAGGGAATTTCCCTTTAAAAAATGGAAACATTGACAGCTATGAAGAGTAACCTTATGCTGGGAGGAACTAGGTGTCAGCCATCCTGGCCGGCAACCTGTATACTGCTTAAGTAGGTAGATTTGTATTTAGCAGGTCAAACATTAAAACGATTCAAGCAAATGATCCTCAAAGAGCCTCAAAATTCAGGGAGTTGCCCCGGCCAAAATGTTCTTAGGAAGAAGACTATAATTTACCACCTACTGTACTTTTCATTATCTGGGCTCTCTAGGCATATGAACACATGCTGTACGTCAGGGGTGGCCAACTCCCATGACACTGCGATCTACTCACAGAGTTAAAAACTGACAGTGATCTACCTCCTTTTTGGGGGTTCAGGTCAAAGTTGTTGGTCTTTTTTAAGGAAGGGAAACCCTGTTTTGGGGGGTTCAGCTCAAGGTTGTGGACCTTTTTAGGGAGGAGGAAATCTCCATTTTTAACTCACAGTTGACTTAAAAACTGGAAGTGATCTACCCCCTTTTTGGGAGTGCAGGGCAAAAATGTTGAGCTTTATTTTAGAGGAGCCAAAGTTGTTGAGCTTCTTTTGGGGGAGCCAGTGATCTACCACAGACGTCCGGTAATCTACCAGTAGATCATGATCTAACTAACCAGGTTCGCATCCCCGCTCCTCCACCTGCAGCTGCTGGGTGACCTTGGGCCAGTCACACTTCTTTCAAGTCTCTCAGCCCCACTCACCTCACAGAGTGTTTGTTATGGGGGAGGAAGGGAAAGGAGAATGTTAGCCGCTTTGAGACTCCTGAAGGGGAGTGAAAGGCGGGATATCAAATCCAAACTCTTCTTCTTCTTCTTCTAACTGTTGGACATGCCTGCTGTACATGAACCTACATGTCAGAGCACTAGTCTATTGTAATCAGCCTTTAATCTGATTGGCAATGGCTCCTCAAGATCTCAGGTACACAGAGCTCTTTCCTAGACCTCTTGCTCCCACTGAAGGTCCTACCAGCTGGAGATGCAGGGGAATGGTGTTGGGACCTTCTGACTGTGAAACAGGTACTCTGCTACTGAGCAGTGCATGGACCCTCCTCCCTGGACTGCAGCATGACATGTCAGCATTGACAGTGATTCCTTCCTATCAAGCCATACTGTCAAGAGCTACTTCTAAGCTATGCACTTTTCCTCTGAGCTGCTCTGCAGTGCTCTGACAATTTTTAAAACCACATGTACAACCAGCAATTGCCTTCTCAATTCTGGAGGCATTTCTGGGGCAGCAGAGAATTTCTTAGATTTATAGTCCTAGTTCACACCTGCCCTGCATTATCATGCGTCCTTTTCGGCACTTGTTAACTGTACCTCTCACCTCTCTAATATGAGACTCCATTTCATCTTTAATATCGGGCTCCATTTTCCGAATTAGACTTTCGTTATAGAGGGAAAGGAAGAAGAGGTCTGCCCTTTTTCTAAAAATCAAAAGCTGGTACCAGCAACCTCCTCCTTCAAATGGAGCAGAAGCCTAGGTCAACAAGAAGCAAGAGAAGAACATTTCTGGGAACACAGGGAAATCACGGTGGTCAGCTCTGATCCTGACCTAAATGTTCTCACTATAAAGTCTGAAAAGAACCCTGCACAGACAACTCTACACTAGTAACTGTACACACAGCAGGTTGTCTCAGAGTATTTGGGAACTATGATTGCGCAGAGAAGAAAAATCAATAGAATGCATGGCGAGAACACTCTGTCTGTACAGCTGTGTAGTCCTGACAAATCTTGCCCTCAATACAGGGGTGGAGTGTGCCACAGAGATGCCACTCCCCTCCTGCGTGTGTTCCTGGGATGCCTGAAGAATGAGTGGAAAGGGCTAATGGAAGTGAATAAACCATTTCGAGGAAACGGCCATGGGTGGGATACTGTGAGATTACCATGGAATTGACAGAAATTTGCTCATGTGCTTCAGGCATGTAAGTTTAAATAGAAGACTCCAACTTCTATACCCATTCCTTTGCAGGCATAGATGGGCTTCTTTCTTTGAAATGAATCAAGCTTCATATACACGCCAGGGCTCCACACACAGAGGTATATGGATTTGGGTAGTAGAAAACAAAAATGACTGCACAAGGAATCCATATCAATTAATAAACCCGGCTAAAAGGATGCTGTGCCTTGTTTGTTTCTGTACATCATTATTCGGTCATTCCTGGTACACAGTTCAGCCATTTCCCCTCTTTTTTATAAGTGTTGCAATATCACTGGTGTCTAAACTTCTGTCACTCTTTAATGCTGCAACACCTATTTTCTTCATGCAGTAAGTGAGAGGACATCTCTTCCAGTCTTCACCACCTAGCTGACTGCTTGTTTTTTCATCTCACCATTTATATAAACAAGAAGCCAATGCAAACTAAAATTCGATGGGAATTTATTTAATGCTAATGCTGCCGCTTACGTAAAAGGAGAGAAAAACCTAACCTCACAACCCCAGACTTTTCACAATTATGGGTTTATAAAAGAACAAGGGTCCTCAGAATGCTAGCATTCATGTCATTCAGTCATCAGGTTTTTGTAAGATAAAAGCATAATTACACCCAAAATGTGTCCACTGACTTGGTGAAAATTCATTCTTTGTCAATGTTAACAGGCATTTTAAAGATGCCTTGTTATTTAAAACTGATGCATGGGCCCTGTAGGTTAATGACGGTTAGGACAATGTGTCCTTCTTTTTCTGTTTGGCATTGCATTTTCCAATTAGTGCACCCCCTGCTATCCAAATGTACAGTATGAATCTAGGGTTGTAGTTGATGGGACCACTAATGCTTGAGAGGGATGGAGAGTGTTTGAGGGGCGTGGGTGAACGTGTGCAGGTATAGATTGATTGCTGTACAGGTAGTGTACATTCTGCATGCGTTCAACAGGAGTGCAACCGCCGACGTGTGCTGTTTTCAGCCCCAGAACAGGGCGGGGATGAACAGGGCAGGCTTACACGTGCTCTGCCGACAGAAACAATGACCCAGAATGCAACCCCTGCATAAACGGGGAGTTGCCTGTACTGCAGTGATAGTGGAATTTGTGAGAGTGGAATCTTATTTTACGGATATCGATGTTTTACCTGTTTGATATACTGTATTATTTAATTGTGTTGAATTCATTTGTAGACCTTTTGCAATCTTTTATGAAAACCAGTATGCAAAGACTTGAAACAAAAAAGTAAGCAAACAGTGTGCAGGGCTGGTGCCTCTGAGCATACAACTGTATGTGTGAAGGCTTCCTCTTTCCCCCTGCAGACTAAGGGCTCGTCCACACTTTGCTTGTTCTGTGCCTAAAAAAAATGGACCCAAGAGGTCTTCTGCTTGTCCTGGGGTTTCCAGGCATGGGTTCAAGTGGTTTTCCGTTTGCCCTGCCACTTTCCCTGGGAAAACCTTCAAAGCAAATGTTGATCCATGGAAAGCCCAATTGATATTTGCTCAGATTCTATGGTAAAGAGTGGGTTTCCCTGGGAGAAACAAGTGGCGAAAGCAGAAGTGTGGACAAGCTGTACAATTGAACAACAGGGGGTGGAGCTAGCCAGCCACACAATTTCAGAGTAGGGTCCTGTTTCCTCCTAACACATTTGTCCAGTACATGAAGATTACATCTGATGGGGCTTTATATAATCATTTATACTGAGCCTAGTTGTCTTTGTATAGACTGCTATAAGGTCAGTTTCTTATAACACTGTTTACTTAATTTTAATTCAGATATCTATTTTACAGTGAAGAAGAGGTTTTTCCTTCCTTCAAAGGATCTTTTTTGAACAGAAAGCACGAGTCTGATATTTATTTACACAATCATTTTGATCAGAGCAAGAGGCATTTTATTATCTTCTTCTGCACTACTGGTGGATCTCTTTCCTCTTTTACTACTACTTATTACTACTTATTGCGGGTGGCGTTGTGGGTTAAACCACAGAGCCTAGGACTTGCCGATCAGAAGGTTGGCGGTTCGAATCCCCGCGATGGGGTGAGCTCCCGTTGCTCGGTCCCTGGTCCTGCCAACCTAACAGTTCGAAAGCACGTCAAAGTGCTTAGTCATGCTGGCCACATGACCCGGAAGCTGTACGCCGGCTCCCTCGGCCAATAAAGCGAGATGAGTGCCGCAACCCCAGAGTCGACCACGACTGGACCTAATGGTCAGGGGTCCCTTTACCTTTAACTATTACTACTTATTACCTAAATAGTAACTAATGCTGCCTTTTTGGATCTTCCACCAAGGTTCATCCATCTTTTCTCAACAGATGAGACTTTCTTGGAGGGTGGGGTGTAGGAAGGGGGTAATGTTGGTTGGGAGGATTGTTATTTCATGTTATTTGGAAAAATCAATACAAAAAGCAGGTTAAACTTTCCAGTTCACATCAGAACACAATTCAGGTCATTTTTAGTATTGCACAATAAATAATAGATGTCTTTTTAGTATTCTTACCTTTAATCCTAAGTAATCAAAAAGGCCACTCTACACTACTGAAGAGCAGATTTTGCTGCTGAATTTTACATTTACTAAATCTTCTGAAATAATCAGAAGATTTCTTATTTCTTATTTCAGTGTGATCAGTCCTCAACAGAAATTCGCTGTTTGTATCAAATTAGCCTTTTAGGTTGTAGATTTATAATGCAAAATAAAGATCTGTCTATTAAAATATATTCAGTGATGTATTTCCTAAAAAATAATTTGAGTGGGCTTGTTTACCAGCTATTACAATCCATACATTCCATTCTGTGTTATCAAGGGCAGCGTTCTCGCCCAAGGCATGTTTAGTGTTTATTATGGATGGGTAAGCAGACAGCAAAGGGAATCCTGGGTTGTATTTTTATTTACAAGTACAATTTGAAATATATCATTTGGTCTATCATTTCTATGCATGCCTACCTCTTTAATAAGGATATAATCAAATCACGCAATTTTAAAAAGAAAAAAAAGAAAAGTAATATAGACATAATAGTAGCAACCCTATAGTTGCATAACTAATGACAAGCAAGTAATGCAAGTATGGAAAATTAGCATTGTGACTTGGCAGAGCTATTTATTTTAGTACTAGAATACTGTTATCTTGACAAAACATTCCAACAGGCCAATCTCTTTTAAACAAAAGCAAAACAGTGGGAGAAGTAACCAGGAAATACTCCTCAGCTGAAGGTAAACAAAAATATTTCTCTTTCCTACTCATATGTCATACTTTCTCCCAAGAATCTTCAGAAATTTTTTGGGAGCTTGAATTCACAATAGTCTCCACCCTGCTTATCTGCTTGACAAGAAGCCAGTAATAGGAAAAGCAGTAGCCTGTGGCCATTTTCACAATGCAGAAAAAATCCCATTTAAGCAATGATCTTTTATTTGCATCGTGGGTCAATGACAATGTAGAAGATTGACCAGGGTCTCCCAACTGCAGTTTTATTTTATTCTGTGAACCACCTTGAGACCTCTGGGTATATGGTGGTATATAAATTCTAATAATAGTAGTAGTAATAATAACAACTACTACTACTAATACTACTGGTAGATAAAGCAAACTTTTCTGAACAAAAAATAATAGGGACATTTCACTCACACACTAAAGGGTTTACGTTTGCAGAGTCTAAATGGTGATAATGGACAGTCTTTCTGAGAGTATGCAATTCTGCAGCATCTAGAAAAATCCCATCATGCCACTTTTCATTCGCTGCCAGCACATATTGCATGTTCTTATCTGTTATGTACATACATGTCCACTAGCCTATACCTGAAGTTGTAACCTGGGAACTTTGTATGAAAGCCCACCCACATGAAGGCTTTTACAGACAACCCTAAAAACTGAATGACTTCAACCAATATCAACTTGTTTGTTGGCAAGTTTTTAAGTTAATGAGTTTCTAAGAACAATCCAAACACTGGACGGCATCCAAAGGCTTCACAAAGTTCCTCTGCCCAACTTCCAGTTATTCCCTCTTTCCATTGTTGCTTCTCATCCAGAGAGGTTTGGGGAATGGTCGCACAGTAAGGGGAGAAGGAAAACAGCTTGCACAAGTGGCCTTTCACTAAATTTTGGGGTTAATGGTTTCTATCAAGTTATTAAGTAGTATTTAGTCCAGACTACTGTTTAAGAAATCAACAGTACTTTGTATTTGTAATCAAATATAACAGGGCCACAATTCAATCTGAGCAGAGCATACTTAAGCCCATTGATTTTAGTGGGTTTAAGAATGTTTAAGTCTGCATTGAATTTTGGAATTTTAGGTTAACACGTTTGTTTCTTCCCAGGCACAGAGAAAGTGAAAAAGCTAATAAGTTATCCAACAGGAAGATGAGGGGTTTTTTTGCTATGAAACATAACCTTTTAATTTCATTTTTAAGGGAGTGAGAATACACCCTCTCTTCACCACAGTGTGACTCAGAACAGAACACTTAACACTGACAGAGTTAAATCCAGGCATTTCTCTCTCTATAAAATAAGGTTTGATTGTTTGTTTGTTTGTTTGTTTGTTTGTTTGTTTGTTTGTTGCCTTAGTGTTTTCCTGAGGCAAAAGTACTGTCTTCATCTTCACTTTAGGGTGTCTCACCAAGGAGAAATTTCTACCCAGAATTGTAGACAACTGTGTAAAACAAGACTACACCAGATGCTGGGAAGAAATTTGAGACTGAAGTATTCAACCTCCATGCTACAAACCAAACCTTCTAAGAGAGTCTTTTGCTTCTGCTACAGGCAATAAACCTTAGCTGGCCCTACAAATAACATAGCAAGCACGGTGACAAATGTTACAAGAGAAAACACAACTGATGGAGACTTCTTAGCAAAAACATAGACAGGTCTGATCCAGCAACTGACAGGAATCATGACTATCCCTTCGGCGTTAAGGCAATACACAGTTCTGCAATGAAGCATACCTTTAAACACAAGAGCTGACAGACAAGAGGAGCCCTATTCAAAGAAACCTGAGCAGCTGTCTTATACAGAGTCAGACTATTGGTCTATCCAACTCAGTACTGTCTACACTGACTGGAAGCAGCTCTCCGGGGTTTTAGGCAGGGGTTTCTCCCAGCCCTACCTGGAAATGCTGGGGTTTGAACATGGAACCTAGTGCATACAAAACAGAGGCCCTGCTACCAAACCATGGGCCTTCCCCTAAGTCTTATTCCTCAACAACTACAGTGGTGCCTCGCAAGACGAAAAGAATCCGTTCCGGGAGTCTTTTCGTCTTGCGGTTTTTTCGTCTTGCGAAGCAAGCCCATTGACGGAGTAGCGCTATTAGCGCTATTGGCTAAAAAAGGGCTAAAAACAGCTTTTTTAGGGGGGGATTAGCGGTTTTGCTGCTAAAATGCTTTTAGCAGCTTAGCGATTCAGAATAAGGGGTTTTGGAGCAAAAAAAAAATTTCGATTTTTTTCGTCATTTTTCGTCTTGCGAAGCAAGCCCATAGGGAAATTCGTCTTGCGAAGCGCCTCTGCAGACGGAAAACCCTTTCGTCTTGCGGGTTTTCCGTCTTGCGAGGCATTCGTCTTGTGGGGCACCACTGTATAAGCACAAAATATAAGAGCCAGTGTGGTGTAGTGGTTAAGAGCGGTAGTCTCCTAATCTGGGGAACCGGGTTCGCGTCTCTGCTCCTCCTCATGCAGCTCCTGGGTGACCTTGGGCCAGTCACACTTCTCTGAAGTCTCTCAGCCCCACTCACCTCACAGAGTGTTTGTTGTGGGGGAGGAAGGGAAAGGAGAATGTTAGCCGCTTTGAGACTCCTTAAAGGGAGTGAAAGGCAGGATATCAAATCCAAGTCCAAGAAAACTTGTTCACTGTGATGATCTGGCTAATTCTCACTCTTTGAGCAGTTTGCTTCTCAAGTCAGGAACTCATGTCAATTATTTCAAAACAAGATGAGAATATAAAAATATAGAACTATAAGTTACACAAACACAAACATTTGATACAATAGACAACCATTCACATATAACAAGCAACTTAAATGTTTCAACTATACCTCAGTCGTCTTAATAGTCCCCATGTTCAGATAGCACAAATAAAACAGTATCGCACCATTCAGCTCGATTTTCTAAATATAACAGACCACCACTAATATATCCAAGGTATCACCACTTGAAATTCAATATAATATCCTCAGCAAGGGATAAGTAACAAACAACTGGAAGCTTTTAAATACCTACATTCCTGAACTGCAAAGAGATATTATCATGGACAGAAACTCAATTCTTTCAAGTTGAGTGTTAATGTGAGAGAAGTATTAGATCCGTCGACTGAATATCATATGGGATACATTTTCAAAACTGTGTGCACAGTCTTACTAATGTTCCACCATAAAGGTTTCTGTACATCAGATACAGCATACACAGTAGAATCCTCTACTGTAAACTAATTGAATAAGGCACTGTCAACTACATGACAGAAAAATTAGGAACACCAATCAGAAAACCAAGGAAGGAGAACTAAAATGAGGGGAAGTGTCTGAAGCAGTAAAAATTTCTGAAGTTATAATGAGATGGGAGCAACTTAATAGTTCTACAGTTTTCTCCCTCTTTCTCAGCAGAGTGGAAGAGGGGAGAGTAATTTTTGTTTTCTTCAAATAGCAGAGCCCCCAGGTGGAAAAGGTAGTGGGTGGGGGATGCTTGCATCTTGAAAATAATGTGTTATTGTATTATCACACAAAGACCTACAGGGAGGGAATAAAGAGAATTTACCAGTGACAAGAAAGCCTGTTTGATGTATACACTGGAATATTTGGCAGTGAAATATTTCATAACATTACCCTGAAATTTTAACTTTTCTGTATTCTTATTAAATGAACACTCGGGTTCAGAAAATAATTTAATATAACAGTTCCTCATATTTCATCATAAAAAGATGTCAATCTTTTTAGGTATATTGGGGGTCACCAACATGGTGGCTGTAGTGTACAGAACCAATACAGAGGGGAAACAATAAGAGGGTTTTATAAAGGACTTTTCCCGAAGATCCTGGTTGTCAGGACTAGGCCACAGGCAGCAATCAGGCATGAGTCAGGAGCTGGGAACTGGGAGTCGGGACCAAAGATAGTCAGCATTAGAGGGCACGTCAGGAAGAAGAACTGAAGAACAAGACTAGAAAGACAAGCCATGCCAGACCTCAGGTACTCAAGCAAAGCTCTACTGAAACAAGAAGCCCTCCTATACTCCTACTGGTCCAGGAGAATCCAACAGCCAGCCTAGGAGGAATCAGTCTGGAACGTTTTCTCTGAGAAGCTGCGGTGATGTGGTTTGCCACATGGGACAATAGTCTGCTGTTTTGAACACTAGGTGAAAACAATCTCAGCTGCCTAGACTACAAACAGTATTGAGAACATTCCTAATTGGAGGTTTATACATACCAAAACAGCAGCTAAACTCAGAATACCCATTTTTGTCTTCCACCCACCTCTGATCATTTATATTACAGTGATTGAATACTTCAAAAACCAATCTACTCCACATATCTATGAGCACTTCAGCCACAGAACATTATACTTAAATATGCATTTATGAAAGCACCACTACTAACACACAACATCAACTACCACAATCTCCCCAACACTTGCACTCACTTTTTCCACATTCTGAACACAGACACTAAAACGTAAAATGGATTATGTTACTTACCTAAAATGTCCTCAGTTTCAGTGAATGAAAGTGAATGGAATAAAGAAAATACAATCCAACAGAAAGTTAAAAATGAGCAATTAAGTGCAAAAAAAAAAAAACCTTCGAAAGACAAAAATAAAATTAAAACAATGAGCAGAGAATAGAACATTTGGTGCCAGACATTCAGTTGTATTTACCTTAACATGAGATTTTAACATGAGAAGCAATAAGGATTTTTTTTTTAATCCATAACAATCACAAACAAGTTCACACAAACAAAACACAAACAAATACATACAGTACTGGATTTATGTAACGCTGACCAAAGGACTAGAAAACTTGTTTGAAAGAGAAATGTTGAGTTGATGAAACAAAATGGCGTTCCTGCCTTTTCCAGAAAAGGGCAGGAAATGCAAGCTCCTGGCCCTGTCGCCTCTATGGACTCCTCCTGTGCCTGCCCAGAAAATTGGGGCAGAATCCAGGTACCCCCTACACTCTTCCTTCCCCAGACATCAGGGAGGAGGAGAGAAACATGAAGAGAATGAAGTAGAAATGAAGAGGTGGGGAGGGGAGCAGCTAACAGGAAAACACAGTGAAAAAACTCATTCAGAAAGGCGATCTAGCAAACAGGATGAAGGAGAGGGCTAGACAAAGGGAAAATCCACACAAAACAAGCACTCAAGCAAGTCTTTCTCTCAGACACACAGAGAGACATGAAGACCCTATCCTTGCCGCAGGCAGGGGCGGATTGGAGAGATGGATGACTCCTCGCCTCTGGAGAGGATGTTGCAATCAGGAATGTCATCCCCATCCCTCTGGTAAACAGAGCATACAACATAAAAATGGACCCTGTACTCCTCTTCCGTATTACAAGGAAACACTAGATGATTGCATAATCCTAAAATATCAGGGTTGTATTAAACTAACGTTTCCTTAGAGTAGACCCACTGAAATTAATAGAACCAAGTTAGTCATGGTCCTTAATTTCAATGGGTCTACACTGAGTAAAAGTTTAAAACAACCCTCACTGTGTTCCTAAGGCTGCATATTTAAACACGCATACTATGAAATAACTTGCTTCTGAGTAAACCTGCAGAGGATTATGGTGCATATGACCTGCACTGTGATCCTATACATGTCTACTCAAAAGAAAAAGGTGTAATATTAAGTTGCATAGGAGTGCAAACTCCCATGTATCATTATGGTTGCAAACCTAAACTCAATTGAGAGTAAGTGCCATATGTTAAGAATTACATTTGGGTAAACTTGAATAAGAGCATGGTGAAAGCAAAGAATTCTCATCTTAATTTTGCAACAAACAACATTTTCTGTACTATTGTGCTACATATCTTCATGAATTGGATGTGGTGTTTGTTGTTTAGCCGGATTTGCATCCATTATTTTACAGATCAAACGTTCCATGTGACTACAGACAGTGTAATTTATTGCTATTTCTTCATCAGTGAACTGTCAAACTGAAGAAGCACTGTTACCATTGAAGCTATAAATATTACACATGACTTGATATTTTTTCTCACTTATCTTTTATTAATCACAGAACAAATGACATCATACAAGAAAATTAAAAATAAAAGGTAAAATAATCTACAGTGTGACAAATTAGATAGATAAAATATGTCAAGAAAGAAAGAAAGAAATCACCTGTAAAGCCAACAGTTACATTACTTAATGAAAATTATGTTTCCACAGACAGTAATCCAGTCAATTTTACCCTGGATTTTTTTTTGTCCTGACCTATAACAGTATTTTGCATGTCTTGTAATAAACAGTTTATGTGAGGTGTTCATGTAATGAAGCAGTACAATATTTTTTAAAGTGATGCATAGTATTACACTTATTTATTCATGTGTCTAGATATACTTTTCATCTTCCTTTGAGTTGGGTTGCCAACTGGCCAAAATTTTTGCTTCATGGCTGGTTGCCAGAACTGGAAGACGCAAAACTAGAAAACCAGCTAAGCTATTTTATTGTTGGTTAGTGCAAATGCTTTGTTCTCTGAATGCAAATCCAAATGCACATACACATGCACATACACATTTCCAATGTGGAAATTCTCTCCGTAGTAAGAGTGGTGACTGCTGTTTTTCAACAGCAGATGAACCATGTAGCACAGGCCACGGTCTCCCACTCAGTCTGGCAACTTCCAGCCACCTCGTCCAAAAACAGTGGGCTGCTGGCACTGCAGACAGCCAAGCCGAGGGTGAAACACATGATACCAGATTCCACAAAAGGCCAGGCTGTTCCCTTCATAAAGGAGAGTCAGGCTTCATATATTCAAAAGCAATCACTCTGGTGCACCAGAATTTAGGAAAACAAAAGTTGGCAACCCAAACTCTGACAACATCAGAACGTTTAAAGAATTTTCTCTATAATCCTAGCAGGAAGCTTCATGCGTTATATCTCTTCCAGTGAATGATGTCCAAGAACAATGAACAAATGCAGAGGGCAAATATTCACACCATCTGTGCATGAGACCTTAGAACGTTTTAAAACTTGTATATTTCTTTTTCTTTAATTTTGCGTTCAAATGTGGACTCAGGAATCCAGAATGTCAATAATCCTAACCATTCCCATATGAAAATGTGTGCTGTGAGCAAGCAAGAACTATATTTGTCGCAGGGACCTCTGCAGTCTTCAACTTGGGATAGACCAGGGATGGGGAACTTCTGGCTCCCAAGATGTATCTGGTTCACAACTATATGACCATAGGCCAAACTTACTGGGACTGAAGAGGGTTGGAAATCTGACTACATCTGGAGGGCCACATAGGGCCTTGGGGATTAACCACTCTATTACTTACACAGTGATGGAGCAACAACTCATACCAAGAGCTTAAACCAATTCACTATGCTTCCTGTCTGCTCTAAGGCCTCTGGCATGGGTGTCTTAATTAAGAAAACACAGAAGATGACTTTTCTGCCATGGCTGACAGATATTTAATGTCACAGAGCCTTTTTTTAAAAAACCCTTTATGAAGGTAGGTGCTTACAACAGCAGCATTTACAACACATCCAATCCCCTGCCCTCCCTGCTACCTCAACAGATCAGAAATGAATACATCTTTGAATGGGAAAGAATGCAGAAACAAGTATCTTTTGCCAGTAAGTGGAAATGGAAGATAGGGACTGAATATTGGAGATATATGGAAGGGCACAATATGATTCCAATCCAGGAATGTGGCTAGTAATTGCTTCAACTGAAACAGTTAATGGTAGCCATGCACCCAACACGGTGAATTTCAAATGGGATGACTTTCATTTTGAGGATGGGACTGAAGAACTGGGTTTTCTCAATCCTTCAGTGTTGTCCCATTTAATCACTTCTTATATTTTGTCTTGTAGAATTTATTATTAGCCAGCAGGAACATACCACCTCTTACCTCATAGTATTTTTCTCTGCTTCATTGCCCCATCCTTAATGCTATGTGTTGGTCAAGAGTTAGATAAAGTTTGTTCTGTGAGCTACCCTGAGACCTCCAGGTATAGGGAGGTATTTAAATTCTAATTCTAATTTGAAGAAGAAGAAGAAGAAGAAGAAGACGACGACAAAACCCAAGAGCTGGTTTTTACACATATATCGAATAATCTTTAAAAAGTTCAAGATTTATTTCCCTAAAACATCTGAAGTTTCTTTAGAGGTGAGTGTAAATACCTACTATGGGGGTTTAATATTGCACACCTTTCACTGAACACCGCCATAAGGCTTAAGGACACTTGCAGAATTAAGACATAGCATTAGCAATGCTCAGAATGATTTAGCACTTTCTGCTTTGGGGGAGGGGTAAAAACTCAGAGCTTAACTAGTTTGAAAACATACCAATTGCAATAGAAATTTCAAGATATCTTGGCTGAAGGGCTTTCGAGACAATGGTTTCTTTTACACTTGTAACTCAGTTATTGAAGGAGAATCCTATTCTCTATCCGAGTTGTTGAGTGGAACTATGTCAATATTCCTCTTCTACTAAAACTGCATTTTCTGAAAGCACTAATATCACTAATCTTGTTACTTTGAAAATACCATGCCCCCATTTTACACACAGAGAGATGCATACCTCTCTCTAGCATGCCAGATACAATGGGGAATGGTGCGTGGAATGTTATTGCATTTACTACTGTGAACATCTACTGGATCCCCTGTGGTATCAATGGTGATGAGTGTCAGCACCCTTCACATCTTTGGGGTAATATTCAAAATAAGAACAGTGACCCTTCACAACAACAGTTTAGTGCTTATAACAGAATCAACTTGGCATTAGCAAAACCTTGCCCTCTTTCCCCTCAATGATCTGTGGGAGTGGCCTGCAGGCCATTGGTTGCCCACCTCTGAACTTGAAAGAGAAGCACAGGGTATGTTTCTTGGAGAGTAAACGTATTGACTGGAGAATGTGTATAAGGCCCAAAGAATGTACAAAACGCAACTGAGATAATGCACATTTCCAAAGGCCTAATAGAGACTATTGGTTGGGAAATGTGCACAATGGCCTCTTCACGGGCAGATTATGTGCACATTCTCCATGACACATGGTGGATGCACACAATAGCTGCAGGGGGAGGAACATTCACTGGAAATTGCGTCAATTTCACCAGCAGGAGAATCCCATGAGTAGAGTTCTCATGGAAACGATGGTCACGCATTATAATATATTTATCCATCTCGTGCTAAACTCAGGAGAAAGGCAGTTTTAAGCCCCGCCCCCCAAAGCAAGAGGCAGATAATGTTTTAAAAGCTACCTGTGCCCAAGCAAGATGGATATCTGAAGCATGCATGCTTTTATTTTGTTGCAGCAAAACCCAGGGAAGTCTAATGTTTTAAAAGCTACCTGTGCCCAAGCAAGATGGATATCTGAAGCATGCATGCTTTTATTTTGTTGCAGCAAAACCCAGGGAAGTCTTATGGCACTTTAAAAACTAACTAACATGTTGTGGCACAAGCTTTCACTTTACTTCAAGTTCACTTCATCTGATGCATGAAGTATAATCCTCGGGTGTAAAGGGGGAAAAAGGGGGAGTTATATGGCAATACTTACAGATGTCCACACCCAACCTAAGACAGGTGGCTACATACCAGAAATACAGACACAGGGGCCAGACCTTACAACAAACTCAAATGCCAACTCTCTCCCTATTAAAGGAATACTTTTACAGGACCTAATAATGCGAGCCACAACATCAGGGGATCATTCATCTGCTTCTCTTCCAATGCAATATATTCTCATCTGCCAGAAATGCCTTCCTAAAATTCTCATCTGCCAGAAATGCCTTCCTAAAATTTTATTTTTTTTTACATCGTACTCAGTTTAATTTATTCTTTAACATAGGAACCGGGCACTTTGTGCCCGGTTCCTATGTTAAAGAATAAATTAAACTGAGTACGATGTAAAAAAAAATAAAAACCAATATTCAGAAACAAGTAGGAGAACACTTCAACCAACCAAGACATGATCAATGACCATAAGGTGGCAATCCTTGAACAAAGGAACACCAATGTAAAAGAACTGCATTAATACTCCTCTTTACAGTGGTTTCCTGTCCCACTATGGGGGTTAATTTATTCTGCAATGCTAAGATATGTCTGCTATCACTAATTAGTGCAGTTGTGTCAGGTCATCATGCTTATTTTGCATAAGCTCCAATTTGCATTTCAGCCTCATTAACTCCAAGTTTTACATGCTTTTCCCTTTACATCCACTTGCCAAAGGATTCGTGCATCTGATAAAGGAAAGAGACTCCTAGGCCATGAAAGCTTATGCCCCAATAAATTTGTCAGAAGTTAGTTTCTAAGGTGCTTACGACTTTTCCAGATAAATCCTAACACACATTTACATTCAGAAGTGGGGGCGGGGGAGAGATATCCCAGACATCCACTTGCGGAGGGACTGCCATGTCCACTGCCCTGCTCTTTCACTATGGGCAGCGAGGAAGACGTGGGGGACACAGTGGAATTGTCCACACTGGCAACAGGACTGACATAGCCATGTTGTTTCATGGACATGTCATGGAAACAAAAGGGCTTTGGATGTGGCATAGCCACACCAGCAGACATGCCCCAATTTTTCCCTCTCTACCAGATGTTCATCACTGGAAGAACATCTATGCTGCTAGAGCTTCCCATGGCATACTGGAGGACCTCTGGCAGCATTAAGAGTCATTCAGCCAGTGTGACTCCATTTCCACCTGCATAGCAACACACATGCTGCCTAAGGCTCCTCAGCTAACTTTACAATAGTTTTAGGATTGCACAATTATGTTATTTGTTTACTACCATTTATATATGTTTTGCATGCATACCATTTAACATATCTCAATCAACAAGTATTTCTATACTTTCCTCCATCTCCACATAAACAGGATTTTTAAAAAACATTCTCCTCAAAGTAGACACACTGAAATTAATACTTGTAAGATAAGTCATTTCTGTTAATTTTAATGTGTCTACTATGAATATAACTAACACCAGACACAACCCTTAATGTTGAATTTCTTTAAATAAATTATCTTGTGAATATCAGCCATTTGCATGCAAAACACCAGGTGTAATTGAAGAAAACTGCTATAGTGGTTCGGGGCTAACTCTGCATCTTCCTAATTCGTAAGAAGCAACCAATTGCATCATAGTGCAAAAATAACTTTTAATATCAGCAACATTTTCTCCTCCAAAACTGAACTGGTTTACCTACCCACAAGTGAAACTTATCATACATCTTTCGAAACAAATTTGAAGCAATACACATTTTCTATACTTATTGCAAATTAGTTAGAGAATCTAAAATAATACATTGGGGAGGGGGAAATCTCTGTCATCTTAAATTAACTGAAAAGGAGAAATCAACTACCCAAACAATAATTTCATGCTTCTTCTCACATCAGCATTTTCAATATATGTGATTTAAAAATAAAAATCATTAATAAATTATTATAACCCCCAACTGTAGCCTTAGAAGTTAATTTGGCAAACTGCTTTAGTTTCTTAGCCAGCCATGCTGGAGTGATAGCAGGAATGGAGGCAGGGACAGCAAGCGAAAAGGTTCCCATAGCACCAGCCTAAATTCCTCCAGTCATCCGCTGTTAGTTTACTTCCTAAATGCACAGTGCCACAGAAAGAGACACATGCCTTATGAAAGCTTGGTAAAACGCTAGAATCATTGGAATAACAGCATTTTTGTGTACTTTCCGTTCATAAGGTATCAACGTGAAGCAAGGAAATTTGACAATGCCACCACCAGTATTCACCAATCTAAAGTATCATGTGAAGTATCTGTCCCATATCCTATCCCAGCATTATCATAATCATCATCATCCCTCTATGGTCACAAAAATATCCAACTGCAGGCAAGATGATTCCCTCAAGCTTCATTTTCTCTTCCCTCTATGAGAAATCTTAGGTGATTGCTTCATGAATTTTTAGTTTCCAGTTCTGATTATTTCAAATACCAGACACTTTTACTTACAAGAGAGCACTTATTAACCCCCTTCAGAACCTAGTGAGGGATATTGACTTCTCTGCAAAAGGAAATATGAATCACCAATTATCTTACATGAGGAAATCAATAGCTGGCATTTAACAGTGCTGGGGCCAACTTGAGGTCCAGCAACATGTTTGAGTACCTTAAAAATCAGAATGATGTTTATTAGTTGCTATTCTTCGAAATCTGCTTTATTGTTTTAAGGAATGTCTTTAGGGAACATTACTGTTACACATTAGTTCTAATGGGATTATTTTTGCAGTTGGCCCAGAATGTTTGGGGTGGGGTGCAGTGGGGGTAATAACAGAGAAAGCACAAAAACATAAGGATATAATAGTTGGTTTACTGCATACTGTAATATACAGTATTGGGCTACTGTTTAATCTAAGTTGAGCCCCTGACCTACTGGTATACCTTTAAACTATGCCACCTCTCTCTGATAAATATATAACACGTTTCTATAGTAAAGTTTCCTGGATGCATTTGTATTATTGCAAAAAGTCCTGAAAATACAAAAAAAAAAAGGTAGTGACCAACAATCATTCTCCACATCATTAATGGAGAAGACTACTGGATCAAAGAAATTCTGAACGAAGTGAAGCTTACTGGTGCACTTTCTTCCCAGTTAGAAACTAGAAACAGGCAACAGGGAATTATTATGTTACAAAGCCAAAACATGCCACCAGTAGGCCATCACTACACAATAATGCAGCTGACCCTACCTGGTGCCCACCAGACATTTTGGACTAAGAGTCCTATCAGGCCTAGCCAGCATGTCCACAATGGCTGTGGCTGATGCAAGTTGTAGTCCAAAATATCTGGAGGGGACCAGATTGGAGAAGACCACATTAAGCAAAGCATCAGTTGCCTTTTCCGCATACCATTATTTTCATTTGCAATGGCTTACCTGGTTCTCCTCATGAGAAACCCTCATCTGCTCTTTCAGAACGGACATTCTGGCCGCTTCTTCTTTCCGCAGCACTCTTTCCTTTTTGAGCTCAGGGCTCCAGAAGGTCTTGATGCTATTCATGGAAGAGCCAAGCTTGCTATCTTTGATGTCCAGTTCTTTCCTCAGCAAGTCATTCTCTCTCTGCAACTCCTTCAGCTGAGCTTGTAGATCTAGCATGGTGCTATCCCTTACCTGTCTCAACATAGAAGGGATCTGGTGGTGGTGGTGATGTGCAGAAGTGGTCAGCCCCCCATGCTGATCAGTGTAAGAAAGGAGGTCGGAGTGGGAAAGGCCAGCGGAAGCAATATTAGGACTGCTCCCCATAGCTGTCACTCGACCACCGTACACAGCTCGATTTGTAGCCCTTCCAAGAGTCATTGTGCCCTTGGGGAAAGTAGTGGATGCCACACCTTCATGGTCACTCAGGTACATTGGTCCGGATGTTGCATAGGCGGCATTAAGTGACTGGATATTCTCCATTGATAACGTCTTACCTGTCCCTCCACCTCCTCCACTACTTGTTCGCCTGTGGCCCAGCCGAGGAGATCTTGGCAAGCGAGGGGATCTGGCAGGACTGCCTTCCAAGTTACTGATTGTTCTTGCACTTCCATACATTTTTATTTTAATGTGAGGTACTACTTAATACGAAATTAATCACACTTAAGTGGGTTATTCAACCTCTATTTCCAGTTGCTGTTGTTGGCAAGCTGCTTCACAGCATTCTTCCAAAAGGCAACGAATTCCTTAAAATGACTTCTCCAGGCTGAAGATCTGAAAATAAAAATATAATTAGAGATTACTAAAAGTTACTTGACAATGCCAAAACCTGGAAGCACAGGTTCATTTTAACTGTGGGTTTATGAAATTACAATAGCGCACTATCCTTCTGAGCACATTTTCAAACTAAGAAGAATTCTTTATGTTATAGTTACTTTTATTGCCAAAGGGCTTTTTGTTTTTATGTGTAAGAATGCCATATACAAATACACAGATAAGGCAGATGGACTTGACATTGCTATATACACTAGATTCCATGATTAACTCTGTGCCTCAAATGGATTTTTTTTTAAGAAAGACAGAAGGGAGAAATAAAGAATTACCAAATATTTTTTAAAGGATTGTGCCTAGAAACTGCAAGTGCATTTGCCATGGAAAAAACATTATTCATAATAATTTGCTACCAGGTCAGAATCAAGATGTTAATGTTATTATATAATAATTTATAACAATAATTTCTTATTTATACCCCACCCATCTGGCTGGGTTTCTCAACAGCTTGTGACCAGTTTACTAGAAGTATCACCTTACCCCACATGGGCCCAGTTGGCCACTTCAATCTGCAAAACTGGCACTTTTATTTACAAGGGCCACATAATGCCCGTTCCACACTGTGTTTTTTTTATACTATGTGTGTATGTGGTTTGCTCTTATAATTTCTGAGGTGTTTACAGTCCAGTCTTCTTCCCTGTTTAACAGCAGGCAGAATGCTGGCTCTTCCCTAGCCTTCTTGGACAGTGCTGTTTCTCAAACATTCTCAAAGTTGTAAGATATGTACACAGTGAGCGTGGAAGTAAAATCTCAGACCAATGCGCTTGCCCTTATAATAAGCAGAAGCTTAAATATGAACTGGCTCCATTTCTTGAAATAAAGAGAGCATGAATAGACTGCATGCTCAAGGTCTATTCACACACATTACATGAGGTAAACTCTGGCTGTCATGTACAGTAGCAGAGTGCATAGAACTCCAATGCTCTCTTCTGTATCACACAACACTTACTGCCTACACCACCTGTGTAATCTAGCCTGTAAGTGATTGTGAAATTAGCTTAGCTAGATCCTTCAAGAAATTCAGGTCAGTATCTTTATGACTTTCCAATCTGAATTAATTAAAACATTTTAAAGCACTCTTTGAGATGTTCTTTCTCCTCCTTACACCATCACCTGTGCTGTTCTCCTGCCCATTTTTCTTCCTGCCTCATCAACATTTACCGTATATACTCAAGTGTAAGCTGACTTCTTCAACACTTTGTTATGCTGAAAAAGCCCCCCTCGGCTTATACTCGAGTGAGGGTCTCACCCAAGCACATTTCCAGTGGCAGAGGCTGGCAGCAGTGGCGGAGGAGGAACAAGCAGCCTGAAAGCAGCTCTTTCGGGCTGCTCCTTCTTCCTCCACCACCACCAGCCTCTGCCTCTCGGCAGCACACTAGGTAGGCAGGGGGACAGGAGGGGCTGGGGGGGGAGAGAAACCCCCTCTGCCATGTGCAAACGCACTCCGGCCCACCAGGAGGTTTGTGGTGTGGTGAACCAGCTTATACTCAAGTCAATATGTTTTCGCAGTTTTTTGTGGTAAAATTAGGTGCCTCAGCTTATATGCGGGTCAGCTTATACTCAAGTATATACGGTATATCCTCTGTACAATCAAAGAAGCAGGTACTTCTTAACATGAACAGTTACCATCTCTCCAGAGATCTGTCATTCTAACGGGCACAACAACATTGCTAATATGCATAGCCATTTGATACTCTGTTTAAATTTGTCACACATTGTCAAGTGGCTGTTGCGGTTGCTCGAGAGTAACCAGGCAGGACTCCGACCTGCGTTTTACAGGCTTTATTTTGGTACAAACTATTTACAGTGAAAGGGATGCGGGTGGCGCTGTGGGTTAAACCACAGAGCCTAGGACTTGCTGATCAGAAGGTCGGCGGTTTGAATCCCCACAATGGGGTGAGCTCCCGTTCCTCAGTCCCAGCTCGTGCCAACCTAGCAGTTCGAAAGCACGTCAAAGTGAAAGTAGATAAATAGGTGCCACTCCGGCGGGAAGGTAAACGGTGTTTCCGTGCGCTGCTCTGGTTTGCCAGAAGTGGCTTAGTCATGCTGGCCACATGACCTGGAAGCTGTCTGTGGACAAACGCTGGCTCCCTCGGCCTATAGAGCGAGATGAGAGCCGCAACCCCAGAGTCGACCCCAGAGTCGGTCATGACTGGATCTAATGGTCAGGGGTCCCTTTACCTTTACCTTTATTTACAGTGAAGAGTCCCAAAGCTAATGTCTGGCTCAATCCCTAGCAGAATCCGGGAGTGGTCTTTTTTTGGACCTCCCCCAACATAAGAGTTTTGTTACCCCCAACCGTCTCCGCCCCTCTCTGCGCCTCAGACTACTTCACAGGATGGGCGATGGCAATGGCGTGTTTCCCTCCTGTCCGGCCTCCTCAGGAGTGGTGTTAAGGTTCCAATCAGCATCCTCTGGTCCTTGCACCTCTTCCCCACTGGAGGTGGGGCTTTCCTCCTCCCGGAAGAGGCACTGCTTCGCAAGATTTTCGGACGCTCCCTGTAACACAACTTCTATTTCTCACCTCTGAGCCGATGGCAGTTCCGTGACACACATATATAAATTACATACTCATTTTGACACTCTGGACATCTTATCTATAGACTATTCAAGTCGTCTTCCTACTTCTTTGAAGTTCAGGATTAATAATGATCAAATAGCAATAACCTGGGTTGTGAGTGGCCCATTGTTTTTTGTCCATCAAACTGTCTTGCTTGTGTCTGTTGTTCCTTATTATGTATACTATTTTATTTCTTGACTGGTTTTCATGAATGTATTAGTTGCTTTTCTACAGTAAAACATACAGAAGTCCTTATCCACTTGAACTCTTACAGCCAAACTAGGTATCAATGCTCCTGATAACCCAAGGTTTTTGCTACACTAGGTTTATCCCTTTTGAACTTTTACCTTGTTTACCCCTTTATATGGGGCAGTTAGAGTTGGAATGTTTTAAGCCTCATCTAGGGACTCATTAAGTTGCTCATTCCCTATCGGTGCTCCTCCATTTGGCAGGGGGCTCCAGGCCAATATCCCTACATGGTGAAACAATTCTAATGACTAGATGCAAATAAGCACATCACATAACCTATGGCAATTAGAATAAAAAGTAAAGGAAGATTCATTGCAGAGGCTTTTAGAGTAAGCAGATCCACAACCACAAATATCTGTTGATAATGTTTTGCAATAAAAAGAGGTCGGGTTTGCTTAGACAACCACAAGAATCAGCACCTGAGCTGCTATGCAGCTGTCTCAGGTCAGTCAGTCAAGTTTATTGCTTATAGCCAAAGGCTGCTGCAATGTATACAATGTCATTCAATAAAATATATACTAGTTTGATACAAAAACTTAAAACATTTACATTGTCAAAACATGACCTAATCTGCACAAAACTATAGAAACTCCTTAATATACAAATTGAAAAATTAGACAATAAAATTTATAAGCTAAAATCACTGCAGGGCCACTAATATATTAAAAGTAATATTAAATAATACAATAGACAATTATGTACAAAGTTTAGTGAGAAAGATACAGCTTGGTGTAGATGGGGTCAAATAAATTCATCTCCTTTACAGTTGATAGCTATCTCAGCTATATCATTTTTTCTAATTTTCCTGGCGGCAGTTGCAAAAAGTGCTGCACACCAGGTCACATACTTATCAATGTCTGCAAGGAGATATAGAATCATGTCAGAAGGATTCTGGCCAGGGGACCTTATCATTATAGGTGTCAAAAGCCGTTCTCTTGCTTCCATATATAAGGGGCAGCACAAGTTATAATGCGTAAGGTCCTCTAATTCAGAGCATCCCCTAATACAAACACGATCAGTTACTGGTATGCCTCTATGTCTCCCATCTCTATAAGCAGAGTTTATTGTATTTAATCGTAGCTCTGTAAAAGCTTTCCAGAGTTGTACAAAAGTCAATTCATTGAAGTAAGACGTATGTTCATGGGCCTCTCTAAGTTTAAAATATAATGGGGCGCATGTGGATGGGTACATGGAGTTTAAGTCGTTTTTAGTAGCCACTGCCCTTATAGTCCATTTAAAAATATTTTTCTGAGAGTGTAGGGAAAGTTCTTTGAGCTCGGTCATTACGAGGTCATATTTGCCCATCAGTTGGGTAGCATGATGTACCCAGTTTTTAAGGGTAATCCATTCATGAACTCAATCAGGCATTTTTTTGGTAACCTAGTGTTGTCCATCTGTTGAACTCTAAACCAGTAGCAGAAGATTATTTTATCTATTTGGCTCTCTATGCTCAACATATAAGTTTCCAGCCTAACCATGGAGGATTGCACATCTCTGGGTAGGCCTAAAAGGGCTCGTAAAAATAATTATGTAGGGGTTCCAGACCAGAAACCTTTGAGGTACCCCAAACCTCTGTGCCATATAAAATCTGGGCGATTGATTTTGCTTTATAAACAGATAGACCTGGGTTAACCAAATTTCCACCTTTACAAGCAGCAAATTTCAGAATAGCTTTTGCTGATTTAAAGCCTTGCAATTTAATGTTAGATAGCTGTATATTCCAAGAGGCCGTTTCTGAGTAGACCAGTCCCAAATATTTAAACGTATTTACTTGATTTATAATGTGTTCATCCAGGCGCCAAACATGCTTTTTAGGGCGCTTCCCAAATACGATGACCTGTGTTTTGTCATAGTTTATAGATAAAGCATTACCCATGCAATATGAACCTAATTTCGCAAGCAGCTGTCTCAGGCACACCTGGGTTCTAAACACAAGTAGTAGGTCATCAGCATACATTAAAACTGAAAGGTTTTGGTCGAGAATTGTAACAGGAGCAAACTGTAGGCTGTCCAGTTCTTTAACCATATCATTAATATAAAAGTTAAACAGAAAAGGCACCAAAATACATCCTTGTTTAACTCCGATAATGGTCTTTAGTAGTGAGATGGCTAGCCAGGTCCACTTTTACTTATATCGAAGTTGCTGTCTCAGGTTGAAAAAATTAATTCATTCCAGTCGTCCAATAAATTTCTTTTCTTGAAGCTTAAAAATGGTATTCTTAAACGAGCAATGCAAAGAAATAGAGGAAAACAACAGAATGGGAAAAACCAGAGATCTGTTCAAGAAAATTGGAGATATGAAAGGAACATTTCGTACAAAGATTACCATAATAAAGGACAAAAGTGGAAAGGACCTAACAGAAGCAGCAAACACTCAATATGCCAGCAAGTTTGGAAAACTCAGCAGTGGCCAGAGGATTGGAGATGATCAGTCTACATCCCAATCCCAAAGAAGGGCAGTGCCAAAGCATGCTCCAACTACCGCACAATTGTGCTCATTTCACACGCTGGCAAAGTTATGCTTAAAATCTTACAAGGCAGGCTTAAGCAGTTTGTGGACCGAGAACTCCCAGAAGTGCAAGCTAGATTTCGAGGGGGTAGAGGAACCAGAGACCAAATTGCAAACATGCGCTGGATTATGGAGAAAGCTAGAGAGTTCCAGAAAGACATCTACTTCTGCTTCACTGACTACGCAAAAGCATTTGACTGTGTCGACCACAGCAAACTATGGCAAGTTCTTAAAGAAATGGGAGTGCCTGATCACCTCATCTGTCTCCTGAGAAATCTCTATGTGGGACAAGAAGCTACAGTTAGAACTGGATATGGAAGAACTGATTGGTTCAAAATTGGGAAAGGAGTACAACAAGGCTGTATATTGTCTCCCTGCTTATTTAACTTATATGCAGAATTCATCATGCAAAAGGCTGGACTGGATGAATCCCAAACCGGAATTAAGATTCCTGGAAGAAATATCAACAACCTCAGATATGCAGATGACACAACCTTGATGGCAGAAAGTAAGGAGGAATTAAAGAACCTTTTAATGAGGATGAAAGAGGAAAGCGCAAAATATTGTCTGAGGCTCAACATCAAAAAAACGAAGATCATGGCCACTGGTCCCATCACCTCCTGGCAAACAGAAGGGGAAGAAATGGAGGCAGTGAGAGATTTTACTTTCTTGGGCTCCATGATCACTGCAGATGGTGACAGCAGTCACAAAATTAAAAGACGCCTGCTTCTTGGGAGAAAAGCAATGACAAACCTAGACAGCATCTTAAAAAGAAGAGACATCACCTTGCTGACAAAGGTCTGTATAGTTAATGCTATGGTTTTCCCAGTAGTGATGTATGGAAGTGAGAGCTGGACCATAAAGAAGGCTGATCGCCGAAGAATTGATGCTTTTGAATTATGGTGCTGGAGGAGGCTCTTGAGAGTCCCATGGACTACAAGAAGATCAAACCGATCCATTCTGAAGGAAATCAGCCCTGAGTGTTCACTGGAAGGACAGATCGTGAAGCTGAGGCTCCAATACTTTGGCCACCTCATGAGAAGAAAAGACTCCCTGGAAAACACCCTGATGTTGGGAAAGATTGAGGGCACAAGGTGAGGGGGACGACAGAGGACGAGATGGTTGGACAGTGTTCTCGAAGCTACGAACATGAGTTTAACTAAATCCATGGGGTCATGAAGAGTCGGACACGACTAAACGACTAAACAACAACAACAAATGACCATTTTGCGGGTACTTCCTATACTAATAAATTATTTTCACTTCAAATGTATTCTAATCTAGTTGATTTATTTTATAGAAGTATCAGATCTACTGTGGAATGATCTTGGAGCAAACATTTCCTTTTTCATTAGCATTTTTCATTGAATGTTTAAGGAATTTTAGGATTACAGTGGTACCTCAGGTTAAGTACTTAATTCGTTCTGGAGGTCTGTTCTTAACCTGAAACTGTTCTTAACCTGAAGCACCACTTTAGCTAATGGTGCCTCCTGCTGCTGCCGCGCCGCCAGAGCACGATTTCTGTTCTCATCCTGAAGCAAAGTTCTTAACCCGAGGTACTATTTCTGGGTTAGCGGAGTCTATAACCTGAAGCGTATGTAACTTTTAGATTAAATCCTCTGGATTTTGAACAAAGATGTATTTCATGCAGTAATGTTTACAGGCCTAATTAAGAGCAGAAAGTAAGAAAGGGATAAAAAGGTGCTATTTTTTGTTGCTGTTTTGTTTAACAGCAACATCTCTACTGAAGATCTCAACCAACAGAAAATGGTCTATTTTGAGAGAAAGCACTTTCTAAATAAGGGTTCATTTATTTTCAAGATTTCCTCTTTATCTCATCACCTGAGCTCTACTGAGAATGACATCATGAGTTTAAATCTTCCATGGTGTTTAAGTTTAGAAGAAACTATTGGTTTCAATGATGACTTTCCATCTCTCTGCTTTGTAACTTTTACAAACCCAATCCTACACATGTCTACTCAGAAGTAACACCCATTGAATTCAATGGACTTACACCCAGGTTTGGAAGCAATCCTAAACATGGGAAGCCAGCATAATGTCATTAAGCCAATATAAAGTCTTTAATGTCATTAAGCCAATATAAAATATGTCGGATCTAAGCACCATTCAAGAGCAGGGTTACTGCCAGCTGAGCCAGCCTAAGTCTGGCAGAGGGAAAGCAAGGCTTTAAAACAGAGTTTTACTTGCACTACCGTTTTTGTCAGCATTAGTTCTGCCAGATTCCAAGGTCACATGACTGAACTGAATGCAGTTAAGATCAAGTGTTAAGTGCTCCTGAAACCTCCCACTTTTTTCCCCCAGGACTTACACTGGCATCAGATTCAAGTCTCTACTCAGCTTGCTACTAGTCCCGGTTGAGCTAGGATGAGGAAGTTTAAACTGGTATAGCCAAGCTGCTCCAGGAATTGGCCGCCTGAGCCAGAGATCCACTGGAGCAAAATTTGCTCATTCTGGCAGATCTTGGGCTTGGATTACTCCCTAAGTGCGTATAGGATTGCACCGTTGGGATATAATCCTAATTGTACTTACTTAGAAATAAATACAACTGATGTTCATAGCTCTTACTGCTAAATTAACATGGGTTACTAATAGTATACACCAATCTTCAGTCATAAACAGAACAGAAAACACTGCAGCTTTTTATTGTGCAATATTTCTGTAATTTTATGGTTAAATTATCATGTTAATTTACAAAACCAAGCAGAGAGACCAATCAACAGAAGCAATGGTAGTCAGGTTGATAAGATGAGCTACAGGATCTGTTCTGAAAGGACTATAGATATTTGAACATACTAGAAAGCAGAAGTGGGAGAAAGGGAAAACAGACTGGAGGAAGGGACTGAAATGGATGTGGTCACTGGTAGGTTAAAGAAAACCAGACAGCTCAACATGCAAGATAAAAAACAGGGAAAAGAAAGTAGTACCAAAGCTATTACTTCTCAAGCCTTATACAGTCTATAGAATCAGAACTAGAAGAGATCAAATGTAATCCAATCTCAGTCACAGATCACTCCCCACAGATCCACAATCCTGGTCATAATATAACACAGTGCAGAAGACAGTATGCCAACAAGCGGAGGGGCGCATGTCATGTGCAAAGATGCTCTTGCAAAACAGAGCCAGATAAGCAGGGGAGCCAAATGAAATGCTAAACGCGAAAGCCAAAAAATAGCAAGATCAAACTTAACCCAGGGGGAAATTGCTCTCTGAATTCCATATCAGACATTCAAATCCCAAGTGTTTGTTGATGCCAACTTTAATGCTAACTATGCCCTGGAGGTGCTTTCAAATCCTGGTTAAGAGAGAAATCCTGGTTAGCATGAAACCATGCTTAACACTGCTCTCTTAACTATGATCAATACCAGTGAGGAAATCACAAGTGGGGAAGGAGCACATGACCCCACAGACCACTTCTAATCCTTAACCATGATTAAAAGATCAGGAGCTCTGTGCCAGCATTGGCCCCTAGAGATGCATACACACATTGAACTGTGTTGCACTTTATAAATTATTTCTCGAGGACTCAACCCATAGTCCTTTACTGAAGATTTTCTCAAACACATGTATTTGTTGTATATAACTAACTGCTTTATGCAAGCATAAGCGGTTGGTCATCTTTACAACTCCACAGTGAGAAATAAAGAAGTAAAGAAAAACAGGGGGGGAACCCAAGAACCTGGAAGCAACAAGAGAGAAAGGAAAACTCAAGCAGAAACCTTCTGTTCTGTAATGTGGCTTCTCTTTCCAACAATGTAAAGCACATCAGAATAAAGGGGGCTTCTAACAAAAGTGTATTTATTTTACCAGAAAGATTGGCTGGCTGGGCAACATCTAAGAATATTTCACAAAAGACTTTTTAAAACAGTGTGCCTTCATCATCAAATCGAAAACTGGGCTGAATCCAAGTTCCTAGGGATGCTCTTTTTGTCTATGTTCCTTGCTTCTAATGTACTGTTAACTCACCCTAGGAGTCATCTTGTTTAAGTGATGGCTCAACATACAACTGAGAAAAGTGTTGAGCTTTCATGTCCACATAAATAGAAGTGTAGGCCTGGGATCTGAAGATCGCCTCCTACATGAAGCAAAATGTTCTCTATCAACACCTGGCTAAATAGAAGAAGTAAGCAACTAAGTCACTGACTAAATTTAAATTTCTTTAATCCCTGAATATAAAACACAGTTCTGCTGGTGGCAACAATACCTCAATCACCAGAAAAGCAGCTGGTGATAGCTCATGGCATATGGAGGAATAACTATAGAAGTATGAATCTATTGTCAGTTGTGAGGACTTTTATCAAATCACTCCAGACAATGTCCACCATGACCTCAATAAAAAGCTACCTATCTTTGTGCAGAGAGAGGTATCCAACATTAGTTGGACCCAAATTAGTTATGGCCATTAATTTCAATGAGTCTACTCTGAGTAGAACTGACACCAGATACAGCCAAGAATATTTTACAGTAAAATGTCAATATTTACCGAAAAAAATTATCCATTTGCAATTCCAGACACATTTTCTGAATGTTTTAAACTCACTGATACATCAGTGGATGCTGACAGTCATCTAAATGAGATTGTCAGCATTCATTTGTGTGTAGCTGAAAAGTGGGTGGCACTTCCAAAATTCTTACGGGAATGTCAGTATTCACCTATAAATGTCAACATTCACAACATTGTTGGATATTTGCTGTTAACAGAGAAAGCGGCTGATCTGGACAGCCGAGTGCTTCTGTTAGGATGGTGATGCAAAAAGAGTGACACTTTCATTTATTGTGGCATCAGCTTTCATAGGCTACTTCCCAAGATGCATAAAGTGGAAAGAAACATTGTTTGGTACAGAATACAATACTAGCAATATGCCCATTAAAAAAGAAAACTATATGGAATCGCAGAACCCAGGAGGCCACTGAACGCCTAGCTGGCCTCATCATGTTCCCTCACTGCCCAACACACACATACACTATGAGTTGTGGGGTCGTCTCACATAGGGATGTCTCTACACAGATCTCCCCATCATCTTCTCACCTTCCTATGGCCAGAGTACCTACTGGCTGTAGTAAGCTTGGTCCAACTAGGGACTGGGCAGTTATATCCCCTTGTTGAGTGGGGACGAGTCTCTTTTGTTGCAGTAAGACATATTAGTGTACAATACAGCTTCTGATGCGATGGAGGCAGGATATGGGTCCTAGCAGCAGTCACATCTGCTCAGAGGCCACCACATCATGCCATCGACACATGTAAACAAAGGGGCAGATTATGCTCAAGCAGTGTAATGCATGCAGCTTTGCATTTCCATTTCAAGACCTGAAACTAATAAAGTCCATCATAGAAATTTCTTATTATTTCTTACTTTCTGCCAAGATGCCTTTAATCACTTATCACTTGGCGACAAGAAAAAAACCTTTTTCCCAGATGGAAAAAACACACAAATATTTTATGCTATATGGGGAGAACGCTTGGCATATTTTAGGTACTGCTGATATTTTGTTATGGAGAATGGCTATGTTCTGCCTCCACAGTCGGAAGCAGTAATGCTTCTGAAAGGACGTGAGTGGCGCTGTGGTCTAATCCTTTGAGCGTCTTGGGCTTGCCGATCAGAAGGTTGGCAGTTCAAAATCCCAAAATGGGATGAGCTGCTGTTGCTGTTTCCAGCTCCTGCCAAACTAGCAGTTCAAAAGCATACCAGTGCAAGTAGATAAATAGGTAGCACTGCGGCAGGAAGGTAAGCGGTGTTTCTGTGCACTCTGCTTTCCGTCACGGTGTTCCATTGCACCAGAAGCAGTTTAGTCATGCTGGTCACATGACCCAGAAAGCTGTCTGTGGGCAAACGCCGGCTCCCTCGGCATGAAAGCGAGATGAGCACCGCACCCCATAGTCGCCTTTGACTGGACTTAACCGTCCACAGGCCCCTTACCTTTTAATACTTTTGAATACTAGTTGCCGGAAACTGCAGGAGTGTTGTTGTACTTTGGTCCTGATTCTGTGCTTGACGCATGCACCTGACTGGCTACTGTGAGAACAGGATGCTGGGCTAGAAGGGCCATTGGCCCGATCCAAAAGGCTATTCCTATTAAAAAATAATGGGCTCAGAGTAGGAGTTTCCCTAGCTCATAATAAATGATGTATTTGAATAAAAACTCCCTTGTCCTAAAATTCTTAATCTGTTTGGAATGCAAAACACCACAACTGCGAGCTTATGCACTGATTTTGTGCCAAAGTCATCTGCATTTATCAGAGCAGGCACTCGATGCTAGCCAGCAGCCGCTGTTGACATATGCTCATGAGCTGAACATTTTAATACTTTATTCTCAGCTAAACTGTCATTGAGAGTACAGTGGCACCTCAGGTCAAGAACTTAATTCGTTCTGGAGGTCCGTTCTGAACTTGAAACTGTTCTTAACCTGAAGCACCACTTTAGCTAATGGGGCCTCCTGCCAGTGGCGTAGCGTGGAGGGTGCAGGGGGGGCCGGCCGCACCGGGCGCAACATTTGGGGGGGCGCGCTCGCACTCGCAGCTCTCTGCCCCTACCTGGCTCACTCACTCTCTCTCACTGCAGTGCTGGCTGTGCGAATCCGATCCGAGCTGCCGGGTCGCTGCCCAATGTGGAGGGGAGGGTGCCAGGTGTGCGGTGCGGTGCGGAGAGGGAGCGAGGGACCATCTGGGGGAGGGACAGTGCAGCGGGGGGGGGCGCAAATTACTTGCCTTGCCCCGGGTGCTGACAACCCACGCTACGCCACTGCCTCCTGCTGCTGCCACGCCGCCGCTGTGTGATTTCTGTTCTCATCCTAAAGCAATTCCCAAGTTCAAAATGGTACACCACAAGGATATATACCCCACCCCTTTCCAACCATGAACCTGCTCATTATGGCAGTGTGAACTCACCCAGAATATACATTCTCCCAACTCGACAGTCCCTTAAGTTCCCCGCTATCACAAATGGATTTGAGTTTTTGCCCATTACTGATGCCAGACACTCATTCAAGGAAGTAACTGACACAGTTTACAGCAACTGTTTGATATTGTTTGTTCTTTTGCATGCATTTATTTTAATTACTGCAGTCCTTGCTATATGTCACTTCTTAGTTCCTTGCTAAATGAAACAGCTGCTCCAAGTTCAATACAGGTGCTTTGGGGAGCCGTCCACTCCAGGAGTGGGGGAATGAAGAGAAGTCAGGAAACAACAGTGATATGAGCAGAGAGAGGCATACAGGCTAGACAAATTTCGCTAAGCAAGCTTTGTAACACAAATCTACATTCCTCTGGATTACTCAATATATACAAAACTGCATGTCTTTTTATTTATTTACTTCTAAAGTTAAAATGGTGCTTAATTTTATATACCAATCCGGATGCAAATGAGACTGCACTGTTATTAGATTTACAGGGTAGCCCATCAGCACACGTTCTCAGGGCAGCTCATGGGGCAAACAATAAAATACAAAATTAAATTGCAAGGTGATAATCCAACACCTCAACAAAAACAATGCAAAATTACAATACAAAATTCAACTGGCAATTGCTGTTTGCTGGCAAGGATGTATGTACGTGGAGTGCTGCTCACAGCTATAACATCTCTAGCTGCTTTCTCATCAAGATTTAGACCTCACCTGGAGTACTGTGTCCAGTTCTGGGCACCACAGTTCAAGAAGGACACTGACAAACTGGAACGTGTCCAGAGGAGGGCAACCAAAATGGTCAAAGGCCTGGAAACGATGCCTTATGAGGAACGGCTAAGGGAGCTGGGCATGTTTAGCCTGGAGAAGAGGAGGTTAAGGGGTGATATGATAGCCATGCTCAAATATATAAAACGATGTCACATAGAGGAGGGAGAAAGGTTGTTTTCTGCTGCTCCAGAGAAGCGGACACGGAGCAATGGATCCAAACTACAAGAAAGAAGATTCCACCTAAACATTAGGAAGAACTTCCTGACAGTAAGAGCTGTTCGACAGTGGAATTTGCTGCCACGGAGTGTGGTGGAGTCTCCTTCTTTGGAGGTCTTTAAGCAGAGGCTTGACAACCATATGTCAGGAGTGCTCTGATGGTGTTTCCTGCTTGGCAGGAGGTTGGACTCGATGGCCCTTGTGGTCTATTCCAACTCTATGATTCTATGATTCTATGAAAACAAATGGCTCTCAGCTCTGGTCTGGAGCCCCCAAGGAACCCTGGTGGTGCAGGAAGCACTGCTGATAATCCAGTAAATCAGCAGTCAGTGCACTCCTCAAAGCAGACACTATTACTTAAAGGTGATGTTCTATAAAACAGACATTACAGTTCGGTCTCTACCTATCCATCTGTTGCCACGCTGTCCCTGAATTATCACCTATGGCGTGGTTCTCGTGTAACATTGAATTCCAACCTAACAGCTTAATGGTGGTGTGCAGGGACAGAGAGAAGATGCAGCTACTGGGATGCTGGTCAGTAGTTGCCTCAGTGCAAAACCAAACCGCCAGAGAATGAAGCAATGACAGGCTTACAAGAAAACATCAGCCCCAACAAGCAGCCTAACAGTGTCGGGCCAAAGTATAATTGTTTATTCTTTTTATCAGATATATTTATATATTGCTTAATCATCAAACACTTCTAAATGGTAATACACTTAGAAAGTCATATGTCAACACTATATTAAATTTGGCTACAGTGGTACCTTGGGTTACATACACTTCAGGTTACACAACGCTTCAGGTTACAGACTCTGCTAACCAAGAAATTGTCTTCAGGTTAAGAACTTTGCTTCAGGATAAGAACAGAAATCGTGCTCCGCCGGCACGGCGGCAGCAGGAGGCCCCATTAGCTAAAGTGGTGCTTCAGGTTAAGAACAGTTTCAGGTTCAGAACAGACCTCCAGAATGAATTAAGTACTTAACCCGATGTACCACTGTATTTGTGCACATTTAGCAAAGCCACAATCTAGGAGCTCCCATGTGCATATGGAAGTTCCAAAATGTACACATGGAGCTTAAGGCAAGTGAGGTCTTCTCTATTTGCTTCAGTGTTTGGAAAAACTGCACCTGTAACACACGCAAAAAAAACCACCAAAAAAAGCTGGTACATGCCCAGAAGCAAACACACATTCAAAATTCAACTTACAGTAGTGCCAACATTTGCCTTTTAAAGCTAAACTACAATTTGGAAGAAAATCCAGTATAAAATATCATGTTATCCAACTGTGGACAAACTGAAGCACATTATGTGGGCGGGTTCTTTCTTTCTTTACATGTGTGATGACATTCCACTGGGTGCCATCTATGGTACCAGTCAGCTGGGTATATTTGGGTGATTAGCTCCGCTATTTGGTACCAAACAGAAACATATACATACCGAAATAAGATAGGCAGTGGATTGCATCAAATTAAGTTAGACTCATAATTACTAGACCTAAGCTGGTCATGCCCACTGATTTCAGTGGGCCTACTGTGAGTAAAAGTAACTCCAGATACGACCCAGAATATTTTACAGGAGAATGTCAAAGCTCACCAAAACTAGTAATTTACATGTGAACCCTGATAATCCCAGACACATTTTGCAAAAGCCTAAAAGTGAGAAATACATCAATAGATGCTGACAGTCATCTAAATGTGACTGTCAGCATTCATTTGTGTGCAGCTGAAAAGTAGGTGGCATTTACAGAATTCTTACAGGATTTCCAGCAAAATGTCAACAGTTGCAACAGCTTGGGTCTTTGATGTAATACGGACTGCAGAGTACTAGTGATGGCTATTAATCCCAATGGGTCTACTCTGAGCAGGACTAACACTGCAAACACCCCACAGTCCACAAGATGCAGGAACAACAAATGGATATATTGGTATTAATTATCACTATTGTTGCTGATTTGCTTACGGCTATCAAATTAAAACATCAAGTATATAAAAACCAGAGGTCTACTTAAATTAAGTTCTTTCTGGACTTTGCGTGCAACCAAGACTCAGAACTTAATCCTTTTACACACAAAGTAAGATTCTCACTTGTGATATCAGATGTGATTTCAAGCTTTAACCAACCTTAACAATGAAACAACAACAACAATTAAGTTGCTTAGAATAGGCATTATACTCTAAAGCAAAATAATATATAGAACAGCACAGTGATCGGCAAACTAAAGACCCAGGATCTTACCTGCAGCATGGGACCCACTTTTAATTTGTTGTTGAATGTGTTCATCTTCTTTTACATTTCTCTGTCTCCTTACATCCTACTCTCTCTCCCATTTTTCAGCTTCTCTTATTTATTTATTTATTTGTTTGTTTATTTGCCCAAAACAGCAGCACCAGAAAACTAGAAAGGAGGTAATAACCTGAAGTGGAATCACCTGAGGTAGACTCACAACTAAATGTGGGCTCATCAGCTGAAGACCAAGGGAACAGTACATATAGCAATAGATCTTCCAATGCCTAAATCAGCCCAAGACTTTATAGGTGCATTTAAAATGGAAGTAATAAAACACTGGTCCTCATTAAAGGATTTTAAAATCCACCCTTAAGTGAGGAATGTAACGAAGTGCATAACAGACCACAATATAAAGTAGGGGGGAAAGTGCTGGGAGGAAATAGATGCTGTTTTTCATAGGAATATACTGGTATTCTGGCTCAATATGCTGCTTTTGAATACTGAAGTATCGGACTTACTTTCACTCTTCCTATAGTCTTTCTTTCTTTCTTATTGAACAAATGATATATGGTCTGTTCACATGTTACTTCACATGACAGTTAAGCTGTCCCTCATGGTTAAGTCATTCATGTGCAGTGACCCACAAGAGAACTCAGCTATTTTATCTGTGGCACTGCAAACTTCCACATAAGTCTGCTATGGCACCCCCATACACACAACCAGCTTTATACAGGACATGGTGAAATTTGCCATGAAGTGGTCTCCAGCATCAGCCATCGAAAGTAAAACAGACCATAGAAAGGGGAAGGGGAAGCTGAAGGCCTCTAGGTGTTGTTGGACTTCCACTCCCATCAGCCCCAGCCAGAATGGCCAATGGACAGGGATGATAAGAGTTGCAGTCCAACAGGGCCACAGGCTCCAAATCCATGCCATATAGAGTATAAGAATCCATCTAGCCTCACTGGGTATGGTTAAGGGGAATAAATTACTCCTTTTCAAATCAGTTCCATTCACTATCACAACTCCAACTGATGCTTTTCTTGCACCTGCATGATCTACTTTTTCAAACTTCATCTGCTGCTGTCACTACTCAAAAAAATAATCAGCAAATTAGGCCAATAAAGACGAAATCAGACATTTTGGGATACAGAAGACAGACTTCTTTCCCTCTTTTATCAAAAGCAGTGATAAATAGATAATAGATTGTTATCAAGGAAGTGCTATTTCCCCACCCAACAAACCAGTTGATAAAAAGAGAAGCAGATAGACTTCCTTAACCAAATAACTCTTAGGTCATGGTGGCACTTAGCAGAGCTGGAGAAATCCACAATCCCCTAATTAAGCGTTTCATGGCCACACCGATGAAAGTAAGAGGAAGAAAGGAGGGTAGCTTTAGCAAACAAATAAAGGCATTATTACAGAATGGAGAAGAGAGAGAAGACAGATAAAAACAAAACTGTGATGAAAGTTATGCAGCAAGTAAAGTAAAGAAACTGTAAAAAACCCAGATGTTCGGCAGGTGGGAAGGTAAAAAAAGCCAGTGTGTTATCCACTTGAAAATCCGTCACTGATACTTATGCTCTGTTTGTGAAACGTAATGTGGGAACTGCTCTGTGTTTCTGGAGCCAAGATGTATCTTGGCTTTCATACTGAATAGCACTTTTCTTAGCAACATCACCCTGCCCTCAACCTTTTCAGATGACTTCCAAGGTAAAACTCTTAGGACACCATCTCAAACATAATGTGAGATGGAGATCCATGAGCAGTCCGGAAAATATATTTCTCACATGTCAAAGGTCAGGGTAAAGAGGTACATCTTCAGCAATCCCCAAAAACTGTAAGTTGACAGGCACACCTCTATGGGGAGGGAGTTACAAAAGTTTGGGGTTGTCACACCAAATGTCCTCTCTTAGACCACCACTGCCTGAGCTTCTGAGGGTGGCAGAACTAACAGGAGAGTCCCCTCTGTCAATCTTAACACCTGAGAGGGTCTTTAGGAAAGGAAATGGGTCTTTCAGAATTTGGGACCTAAGCTGTTTAGGACTTTAACATGAGCACTTTGAATCAATCCTGGAAACAAGCTGGCAACCAATGCAGCTGTTTTAAAACAGGTTATGGGAGATCAAAATGGAACCTCAGCCATAAATTTGGTCAGTGCATTTTCTCCCAATCAAAGCTTCCAAATCATCTTCAAGGGCAGCCCCATGTAGAGTGCATTGCAACAATCCAGTCTGGAAGTTACCAAAGCATGAAGTACAGTGGTTGAGTCATTTCTATCCAAAAGAGGCCATAGTTGGTGAAATAGCCATAGCTGAAAACAAAGCACGCCTAGCCATTGAGGCCACATGAGACTCCAGTTGCTGTGCTGAAACCAGTAGCACAACTGAACAGTGTACCTGCTCCTTCCAGAAAAGTGCAACTCAGCCAGGACAGGCTGTCTCCCCACCTCCCAGACCTGAGAACTAGCAAAACCTGGCATTCAGAAATTGACATTTTGGTCTAGTTGCAAGAACATTAACCCTGGTCACATGCAGTTTGAGCACAATCAGACAGCTGCCTCAAGCTGTTGATTTTAGATGTCATGAAAGGGCAACAAATAGTTAGGTATTTAATGTATTTTAATTGTAAGTTTACTTCCAGGGAGAGGGACTTGTGAGATTTTGTGTTTCACCAACATTAACTTGGTTAGCCTGGAGTGATATGCACACTGACTTGGGAAATAGGAGCACCATTTACTATTCTAGCCCAGGCAGCAAACTATGTCTCACTCAAACCAAGAACACAGTTTGATAATACTGAAATTAATGGATGGCATCTCCACCGGTCAGCAGTGTCAAGCAAACTACTGTCTTCTTCAGTGACTCAGCACTGTGACAACAAATTCTCTCCATTTATAGCATCCCGCCACACAAAACCACCATTATAAGTCACATGCAGATAAAGTACCTGCTAAGATAAATTACTGAGAGGATACAGCAATTTTGAATTCACAAGCATTCATCTTCTTAAGCCCTGCTGGTAGTATTGTGTGTTGCACCAAACATCATGTCTTGTTCCAATTTGTACTTAATTTCTTGGTTCTTAATCATTAAAATCAGTGCTTCAGAGAGAGGAAGAGACAGTAATCCTACTTCAATGCTCTCTGATGTGAGCAGATGATCAGACAACAAAAATTTCACCTCCATCACTTTTCCTCCACCTTTAGAAATACTTTTTTAAATGCTTAAGCTCAATTAATTTTCACAAATTAAATTATCTAAAACTGTGCCAGCAGACGCAATGGGATACCCATTGAATATCACCCTGCATCTTCTCTAAGTTGGAACATATCAGCCAATGTTGCAACCCTATACTCTGTGTGTGGTTGTGTAAAATTTCTACCTGCTCTTTCTTTTCTTTTCTTTTTACATTTTGCTAGCCCCAGAAAAGTTAACTTTGGTGTATTTAACTACATTAAAAATAAAAAGATAGCCAAAATGCATTAATAAACAAAACAAATCCTGCAGTAATCAAGACAAGAAGAAATGTGTCTCTACTGCTAAAAGGTTAAGCATTCCAAAGCTCAAACAGCATGTTGCACAAGGACAAGAAAACAACATTAAGGTTAATAGAAACATATTTGTGTGAACCCATCCCTAGAACCACTGTAATGCTATTCCTAACAGATTCATCAGCTGTTACATAGCTGACAGTTTCAAAATGTGGAGAGAACACACTTCTTTTTGAATTACTTGGGATTCAGCTGATCTTTGCAGCAACAGAAGGTAATTTTTCCAATGCAGCTTATAGGGCATCTAGTCATTGTGCCATTGTCACTTCTTGAGATTTTGAGAGAAGATTATTTCTCTTTGCTGTTCCTTGTGTGAATACCTGCATTTTTATCTCCCAGCCTTGAAGGCTGAATTTCGTTAACCACAATCTGCAAGCCCTGAACGAAACTATGGATCCTACCTTTTATTTTATTTTTAACATAACCTATCAAACTCCACCATATGCACAAAGAGAAAACTTAGCTAATCAAATCTGGCATGCTGGTATCCCATTGGTAAACTCACAAGTACTAAGATACGCATCTCAGGTTATCCTAAGAGGGTTCCCCCCCCCCTTACAATTATGTTTCCACTGAAATATTTGTGTTTTACAGACATTCACATTTTAAAAACAATTAAATCTAATGATCCAGAGAGTACAAACCATTCTCTCTATTTTATTTTACAAAAATCTAATGATCCAGTGATTTGTAATATATATACAACTGCTGCATGTTCCACTGTAATATATTATGTCTCCTCATTAATTCTAAGTCCTTTGTATCTTTTAATGTGTCCATGTGTACACTTATACCACATAAATCTTCACCTCAAATTCTATTTTCACATACACAATCTTTACACATACACACACACACACACACACACACACACAATTTCCATAAATATCTTGTTCTTTACGCCCCAAGAACTACAGGTGGAAATTACTGGTAAGTATCCCAGGGACGCGGGTGGCGCTGTGGGTTAAAGCCTCAGTGCCTAGGGCTTGCCGATCGAAAGGTCGGCGGTTCGAATCCCCGCAGCGGGGTGCGCTCCCGCTGTTCGGTCCCAGCGCCTGCCAACCTAGCAGTTCGAAAGCACCCCTGGGTGCAAGTAGATAAATAGGGACCGCTTACTAGCGGGAAGGTAAACGGCGTTTCCGTGTGCGGCTCTGGCTCGCCAGAGCAGCGATGTCACGCTGGCCACGTGACCCGGAAGTGTCTTCGGACAGCGCTGGCCCCCGGCCTCTTTGAGTGAGATGGGCGCACAACCCTAGAGTCTGTCAAGACTGGCCCGTACGGGCAGGGGTACCTTTACCTTTATATCCTATTTTCACTTCTGTATGTAAAGCATGACATGTTATTGAATGTGTACACCCAAAGGCAAATATTTTGTATTCACACAAATCATTTAAGAGAAGGATGTAGAATTAACAGTGGGATCAGGATGCAATAATGAAGAAAGATAACAAATGCAGCTAATGGCTATAGGGGGAAAGGTAAGGAAAGGCTATGGACCAGAAAAGCTATGCTAATGTGAAGTTGTGGAGCTACTTGAAGAGGGATAATTTGTAAAAGATGGCAAAGTTATTTCTGAGTATAGCATGAGACTGGAGTAGAAGAAGGCAGACAGGGGAGGAGTTTTAATAAACTAGTAGATGCAAGAAAGGATCTTAGGGGAAGTGTAGTCAGTGGCTAGACGTTTTTAAAAACTGGAATATATATGAGAAAGCCAATATAGAGATTTAAGAACATTAATATAATCATGGTGAAATAAAAGAAAGATTTGATTAGAAAGTCTTTTTGAACATATTGGAGAGGAAAGTAACAGTAGGGGGGAGAGACAGCCAACGATGAGGACAATCCAGTAGTATAGGTGCAAAACTGCCAGGAAAGAATACTTTTGACTTTGGAGAGGAAAAGATAAATACATTGATGAATCAAATAAAGACTATATGACTCTACGGTTGCTCTGCTAAGGGAGATATAGCTACAGAAACAAAGAGAAGGACACTGGGGAAACAACAACTATTAATCATGTTCTGTTTGAGATGAGTGTTTGTGCATATATTGGATTTTCCTATCAACAAGAAATTGCAGGATTTTTTAGGCATCTGCAACAACTTGCTAAAAAATGCACCCTACTTTTTAGACTATGAACTCCAGGGTAATGTGTATGAAAGCGTGTGTAGGAAATATCATGGTGCATTTGTTAGATTACAGAATAGTTCCAAAACCATCTACCACCACATTCATTTAGAAAGCACAAGCTGTACAAAAGTGTGTACAGTGGTACCTCGGGTTAAGAACTTAATTCGTTCTAGAGGTCCGTTCTTAACCAGAAACTGTTCTTAACCTGAGGTACCATTTTAGCTAATGGGGCCTCCTGCTGCCGCCGCAGTGCGATTTCTGTTCTCATCCTGAAGCAAAGTTCTTAACCCAAGGTACGATTTCTGGGTTAGCGGAGTCTGTAACCTGAAGCGTCTGTAACCTGAAGCGTCTGTAACCCAAGGTACCACTGTATATGTGTGCTCTCTGTCTGCAAGTATAAAATCCATCTGAACATTTTCAGGAGTGGAAAGATGACAATGTCTAAATGTATCCAGGTCAGTTTCTGGCATTGTGCATCTTTAAAACGGGATGGGCCAAAGGCCAAGGTATTGTTGCATATTTTGACAGATGTGACCTATACTATAAAGGTAAGTGTATGAATATAACATCAAGACCATTCCTAGATGCATCTTTCTCTGTATGTGGATGAATGAGAACCGAGAAAACGCTTTACTACCAAATGAAGGAATAGCACAAGTGAAACGGCACAAAGAAATTGGCTGGACCTTCTCTCAGCCACTGGCAAGTCCTTCTTGTGAGACCAAAGAGTGTTATCTTTCAATGGAAATAATTAACCCCTTGTGTGGTAGCAGCTCTTCTATGGTCTGAACTCTGTGTTCGCCAGGGACATTCTCCTTTCAGACAGCACAGGACCCAGAGCAGCTGGGAGAGAAGAGAACTGGGGATTAGGTTACCTGAGGTCGCTCCATTTAACTACTAGAGAGAGCAAAAAAAGAAAGCACTGGTCTTGACCTGGTGTCAGTAAGGGCCCATTACTGGGTCGCAGGCAGATTTAAGGTGTGTCACCAACAGAAGCACTACCATCAAACAAATATGCGGTAAAAGAAAAAAAGAAATGGGTCCCTAAAAGAATGATTCAGTTAAAAGTTGAGAACTAAGGACCTAGAGAACCTGGGGTTGTAAAGGGAGAGACTATCTGCTCCTTAGGAAGGTAAAGAAGAGCAAACCAGTGGGTGATAAATCTTTGCCACACTTGCTTCTTTTTTGGAATGCAGAATAAGTATCTCCATCACCCTTTCCACCCCTCCAAAAGAGGAAAGGCACCGCCACAAATGATCTTTCACAGAAGGTGCCTCTCCATCACCCTCTGAATCATAAAGGGCAGGGGAGTCAATGGTGACCAGGTGGGGAGAGGCAGGGGGAATCCTCCCCCTTTCTTTCACTGCGGTGGAGAAAAGGGGAGGGAGGGGAAGACACCAAACAAACGCTTAAGTGAGACCACTGATTTAAAAAGCCAAGCAGGAAACTAACCCTGACAAGAGGACTTGCCCTCCCCCCCAGCCGCACCGATTGGCTGAGCTCACAGCCAGGAGCCCGTTCCTGCCAATGCAAGTGGCCCTGCGGCTTGTCTATCAAAACGGAAATTCGCAGCTAAGGGAGTAGATCCCCCTCCATCCATCCTAGGCTTAGCAGGTAGCCGCCTAGAAATCAATCACACACTAATAAAACGGGGAGGGGGGCTCCTCCACCACATTATTACTACAGATATTTGCGCTAGATATAGACACACACACACACACACACACACACACACTAAGGCAAGACATGCGTGCCATTCAAATCTGTGCAGGTTACACATTAGGTATCCTGATCTTACAGCCGCCCCAAATAATCTTTCAACCCCAGAGCACACTAAAATGTACAAAGGTCCGTATTGCCTCGGTTCATTATATAACTGCTAATATAATATCCTCGCTTCTTCCTGGGAATCCTCCTCCTTGCAAGCGCGAGGCGGGGCGAGGGGCTTGCTGGGGAAGAAGGAAGCCTCTTCCCCTTCACATTTGTTTTATAAAAACCCCCAAAGCTATGCACAACGTATGTCAACTCTTATTCCAAAGCCCGCCGTTTCCGAGTCTTACCAAGCCCGTGCAAAGAAGGCGTTGGACAGGATAGTAATTCTCCATGGATCTCGCTCTCTCACACACACAAACCCGCCCTGGCAACTGCATGGCTGTTTTCTAGGAGAAATTGCAAGCGTCGGTGCTTCCGCGGGAGCCAGATGCCAGCTCGGGCAAATGTATCAGCAGGCGTTTATCACAGAGCAAGGCTCTTGTCTTTCCAAGGAAAGCCTCCCCCCACCTTGGACTCTCTCATTCCCCCCCCCCCCCGCCCGCCCTTGCCGACCCTTTGATGCTTTGCAACGCCCGAGGTGCAATTCGTGTGCGTCCAAATGGATGCACCCAAATCCACCACGGCCATATCCGCGCTGGAGCCCCTCACCTTTCCAATCATTGCATCCGTCTCTCTCGCGTCCGCCTCACATGGATCTCACAGCATCCTGCCTCGCCGACAGCCCATTGCAGCGGGGAGAGAGGCGGCGCGGCGAGAGGAGCCGGGGGAACAGGTACGAGGCGAGAGGAGGAGGAGGAGGAGGGACCTGCTGCAGTCGGGAGAGGCTCCCGTAGTTCCCCCAGCCGCCGCCGCCGCCGCCGCTTCCCTCCTGCCCCTCGCGCCCAGGCTCCCTTCAGCCAGCCGCCAGCCCGACTCCCTGCCTCGCCAGTCCCTGACTCAACATTCCCAGCATTCCCGAGGAGCTGCCTGCGCGCCTCGCGCTCTCCGCCGGGGGCAGCAGCGAGCTTCCTCGGAAGGGGCCGGCTGCAAACCGGACCTCCAGCAGCAAAAGCAGCAGCAGCAACGCTCCAAAGGTTTGCCTTCCTTCGCCCCGGCGCCCGGCATCTCGCTTTGCGCTCTGCAAGCCCGGAGATGGGAGGGAAAGAGCCGACACCCCGCTGCCCGAGGCTTGGCGGAGGCGCCCTACCCGCTCCAGAGATGCTCAGGTTCGCGCGCAGCCCAATTGCTCGCACGCCTTCAAGGCGAACGGTGGCCAGCGGAGGGTGGATTGAAAATAGTGGCGCAAGGCCAGCTCACCTTGGCAGAAATAGGTGGACGCACGTGCTTGCAAACATACGCCCAAAATGTAGCCTCCAAGGCCTGTTTTTATTTATATGTATGACTGTTTTAATAATGGATGCACATTTCGTATAAATGTGCTAATATAATTAAACACAGGCTCCTAGGCATCCCCGTTATAAAGGTATCATCATCATCATCATCATCATCAGTGCTGAATTCCGCGGGTATTCAAGGTACACAGTACCCACACCTTTTCCCTCCCAAATGTTAACAGTGTGGCACTTACTGTAACAATTTCTTGGTGAGTACCAGCACCCTTTTTCTAGAATAAGAAAGAAAAAGCACTGATTATTATTTATTAACAGCAACAGCTGATTGGCCTTAATAGTACAGAGCTATAAAGAACATACTGGGGGTAATTTATTTCAGACACTTGCTCCAGAAAGTCTCCTGTGTTTTTAAACTTTTGATCTGATACCTGCCTATAGACGTAACAGCAATACCCATGCACTATCATACATATAATTTTATGCAACATCTACATGATGTCACCATCAAATCATTTCCCTTCTATGATTTCTTCATGGTTGCCTCCATGGTTCTGGTCCAAAAGAAAAAATCAACTGTTTTGGGGGGTAAATAATGGAACAGTCGTGCAATCTCTGCAGCTGTAGATCACCTTAGTGCTATTTTTCATCTTTCTGAAGAGACGTGGTTTTGACATAAACAGTGGCATACCACGTTGGTGAGCCTACCACCACATGTCTATACTTCACTATACTTCATGCCTTTCCAGTCAATAGCATTCTAGCTATGTATCTTTAGCTGTTGGAGATGGAACACAGTGAGAGTACACACAGTAAATGCACAACATGAGAGATGTAATTTACTAAACTAGTCTCCAATAAGAGGTACAGCCACTGTATCCCTCTTTGTGCATCTAGTCTAGAAATAAAGAAATTGACTTTTTAATTGTTTTATCATACACACACACTAAACATCTGTAATTATTTTGTATACATGCACTGTAGCTGAATCATCTTGCTGTGAATAGAGCTATATTAATTCTGGACAAAATAATGTTGATTTCAATCGATCGGATCATGTAGTGATTTAATCTTTTTTGGTGCTGTAACATTTGCCACATCCAAACCAGCTGAATTTGTTTTTATTTCCAGAGTATATTACTGATCAAGATTATCGTTGTCCTACAAACCTTTGCTATTGGCTCATGTGAAACACAAGAATCTGGCTCAACAATAGTTTTTGTGGGCATTGTTTGGCCACTTTCATTGCAGGCATTGTGCTAATATTATCAAAAGGAATTAATTCAGATATTCTGTAGGAGCATGGGGAAATCAAGGGAAGAGATTCTATGCACCCTGAATTTTCCATAAATGTGTTCCTTTATTTTACATATTTGTACGGGTGGCTTGAAAATATTTAAAATGATGAAGCTTCACATAATTTAAAAATAAACCAATAAAGCAACAATAAAATCACAACACAATTAAAGAACATAAAACACCTCAGTTAAAGAGTCTTCTTTAAAATCATGCCAGCCCATCCAGATTAAAACGAATTATAAAAGGTTCTCCTAAATAAAGGCTTGCCAGATTTCCCAGGGATGGTGCTCGTGGTAGTTCCATAACTTAGGTGCTGCTACATAAAAAAGCAATGTATAAAACAAATCCTTAATGATACACTTCAATTCAAAATGTGCCCACTAGTCCAAAAAGTTTGGCCACCCCGACATAGATGATGCTAAAAAGGAGAATATGTACATCATGTGCAGATGTATGCATTCTACATTTGTGTCCCACAGTGGGAATATGAATCACAGCTTCCAACTATACAGCACCATAGCTGCTGCCATTGGAAATGCTGGTTTATCAATATCGAGCAGCAATAGCCAGGCCACCCTTTCACTCAGGGTCTAGATGCTAGGCCCAATAGATTTGTACTAATGCTGCTGCCATCTTGGCAGTTGTCAGTGCTGCAGAGTAGCAGTGAGGTGAGCTTTGTGTCTAGATAGTCAGTGATTTTGATCTTCTGCCATATTCACTTAAGGAACTCTCAAGGCAATGTTTAGCTTTGCAGTCAGCCAATTCTTTAATGGAATGAAGAAACTGTGTCTGTGTTTCGAGGGGTTGTTCTCCAGGTGCAAGCAAGCGCCCAAAGCCAATGGAAGATGGTCTGTTGGGGCAAATAGGGCCCGCCCCAACCTCAGTCTGCCTGCCCCCCTCAGCCAGCCCTCACCTGCCTGCCTTCTTCCTTGCTGCTAGTTGAGGGGGCAGCCTTAGATTTCAGCTTCTTCTGGAACTAGGTAGCTCTGCCTGCCATTGGCTCTGACTCCACCTATCATCAGGCTCCCTGCCTTCTGGCCCGCCAACCCCAATGGGCACCAGCCACCATTATGGCCCAAACACTAAAAGTGTGGAGGGTAGTAAATGTATCCCATGGAGTAAATTGATTCATCCTTTTCATGTTTCCTTAGTATGCCTGAGAATTCTAACCATAATATGAAAGTGAACCACTTGATCTCCAGAGAGCCATTCTGGCTAAAACCCTGAAGATGTCAAGCAATCAAATATTCCCACTGTAAAAGCTGGATCGCACTCTGACAAATGGAAAATCCTGTGTACATGGTAAAGAAGCAGGGGTATAGACACGCCTCCCATTTTCTGTACATAACCTTTAATGTCATCATTATTAATAATATATGGTCATGATCCAGTCACATTTAAATGAACAGGACTTTAAAATGTTTAACTTTGGCTATGATATATTCCGTATTATTGTTAATAGCAGTAGCACTAGGAGAAATAGAAATATAAGCTTTATTTTAAATGTTCCTTTTTATATTTAGAAAGGTTAACTCTGAGATCCATTTCTCACCTTCTGCCTGCATTATTGTGTTGATTAAAAGATGTAGAGGTTAATGCTATAAGTTCTCAGAATAATTGTTTTTCAGAAATAATCCTTTGGTTTTCTTTTTCTTTCTCACTCCCCTAAAAAAGGAAGACCCTGTTGCAGAATTTTCTCCAAATATTCACCATTTATTTTGTGGGGGCGGCCATTCCCCACCCCCAAAGTGCCCCAGAATGAGGCAAAGTTGAAGGCATTTAGGACAATGCAAAATGGCTGTCAGTGCATTTGCTTTTGCCACCATTTGGAGCAGTAGCAAAAAAGCAGAGAACTCTCAGGGTGGGGAGTGAAAGATACTACACTACTACCACTACTTATAGCATGGGTGAGGAAACTGTGACCCTTCAGACACTGTTAGACTCCAACTCCCATCTCTCCCAGCCAGCATAAAGGATGTAAAGGGTTTTTATCAAAATGAGAAGGGTGACAAGTTACACACTCCTAACTTATCATGAGCCCCACTCCCAGTAAACAGCTGAGGAAATTCTCCTCCCCACAGGGAAAAAAATTGTAAAATCATTTCACTCAACTTTCCAATATACTACCCAGGGTTGAGAATTTTCAAAAGGCAATTTTCCTTTGAATTTCCTTCCCAACATTGACTTGAAGATAAATAGGATTGGTAACTACCTGACATTAAACTATTTCTTACATGCAAGCCTTGTTCATCTACCTTTACCTGTGTACATTGCCTTTCAGAAGCAGCTGGCCCCTTTCATATTTTAAGATTAGATAAAAATAGGGAATATTAGATCTCCTTAGCAGGGTTTTCTTTTCCCCAACGCCTAAACAGGAAATCAAATATGAATACCAGTCGGATTGCTGGGCTGAAAGAAACAACTACAGGTGCATACTTGAAAATGAAAAAGCCAAGGAGGGGAAAGGGTGCCTTTAAACTTTTGTCCTAATCATCTGGCCTCTGCAACTTTTCTAAAGGCCTCTTTAATGACCGAGATGCTTGTAGCTTCCACTTCCTATTGCGGTGACTTTAAAGGGGACATAAAACAGCAGCTCATTTTGCTTCTTTTTGGTGGAAGTTATATGCTGAATGCCCTAGGAAAGTGACGCATGCATTACATAAAGTTATGATTCACTAAGGTTTTGGGCCACTTTCTCACAAAGAGAGCACAGCTGGAACACTTATGGTCCAGAGAAAGGCATGATGATGATGCGAAGAACACAAAGCATCTTTTCCAGTGTGGGAGATGGACGGACGGATCCATAACGTTCAAGGAGAAATTGAGAGAGAGAGAAGGGATTTAACCAAAGTGTGCACCACAAACAAAACCGTACAGTATTTTTCCATGCTCTTTTTGAAAGCAATATACAATGGTTGCAATGACAAAAGCATGTTAGATGACATTTCTAAAGTAACTTGATTATTTGAAGCTGTATGCAGCAATCGAAGGGTGGGAGGGCAGAGTGAGGTCTGACTGTATGTGGTAAAAGGTAAAGGTAAAGGTACCCCTGCCCGTACGGGCCAGTCTTGACAGACTCTAGGGTTGTGCGCCCATCTCACTCAAGAGGCCGAGGGCCAGCGCTGTCCGGAGACACTTCCGGGTCACGTGGCCAGCGTGACAAAGCCGCATCTGGCGAGCCAGAGCCACACACAGAAACGCCGTTTACCTTCCCACTAGTAAGCGGTCCCTATTTATCTACTTGCACCCGGGGGTGCTTTCGAACTGCTAGGTTGGCAGGCGCTGGGACCGAGCAACGGGAGCGCACCCCGCCGCGGGGATTCGAACCGCCAACCTTTTGATCGGCAAGCCCTAGGCGCTGAGGCTTTTACCCACAGCGCCACCCGCATCCCAGACTGTATGTGGAGTCTTGTGCAAACTTTTTGTAAACGCCTCTTCTCCATGTCACCTACACTTTCACTGTGGTGCAGCCTCTCAGTGGGCAGGTTAATTTAGCACATTTAGATCCCACCTTCCTTCTATCATGGAATTCAATGTGGGGTACCAAGGTGCTTCCAGATAGTCTTCCAGCCAGGCACTGGCTGAGCCCAGACTTGCTTATCTTCAGCATGTGGCTGCATCCTATGCCCATGGACCAAGCCCTGCCATTTATTTTATAGAAGTTCCTGTGTTTCCTGCCTTTCTTCCAGTGTGGCACTGAAGTCGGCATACAATGAGTTTCCAGGTGGTGCCCCAATCCAGGCACCGAACAGATGCGAACCCGCATAGCTTCAGTAGGTGGCTGTATCTCATGCCTCCAGGCCATGCTCGATGTAATCTCAGTTTCTTCCATGGTTGTGCTAGGTACGATGCAGTTAATCATAACTTAGCATTTCTGTGATTCCTTGTGATTACTGCCAATGCGGAGAAGGGTAGGATTCTGTGGTGGTGGTGGTGGAGAAAGGAAGGAGAAGGAAGGAGAAAGAAGAAGAAATGGACATGCAATGGCATTGTGACTTCATCCTGGATTCCACTGAATTTGCTTGATGCACCTGCCACTGTGGATGGGAACACGCAACCCCATTGGAGGCCAGTAGCTACGCAGAGCACCTTGTGTCACAGATAAAAATCTTCACAAAGAATTGAAGTGCTTCCCAACTTTATGCAAATATCCACAGTATTATAAAAATGGAATTTACTGTAGGTTTCACTTTAAAGCTGTTTAAAATTGAGCTTGTTTATTTTTGAGCATTAGTGGTATCTACATGATAAAATTGGATTCTTATTTTTATTTTTGCTCCAGTTGTAAATGAGACTGTTCCACCATGCATGAGATTAGAAATAAAGGCTTTACAATGAAAATAACTATTCTATGGTGTTCTTTGTAATATCTGTTCCAGTGTAACATCTTTAAGGAGTTTTCCCTTAAAGCATGTAACGTAATCCAGCATTTCGTACCCAGGAAGTCCACGTGGGAATCCAATATATTTCATGAAGAATATTGACTTGGATTGTTATTATTGTTCATTTCATTTCTATACTACTTCTTTATTTTTAAGGGGAAAAAATCTCAAACATTAAAACATCAAATAAAACAATCCAGAAGATAACATTACAGAAGAAAGTAAAATATAATGTGTACATTCAAAGAGCATAATTAACAGGAAACATTGCCTTAAAGATCTCAAAAGAAAACATTACAAAGGAGGTCACATACAGAATGCACGTTTAAAGCAGCAAAATTAACAAACAAAAAAACCTTAACATTTCAAAAGAAAACATTACTAGAGAAAGTCAAATACAAAATACACATTTAAAACAGCATAGTTAGCAAGACAATAAAATATTATCATCAGCATAGAACATACCTGTTGCTGTTGCTGCTAATCCTGCCAATTGTGGTTCCACAGCTGTGGAAGCTCAGACTCAATGACCTGGGTCTGTGCTAAGAAACAGCCAAGATGGTCTCTGACCTCTTCAGCAGCCTCAGCTTTTGTAGCTGGAATCAGTCAGCCCCCTCCCCCCCAGACCAGGCAGAAAAAAGGCCTGCAATGCCAAGAGCAGGTATTCCAGGTCTCACAGCCAAGATGAGATACGTTCTAGCATAGAGGTCAACATGCACAACTCTTAGGATGCTTGTTCCGCACTAAATAACTGGAACTTTTCTTCACTTCCAGATTAGGCAGAGGAGCAAAGGAAACTGTCTTACACCTAATCCTACCATTGATCCATCTAGTTCAGGATAGTCGACACTGACTGGCAGCAGTGTTCAAGAGTTTCAAGGAGTCCTTTTCAGCCTTACTTGGATTGTTTGGGATTGAACCTAGGACTTTCTGCATGCCAAGCACCCCACCTCCAAATAAAGATGTCCCTCCTCTTCTTCACTCTTAAGGTTCCTTGTACCCACAGCTGTCTTTTCATGTGTTTTTATATCAAGGGACAGCAAACTTTTTCAGCAGGGGGCCAGTCCACTGTCCCTCAGACCTTGTGGGGGGCCGGACTATATTCTGAAAAAATACAGTTGTACCTCAGGTTACATACGCTTCAGGTTACATACACTACAGGTTACAGAACTTTGCTTCAGGGTGAGAACAGTAATCATGGTCTGGTGGCGCGGCAGCAGCAGGAGGCCCCATTAGCTAAAGTGGTGCTTCAGGTTAAGAACAGTTTCAAGTTAAGAACGGACCTCCAGAACGAATTAAGTTCTTAACCCGAGGTACCACTGTAAAAGGAACGCATTCCTATGCCCCACAAATAACCTAGAGGTGCATTTTAAATAAAAGCACACATTCTACTCATGTAAAAACACCAGGCAGGCCCCACAAATAACCCAGAGATGCATTTTAAATAAAAGCACACATTCTGCTCATGTAAAAACATGCTGATTCATGGACTGTCCGCGGGCCGGACTGAGAAGGCGATTGGGCTGGCCCCAGCCCCCGGGCCTTAGTTTGCCTACCCATCCACATCACCTTCAATGTTAACAAAGTGCAACATACATGTTTCAAATATATAAAGTAACATTCCTCTGTCCAGCTCCATTTCTGTGAGCAGAAGAGAAGCAGCTGCGATTAGAAAAATGGGCCAAGCTTGTTTTTTCAAGGGACCATTCCATCCTCCACTGTGTTTGTACAGTTATCAAGCTACAAATGCTGGTTCTAATACCGTGATGGCACTAAGTCTTATGACTAAGGGGAAAGCGCCTCCCATTGCTGCACATCATAAATAGTTGCCTTTACACAGCATTTTGCCACTCCTCATTTTCTCTAGATTATGCCCAGAACAATGAGGTGTGTTCAGGTACTGCAGCTAATCCATTCTAATGTGTGTTACCCATGGTAACCAAGAGAGAAAAGGGAGGGATCGTACTGTGCAGCAATATAGCAGTACTCATCTTTGAACCAAGTAATGAAAATATGCAAGTGCAGTTTGCATTACTACAGAATGTAACACTTTGGCCTCCCAATTTTTATTATATGATAAGGTGACATGCTTCATTTTGCAGCAATGCGAAGGGTAAACCTGGATCATAATGCTGACCATTCTTTCAAAGTAAGTGAAAGCAATCAAAATTCCAGTTTTTTCACTTTAGATGTGTGTCTATGAATGTCTGCATTGTAAAGATGCAATCAATTAATAACTCTCTTTTTTGTGGTAAGAAACACGTTGTGCCTATGTTGAACATTTTGAATTCCTTAGATATTGAGCAGCGCTCCTGAGGAGGACAATGCACATCAATGTGCTGATGCTGCTATCAATACAAGCCTCTAGAGTTGTTTGGCTATAGTCCATCTGACTGTATCTCTGGGAAATATTTCCATCCATTCCACAACAGTAATTATTAAAGTGTGTGTGTGTGTGTGTGTGTGTGTGTATTGCATGATATTTTGCCAAGGCCAAAATAATTCAATATAAGCTTCTTTTAAACTGGCTGATTTATTTTTACAGTGTTACATGAGAATTTAGCATTTCACTTTTCCCTAAGAATTATATTTATAACAACAACAAACAAACCAAAAACCAGTAATTCAAGTTCCCCTATGCAGGCCTGGAGCAGAAAACAAAAACTGGAGGTGAGTGGCAACATAAGGTACAACTAATAGGTTTTTCATCACTAGTTGCCCATCCTTGCTCATCAGGCAGTAAAAAGTGACTTGTGCCTGCAAACAAGAAAGGTTTACTTAAAGGCAAAAAGAGCCCCCCCCCCCCCCAAGTCTCATTGTGCTTTGCCTACACACAGAATAGACTAATTCTGTAGTTGTGTTTTGTTATAAAATTAATCACCAAACCAGGTCTGTAAAACAGTGCAACGTATAGAATGCTGGAATGCAGTTAGGTTGTTCTGTTAACAAAAGATGGAAATTCCTGATAACAAGGCTAGTAGAGAAGCAATTGGTCCATTGGAAGAACCGCATGCCGTCCTAGCAAGCAAAAGGTAACCTCTGCGCGGAATCCCTGTAATCAGGGAATCAGGTGATCAGGAAGCACCAGTTACCTCCTCTTCCTTCAAGACATTTCAATTGTTGTTCTTCAGTCCGAACAGCAAACTCTGATCTTTTATTCAGAATGAGGGTGCTAGTTCACCATCTTAAGAGCAAGTAACCCATAAAATGGTACCCAGTACTTAAACCTGTGCTCCAGCTGGCACATGTGTGTTGGTACAGCTGCACAAATTGGGTTTGCAGGATTTAGGTCCCCTGAAGATGATATAGGTGCCTGCTGTATCCACTGCGAAAGAGAGTAGGGGAAGATGTAGGCTGGCGCATCAATATGAGTCACTGCTGATTAGGCAGCAGCTACTTGTTAAGTTGTGGGGGCGGAGTCCTTTTCTTTGGTGGGAAAGTGCAGAACATTTTGTGGATCAGGGAACCACACTAGTGTCATGCCCACATCCCAAGGATGGACAAATCACAGTAGACTAATAGTGCGATCAGCAGACAAACAGGAATTGGCTGGGCAGACAGAGTCAAATATGTGATCCAGATTCCACAGCATGCCTGTGCAAGATATACGTAGTTCATGGGCAAGAGCAGCCAGAGACAGGGTTTTCAGGACCCTGGACAGGTCACTGTGAGCAGATTACTTGTTATGAGAATGCCAATTCCAACTGAGCCCTTATATGCCTCTTGGACCTGGTGGTTAACCTTCTGAGACCAGAGAGAGAAAGAGAGCGCGCTCTGGAATGAGAGATTTAAAAAAGTAGCCTTCAGTCTGGAAGCCCCTCTGTCATCTCTCAACACCTGCTGCTTTGCCTGTGTTAGTGAGAGGGAATCAGAGAGTGTGAGGTCCATAATGCAGGGGGCGGGCAGGTAGATGAAACCTTTATTTCCTATCGTCTTTGGAGCAAACTGGTGTTGTGTATCACAGGGGTTATATTTGTAACTCATAGATTTATGGAGGATTTGCTTGTGATTTTATATAGGTTTAATCTGGTTGGTTAGTTGTAGACAACCTTGGAATGTGTCTTTGTGGTCTGAATAGGTGGCCTGCATGCACACACACACACACACACATACACACAGCTATCTAGAAGTAGAGCTCTGAAAAATTATCAGTTACACTCAAAAAGAGAAGTAGTTTAACCTTCTGAACCAAAGTATTTCAGATCTTCAGTTCAACCAGGAAGCAAATATTTACTGCAGAAAGCAAACAGTCAACCCATACATTAGAAAATCAGCGTCTACCATGCAAAGGAAAATAAATGTTTCATTCATTGATGAATAACCCAATTAAATATTTTCCAAGCAATAAAAGTTCAAATTACAATATGGAGAATCCTTTATGGATCTCTTGAGCAAGCTGTCCCTAATATACTGTTACTGTAATGTTCACTATTTAGGGACGTGGGTGGCGCTGTGGTCTAAACTACTGGGCCTCTTGGGCTTGCTGGTCGGAAAGTTGTGGTTCGAATACACATGATGGGGTGAGCTTCTGTTGCTCTGTTCCAGCTCCTGCCAACCTAGCAGTTCGAAAGCACACCAGTGCAAGTAGATAAATAGGTACTGCTGCGATGGGAAGGTAAACGGCATTTCTGTGTGTTCTGGTCTCTGTCACGGTGTTCCTTTGCACCAGAAGCGGTTTAGCCATTCTGGCCACATGACCCAGAAAGCTGTCTGTGGACAAACGTTGGCCCCCTCGGTCTGAAAGTGGAGGGGAGCACCTCACCCCCATAGTTGCCTTTGACTAGACTTAACCATCCAGGGGTCCTTTACCTTTACCACACCTTACACTATTTATAGTCATATTTAATGGAAGTGAGACAATCAGTCACATTAAAATAAGGAAAATGGCAACACAATTTTATCAAAAATAGATATTAATCCTTTGTGCGTATTTGATAAATAGTTAAAATTCCTACACCCATCTTTTCTGATGTGATTAAAGTGTCCACAGGAGTGTACAGAAGCACAGTTAACCAGTAATGTTTTTTAATGAATTATTTCCACTAAACAGGGTAGCAAGGACTGCAAAATATTCCCTTCAAGTGTGATGGGTGTATAAATACAGTAAGCCCTCTACATAATATATATCCCCTTTCTACTGCAATATTAATGGAGGGAACTGAGAATTCAGTTATCTCTCATCCTCCTACCCACCAAGGAGTCAAATGGAACTGAGATCTAATCCCTAAAGAAAAATAGTTCTTCATATGTTGATTCAAGATGTTTAGGGTCACCATATTTCAAACAGTGAAAATCTGGACAGAAATGCTGTTTTTGAACTATTTTTATGGAAAATCAGGCTGCCAGATGTCCAGATTTTTCCAGACATTTTTCCAGATTTCCCCCCGGACACTGCTAGAGATGTATGGCAACCCTATGTTAGTATGAATTTCTTGGCTCAGGCAACATATAAAGGTAAAGGTAAAGGTACCCCTGCCCGTACGGGCCAGTCTTGACAGACTCTAGGGTTGTGCGCCCATCTCACTCAAAGAGGCCGGGGGCCAGCGCTGTCCGAAGACACTTCTGGGTCACGTGGCCAGCGTGACATCGCTGCTCTGGCGAGCCAGAGCCGCACACGGAAACGCCATTTACCTTCCCGCTAGTAAGCGGTCCCTATTTATCTACTTGCACCCGGGGGTGCTTTCGAACTGCTAGGTTGGCAGGCGCTGGGACCGAGCAACGGGAGCGCACCCCACCACGGGGATTCGAACTGCCGACCTTTCGATCGGCAAGCCCTAGGCACTGATGTATGGAAGTGAGAGCTGGACCATAAAGAAGGCTGATCGCCGAAGAATTGACGCCTTTGAATTATGGTGCTGGAGGAGACTCTTGAGAGTCCCATGGACTGCAAGAAGATCAAACGCATCCATTCTTAAGGAAATCAGCCCTGAGTGCTCACTGGAAGGACAGATCGTGAAGCTGAGGCTCCAATACTTTGGCCACCTCATGAGAAGAGAAGACTCACTGGAAAAGACCCTGATGTTGGGAAAGATGGAGGGCACAAGGAGAAGGGGACGACAGAGGATGAGATGGTTAGACAGTGTTCTCGAAGCTACAAACATGAATCTGACCAAACTGCGGGTGGCAGTGGAAGACAGAAGTTCCTGGCGTGCTCTGGTCCATGGGGTCACGAAGAGTCAGACATGACTGAACGACTAAACAACAACAACAAACATGGTGCCTGGACCATACTCAATAGGAATTTAACTAGGATTCTGAGATGGCAACTACATATTTGGTTTCACCCAGCGTTTGTCAAAGCAAGCAGGTGTGTGTGTGTGTGTGTGTGTGTGTGTACTAGATGACCCTTGGGGTACCTTCCAGCTCTACAATTCTATGATTCTATGACAGTAGATGGTGGTTGGCATCACACAGCCATTCTCCACAATGCAACAATTAGAAGGCTGAATGAATCAGGAAACCCACAATCCCATCTCAAAACAAGAATCACAAGGAAGAATAAAAGAAAATGTGTATTTCTTTTCTACATCATGTATGGTAAGATCACATGTATGGGACACCTTCCCCTGTCACCTTTGTATCGTTAGATTAGCAGGGTCTTTTTTTTTTTTTTTGTAGTGCACTCTTTCATCAGGGCCACCAGGTCCCTCGAAGAGACCCTACAGCCCTAGGTTCTGAAGCTGGAAGGCAACACACTCTCCCCTAGAACCTGCTTTCGTCTTGCCATAATTCTTTTTGCGCATGTAAACCAGAGTGACGGCAAACCGCAATGCAATCTGTCCTTTTGTTCCAAAATAGAATGAGATTCCCTTTCCCAGACATTAGGTTGGGTGTTTTTCCTTTCACTTCCTTCCTTCCCAGCCCCCCCACAAAAAATAAAGCAACAGCCATTTGAAAGGGATGGTGCTGTTTAGTCACCTACCTCCTGGTGAAGCTGCTGTGAAGCCATCAGAAAAAGTACGAAAGCAGAAAATGGGGCCTTTCAGATAGCAGCAATTTTCTTCAAATGCAACGAATGAGTCTCTTCAGATAATACTTGCAATCAACATCCAAGTGTGTACAATGGCTGCTTTTTGGAAGCCTAATTTAACTACTTCAGAATTCTCAGCATGAAGCAGAATGTTGAAGTACAGCAAGTTCTTGTTCACCATATTCCTACAACATCCTGCGCAGTGATATGTCTTGCAGGGACTATTTTGTGTGGTGAAAGATTCACTCAGTGATCAAAATAGAGGCAGCAGAGGGATAGATGTAGACATAGCTGAAATTCAGACTATCCTGTGTTGCCATCAAAATCATATATTGTTAGTAGTAGTAGTAACAACAACAACAACAAATTATTTATACCCCACTCACTCTGGGCAGCTCCCAACAGAATATTAAAAACACGATAAAACATCAAACATTAAAAACTTCCCTAAGCAGAGCTGCCTTCAGATGTCTTCTAAAAGTCAAATAGTTGTTTATTTCCTTGCTATCTGATGGGAGGGTGTTCCACAGGGAGGGCGCCACTACCAAGAAGGCCCTCTGTCTAGTTCCCTGTAACTTCACTTCTCACAGTGAGGGAACCACCAGAAGCCCCTCGGAGCTGGACCTCAGTGTCCGGGCTGAATGATGGGGTGGAGATGCTCCTTCATGTATATACTGTATTTCTTTAAAATATTCCAACATGCAGGTACCATATCATAAAGTTCCAAAAAATCAAAACCCCATTGCCCTGAATTCAAACCTACTGCTGCTACTGCTACTACAATTACTACTATTATTATTACATTTGTATCCCCTACTTTTGAAAAACTATTTGTCTTTACTTTTTCCCCTGACATTAATTCTCTTAGGTATTCTGGTTTTTAGGTAAGCAATATGCAAGTCTTGAATCTACATAGCTACAAATGGTTTTTTAAAAATACGCTGTTGTGTATTTTATCACCTAATTACGCAAGCCAGGGAGAAAAACTTGCACCAGTGCATTATTTCCTAGTGGAACTGATCTGATAGAATGAAACCAACTTATTTGCAAAATAGGATATGATTTCACAAACTGTCCGTATGAATAGCACATGCATACAGTTAATTTCCTGTTAGAGGATGAGTGTAGCTCATTGTAGCTCATTTTGCCATAATAAAAAGGAATGCATTTTCTTTTAATAAGCATTGTGCACTGACGTTTGCTTGACAGTTCTATGACTGCTCAGATGAGATGGGAAGCACCCTGACGCCTCATTTTAAAAGCAACACTTGTAGCATTATTTTGGCATTGTACGGTTTGCTCCAGAGAAGCACCTCCTCATTACACCACTGAACTGGAACAAATCCATTCACCCTTAAGGAAACATAACCTGAGAGAGAGAGAGAGAGAGAGAGGGTGAGATTATTAATTTTCTCCTCAACATCACTACAAAATGTTTGTTCTAGGATTTTATTAGCAAGCAGTAGGCTTAGAGTGGCTCAGTAGTTTAAGGGGAAGAGTCTCTCCTTTGCATGCAGAAGGTCACAAGTAGAATCCCTAGAAAGTCCAAGTTGGTCTGGGAATGTCCTCAGTTTGAATCCTGGAGAACCACAGCCAATCAGTGTAGGCAATACTAAGCTTAATTAATCAAAGGTCTGAGTCAGTGTAAAGTACTAACAAGAACAAAACCCAGAATATAAAAGCAGTATTTTACTGTGTGTTTACTGTGCGAGCGCGTGTGTGTGTCACACACAAACACACATGCATCACATTAAACTATATCAATTATGATACAATATAAAACAATGAAATATTATACAATTATCCATTATTATACAATATGATACAACAAAACCAAATATTATTCAGAAAATAGAATACTGTTAGAAATAACCTTTTTGAACACTTAGTTATTTTCAATCTCATACATTTTCTCACCTGTATTATTTGATTTCGTATCTTTGTATCATAATTGATGTAGTTTAATGAGATGTGTGTGTGTGTGTGCATGTGTTATAGACGCACAATTTAATACCACTTTTATTTTCTGGGTTTTTTCTTGTTTACTATTATTTATTATTCATCCTGCCTCAGTATAAAACAGCTTCCTATGTTCCTGACATAAAGACCACAAGACACTGAGTCCTATGTGATGCTTCCTTGAAGCTTTCACCCTCTCACAAAATACAGTCATGAAAACTGCAATTTGCCTTGGAAGATGCACACATGCAGGGTGTCAGGGTGGGCTTCATAACCCTTAGGTGGTTGTGTATATATTTGTGTGTGTTCTGTGCTGAAAATCACCCCCAGCTGAAAGGATAGAGGAACCTTTAGTTCCCCTGCACCGGTCTTCTGCTTCCAACTTGTTTTGATATGCGCTTATCAACTATTAATCAAAACAAACCACTCAAAATTCCTAGATCATGTTTTGATGAATTGCTAAATGGTTCATTAACTAATATTGTTATTTACGTGTTGCCGTATAGTGAATTTGCTGTGTGTTGACTACATAGGAAGTTACCTTGTACTGAAGTCATACCTTTGTTCCATCGAGCTCTGTATTGTCTACAATCTTTGGGAGTGGCTCTTCAGGATTTTAGGCAAGGAATCTTTCCCCAGACACCAGGGATTGAATGGGTGACCTACTGAGCTGCAGCCCTTCCCAATTTATTGGGAATATTGTAGATTGGATGGAAAGGCAGCATTTAAATAAAGTTGATATTGCAGTCAGATTGCAGCTTCGTTTTGCTTTTAAATCCTTGAAGGGTGGGGCAACATGCATCCCAGCATGTAGCTAAACCCTAAAACTACAACATGAGAACATTAAGAAGGGCCTTGTCACAGTCTGGTCCACGAGCGATCAAAGTCCCGGCTGAGGACGTCAGGACCGGGGGCAAGATAGCGGCGTGGGAGCAGGTACGAGAGTCCAGAAGTTAAGGGTCCGAGGGGCGAGAAGCAAGGAGTCACAAAGTCAAGGGTCCAAGGATCAAGAAGCAGGGAGCCAGGAAGCTGAGGTCCAAGAATCAGGAAGCAAGAAGCCACACGCAGCAACACAGGAAACGTGTTGCTGTGGCAAAGAGCCAAAGGGGAATGCTGACCTAATATCCCTTCCTGGCTCTTGCCACCAGGTGCAGTGAGTTACCAAGCGGTCTCACCTGTGCGGCCTGCCTTGCCTCTCCAGAACAAACTTAGGAAGGCCCCAGTCCTGCGAAGCCCTACTGGTCACAGGGCCTGGCTCCTGCATACACTCCTGACAGGCCTGCTGGATCAGGCCAATGGGCCATCTAGTCCGGCATCCTGTTCTCACTGGGGCCAACCAGATGTTTGTGGGAATCCAGCAAGCAGAAGGTGAACACTCCCCTCTCCCATGATTTCCAGCAACTGGTATTCAGAAGCGTTGCTGCCTCCAGCTGTGGATACAAAGCATAGCCATCATGGCTAGCCGTCGTTGAGAGCTTTGTCCCTCACAGCTTTGTCCAATTTATGTTTCAAGTCACCCATATTGGTGTCCTATGGGAGCAAGTCCTGCGGATACTGCGAGAAGCACTTTCTTTTGCCTGTCCTAAATCTCCCAACGTTCAGCTTCATTGGAGTGTCTATGAGTTCTAGTTAATGAACCAGGAAGAGCTTTCCTCTATCCACTTTCTCCAAGCCATGCATAACTTGGTAAACTTTCATTGTGTCACCTCCTACTCGCCTTTTCTCAAAACTAAAGCATCCCAAAAGCTACAACCTTTCCTCACAGGAGAGTCATTTCATCCCCTTAATCATTTTGGTTGCCCTTTTGTGAACCTTTTCCAACTCTACAATATCCTTTTTGAGGTGAGGCAACCAGAACTGTACTCAGTATTCCAAATGAGGTTGCACTATAGTATGTATATTATCAGCAGTTTTATTTTTGATTCATTTCCTAATGACCCTGGCATGGGGGCTGCCTTTTTCACTTTTGCCACACACACTGGTTCAACAACTTCATTATGCTATCCACAATGATCCTAAGGTTTCATTCTTGGTCAGTCACCACCAGTTCAGACCCCATTAGCATATATGTGAAATTAAGATTATTATTTTTTACCCAACAGGCATCATTTTATACTTGTTTACACTGAATTGCATTCACCATTTTACCACCCATGCACCCCCTAGATCTCTTCTAGGGGGTTCCCCCAACTGAGGAAGATATTGTTTTTGTTTGTTACTACGTTGTGTATTGTGGGGGTTTTATATTGCAAACCTCCCTGTGATCCTTGGATGAAGGGCAGCATGGAAATTTTATTATTACATTAATCATAATAATTTGGGGAGGGGACAGGGCACACGGGGGGAGGAGATGGGGACAGTCCAGTTGTGTCCCATTAGCACAGGGATTTCTGCTTGCACGTTAGTTGAATACTATCCAATGTCTTTAGTAGGTACCAAAAAAACAAAAAACAGTGGGGACTGATACATTTGATACATGACAAATATGTTGTCACACTCCTTGCAGTAGATACTGTGTTAAAAGTTTGCTCTTCTGTGCTACACTAATTTTAAAAACTTTTTTTCTACATTCAATCGTACTGTTTTATGGCAGGTGATGGTCTTTGGCTAAACAATAAAGATTAGTGGTTAACGTCGAATCATAAAAACAGCAGAGATGTGCAGAAAAAAATGTTCACTGAGAAAGACAGCTATATTGGTCCAAATTGACCTTTTATACAATATATAAAGATGTGTGGATATAGACAATGGAAGTGAAGGCTGGTTCTTGAATCATTTCCCTTTTACTGCCCATTTGGAGCAGAGATGAAATGCAGACATACCGAAGGCTCAGCACACCAGGAGGCATGTCAGATATAAAAACTTTGCAGTGATTCAATGGAAATAATAGTAGCTATACAACCCTGGCATTCTCAATCCCAAATAATTTTCGAGATTGGGTCTGCAATGCCCCACACACTTATGTGTCCCATTGAACCCAAAAAGATTTGTTGGGAGTAGACATGTATTGGGTTGCATGGTCAGTCACTTGCAGATTGACAACTGGAGAGCCAGTGTGGTGTAACGGTTACAATGTCAGGACCTGGGAGACCAGGGTTCAAATGCTCACCTGGCCATTAAACTCGCTGGGTGACTTTGGGCCAATCATTGACTCCCAGTCTAACCTAAATGATATTGGTGGCTGAAAAAAAGATGTTGATGAGGAATTATTGTGGGGGGTGGGAGAGAGACCCTTACAGAATATTGAGTTTCTCATAGGTATAAATTTTCTTATTTATTTATTGCATTTATATCCCACATTTTTCTCCAAAGAGCTCAAGGTGGCATACATGGCTATCAGCCTTCTAATTTAATCTCTAGCTATGATTACTAGAAATAAAATATATGTTTGTACTCCAATTTATGTCAAATATTCCAGGAAGATGCATTTGGTTGAATTAAAAACCTCACATGTCTTTCAGAATACACTGGTACCTCGGGTTACAGACGCTTCAGGTTACAGACTCCGCTAACCCTGAAATAGTACATCGGGTTAAGAACTTTGCTTCAGGATGAGAACAGAAATCGTGCTCCGGCGGTGCGGCAGTAGCAGGAGGCCCCATTAGCTAAAGTGGTACCTCAGGTTAAGAACAGTTTCAGGTTAAGAACGGACCTCCAGAACGAATTAAGTTCTTAACCCGAGGTACCACTGTATTCAAAGCTCCCCAGCTGAATAAGAACTGTTTGCAACTGAAGTCCCTACTAAGGAACCCAACAGGACTTCGCTGAGTTCTGCTTGGGCTTACTATGGACATGCTACTGAAAGCAACCGAAAGCTTTTAACTCCCATTGATTTCTGTATTTGGAAATGTGGCCTGAACAAAGACCCACTTCATTTACATCACTGCTGCTTTCAGTAGAGATAGGGCTCGGTCCTCCTGCAAATGGGGCTTTGGGAATTCATGCCAGCAATCTGCCAGTCCCAGCAGGTCAACCTACTCACTAAGATCTCTTATCCTAGACCTAGCCTCTGATCAATGAAAGCAGCAGAGCAATTCATTGCTGTCCTCTGTGTTCTACTTTTCTCACTGAACACCCAAGTCTCTTCAAAGGGCAGTGGAAAGAAGAACAGGGACTAATCACCTGACTTCACATTATACTTGATATGTGACAGCAGCCTTATTATTATTATTATTATTATTATTATTATTATTAGGCTGGGGATTGGGGAGAGGTTTCCTTGTGACATTATGGAACAAGGCTCTCTGCCTCCACCAATTGTTGGAAACTACAGGAGGGGAGAATGTTCTGGGGCTCATCCTGCTTGTAAATTTGCCACAGGCATTTGGTTAGCTACTGTGAGAACAGGATGCTGGACTAGGTGTACCATGGACCTGATCCAGCAGGCTTTTCCTATGTTCTTAAGGGTCAGGGATCAGCCTTATTGTCCATCTTCTTTGGCCCCTCAGCAGAGGCCCAGTGCCAACATTAATAGTGCAACCTGAATTTGATGGCATGTGACTGAATCCCACCTAAAAACAGTGACAGCCTGGAAGTGTCCTGAGTGAGCAATGAAGGGGAAGTAGCCTCTGCTTACCTCTGCTGCTGGGCCACAGTAATGATTGTTCCAGAGAAAGAGGGCAAGCACATAGACAATGGTGAGGTATGCCATATTTCAAAAAGTGAAAACCAGGACACCCTGAAAATTGTTGAGTTTTTTTATGAAGACCCCAAAAACAGATTACTTGCCAAAGATCCAGGACAAACCGCTTCTGGAAAATCCGGACGTAAGGCAGCCCTAGGTATGTCTAGACTGAACACAGTGAGGGCCCCACTGTTCTTCACCTACCCCAACATGGTGCCCTCAATATGCTTTGGACTTCAGCTTCCATCATCCCTGACCATTGTCCATGCTGACTGGGATTGGTGGGAGTTGTACCCCAAAACCTCTGGAGGCTACTGCCTGAGAGGAAACCACCCAAAATCCTATACATGGTTTGAATCATTGGACTTGATTCTTCTTACTCATATAAGAATTTTTGCATCATAATCTTATTGCTGTTGTGGTTCTCCTAATTCTAGTGTTCTGGAACTGGAGACAAATAATCCTTACTTTGCACACAAAAGGATGCAAGTGTCCCAAAATATAATTTAAGGCACAGCCTGTACATTCTTACTCATGCTGGGAATTTGGGGGGGCTTTACCCCCCTCCCCAAAGTTGTCACCTGCAAATCCTTAATAGTCTTGGATATGTAAACAGGTTTTTCGGTGACTGAACAAATATGGTTATACCCAGTGAATATTTATGTTTAGTTAGAGGTACTTGGAATCTAAAAGGGAGAAAGTAGGTTTTAAGAAATGTGTCTTAGTTCATTCTTATGTTTCTGTTTGCCTCAGCAAAACTTAGTAAATGCTAAGTGCAGAGGATTGCAAGGATACACATTTTGAAGAATATAGATTTTTATGCAATCTTCTACTACATAGTTGCTGTCTGGGGGCTTTGAGCATTGCCATTGATTTCACATGAAGGTAAGAAAGGCGTGTCTCCTTAAAAACAAAGCAAATTTTGTCATAGATATACATTCTTAGCTGTGTGCAGCACATTAGCAGAGAAAGCCATCATGAGGAAAAGCTCAGTGGCCTGGCTTGAGCCATAGCAGCACAATGTCTTGCCATGCATGTCAACACAATTTCGGTCCCATCTTGCAGTCAAACAGATAAACATATTTCCCTTTCAAGGCCAACAACAACATTTCTGAAAGCCATAGCTCAACATCTCTCTCTCTCTCTCTCTCTCTCTCTCTCTCTCTCTCTCTCTCTTCTCCCCTAACAAAGCTCCTTTGTCCATTCAAAAGGAATATCCTGAATAACTAGTGTTCCTATATATTTCTAGTCAAGCTTATCTAATTCAACAGCACCAAGCTTCAGGGCTGTCAGAAGAAGCAAAAAAACACATAACTTTCATGGAAGAAGCAAAAACAAAGCTTTTTATTCAGCAGCAGAGCTATATCAAAGTGTGCCACTAATCTGAACCACAGCCTGATTATTTTCCTAATTTCACGAGGAGGAGGAGGAGGAGGAAGAAGAAGAAGAAGAAGAAGAAGAAACCCTTCAATTATCACCTAATATGACTACTTCTGTACAGTTTGAAAAGGATTAAGTGAATTTTAATCTTTGGGAATTCAAAAGCAGAGATAAAAACAACCACTACCCAAAACCACCGTCACATGCTGCAAACAGCATTTGCTGGGCCTTTCTTGTTAAGATTATTTTTTAGATAAATTCAAGCCCAAATCCAAAATGGATTAAATAGCAAAGAGCTTTTTAAAAATAAAAATAAACTTGATTTATTTATTTTTGAAGGTTTGTTGCAAGACACTAGAGGAATTATTACATGTGAATAAACCGCTAGTTTCCTATTATTATTATTATTATTATTACTACTACTACTAAGCAGTGACCTCATCTTCCACACTAACCACACATGACTTAGGGAGATGGGCAAATCTGTTAATTTTGGTTTCTTTTTTTTCCATGTTCAGTTCCCTGCACTTCCACCTCAGTTTGCAAAAAAAGAAAAGCAAAAAGCCCTCATGCAAATTGTTCAGTATTTTACTGCAAATTGCTCCTAATATACACATTTTAGGTATACGGTGTTCCCTAGTGTAAAGTTGTACCCAATGAACTCTCTGCTTCCTGTGTGTCTCCCAAAAATTGTTCTAGGGCATGGGTAGGCAAACTAAGGCCCGGGGGCCAGATCTGGCCCAATCGCCTTCTAAATCCGGCCTGTGGATGGTGCGAGAATCAGTGTGTTTTTACATGAGTAGAATGTGTGCTTTTATTTAAAATGCATCTCTGGGTTATTTGTGGAGCATAGCAATTCGTACATCCCCCCCCCCCCCCAAAAAAAATATAGTCCGAACCCCCACAAGGTCTGAGGGACAGTGGACCGGCCCCCTGCTGACAAACCCCTGTTATGGGTTCCCTCAGCCCTACAGAACAGATGGGGGTGGTGCAGAGAGATGATAGGAAGTTGAAGTCCCACTGCGAAATTTTGGCACTAATGAGATGACTTCATTGAATGCAACTTGCACGCATATTTGCCAAACAATTTTCACTAATATCATATATAATACAGAATAACATGCTTTTTTTTTTTTTTTTTTTGCATGGCATGGACGACTTGAACTGCATCACAAGATTTAAAGAAGCGCAGACATTAACGGGTGGCTGTGTTTTGGTTCGCATGTTGTTTCAGAAAGTGTGAATTAGGTAAATTGACTTTAAATGCAAACTGAATCACAGTTCTCCCCCTCCTACTTTGGTGTCCAACCACTGCAATAGACACAAACAGAGGGTGGATAACCTTTGCTCCTCTTCCACAACCATAATCTAAGTTGCTCTCAAAGCTGCTATTAGCTATAGAGAGGGAAACATATTATGAGTTTAAGAGCTGAGGTCTATTAAGTTTCTCCCTCTCTGGTAAATAGCATTTTGGGAGGTAGGTGATTAAAGTCAGGGAATCAGCCTGAGGCAAAGAATTAGCTGCCTTTTCCTCCATGCCACCAAAGTGCATCTGTGGCTTCCTATTGTAATAGAAGATGTTGGGCGTTTCAACATTATCCATTGTTTGATCCTAGCTCTATTTTATAAGAAAAGGAGAAGAGATGGCTACACACCTCGCTGCACTTCATTAAAATTCCCTTGGCTAATATTCTGGAAGTCTGTATCTGAGATGTTGAATGTATTCACTTCTCTGCTAAGAAACTGCAACAAAGTACATAAAAGAGTGATGCAAACATAATTACTGTCATTCATTAAATAAAGCTATCATTTTGGTATTATAGTCATGCAGCTGGTTAAATCTGGATGCTTCGTTAGTTTTTCCTAGCACATCATGTTCATTGTAATATCTCTCAACTTTGGTGAATGTAAGTGCTCTTTCTGCATTATGCGCATTCTTTCAGGAATAAAGAATAGAGTTGGATATTACCTCTAATCTTTGCAGCAGTCCATAGAGCAAAGAGGAGGATTTGGAAAATAATGTTTTAAATATAGGAATAGTTGCCTCTCTCTGACTTTTTTTTTTTAAAAAACCACCACGGCCACCACCTTCGTTGAACTCTGCTCTCTGCTGGTGACATTTTGAAGTGCAGCAAATAATATTGCTGTACTACTGCACCAAGCCCTTTTAAAGCAACTGCCTTATTTAAGAGCTTATCTTTAAATGTTCAGTTTAATATCACAGTATACACATACACACCTTCATTCTCACCTCAAGGCTCATTTTTCACAACTTTGATTTCAACATTATTATGGTTTGGGTGATCATTTGAGGCAGTGTCTGTGGGTTAAACCACAGAGACTAGGACTTGCCGATCACAAGGTTGGCGGTTCGAATCCCCGCGATGGGGTGAGCTCCCGTTGCTCGGTCCCTGCTCCTGCCAACCTAGCAGTTCAAAAGCATGTCAAAGTGCAAATAGATAAATAGGTACTGCTCCAGCGGGAAGGCAAACGGCCTTTCCGTGTGCTGCTCTGGTGCGCCAGAAGCGGCTTAGTCATGCTGGCCACATGACCCGGAAGCTGTACGCCGGCTCCCTCAGCCAATAAAGCGAGATGAGCGCCGCAACCCCAGAGTCGTTCGCGACTGGACCTAATGGTCAGGGGTCCCTTTACCTTTACCTTTATCTTTAGCCTGTGGCTGAGGGTTCTAGAGTATAGAACCTAGATAGTGAAGAACGCAGATCCAGTTCTGCCATTAAACGGGGGGGGGGGTAGGAAGCAGATTTGAGGGGGGCAAGGCAGGGAGCCGTGCTAATTTCCTGAGCTGTGGCCAAAGCTTTCATCATCCCTGTTCTAGAGAAGGGGGGAAGAATCTCTGACCCTCCCAACTTTGGTGAAATACGTTCATCCCTAGCCACTCGAGGGCTACAGATTCCGCATCCCTGGCACAAAGACTTGAGCACTTACTCAGGGAAACTGTGGGAAAAGGGGGGGGGAGGTGGTGTCAAGGGATAGTTTCTCAAGCGGCCGGAAGAATTGAATTTCCACCAGAAGATTTATCTCAAATCAATACCCTTTTTCCTGGGAGGTGTTTCTGCTTGACTTCAGCAATAACCTTTGTTGCTATATAGTTTGTTTGCTCAGTTCTTTAATTGTCAAGAGTGCTAGTTAGATAATGTGATCTCATACTGGGATTTGATTGCAGAAAGCTGATTGTTCCTTTCTATTATCTTTTTAGTGGGAAGCAATTAAGAGAATAAAAATGTGCCTTTATATTCCTTGACTTTTGAGGTGAGCCAGGAGCAGCACATTGAAATGAAATTGGAATTGGATTCAGTTCAATAATAGCAAACAGTACAAGGCAGTTTCCTATGTTCCTGAGTTCCTAGGCCTTTGGTGGCATGGCTGGGGGGGTTCTGTAAAAAAAAAAAAAAAGCCAGTTAGTCAACTTCTGGAATGGGGAAGCAGACCATGCAATAAGCACAATTGTTCCTGGGTGCCTCTGCTGCTAGTTGTAGTGCAGCTGGGCCCTTAGTTTACCCTGGAGCTAAGGGCAATGAAATGACAGGGCTTAAGTGGTAATGGCGGAAAACACATAATGAATCCAGCTGAACATAAGTAAGAACTCATATTGGAGCCTACTCTGTGTTGCTAGTGGTTGCAGAGAAATAATGCTTCTCCTTCATTGCATCTGTGTGATGGCATCCAGCAAAGCTGCTCAATGTCTGAGTTATTAGATAACTATTTGTTAGGGTTGGCTTGTAGGCAGTAACCTACATGTTGAGCCAAGGAAAGTCAGAGCTGAAGGTCACATAAGGAACCGGAGTCAAGGAACAGTCAAGACCAGAATCAAGGAGTAGCTGGCAACAGAGCTGTGTGATAAAGCCAGAAGTAAGGACCAGTGGCGTAGCGTGGGTTGTCAGCACCCGGGGCAAGGCAAGTAATTTGCGCCCCCCCCCCCACTGCACTGTCCCTCCCCCAGATAGTCCCTCACTCTCTCTCCGCACCGCACTGCACGCCTGGCACCCTCCCCTCCAAAGTGGGCGGCGACCTGGCGGCTCGGATCGGATTCACACAGCCAGCACTGCAGTGAGAGAGAGTGAGTGAGCCAGGTAGGGGCAGAGAGCTGCGAGTGCAAGCGCCCCCCCCCCCCCAGATGTTGCACCCGGTGCGGCCGGCCCCCCCTGCACCCCCCACGCTACGCCACTGGTAAGGACTGAAGGCAAAACTTTGAGGCAGGACCCATGATGTCAGGACTGAAGGATAACTAAAAGATACACAGGAAATGCAGCAAAGCAGACAAAGGTGTTGATGCTCAGGTGACAAGAAACACTCTGATAGTCTTTTCTGTCCAGGGCCCAATGGTCAGCCTAAGTGAGTGGGGCCTGAGGGTAACTTATTGCTTTTCTATGCTTCACCACTCAGGGCAGTCACAGACAGATCCAAACACGGAGCCCCGGTTCCTATAGTTACCACACTTTTATTTCACCCATTCTGTCCCACTTCCCCATCCCACTTCTCCATGGCTGGAACTTGAATGCTATCATTCTTATTTCTAAGAATTAAAGGTAAAGGTAAAGGTACCCCTGCCCGTACGGGCCAGTCTTGACAGACTCTAGGGTTGTGCGCCCATCTCACTCAAAGAGGCCGGGGGCCAGCGCTGTCCAAAGACACTTCCGGGTCACGTGGCCAGCGTGACATCGCTGCTCTGGCGGGCCAGAGCCGCACACGGAAACGCCGTTTACCTTCCCGCTAGTAAGCGGTCCCTATTTATCTACTTGCACCCGAGAGTGCTTTCGAACTGCTAGGTTGGCAGGCTATTTCTAAGAATTACAGACCTACAAAACAATTTGATTCATTGTCATTCTGGTGAGATTTTACACGATGCATTTACTGCTAAACTAGATGAGTGGGTAGAGACTGAAAGTGTTTTCTCTGAAGAGGTGCCATTAATCAGACTGAGTTACTACACAATGGGCTACTGTTTTGCTATTGGTCACTTGCAGTGTAATTCTTAGCTTTAGTAAACAAATCTACAAGCATGCTGTTCAGAGTCTTTGAGGATTTAAAGATAGCCTTTGAATGCATTTATAATTAATAGAAGAAACTGCAGAAGGAATTTTCTAAGACCACAAATTGCAATTAACATTAATAATGTTTTTGTACTCAGATATTGGCTCGAGGAAAAGAACTACATGCACAGGTCTGTTTACAGATAGTATCTTACACAAGCTGTAGCTCGTTTTCTGGTGTAATTTCCTTATAAATTTCCTTACAAAACAAACAGTTCCTGTATGTAGATGCAGATATGGCCCCTTTGCCCCATATTCAAGTCACTTGTTAACTGCCGTGGGCCACGTTGTGGCAAAATTAATGACAAAATGACAAAGAATACATGTGTTCCATCTCTGTGACTTCACTAGAGACAGAAAATGAAATAATCTGGCCTATACGAAGAATCAAGAAGCAGACCCTTTGGAGGAGAAGGTGGAGAGGCTCCCTTGGCTTAGTATCCCAGGGCTAATGATGACCCAATTCGCTGAGTGAGGTGTGTGAGGTGGGAGTGGTGTCTGCACTTCTCAGGTAAGTCCCACCAGTCTTCTGACCATCTCTGTTGAATTGCCCTCCTCTCCATTGCCAAAGCCTTGCTCCTTCCTGACTCTGTCCCTGTGGTGACCCTCTAGTCAGATCACTGCCCATAGTGAGGTTGGTTTCCTCATCTTGTCCAGACTGGCTCCTCACAGCCCTCAACCCCCCAACTCTGAGCTAGATCCAGGGTCACTCGCAGCATATATGGTGAACTGATTTAAATAAAATTAAGCAAATAAAAAATGATCTTATCCAGGGCTGGTATTTTTCAGCACAGGCAGCTGGAAAAGCCATTTGACTGAAACCTTTTTTTAAAAAAAAATGAAGCGGTCAATTTATGGTATTATTAACATTTTGGTGGGATCGCAGGGGGTAGGCAGGTTGCACTGATCTTATGCCTCTTATAAATAAGTTATATTCACTATGTTGTGCGTTGCTGAAATACAGGACTTTCAAAGAGTAACTAATCTACGCTTTCTTCCTTATTTTAGATTTTAGGAAGTTTACATTAGAAGACCCCTGGGGCATTCCTTCAGCTCTGTTGAGAACCACAACTGGAATGTTCCCAACAGAGATGAGAATCTATCTGTGTTTATTCCATTATTGCCTTCACATAATCTATATAGCAGAAGACAGTCTCCCGAGGTTATCCTTATGTGAGGAAATCCAGCTAAATTCTAGCAAATCAATTACTTGGCATCAGAAAATGGCTCATTTGATCCAGTTACATGGCTTTGCTATGAATCATTTTATAAGTTATAAGTCGTCAGCGCCCAAACTGAAATTTAAACATCTCTCTCTCTCTCTGTCTCTCTGTCTCCTGATTAACTAATATTAAAATAGCATCTTGACATGCAGTGAAAAAATTCCATCATGTTTTATTAGGAAATACTAAATTATTTATTTGGTTTAATTATTTACTTGTGTTCTTTCTTGTATTTTATTCTGTGAACCGCCCTGAGATCTCTTAATGAAGGGCAGTAAATAAATTTAATAAATACTAATAATAATCTGTCTAAATCTGTCTCAAAGAGATCTTGAACAGCAACTTTGTTGACATTTCTTTAGATATCAAGATAGGACTATCCTGAACATCGAGATACACTGCTCAATATGGCCTCAACGCATCTTGCAATTTTCATTACTGCATTACTGCATGCAAAGGGCAGAGGAATCTGCAAGCAAGAAGGGGTGAAGAACAAGAACATAGAATATAGAGGGGCAACAGGGGGACATGTGTGTGCATAGTCAGTTCTGAGAAATAGCATCAATATGAGGAACTGCTTTGAAGTTTCGTTCTTATGATCAAGTGGTATATAAATTTTATGAATTAAGTATAGATGTTGTAGAAACCGCAGCAGTTCCAGCATGCTTTTTTCCCTGCCCCCATGTGAATGCCCAGATGGCAACAGAAGTATACGTCACAGTGCCCAGAACATTCATGAATCTGTGAGTTTCCCAGAAACCCCATCACACAGCGGACAACTTTCCCTCAATGATGGGAAGAATCAGTGGCCTCATTATACAGTTGTACCTTGGTTTTTGAGCACCTTGGTACTTGTACATTTTGACTCCTGAATGCCGAAAACCCAGAAGTAAGTATTCCAGTTTTCCAACGTTTTGGGAAGCTGAATGTCCGACGCGGCTTCCACTTGAATGCAGGAAGCTTCTGCAGCCAATCGGAAGCCACACTTTGGTTTTAGAATGGTTTCAGGAGGCGAACGGACTCCCGGAATGGATTAAGTTTGAGAACCAAAGTTCCACTGTAGTACTTTTGCTGATTATTACACTGTTTCACTGATAAAAAATCCCCCCACATTGTTTCTCTAACAAAAGCAAACATTTTAACAACAACAAAAAAACCATTGGGAACTTTAAACTGATTCCATGTTGGTTGTACCAGTCATGTATGGGACATGAAAAACCAACATACACAAACAATTAATTTTAGTGAATGCTTAGACCAAAAATAGGTCTGCTAATATTCTTTGGTCTCCTCTACAAGAAAAGAAAAGACATAAGCATTTCTACAAATCTGTAATTAAGGGTCAGAAGAGGTACAGAAATGATAAACCCTTGATTAGTTTTTCTCTGCCTAGTTCTACTAATAATGATCACTATGCACCACTCTTGGAAAGCAAAACATTTCTTTTGTATTGGTTAAACAGATGTGTGGGTCCTTCCTGTGAAGAACGAAGCATGCAATCTTGAATTGAAATCAGACTTAGTACCCTCCATTGATTCTGAATGAGGCATGTACTTCCATGTGTTCCAATTTTCTCCCTCAGAGTTTCAAAAAAGTAAAATTGGTTCCAAAACGGTCCATCTCTGGCATGGAATCTGAAGGGAATGGATATCTGTTTGTTTCAGTTTTCTGTATAAAACTAAAATACATAGGAGGAAATGATCTGATCAGCAAAAGCCAAGTGGCAGCATATGGAATGCACTATGGATATCATGGTGGAAGTATGAAAATATCATTTAATAATTTGGCACCGCCTGCTGAAAAACCAAATATGAAAAGCTTTTGTCATGTTTCATGAATAGGCTAGTTTAACGTGTACATGCACAGAATCAGACTGCAGACAGCTAGGGCATTTGGCCACGTTGCTGGCCTTGTATCTGGGCAGAACGATTGGAATACAGAAACCCAGTTCAGCTATTGACATTTCTCTAGCTACTGTGATATCAAAATCGACCGGAGAAAAAGCCACACTGGCTGATTCTGCATGCAAAAACCATTTAGTATCAAGCTCTGGTTTGGGATGGAGCCAGGATTGAGAAGCTGCGGCAGCAATATTAGCCTTCAGCTCCATAGCTCCTTCTGCAGAATCAAGTCAGGAAGGCACTTTCCTGGCCACTTCTGTAGACAGAAGGGTAAAGTGCTGTCACATTATTTTCTGCTATTTCTCCTAATCAGATTAACATGAGATCAGCCAAGAAGCAGAACAATGTGGTCCCAATCCCCAGAAAATGAGTTGCACCTGAGTCCCATTTAAACCATCAGGGGCTTAAATTGGTCACAACTAACTTAAGTTCCATTCAGGTGCAATTAACTTTCATTGGATCTGAGACAATGAGCACAGTGAGAGCAGAGCATATTTCTAAAACTGTACTTTCAGTTAGAGTCAGGAGATCTTCTGTTATATCCTTGAATTAATGTGGAAAGATGCCAGATAGCAGAAAGCAATTGCTCTGGCTTTTTGCTCAATAACGTTTTCTGTATTTGATATTTGCAAATTACTGTCCTTTGAATTTATTGCTTTGTGTCCGGTGAGCTCGCATGTGTAATTTTAATATGTCACCTAAAAGCTAACTCCAGCATTCCAAACCAGAATATAAACCGGTGCCCGGAAGATGGGAAACTGTTTGTTGTCGTCATCTGCAATTATAGCTGAGTTTTAACTGAATGAAGGATCTCAGAGCAAATTTGTACTGATGTCATATGTTTGTTTACTGTATTTATATACCACCTTTCTGCCCAAGCACCCAAGGCTGTTTACAATTTTAAAGTACTAAAACCAATTATATGAAATGTAAAGTTGGCCTGTAGGTGGAGCAGTCTGGCTGGAACAGTTTGTGATGTTGTCTTTGCCTGCTTTCCCCACTTTCTTGTTCCTAGTTAGTTAGTTATTTCATAAAGCTTGATTTTTATTTTTATTTTTTACAATCTCAAATCCATTGACAAAGAGAATAAAACAATTAAATTATTGGTAAAAAACCATTAAAAGCAAGTATTTAAAACATTCAAAAAAAGTAAAATCATTATGAACTAAAAATAAAGCACACATCAACAATCCACATATCTGGGTAAACTTGTCTAAACAAAAAAGTTTATAGCAGGTGCCAAAAAGACTGTCATGAAGACGCCTGCCTGGTGGCAATTGGCAGAAGGTTCTAAGGTTCAGGTGCTGCCACACTAAAAGTCGATTCCTTACAAATGCAGAAGATATATTATGTGGCACCTATAACAGTGCCAGTTCTGAAGACTGAAGTGGTTGAGTGGACATAATATGGGGTAAGGCAACCTCACAGGGCAGATAAGTATCCATTGGCCTGGGGTGAGTTGAAACAGGAGCAGACCTTGATATTGTATTTGGCTTCCCCACTCATTCTCTTCTTCCTTCCCACAAGTCTGGTACTACATGAAGTTGTCTGGTGCCAAAGTGTGGGATAACCAGCCTCATATAACCAACATGCTTAAGTCTAATTAATGCATGAAGGGGTTAAGACCATAGAGTAAGCCAGGCCGACTCGACTCTCCTGACCACTGGTTCTGTTAGCTAGGGATGATGGTAGTTGTAGTCCCAAAACATCTGGAGGGCCAAGTTTGCCTATCCCTAGAGCAAGCTATCCTGCCAGGCTTAGCTCACCTTGGGAGAGACTAGATAATCAAGCCTTTGTTCTCCTTCCGCCTAACAAAGAAGTTTAAGGTTTTTTAAAAAATAAAGCAGTCAGTTTATGGTATTAACATTTTGGTGGGATCACAAGGGGTAGGCAGGTTGCACTGCTCTTATAAATCTGTGGCTGTTACAGGTCACTCTTGAGTTTCTATACCAATAATTTAGGAACTTTCACCACTGTAACTCAGTCAAGTTTTATTGCCTTTACAACTGCTTCTGAATGCTGCATAGAAAAGCACATGAATTTGAAGAGTGTGTAAGTAAACTATTTTTAGCTTACCAAATGTGTGGTCTTTTTCTATGCATGGGAAGAGAGGAACTTTGGAAAGAAGTTAGAATGGCATATTGTAAAGATCTAACAGCCTATATTTCTACACTTTACTTTGCTGTGTATTTTGTGATTTTAAATCTCTGGTGGGTTTCTCTCACCAAAGAGTACTTGTCCCCAACTTGGATATTGGGAAGCAGGAATTCTCATTTTATACCCATTTTTATCTTGAAATCAGACCCTCCTCCCTCATACTCTAAGATTCTCTCCCTTTATTCCAAGTTTTCAGTGACTCCACCATTTCTCATAAGGCTGGGATTCTAGACCCTTGATCGTTAATTTGTTTGGATCTGAATTTTACATTCCAGAATATCAAGTTTTACTAGAACATGGTGAGATTACTAATACTCATCTTCAGATTAATTGAAGAAACTTTCTTTTCATTTTTTACATTTCTGTTCTGGTGGCCAACACCATTTCCTTGAATAACTCCACGTTTGTGGCCAAAAATGAGTCACAGGAATGGAAATTTCTTGGAGCTAGCCATGTCAGCACTTAATCAGCTTCTTGTGCAGAGGATGTTTCAGGAGAGATTATAAGGGCAATTTTGTTTTGACTTCTTCACTTCTCACTACTAGATTTCCATTTCCCAGTATGTAATCGGGCAGGATTGCCAAGAAAAATATCAAACAACAAAATGTGCAAGACAAGGCCTTTAATGGAATGAGGACCTACTGCGGTGTTCACAACTGTCAAAGCTGGCACTGCAACGCTTGCATTTCTTTCAGAGGCTGATAGATTTCTCCCAAAATATTCTTGCAGCTCAAAAAGTGACAACAGGAATTCATTATAGCATCGTGAACTTGTAAGACTCTGGCACGTATATAGATAGACTCAACACTGCTGGCTATTCCATGCAGCACCTGCTTGTTTCAAAGAGGCTTACTTGAAATATTGTGCTCATAACCTAGGCTAAAATAGATTTTTATACTGAGAGATGCTCTTTTATAATATTGGTGTGAGTTTTGCATCTATATGATGCCTAAATCCCTTCTAATTCCGACAAACGTTAATCTAATGGAGGACAATCTAATGGATTGTTGAACCATTGTTGAACTAGTCAGGCAAATTTCTTTGTGAGATGATGGTCATAAGGTAAAGGTAAAGGTACCCCTGCTCATACGGGCCAGTCTTGACAGACTCTAGGGTTGTGCGCTCATCTCACTCTAGAGGCTGGGAGCCAGCGCTGTGCGCAGACACTTCCGGGTCACGTGGCCAGCGTGACAAAGCTGCTCTGGCTCGTTTACCTTCCCGCTAGTAAGCGGTCCCTATTTATCTACTTGCACCCGGGGGTGCTTTCGAACTGCTAGCTTGGCAGGCGCTGGGACCGAGCAACGGGAGCGCACCCCGTCGCGGGGATTCGAACCGCCGACCATGCAATCGACAAGTCCTAGGCGCTGAGGTTTTACCCACAGCGCCACCCACGTCCCTGCAAGAGATGATGGTCATAGTTGCTACTTAAGTACCACCTAAGTACCGCTGTAAGTGTAACAAAAGAAGTCGCTTTGTGCCAGAGGGCAAATGGGTAGATCCCCTCCCACACCTGGCTGGTAGTTAGAAGACAAAAGCAAAATGTGTGTTAGCTGAATTGGAAGCAGGCTGCAGGCAGAAGCCAGTGAGTGAGAGCCATGCTTGATTCCAAGGCTGTGACTATGGGAGAAGCAAAACCTTTTGGGGTGTTAACGCTATGAGACCCTCCATCTTTGGCTCAGGTTTATATATACGTAAATAAACTAAATAATAATAATTAATAATAATATTTTTTATTATTTATACCTTGCTCATCTGGTTGGGTTTCCCCAGCCACTCTAGGTGTCTCGGGAATTGGAACCCTAGGTAAGCACCTAGAACCCCTGAAATCTCTCACCACTCGGAGATTGGGGTGGTGTGAGTAACAATATTAACTTTGTCTTGCAGTATGCTTTTGGTGTGGTGCAGAGGCCATATACGGAATACCCTTGTTGTAAAGACTCATGCCATTCTATCCCTCCCCCCGGGGCCCCTCTGCCTTTGTGGAATGGAAATCTATTTTATCTTGCATGCTACAATTATTATTTCTGTGTGAAGCTTTATTCTCTCTCGTTTAATTTTGAGCCATTGAATTTCGTCAGTTTATATACGCTTTATAAAAAAGTTGTATATATTTATCTGTTTTCCTGATTCTATTTATTTATTGGAAGTATGGTTATTTGTAGCTGTTCTTGTCTTTTGAATGGTTAAATTTATTGCTGTTCATTTGATATGTGGTGAGTTGTTAGGCGCACATTCTTCTGGCATACAAGTAAAGAGATGCCAACGGTGTGTATTATTACATTTTACCCCAGTGGAATACAAACTGTGCTGTTTTATATGGAAAACAGACTAGCTTGCTAGGTGGGTGTTTCAATCCCCCCCCCCCAAAACATTTGGATTTTGAGCCCACTCATAATAATAGATGTTTGTATGGATTTACATGAGGCTATTGCAGTGAACAATACGTAAATTATTTCCTGCAGGCTCAGAGTGGAGGTTTCACTTCCAAAAAGAATACCACATAGGAGTGTTTAAATAATATCCCTTTATGAAATTACCTTCATCTTAGTCAGTTGGAGCTATTAACTCATACTAAAAATATTTTGAAAAACATTTTAAAATGTCAGTGCTTTCATATGATTTTATGATTCTATTATTATCCTCCTTCCAATGTGCAGAATATCCTTGAATCTTCTGCCACCTGCTGATTGAAACAAACATAGCAAGAGATTAAGCATCTGTCTGTGAACCTGATCTTTTAAAAATAGCCCTTGGACTCACATTTTCGTTATAGTTTTCAGATACATAATATATTTATGTGCTCTTCTTAAAGCAAAGTGCAGTCCGTATACAAGCAAACTTATCGATTAAAATGTGGATTCCGTTAAGTGTTCACCTTAGTAGTTACCTTCTAACTTCTAGTTCCATTATTACCTTAACAAAAGGTTCAGTCAGTTTTAACAGATTCAGATACATTTCATGAGGATTAAAGCCATCAATGTTTTATGCTGCAGTCCTAAGAACTTTTACTCATCAGTACTTCTTAGAGTTCAATGGGACCTACTCTCTTGTTTGAGTGCTGAGAACTGCAGGCTTATTTTTGCAATGTAACACCTATGGAATTGAGCAACTGTTGGTGGATGGCCTTGCTCCAAGGAGAGAGACTTGGAGTGGCTGACAGCAGGGGTGTGGGGAGGCGAATGTGCGTCAATATGGCTTCTAAAGGACAGGGAGAGTGCTGGGGAGCTGCATTTTGGGGTGAGAGCATGAATGCAGCTCGCAAATGTATAAAGTGTGGCTTGTCTTAATCTGCTCTGGGGGCCTTTGGGCCGTAAAGGGATATAGAAATAAACCAATGAATGAAGAAATGAAATATTTCAGAAATAAACTAAAAGGAAAAATATTTTTTTTACACTTGACAATGTACAGAGAAGCAAGCAAACAAAAAGAATGGGAGAAGATGATTCTAGGAAAGCAGGACATTACAATAATACATAGAATACTAATTGAAGTATCAGCGGGCATTTGGAAATTGTCACCTCTCTGATGTATTTCTAATGTTCCCAGAATTTTATTGGGATCAGATGGCTTTGGAGACACACCCAACTCTAAGCCTTGCAAGCACCTGTTGGAACTCACAGAGGGAGCAGCACACAAGGCTATGAAGCTGCTCTTTGGCTTGCAAACTCATCCCTCAAGGGTCTCATTAACTGTTTTTACTTCAGTCGCCAAGGGACTTGTATCTTTTGTTCTCAGTCATAGCCTTCCTCTCCTTCACTCTTTGGAGCTCATTTGCAGCTTGGATCTAAAAAAAAGTCAATCTGCCTAAAAAATCTGTTTAACCCTGTTGGCTGTGAGTCCTGGAAGACCTGTTTCTTGCCTTGCAGGCCTTTTCCGACCTGGTCTGAAAGGCACTGGTGGAGGAAGAGGGGAGTGGGGGGAGCACACTGCCCCCGGCAGCGTGATTCCGGTGGGGTGCCATTGCGGCTGCCCCCTGCCCGCGCTGGCGTTTTAATGTGTGTTTGTTTATATATTGCAAATTGCTTTGAATTGCCTTGGTTTTAAAACAGCAACCAATGAATTTAAAAATAATAAATAAAACAATGAGCACAGTGAAACAGGAGCTAGCACCCGTTTCCTTCTCTTCCATCCTCTGATACAGCAGCATGTAGAGCTACCAGGTGACAGTTGATAGTGGGAGAAGCCTGACTAGAGTATGGTGGCCCTGTATCCTTTCTCTTCCTTCCTCTGATGCATCCTGATATAATGCTTGCTAATGGAAGGTAGCGCTGTGGTCTAAACCACTGAGCCTCTTGGGCTTGCCGATCAGAAGATCGGCGGTTCGAATCCCCGTGACGGGGTGAGCTCCTGTTGCTTGGTCCCAGCTCCTGCCTACCTAGCATTTCGAAAGCACGCCAGAAAGTGCAAGTAGATAAATAAGTACCGCTCCAGCAGGAAGGTAAACGGCGTTTACATGCACTGCTCTGGTTTGGGTGTTCCGTTGCGCAGAAGCGGCTTGGTCATGCTGGCCACATGACCCGGAAAAACTGTCTGCGGACAAATGCTGGCTCCCTCGGCCTGTAAAGCGAGATGAGCGCCGCAACCCCAGTTGTCTGCAACAGGACTTAACTGTCAGGGGTCCTTTGCCTTTAATGGAAGGAAGTACCTGGTTTCATAGCAGAGCTGGTGGTGGCTTCAGGCCCTGGTGGTGGTTGAGAAGTAAGATACAATACTGTGATGAAAAAGATAAGCCTGGATACTGTTCAAACCTCTTGAGTGTGCTACAGGTAGCAGGATTTGTTTACTTTTGCCAATTTACAGAATCAACTAACCATTTCTATGTATTCTTATTTTTAATAAACTGCTATTTTGTTTTCTGCATACTTTCCGCATATACCTTTGCTCAAATTTCTCATAGCCTCTTTCAGCAGTCCCAATTACTTGTTCGTGGGAACTTGGGAGTACACTTGCAGAAAGAGCATTTTGCATCTTTTCTAAACATATTTTATAATATGCGCTACTTCCACAATGATTTTTGAATTCCAAGTAGTGATGTAAGGTGTGTGTGTGTGGGGGGGGACTTTTAGGGATGACAACAGAGATTTGATTTTGCCGATTTATTTTATCAGACAAGCTGTGCTGAACCACTTAGCTGCTTAACGTGCACACAAGTGCCTAATACAGCCATGACAATAATGATAGTAGTAGTAGTAATTTTTTGTGTCAGGTTAGGCTTCGTTCCTGATTCTATTATTTCAGTCCTCGGTACCACAGGCAACTAAACATTTTCAAGACGTTGCCTAGAACCAGAAAAGACGTGATTTGTCGTAATTTATTTATTTAGATGCATCTGAGGGAGAGACTGGTCGTAAGCAACCCTCAGGAGCACAGCATGACTCGCCCAGAGGGGCGAAATGGTGCGCGGTCACCTTTGGGAGGAACGTTCGGCAACGCCAAGGAGGTGGGGGGGGGGAGACGCGCGCGCCTCCTAACGGCTTCTTGCTCTCCGCCTCCCGTTGCGCGCGCCACTCGAGAGCGGGAAGGAAAGCGGGCGGGAAGGAGGAAAAGGAGGGGAGGAGAAGCCCTCAAGATTCGGCCGGACTCCAACTCCCACAATGCCTCGCAGCCAGGCAGCGCGACCCGCTGAGTGTGAGCACAGCTCATTGGCGAGAAGTCCGCAGCGGCCCTGGCCCTATCAGCTCCCCTCTCATTGTGCGGTAGCAGCAACCGACGTACACACATTAAGCAGGGATCAGCCCAGGCTCAGTGTCCCCGAGGGGCTGCTCTGTGCGCTTCCTCCTCCTCCTCCTGCCGCTCTGCTGCTGAGTCCCTCCTGGGTTTCTGTGCCTGCCGTACAGGGCGGAGGAAAGAGCCATGAATCTGGGGTAAGAAGAGCCCTCTTCTCCCTGCGCTGGTTGGGTGGGTGGGTCGGTGGCAGGCAGGCAGTCGCGTGTGTCATGTACGTGGCTCCCTCCTTGTGGTCACCACGGAGAGGCTTCCTTTTGAACCTTTCGAGGGGGGGCACGAGGCACAAGCCCCGGAGCCCAGAACCTGAAGCCTCCCACCCATGAAATAACCGACAAGGTTATTGCGCCGCCAGTTACTGTGTGTCACAATCTGTGCACACCTGGACAAAGGATGGGTGCTGTGGGAGCTTCAAGACCTGCTTCGTGTCCGGGTTGCCTTACAACTCCCCCAGCACACGCGATTCTCTCTCTCTCTTACACACACACACACACACACATATATATATATATATATATACACACACACACATATATACACACAAACACACACACGCACCGGCGCGCATCTTAGAAAGTGTTACCCTCTAAAAACCTTCCAATAATTTTTGGTGACGCAGTTTACTAGTGGTACCTCGGTTTACATAAACTTCAGATTACAGACTCCGCTCACCCAAAAAATTACCTCGGGTTAAGAACTTTGCTTCAGGATGAGAACAGAAATCGGGCTCTGGCAGCGCGGCAACAGCGGGAGGCCCCATTAGCTAAAGTGGTGCTTCAGGTTAAGAACAGTTTCAGGTTAAGAACGGACCTACGGAACGAATTAAGTACTTAACCCGAGGTACCACTGTACTCATTTGCTATAAAAACGAGCTAGGAGGTTTCTGCACATATGTGCACTCCCACAAGATGTAGTGATGGCCATCAGGTCAGGTGGCTTTCAAAGGGGATTAGACAAATTAACGGAGGATAAAGCTGCCAATGGTTTCTAGCCATGATGGCGGTATTTTACCTCCACTGTAGGGGGCAACTCGCCTCTGAATTCCGTTTTTTGTGAATTGCAAGTGGGGATAAATCCTATATCCTTCTAAATGTGTTTGGGGGGGAAGGCGGTTATTGTTCTGTTTTGTTTCTTTTTCTGTTTATATTTATTTTTTGTTCGTATCTTGTATTTTTATACTGTGAACTACCCTGAGCTCTTCAGGTGAATGGTGGTATACTACTACTACAACTAATAATAATAATGTGCTCAGGTTCTGCTTGCAAACTTCCCATGTTTGTCCAAGGTGAAATACATGGGACTTTGATCTGATCCAGCAGGCTTTTTTAATGTTTACACTACCCCCAATCTAACACAGCTAGATTTCCCAGAGGCCATTAAAATAAATCTATTTAGATTTGCCTAATACCCGTGCTGGATTTAGGCTGTTATGTGTAAGGTTGCCAGCTTGGGAACTGATGAGCAGCAGTTAATGGAGGAAAACCTGTCATTGATGGCCCAAGCTGTTCCCACCTGTCCCACACCTGACATCACACCTAACATCAGGTGTGGGGCAGGTAATATTACAGCAGCAGGGAACAACCAGGAGCATTAGAGTGTGCTCAAAATAGTTCCTCCTCTTAAATATGGTACCAAATGCAGATCATTGAATAATCAGCTCCACTTGGCGCTCCCAACTGATGCAGGTTCCAAAGTGGAGCAAACAGCAGTTGCAAGTGAGACTTGCATTCATCCCTAAGTTCATATTCAATGCTGACTACAAGCCTGCAGCTGACCAGAGTTACCAAGTGGAGGTCATTGCTGCTGCAAGTGGTGCTTGGATCTTCCTTTGCCAGCACAGTTTGAATTCAAGGAAGAAATAAAAGAATAGGGAGCACACTCCCATTATTTCCTTTGACGTTACGTCATCTGACCTCATGGTGATGTTGGGTGATTTACCGGTTGGTGGCTCTGCCCATCTGTCAAAATGGTCCATGAGGTGGGGGTGGGAAGTTCAGGTTGCAGCCCCTTTTTTCTGTTCTAATCTGGTTTCATGTCTGGTTTAGGGATGGTCACCCTGGTGGATGAGTTATGCTGGGAAATGGATTGGAGCTACAACCAGTGGGTTTCTTTACCACTGAACATGATGTCCTTTATTTCCAGTATTTCTAAGCAGCCTTTCAAGACTAGCACTACCAAGCTAGCTTACATGTAACTTATATACTTTTTCTAATAAAATTTAAAACATAAAAAACATGTTGCAGAATTTAAATACAGTAAGCCTGCAATTTAAGTGGGATTATGTTCCATGGATTGTGCCTAAAGCCAAAATAATGTATAGTCAATGCACATTGGGTTCATTGGCAGTTGGGATTCCCAAAGTTTTTCCCCCCTGACACCCACCCCCTTTCTGCTCCCTATTTATTTATTTCCACTGCATGCATAAAGTTGAATGTGCACAACTTAAATGTGTGTAACTTGTGGATTTACTGTATACAATTAAATGTGTGGTAAATTGTGGATTTACTGTATACAATTCAGTAAATGCCCAGTAAATCCTCTGGAAACAGACTTCGGAACAAAACTTTTCAATTAAAAGTGAAGGAAAACAGATGAGCTGTCTCAAAAACATGTGCCAGGAAGGGAATATCATAGAGCCCCCTCTGTAATAGCCCAATCTCTAGTTCTCACCCTCTGACCCAGTTGACTTGGCTGGGCCTAGAATGCATGATGTTACAGTGGCTACAGTAGTCTCAGAAGGTGGTGCTGTGTTGGAGAGGGTGTCCTGTTCTACTCCATATGCCCACATTTGCTTATAAGTTGCATCAAGTTTCCATCTTCTCCCTTTTGCTCTTTAATGGCAGTGTTTCGTTTGATGGCAGTGTTTAGTTTATATCTTTACTGTTGTGACAATATTTAAATTGGAAATGGGTGTCATTGGTTCATGATTACTGTTTAAAAATTATGCTCTGTCTTTCCCCATCAAAATTGCAATTATAGACACATTTTACTTTCTTTTATATTACAGGGATGGTTTAAAGCTTGAAACTGAAATACTGGATGGAAAACCTAGACTGATAGTGGCGCCTTGTGGTATGATTACTTTTATGTATAATGGTCAATATTAAGATTTACTACAGTCTTTGTATAGACAAAATGAGTTTCATAACAGACTTTTAAATACATGCGTGAGATGTGTTCTATTCAAACCACAAACTACTGTGGTTTGATTACAGCAGCACATAGGAATTGCCTGAAACTGAAGAGCAGTGCCTGTCAAGAGTAGACAACTCTGGCCCAGGTGGACTAACAGCCACACTTTGTATTGTTGGCATCCATTTGTCTCAGGAGACAATGGAGGGATGCACCTTTGGGGGGTGAAGTAAAACCGTTGCAAGATTGCAATGCGTGCTGCGGCTGTAGAGACCAGTGTTCACCAGTATTTGGATTTATTTATTTTTTAAAATGTAGGTCGCTTTGCGATTAAAAAAAAAATGAGAGACAGATAACTATAATAAATAATTAATTTGGGTGTACAGGAATTTTACAAAAATGTTAAGACTACAGTCCTTCATAGTTACTTGAGAATAAGCTCCTGAGTTAACCAATTCTGGCTTATTTTCTTGGTTTGTTAGCTGGCATTAAGCCAGATTTCTCTGGCTCGGACATGACTGGGACTCTGGTTTAATGTAACTTAATGCTTAAGTTAGTGCACGAAAGGAAGAGGAGGAGGGCACAAATGAGCAATGGAGGAGCACTTCATCTAGTGCTTGTTCTCTTTGCACATTAGGGGTTTAGCCACACTGCCAATGATATTTTTGCCAGCTGATATTTCCCCTGTTATAAGCTGACATTGCCCTAGACCTTGTTCTCATTCTTATGTATTTTTCTTTCACAGTGAGTAAATCCAAACCAAGTGTAAAGGTAAGTTTTCTTAAAAGTGTACTTTTTATTTTGCGTAAGCTGATTTTGCAATCCCTAAAGTCAGTCTTCAATGTCATATCACAAACTGCTTTTGACAGCCCCTCCAGTTGCATGAATTGGATGGCTTTTTGAAAACCCCTAATTTAAAGCCCTCTTGGGCATGCAGAATTACTTGTAAGTTTTGTTGGACTCTGGTCAAATGGCCTTTAAATTAGTTCGCATGCTAGCATTTGTTTTAGTATTGAGATGGAAAAATAATCTGAATTTCTGCTTGAACTTCTTGTGTTTCTCCAGTACAGCCTCCTTTGAAATAGGCTGTAATTCTAAAATTAATTTTTCAAGAGCGGACCTACTTCCTTGGATGGAACAACTAAAAACCATTTCATCAGCATGGCTTAGGAAAACAGCTTCAGTTTTTGGAGGGTATTCTAATAAGCTCATTATTGTTGTCTTAACAGATGTGTAATAAAAACAAAACATTTAAACATACATTGAGAACAAAACAGAATGGGCATATTCTGAAATCATTGCACACTTCCTGTGAAAAGAGTGAATGTTTTACGAAACAGAAAGTGGGATCAAGACTGTCCCTGACAAAAGATGGGAAAAATAGTGAAACGTTGATATCTACTAAGGATTCATCCAAAGAACCTTGCAATAAAGACAGCACCTTTATCATTCAAAAAGAGAACACAACTGCAAAGCCGGGTAACACCAGAATTTCAATCAAGAAACCTCCGGAATCAAACAAGAAACTCAAAAAACATCCTGTTTCCGTCGAGGAGCTAAGGGACAATTTGGTATGTTTAACGCAACAGCAGCTTGAACAGATTTTGATGGCTGTAAAAGAAGCAACTACAGGAACCTCTCAGCTTCAGGATGAAAAGAAGGAAAAAAGAAGTAAGATATTTATTTTCTACACAGAACCAAATTATTTCCTGATTACTTTAAAATAAGCCTGATGCTTGGAAAGTAATGAGATGCTTACATCAAAATAAAATGATCAAATAAGCCACTGTTGGATCAAAAACTAGAAAATTAATTTAGTGTTGAATGGCTTTTCAGTGGTTCTCATAGCCATATTATTTATTTAGTGAAATATATGGTCCATTGTTTGGGCTTAGGAAAGAAGTCATGTTTCATTTAAATTTAGATCTTAATGCAGTTTGATTCTTGTTGTGATGTCCTCCTAAAGGTCTGATATGGAATACTGTATTATCTAATTTGTACTGTACTTATTCACAGTATAGTAGACTGGTTTTCAGAAGTTATTTGCATTTATCTGAATTCATTTTGGTGTAAACTTTTAAAAATATTGCTCTTATTTCTGTGAATCTCTAAATGTTATAAAATAGGTCTTTCCCAACCAACTTAAATCATGTAAGTTCTTAGTACCAACTAATATACCTTGTGCTTCCTACCTTACCAGATTCTGACTGACATAAAACTTGGCTAGGTTGGAGAAAGGTCTGAAAATGCATTCTTACAATACAGTCAAATTACTGTCTAATCAGCTGTATGTCCCATATGTTAAGTGGGACTTATTCCCAAGTAAGTGGCTCTAGGTTTGCAACTAGCCACTCATAGAGCTTAATGGTACTTTACACTTGTGATGAAAATAGTATCTAGTTTATATTTGTGCCTGCTTTCAACTTCAGAGCTGGTCCATATTTTGCAGGCTTTCCTGCAATAATCTACATCATTAAATGGGAAGATTTAGGTCCTTGCTTCTGTTTTTATATGCCATTCACAATAGATGGCAATGTAATATGCTTGAATTTTTCCATTTAAATTCAGAGTTTAAAAAGTAACTGTGAGTTGGTTCACAGGCATAAGTATGCTGAATATTCCAAAAACACATTAATGCACCACTGTTTCATTTACAAGTAAATATGGTTAGAAGTCCTGGCATCACAGTTTCATCAGAAAAGCGATTTAGGGATATCTCCCTTAAGTAAAAACAGCAACTTTGGATGTAACCCTAAATGTAATTTAGCTAACTTTGAATGGTTTCTGAAAGGGTTGTACATAGGATAGGAAATGAGGAAAAAATCTACCGCAGCATTAATTTTCAATGGTACTTTTTCTTTTCCAGTAACAAGCAGTGCAGATAGCAACATTCCTGCTGCTCAGACCACAGAAGAAAACGTAATGGGATTACTCCAAAAGGCTGGTGAAGTTCCATCTGTTCCAAGTGAACATAGTTTCATTTCAAACAAAAACCAAGGAATATCCAAGCAGGCTGAACAGAAAGCTATCGCGTATGTAGGTCTTTTAAACTCAAATTCAGATTATTTGAATTTTTTAAATAATATGAATGCTTTGAAAAAGACTGTGTCATGATGTACAGTGGATAGACCCTTTTACACAGCATTATATTGTATTGGCCCAAATATAAGGCACACTTTCCCCCCAAATTCTGACCATGAAAAGTTTAAGTGCAGCTTATATTCACAACTTTATGGTATGCAGCCAGGAGTGCGAGGCCAACAGCGCCAGGAGCGCGCTTTGTCCTGCATTCTCTCCCCCAAGGTCAGGAGGGAGAGGGAGAGGAAGGGGAAAGGCTGCTGGCAACATAGCCCGGCTCCCCCCCTGCCCAGTATGCAGCCTGAAGCAGCGAGGAATGGAACGGCTTATATTCGGGTATTTTTTCTTTTTTTCATTTCCCCCCTCCAATTTTAAAGGTGCAGCTTATATTCAGGCCAATACAGTATATAGCACCCAGCCCTATAGAATGATATAGGAATACTAGCATGAAAACCTATGGGGCTTTGTCATCTAACTTGTGCTAAAAGAAGCCAGTGCAAGGATGCCCACTAGTGCAATGGGAGTTTCTCCCATTTCCTCCCCAAATCTACTGAGGAAGGTTGGGCAAGCACCCTAAACAGCATGCAGGGAGAGGAGAGGAGAGGGGAGAGCATTCTGCAGGGGAAGCAGAAATGCTTGCGCTGATAGCATGATCTCCTTAGCGCTACGTTGAACACAAGCCTATATCTCAAACTATACATACTGTTCACTTGAACACTACATATGATTGGATGCTCTTGGATACAGTTATTGAGGATATTATGCAAATGAACATAAACACTAGTTTCATTTGGTCCTTTTATTTTTTAGTCAAATATTTACAGTGCAATGCCAATCATTTGTACACGGACATAAGTCTTGTTGAATTCAGTGGGGCTTATTCAGAGTTAAGTGGGATTAGGAATGCAGCCTTAGTCTGTTTCTTTAGTGGGGAGTTACTAGGCAAGTAGCTAGTCAAAAGATACAGTATTTGATATACCCTGTACCAAGTTGGAAGTGCTGTAAGGATTATATCAACATGAGCCTGTCTGGAGTCTCCCATCTCTGATTCTATCATTCTCAAAGGGTTGGATTCAGACTTCACCTTCCAGAAGGGCTTTTCATGCAGTGGAGAGATTATACAGGGGGAATTAACTTTAACCATTTCCCTTCTCCTCAACATCCTGGAACAGGGTGGGAGGTGGTGCTAAGTACTGCTAAGCAGGCTGAGGCTGGTGGGAAGAATCAGTTAAAGTAGCCTCATCCCCACTTCCAGCTGGAGAGCAAAATCTAGAGTCAACCCAATATGATTAGCAGTTACTTTAATAACTGAGCTTTAAAACCTCTTTGATTTTCTTCAGCAGGAATTCATGGAAACCAGCTGATATATTTAGTGCTTTGGGAGAAAGAGAAAGGGACAAAACCTTATTAGATGCGAAGAAGTCTCAGTGGAAGAAGGAACTAGGTACAGTGTAATTAACTGCATTTCTATAGCTTACAATTGTTAAACAGCCACCTCATTTTACAAATAGATATTGTTGCTGTAGTTAACTGTATACAAGGGGGTGGAATATGATCAATCTGCAAGCCAAGCTTTATAGGGTAGTGGTGTTTTTGTACTATTAATGCGATATTTAAAGTAAAGGACCTTGACGTTTAAACATTTTCATTTCTCCCCACTTAGTTGTATGTGTCAAGCAAATAAAAATAACTTACCTAAAATATTTGCGATTTTTATAAGCCTTCATACTGTTGTAACTACAAGACTGAACCGCAGTGACTGTTTAAATTTCCACTTAGGGCGATATTAGATGCGATGCCATTCAGTCAGTTAGTGTGAATGGTTTATATAGAAGTAAATTGCAAGTTCCAAAGGCAATTTTAGTAAAGGTAAAGGTACCCTTGACCATTAGGTCCAGTCTCGGACGACTCTGGGATTGTGGTGCTCATCTCGCTCTATAGGCCGAGGGAGCTGGCGTTTGTCCGCAGACAGCTTCCGGGTCATGTGGCCAGCATGACTAAGCCACTTCTGGCAAACCAGAGCAGCGCACAGAAATACCGCTTACCTTCCCGCCGGAGCAGTACCTATTTATCTACTTGCACTTTGACGTGCTTTCGAACTGCTAGGTTGGCAAGAGCAGGGACCGAGCAATGAGAGCTCACCCCATCGTGGGGATTCAAACCGCCAACCTTCTGATCGGCAAGTCCTAGGCTCTGTGGTTTAACCCACAACGCCATCCGCATCCCCATAACACAGTTTTACCCCAGTGCAAATGGAAGGTATGGAAGGACCAAACTGGAATGGGGCTTTAGTAGGCTTCCAATGGTTAAAGCCTGTATAAATATGGATTGGGGCCCCAGCATGCAGTTCACTTAGCAACTGCACAAAGAACTTTGTCAAACTGAGTAAATAGTTTCTTCTCTGGTTATGGGTAGATTCTTCATTGTTCTCCATATGTAAGATGGAGATAAAAAATACTGACCTCTGCAGAGTGGTTCTAAGTATTAACAAGGGGGGGGGGGGATGAAATACAGATTGGTGCATTGTCCAGGAAGTAATTCTTACTGATTGCTTCTAAGATATGTGTTCTTTGAATCACAGCCTAAAAGTGCTATATAAATTATACTGCTCTGAAATTTAGAAGACGGGGCATTTTTTCTCCTTCTAAACAAAGCATTCTTAGGAGGGGGGCATTAAAACATTAAAATATTAATCAGTGATTTTTAGAACTCACTTAATTCTAAGCTTTTTAGGAGGGGGGCAAACTTTTTTTACTTCAGTTTTTATTTACTGCATTCTCTGCCATCATTTCCCATTGGTGAGAGTTTCTGAACTTAGAGCAAATTTCTCTCGTTTTTAAAAAGAAATTGTCAAAGTCTGGTTATTTTTTGTTAACTTACACTATGATTTCCCTGGGTGGCACTCACTGGTGACTGTTCACTGACAGAAGGGGAATAATCAGTGGAGTGGGGAGGTAGGCAATTGTTGGTGGTTCCCCCAGCAGCCTGTGCCCCGCTTTAAATCTCCTCTAGAGGGTTGGGACCCACAGAGCAGATTATTTTTTGAGAGGAGAGGGATGAGATACTCTAGAAAGGAAGAGGAGATAATTGAAAACTTCACCCCTCTCTGTTCTGCTGATGCATTCCCCCATGTTTTCAGATGGTCAGATTTGGTTACCACTCTGTATTTTTTTAAAAAAGCTTCATAGTTCTCCTTTTGGCAATGTGGTTATTTGTATTTAGGGGCTGTGTTTGCACGTAGTGATAAACCATGATTTAGCATGACAGGAATGAGCCTAGGCAAGACATGCATTTATGCACTGCCTCTCCCTTCCCCTGGTGCACCTGCAAGGAGCTTGGAAACTTTGCTTTCTGCTTTTGATTAATTGTAGTTTGTTATGTCATCCAAACCTAACAAACTGGTTAATCTTAACTGGTTTGTTTAGAACCAGCACCACATAAAGCTATATTGCAGTTAGCGGGGGGGGGACCAGAAACAAAAGCTTTCAATCTCTGTGCTGCCATGACAGATAGGGAGGACTGATCCTGGCCCAGGCTTATTCCTGGCAGATCCACTGTCACAGTGGATATTGTGACATCCAGAATGAGCCAAAGAGACATTACACTGATGATTTCTCTCATTTAAAGATGAACAGATAGCTTTCAAGAAGAAACTGAAAGAAACTTTGGAAACAGAGTCCAAATATCACCTGAGGCAGAAAATGGATACAGTAAGCTGTTGCTTTGACAAGGGGCAAATGACTCAGGTAGAAATAAACAAACCATTTTGTTCAATGCAATAAATGTTGCTTATATTTTTGCCAATATTGTAATTCCATCCTGTGCTGTTATTTAAAATATATGCCTGCCTTTTTGTGTTTAGTTGTACACACTGATAAATCTTTAGAGAATAGGCAAATAATTTGGAGGTCCCATGTCCTATTGCAAATATCTTTTCAGGCCCATCTTAAAGAAATTTCTCTTCCTTTATGAAGTTCTCTCGCAAAGGCATTTACAATTAATTGTAATTCCTAAAGCACGGTGGTGGTGATGGGTGTGTGCGTATTTTTTAACTGGACAAAATTGAATAATATATAATTGCATGAAACATGTTTACATTTTAACACCAATGGAAAAAAGCAGTTCATTTGAAGTCACCAAGATACTTTGTTTGTAGATGGCATTTTCAGATGACTTCAGTGCTGCAACGGAAGATACCCACATTTGTAGAACTTTGACCACTGAGGCTAGTGAAACTTCACCCAGTGTTTCAAGTGGCCAAACTGGACAGTTTTCTAGTTTCAGTTCTCCTGATTTACCAGCTGCTATTCGAACAGCATTTGTGTTAGGGGTAAGAATTTATTTGCATGCAGTGTTTCACATTTTTAAACCTTAAATTTTGGACAGTGCATTTCTCTGCTTTTGGAATGTGGCTTTCATGAGCTTGGCTGAGTAGGCATCATTCAGAGGTGCCTTAAGTAGCATTAGGACACTGGTAGAATTATTTAACCCACTTAGGATTGGAAGTAGAATCCAGCATGTCAGATCAGACTTGAGGGGTTGCCTGCCGTCCTTTTGTCATAGGCTATTCTCAATTGGGAAATGTTATCTCTCCAGTATGGTAGAATGTGAGATGTGTGGAGGCTGAAATTGACTTCATTTTAATAACTATCAAGACAGTACTAATACTAAGTATTAGTATTAGTACTAAGATGTCATTTATTCTAGTTACATAAAAGGACATGAAATGCTCTGCTGGGATCCATTCTATAAAACCAGCTTGCCTTAACTTTTGTAAGGAAATTGTCATGGGACAACTGTGTTCCCTTTACTTTGTCTGCATTTCCAAAAAAGAAGATAACACACTCACCAAATACTACTTTTAAAATTTATTGTGAGCCAGGAAATTGCTCATGGATTTTAGCTGTTTCTTAAGGACAGAATCACATGTGATGTGCATCCAGTAACTACAGCCCATAGAAATCTGGTCTCCCTCTAGTGTTGGGGTCCCCATATGCGCTATAAATAGCGCCAATAGCAGAACTTATACAGCTGTTAAAAATTGCATGGCAATGATGTGATCAAGACCCAGTTTTAAAATAGTTGCTCTGATTATTCAAACACATGCATGTACAGAGTGTCCCACTTTTATAGTGTAAAGCCCAAATACTAATCAAATGGATTAATCTGAGTAAATGGAAGTAAAAGATGTTGCCTTTTTCTTTTAGGAAGCGACACCAGTAGAGCATCCTTTTAGTGCTGTAAAACGTGAGCAGCAGAAGAAGTGGCTTGAAGAACTTGATAAACAAAAAGAAGCTGACAGGCTACGAAAACTTGAAGAAAAGTGTAATTTATCCAAGGTAGCTGTGGTCTATGAAGGGTAATAATTTGAAATGAGAAATGGTTTATGTTGTCCATGTCTTTCACTCTGGCCCAGTTAATAAAATTACCCAGAGAATGGAGAATTCAATGAGTGAGGCCATCAAGTATATAATGAGATGTGTAAAGCCCTTGTGCTACATGATATCAGAGCTGGGAGAGCAAGGGAGGGAGTAGCATGTACCCATTTCTTTAATAGCTCTGCTATTTATTTATTTAGTTAGTTAGTTAGTTAGTTAGCTATTTGTATCTAGCGCCCTCTGCAAGAAGCTGGAGAAATATGCTCTTGGATGATTGTGTATGCCAGACATAGGCAAACTCTGGCCCTCCAGATGTTTAGGACTACAATTCCCATCATCCCTGACCACTGGTACTGTTAGCTAGGGATGATGGGAATTGTTAGTCCCAAACATCTGCCCATGCCTGGTGTATGCTGTGAGTGCAAAACTATGCCCATTTAAAAGTCCTACAGAAAGGGACCTAGTGCCAAGTAACTTGCAGCCCAATGCTCAGCAAGTTTTTAGAAATGTTTTTAGAAATTACAATGGGAGAGCACAAGGGCAATGCTAAATAGTGTGGAGTATTCATAACCCTATTAATCTCTGTGGGATTTGCTTCTAAGCATTCAGTAGTTTACTGCTGAGGGCATAAACCTAATCCTAGCTCTGCTGGGAGGAGTGAGTTAGGATATGGCAGATTAGTGGTTTAGCCGACTGGTTCCTGCTCACCTGAGCTACGCTGCTGTAAGTTCCCTGTCCTGGCTCAGATGGGACCCAGCCAGCTAATCTGAGCCTGGTGGAATTTAAGATGGTGTAAGACCTGAAAAATGGGCAGGAAGGGGGACTCACACTGGAGTTGAGCACCAGCTCAGTCAGGTGACCTGGCAACCTGGAAGAACGTATACTGGCAAAAAGGGTGATGGAAGTCAAACTCTGTTTTAAAAGGTTTGTTTTCCTTCTGAGATGTGGTCAGCTCAGATGGGAGTACTTCACACTGTCTTAACTTAAGCGGGTTTCCCATATTTTAGATAGTTCCTTTAAAATAGTAGCAACAATAATTCTACACACATACTTTTACAGTATATAATTCATACTGTTTGCTGCTTTGAGGGCCTTATAGCAGAAAACTTGAGATGTGCATTAAAATGATATATATATTTCCTTCAATTTTCTTTAGGGTGAAGAGCATGACAAGTGGACAATGCATTTCGATTCTTTCAGAAATCATGCTAATTCATTTTCACAATACCCTTTAAATACAACGTATAAAAAGCAGCCTGAAATTTTTCAACTTTTACCTGAACCCCAGCACCAGACTGCTTTTACACCTACAACTTCATGTCATCTCACGCCTTCAGAAGTGGAGATTTCAGGAAAGGCAACTGGAAACATTTCAGAGCCAAATCAGAAAGCCAGGTGAATGCCCCCCTTGGGTTTCCCAAATTGATGCCAACATTTCATTAGTATAATCAATTATAATGCTGTTTGCTCTTTGGAAATCGTTCAGTACATTTATTTTGGTTTTAGTTAGCATTCTCAATTTATGTGCTGAACTCTAGAATAATTTTCTTCAGAGGAGTTTTATTTCATTAAAAGTCAGTAAATAAAAATTTACATTAAATATTATCACTGTAATAGCAGATGTACAGAAATGTTCTGGGTGGGTTTTTACACTGTACAATGTGTTGATATTGTTATAGGCCAGAGTTTGTGAGTGCAAGTTACCTACAATTATTGGATTTAGCATAAATTAGAATTAATCTAGGTTTGACTAAACTTTGCCAGACACGGAAACCTCTAGATTCAGCTTATGCTAATGATCCAGGCCATCTTGGAAGAGCTAGCTGAGTGTGGGCCATTGGAGGCACAGGGACCAATGATGGCCAGTCTTTAGCCCATTAACTGTCTGGGTAGGACAGAAAATGGGAAAAGCCCTCCCTGAGGTGAAAAATAGTAAGCAGAGACAAAAGATCAGTCAGGATAGAGGGGCAGAATTGCAGTGGGCGATGAGGTAAAGGGGTTAGTTTTGCAAGCTGAAGGGGGAGCACATAGCATGAGGTCAGCAATCTGTTTTATGCTGTAGAGAGGGGCAAACACAATGTTCACGGTCCCTTGGAATCAGAGGCTGCAGTAATAGAAGGAACAGGGCCCTCTTGGGTTGTGAATGCTCTACACTCTCTTCATCCAGGCTCACATTCTATATATGTGCAAATAAACCAAATATCATAAAGACACCACAGTCTCTACTGTGCCTCATTGTCCAAAAGGAAGCACAGACTCTGGGTAAGAGCCTGGACCCCTGGAATCTTGCACTGCTGTGAAGACTGGGGTGTTGTGTAGCAATGTATTTACTTAAATTACGATGTTTGTGTAACTAAATGCTTTTCTGTTGACAGTTTTCTTCGCTCAATGACTGCCCTCATGGATCCTGCTCAAATTGAGGAGAGAGGAAGGAGACGGCAAAAACAATTAGAACATCAGGTAGATCACTAACTTCTAATGTAGGGTTTTGTGTGTGTTTAATTTCCTGTTTTTTCTATTAAGTGGAAGAAAACATTAAAACTTGACCAAAAACATAAACTGAACAAGCAATGAGAGGAAGTGTAATGATGTAGTTGGGCTTGGATTGTAGTTAGAACCATGACAGACAGCTTCTTTTCTCTTATCTGATTAAACAAATCTGGTGGTGATTTTAGTATTATTGCTGTTGAGTTTATTCTTAGAAAGAAAAGCTTGAGGTGTCTATCATTAAAAAAAACCTTCTTAAACAATCAGCTGACAAAACATTAAAAATAATTAAGAACAATTTAACATATTAAAGAAAAGAACAGCAAATGAAATTAAACTAGTTGAATGGAATTTTCATTTTTCTTAGAAGAAATCACTTTCAATATTTGAAACATTGTTTTATTTATTTCTTTATAGCATTTCTATCCTACCATTCATCCCAAGGTGCAGAACAAGTTACAACATAGTGTAAAATATACAATTATATTGAAATATATAACTTACTAAGTTTGAAAATTCATCCATTTCAAAAGGCCTCTCATATATGAAAATAAGACAAGGATATATTTTTCCTGTGTTACCCTTAAGCCTTCTATTTAGCCACATGTCAAAACACTACAATATAGGTTCAAAAATGTTTCTCTGATTTTTGGAGCTGAAAAAGTTTTAAAAGCCCCTAGTCCTAGATAAACATAGTACTTTTAGTCATAATCCAGATGTAGGAATTTTTAAAAAAACTTATGGGAATGATACAATAAGAAAACAAATAGCAATATATATATTAGGAAATAATTCCAAAAAGTATAACATTTAGAGGATTTTTTTCTAAATGACATTTGATTCCTAATTCCTAAGAGCGTTTTATCATCAATTTGATTTTTCTAGAAAGCCATAATGGCTCAAGTGGAGGAAAAGCGGAAGAAAAAACAACTTGAAGAGGAACAAAGGAAACAAGAAGAACAAGAAGAAGAGCGCCGACTTGCAAAAGAGCAGGAGCTAATGAAGAAGCAGTTTGAAGATGATCTGCTCAAACAAAAGCAAAAAGAGGTAGGTTTAGTATCTTCAGGTCCTTGGCAGACCCTGCTCATCCAGGCTGGCTATTAAATTCTCCTGGACAGGAAGGAGAATAAGAGGGCTTTTCCCATTGCACCTTGCTTGAGCAACAAGCTCTGGCTTGTTCCTATAACCTTTAATCAGTCTTAACTTCTGGCTTGCTCTGTAATCCAGCCTCTTGGCTTTTCCTTTGGTGCTGACTAAATCTTCATTTCCAACTACAGGCTTGTCCTGTGGATTCTGGTTCTCAGCTCACCTCAGACTGCTGCCCACAGCTCAGCCCTCACATGCTGAGAAACCAAGCCACCTTAGTTGTTGCTAGGTATGGTTACAAGTAAAATCTACTTCCCCCATTTCTCAGTATATAGAGATGTTCACATTCCTATTTTTGAAAAGCTCACATAATGTGCAAGTCGTAGAGGTATGTAGTTCAAGATTCTGTCTTGGTTCCTTCCTAAATATTCTTATATGTATATTTCCTTTATCATTTAGGAGATAATGACCGTTAAAACAAATGAGCTATACCAGACAATGCAAAGAGCTCAAGAGTTGGCGCAGAGATTAAAACAGGAACAGCGCATTAAAGATTTGGCTCAGAAGGGGCATGATATTTCCAAACTGCAGAAGAATATTGGTGGTGGTAAGTATCAGGTTTAAATGGTGTGGGTTTGACAGAGTTGATTTGTTGCTCCTTGAGAATGCCTCCCAAATAAGAATTGTTCCTTTCAGGAATCTTGCTGATAGAATATTTTCAAAAATCCACCTTTCCATAAAGGTTTTGGCACAACCCCCTAGTTGCCATGCAGGTGGGGAACTTTTTTCGGCCTATAAAATGCCATGCACATTGATGGCGTAGTAGTTCTTTCATTCTTGAAGTGTAGTTATTTATAATCCTTAGTTCACTGAATGAAATGTACTTAGAAATTCTGAAGTACGTGTTTCCCTGACACAGAGATATTTAACATAACCTCAGTCAGACTGGTTCAGTGAGAGCCAAAACAGAAGGCTGAATTTCACAAACACTTTCACACCTCCTAAAATGTCTGCCTCCACTCTTTAGCAGTTTTCTCAGGAGGGACATGAAAACGACAGGGAAGATGTTGGGAACTTTTTTCTGCCCACGAGGGTACATTCACTTTCCTCCCATCTCCACCCAGTCACAGTGAGAGTGAATAGAGCCCTGTTTCTCCTCGATTCTGGCTATATGGTGCCATTATGTCACTGTCTGGCTGCTTGGCTCTTACTGTAAAGACCCAGATGCTCTGGGTTTTGTTCGTTTTGCAGGAGCATCGAAAGAACCATATAAAAGGGAAACATACTGTTCCAAAAAGCCATGAAAAAACACAGGAAAAATTTATCCATGGTTAATTTTTGGATGGAGGGGAATTTGCATCTCTTGGTGGCCTCCTTTACAGTGGTACCTCAGGTTAAGTACTTAATTCGTTCCAGAGGTCCGTACTTAACCTGAAAATGTTCTTAACCTGAAGCACCACTTTAGCTAATGGGGCCTCCTGCTGCCGCTGCCCCGCTGGAGCACGATTTCTGTTCTCATCCTGAAGCAAAGTTCTTAACCTGAAGCACTATTTCTGGGTTAGCGGAGTCTGTAACCTGAAGCGTATGTAACCTGAGGTACCACTGTATTTCCCAAACTTCCATGATGAAATTTCAGACTGACTCTATAGGATGGGCAGAGATCCTATAATCTATAGTTCCTTATTAACTATTTTGATTATAATTCACAACCCCTGTATTTAGCAGTCCCTGTTAGTAATGTACACATTCAGACAAAGCTGTGATTTATGAACTGATCAGTTTATTTGAAACATTAACTTTTGAGTGATTAGCAGTATTTGAATACATATTTTATTTCTTCCCCTTTAGGTGATGTACCATGTGAGAGTTACTGTACTGACCTGAATGGCTTTTTTGATACTCGTGATAATAATGATCACTGTTCTGGAGAGAACAGCAGTCTAATGAATCAAGATGTCAAAACTATTCTCTCTCCTCGGAAAGACACTGCTGTGCAGACAGGTATACAAGTTAATTACATGTTCCATTATCTTATCTATTGCTGGTCTTACCATTTATACTAGTAAAACAGTAAATTTAGAGAGGGGGATCCTATATTCTTCCTCATTAATGAGGGACTACTTCTTCAGACATTCTTGATCAAATGAGATTAGCATTAAGTCTATAGTGTGCTATTAAGTGTAAGAGAAAATCAGATGCGAATAAGTTTTTTCTCTGCAAGTTTAAGAAGAACAACTGAGGAGGAGCCAAGTTCACTTTGATACAGTTGATGATATTTATTGAAAGATTTACATAGTTAAGAAATTAGTGCATTCATAGTTATCACCCATTCTTGAAATTAGTACCGCTAGGGGATATATGGAGCAAGATTACAAAGGAGTTATAAGTAGCTTTTGAGAGTAGGACTACAGCATGTAGGGAAAGAATACTGATAATATAGTTTAATAACAGAGTTTGTTATAGCCCTAATTACAGAGCATGCCTCTGAATACCAGTTGTTGGGGGAGCTTATTGTTCTACACCCACAACATGCCTCTCCCCTCTCAATAACTGGCAGCAGTGCACAGCATAGGGAAACTAGGACAGCGACACAATTTATAATCACCAACACAATGGACTTCACATAGCACAATCCTATGGATATATACTTGGAAGTACAACTGAGTTCAACGGGATTTAAGTTTGTTTAGGTTTGAACCTTTAGTGTTTCATTTCCTCCCCCTCATTTTTGTATTGAAAAGGATATATAAGTACAGATATTATACATATACACTTGTGTTTTTCTCATTAATGCTAGATATTAATTTATATAAATAGTTCATTAAAATGCTCCGTTAGTTGATTCCAATAATCACACACACACATATATGTATATATGTAAATTTATTTTATATTCCTTATCACAGCAGACAATCAACAGAATTGTTTGTACATTTTAAGTTTTGCAATTAATTATCTATTCAGTTTTAAATGTATACCTACTAATTCTGAATGTATTTTCCTTGTTATGTTGCTTGGCTATGCAAAGAAAAAGGAATACTCCCATTTCAGTGATGTTTAAATAAACTTTTAATAGGGATACATTGAAATGAATACTTGAAAAGCAAATATCTATCATTATTTTTTAGATATTTTTAACATTGATGTGCACCCTAATTCTGAGAATTGCTCTAAGCAAACTGGGAAAGGAAGAGCAGACTGTGAATCTCCAGGTATTGCTGCAGAATATAAAGCAGACTTCAAAAGCAAAAAGTGCAAGAAAGAGACACAGTATCTAGATAAAAAGAAGATTTCAGAAAAAGAGAATATTGTCAGCTACAGCAATCTATATGAACAATTTGCACAAAAACAGAAGCAAGGCAAGGCAATTGAAAGGAATTGGAAAAAACCAGACTGGAACATAAACAAACCTTGCAAAAGGTATATCCCAGCATCGGAAAAATATCCAAGATGTATGCAAAGGCAAAGGGAAGAAAAGAAAGCTAGACGACAAATGGAACTGCTTCAGTTGGTTGAAAGAAATAGTCCTGGAAATCTCACTCAAAAGAAAGGCATTTCTCCAGATGAATCCCCCTCACTTCAGCATGAATGTGATGTTAAGAATAAGGTGAGTACATTGAGAAACATGATAATATTGTACTCAAAAGGCCAATACTGTACTCCACCATTTGTTTCTTCTATGGATTTTAATAATTTCTTACTGCAAACACTCTGGACAGATGTTGATAGGACAGTGCCCAACATGGTGCCATACTACTGCGCATCTGAGCACCATCTTGATCATGATCATATATAATAAATTAGCAGATTATTTCTTCCTTTTCTTCTTTTAATATTGTAAGGGCATGTAACCCACCCCCCACACACACATTAAAATAAGACTGCTATGAGAAAATTTCACAAGACCTTGAGTTTTCTCATATAAATAATCCATGTCCTAAGTGTATCCTAACAGAGGCCTGTGGCAGTCTTGCATCTCATATACTATAGCAACCACTAGCAATGAATATGCTATGTTGGGAAAGAATCCTAGTTGTGTCCTTGGAAGATGCAGTGTCCCTGCTACAGAGATGCAAACCAGAAGGGAAGAGCTGCTGACTATGTACAACAAGTGAGAAACAAACTGCATTTATTACATAGTAAATTGATTATCCAGAAAGGCCCTTAGGCCTTAGGTCCCAAGACTATTTACTGGGAACTGTTATGTTGTGCAAACATGTCTTTATGCAATATGTGCACCCAGATTTCATATTTTGGTAACTTTCATTCCACATATAATTTAAGTGTGATGAGTTAAGACTTCCAATGTTGTGCAGAAATTTATAATATTCTAAGATATTGTTTGGTCCAAATATCCGTAAAATGTTGTTATACCAATCACACACCAGTGTTTAATCTTCCTTGCAGGATTGTTCTGTGGATATGAGGAGATAACCTTTATGTCTGCCATCCTGGGGTACAATATAATTACAAACTAAAATGGGGGGGGGGGCTGGTCTTAGCCCTCCAGATGTTGCTGGACTATAGCCCCCCTCTGGCAGAAGCTGGAATCTAGCAACATCTGGTGGGCCATAGGTTAGCCACCCCTAACTCAAATTTGACAGGTAGGGTGAGGAGCTGAAGAGCTCAAGTCCTTTTCAGAGTTCTTTCCCCACCTGCACGTAGTGCAGTTCTGAGCCTTACCCTAAATTCTGTGCCATTTTAGTCCCATAGGCCTTGGGGAGAAGCCAGCCCTTGTTTGTATAGCCCCATCCCTTCATCCTGGCTTCTCTTTATATCATACCAGTGAGAGGATGCTTAGAGAGTGACACATTACCAGCAATAAGGTTGTGTGTGTGTGTGTGTGTACAGCCTTTGGTATGTACCATAGGAATTCCAAAGAAATTTTAAATGGTGCTATAAAAAACTATTCAAAGGGGAGAAAAAGCAAGCTATCTGAATTATTAACTGCAAAATACAGAGGGTGAGAAGCTGCATCTTATTTATTTATTTATTTTGGTCTTATTTTAGGAAGAACAATCACCAGAAAACCACTTAGGCGAACAAAGGTAGGTATCTCCTTCTCTAGTAAGGTATTTAATGATTTCTTTATTTATTTGGAGTACAGTGGGTTAACCACCATCGCGGCTAGCCCCTCATACTGGTCCTGGGCAATATACCAATACAGTATATCAGCCAGGCCTACTCTATAGCATCCTCATTATGCTGTTTGACAGAGCTTTTCTGTGTAGTATGAGGCCTTTTACAGTCTGGCCCAAAGGAAGAACACAACTGATGGAAGCTTTTGGTAACTGGTGTGCAAAGCACTTTGAGGATAAAATCGCTTGCATCTGTCGGGACCTTGACTCCACTGTTGCAGCAGATGAATCTCTAGGGGTGTCCAGAGCACTGTCTAGTCCTGTTGTGGTGGATGAGTTTCAACTGCTAAGACGCGAAGATGTGGACAAGGTGCTTGGGTCTGTCAGGCCAGCCACTTGTGCTCTGGACCCTTGCCCCTCTTGACTGATAAAATGTAGCAGGGAGGGGAGGTGATGAATGTGTCCTGAAGAGAGGGGGTGCTCTGCTTGCTTGAAGGAGGCTACCTGGGTTTGAAAAATCTAACTTCTGACTAGTAGCCAGTCTCTCTTTGAGCAGGTGGTTGTGGAACAGATCCAGGTGTTCCTCCAGGTGGAGGAATCTGATTTTCTAGATCCGTTTCAGTCGGGGTTTAGGCCCAGTATTGGCATAGAAAATGGTTTAGTCATCCTGTATGATGACTTTTGATGGGAGACAGGAGAAATGTGTTCCTGTTCATTCTCCTCAACCTCTCAGTGGCTTTCGATGTCACTGACCATGGCATCCTCCTGGAGCGGCTGACCAAGTTGGGACTGGGTGGTACTGCTTTGCAGTGGTTATGGTCCTACTTAGATGGTCATTTTCAGATGCTTAGGGAATGCTCTGCAGTCTAGTGGAGCCTTCATTGGAATGCTCTCCCCAGGGAAGTTTGCCTGGCGCCTTCATTATACAAAAACATTCCTTTTTAACCAGGCCTTTAGTTGATTTGACATCCTATGTCCTTTTAAAATGTGGAGGTTTGGGGGGATAGTTATTGGGTGGTTGTTTTTATTTTGATTATGTATTTTGTGATTTTATATTTTGATTTTATTCTGTGAACTGCCCTGAGACCTGCGGGTATAGGGCAGTATATAAATTCAATAAATAATAATAATAATTGTGGGGATCCTCAGGGTTCAATTCTTTCCCCTATGATGTTCAACATCTACATGAAACTGCTGAGTGGGTTATCCAGAGTTTTTGAGTACATTGTCAGCAATATGCTGACAAGTCTACTTCAGCTTCTGCAGGTGTGGCAGTGGATATGCTGGACCGTTGTCTTGCCTCAGTAATGGGCTGGATGAGAGCCAACAAGCTGAAACTCAATCCAGATAAAAGACTGAGGCACTGTTAGTGGGAATCTCCCTAGACCGGATGGATAGAAAGTGTCCTGCTCTTGATGGGGTTAACACTCTCTGACGGAGAAGGTACATAGCTTGGGAGGACTTCTGAATCCTTTGCTATCGCTTGAGGCTCAGGTGGCCTTGGTGACATGTGCCGTCCATCAGTTCAGCTGGTGGCCCAGCTGCACCCCATCTGTACAGGGATAGCCTATGCTCTGCTAACTTCTAGGTTAGATTACTGCCATGCATTATATGTGGGACTGCCTTTGAAGATGATTCGGAAACTTCAGCTGGAAATTGGAACAGAATTTGGTGGCCAGGTTGCTTGAACACCATTTTCTGGTTTCTTCCAATATGAAACAATCATCATACGGCCCTGAAATATCAGACCAGAGGAGCGCCACAGTTTTCTGTGTAATCAAAATTCAACAATTTGAGACAATCTAATTTACAAACATGAAGTTACAGCTGATGTTCCCTGGTTGGCATGCAGGATGTGTCTGGAGTACAATGAGTTACAATGACTACACCACCATCTAGGATTGGCAAGGACACATGATCAAACTTTGACTACTCAACCAGTTCCTGAGGCTGCTCCAATTCCTTTCCTGCCTCGCCTTGGGACAGAGCCCTTTTCTTGGAATTTTGCTAGTGTAATCTTTCATGGTTCTCAGGAGCTCCCTTCTGCAGAACTACCTTGTTCTCTTTCACATCCTTGCCAGGTCCATAACTTTCTTTTAAAAAATGGGTAGGAAACCCCTCCTCAGCTTTCCTTCCTCTTCTTTGCTTTGGCTATGGCTACACTTGCACGTTGAACACCCCTGAGATGTGTGGCTGTTTTTAAGGGAGTGTTTGCTCCATGTAGGCCTTAAGCGAGACCAGCCCTGCCTCCCTTGTGACCAAAATTATGAATATTTTGGATATTTTGAATTATGAGTTTGTATCGAAATATTGCTTGATCAATTTATTTTTGCATTATATCATGTGTTTGTATCGAAGTACATTGATATAAACATTCACCAATTTCCAATGTTGTTATTCTGAGCCTTGAGCTCTATACTTGGTGGAAAAGCAGAATCCAAATATTAAAAGTAAAACAAAAAGCAAATAAAATGCTGGTATCTGGAAAACAATGTACAGATCTGCAAAGGGTGGGGGTCTGGTAGCTGCTGAAGTAGATGCAGATACACATGCATTCTTGTTTTATTCAGATCAAGACAATGTGTCACCACACAAACTTGCCTATGCCTGATGCTGCTGGCCTGTTTTGGTGCAGAAATACATACAGCTGTTCATTTCTCAGAGGCAGTAGGGAAAATAGATGGAGACTCTGGTTCTCACATTTTTTCTTCTGCACTCCAGTCTCCAGCAGCACCATCTTGGACCAGGTTGCTCACTGCAGCAACAAGTCAGCAGAGAGTCTGTACATTCCAACTGAGGCATGTAATGGCTACCAAGACTGCTCCTTGCTCCACCTGAGAACACAATGTCAGTTCCAACTACAGATTCACTTACTGGAGAGCAATGATCTTCCCACGTTGGCAGAATAGGCTTCTGTTCCCCGCTCAGTGGAGGTGGGATTGCCAAGCCCAGCTCTACAGAATGGGGTACAAGCTTCTATTCCCTCCTTGGAAGAGAAGAGTGGATCATCAAGCCGAACTTTACCAAACGTGGCACAATGCGCTTCCATTTCCTTCTTGGTAGTGGTGGGACTGTCATGTCTAGCTTCACAGAATGTGGCATTAGCAATGTCCTCCACTTTGGTCCAAGAGATTACGGCAGTAGTTTTCAGTGATCCAATTATTTGGGTCCCAGACAGCCTCCCAAAAGAAAGGTCAATCCTGCTGCACTCCTGCCTCTTCTCTCTACCTCAGTGGCCTAGAAGGAGGAAAAAGAAGTAAACGATGTAAGGTAGTTTTGCTCTAACACACCAAGAACTTTAAAGCCTTCAGCAACCCCTCACCTTATTCCTTTGCAGGATAAGTGTAGGGTTCTTTTTATCCTCACTGGTCACCTCCTGGCTATGCCACAGGCGCACCTGCTCAACTTAAGGGGTCTGGATCAGCTAGGTTCCTTAGGCTCTCTCAGTCCCTCCTGTATGGTGATAACTCATGGGCTTTCTCAGACAGGGAAAAGGGAGAATGGGCTGACACCAGCCAGGTGAAAAACACACAATCTTTTATGTTGTTTAATTCTGATTATTTTCTTCCATTACTTTCTAAGGTTTGTCCTGTCAGGGCCTTCAGGCATCAGTGGCCATCTAGCCAACACCGAAAACAGGGTAGCCATTTTGTACAGCATCAATTCAGTCTCTATACTGAAGTGTGAAGTGGCAAGTGGAGCCAAGTGGGGTTAACTAGGAAGAAACCGCTTTGATTTTTCAAAAACAAGCGGTCTATAAATTTTATGAAATAAACAAATCAATCTCTTCCCCAGACCTATGGTTTCCTTTTTTCCCCTTGCACCTACATCTTTTGAGGCTGGATAAAATGGGTGCCGTACTGGGATTTTGGAAATAGTAGTTATCATTCACCACCCACCACAGGAGTTACTAAATCTCCTTCCTTGTCATTCAGCCCAGAAGTACCAAGGGTTAAGGGAGTAGGGTTATTAATAGTTTTGTACTGAGCAATATCTAAACACTGCAGAATGGACAGTAATCTCTGATAGGCAAGTTGCAAGGAGATTCACTCCAGCCTGTTTGAGCAACATGTTTATATTCTGCCCTTCCTACCAAAGGAGCCCAGGGCAGCAAACACATCAATAAAACATTATTAAATAATATAATTAAAAACATCCTGAAAACAGTTAAAAACAGTCGTTCTCTCAGCCAATCATTTCAGGGTTGCCAGGAACAGTATCTTACAACCATAAAATACCTGAGTAAACAGTAATATTTTTAAATTCCTTCTGAAAGACAATAATGAGGGCAACAGATGCACCTCGCCAGGGGGCACGTTCCACAAGCACAGAACCACCACTGAGAAGGCCCTGTCATATATCACTGCCAACTGAGCAACTCTTAAGTGGCAGCACCACCAGCAACGCCTCACCTGTCAATTGTGGGTCAGGAATACTGGGAAGGTACTTTGGTACCAAGCCATATGCTTTGTATGCTCAATGGCAGCTAGTGTAGCAGTTTCAGAACTGGTGTCATGTGGCCCCATTGGGCTGCTGCAATTCAAGAGGAGCAGCTGCAATCTATACTAGCTGCAGCCTTCAAACTGCCTTCAAGGGCCGGCCCACAACCAATGCATAACAATAGTCCTGACAGGAGGTCATCAGAGCATGGGCAACTGAGGCCAGGCTATCCCGGTCCAGGCACAGCTGTAGCTGGCGAATCAGCCTAAGATGGGCATAAACACTTCTTGCCACAGAAGCCACTTGAGACTTCAGTGACACGTTGAAATTCAGGAGCATGCCCAGACTACAAACCTGTTCTTTCAGGGGTAGTGCAAACCCTCTCAGAACAGGTCTTCCCTAGACACAGAAACCACCCAACAAGAGGAAAAGAAGCCTTCAAGCTACCCGTTAGTCATTTTTGTCCCCTTAAACAGCAGCTTAAACAGAAATTATTAGGAACACGCAGGTTCTAAAAGGATTCCAGAGAAAAGGTCAATTGGGAACTTTCAACTGGCTGGTTTCAAAACGTTGAGGAAGGATATTGTCTAAAATTCACAGGTGTCCATTAGGTATGGTCTTCCTCCACAGTGCAGATTCAGAGCAAAACAAAACAGATTTGGGTTCTAAAAAAACCGACCCCCCCCCCCAAAAAAACCCCAGTATCTTATTGGATCTCAGCATTCTGTGTGGGTATCTCTTCCAACACAGCATTCAGGTTATAGACTAAGTACTTAGTCAAAATACGTTCTCGGGTAGAGGCAGCCTTTGCAAAGTGTCCTGCAGCAAGTGCTGCCAACCAACCACCTGAGTAGGTCCAGCCTGTAGTAGAACTGTTGGCCTGAGCATCCAGGATGCCTCCTGCATGGCAACCAGTTAGTGGAACATAAGTTACTAAAGGTTCTGTCTTGTGGACATACAGGAGGAATCCAACCCCACATATGCTATTCAGATGGCTGCAATGCAGCTTGTACAGTGGGAAAGTGTCTCAGAAGCTGGCTAGTTGGTCAAATGTTTGACCATCTATCCCTGCCTGTCATATGTAGTGAGTGACTGGTGGTGGTGAGTTAACCCACTGTAGTGTAGATGCTTCATGCACACCCACCAGAAGGAATTTTCATGTCACCAATCTTTCTGCCACAACCATCTTGATTATTACTGTGATTCTATGCATGTCCAGAATCGATGTATATGAAAACATTATATGGCCATCTTCACTTTTTCGTTCTATGACAAATTCATCGCAAATGTATTTCGTGTTAAACTCTTCAGAATTCCCCTGAACAAGTTTGTTAAAATGTGTGTTTTTTCTTCCTATTTATCCAAGTGGGAAGTTTGCAATCCAAACCTGCCGTTGCTATGGCTGTGTGAATTGTCAAAGCTATTTGCAGCCCAACCAGTTAGGAGGGTGGTTGGGCGAACTGAGCCTAATACCTGTGCCAGCTTCGTGCTGGTGCAGCAATTGGGCCTGGATGTAGCTCAGTGCTGGCTGACAATGGCTGTGAGCCCAGGCTGGCTCAGCCCTGCCCTCAGAATGCTCCGTTTTGGGGTTCTCTGCCAGACTCTGCTGGTGGGGATACTACACTTTTGGTGAGAGGAAGGGGGAGGTCTGTGCTGGTTGGAGGGAGGCTGAGTTATCAGAAGCAAGCAGAGGATTGCCTCCACACAATCCAACATCCTCTCCCCCAAGTACAAGGGGATTTGGACTGCAGTCCAAGGTACCCTGTCCTATAAAAACAATGTCCCAAAGGAAACTTTTGCTTGTTAATAGTACACCGCATGATCTGTTACTATCTCACTGGTATCTCCCATATTTCATACAGTTGTACAGCAGCTCTCGCTTCATGGCTACTGATTCGCCTTCCTATATGCAGCAACTATAAACATGTTTCTCCGCCTTATTTTGTTGAATGTCTAGAAGCAACTGATGGAACTCTTTAATGGACTGATGTTCTAGCAAATCTGGCTGAACTTCACCCATTCTACCTCACAGGGTTGTGAGGATAAAAAGGGGATTATATATATATGTCACCATATTAACTCCTTGGAGAAAAAGCAGGACATATTTGTATTAAGTAAAAATACTTGGTTTAGGCATTATTGCCCATGTGGTGGGCTGCTCAGGTAAGTTAAGGATTTAAGGGAGGAAATAAAGCTTTAAAAGGACTTGGTTCAGGTATACAACTAGCATCTCAGTTGTTTTGCTGAAGACAATTCAACAAACAAGAAAAAAAAATAAGAATTCAGAACCTCCCATATGCACAACTTAATATTAACACTTTTTTTTTTAAAAAAAAAGCTTTTTGCTTGCGAAACAGGTCTGAAGGTTATTGTTGTTGTTTTAAAACAGATCTGAATCGCCACCCGTTCCAGCAGTTAAAAACCGATTGCCGCAGCAAATAAAGACTCCTGATTTCGAAGCTCATAATAGCAATGATGGAAGAGAGAAAAGTACCCATACAGATAAGCATCAGAGTGAAACACCACCTCAAAGTGCTGAAACTGAAAGGCCACCTTCTTCTCACTTTGTTCCTTACGTGCGAACAAATGAAGTGTATTACCTTGATCCAGATGCACCCATGACCAGGCCTTCAACACATGATCCACAATATCAGCAGCCAAACGGTACTACAATACAAAGTTAAAGAAATGCCTTTGATTAATGACTAGTATACCATTGCACAGAACTGAAATGTTTTTTTCAAAGAAGCCTTTGTTCTAATGAACAGCTTCTAGTACAAAACTGCAAAATAAAGTATTAATCCAATATAACATCTAAAATATTTGTGTAATAATAAAGATATCACGATGTACCAATGTTATTTTAATTTCAAAATGTTGATGGAAAATGTCTTCTTTTAGAACCTTATATACATACTGCCTTCTTTCCAGATCCATTTGAAGTTAGAACCATCTTTAAACACTGAAAATATTAATCTTGCACTAAAAAAAAAAGTAAGACTGATTATTTTCAGTCCAGTTAATCTCATTTATATTTACTTTTAGATGCTTGCCATACACCACGACAGATTTTTAGCTCCGATCACATAAGGGACCCACTTTTTAATCCCAATGTGGTGAGAGACAGACAGCAGGCCATACTCAAAGGACTTTCAGAACTGCGACAGGTACTGTATTAGCTGGATTGATAATTTAGTTTGATAGGTATTCCATCTTTCATAAAGAAACAGTTCTTTTCTGATCCTAACCTCTTAGTATCTGGTTGTCTTCACATTCTATTTGTATCCTCTTGGGAGGGAATTCTCATGTAATGTTGCCTATTTTATGGATTAATTGGTATATTATTTCCTTTAGTTTTTATTACGTTTATTTTAAATAGCACTACCATCATTTATTAATTGGAACCTATCTAAAATCTAATTAATAGGCAATAAAATATAATGTCAGGTGGTGATCAGCTATCATGGGCATTCACGTTATTTTCTCATTCTATAGTAACTTTATGCGTACACACAAGAGCCTTTCTACATATTGCACAGAATTAGATGTAGAATTGTGGATTGTGCAGTTTTTTCCCCACAGGTGGATAGATGATGAAATATTTTTGACATTGAGGAGGGTTTATGAAAAATTAGCTTCCCCAGAAACTGCAATTGAAAGTGGGTACAGTCCAGATATTTCCAACACCTCATTCTGTGTAATATGTAGATTTGGCTTTGAGAACTTTCCACAATTCTTGTATCCAATTTATTTTTCAGTTGAACGTTTGACATGGTTATGAAATATACTGTTTCAGACACCCTAAATTTTACTTGGAAGAAAACATACTTTTGTTGCTTAAGTAGTAAATGAACAGTTTATTTTTAATGTATTTTTAACCTTCTGTTGGAAACCGCCCAGAGTGGCTGGGAAACCCAGCCAGATGGGCCGGGTAGAAATAATAAATTATTATTTATTTATTTATTTATTTATTTAATGACAATGAAACTTACTTTGGTATTAGTTTGCTTGCAGCATCAGTAAATCAGTGGATGACTAATAACTGGCAATCTGCATGCTGGCTGCTGTAAGAGAGGGAATGGAAAATTATGCTGTGTGTATAAGTTGCTATTTTAAAAGATTTATATAGGTACATCTTTTCCACCAACATTTTGATTAATGCACAGCTGACAACTGAGTTGAATTGTTTCTTCCTCTCAGTCACATTATTTTTCTAAAATCATTTACTTACTTGATTTAGACCAGGGGTTGTCAACCTGGTCCCTACTGCCCACTAGTGGGCGTTTCATGATTCTAGGTGGGCGGTAGGGGGTTCTATAGCATAAGCTGAATCCTCCTTCCATCAAGGACTGGTGGGCGGTAAGGAAATTTTACCATCAAGAAAGATGCATTAGTGAGCAGTAGGTATAAAAAGGTTGACCACCCCTGATTTAGACCCTACCTTTCAGTCCAAGGTCCCCAAGTCATTTATGAGGATTGTTCTGTCAAAGGTCCATACATTTAAAAGGACATGTGAAAAGTTTTTAATTTCCTTCTGAATTCACCATTTAGTATTCTAATGTGACTACTGCACAGCCCTTCTCTGTATATTTTAGACTTATATCCTGCCTTTTGACCAGAATGCCCAAAGTAGCTTGTAACATCCATAAAATGCAATTGTTACAAAAGCTTCTGATTTAAAATACTATAAAACAGATGGAATGGGGGTGAACTCCTTAGAAATACTGAATTCATTACATCAGTGGGTTGGATCCAGAGATTCCCCATCTTGAAATGGGGGTGCAGGAACTTAAATCCAGTGGAGGGGCTTTTGGTGATGCCCCCTTTCCTGAAAATCTGCTCCAGTGGGCTGGGGGATCCTCCAGGACAGTGTGGCAGATGGCATGAGGACTGCTGGGGGAATGAGGAACCAATGAATATCACCTCCCACCTTTGCCTACCAGAGCATTCAGTTAGTGGAGTTCCGCCAAGGACATGCCTGGATCCAACTTTATGATTCTGTATTACATTTATACTTTGATATATGCATCTTAGGCTGGAGCAATTTGTCCAGTTCTGATGCAATTCTGAATCCCATATAGCATAATTACTAGTAAAGGTAAAGGGACCCCTGACCATTAGATCCAGTCATGGCCGACTCTGGGGTTGCGGTGCTCATCTCGCTTTATTGGCCAAGGGAGCCGACGTACTGCTTCCGGGTCATGTGGCTAGCATGACTAAGCTGCTTCTGGCGAACCAGAGCAGTGCACAGAAATGCCGTTTACCTTCCCGCCGGAGGGGTACCTATTTATCTACTTGCACTTTGACGTGCTTTCGAACTGCTAGGCTGGCAGGAGCAGGGACAGAGCAACGGGAGCTCACCCCGTTGCGGGGATTTGAACTGCCAACCTTCTGATTGGCAAGTCCTAGGCTCTGTGGTTTAACCCACAGTGCCACCCGCGTCACAGCATAATTACTAGAGGTGACCATAAAAAGGTCATTGGATCCACTGTTGTAATTTTATTTAATTATTATTTGGATTTATATCCCACACATCACCCCATGGTCATAGGGACGGTTACATCGGTAGAGGTAAAAACAAATTAAAAACAATACATAAACATTAAATATTGAGAACCAACACACACATACATATATAGTCACATATTTTGTAAAACCTTTTCCTCTAAGACAAAGGAGTTGTGGAAGATTTAGAATTAAAATCTCAGTTTGTTCAAAGAATGAATATAGTGGTTCCATAATTTTGCATCAATTTTCCATCCATCAGTAGATAGTAGCTGCATATGCCCGTTTTGTTACTGTTCTTGAGTAATGAAATGAAATGTATATAGGAATAAATATTATCCATCTTCTTTAACCATCATGAATCTTGCTTCAGATTGCATGAGCCACACTTCCTTAGTTTCATGGTTTACATACAGTAGTATTCAAGTTTTAGGAAACAATTCCTTTCTCTCCTGGTGGTGCAAAAATTGCAGGGCACTTTTTCCTCAGTGGAGTCTTTGAGCCAGGTTTTTTCTCTGAGAATCAAATAGTCCAACCTCATGTGACGGTTCTGATTGCTCTAATACAGGGGTTTCCACACTGTGGTCCACAGACTGGGTGTCCTGGAAGAGAAATGCAGGCAGGGTACACCTAGGAAGGGGGAAGATCACTCAATGTATCACTGAAGCTACAAAATTGCTTCCGTGCCCTCATCTAGGACACATCTTCTTGGCCAGAGGAGCAAGTACAGTAGTTGCAGATCTCAGAACACACCAAGGTGACAGTGGAAGGGACAGGGTACAGAATGATTCCTGCAGCTCCCCAGAGAATGAAGAGATTGGTGGTGACATGTGACTCCTTACGAAGGGGTACAGAGGCAGCAGTGTTTGGAGGAATGACTGTTTCAGTTGTCTCTACACAAATACATGGAGCATGAGAAACAAGCGAGAAGAACTTGATCTCTGAATACAAGATGACAAATATGACCTAATAGGCATTACTAACACTTGGTGGAATGAAACTCATGACTGGAATGTAGGAATTGAGTGCAACCTGGGGAAAAAGTGATCAAACAGGAAGGGAGGAGTAACATTATATATAAAGGATGTGTACACTTGGGAAGATATCTGTGACTTGAAGTATGGAAGGCAGATTGAGAGTATATGGATAACAATTGTAGGAGAGAGAAACGATAGTAACCTTACTATAGACCTCCAAGCCACACTGAGGACCTGGATGATGCCTTCCTAGAGCAGATTAACAAACATTCAAAAAAGGAGAGATATAGTAGTCGTGGGAGACTACAACTACCCCAATATATCTGACAAGAATATAAGGCACAACAAATTCCTCAGTTGTCTTGCTGTCAGTTTCCTTTTCCAGAAGGTGAAAGAAGCAAGAAGGGGGTTCTCTTGGACCTAGTCCTCACCAACAGGGAGGAACTGATTTATAATACACAGACAAGGGAATTATTGGAGAACAAGTAAGGTCTCTGTGGACTGGCGGTGGGAAAATGTTGTCCCTGTCTTCAAACGGAAGAGAAGACCCAGGTGACTGTCGACCAGTCGGATTGACATTGATACCAGGAAAGGTCCTAGAACAGATAATTAAATATTCAATCTGTGAGCACTTAGGAAAAGATTGGAGAACTGGACCCAACTAACAAACTGAATTTCAATAGGGACAAATGTAAAGTTCTGTACTTAGGCAGGAAGAACCAGCTGCACAAATAAAAGATAAAGGGACACCTGGCTTGCCTGTAGTACATGTGAAAAGGATCTAGGGATCTTAGTAGGCCACAAGCTTAGCATGAGTCAACAGTGTGATGCAGCAGGGGTGGGGAAGCTAATGCTATCAACAGAAATATAGTGTCCAGATCAAGGGAAGTAATAGCCCTGCTCTATTCTACCTTGATCAGACCGCACTGGGAGAGTAATGTGTCACAGTTCTGGGTAGCACAATTTAAGGAGGATATTGACAAACTGGAACATGTGCAGAGGAGGGCAACCAAGATGATCAAGGGTCTGGAAACCAAGCTTTATGAGGAATGGTTGAGGTGGTTGGGTATGTTTAGCCTAGAAAAGAGGAGATATGATAGTCATCTTCAAATATCCAAAGGAGAATGGAGCAAGCTTGTTTTTTTCTGCTCTGGAGGGAAGGATCCAAACCAACAGATTCAAGTTACAACAAAGAGGATTCTAACTAAACATAGGAAGAGCTTTCTGATGGCAAACTCTATTGTCCTCCATAACAGTAATAGAATCATTGAATCTTACGAAGGGACCCAAGAGTCATCTAGTCCAACCACCTGCAATGCAGTCTTCCTTGTGCTTTTTGTTTTGTTTTGTTATTTTTTGTGCTATCAAGTACAAAGGCTGTTTACCTCTGTTTGCTGTTTTGTACCTCATTCTCTCATCTCCTTTCCTAATGCCGTTTAGCACCATAGAAATGTGCCTGTCTTCTTCTGTCTCAAGTATGGATACCTAAGCCAGACAAATGTCCACCTCTACACAAAAAGACCACAGCAGAGAAAGAGTGCCACATGGGTAAAATGTTTCTAGAATAAAATGCGCTTCTTTCACTGATTTGGTACTTTTATATGAGGAGAGCAGAATAGACAAGATTATCTTTCCACTGCTTCAAAGCACTTGGGTTCATGAGTTACTCTAGAGGCAATACAGTGGTACCTCGGGTTACATACGCTTCAGGTTACAGACTCTGCTAACCCAGAAATAGTATCTCGGGTTAAGAACTTTGCTTCAGGATGAGAACAGAAATTGTGCTCTGGCGGCGCGGCAACAGCAGGAGGCTCCATTAGCTAAAGTGGTGCTTCAGGGTAAGAACAGTTTCAGGTTAAGAATGGACCTCCGGAACTAATTAAGTACTTAACCCAAGGTACCACTGTACTTGCATTAACGCTGATATCTTGCACTTGCTCCCTTTGTCTAGTTCTTCATCTTGTGGTGGAAAGAGCCTCACTATTATGGCAACCCTCACTTCTATACTGTAATAGAGTTGCAGGAGATGCTTCAATATAGTAGGAATAAATAACTAGAATGAGTTGGGAGTTCAAGACATTTTGCTTCCTCTGAGAATGAATATGATGTGTCCACCAGTTCCATATACAGAAGCTGCCTGGCCTGACAGTTAAGATTTTACATCAGCACTTGCAAAGGCTAGCTTAGGGGGCGCACAGCAGACCACAGAGTGCACATGGCTCTGTTCTCCAGCACCACCCTCCATAAGAAGAGCCTGCTGGATCAACCCTGTGGCCTGTTCTCACTGTGGCCAACCAGATGTCTGTGGGGAACCAGCTAGCTGAAATGAACACTCCAAGGGTGGAGGCAGAGCACAGCCATCATGGCTAGTACTGACTGATAGCCTTCTCCGTGAATTTGTCAGATCCTCTTTACAAGCCATCTAAGTTGGTGGCTATCAGTTTGTCCTGCGGGAGCAACTTCTGAAGAAGTACTTTATCTACCCTGAATTTTCCAACATTTCGCTTTGAGGCGCACGGGTTCTTTAGTTATGAGGAAGAAAAAACTTTTCTCTATCCACCTTTTCCACGCCATGCATAATTTTATAAACTTACACCACCTCGATACTCACCTTTTCTCTAAACTAAAAAGTAAAAAATGCTGCAAGCTTTCTTCATAGGGGGATCTCTATCATTTTGGTTGCCCTTTTCTGAATCTTTACCAACTCTACAATATATATGCTTTTTCAGATGTGACAACCAGAACTGTAAACAATATTCCAAATACGGTCACACCATAGAGGTGTATAATGGCATGATGATATCTGCAGTCTTATTTTCCGATGCCTTTCCTAACGATCCCTGGCATGGAATGTGCCTTTTTACACTCACCACAAACTGGAACAGTATCTTCATTGATGGCATTAGATCCATTTCAGTCCGGTTTCCGTCCTGGTTTTGGGACGGAGACGGCTCTGGTTGCCCTAACAGATGATCTCCATAGACAACTGGATCGAGGCGGGTCAGGACTGCTGATCCTTTTAGATTTGTCAGCAGCCTTTGACATGGTCAATCATGATCTTCTGGACCACCGCCTCGCAGACGTGGGGATACAGGGCATAGCCCGTAACTGGTTGTGCTCTTTTATCTCTGGTTGGGGACAGAGGGTGGCACTAGGGAGGGAAATGTCGTCGCGCCACTCCTTGGTGTGTGGAGTGCCGCAGGACGCAATTCTCTCCCTGATGCTTTTTAACATCTTTATGTGCCCCCTTGCCCAGATTATCCGGAGCTTTGGGCTGGGCTGTCACCAATATGCTGATGACACTCAGCTCTATCTGCTGATGGATGGCCACACCGACTCGGCCCCAAACACACTGACAAGATGCTTGGAAGCTGCAGCTGGATGGTTTCGTGGGAGCAGATTGAAACTAAATCCTTCGAAGACAGAGGTCCTATGGCTAGGTCGGGATGGCATGGGGATGAGGGACCAACTCCCTTCTCTTGCGGGGGCCCAATTAGTGGCATTGCCTTCCGTTAAGAGTTTGGGTGTAATCCTTGATGCCTCCCTTTCCATGGAGGCGCAAGTTACAGCAACAGCCAAGGCGACATTTTTCCACCTTCGCCGCATCAAGCAGTTGGTCCCTTACCTTTCCCGCCCCAACCTGGCCACAGTGATCCATGCGACGGTCATCTCCAGGCTTGACTACTGTAATTTGCTCTACACGGGGCTGCCCTTGAAGCTGTCCCAGAAACTCCAGCGGGTACAGAATGCTGCAGCGAGGCTCCTCACGGGATCTCTGCCATGGGAGCATAATAACCCAGTGCTTTTCAAGCTGCACTGGCTCCCAGTGGGGTACAGGATCAGATTTAAGGTGCTGCTTTTGACCTTTAAAGCCTTTCACAGCCTAGGACCCTCGTACCTACGGGACCGTCTCTCCCGGTATGCCCCACGGAGAACCTTAAGGTCCATAAATAACAACACCCTAGTGGTCCCAGGCCCTAAGGAAGTTAGATTGGCTTCAACCAGAGCCAGGGCCTTTTCAACTCTGGCTCCGGCCTGGTGGAACGCTCCGCCTCACGAGACCAGGGCCCGGCAGGATCTGATTTCTTTCCGCAGGGCCTGTAAGACAGAGTTGTTCCACCTGGCCTTTGGCTTGGAGCCAATTTGATTCCCTCCCTCTCTCTCTTTCTTTTTTCTTTTCCTTCTCCTCCTGCGATGAGGCTATATTTTAATGTTGTATTTTATTTTTGTTTTTAAGTTGTAATCATTCATCTTGTTTTTATTATTGCTTGTAAGCTGCTCTGAGCCCGGCCTTGGCTGGGGAGGGCGGGGTATAAATAAAAAATTATTATTATTATTGAGCTATTATGAGCATTTATATGAAATTAAGATTTTTTTGCTCTGACATGCATCACTTTACACTTGTTTATATTGAACTTCATTTTCTATTTCACCACCATTCAGTTGGGAGAGGGCTTTTTGAAGCTCTTTATAGTCTCTTTTAACAAATCTGAATAATTTAGTGTCATCAGCAAACTTTGCCACCTCACTGCTCTCCCCTAACTCTAGATTGTTTATGAACAAGTTAAAAAGCATAGGTCCCATTACTGAACCTTGTCCATGGATTCCTATTCATTGCTTCCCAAAACTTAATTTCTTATCCTCAAGAGGACCTCTCCTCTTGATTTAGAAGCTTACTTGATTTAGCTTTAACCTTGATTTAGAAGCTTACTTGGGAGTCATGCTTAAAGTACTTTGTTGAAAGCTTTTTGAAAGTCCAGGTACAGTTGTCAACTGGACCACCTTTATCTACATGCTTGTTGACACTCTGAAAGAACTCTAATAAGTTCATAAAACAGAACCTCCCTTTGCAGAAACCAATGCTTCAATGCGGCTTGTTCTTCTATATGGTTGTTTATTTTATCTTTAACAATACTTTCCACCAGTTTTCCAGAACAGACATTAGGTTAACTGGCCTTTCATTCCCAGGATCACCGCTCCCCAGGATCCATTTTTTAAAACTGGTGTTACACTTGCTACTTTCCAGTCCACAGATACAGAGGCTGAACCAAGGGACAATTTACATATTTTTGTTAGAAGACCAGCAATTTCATATTGGGTCTCGGGGTGGATGCCATGCGGACCCAGCAATTTTGTTAGTTTTTATTTTGTCTATTAGGCCTAGCACTAGCGACCTTAGTTCCCCAGATGCACCTCCTGCAAGGTTAGTTTGGGCACTGGGATCTGCCCTATATGTTGTGTCAGGAAGACAGATGCAAAGAATTCATTCAGCAATCTCCTTATCCTCTTTTAGCATTCATTTGACTCCTTTGCCATTCAAAGGGAGTCAAATGACTGTTTCCCTCGACTGTTTCCTGTTATTTAAAGAACTTACTGTTGTTGGTTTTAAAGGTCTTAGCAATATGTTCCTCAAATTCTTTCTTTCTTTTTAGCACCCCTTCCTGTGTGCTTGCACTTTTTTGTGTTCCTTTTTGTTCTCTTCAGTTTTAGAAGACTTCAGGATTTTTTTTACAGAAGTCTTCTTGCTTCTTGTAGGTACAAGTCAATTGTTCTAAAACCTCTTATTCCTTGATTCTGTGTTTTGCTTTACTGTTTTTTTTGGGGGGGGGATCTAGTTCATGTGCTTTCAAGTCTCGCTGTATTAGCTACCTTGTAGAGGTAGCATAACTTGGTTATGCTACTCACAATATGTTAACAATTGTCTTCACATCAGTGCAACTTAAATTGTGATTGCATAAACCTCTATGAACAGCAATATATCCTGTAAGGATCCTTCTGTAAGGATTCTTCCAAAGAGTATTTCCTCTGCTCTCCACGTTTTTAGGGTAGAAATTATAGTTTTTCCTCTTGGCCCTCTTTCCTACAGTGCCTGTGGCACTATGAGAAAACAGGGCAGGAGGTCGGATAGCACTTTGCTTACATTTTCACAGTAGGTAAAGTAGGTTGTAGTCAACATAGCAGTAGCGCTAAGGTAAATGGTCCATCAGTGCAACTTTCATCATGGAATCTTCTCTCCCTCTCCAGACGCACTACCTAAATCTACTATGGGTGTTCCCTCAAACCGCAAGCAGATTTGGAGATGGTGTGGGGCACATATTGGGGGAAGACAGAGGGAAATCATAATAATTGAAAGAATAAAACACTGAAGCAACTTATTTCATATTAGGAGCTAATGTGCCCTTGAATTTATTCCCTAGTGAATTTAATATTTCAGTAATGTAATCAAGAGCATCAGAAATAATGTTCTGACAGTAAGAGCTGCTCAACAGTGGAACAGTATCCTTTGGGAGGTGGTGGACTCTCCTTGGAAGTTTTAAAGAAGAGTCTGGATGGCCATCTTTCATGTATGAGTTTGTTGAGGTTCCTGCATTGCAAGGAGTTGGAGTAGATAACCCTCAGGGTTTCTTCCAACTCTGTAAGCCTATGATCATCAAAATTCTTAGGTTGACTTGACAGACCAAATGGAAATGTGTGTGCCTAATACAGGTTTGGCAAGCAGTACACAGCTGGCATGTGGGTTCTCTTCAAAATTCCCATGGTGGTTCATTTCAAGATAAAATTGATTGCAGCTTTTCTTAAACAGGTTTGTGTGTGAATTAGCTAAAACTTAGATTTTGTTGGATTTTTTCCTTAGTTGGTAGATCTTTCCAAATGTTTTAGGAGTCCTTTTGGTGGGTTACCAGACAAATAGAACTACGTATAATGCAGCAAAGAGTTTGAGGGGCTAATTTTGAAGTAGGAATATTGCCAATAGTTAGGTCTGAAATGAAGATTAAAGGTTATACATTGTATTCTTTAACAGAGCTACGAATCTTATCGGTCCTTCAGAAGGTACAAGTTTTCATACTCTGCTGTGACCTTTAGTTCTTCAAAGAATAATTACAGTGGTACCTCGGGTTACAGACTCCGCTAACCCAGAAATAGTACCTCGGGTTAAGAACTTTGCTTCAGGATGAGAACAGAAATCGCGGTGTGGCAGCAGCAGGAGGCCCCATTAGCTAAAGTGGTACCTCAGGTTAAGAACAGTTTCAGGTTAAGAATGGACCTGCAGAATGAATTAAGTTCTTAACCCAAGGGACCACTGTACAACAATACTCAGTATCTAATTCCTTTTGTACTTAGAACAAATATTTCTAGTTTAATTATGTTGTAGAATATCTTAACTGTCATTTTATCTTCTGTTGTGAAATATTTCCATGTTTTTATAGTGTAATTATCACTTTTGTACTTACAACAAACCCTACTTAATTCTTTCCTCCTAGCTGTATTTATAATATAGTTGAAAAATGTAATGTGCTAATTATGGAAGTATGTAGTTAGAATTTCTTAATCCAATTTACAAATTGGATTGTCAGAATTGTAAAGGCATTTGGACTAAGACATTTCAAGAAAACAAGGATGAGCCTTATCACACTAAAACTAGTTGTGTGGGTTTTATTGTTTTATATTTTTGTATACCACTTCGAGGCTTCTTTTATAGTCAAGCTGTATATAATTTTTATGAAATAAATAATATTTATGGTTGTACATTACTTTCTTTCCATCCCCTCCCCTTCATCAAATATGCTTTGGAGGGTTCAAGTAGGTAACAAAATAAAATGGAAATGTGTTTAATATTGGATATCACTCAGAGAGATTAACCAGGGGTTCTTATGTGGAATTTATAGATGTGCTTGAGGGCAAATGTGGTTCAGTGGGTCAGGAAGAATTTGCGCAACTATCCTTGATCTAGCCCAGCCACTATGTTGTTTTAATTCTACCTTCTAGTTTTGCTTCTTGTTTTGGGCGGGGAAATTATATTTTGTTTTTGTGATGCTGTTCCGTTTGCATTTCCTTTCCCCACATGCGTTTTTGTTGAGTGGTAGTGGATAAGAGTAAGGCATGGTTTAGGAAATGGATGGACACAGACCAAAAGCACAATGGGTTAGATTCAGAGGGGCAAATAAAACATATTTCACCCAGAGGTCTACATTACCCTTTGTATAAAGCTTTGTTGTGACAAGTAAAATAAAATCTAAAAGATGTCCATCCATTTGAACAACCTCTTGCACAAACAGAAGTATGTGAACTGTTTACTGTTATGAACAGAATATTGTTATTGAACTTATGTCCTGGTTGTAGGCTTTCCATTGGCATGTGGCAAGCATAATGGTAGACTAGATCAGATCCATAAGTGTCTTCTTATTACATTAACTTTTGTACACATACCCTCTTCTTTCTCATGACAGTTCTTTGATCCAACTCAACTTGTTCCTTATCTGTAAAAATGAACATCAAGCTGGGTCTATTTTAGCTGTATCAGAAGCAGCTGAAGTATAGCATGGTAAAGGTAAAGGTACCGCTGAAAGTCCAGTCGTACTTTCATTCAAATTCATAGAAGAAGGAAAATATGTTCAATGATCTCCCATCCACTATTACACTGTAGCTCTTTTAGCTGTAATGGTGTGGTAGGTCATACTGAATATAAAACTTAATATTTCAACTTTATACAACCAGCTTCCTTGGCTTGGGATAAGTGATTTTCCCCTTTTTATTTGAATCATAAAAGGAGTATTTCTATTGCATCCTGTTTGTTAGGTACCCATCTTAAACAAGGACACAACAAAAATGACTATAACTGTGCATGAACACTTTTCCTGTTGAACATATATATCTGCTCAAGGTGGGATTATATTACCAAGTCTCCCCTCAAACAAATAGTTTTACTACACTAAATCTTTATGTAGAAATTTGATTTCCATCAATGGAATCTCAACATTTCAGAGGTTTCAGCAATAGATAGTGCTTTCCCCTTCACTTTGAATAATTTTTAAAACCTGAAGCAGGAAACACAGTAAAGTGGTAAGTAAAAAGGCAATAGCACAATTAGCTCAATACAGGCATGATTACAACTTCCATTAGACCTTACTGTTTCTTTATCTACTGCTCTGTGTCAGTTGCTGCTCTAAAGAACTAATTACAATGTCTATAAAAAGCTCACTTTGTCATTTCAGGGCCTCCTCCAGAAGCAGAAAGAATTGGAGACATGTTTTATTCCAAACATCATAAGCCAAGAGGATAATTTTATTTCACCATTTTAAAGAATTTGAAGTTCGAGAAATGAATTTTTATTGTGTTGGCACTTTATACTTACTACTGTAATTATGAACATATTGGTAAAATGTGAACTTTTGTTCATTTGAAGATGCTTGAATAAGTGATTATACATTTTGGAAGAAAGATGTATGTAGCAGGAAAGAAAACTGTAGCACGTGCTTTTGTTTACATGGAATATTTGTGTAGCTAATTTAAATTTTGTGTGTCCACTTAGTAAGAGGAATAAATTATTAGGCATTTGAATGCCATGGCTGTGTATGTTGCATTTTGTTTTCTCTTTTGTGTTTAAGTAATGGTTTTGTAATACTGCTGGGTGACAAGTGAAATCAAATTTTAAAATAATTTTGGGTGAAAACAGATCCCTGTTAGCCAAAGCACCTCAAAGATTAAAACACACAGCCACTAACTACAGGCCTTGTGTCTAGAAGCGAACACAGTTAAATAAAGCAGACTATTATACCACAAATAAAAACAGCTATTATAAAGGTGTACATTATAGAAAAAACTAAATTGTGTTCTACCTTCGCACATTAACAGTGACTATATTTAAGGAATGCTCACTGTGATTCTGAAGTTCCAGAATTAATTTGAGCCATGGTTCATTTCAATTTTTGTATTGAAGCAGACCATGCAAAATGATCTCAAACCAATAAATAAATAAATCTGCACCTGCACCCAAAAATGCAAATACAGGCAACTCGCAACTCACACACATTTAACTTGTGCACATTGAGCTTTACACACTTACCAAAATTAAAAAAATAAAAATAAAAGAGGACAAGAAGGGGATGGGCATTGTGGGAAGGGGTAGCTCTGGCAATCCCACCTGCCGCTGCACCCAATGTGTTTTGACTTTACACAATTTTGGCTTTATGTGTTATCCCCAGAATGTAACCCCTGGGTAAGTTGTGTCACCTGTAGTGTACAGATATGCATGTCAATCTGAGCTAAACAATTGAATATGTGTATATAAAAAGTTGCTTTTAAATGACTTGTTTCTATTTAGTGAATAAATAGCAGCAGGGAAGGTGTTGGGAGCGAGCAAGTTACTGGAGATCAGTAAAGTGGCATGTGGTTATGTAGCATACAGGAACCAAGATGTTCTGAAATTTGCCCAAATGAGACTAGATCAGTTTCAAAGTCTGCCAACAAAGCAGGCTTTGAGGAATTTCACTTAATAATTACTAAGAGGTGGTAGCCATCAAGGTTTGATTTTCAGAAAAGTTACTTTCACTACATTTGCTTGCCAATGTTCCTATAACACATAGGACCAAGTTGTGCTCATAGCTAAATTCAAAGACAATATCAACTTTCTACTGAATACACTAAAGGCATATACTACTCATTACCAGATACAACCAAACCAAACCAAATGAAAGAGCAAGAAAAGCTGACAAGAAGTCCCTTCAGCATTGAGCTACTGCAAAACAAGAGCTGCAACCATCAAAGGGACTCGTAAGCCTCATTTTCTCTACACCGGGGGTAGCCAAAATGGTCCCCTCCAGAGGCTGTTTGACTATAACTCCCATCATTCTCAGCCAGCATAGCTAATGGTTAGTGATACTGGGAGTTGTAGTCCAGCAACATCTGGAGAGCACTGCATTAGCTACCTCTGCTCTCCATCATTGCCATTGGAATTTCAAGCATTTTTTTCTGCAAAATCGCACACACATTCCAAAGTTGTTAACATAAAACAATTTTTCCAACCTGCCTGCCTTTGCATACCTATCACAGTCATTTGGGGCCCACTAGAGAAACATTTATATCCCTCTTTTCTCCAAGGAATGCAAGGTAGCATACATGATTATTCCTCACCTCACTCAGGCCAGTAAATATATTAAATAATAAAACGCGCCAATGTACAAAATATCACAGCGACTCTACGAGGCAAGCTAGGCTGAGACAGCAATGAGTTCACTTGTGAGAGCTTCATAGAAGTGTTTCCATCAGCTCCTTAACCATTAGTACACAGTAGTTTTCTAATGCTTATAAAGCTTTCCTGCCAAACCAATGCAAAATATTCTTATTTCTACAAGTGATTATTCATATGCTTAGTGATCCCATAAAATATAAAAATCAATACCTGAATAGACACACTCATCTATTTCATCTCAGAGTTCTGCTCTACTATGAAGATTTCTCCAAAACATATCCAAATTATGCTCTGCTCATCTCTTCTTCCCTTTCGCTCCTACAGCCCTCTAGTCACTCTGCCATAACTTCTACAGCAAAATTCAACTGCTACCCGCTATCTCTCTTAACATACTATGGATCCTCAGCTATAAACATCTTCCTAAATATCAGTTTAAACATAAGATGTCAAATGTTTCACCTTTCCCACTATCTTTAAGGCCACTCCACTTGAATCTTCCGCCCTTGTGTCCAAATCTAAGATTTAGCCAGTAATGTTTGCTTTGCTCCATCCAACATATAAATATGTCTCCAAGGTTTTTTATCTTAACTACTAATTTTAAATTATAAAATCTGCTACTATTCCAGCATTCCATTCAAGTAAATATATAACTTACTTTGCTTTCAGTTGTTTAGATTCTGTTTGTTTTTATTGAACACCACTTCAGGTGACATTTTACGGTAGCTAACGTGGCATATAATTCAAAACACGAATTGTCTGCTAAAATATGCACACTGACAATATGTTGCAAATGTCACACGTCTGAGGGGGAAGAGTCAATTTCATATACCACATAGAGTACGAAGTTCTTATATACAGCATCTTATGATGCCTGTAACTACACCTCACAGCCTTGGAACCTTAGACAAAATCTCGTTGCAAATTCAGGGGCACAGGATCACATATCGAGGCAAACAACACAAAAAGATTACACCATAAAGGCTGCAACTCCATGCAGAACATATTCTTAAAACCATTTATTCCAGCGCGCTCCTAAACCTACAGTCACTACAGTACTTATCTGCAACTGAGATTACTTTAAATACTGATAAGGGGGGAAATGAGCTTTGGGCTTCAAATAGCAAATCTAACATATGTCATACCTTTCAGATTACTATAGACTTGATAGAGGAAGATCGCCCAAATGAGAATAAACCTTTTGCTGCATCTATTTCCTGGAAACAGATGGTAAGACAAAATACAACTTGATACTAGATCTCTCATGGATGATTATTTTATTTTCAAAATGAACTGCACCCATTGGTTGTTCAGAGGTCTGTAACCAACAACCAAGGATATTTGTAAAGTAACTAGAACTGCCTTAATAGCTGTATAAAGAATTTGTACAAAACTGTCAAAATATGTACACAACAGCTTTGATAAAGAAAAAGAGGTTTGAATATACTGTTACACTTTGCTTTAAAAATGAAGCCTTCACATATGCTTCAGGCAAACATTAAGTTTACATTAAAACAGACTTCAAGCTGGAAGTCTCAATTACACATAAAATACAAAACATACGAACTTAAAGTGTCAACAAACAAGTTAATTCACGTACAGTAAATGTTAAAAAATATATATTTATTTCAAACTTCAGGTGCTTCACCTGGTACAGGTCATCATGATTTAAATAAGACAGGAAAACAATTGAGATCAGAGACAGGAAATGTTTAGTTCAGAGAATAGAAACTGTTAATTCACTTTTTAAAACAGAAAAGTCCACAACAATGTATAAAAACATTTCCGCTTTGCTTAATTCTGTTTGGAATACAGCCGGGAAGACTCATAACTGACGTCCCAATTATTGGGAGATGAAGTCTGGTCCATATCCATGTTTTGGCTGTAGGCAGTCAGAAAGTAGTTCCCACCTTCTTGGATCTGGCTTGTAGGGATGGGATATGCTGCTCCCAGAAATGTCTGATGAGTGAGAACGTTAAAATGACTGAACTGATGGGGCACACTTAACTGTCTGTTATAACTCTGAAAGTAACTGAAAGGAACTTGTTGGACTGAGCTGCTTCTCTCTCCTTCAATAGAGCATGTTGTAGAAACTGGAGTAACTGGTTGTATGTCTTGCATGTCAATTTTAGAAGTCTTTTCTGTCAGAAGACCTTGTCCTTCAGCAGGCAGCAACATAACAGTTTGAGGGTTTTGCTTAGAATCTGTTCCATGAGATCCTTTGGTCTCTATCTGACAAGCTTCCAAGTGGGAATCATACTTTGAGGCATCATTGCAAACTTCTATTTGTGATGCTTCATCCCCTGAATCCAAAGACATGTCCTCCTCATCCTTTTCATCGTTTTCTACAAGAACTACATTAAGAAGAGAAAAATCCTACTCTATTGAAATAAAAAACGTGTTTTAAAATACTACGCACTACTCACACAGTGTTAGGCTTCAGGTCTGAAAGTCGCATATCACTTAGGGGATGGGTCTTCTGGCATTTTTGTCACACACTCAACACACATTTAACCCTCTGGGTGAACGTCCGGATAGTCCGATGCTAAAAGCTTCCACGAAATGTGTTCATGCTTACTGTTGGGAAACCCCAACTTCCAGCTCCAAAGGATTTAATGTCAAAACAGCATCTAAAGTTATACAGTAGGTCAGTATGTGATACGAGAATTGCCCAACACAATTACTGACACCCTTACTGACTGCTACTTTTCCAAACCTCATCTCCACTAGATTTATCATAACCCTTCTACATTTCACGGGAACTTCTTAGATACCCCATTTGAACAATTCTAAACTTTAAGATGCCACGCAGCACATTTCTCTCTCTAATGTTTAAACTGTGATTTGAACTTTGCTTTTTCCCATACTTTTTGGACCTTCAGTAAAAACATACTAAAATTCCCTCTATTTCTAGCTATCAATATTTGAGCAAAATTAAAGATTATTACCTGATTGTCTTTCATGATCAATTGGGGAATGGGAGTTATGGTGTCCAACGAGACTTTTAAAGTTGTGCATGAAGCCATCTACTGTAGTAACCACTATTCCATTTTCAGCGTACGTTGCAAATGTTGACATATTCTTTTCTAAAAATAAAAAAAGCAAATGTGTTTCAACATATACTAATTTATGTATTTATTTTTTAAAAAAGACATGCTCAATAGTGGTTTTCTACCTGTCAAGAAGACAATGTGCCTCTGCCGTGCATTTTGAGCTTGAAGTCTTATAAGACAATCCAGGTCTGGAGGATTTCGAGTTTGAGAATCACAACTATGGTATGACAGAATCTCAACCAAGTGTTTCTCTTGATAGGTATTCAAGAGTGTCAACAAACTTGTGGCATTTCTATTAGTTCTGGAGAAAAAAGAGCAATGAAACTTCTTTATTCAAAAACATGAAAGCATAGACTTGGAATGGCAGGTAGGGGAAGGAGACAGTGAATCTATACTAGTGCAAGAAAAGCTTTTTTGAACATAAACCTTCTGATGATTTAAAAATGGAGAAGGAATCAGCTTAATATACAGTAGGTATGAGAAACCTCTGGCTCTCCAGATGTTACTCAACTCCAACTCCCATCATCCTTGGCTACTGGCAGTGCTGGCTGGAGTACTGCAATTCAGCAATATATAGAGGGCCAAAGTTTCCCCACCCTGATGTTTCAAGAAGAGCTGAAATATGAAAAACTGTACAACCCAAAAGTGGAAATGGGTGGGTGGGGGGTAGTTTCTAAAACATGCACATAAAATAGATGCACTGCGAAGGTGACTGACAAAAAAAGACCATGGAAGTATTTCAGTAGAGATATTTTGAAAAGTAGTTAAATGCAAGTATTTTGTTATTCTAAAATATTTTAAATATCTGAAGACATAAGAAATAATTCTTACCTGCCAAGTTCCTTCAATTTTTTCTGTATTTTACAGTGAACTTTCCATTGCCACTTCCCATGTGGAGTACTCAATGCTTCAAGGAACTTTAAAAAGCTGTTAAGTTTATCTAGTTTTGAAAACAGAAAATAAAACATGGTGATGGCAACAAACTTAGCTTCAAAAGGGGATTAGACAGATCCAAACAGGGTAAGTCTCTTCAATGGCTACTAATCATGATGGCCAAATACTGGTTGCTGGGGAGCAACAGTGGAAGGAGGTTATGGTCTTCATGCACAACTTGTAGGCTTCCAAGAAGCATCTGGAGCTCAGCGCGCCCCAAGCTTCTGGGTGCCGGCAAGCTCTCCGCTAGCCGTGGGAGAGCTGCGTCTCCCACGGCTAGCGGATAGCTTCCTGAAGCCTGGAGAGCGAGAGGGGTCGGTACGCACCGACCCCCCTCGCCATCCAGGCTTCAGTGAAAGCCTGCATTCGCCCCATAGGATGCACACACATTTCCCCTTCATTTTGGGAGGGGGAAAAGTGCGTCCTATAGGGCGAAAAATACGGTACTTCTGTACAGCACTCAGGATTTGAGGCAGTTATCACTGCTTCTAAGTGACATCCAATGATGTCCACCTGATTGCACAATGGATTTCCATTTGGGAAGAGAGGAAAGGCTTCCCTTTACCTCATCATAATCCAACAGAAGAAACAACACCCCTTAGAGCAGATTTTGGGACCTCACAGGGGAGGAAGAGAAAAAGTCTAATTATGTAAGCAGGTGACTTTGAACGTCACTCTATATATGTAGCTGAGCAAGGCTTTCACCACTAACATTCTTTTAGCAACATAATAAATCCTACCCTAAACACAATTCCACAGCAATATTTTGTAATAATAATAATAAGCTAATGAAGGTTTACATTTTTAAAAGGAATCTCAAACTGGTGCCTTGATACTCAGGCACCTAGAAATCACATCGGTAAATTAGGAATATAAAAATATTTTTAAAACCCTGCCACTGGCAACATTAAAAAAAATATCTTACCAACTGTGACAGACTCTGGATTGAGAACAGATTCATCAGAGACAAGGATGCCACCAGAAACAAATAAATCATTGGAAGTATGATTTTTCAAATCATCCAAACTGTCAACACCAGCAAAATCGACACACGGAAGCCTCTTCAAAGCTACTAAACACGGTATCTATTCAAAGAAGGTATGTGGTTAGAGTAATATAACAGTATAATGAGATTAAATTAAGACACAATATATGTTGGCTACTGCTCTCCCCTGCTTTTGTGACTATAATGGATCATTGTAGCATATGCATGCCAATAAATGAATTAATTTTTACTAGTTAAGGCATTTGGATGTACCCAGAGCAACGATGAATTATCGAACACCACCTAAATGTACTGATTATGAATTTTACATACCTTATGAATTATACTTTGAATATCTTCATTTTGAATGATTATAAGCAATTTATCCACATCGGTTCTCCCTCTCAAAAATTGCTCAGGATGGCACTCTGTATTACCTAATTTAGTAAGATATGCCTAAAACCAGCAAGCACAGGGATTAAACCAACACATTTCCAGTGAACAATACAATTAGTAACTAAGAAACTTAAAGTGCTAAACAGGCAGGTACAAGACTTTACTAAAATGGCATGCTTGTTATATACAGAATTTAATTGTTACATTAATCATTATATAATCAACAAGCATTTTCCAGACTCGCACCATTCTTTGCATAGGAAGAGTCAAGAAAAATGTACCATGCCTTAAATCTGTATAAAAAGGAAACCATTTATCAGCTGTTTTAATTACAAATGTTCATTGCTTTGGTTTTGCTGCGCCCCCCCCCCCCCCACCGCTATGTTCTGGCATGGTCCTAGAGCCCTCCCACCTCCATCCACAAGCTGGGAAATTGCTAACCAGACTTTGGGGGAGGAGGTGGGAGGACTCTAGGACCTTGTCAGAAGCCTCCTTTCCAAAGCCCAGGTCCTCACTTATCCGGCTTTGGGAAGGCAGCACAAGAGTTGCCAAGGGCTGCCAAAAAAGGCCTTAAGGGTCATGTATTAGACGGCCCTGATCCAGACTAAGTCACACTTAGACGATAACTGTTGAAATTAATGGGACTTAAGACAGTCTAACATTTAGTTCAACAGGTCTCCTATGAGAATGACAGCCTGGACCCAACCCTATTATCTATGCTGCTACTATGCTCATATGAAATAATATTGGCTTGAGTATTTTTAAAAATCACTATAGTTTTATATGGCCCCTTGATTATAATCCCAATGTGGTTTACAGGAAGAAGAAGAAAGCATAAATGCTATCTCCTAAAATATTATGATAAAGAAACATATGGAAAATATACATACTTTTATTTCTTTACAAAGTGCATTCTCTTGTTTTTCATGAATGTAGAATTTCACAACATTCTTTTGGACATCTTTAATAATTTTGAAGATGCGTTTGAAAAAACCGTCCTCAAATGATATCTGGTTTATCATAGCACTGATGTCAGGCGGGGTTGCAAGGTTATCTGTTGATGTTGGAATCTTATCCGGATGGTGCCCAGGGTCAGCAGTAGACACATTTGGATTAGCTGGCGATTTCACTTCTATGTTGGTGCTCACGGAACTCTGTTTTTTTCCTGTGTCCAAGATCGCTAAATGATTCTGCTCATTAAGGCTTGAATCTTCCTCCAATTTGTTATATGGTGGTTCTGGAAACTGTTCCATGTCAAAACCACTTGGAAAAGCTACTGGCTCTTCTGGTGGCAAATGTAATCCAGTGTCGGTAACTGAATCGCTTACTGGTCCGGGACTTCTAGTAAACGGGGCACTGTGGATAGCATACGAAGACGACGATGCAACAACATTGCTGAGCTGTTCACTCAGGTTCTCTATGTATTCCTGGACAGCAATATCTGATGCCTGTAAGCATATATATTCAGAAAGTCTTATTACCTTCTCCTGGGCTGAAAGGACAGGTCTGGGTATTGCACTGACATACATAATATTCTTCTGCTTCAAAATCTTCTGAATCTTTTTGGTAAAGAGATTGTATTCTTCCAATATTGCTGTTTCTATTATTCCAGTTATGGAGTGCTTATTTGGCAAAAAGTGTTCTGTCTCAAGTTCACACTGATCTTCAAAATTCTCTTCACCTATGTGTACTCCCTCTTCTATTCTTCCCCTCTTTGTGTCTGTAAATGCAGAGTATTCAAACTGATGATCAGAACTTTTTCTTTTTTTCACTCGGGGGTCATCTTCAGAAGCATCCTTTGGTGTTGGACAAGCCAGTAATTCTTCTCGAGATTTCAAGCCTATATAGGAAGAGTCATTACTTATTATTCATGAAGCATTAAGAGTAAGTATCTATGCCATCAACAGCAATGAATTCGGTCAAACTGCATAAAATACCAAGAATAAATTCAGTACAGTGGTACCTCGGTTGTCGAATTTAATCTGTTCTGGAAGACCATCCGGCTTCCGAAACATTCAAAAACTGAGGCGCAATAGGCGGACAGCAAATTCCATTCAGAAAATGGAGAAACGCGCCTCAGAAGTCATTCAACCTCCGAGGTGCATTCAAAAACGGAAGCATTCACTTCCGTTCGGCTTCCGAGACACTCAAAAACTAAGGTTCCACTGTATTAAAATTCCTGAGGCTACGCACATCCTTTCCCACAATTTTAAAATCTAGTCCTATGCCCTCTTAGGCCAGAACAGCAGCTCACTTAAGACTTAAGAGTCCTCAAACTGATCTAAGGACACAGCTGGTGCCCTTATTCAGTCACACCAGGCACTAGCACAGCATATGTTCCTGCAACAGAAGTGCAGCAGTAATACTGGAGCAAAGCAGGTCTCCAATCTTTTTGGACCTATATACATATTTGCAACTCAGAGAAGCAATCATGGGCACTATACACATGCACCCCACAACCAAGGACACAGTGCGACCTATTCCATTCACTACAACATGTTAACAGTTGCTACAACCAACTGAATGCAACCAAGCAAGTTCTGGACACCCTAACTTCTCGCAATGTCAATATAAATAAAGGACCTATCCACACAATGCAGGAACAACACCTACACTAACACTAGGCAATAGAATGAAAGAACAACAGTCCCCCATCTCTCTCTCTTTTCCTTCAATTGTACTTTTCTCCATTTATTTGTCTGTTTTGTAACACAAAAAATCTTTAATAACAACTATTTTTTTAAAAAAATGTTAACAGTTGTTCTGTTATTTAATAAAAGAAAATAACAAGGTTTGCCTCCTACATTGCTTAATGTGAGGAATGCAGACCTTTGTCAATAGGTTAGATTGACAATACAGGTTAAAATACATTAAGTGCCAAATAGGTAAAAATTATGTGGGAATTCAATGTAATAAATATTGTACAGTATAGAGAGGCATGGGATGGACTTTATTATATAGAATATATATACTGCACTAGAAACTTTCGAACAAATTTGCAGAATGCATATGAAACACTCAAAAGCCTCTTCAACTAGACATTCCATAAAAGGAGGAAGGGGGGGTTAAACACATCATTTTTCACACAACAATTGATAAGCAAACAATACAGTACACTTATCTCTGAGCCAGTTTCTCATTGAATTGTGAGTTTTTCACGGAAGGAAACTTTTGTAAATCATTAACATTATTGGGGAGCCTTACGTTTAACTGTCATGCAAGTTAACAAAACATCAATTCCTAAGAGAGCAGTGGGACAAAAATCAGCTTCAATCTTCTATCTAAATAAACTTATTTCAACAAGTGAAATATTGGGAAACCCTTTTAACTGTATGCTTTCAATTCCTTCTCTCCCTTTAGCCATTAGAGCTCTGCTTGACTGAAAGAGCAGGACTGCCTCCCAGGTGGTAGGTTTCCCCTTTGTGAAGGGAAAATGAGGATTTGCCTGCTGCATCCCAAAACCGTAGGCTTCAAAATGCAAGAAAGTATTGCAGGCCTGACAATTACAGCTAGCCTGAACTTTGCCTAATTTAGAAAGAGAAATAATGGAAAGTTTTATTAGCTGATTTAGTTGTTAAATATTAATTGTCTTTTTGATGTATCAGAGAAAACTGGTGTCTGTTTACTGCACTGACCCAAAAATATTGTCTTTTTGATGTATCAAAGAAAACTGGTGTCTGACCAAAGGTTGCTGACTTACCTTGTCAGCTTGACCTGTATTCAAACATCAATGACCCAAGCTCTCAAATATGAACCTTTTGTAATCATAGTTGGCAATTAACTAAGGTTGACAAAGAATAATAGATACCATAGTGAAAGACATGGAAATGGAAAGTAAATAAGGCTAATATAACAATAAAAGATATTAAGGATGTTAGTAAGGTAATCATTACACATAGGAATGTATTTATCCATAACTGGAATGTGTTAGTGTGTATGACATATAAAGGACTTTATTAATGTTAGACTATGTGTATTAGAAGACAAGGAGAAAGAAGCTGTAAAATATGTTTGTGGAATATGTTTGTTCAATGTTACTATTATGATTAAAGGTTAGTTTATTATAGTAAGATGACCTGCAGGGGACATCTTGACCAGAACATGGTGTCCTGTCATGGCTGACGTGGAATGGACAACGTGGAACCAATTACGTACTTAGTATGGTGTAAACTGTATGTAAAAGAGTAGTACTTATGGGACTGTCCTTTGCTGCAGTAAAGTTAATGAAGGGTATTGTTTTGCTGGAGTCCTTAGTTGCGTTTCTTATTGAATGTTGGGATTTCAGCCCCCACCAGTTGCCACGCTGGCAGGAAACAGCAGGAGCTGTTTACATCACAGCGTGGGAAAGGAAGTGAGCTTTTGTTTTAACCACTCCCTTGACACCTTTTACACAAGGCAAAAGAGAAGGGAGTATGCACACAATCCAGTCATTTCCTTTATATTGCTGATTAGCCCTAAACCCATCCTAGTGATTAACGACATGAGAAATATACAAGACAAGAAAGAAATGCTAGTAAAAAGAGTTAAATTTGGCATGCTAAACTATCTGGTGCTAAAATCCAACTTCCAAAGAAAATATTTATATTCAAAAAATATTTTAGGACTTGCTTTTTTACATAAATTAGTATTTGTAACTTTTTACTGCACAAACACAAATCTCCCCCACTCTCCTAAGTCACCATGGTCAGTATTCAACATGCCTTCCTCCAAATCTTTACAGTTCTATGTTAACAATAGTGGGTGGGTCTACTCTCATCATTTATAACATTTAAAATGCATTATTAAAATGTGACACCAGAGGGCAGTACAGAGCAGTGAGCCACTGGCAAAGGGAAACTGCCATTAAACATGATGGAACGCTATATTTTATAATGTTTAGAAGATCACTGTAGATCCAGCCAGTGAAACACAGACTTTTCAATAAAGACTATTTAAAGTGTTATGTTATTAAAAGTTACTCACAAAATTATGAGTCAACTCTTGAGAGATTTACAAAGCAAACAACATGGATTACTCAGGCTAGGGTTTCTGATCCCTTGTTCTGAAAGGTTGACCAACAATCTGCAACTGATTTGTGAAGAAGGGGAAATCGGCAACAGTCACTTTCCCTTACCTACCATGAATGAATTTCACCCACCATGTCTATTTGGGTAGGATAAAGGAAAAAGCAAAGTATTTAATGTATTCTGCTTTGATCAGTAAACTAGTAGCAAGCAAGCAAGCAAGCAAGCAAGCAAATAAATAAATAAGAAAGATTTATTTCTTAGCATTTGAGAGATTATTTGTGTCTGCCTGCAAAGCCAAGTTAGATTTTAAAGGTCTCTGAATCCCATTTCATGAAATCCAACAAAGCTAAAAATCCCATTGCTGCAATTTGTTAAGAAACACAAGATTGCAAAACAACACTACCAAACATTTATTTACTGCCATTGCAATGCTTGCAATTTTATTTTCCTAAATACAGATCTAAACTACTGCACTGTGTCTTGTTCTGTATTGACTTCTCCTCTTTCTTCTCTTGTATGCAATTCCTAGTAAGAGTATACTTACTAGAATACTCTTACTAGGGTGCTTTCACAGTCAACTTGTTCCCTGTTCAAGCAAGAACATCCCTTGTTTTATTTCTAAAAACTAAACAATGCTTACTTGAAAATAGTTTAAATAGGTTTACAAAGAGAATAAAACAATAAAATTATTCATAAAAACAGTTGAAAACAAGTATTTAAAACATTCTCAAAAACGAAAATCAACAATAAGTTAAAACAATTTAAAAACACACATTTCCAGCAAACTTGTCTGAACAAAAGTATTTCTTTAGAGTACAGAGGTAACAAATCAGCAACCAGTGCAGATCTGAGCAAATGTGTTATATGCTTCCGCCGTCTCACAGCTGTCAGCAATCAGCTTCTGGATCAAGCTCAAGGGAAGCCTCACATAGTGTATTGTAGTAATCCAGTAATCTATACATGAGCTACTGTAGCCAAGTTCCCCCATCCAGAAACAGTTGTAGCTATCACAACAGCTGCAGTTGGTAAAATGTGCTTCTAGCTGTTGACGCTACCAGAGCCACCAATGACAAGAGCTAAATCTAGAAGCACCCGCAAACCTGCTCCTTCAGGGGCAGTAGAACCCCATCCAGGGTAGGCAATTTATCCATTTCTCAGACATGGGAACTACTTATCCAGTGCCTCCAGCTTGCTAGGATTCAAGCTCAGCTTGCTTTTTGTCATCCATCTCACCACTGCATTCAAGCACCCTAGGGACTGCACGGCCTCTTCTGACTCAGATGTTATGGAGAAATAGAGCTGGATATCATCTGCATACTGATGGCACCTCACCCCAAAAACTCTTAATGGCTGCTCCATATAGATATAAAATAGCGTCAGAAATAAAATAAGTGTCCTGTAGCAACCCATAACTTAATTGCCAGGAAGGTGAAAAGCATTCTCCCATTCCCCAAAACTGGTCCAGGAGGACAACATGAGAGATCAAGCAGCAGGAGCAAGGTTGCTCTCCTGTCCATGCTCTACAAAGATCTTCCATCAGGGTGACCAAAGCCAACTCAGTCCCATAGCCGGGCCTGAACCAAGACTTAAATAATCTGTATCATTTAAGAATGCTTGCAGTTGCCCCACCACAACCCTCTCTGCCATCTTCCACCAAAAGTGAATATTTGCAACTGATTGGTTTTTGTTCCAGCACAATGGGTCCAGAGTCAGTTTCTTTAGGAGCAGCCATACCAGTTTCTTTCCAAGATAGTGGGCCCCATCCTCTCAACCAATGAAATTTTAACCATGCTCTGGACCCATCCAGTCAGCTCCCTTCTACCAGATTTAATAAGCCAGGAGGGAGAGGGGTCAAGAGGGCATGTGGTCAGATCTATTATCACCAGCACCTTATCTATATCAGATGATTGCATTAGCAGAAACTGGTTCCACAACACACCCTTGACAGTGGCACTGCACAGCTGGAGCAGCAAAAAGGGTGAAGTCAAGAGCACTCTTAAATTGAGCCACTTTATCCATCTTCAGAGTTGTAGGCAGTTGGTCAAAGGAGGTTTCCGAATGCCCTCAAGGTCCTTCCCCCACAGAGAGTGTCAATAGTCTCTGGACATCCGAAA